>NC_137162.1:78623795-79847194 GCF_951394435.1 Stenella coeruleoalba | reverse complement strand
AACTGGAACCTAAGGGGGGATGAGCTTGACCTTTTCTGACCCTGGTGACTTCAATCAGCTAAAGCTTGGCCTCCGTCTAGGCCTCAGCCCCTTCATGAACATGCATGGACCCTTAGCTGAAAACTTCCCCAATTTTGCTGTTGGCGGGAGACACCGCCTTAGATAAGATCCCCCGTGTTCTCTTTCCTTGCTGCCAGTAATCAATCCTTTATTCTCCCGATCTTTGGCTTGGTCGTGTGTTTTGGCTTGACACCCACCAAGAGGCGAAGCCAGGTCTGGGGGTAACAAAACCTACAGCCAAAGCCTCAGATGCCTATCAGCACACGTGGGCCTCTGACCCTGTGATATTCCTACATTCAGGCAGCGTGATCAACGATAAAGGAAGGGGAAGCAGAGCTCCGGACAGGAGAGTCCACTGTGCCTACAGCCAAGGACCCCAAGCCCCCTGAACGCCGCGCTGCCATTGGAAGAATGACCTGCTATCTTTGTCCTGACGGGGGAGGATATTCACAGGAGACAGGTGAGCACAGCGACCGTGGTTAGACGTTTCCTGTTGTTTAATGCGTGCGTGGTAATCACATGTTATTCAACTTTTTAAAAATACACACATAAGTGGAGTTCCCAAACAGAACAACAACAACAGAAAGCCGTGGGTATCTTACTTCCCGTATTACACTTGACCGTGTGACGCTTCTGTCTGGGTGCTACGGAACGGGGCCGTGGCTACTGCCTTCTAAGCTCAGCTCCCCTTCCCAGCCCACCATCAACATCCCAGCTCTGCCTCCTCTATTTTCTGCCACTTCACTGAGATAAACTCTGAGCTGAGCACACAGGAAGTGCTCCATAAAAGGCCGGTGTTGATGGAGGACCAAAGCCACCAGAGCCACAGACCGAAGGTCCTCTTTGCTGTGGTCTGCATCTGCCAGGCCACGTGCACACTGCATTTCTTGGGTCAGAACAACTAGAAACACAAAACTTGGTCTCCAGTCATTCCCCCTCAGTGAGAATTTAAGCTCGTATCTTGCACGCAACATTGTGCAAAGATCTACAAGATCCATTAGGGCCGATTACTGCCTGTGGGGAATTTGCACTGCGGACGGAACAACGTGCACCTGGAAACAGAAAGCATAAGCATGCGGAAGAATTTAAACTGACCTCCTGCATCTGTCCTTGAAGCGGTGTCTCGAAGACCGGCTGGTGCTTCCCCACAGACCTCACGCGGAGGCCCTCCGCAGCTCAGCAGCTCCGCCAGGCCCTGCCTTCCGCCCGCAGGCTTGGATATTTAATTTCGCCACTTGTCTCTTAGAAGCAGGTATATATTAACTAAGCTCAGATTGATCCGAAAGGTGGAAAGCCAATTTATTAATTATGAAGGAACCAGAACACTCACATTTGTGTGACCAGTGGACTTTCCGACTGTCGAGGGACTGCAGTGGGAAGCGTGCTGGGGATGAGAAGGCTGAGGATGTGGGTGAAGTCAGAACAGCAGCATCTGAGGAAGCCAAGATTCCGTGGCTCCCGGTGAGACAGACCGAGAATCCACCTCCTGCTGGGGAAGGCAAGGTCTGGCCAACGGAGGACGAGGAACTCATGCCGAGTGGAACTAGTGAATTGGGTCCTGCTCTTGTTGGCGTCCCAGAGGAATATAGACTCAGGGGATAGAGCTCTTGGTGGAAAAAGAGAAACTGTTGGGGTTTTTTTTTTGTTTTTTGGTTGTTTTTTTTGCCTATCACTGTTGTGGCCTCTCCCGTTGTGGAGCACAGGCTTTGGACGCGCAGGCTCAGCGGCCATGGCTCACGGGCCCAGCCGCTCCGCGGCACGTGGGATCTTCCCGGACCAGGGCACGAACCCGTGTCCCCTGCATCGGCAGGCAGACTCTCAACCACTGTGCCACCAGGGAAGCCCGAGAAACTGTTTTTATATTTATTTACTTATTTATTATCTCAGAGAACATTTTTTTCATGATCCATATAATATTAGCATACTAAGTATTGCCATTTATAATATAACTATTACACTCAGACCAATTCATCTAAATACAGATGGCCAATGTAATTTTTTAAAAAATCATTTCCACAAGATACACTGAGAAATTGTTTTTATAACCTTCTTTTGCAAATGTTCTTTCAAATATCTGACTGAATTCTGTTCCCGATTTTGCCAGTTAATACCACGTCCATGGCTAAGCCCCTCGGGTGGCGATGCCTTACTTCCTCCATCTCGGGATGAGACTCCAGGCACTATTTAGCTCCTTCTTGTGGCTCAAGTGAGCGGGATAGAAAGAGAAGTGGCTTATACTGTAATTTACCTTAATTTCAGAGAGAGGATAGAGGAGCACCACGTAGGGTCTAGGCCTCAGTCTTCGGGAGACCTGTTCTCTCTGAAGCCCAAAAGAAAAAAATGAAATAAATAAATATTATTTCTTTATTATAAATAAAGGGAAGGAGCTGGGGGAGACACCTGAGCAATAAAATAATCACCCCCCAGAATTTTTTTGAAAGGCCCATGCATTTCCCTCAACAGAAGAGTAGCCCCCACTCGCCGCAACTAGAGAAAGCCCGTGTGCAGCAACGAAGACCCAACACAGCCAAAAATAAATAAATAAATAGATTTATTAAAAGAACAAAAACAAAAAACTGGCTTTCTTTTCTCTTTTTTTTTTTTTGAAGTATACTAGATTTACAATGTTGCGTTCATTTCTGGCATAGAAAAAGTGATTCAGTTACACATATGTGTAAGTATTCTCTTTCATATTCTTCTCCATTATGGTTTATACAGGATATTGAATATAGTCCCTATACTATACAATAGGACCTTGTTGTTTATCTATTTTATATATAGTGGTTTGTACCTGCTAATCCCAAACTCCTAATTTGTCTCTCCCCGCCTTGCCCCTTTGGTAACCATAAGTTTGTTTTCTGTGTCTGTGGGTCTGTTTCTGTAAAATGGGCTTTCCTTATAGCATCTGTATCAAGTCAGCAAGTTCCTTCATCTTCAGACTGTTCTCTGTGGCTTGTCATCCAGCAATAGATACCTGAGAAGCTAAATATCTAAACAACTTTTTCAATTTGTTCCCTGGTTGCTGTCACAAGCTCTGCTAGTTTTGCGCCCTTCATGTGTTTTAAATCTCCCCAGAGCCACTGCCGCAGCTGAGGCTCTCCTGGTCTCCCACCTGCATCACTGCGACAGACTCACAACAGGCCTTCCAGCTCCAGAGTCCCCTTTGCCAGTTCTGAGTCTATTTGTAAAACGCTAGGAGATAGAAACGTGGTCCTGCCACTGTCACTTGTGCTCTGCTAGCCTATCCTTTTAACAGTGGAAGTGGCTGTGTGTAAAGCGGGGCAAGAAGACACCTTCGGGAGTAAATCCTAGCTCTCCTGGGGCAGCAGCGAGCTGCTGGTTGTTCAATTTCATGGCCAGACACGCTGGCGTCAGCAGCTGCCCCCCGACGGCCCTGGGCCTGTGTTGTGTGAGAACAGTTCATGCCCAGGAACTTCGTGGGACAGGTACCAGGAGGGCATCTGCCAGCAGGCCAGACAGCTGTTTCCATTAAATGCCAGGTGAAAAATGGAAAGAAAATTCCATCTGTGGGACTTCCCTGGTGGCACAGTGGTTAAGAATCTGCCTGCCAATGCAGGGGACACGGGTTCGAGCCCTGGTCTGGGAAGATCGTTCAGAGCAACTAAGCCCATGCGCCACAACTACTGAGCTTGCGCTCTAGAGCCCACGTGCCACAACTACTGAAGCCTGTGTGCAGCAACGAAGACCCAAAGCAGCCAAAAATAAATACATAATTAATTAAAAAACCTAAAATCCATCTGTAGCCCCATGAGACCTGGCTTCTATTATCAGATAAGTTTGTGTGTGCCTGTTGGGATGTGTGTGGAACTTCTCATAAATTTTTGCTTCACTTTCCAAATGGTATACATCTTTCTTCGGCCTTTTGCGTTTCCTCTTCTCTCTCTGTCTCTCCCCCAACCCCTATCTCTGTCCCTGTCTCGAACTCTCCACTCTGCTTCTGCCATTTCTTCCCTTTCTCCTCAATGAGCACTGGACAGGGAACAGAATTTACTTAAAGAAAATAAGTAAATAAATAATAAACCCCAAAATGATTAATTGGTAAAAAGAAATATTTTCAGTCATTCATTTTTTACCCCCTTATAACTTTTATGCTGTTTTCCTCAAATAATTTATGCTTTAGCAGCTTTGTTCAAATTTTGGAGTTTTCTAGGGGCTTATTGCTAATTTGGGGGCGATTCATCACGGAGTATTTTGCTGCTTTCGGCATCGTCTTGTTTCAGATGTGTCTTGGGGTGCCTCTGGCAATGTTTTTATGAATTTTAATTTTATCTTTGGAGCAAGGTAAATGGGCCCAAAATAAATTGGTTGAAAATGCATGTTTCCAACCACTAGTTCAAGCACTGATAACTCATGTGGCCTCTGAGTGATTCTGTGACAACTCAGTGAATTTGTCTGCTTTCAAACCAATTTTGTTGTTTAAAATTTTTTTAATTCATTTTATTTGTTTATTTATTTATTTATTTTGGCTGCATTGGGTCTTTGTCGCTGGGCTTTCTCTAGTTGGGGCGAGCAGGGGCTACTCCTTGTTGTGGTGTGCAGGCTTCTCATTGCAGTGGCTTCTCTTGCTGTGGAGCATGGACTCTGGGTGCATGGGCTTCAGTAATTGTGGCTTGTGGGCTCAGTAGTTGTGGCACAGGGGCTTAGTTGCTCCGCAGCATGTGGGATCTTCCCGGACCAGGGCTCGAACCCGTGTCCCCTGCATTGGCAGGTGGATTCTTAACCACTGCACCACCAGGGAAGCCCCATTAATTTGCTAAGTGTTTTCTTAAAGAGATGTCCCAAATGATACGAACCGCAGGCCCACACTACGTAGATTCATTGCTGTGCTGAACTCAGTAGGGAAAATATAACTGGCTAATGTTTTTGTTCTCATCCCACTCATCAAAGAATGGAAGCCACAGGAGTTCTGAGCTCTATTAACATTCCACCTGCTACACTTGCCCTCTGGACACAAAATAACATTTGAATCGCACCCAAGGAATACCCTGTTTTTCTCCCCTTCCTGTCATCATTCCCCTCCACCGGGGGGGTCCACACTTCCCACTGTGCCTGTCTTCATTCCCATAGTGATGCTACTTAGCACTCTTTACCCCAATAACACAGGCTACGTTTATAAGATTATTCCTGAATGCTCTAGGGCCACAGTTAGCTATTTTCCAGGGAGAAGGGACTTCAAACCCTTCATGTTTATAAAATCCAAAATCCTTTGCTAGAACAACCTAAGACATTCAATACATTTCTAAAAAATGACAGGAAGTGCTGAAGGCAGAACTATGGCCTTCACGGGGGGGGGGGGGGGGGGAATAATGACTTTGTTAAGCAATGAGTCAACCATTTGGGACCTACTGGACTTGAAAAACAAGATCTGTCAAAGAGAAACTGGCGGAGCTGGAAGGCTGGCCACCCCAGAGGGCAGGGGTGAAGTGGGTGTGGGGAATTTCAAGAACAGTCAGGAAATCTGTTGGGTCCAATATTTGAGATACAGACACATATCAGTTTTGATCCTTTTAGGTCTGTCTGCTTGTGGCAAAATATCGCTGGCGGCTGGTCAGAGGACCTCCGCTCTCGTGAGGAAAAGTGGTGGGAAGTGAGCCTGGCCAGCGGGGCCCCAGTCAAAAAATTCATATATCAAGATGAGGTACTAACCCAGCCAAGGAGGAGAAGGACGCCTAGAAGGGCACCTGCATAGAACCAACTAGAATGTGAGCAGGTGGGTAAGGGGTCCTCCAGGTCCAGGCCATTTTGTTCTGTTTTGTTTGTTCTTGTGTATTTGTTTATTTGACTTTAGACATTAGCTATTGACTTCCTACTACAAAATATTAGAATTTAGCTCTCTTTGCTCACCCCCCCAATCCTCTGCTACACACAAACACTGCCCTTCTGCCCGTCCTGCCAATATAGATTTTTGGTTGAATCCATATATCGTGTATTTATCCATTATTACAACTGTGTAATTATTGTTCACAGCCAAGTAGGTCCAGATGATAGGGAGTGTCCTATGATTACATTTTCTTTTTAATATAAGTTTTTACTTTTCATGAAATTAATAATGCAGATTTTTGGTTTGTTTCGTTTTGTTTTTTTTTTTCCATTGCTTTATTAAGGAATAAATTACATGTGGTGAAACGTTATCTTAAGCACCCAGCTTAATGACTTTTACATAGGATATGCCTGTGACGCCGGGACATATCTGTCACCCTAGAAGGTTCCCTTGTGTCCCTTTCAGTTAGTACCCTCTGTCCCGGTCCCCCCAGTCCAGGCCACCTTGGAGAGAAGCAGAGGCAGGCACAGCTGTGACTAAGAGCAATCAATTGCTGGGGACACAGAAGTCTGGTTCTCAGGAGGATCCTAGCAGGTGGAACGGAGCCCCAGTGTTCCCAGTCTGTGAGAGTGACATCATTCCAAATCCCACGGGCTGGCCCTAGATGACTCAGAAGTTAGGATGGTCAGAGACTCTTGGAGAGAAACTTGTGGATCCATCTGGGAAAGGCTGTGGAACACAATGGCTGGGGAACGAACATGAGTGCTGGCAGAGGGTGAAAAAGGCGACTTATAACTGGTTTAGAATTTTGGTGGCTAAAATCGGCACATGGAAAGATGCTCAGTATCGCTAATTATTAGAGAAATGCAAATCAAAACTACAGTGAGGTATCACCTCACACCGGTCAGAATGGCCAGCAACAAACAGTCTACAAATAATGAATGCTAGAGAGGGTGTGGAAGAAAGGGAGCCCTCCTACTCTGTTGGTGGGAATATATATTGGTGCAGCCACTATGGAGAACAGTATGGAGGTTCCTTAAAAAACTAAAAATAGAATTACCGTATGATCCATCAGTCCCACTCCTGGGCATATATCAGGAGAAAACTATAATTTGAAAAGATACATGCACCCCAATGTTCATTGAAGCACTATTTACAATAGCCAAGTCATGAAAGCAACCTAAATGTCCACTGACACATGAAAGGAGATGTGGTATATGTATACCATGGAATATTAGCCATAAAAAAGAATAATACCATTTGCAGCAACATGGATGAACCTAGAGATGATCATATTAAATGAAGTAAGTCAGAAAGAGAAAGACAAATATCATATGATATCACTTATATGTGGAATGTAAATAAGATACAAATGAACAAAACAGAAATAGACTTGCAAACACAGAAGACAAACTTATGGTTACCAATGGGGGAAGGTGGGAAAGGATAAATTAGGAGTTTGGGATTAACAGATACAAAGTATTGTATATAAAATAGATAAACAACAAGGTCCTACTGTATAGCACTGAGAACTATATTCAGTATCCTGTAATAAACCATAATGGAAAAGAATATATATATAACTGAATCACTTTGCTGTACACCAGAAACTAGCACAACATTGTAAATCAACTATACTTCAATAAAAAAGAAAAATTGGGACTTCCCTGGTGGTCCAGTGGTTAAGACTCCACGCTCCCAATGCAGGGGGCACGGGTTCAAACCCTGGTCAGTGAACTAAGATTCCACATGCTGCGTAGTGTGGTAAAAAATAAATAAATAAATAAATCATTAAAAAAAGAAAGAAAAGGGGCTTCCCCCGTGGTGCAGTGGTTGAGAGTCCGCCTGCCGATGCAGGGGACGCGGGTTCGTGCCCTGGTCTGGGAGGGTCCCACATGCCGTGGAGCGGCTGGGCCCGTGAGCCATGGCCGCTGGGCCTGCGCGTACGGAGTCTGTGCTCCGCAACGGGAGAGGCCACAGCAGTGAGAGGCCCGTGTACCGCAGAAAAAAAAAAAAGAAAAGTTATTTTCTAATATTATAGAATTAAACTCGTTGGCTTTGGTTCACATATATTGCAAAAGGTACATATATGGCAGAAGAGAAACCACAGGTGATGCATTGATGAAAGTTAAGTTGGTCTAGAATAATCACACTTTAAACAAAGCAAAATGACACGGATATCTCAGGAACCTGAAATTCAGTAGTCTAGGACCTGTAAGTTCCTAATATTTCCAAAGACAGAGAGAGGGACAGAGAAAGACAGGCAGACACAAAGAGATAGACTCACACACAGAGAGAAAATCTCTTTAGCACTGAGGTAGATTGAATAATTAGCCCCAACTTTCCAGTTACCTGTAGTAATATTATCCATTGGCAAACTCACCCTGGCTTCCAGGTTAGCAGAGTGCACTTCTCTGTTCCTTAACTTTGAGTTTTGCCATGTGACTTGCTTTGGTCAATGAGATGTTAGTGAACATGGCTCAAACAGAGGGTTAAAATATGGCTGTGTCTTTGGGCTGGCATTCCTGCACTCGGGTTGACCCGCCATGAGCAGAATACGCCTCAAGTACCCACCTGCCCTCAGCCTGGGTCTGAGAATGAGACAATAAAACAGACCACACGCCCTGGGTAGCTGTTAGTCTGAGAGTGATGAGAGCTGCATGGAGTCCACGTCAACCCTTGGAACCTGGAGCCTGGAGTCCCGCCAAGATCAGCAGAGTTGCAGCCAACTCGCAGACCTGGCACTATAAAAACAGATTATTGTTTTTTCAGCCGGTGAGTTTTGAGATTTTTTAAAAATGCATCCTTATTGTGGTCATTGCCAACTCATATGAAAATTGGGGTGTTGCCCTAACATGAACCTAAAAGTTTGTGGAATGAGTTTTGGTAGTGAGGGGCAGAAATCCAGGAAACGGTTCCAGGAGGCTGAATAAATGGTCATGCCCATTGCATTGTGGGAAAGCATTTGATAAAACTACTTGGTGGAGATTTGGAAAAAAGAAAACGTACCTGTGGAACCTTTAGTCTTGGGTGAGGAAGTTTGAAGGGAGAATATCGGAACAGGACTTGGTTGCTCCTAGGTGCACATGGTAAAGTACCATAGGTAAGAGGAAAATGTTCAGGGAAGAACTGGTTAGTTGCAAATAGAACAGAGAAGAATTTTAGGGAGTCCAGAAATTGTGAGGCAGAGTTACAAAGTGAGAAATTTCTCACAAAGTCAAGGCTTGGGATCATTATAACAGAGCCTCTGGGCAAAGACAAAATCTACTAGTTCTTCCTACTAATATGACACAGCCTTGGAGTAAAAAGACATCAAGGGTCTGCCTGAAACACTCTTGGTTAAGACATCTGAAAGGATTAACATGGCACCTATAGGTCCGTTCAGCTGGACAGAAGGGCTCTTAGAAAGATTATGGACATGGTTCTGCAGAAGCCTGATTTCTCAAACGTACCCATAATTAAGGCTAGAAAGAGGCATATCTTGAAAGGTATATGGCTGTGCCTTTTGCCACATGCAAGTTTACTGAAATGACTTTCATAGAGAACCCACATTTTGAGAGATGTGTATCGGCAAAAACCCTGCCAGCCTAGAGGAAAAGAGACTGACACTGTTAAAGACATAAAAAGACCTCTTGACCCCCAACTTTCTATAGGCAGTATGATGGTTAATTTTATGTGTCAACTTGACTGGGCCACGAGGCATTCAGACATTTGATCAGACATTATTCTGGGTGAGTCTGTGATCCTGTTTTTTGATAAGATTAACAT
Organism: Stenella coeruleoalba; assembly: GCF_951394435.1. NCBI lineage: Eukaryota > Metazoa > Chordata > Mammalia > Artiodactyla > Delphinidae > Stenella > Stenella coeruleoalba. Next base: position 79,837,584 of record NC_137162.1, on the reverse strand, counting down.
TTGAACGGGTAGACAGTAAAGCAGATGTGGGTGGGCCTCATCCAATCAGTTGAAGGCCTGAATAGAACAAAAGGGCCGACCCTCCATGAGTGAGAGTGAAGGTCTCCTGCCTGACTGCCTTCAAGCTGGGACATCTGAACATCAGGGCTTTTTTTTTTTTTTTCCTGCCTTCCAACTAGAACTGAAACACTGGCCTTTCCTGGGTCTCAAGCCTGCCAACGTTCAGAGTGGAACTTACGCCATTGGCTCTCCTGGGCCTCCAGCTTGCCAGCTGCAGGTCTCGGGACTTGTCAGCCCCCATAACTGTGTGAGCCAGTTCCTTATACAAAATCAATCCCTTCTCTCTCCACTCACCACAGCCCCTCTGCATGGTTTCAATTATAAGAGGCCAAGAAAATGATCTCATGGTGCTTGCCAAATGGCCGGCCCTTGGGGTGCCAGACCCCTTCTGGCTTCTGTGTAGGGAGAAATGCCATCTCAGTGCCATACTTTATGTTACATAGGCCCCCGAGCATCTCTGTGTATGCCCACAGTCTTCAATAAACTATATAAAAAACAGCTCCTTCAATCTCTGTTACTGTTTTCTGAAAATTTCCAAAAATCTCCCATGAAAACAGTTGGCTTACCTTTGTGGCTCATCCTTCCTGATTATAGTTTCTGAAGCTCAGTGCAAAGGGAGAGGCCAGCAGGTGCCATGGATCTTGGCTCCTGCATCGTCCTCTTTCCTCTCCCCCTCCCTGAGATTTGCTGTTCACTAAACTCTTCCTTCTTCCCAGTTGCAAACAAAACCTTTTGCGCATGGATACCACGGAGACAGTCATTAGCAAGGAGGTTGTTTACAGCAGCAGAGCTAAGCCTCCAATCAGCCAGCCACAAAGCCTTGAAGAATGTGTCTGTGTGGGTGTGTGGATGTGTGGGTGTGTGTGCACGAGCATGCGTGCATAAGCACAAATGTTTCTTTTCAAGTCACTGTATGCTTGGAACTGGGGGATTAAACAGACGAAGCCTTACTTTTGTCCTTCCTTTTGAGCAATCCTCTTAGAGATTGGATAGTATGGTAGGTATCCTAGATAAACCTTTCATTCCTTAACTAAAATTTTCCCGGAAGGGTCAAGAAGATGGCATTGTAACCAAAGCAAGTACATATGACTTTATCGGAGATTAAGAACCGACATGCTGTTTGGATTGACCTACCACGCTGTGGTTCCGCTCTGTGCGCGTGGTTCAGCTTCTCTTTCGTGATGACATAGTAGAAACTGTAAGAAAGCTAGCTATTTTAATTCTTCCAAAACCTTATATCAAATTGAAGGAGAAATAAGAAAACAGAGGATACGTAGGTATAATTTTCAGCGGACTGAAAGAATCTAGCAAGCGAATATTGATTTCAGTGCCTGGCACACAAATGAGTATATCGATGGTGTTCTTTTTGTTGAAGGTGCCAAGTTTCATTTCCCACTCAATTGAAGACTACAGGGTAGGAGTAGGCAGTCTGATTAAGTGAGCCAGTGCAAGGCTAATGACTTACTTTTAAGATCCCACAGTGTGCTCTGACTTGGAAAATCTCAATATACTTTAGACTCCAGAAGGAAAAGGACACTTTGTTGATTCTTTCAACTGTAACATATTATAATATTACCAGCAATCAAAATGGACTTCCTTAGGGGAAAATTTAAATGAAGCCACATCCTTGGGAGGTATTCTGTACTGGAAATCGCCTAGCTTCTTTCTGCTGCTTCCAACTGCCAGGGCTCTGATATTCCAGAGAGGGAAATGAGAAAAGTTGCTCAAACCATGTCAGGTTGGCCTTTCTTGATATATTGCAACAGCTGTGGGGATAAAGTGTCCCTGGAAACAACCATGTAGCAGGAAACTAGTCTATGCTAGGCATTCAGTAAACAAGGTTTCAATATTTAGGGCGCGAAGAGCATGTGAAATGAATAAGCAATCATTTGTGTATTTCATCGCTCTTTCTCATGGTTGCAAAAGCATCACTTACAGATCAGTAGCGATTACATTTCAGAAAACAGGGTCATGCGTGAACTTGTGGCCTCATTTGATGGTGGGAGGTGACACTGCAGAAAGAATACTGATCAGTTTCAGATGCAAGTGAGAATTTCCGACGGCCTTCACTTCGAGGACAACTCCCAACTAGGCAGTGACCAGGATCTTCCCCTGAAGTCTTTATGGAGACAGAGCTTTTCCTCGCATAGCAGGTGGCCTTCTCTTGGCTACCACTTGGTGCCAGAATCCCAGCCCCCCCCGAGGGTGGCGCTCACTCCCGCTTCCTGTGAGCAGATGAACAGCATATGGCCCTGTGTTTCTCAAGGACAGAGCCTGTGGCTTTCCCCAGCCAGTTAGGAAAATGAATCTGGATGAAAAAGGGAAGGTTTCAGGATAAAACCAAAAAGATTAAGTTCTTATACCCAGGCAACATGCTTTCCTAAATAGAGAGGGAAACACTGAGCTGAACATAAAAATGATGGTGATGGTCATGGCAGGAAGATCAAAGTGGCCTTTAAATCCCAAAGTGCCCAGAAGTAAGGGAGCAAAAAAGAGAGGTTTATTTTCCCTGATATGTTTCTTATTCTTTAAGCACACCACAAAAACAATAAAACTTTTAAATGGAATACCTCTTCAGCCTTCTAAAATAAAATTTCCAAGAAGATCCCCAAATTAAAATGGATCGTTAGATCAAAAATAATGGTAAAGGGCTTCCCTGGTGGCGCAGTGGTTGAGAGTCCGCCTGCCGATGCAGGGGACGCGGGTTCGTGCCCCAGTCCAGGAGGATCCCACATGCCGCGGAGCGGCTGTGCCCGTGAGCCATGGCCGCTGAGCCTGCGCGTCCGGAGCCTGTGCTCCGCAACGGGAGAGGCCACAACAGTGAGAGGCCCGCGTACCGCAAAAGAAAAATTTAAAATAATAATAATAATAAAATAATAATAATGGTAAAGAGGATAAATGCTCTTCGGGGAGAGAATATAAAGCAGCAAAGGGAACTGTATCCAGAATTTAGCGCTGCTAAAGGTAGAGAGCTTCCTCGTGCACCGACAGCTAATAAAGTGGCCCAAGCTGATTACAGTGAGTGAGGTTCATCTCAAAAAGACATCGCCATTTGTAAAAAATCCTACCATTTGGGAAAACGTGGATAGACCTTGAAGGCATTATGGCAAGTGAAATAAGTTCGACAGAGAGACAAGCACCGTATGATCTCACTTTTATGTGGAATCCAAGAAAACAAAGAACAACAAACTCATAGATACAAAGAATAGATTGGGGGTTGCAGAGGTGGAGGTAGCCAGTGGGCTGAAATGGGTAAAGGGAGTCAAAATGTACACACTTCCAACTACAAAGTCAGTCAGTCCTGGGGACGTAACGTACAGCAGGGTGACTGGAGTTAATAACACTGTATCATGTATTTGAAAGTTGCTGAGAGAGTAGGTCTTAAAAGTTCTCAACATAAGAAAAATAGTTTGTAACTATGGATGGTGGTGGGTGTTAACTAGACTTACTGTGATGATCATTCCACAATAGTTACTGATATTAAATCATTATGCTGCACACCTGAAACTAATATATATATATGTCAATTACATGCTAATAAAAGCACATGATCCTTTATATTGTTTAAAACTTTTAAATAAAATTAATGCGATTTATTCCTCTTTGGAGTTCAGTGCCCAAAATTAAAATGTCTGTCTATCCTGAAAAATGAATGTGCTCATTAAAATGATAATAGCCTCTATACAATCTGTGGATTTTCCTTTTGCCATGGTTGTTAGGAAACCCAGAGAAAATGAAGAGAGTGAAATGTGCTTAATATTGTTTCCTTTTTCACTCTCTTACATAATTCTAGCATTTTTAATATTATTTTGTATTTAAATTGTATTTTTATATATCATATATTTATATTATATAGCAATCAAGCTTTTAAGTGCATTTTATTGTGAATTTACCAAAACATATTGACTAAGACTAGAGTAGATATTATACATAATGCTCAGTAAACTACATTAGAGCAGTTCATTGTAAAATTGTGGAAATTACAAGGACACAGTGACAGTAAAAATGAAAACAATAATAATAAAGAGACCTTGAAATTGAGTTCTTAAGAGAACCACTGATCAAGTCCTATGTGGTCACGATGACTTAAATTCGAAAATTATATAATAAGAAGCACAGCTGTATTTAGGATAAAGGATTCCACCCCATCCTCACCCCTGTTGAACTGTAAGCTCCCTGGGTGCTTACAGGGACCACTCAGGGAGTTTACAGTTTATATGGTGCTTAATATTATACTGATCTATAATCTTACTTTCTGTCCTTTGGACACAGACCAAAATAATGTTACCTTTTTGGGGGGGAGGGAGGGAGAATAACTGCCTCATAAATTTTAAACTCATTTTAAAATTGTGGTCAACAAACAAATGTCAGATTTCTCTTAATTTTTTAAAATAAATTTATTTACTTTTGGCTGCATTGGGTCTTCATTGCTGCACGGGGGCTTTCTCTAGTTGCGGCGAGCGGGGGATACTCTTTGTTGTGGTACGCGGGCTTCTCATTGCGGTGGCTTCTCTTGTTGTGCAGCACGGACTCTAGGCTCGTGGGCTTCAGTAGTTGTGGCTCACAGGCTCAGTAGTTGTGGCTCGAGGGCTTAGTTGCTCCGCAGCATGTGAGACCTTCCCGGACCAGGGTTCGAACCTGTATCCTCTGCATTGGCAGGCAGATTTTTAACCACTGCGCCACCAGGGAAGTCCTGAAGTAATTGTTTTTAATCCCAATAAGTTTATTTAAAGTTCAGTTACACGGAAGATAATTAGCAATAAGAACTATCATTATCTTCTGTCCCTGCCATATTTTATTACCTCTCACAATAATCTAAGCCTTCTCACATTTGGGATGAATAATAAAACAATCTGACAGTAACAGTGATCTGATCCTTTTTCTTACACTGAAGGCAAGAAAACAGAACACAGGAAGATTTCCTCTTAGATCAAACAGAGTCAAATGTTAGCCTTATTGCAAATCTGTTTCAACTCAATTACTTGGATACCTTGCTCTTCCTTGAGTTTCCTGGGTGGTAAATATGAAGCATCCTCGGCTTCTCTTCTAGGCAGAGAAATTGATGTACAAGTGGAGCCGAAAATAAACAAGCTGGGCAGTGACACAAGGATGAAAGGCACCTCAGAAGGTGATGGAAGAGAAGGGAGGTGAGTAGGGCCAGGGGCCAGCTCTCCTGTGCCATCACTTTCTAGAGCAAAATTCCACGAGTCTGAGAATTCTAAATTTGAGCCTGGCCTCCTCGGTCTAATGAAGGTATATAGATCAAGGTAGCACTTTTAACTTTCAAGTATTTAGGCATCTTATGTGCAGGTCTTCATTTCTACTCCTGGTCTCAGCCACACTCCTGTCCTACAGAAATCATCATCATCAATATACATATTTTGAAAACTTAGATTGTTATATGAGATCTTTCTGGAAGCAGCATTTAGCTCAATGTAAGTAGCGCACATAGATGCGCATCTGAAACTTTCTCTGAACGGCACCTCGTCTCCGTGACTGGAGTAGGGTATGCATGTGAACTGTTTTCCCTGCCTGTGACAAGGGGTAATTTGAAGGTGATGAACCGTACATAGCACATGAAACATCTTTCTTCAAAGAAACCTGCAGAGCTTGTCGTAAAATCCCACTGTTTTCTGTCCCAACACATCTCCCATCTTTTAAATCCTGTTTGGAAAGTATTCCTTTCAATTTCTTGAGAGAATGTCCGTGAATAAATTATTTTGCCCATTTCCTAGGTAATTTGAGCCCCAAAGGAAGCACAAAGCATTTCTCTGTCCCTGACAGCATTGTGTCCTGGGCCATGAAGCCAGTGCTGGGAGATGAAGTATGAAGTAGGTACACGATACCTGGCTTTCTGTGTGCAGGTGGGGCTTCGCAGAGCTCTGGCTTGCATGTCTTCTGCATTCTGGAGGTATCTACACTCAGTGCCACTTCAGGTCAAAGCCTGTTTCAACAACACGTAGTGCCAGGGTTCCAAGTGGGACACGTCCAGTTTGGAAGCAGTGTTTGCTAAAATGGATCGATTCTCTCTGATAACATTTTGACCAAGCATGTATAAATGAATTTCATCCCCTTGGCATGCACATCACTTTTGCCTGTCAGTACCATATTCTCAAAACTGGCATAGCTGGGGCTTCCCTGGTGGAACAGTGGTTAGCAATCCACCTGCCAACGCAGGAGACACGGTTTCGAACCCTGGTGTGGGAAGATCCCACATGCCGTGGAGCAGCTAAGCCCATGCGCCACAGCTACTGAGCCTCAGCTCTAGAGCCCGCAAGCCACAGCTACTGAAGCCCGTGCACCTAGAGCCCGTGCTCCGCCACAAGAGAAGCCACCGCAATAAGCCCGGGCACCACAACAAAGAGTAGCCCCCCCCCCCCCCGCTCGCCGTAAGTAAAAAAAGCCCTCACGTAGCAACGAAGATCCAATGCAGCCATAAATAAATAAATTAATTAATTAATTAATTAAGAACTAGCTGCCCTGTGACTAAGCGTGACCCTCAGGCTTTCCAGACTTTAGACCACTCTGGTGGTCATTATATGAATTGTATTTTGGAGAATATTCATAACCATTGAATCATTGCCATTGTTCATCCGGTGCTTTGGCAGCTCACCGTGGAGTCCAAGCCAAAGGGAAGGTGCTGGTATGTGAACACGGCAGGTGCTTTTTTTTTTTTTTTTTGGCGGTACGAGGGCCTCTCACTGTTGTGGCCTCTCCCGTTGCGGAGCACAGGCTCCGGGCGCGCAGGCTCAGCGGCCATGGCTCCCGGGCCCAGCCGCTCCGCGTTATGTGGGATCTTCCCGGACCGGGGCACGAACCCGTGTCCCCTGCATCGGCAGGCGGACTCTCAACCACTGCGCCACCAGGGAAGCCCATGGCAGGTGCTTTTTATACATGAGCGTGTGTGTGTATTTTAACTGCTCACCAAAGCCTGTTAGATTATCCACTATTTTGAATTAGTTACACAATCTCCCTCCCATTAACTGAAAATGTAAGAAGCTCAGCGAAGTAATAATTAAAGTCTTAGATCTTTATTTCTGTTATCCACCGTGATTTTCAGTTACGTACATTGTATCAGTATGGAAGCCATGTTTTCCCTAAGAGTTGTAAGTAAATCAGCTTTGAGAATCTGCACTTATATTTGTGGGGCTTCCCCCTTCCGATCACTCTGACTTCCATACCACCCTCAAGAGGCCCTTCCTGACCGTCCACTTTAAATTACCCTTTTCTCCAGTCAGTCCCATCACATTGCCTGGTTCTGTTATGTCAATGGCACTTATCACTAACAGAAATCACTAGGTACATTTATTTGTTTGTTTGTTATTTTTTCTGTTGGAATTTTGATAGGGATTAAGCTGAAACAGCAGATTGCTTTGGGTAGTATTGACATCTTAACAATATTAAGTCTTCCTACCCATGAACATGGGATGTCTTTCCATTTATTTAGGTTTTCTTTAATTACATTCAGCAGTGTTTTGGAGTTTTCAGGTTATAAGTGAAAACTGAAATAAATTCAAAGGAAATAAATTTAAATAAAATAATTTAAATGAAATAAATTTCAGTTAAATTTATTCCTGAGTATATTATTCTTCTAGATGCTATTATGAATGGAATTGCTTTTTAAATTCTCTTTTCAGATTGTTAGTTGCAGGTGTCTAGAAACAAAACTGACTTTGGTGTGTGAATTTTGTACCTTGCAGCTTTGCTAAATTTGTTTATTGTTATTGTTCTAGTAGCTTCCTTGTGGATTATTTGGGATCTTTTAATATGGGATCATATCATATGTGAATAGAGATAGTTTCCTTCTTCCTTTCCTATTATTTCTTTTTCTTGTCTAATTGCTCTCGCTAGAACTTCCACTACAATGTTGAACAGCAGTGATGAGTGCAAGCATCCTTGGCTTCTTCCTGATCTTAGGGGAAAAGCTTTCAGTTTTTCACCGTTTACTGTGATGTTAGGTGTGAGTTTTTTATAAACACTCTTTATCATCTTGAGGAAGTCCCCTTCTACTTCTAGCTTTCTGAATGTTTTTATCATGAAAATGTGTTGGATTTTGTCACATGCTTTTTCTGTGTTAATTGAGATGATCACATGTTTTATTACTCTATTCTATTAATGTGGCCTATGACATGATTGATTTTCTATTTTGAACCACCATTGTATTCATGGTGCAGTGAATCCAACTTGGTTCCTGTGTATAATCCTTTTAATATGATATTGGATTCAGTTTGCTAGTATTTTCTTGAGAAATTTTTCATCCGTATTCGTAAGGGATATTGGTCAATAATTTCTTTTCTTGTGATACCTCTATCTGGTTTTGGTATTAGGGTAATACTGGCCTCATAGAATGAGTTAGGAAAGAACTCTCCTCTTCTATTTTTTGGAGGAGTTTGGAGAGATTGTGATTAATTCTTTTCAAAATGTTTGGTAGAATTCACCAATGAAGCCATCTCATCCTGGTCTATTCTTTGTTGGGAAGGTTTCGATTACTGATTCCATCTCTCATTTTAGGTCTGTGAGGTTTTTTATTTTTTCTTAAGTCAATTTATGTAATTTGTGTGATTGGCTCCTTTTCCTTCTTTCAGGCTGACAGACTGTTTTTTGTTTGTTTTGTTTTTTATTTACTTTAGGCTGTGTTGGGTCTTCGTTGCTGTACGCGGGCTTTCTCTAGTTGCGGCGAGCAGGGGCTACTCTTCGTTGTGGTGCACGGGCTTCTCATTGCGGTGGCTTCTCTTGCTGTGGAGCACGGGCTCTAGGCGCACAGGCTTCGGTCGTTGTGGCACGCGGGCTCAGTAGTTGTGGCTCGTGGGCTGTAGAGCGAAGGCTCAGTAGTTGTGGCGCACGGGCTTAGTTGCTCTGTGGCATGTGGGATCTTCCCGGACCAGGGCTCGAACCCGTGTCCTCTGCATTGGCAGGTGGATTCTTAACCACTGCGCCACCAGGGAAATCCCTGACAGACTGTTTTAAGGTATTATATCTTTCCTTCTATTATTATCATTTTTTTCAAAGCCAGCGTATATTCAGAATTAACTCAGTTTCTCTTCTAAGTAAAATCAAGTTCCATACATTTTTGTTAAAAACTTAACTTCTTCCTTGGGACTAGCTGAAGCCCAGTTCATTTACAACAGAATTTCTGTAATGACAAGAATCTCTGTTTCATTGGATCATTAATTACTCATTTACATTTCAGAGTAACAAGGTTTCAGAAGGAAAATAACAACTGGTAGTTATTTAAAGAGCACTTCCACAACTAACTGGCTGTTTGGAGCCATTATCTTTTTCATGACAACATGGGGACACTTGCTCTTACTACCAGGATCTATTTTATTTTACTGACTATGGTGGTAGTTGTAAACTGAAACATCTTTCACAGTGTCTTCTCTAATTAAAAGCATCATAAAATGCTGTTGAATTCCCTGATCCAAAATATTTGAGTCATTACGAGTTTTCTCACATGCGTTAATGATTTAATTAACTAAACTCCTTAAATCGAACCCTTTATCAGCATTATATCTTGGCAAAGATACAACATTCTCATCCTTACATCTTACAAAAGTTCATATTCTAACACAAAGAGAACACATCTCTGCAAGTGTTAAAGAATACATTTCTGAAGAAATTTCAACTTCCACTTAAAGATCTGGGCAGCCAGGGGAGGAGAGATTACCCACGAATCACTAGCTTCTCTTAAAGTCCTCCTGTCAATGGCCTAAATACCTGTCAACAATTAGTAAATTGTAAAAGAGTACCAGAAATATCAACCCTGTTTGCAGCCCCACTATTTATTTGAATACTTCTTCTGATTAGGATGTTCTAGAACAAATTGAGCAGTGAACTGTTCCTCAACTCCAAACCAAAAGGTCTCAGGTTGAGGGTGGGGCATATGTTGGGGTAGTAGTAAGTTTAATAGTAATAGTCCATCTCTTTTCCAATTAAAAAACCCCATATATTTATATCTATATCTATATCTCACAATACATACAAATGAGGATGACATTAAAAATTGACCACTGGCACTTCAAGGATATTGTCAATCAGAACAGACATCAGCCACAAGCAGCCACTCCTAGACCAGTGCAGACTGGATTAGACGAGTGTCAGCCATGATGTGTGTGTGTGTGTTACGCTTGTGTGTGTGAATGCACCAACTATATATGTGTTGCTTATATAATGTGACAAAGAAATGAAAGTGCCTTGGCCAGGAGGAGAGAGGAAAGAGATGGAGAAAGAGGAGGGAGATAGTGTTCACCCAAGTAGTAGGGTGCTGCCCCACTACACTAATTAGTGACTTATTTATAAAGATTTCTTATTTTTTAAAAGCATTCAGCTTTTCAAAGTGCTTTCACCCTCTCTCATTTTATCCTCATTATCAAAAATAGAAAAATAGTCTTGCTTTATAGCTTCAGTAGAGAACTAGAAAGACGAGATTAGGAAATCATCTTCTAACTCTTAGGTCAGAGAGTTATAGAGTTCTTCCTCTACAAGTTGGCTTGGAAGTAAACCTGTTTCAGCTCAGATTCTGGGTTGACCTTGCACCCTGTGAGGGACTCTAATGTGACCCTGCTACAGTAAATTTGTCTGGAGAAGTGAGGACTTCACTTCTTCTGCCAGCCCCGGCCAGCTCTGTCCTCGGATCATTCCTCACGGTTTGACTGTTCTGCTCCCTCTAGATGTTGACTCTTCTCCTGACCTTGGGCCCAGCTCAGTGTTTGACAAGCCTCCCAAGGACACAAGCTTAGCACCTGTTTCTAGCTTTATCGTTCTCATGTTAATTCTGGTAGCTCCGTGAGTCTTATATCTCCACATGATTCAAGATGAGCACATTGCTCTCATATTTAGCATGGACATCATCATCATTATTATTATTATTATTTTGCCAGTTGGGAAAGTGAAGCTTTGTGTAACTCATTTTTCCCAGAACTTTTCAGTCGGAGAGTACAAGCAGGGTCACATTTACAGCTATGACCGCCACAAATGCTGTTGCCCTTAAATGGCCTGCTCCCATCTGTTTCTCCGAGGCCTCAGAAGTTTTCTCACTTAAGCTTTCACATGGGGTCTGATCATTTTCTCCTCTTCTCTTTTGAAACCTGCCCATCCCCCTCTTAGTGACGTGTCTATAGCTGGGTACGTCAGTGATTATCAACTTGTGAGGATGAGTGTGACTGGTGAAAGTCAGGAGTCCTGCCGTGTGTGCCGAAGACACGATACCGCTCACTTCCTCCGAAGTTTCCTGCACCCTTTCTAACCACTTACGTTGCTTCTTGATGCTGCTGACACTGTTTCTACAGTTGCCGATTCTCAAGCACGGGTCTCTCCCCGTAGAGTTCTTCCGGGTGCATCCCTCTGAGTTTGCTGTTGATGTGTTGCAGCACTTGTACTAGAGCTTGGCCACATCCTGGAGAGGCCCCATAGGGCCAGATACTTCTGGTGTTACAGGAACATCCCTTTCCTCTACTTTTATGTTAATCTCTGTTAAACAGCTCTCTGAATTTTAGAAAATGGGAATGTATGAGATCGTATATAACCAGAAAATCTACAATATGGTTTTAGCGTGTTCAAAGGCTTTACGATATTAGAATCAATCTCTCTCCACCCACCCACCCCCCGCTTCTCTCCCTCTTTCTCTCCCTCTCCCTCTTACTCTCTCCCTTCTTCCTTAGTCTCCATCTCTTACCATTTCAAAGCCCTCCATTTCTCTCTCTGTGGGCCTCATTCCCTCCTACTGTGGAGAGATTTCCTTCCTGGGCAAGTGGGATGGGTTTGATGAGAAATGGTCTCCAACTGACCCAGGCTTACATCATTCCAGCTTAGCAGGGAAGACACTGCTTCTCTCTTTCAACAGCCGTATATAAAAACTCGTCAAGGACACGATATCGTTCAGTTCGGTTCAGGCACCCTTCCTTGGGTCAATCACTGCATTTGAAGGACAAGATACTGAGACTCGGAGCACCATTCAGTTCTCACAAAAGATAGGCAATTCCACAAAGAAGAGAAAGTATTACTATCTGAATAGGGGAATAAGGAACGCTGGGCAGAAAAAAATGCAATAAATGCTCAGTTGATAAGACAAATGTCTTACAGAGTTTGGAGTGAGGAAGTGTTAAGTTTTATTTGCCATACACCTCTCTCTAGAACTCAGAGATGAATCCATGGAGAACAGCCTAGTGGCAGACTATACTTTTCAGTCTCCCATCCTCTACTATGAACAAGGCTGTAATACTGGGCAGAGCTGTGACAACTCTCCCTCTTTTTTTTTTTTTTTTTTTTTTGCGGTACGCGGGCCTCTCACTGCCGCGGCCTCTCCCGTTGCAGAGCACAGGCTCCGGACGCACAGGCTCAGCGGCCATGGCTCACGGGCCCAGCCGCTCCGCGGCATGTGGGATCTTCCCGGATCGGGGCTCGAACCCGTGTCCCCTGCATTGGCAGGCGGACTCTCAACCACTGCGCCACCAGGGAAGCCCTGTTTATTTGTTTGTTTGTTTTTTTGTTATAATGGACCTATATAATATTTGGCATCCAACAATTAGGAAACATGTTTTTTTCCCAAGTGTAAATGGAACATTCATAAAATTTAATCATAAAATTTCCCTACATATTTTGAAGTGTAAGCATTATAATAGACTCTCTGTTTACAAAACAATTCACAATTAGAAGTTTATAACAAAAGGACGATTTAAAACATTTTCTATATATTAAAAAAAAAACCTTCTAAATGTCTCATGAATCAAGAAGTATAGCATTAAATTTAAAAGTACTTGAAACTGAATGATAATGGAAATACTACATATAAAAGCTTGTAGAATGCAGCAAAAGTGTTTCAAGGAAAATTTATGGTCTTATTTTTTTTAATACTTTATTGGAGTATCGTTGATTTACAATGTTGTGTGAGTCTCAAGTGTACGGTAAAGCGATTCAGTTATACATATATGTATTCACTCTTTTTCAGATTCTTTTCTCATATAGGTTATCACAGAATACTGAATAGACAGAAGACTGGGGTTTTTTTCTGGGTTTTAGCTGCCCTGCGTAGCACCTGTAGCCTGCCATCAGGCTAAAAGCCATAAACAATGGGAAACGAACTCCATGCCATTTCCTTCTTCCAAGTGTTGGCTTTACTCCGAACGCTGCCTGTTCTGTTTACTGTCCACAGCATTCAGGTGGCTGTTTTTATGTTATACCCAGTGTTGACAGTTGTCGTCTCTGGGAGTTGGGGGTGACTCGGCCGTATCATCAGTGGAACTGATTACTTTGGTTTGGTTGTAATCTCACTTTGTCACTTACTACCTGTGTAAATTTAGGCAAGTTACTTAATTCATCTGTGTCTTAGTTTCCTTGTCTGTAAAACAGGGAAAATAATATTATTCCATGTTTAGAATTGTTGAGAGATTATATGACAAAATACATCTGAAATGCTCGGGAATATTACGATGATGATGATTATATATCTGAGAGTGTTCCTTTTGCATCATTTTGAGATTTCTACCAATGCATTTAGCCATTTCCTCAATGAATAATTATTGTGATTCATTTCAAATTTTCAGGCATTTTATCATTTGGGATAGCACTAGATGAAGCTCACTGATAAATTTTCATAAATGTGTTAAATCCTCAATTACAAACTACCATTCTCATTTCAGGCGATGTTTCCCTAGTTATTCATATATTATATTTCATTGTATTTTATTTCGCAGCGTCTCAGAGATCATGATTTATAACTACTTCGTGAATAGTTAGAATTGAATTTAGCTTTTCACAAGTCACCCTTAAACATGCATTAAAATTCCCTATAATTAAGCAAAAAAACAATGTTAGAGTTGGCCTTTTCACCCTTGACACTGTTGACAGATGGAGAAATATTTACTGACCTCCTACTCTTTCGAGGAACAAAAGTTACAAAGATGTGATGCCTACAGAAACCTTGTGATGTTTTGATTGGTGTTCAAAACATTTATTTTATAAATTTATCTTATTTTGATCAGAAAAATGAACACCTATAATAATGTGTAAATATGACTGTACTAGCATTCCCTACAGCAATTCCCTAAAGCAAAAACCTTTGAGGCCAGAAAATGAAATCATGTATCGCCCAAGGTGAGTAAGAGAAGGGTCCTTTGTTCCAGTTAGGATTTGAGGCCAAGAAATAAAAAACCTGACAACAAAGGCTTAGACAAGTAGGGCTTATTTTTCTCATGCAGTGAAATCTAGATGTAGGCAGCATGGGTCTGGAGCAGCTCCCAAGGTTGTCAACCCAGATCCAGGCTCTGTCCATTAATCCGTTCCCCTTTATGAACACGTGGCTTTGTTCTGCTGGTTATAAGATGGCTGCTACACCTCCAAAGGGTGTGTCTGCTTTCCAAAAAGATAAAGGAGGGGGAAAGTGAAAGACCAGGGGGTATGCCAGCTGAGTTGGTCCCATTTTATCGGAAAAACAATTGCTCCAGAGACAAGGCCAACCCCTGGCCACCCCAGCTTAGATTTCATCAGCAAAAATGGGTCATAATGCAAAGCGCTTTGGCCAGGTGAATATTTTAGCTGTGTACAATGCCACCCCAAGGGAAATTGGGATTCTGTTAGTAATAACGAAGAGAAGAATAGATATTAAGAGGGGCAGTACTTTCCAACCACGGCAAGGTGTGATTGCAGGGACTCGTGGAGACTTTCCAGGGGAGTCTTGGAAATCATTTTCCAGTGTGGCTTCCATTTATATAGTCCATCTAAAAGTGATCTGCTTTAGAAAGCATAGCACCAGTCTTCTTTAACCACCCCTGCTTTTAAAACTGCCCTCTGCCCACTTTGCAATATAGAACCACACGCCCATAACCAACCCTGAAATTTACTATGGTGCATTGCCCAGGGGATCTAAAAACCTCTAGGGTAGGGACTTCTCTGGTGGTCCAGTGGTTAAGACTCTGCACTTCCAGTTCAGGGGGATGCGGGTTTGATCCCTGGTCGGGGAACTGGGATCCCACATAAAATTTAAAACAATAAATAAAAATAAAAACCCTCTGGGATATAATCAAAGGGACAAGTCAAAATAACGGTATCACACAGCCTCTTTTATTTTTATTTTATTTTATTAATTAATTAATTTATTTATTTATTTTAACATCTTTATTGGGGTATAATTGACACAGCCTCTTTTATTAAAGCAGAACCATCCTGGTGGGATTCTAGTCTTTTCGTATATTATGCATATTTACCTTAAGAGCAAAGCATGGTACTAGAAGTGATTGATTTGGGCCAATGTCATAAATATTTTGAATACAGCTACGTTGTTGAGTGGAGCCATAGAGATTTTGGGGGGTTTTTTTTCCCCTTTATTTTTATTTATTTATTTATTTTTAACATCTTTATTGGAGTATAATTGCTTTACAGTGGTGTTAGTTTCTGCTTTATAACAAAGTGAATCAGCTATACATATACATATTTGACTATTTTTATCTGCATGCCCTTATCTCTTCCATCCTCTGGTCTTTGTGGAAGAATTTATTGCTTTTGAAGAAGAATCTTTGAGAGCAAAGCAAAGAGGACGTCCTAAGGAATAACGAAGGCAGGGAGAGGTATTGTACTCTCCCAGCAACAGAGGTATGTGTCTTTATCTCTTATCTGTCTGTCTGTCTCTCTCTTAGAGTTGGATTCAGAAGTAAGAGGGGGGACGTAGAAATGCATATAAGTAAAGTTTAATTGAATTGGAAAATCAAGGACAATTTTTCTGGCACAAGTTATTCTGGTTTTGCTGATTTGTTTGATAACAGGGATTGGATTTGGCATTTAGGTGACACAGCGAAAATTTTCCATAGTTTCCATAAGGTAAATCTTAAACAGTGTTCTGAAGAAAATTTTTTACAAACACATCATGAGTATTTCTTTTTCAAAAAAATGAAAATGATGTTTTGAAATGAACAAAATTTCAAGTTTCTTAACCTCTCCACTAGACTGGGTTAAATAAATGTCTCCAAGGGAAAGAATGCCAGGTGTAATTAGTAGGTATTGAATAACTTAAGGTTAATCCTTTTTGGTATAGTCCCAGAGACTAAGAAAGGAGACTAGAAATAAATGCTTTTGCAAGTCAGATGGTCTCCAATACTTCGTTTTCAAGAATATTAAAGGTGCAACGAATCACTTTGTCAGCTGATCATCAAAAAAGAAATAAAAAGATTGATCACTGTTACGTTAGGTATTCAAGTCAGAAGAAGAACATTTTAAAAAGTAATGTTGTTAAAATGAAACTCCTTCTATCCCCATCTACTTGCATATGTGTTTCTTAATTTTTGTCTATAAAACATGAAAATAGGAATAAAACTGATGATGAACACTGCCTTACAATTTATAATATTCACGCATGGAAATATAAACTAATCTTTTTTTTTGGAAACATAAACTAATCTAAAAAAACCTTTACCCAACTTATTAAAAAGGCATTTCTAATAAAAATTTGTATTTTCCACTTAGTAGTTATCAAAACATATAACTGTTTATTTTGATTGATATCCTATTAATATTTACAAACATAATTGAATTCAGAAGAAATTATTTTTATCAGATCTTGGGGTCACCAATTTTTTGTAAAAAAATACATATATACATACTTATGTATGTTGGAGGATATCAAATTGCTCTGGTATTTATTAGAATTCAGTGGGTATATGGTATTTATACTCCTTCAGAAATAATTAAATGAATTATTTTTTACTATTTTAAATTTATATATATCCAGTATAACACTATCTAATATAATAATAATTTATTATAATTTCTATAAATATTTTAAAATTATATTTAAAACTCTAATATACTTTGCAACTATTTAAATTTAAAATAAAAGTTTTCTGATGTCAACTTAAAAATACTTGTTTTTACAAAAAATTTTAGGAGACACATGGGCAAAAATGTTTAAAGATTATAGGAAAGGACAGCTACCAGCGTCATTGACACCGCTCCTTTCTTAAACCTATTGTCACCAAGCTGTCACTGTATGACTAGGTTTTCAAGTGTATCTCGTAAATCGAGCTAGGGAACTCTTCAAAGCAGCTCCTGAACTTCAAGGCTAAGGCCAGCAGGTGGAGAGATGTGAGCAGCTAGTTAAACCATTAAGTAGCCAATGCCTCTTAAGCACCCATTCAGCTTATGTGCGCCCCCTACAGGTTTCAATACAAATGAGATGGGACCTGCTCTCAAGGAGTTCATAGATTGGCATGTAAATAATACATTATAATACAAAATTGTAATGCAATATTTTTTCCTCTAAAAATGGAACTAAGTCCAACTTGTGCAAATCAGTTTAAATAGAATACAGTATTTCTACAGTCGTGTGCGTAAGGGGTTGTGGGAACATAGGGCGCTGCATCTGAGAGGGGTGGGCCTCGGGGAAAACTCCACTGTTCCAGAATAGTTAGCTACATGCCCATTCCCACAGATTTATCATCACTCAGTTTTCTCCTTATTTTTTGCATAGATAGACAGATACAACTTATAGTACTGAACATTTTCCATTTCTCCATGTTCTTTAATGGTTTTTATCTATGTGGTTACCTTGTTTTCACATGTTATCATTATAGATAAGTACAATTTTATATTCGGGTTTCTTCCCCTCTGAGCATTAACGTACCCGTTTTCACAAATAGACATCGTAAGTACTATGCAACAAGCATTGAAAGTAACCCAAGCCAAGAGTCTTACTAGATGTGTTTGGTCCCTAGTAACAGTGGATGCCAACCAGAGTCCTATGTAGAGCTGTGACTGACATATTCCTTTAGCACTCAACCTGATTCTTAAATTGAATTAGCTGCACGATAGGAGCCTCTGAGGAAGGAATTTCTTCTAAGGGAGAAGAGTAACGGCGTCAAAGGAAAATGGCTATAAAGGTAATGCTCACAGCACCTCCTGATCCCTTCACAAAGATGAAATGTGAGAGATGTGTTTGGAAATCCTGTACTATTGCAGACTGTGGCAGGTTAACATCTTTATTTACATATTCTGTTCTATCTTATTCTCTCCTATAGACAGTGATTTGTCAGGTAATGTGGAAATAGTGTGGGAAATACAGAGATAGGTAAAATCCTATCATGGTAGATAATATTTTCCTCGCTTTTGCCATGATGTACCAAGATGAGGTGTGCCTAATCATCATCAGACAATGCCTACCTTAATACCCTGTGTGATTTGATACTTAATAAGGATGAGTCGTAGAAACGACCGTGAGAATTTGGTGGCTCGACCACAGTAAAGGCTCCATCCTGTGGGAGGGATGATGGCTCCTGGGAAGTGGTACCCATGGGGGTGAACGCAGTGGCAGATGGAGAGCGGGTGAAGTGTGTCTCTGTCTACCAGTCATGGTAGCATGTCTGGGGAGACAGGCATATACATCCCAGACTACATGGAGAGATATATAGCATTAGCTGTATTCTGTACTAAAAACTTATATTTTAAGAAAGAAAAAAAAGCAGCTCTGGTAGCTGGTAGCTGGTCTGGCACTCTGAGCCAGACCAAGGTTGTCACCTGCTAACTATAAAAAATTTCAGAGCAGTAACATGAGGTGAGGTCACTCTGTGTCTGTGATGTGGTGGGATAGAACAAGACTCCTCCATAAAAACAAGAAGATAGCGCTTCCCTGGTGGCGCAGTGGTTGAGAGCCCGCCTGCCGATGCAGGGGACGCGGGTTTGTGCCCCGGTCCGGGAAGATCCCACATGCTGCGGAGCAGCTGGGCCCGTGAGCCATGGCCGCTGAGCCTGCGCGTCCGGAGCCTGTGCTCCGCAGAGGGAGAGGCCGCAACAGTGAGAGGCCCGCGTACCGCAAAAAAAAGATAAATTCCTTGGCAGTTTCTTATAAAGTTGACATACACCTACACTGTAACATCATTTCAACTCCTTCCCAAGAGCAATGAATATGTATGTCCACAAAAAACTTGTATATGAATGTTCATAACATCTCTGTAGCCAGAAGGAGAGAATGCACATTTGTACTTCACCAGAATGGATAAATAATTATGATACATCCACACAATGAAATACTACTCAGCAATAAAAAGGAATAGGGACTTCCCTGGTGGCACAGTGGATAAGACTCCCTGCTACCAATGTAGGGGGCCCAGGTTTGATCCCTGGCCAGGGAACTAGATCCCACATGCCACAACTAAGAGTTCACATGCCACAACTAAGCAGCCCTCCTGCTGCAACTAAGACCGGCGCAACCAAATAAATAAATAGTAAAAAATAAATAAATAAAAAGGAATAAATCACTGATAGGTGCAATAACATGAAGCAATGTAAAAAAATTTAATGAAAGTAGTCTTACACAAAAGGGTACACACTATTTCCAGCCAAAAATAAAATAAAATAAATTAAATTTTTAAAAAATTGGTGCAGTGGTTAAGAATCTGCCTGCCAGTTCAGGGGACATGGGTTCGAGCCCTGGTCTGGAAAGATCCCACATTGCCGCGGAGCAACTAAGCCCGTGTGCCACAACTACTGAGCCAGTGTGCCACAACTACTGAAGCCCATGTGGCTAGAGCCCATGCTCCACAAGAGAAGCCACCGCAATGAGAAGCCCACACACCGCAACGAAGAGTAGCCCCCGCTCACCGCAACTAGAGAAAGCCCGCATGCAGTAACGAGGACCCAACGCAGCCAAAAACAAAAAAAAACAGAAAGGAAAAGAAATTTAATTTTTAAAAAAGGGTACACACTATTTCATTTTATTTATATGAAGTTCTCGAACAAGCTAAATGAAACTATGGTGACGCAAATCAGAATAGAAGTTGCCTCTGTGTGAAGGGTGAGGGAGGAGCTATTGTAAAGAGTGATGGAAATATTCTACACTGTGGTTACATAGGTCAAAATTAATCAAAATGTACACTTAAATGTATATTTTATGGTGCGTAAATCTGTCTCAAACATTGGCTTAATTTCTTGCTTTATGGTAAACAAAATGCAGTACGTGAACTAGCGAACCACAGTGTCCCATTTCTCCCCCCATCTTTTTCATCTGAATTGAGAAATCTGCTGTCTCGTGGTGACTCTGGCACATCAGGGAATGCCAAATTGAGATCAATTTCAGAAGATGCAGTAAACTGCCAGAGAGGAATAATGAAGAAGGCTTCAGGATTTCTGGTTGGTCGTGGGATTAAGATTCTTAAAGCAAGAGTAAGGACCCAGGGGATTGCTGATCATTCTTAGACTGTCTTAGGTCAGAAACTCACCCTAATGGACAAGAGAGTTGAATTCTGTCATTAAGTGACTAGTGACAAAAAGGGTCTTTTTGGATGCTGTGTGTTGCCCAAGGGAATATGTCACATATTCATAAAGAAAAGGCAACAAAACCTTAGCAGAAGAAGTTAAGTGACAGCCCAGATTCTTTGAGCCACTCAGTTTTCTTTGCCAGGTAGAAAGGGTGTTTGGAGTCCCAGCCATTTTACTGACTGGTATTCAGGATCAAAATCTATTTCCATATAATTGCAGTTGTTACCCTTACAAGTTCCTGGAACGATAGTAAAACACCGGAGTGCTGAACACTGGAGAAATACAACCAAATATCAGGTGGGTTTTTACTAAGTGGCTTTGGTGAATGCGGCTCGTTTCTTCAGGCAAGCAGACTTCCTGATACTCAGCTCCAGAAGTGAACATTGTTTCCCCTTCCAGTTAGAGGCACTTCATGCCGCCCTCCACCACTGGGCAAAGCTACGGCTGAGCTGCTCGCAGGACTCAGGGAAAGAAAGATGTGCTCTCTGAAGTCAGCCACCCACCTGAGAGGGAAAGGATGGAAATAAGGCCCAGTTTTCTTCCAAATTCCCAACAGACAAGTCATTTACTTTCCCTGGGTGAGGCTAGGAGTATTATGCCAATGGAGATGTGGATGAGTCATGCCTTTTATTTCCTGTACTTCTGATGGTTTGACATCTGGGGCCAGGCTGACCCTGGAGGGACTCCCCCTCACAGGGTTAGCTAATTCCTAGAGATGGCAAATAACTAGCCCTTGAGCACACCTTTCAAATACAAACCAAGCCATCCAGAGCTCACACCCCAGCCATCTCCTGTGCTGGGCTCTCACCCTGGCTCACTCTCCCCCCGCCCTAATCCCCCCAGGCCCAGGTACCAGACAACCAGGGGCAGTCCCCATGCCTCAGAGCCCTGGAATGATTCACACTAGCCAGACCTGAGCCTGCTGGCCCTGTCTTGCCTATTCCTGCTTAAAGAGACCACAATAAAAGTTCCTGTCTCAGTTCCCTCTCTCTCTCTGCCTGTGACTGACCCTGGTGCTCTCCCAAGTGCCCCCCACCCCTGCCCATGGCATAGTGTGCCCCTCCTCTTGGGAACTGTGAGTAACAACCTACCTTTTCAATGTCAGCTGTCTCCTAATCCATCGGCTTATCACACCCAAATAATAATAAACCTGTATTCTAAAACAAGGTCTGTCCACTTGGGAGCAGGGAGGAAGCACCCCATGGGAACATCACCTGTGACCATGACTGTTCATGCTGGGGCTTGTCGAGCCTCTGGAAGCTGAGACTGTATACATGTTGTTCTAGTCACCCCTGTTCCTTCCTGTTGCAAATTCTGTCTAATGGAATAAACCTGGTTCAGTCAACTTGGTAGGACTGGGAGGCAAGGTCATGTGACACTGGAGGCGCTGGGGTCAGACCAGGGGTGGGTGTCATCCTCCCCCCACCACCTATCACCGTGAGCTGGGGGGAGGAGCTTAACGCCCCCCCACCCCCCCCCGTGTGCTTGTGTTCTCATTGGTAAAAACAGGTTGTTCCGGAATATCAATCCTCAGTAAACGTGGTCCTCCCCAAACCAACTCCAGTCCCATATAAGGAAAACAGTTCAGCAGAATTCATTGGATCCTTCTAGTAGCTGTCTCCGTGTTGCTATTTCCATCTTCCCAGCCCCGAACTCCTTGATAGCTTTGGTTTCTCTATATTTATGTCCTTCTGGGGACTGTGGCTTTCAGCATCTCACCCTTTCTGCTCTCGGCATCACCTAGCAGCTCCCAGTGTCCTCTGTCCTCCTAAAACCCTGCAACGGACTCTTGGGCCACAGACTCGGACCTGGCTGCTAATTATTTATTTTCAGTACTGACCTTGTGTGCTCTCAGGTTTTATTTCTGTTCTAGTTTACTCAGCAAGAGATTTGTCTCTTTGTTTCTAGGCAAGAGGTGCTGGCGTCTGACCTTGGCTGCAGACTGCTTCCCCACCCTGCTCCCCGACCACATGTCCTCCAATATTCTGGGCAGACAGCTTCCTTCTCTCAGTGTTGCTGCTTCTGGGTCTACATTTCCTCCTTCTGTCACCTTCTTCCCTCAGCCATTAAGGAGCCTAACACCTCCCATCCATTAAAGATGATGGCGCCCCGGTGGGTTAAGAATCCGCCTGCCGATGCAGGGGACACGGGTTCGAGCCCTGGTCCGGGAAGATCCCACATGCTGCGGAGCAATTAAGCCCGCGTGCCACAACTACTGAGCCCACATGCCACAACTACTGAAGCGCACGTGCCTAGAGTCCGTGCTCCGCAACAAGAGAAGCCACCGCAATGAGAAGCCTGCGCACCGCAACGAAGAGTAGCCCTACTGGCTGCAACTAGAGAAAGCCCGCACGCAGCAACGAAGACCCAGCGCAGCCAAAAAAAACCATGATGGCGCCTCCTGCGTGCCTCTCCCCCCATCCCCACTCTACTCCTCTTCCCCTCCATTGACAAGATGCTGAAAATACTTGTCCACACTTGTGTCTCCTGCTACGTCCCACTCACTCAGCTCACATCAGCACGACTACTCTCCCACCTCTGCTTCTGGTTCTGCTAAAAAACGGTTCATCGTGACCTTGAACCAGACCCTTCTCTCCAGGTATCAGATGCTCTACGACATGAGGGAATGCGGGACCAATAAGTCTTCGAGACCTTCTTCACTCATTGTCCAAGACAATGGTAAGGATTTGTTGTAAATCTCATACTGCTGCATTGATAGTAATTTCCACTTAGACTAAAATTTATTATTATTTATTTTTATTTTTTGCGGTACATGGGCCTCTCACTGTTTTGGCATCTCCCATTGCGGAGCACAGGCTCCAGACGCGCAGGCTCAGTGGCCATGGCTCACGGGCCCAGCTGCTCCGCGGCATGTGGGATCTTCCCGGACCGGGGCACGAACCCGTGTCGCCTGCATCGGCAGGCGGACTCTCAACCACTGCGCCACCAGGGAAGCCCTAGACTAAAATTTAAAAGCAAAGGGTCATTCTAAAGAAAATTGCTGCAAGGAATAGGGATGACGAGGACCTTAATTATTTCTTGTAATAGAACATGATATTGTCACATCTGGCTGTGATAGCACTGGGGGCTTCGTGCTATGAAATTCAGGGCATTCTTGTGCCTGGAGGCTGAAACCTGTACTCATTTTGTGATTGTATCCAAACGAGAAAATGACATTTATTGAGCTATGGACCTATCCTATCTGAATATGAAACAATAAAAAGAAATTAAAGTGGAACATATTGTCCTATAGAGCAAATATGAGAGGCTGATGGGCTATCTTACTATCCTCACTTAAGTCTAAAATGATACCATATTTTTCTAATCCAGCTCATAATTATATAAATATTGCTGGCAATGCATCACCAGAAAATAATGGTTCTTAGTGATAATAACACATTACTTTTGGGTTTGGGAAAATACATAGTTTCTATGTGATGTAGAACAGTGAGGATTTTGGTTCTACAGAAACAAGTCTAATAGTATTTATTTCCTCTTCTCCCCATCTCCTCCCACTGACTCAATAGCTCTGTCTTCTAGTCAGGCCACGAGGATGCTCTTCTTCTCATCCCCTCCCTCCTGTCCTTGGACAGAAGAGCCTTTGACTAAGCACATTCCCCTATTTTATATATATATATATATATATATATATATATATATATATATATATATATATATATATGTATGTATGTATGTATAAATTTATCTATTTATTTATTTATTTTTACTTATTTATTTTTGGCTGCATTGGGTCTTTGTCGGAGTGCACAGGCTTCTCACTGACGTGGCTTCTCTTGTTGTGGAGCACGGGCTCTAGGTGCACGGGCTTCAGTAGTTGCAGCACATGGTCTCAGTAGTTGTGGCACACGGACTTAGTTGCTCCGCAGCATGTGGGATCTTCCTGGACCAGAGATCGAACCTGTGTCCCCTGCACTGGCAGGTGAATTCTTAGCCACTGCCACACCAGGGAAGTCCCATTCCCTTAACTCTTACATACATTACCCTAGTTTGTGAATAAGAAGAGGACTCCTAGAGACCTGGCACCTGGAGTGGGCACAGTGGACCTTTCCTGTACATGGTCTGTTTCAGAGCTGGGCCAGTGCAGGACTCCTCTCTATAAAAGACTTCAGGACCAACCGTACGTGGGGACAGAGGAACGATACTGGAAGTGTTTGACATTGACACAGCACCTTGTAATCGTACATGTCATGTTCACTGCAGGTTGTTATTTGATCAGTACCAGGCAGTATCCTGTATCAGGCAGTCACCCACACAAGGTGAAGTTTTGTTATTTTGTGTGGATGGTTGATTTAAGCTTTTTTAAAAACAAGATTAAAACTGAATACAGTAGCATTGTTTAAAAACAAAATGCCGAGCAGTTGGGAGAACACAGAGAAGGTAAAGGTCCGTCTGCTCTCGCTTGGCCGCCTCCCGCTCCTGTCCAGTCTGATGTGCCCCAGACTGCAATTTGAGAACGTAACAAATGGCCCCCATCCCGCAGTATCTTCCCCGAGCCTTGTCACTATACAGGACCCCTTGCTAAGGTGGAGATGATCATTTATTAACAATGTGGCTTAAATTGTTCCGTCCATGGACATTGTTCACTTCCTGTTTTTGCTCAATTTGGTCCTTCTAGAGTGACTTCCCCCATCTTATTTACCCATCCTTCAAATTTTAACTCAAACACTTCCAGCCACCCCTTCTCCCCACCATTGTGAGGAATCCCATCTCCTCCTGGAAAGATGTTTGATATCCTAGTGGGCATGAGTCATGTCTCAGGCATCTCCACAGCCCCCATTATGGCAGCCTTTCGAATACATACAAGCTCAACATGTGTTTTTTTTCTTTCTTTTTTTATAGGTTTGTTGGGTTTTTACATTTTTATTTATTTATTTAAATTTATTGGTTTTATTTTTGGCTGTGTTGGGTCTTTGTTGCGGTGCACGGGCTTCTCATTACGGTAGCTTCTCTTGTTGCGAAGCACAGGCTCTAGGTGCACAGGCTTCAGTAGTTGTGGCTCGCAGGTTCTAGAGCGCAGGCTCAGTAGTTGTGGTGCACAGGCTTAGCTGCTCCGCAGCATGTGGGATCTTCCCGGACCAGGGCTGGAACCCGTGTTCCCTGAATTGGCAGGCGGATTCTCAACCACTGCGCCACCAGGGAAGCCCTTCAACACATGTTTCTGAACCGGCTATTTTTAAGACAAAGAGATTAATTACCCCTCCAGGGTGCTGGCTACCAGGATGAGGTACTCCTGCAACGTAGTGATTAGCAAAGTCAACGATAGATTGCCTACAGGGAAAAACATTGAGAACTATTGCTTACATTATACAGAATAAACTTGGAAGCAAAGACGAAATACAATCTATCGAGGAGGGTGCACTGTTTTCGATTTAAAGTGGCAATGTTAACTTATTTTTAAACCGCATTTTCTGTACCAGCACCCATCCAAATGGCTCCCACTTCTGTTTACCTTCGCCTTTAAGGAGAAATAATGACAGTATTTTCATTTCCAGCCTCCCCACTTTCTGCACCCACACAGAAGCATTCACAGTGTGCAACAGTCACCTCCTACACCCACAGTCTTCTTTTCCAGACGTGGAACCTTCTTTAAAGAAATCAGATTGCGGTCAGTGATTAAGTTGTATTATAGTTTTTTCCTCTGTTGACAACAATCAAGTAGCTAATTCACTGTCGATCCGTTACTTCTGGGTTTTTCTAATAATCCACTTCCTGAAAATTATAAACACAGAAAAGTGCTTTTGCAATAACAGTTGTAAGACCCTGAATCACTTTTAACTCTCCCCTTTCTTCTCTGGGCTGTGACATTCACTCCCATGATGTCATCCCCGAGAGAAACTAAACCCTTTGTCTACTCAACCAAAAAGAGCACAAGAGGACATCTTGCCACAGCTTAGGGAATTGTTTAATCATTTAATTTACTTCCTTACTTTCCTGGAAATGAACCATTGGTTCAAATCGGGCATTTGTTAGTTGTTCCCATATGTGTTGGGATGCGCAAATCAACACAGGAATTCTGCACGGTGGGCATTGTTCACCCCTAGGTTCAGGGAAATTGAGCGACTATTCAGAACCTGTAAGTGGAAGGAGTAGGATTCCAACTGTGGACCAAGAATGTCACCTGCCATATCAGTAAACAAAGAATGTGGGTCCATCAAGCCGTCAGCCACTGAAGATCCCCCCTTTCCACACGCGAGGATGCACCCTGAGGGTATTCAGGATGGAGAAAACAAGATACTGGTCCTAGATGGTTTAGGTACATATCAAAGGAATGGTTTTAATGAGCCCAGACTCTTGCATCTTCCCGTACATAGAAAAGCGCTAAATCCCTTAACTTGAGATATCTGGTTTTCTTTCATTAACTGTAACCCTTTGATGTTCCGACTACCTGGTCTTTGCTGCAAAAACTCCTCTATATCCTGGGTCCTCCTTTACCTCTTCGGAGACGTCCCTCAGAGTTATCTAAGAGGCTGCCTACTAGACTTAAGTCCTTAACAAGTCTGCTGGATAAAATGTAACTCTGAACTTTTAGGTTGTGCTTTTTTTTTTCAGTCAACACACCTAGGTCTGACTGCAGATGAATTAGCTGTACCACCGTGAATGCTGATCCTTTACACTGGAGAAAGATAAGCCCACGACTTCCTCTGTCACACAGACCTTTGATTGCATCCTATTACATTCCTCAGCTGCTTTCCCTCCCCTTCCCCCCTCCCCCCATTCTGGAAACTTCCATTTTCTTCCTCTTCTTATGCTGTCAGTATGAAACAGGAGGGAAGGAAAACTCTCAGTGCCGTTGTTTTCCCATCCATCCTTGGTCTGATGTTGGTAAATCGATTCAAGCACAGTCTGTTAGCAAAATGAGAAAAATCTACCCAGTCATGTAGGTTACACATTAATCACGTTAGAACCTGACAGTTTTTCTGGATCCATAAAGGTTTACTAACGGTTTTAACACAAAAGTTTTCTAATGTCCTCTAAATTTTATGCAGAGTCCACATATGTGAGATTTTATTCTCAATTAACAGATATGGAAAGACAAGGTGAAGAAGGAAACAATTTAAGTGATTGTTTCTGTAGTAAAGGCCATTCCCTCAAGTGAAAATGAAGCCTCTTTAAAAATGAGATAGGGGGCTTCCCTGGTGGCGCAGTGGTTGAGAGTCCGCCTGCCAATGCAGGGGGCATGGGTTCGTGCCCCGGTCCGGGAGGATCCCACATGCCGTGGAGCGGCTGGGTCCATGAGCCATGGCCGCTGAGCCTGCGCGTCTGGAGCCCGTGCTCTGCAACGGGAGAGGCCACAACAGTGAGAGGCCCGTGTACCGCAAAAAAAAAAAAAGAGAGAGAGAGAGGACGGCACCGAGTCTTCTGCTTGCAAATACATTTTTCCTTTGGTCATCAGGACTGTCTGGTGGGGAAATGGCTTGTGGAGAGGTTCCACCTCGGTGCTGCTGGCAATGGTCAACTCCAGTTGTTGACATAACAAATAGAGGACTTCACCGTGTGTTATAGATTGAACTGTGTTCCCCCCAAATCCATATGTTGAATCCTAACTGCCAGGACCTCAGAATATGATCTTATTTGGAGATAGGGTCTTTACAGAGACAATCAAGTTAAAGTGAGGTCATTAGGGTGGACCCTAATCCAACACTACTGAGGGAAATTTGGACACAGTCAGTCATACAGGACTGGGATGCATTGTGGACATCAAGATCTACATGCCAAGGAGAGAGATCCTTCTGGAACACACCCTTCCTTCACAGTCCTCAAAGGGAATTAGCCCTGCCAACACCTTGGTTTCAGACTTCTGACCTCCAGAACTGTGAAACAACAAATTTCTGTGGTTTAAGCCCCCCAGTTTGTGGTACTTTGCTGTGGCAGCCCTAGCAAACTAATCCACCATGTGCTTTACTGTTGTCAGGAAGGAAAAAATGTTCCTCTACCTTTCCAAGCTCTTCAAGCTGGTCTAAGAATTAATTTGACATGAGGCAGGTTAACAGAAGGAAATGAAACAAAGCTTAATAACATGTATAGATGGGAGAGACCCAGGAAGACTGAGTAACTTGCCGAAATGGCCCAAGCCCTCCCCTTAAATACCATCTTCAGGGGGCTTCCCTGGTGGCGCAGTGGTTGAGAGTCCGCCTGCCGATGCAGGGGACACGGGTTCATGCCCCGGTCCGGGAGGATCCCACATGCCGCGGAGCAGCTGGGCCCGTGGGCCATGGCCGCTGAGCCTGCGCGTCCAGAGCCTGTGCTCCGCAACGGGAGAGGCCACAGCAGTGAGAGGCCCGCGTACCGCAAAAAAAAAACAACAAAAAAAACCATCTTCAGCTCAACACAAAAGAGGTTTGGGACTTCAAAGGGGAGGAAGGCAATTCACATGGTGCTGGAGGAGCAAATACAGAACATCGGCCCATCAATTAACACATCAGAAACACAGAAATAAACAAAATGCAAAACCAGCTTGGAACATATAATTGTTGGGAAAAAAATTAAGAGTAAAATCTCCAGTCTATTCTGGAAATCTGCACAGATGTACAAAATAAAGAAACCAGTTTTATTACTGAATTCACATTAAAACAGACTGCCAGGCACATACGGGTAATATGCTAATGAGATTAAAAAGACAAAGAAACCCCACCTTTGTGTATAACCTAGAAGATGTAACCCATCATACACGGGTTTTCAGGATTCACAGTAATTTTCCCTCTTGTAAGAGGACTTGACCCCACCATTTGTTAAATATACCCACGGTAACTGAGGTAGCCATCTCTGATAGTTAATTGCCTTTATTTGAAGGAAAAATAAAACATCTCCTTGTATCTCCATGACAATCAGGAGATTTACAGCAAGGAGCCCAGGTCAACCTCCCACAGTGACTAGGAGTGAGAGGCACTCTCTTCATTAATGTTTGCACTTCAAAAAGAGAACCCCAGGCTCTAAAGAGAAACATTGCAGAGTTGTAAGGCTAGCAAGAGGCTTGTTTAGCCTCTGAAAAGATTTACATACATGTCAAATTCATAGAGGAAGGTTTTAAAAATAGTAGTTATTTCCAAGGAAATGTTCCTTGAAAAGAGGGGGGAAGTCTTTTTCCCCCGTTAGCAACAGAGAAAATTCAGGGGTTTTGTTTGTTTGTTTTTACCTTATACAGACAAATAACTTCCTTCATATATAAAGAACTCTTAAAATCAATCAGAAAAAAGATAAGCACACCAATAGAAAAAAATAGGCAAATGATTTCAAGACATGATGCATGAAAGGAGAAATGTAAATGGTCATTAAATATATGAAGAGAGGGCTATTTCACTAATTATCAAAGAAATGCAAATTCAGGTGAGATGTCACATTCACATGTCAATTTGACAAAAGCACAGAGAAAAAAAGATAATACTCGGGACTTCCCTGGTGGTCCAGTGCGTAAGACTCTGCACTCCCAGTGCAGGGGGTCCAGGTTCGATCCCTGGTTGGGGAACTAAGATCCCACATGCCGCAACTATGCCGCAACAAAGACACAGTGCAGCCAAAATAAATAAATTAATTAATTTTAAAAAAAGGTAATACTCAATGTTGACTTGGGTGTAAGGAAACGGGGTGCCTTTATAGTCTCTTCTGGTGAGACCGTAAATAGACACAACTTTTTGGGGGAGTGGCAGTTTAGCAGTGGGTGTCAAACCCATGAATGTTCAAACTTCAGCTTTCAGTGGCTCATACGAAAGAAGTATCAGAGATGTACATAAAGATATGGTAAACTAACGCATCCTGCACACTTAGTATTTTTTTTAAATAATTACCACTCATCTTTTATTTATTTATCTTGGTCGCACCAGGTCTTAATTGCGGCAGGCGGGCTCCTTAGTTGTGGCACGTGGGACCTTAGCTCCCCTACTATGGATTGAACCCCGGCCCCCTGCATTGGGAGCTCGGAGTCTTATCCACTGTGCTACCAGGGAAGTCCCTACACTTAGTATGAAAACTCGCAAAATTCTGTCTTCTGAAAATGACCTTTAGAAATAAAATTGTAAAACCATGCACACACATAAAAGAGAATCTACTATAGAAAAATTTTCGAAGAGGCTCACTATTGCTTATATTTTCTTTCCATTTTATTACACTTTATTGTGTAATATTTAGCATACTAAAGAATTACAACTCTCTGAAATAGATATTTTTCTTTACAAAAAAGATTTACATATAAGTATATTCTTTGGGGCATTATTTAAATCATTGAGAAATGAGGCAACTTCAATAAGAGAATTAATTCCATTTTGGTATATCCACATGACATAATGCTGTGTAGCTATGAACATCTAATTTCCATAAAACATTTCATGGCAAAAATGTTCATGATGAAAAGAGCACGAAGAGGAGAGAGATACTTGAATTTATTAACGATTGCTGTCTCTAGATAGTAGGAGTGATTACGATGTTATTTTTCTCATCTTACATCTCCTTGCAATGAATATGTATTTATCGTTGAAAAACACCCACGTTTTTAGAAAAAACTCTTTGTGCAGAGACAGCAACACAAAAGGACTGAACTAGCTGACACCCACAGTACACTCCAGCTGACCTTCTGTCAAATGTAGGATCAGGTGGAGGTCTGGGCAGCCAGGAATAAAAACTCCAGACGGTTGACCTGTCTTTCTTTCATATTCTTAGAGCATTGCTGTGTCAACCATCCATTTGGTCCCAATGCTATCTCATGTCAAAATAAAAGTTGCAGCAGAAGAGACCTTTGTCGATGACCCGGCACAATCCCAAATGTTGCCGCTGAGATAAGTGAGCCAGAGAGACTAAGTCAGCATTTATTTCTGAATTTGCCTTTTATTAGGATGCAAGGGGGTGGTGAGGTACTTAGGTTACTTCACGGTGGGAGTCCGTGGGTCACCTCAGGGTAAGGACACTTGGGGAGTGAGAATATAGTGGGCACTGGGTCGTTAGGTCATTTAGGAGGCAAGCTGGTGAGAAGGTTATCTTTCCAACCACAGACGGTCTCTACTCACAACTTAATGCTTTATCATTACGGTGACCCAACCACGCTACCGTGTGTAATCATATTCCCCTCCGTCCTTGTCCTTCCCTCTGCTGATTTCTACTTCTCCTAGTTTCTGATGCTCTTTGCCTTCCACTGTCTTTCCAGGCATCCCTCAGCATCTATCCGCACTATGGTTATGTTCTTTCTCTACATCACCTCCTCTTCACCCGCCCAACAAAGATCTGATTGATTCAGAAAGTTGATGCAACGTGTGGATGCCCCTTCTCTTCCTATCCAAGGATGCCAGCACAGGTAAATCCACTTTTCCAGGGTAGTAGGGCATTTGGTATACAGAATCTTGACCAAAGTGTAAGAAATTCCTCAGAAAGGGGCTGAGGCCCACAGGGATCTCCACAGAAGGCAATACAAGGTGCAGATTCCTTGTTTGACCTTTCCAATACTAGAGCCAACTTTTTCCAGCATACACTCAAGGGTATTCCAGACAAGCTGTGGTCCCATTCAATTGTATTGGAAATGCAAAGGCGAGACGAATGGACAACTCCTCTCTTTTACTGATAAAAGCAATATGCATGCAAACTCTGACAGTTCAACTATTACTGGTGTGGTGGTGAAATTTTTTGTGTCAGCTTGGCTAGACCAAGGTACCCAAATATTTTGGATTAGATGTCTGTGTAGGCATTCTTTTATAAGAGATTAACATTTTTTTCTGATTCTTTTTTTTAATTGAAGTATAATAGATTTACAATGTTGTGTTAGTTTCAGGTGTACAGAAAAGTGATTCCGTTATATATATATATATATATGTATATATACACACACACACACATATATGTATACGTATACATATATATATATATATATATATATATATATATATATATATACACATATTCTTTTTCAGATTCTTTTCCCTTATAGGTTATTACAAAATATTGAGTATAGTTCCCTGTGCTCTACAGTAGGTCCTTGTTGGTTATCTATTTTATATACTGTGGTGTGTGTATGTTAATCCCAAACTCCTAATTTATCCCCCCCTTTTCCCTTTTAGTAACCATGTTTGTTTTCTATGTCTGTGAGTCTATTTCTATTTTGTAAATAAGTTCATGTGTATCTTTTTTTTTTTAGATTCCACATATAATCAATATCATATGGTATTTGTCTTTCTCCGTCTGACTTACTTCACTTAGTATGATAATCTCTAGGTCCATCCATGTTGCTGCAAATGGCATCATTTCATTCTTTTTTATGGCTGAGTAATATTCCATTGTATACATACCACATTAACATTTAAATCAGTAGACTTTTGCTAAAGCAGATTT
This sequence comes from Stenella coeruleoalba, assembly GCF_951394435.1. Classification (NCBI taxonomy): domain Eukaryota; kingdom Metazoa; phylum Chordata; class Mammalia; order Artiodactyla; family Delphinidae; genus Stenella; species Stenella coeruleoalba. Next base: position 79,804,959 of record NC_137162.1, on the reverse strand, counting down.
CCCTCTGTAATGTGTATGGGCCACATTCAATCAGCTGAAGGACTTAAAAGAAAACAGACTGAGGTCTCCCAAAGAAGAGGAAATGCTACCAGAAGACTCCCTCTGCACTCAAGTCACAACAGCAACTGTTCTCCGGGTCTCCAGCCTGCCAGCCTACCCTACAGATTTTGGACTTGCCCACTGGTGCAATCACGTGAGCAAATTCCCTAAAATAAGTCTCTCTGTCTCTCATTATATATAATTATATATACTCATTATTATATATTATATTGTTACATATAACATATTATATATACTCTTATTACATACTAGATATACTCTATTTTATATAATATTATGTATTATGTATTTCTCTGGAGAACCTCTGACTAATATAATCAGTAACAAATTATTTGGAACCCTATTAAAAATAATTTTTTGTCCATGATTATAAATCAGTAAATTAATAATTTTTCCCGGGCTTCCCTGGTGGCGCAGTGGTTGAGAGTCCGCCTGCCGATGCAGGGGACTCGGGTTCGTGCCCCGGTCCGGGAAGATCCCACATGCTGCCGAGCGGCTGCACCCGTGAGCCATGGCCGCTGAGCCTGCGCGTCCAGAGCCTGTGCTCCACAGCCTGTGCTCCGCAACGGGAGAGGCCGCAACAGTGAGAGGCCGCGTACCGCAAAAAAAAAAAAAAAAAAAAAAAAATTTTCCCGAAGTCCCCTGGTTTGTGAGTGGCAGAACCAGAAGCCCTTTCTTGTGATGCATCTCATGGCACATCCTCAACGATACAACAGAGGATTTCCAAAATAACACATCTCATCATGTCCTTCACCTTCTTAAAACCTCTCAAGGGCACTCGCACTCTTCCCAGTAAAGGCTCATTTTATACGATGTCCAAGGCCACCTTCTCTACATTGCCTTTCTCTTCTTCTGCCCTGACCTTACATCCATCCTTAGTCATGCCCTGTCCCTATGTCCATCCTTAGTTCCAGCCCCATGGAACTACTTGCAATCCCTCAAAATCACTCTGTGTTTGTACCCCTGGGCCTTGGCATATGCTGGTACCTCTGCTCGGTGCCTTTCCTGTCCTTTGGATGGAGAACCACCACCTCACTGCAGACCTTTGGTTTTTCAATACACTCGAATGCTCGAGAAAACCACACAACAGATTTGTACGGAAGAGAAAGGGACCGTCCCCCACATTCCTGACCCATAAGAACTGAATCCCGCATGAGGACTTCCTGGATACAGCAAAATGATGAGGCCCCTTCATCATTCCGGTAAATTCCCGGCAAAGCAGGCATAAGACCAATGACTATGCTTTAGAATATTCTGAACCATGGACCACAGCAGCAGTGGGGTGGGGTGAGGTGGGTGGAGCAGAGGGCTGGGGTAATGCGAGAGGTGTGGAGGGGCTGAGTGCTCTCCCATCCCTTACTTGCAATTCCAAAGCCCCAAATTATATGAAATCTCAAAGTTTTTCACAATTCATCTGGAGACAAAATCTGGCCCGAAATAGCATGAGGCTACTTGTAATCTTTATTCCACTTAGTGCAAATGCTCATGCATTTCAGTGAAGAAGAAGTATTCATGTGTCTGATTGATTGCTGGGTTCTGCCTCAGGTCCTGTCGGGGTTGTTATATAACATAAAATCCAAAAAAGGACAGACTGAATTGTAGTCCCAAGGGCATTAGCTAAGGGATTGTGGAACTGTTTCATTCCTCAACAATTAATTAAGTTAAAACAAAATTTCATGTCTGTCCTTGAGAGAAGTATATGGACCCCTTTCAAAAGAGCCCAGTGGGAGTACGAAATCAGAAATGAACAGGAGGATTCGGTAGCCACCCTTGACTGTGTGATCTGCAGTCAGTATCCCCCGGGATACCTTTGTCTTTCTCCCCCCAGACTGGGTTTGCCAAACAGAGCAATGCAAACATGTTGAGAGGTGAACCTCATTCCCTGAGATCCTCGGTGTCTCAGTCCCTGGGGGCCAACTGTCAGCTCCAACTCATTCCATCTTTCCTAAGTCCCCACCCCCTGCCTGCTTCTGGTGAAAGATGCTCAGGCATCAGCAGGCAGACATGGGGGGTTGCAACTCACAAAAAGCTCTGCTTACCTTCTGAGACATCACCCACACCCGTAAAGAGGATACACGTCTTTCTACGTAGTCATTTGGTTCCTCTTGCAGGCTCCATTAAATTCATGGAAAAAAGTGGTAACCGTGTTAAAGGTAACAATTCTACCTTTAAACAATCAATATCAGTTCTGTACAGGCCATGGAAGCAGAAAATCTTTTTATAGATTTACCCATGTTCAGAAACTTGGTGTATATTTTTCTGAACCTGGCAGTATGTGACCAAAGCAAACCAGATTTTCATACTATTAAGCGATCAGAGGACAGACAGGAGATTAAATTAGAATTGGAATCATATTTCTTCTGGTTTCTATAATTTCCAGACTTAAAAACGGTTTCTAAGAAAACGAGGCATTTTAGGTAATAAATAATGGTGACCACAGTCAGATATTTCCTAACATTTGGTAATAGGTATTCTAATTTTTTATCAAGAGTAGTTATGTCAAAAGCCAGAGAAGACTTTCAACTCTGCATAATACTGGAAGAGTGCCTGGGAAATGAGATGTTCGCCAGACGTAGCCTTGGATTTTTGAAAAAATGTGTTTCTTCTTTCAACATACCTTTACTGAATCTCTACCATGTGTCAGACACAGCGTTAGGTATCGGAAAAATAAAGTGACTGAGACACCGTCTCTTCCCTTGAGGTGAGATGGATTTGGGAACCTTGGATGGAAAGAGCAAAAAACCTCTAGGACTTAATGATATAATATCCCAGACTATATTCTAATTTTCTCTTACAGGTAGAGACTGGGTCCTACTTCTGTTCTTTGAATTCCCAGCACAGCTGTGGGCTTACAGAATATAGTTGGGCTAATTAATTGAAATGGAAAACTGCAAAGAAATTAATACATTCATCATTAAGTGAACTACAGGGCAAGTCCCTGAAGACATGGAGGTTTTCTCTTTTTATTCTATTTTTTCTAATGCATCGTCTCACTGCAAGCTTGCCCTTACCACAAAGAGCTCTCAAAAAAAGTACTGAGTGAGTGAATAAGCCCGAGTTTTTCTGGTATACTTCCTAGAGCTAGGTAGCTAAAACCTATCTTAATGTATAAAGGATGCTGTGGTGGTGCTACATACTATGTTTTCCCCATATGCACTCTTCTGGGCTACTCTTCTTCTGGTGATTATAACATATCACTGCCTTCCAGTTTTTTTTTTTCTAGTTGCAACATAACTACTGCTGTGTTCCATATGTGCAAAAAGAACTGGGAATACAAAAATAACATTCAAATTTGAGAGCCATTTAAAAACCAAGAAATAACATTTTAAATTGCGATAGCAGGTCCTTATAATGGAACCTTAAACTGTCCTTTTCATCCCCAATGCTAGTTTCCAACTATAGTTTCAAGTACCTAGAAATATATTTAAAATCTAGAAAATAATACAAATTATACCATTGGCAGAAGAAGAAAAACTCTTCTATTGCACCTCCAATCATTAGGTTGATTTTATTTATTTACTTATTTATTTAGTGATTCACATAATTCTTTTTTTTATTATTTAATTTTAATTTTTTTCTTTTGGCTGTGTTGGATCTTCACTGCGGTGTGCGGGCTTCTCGTTGCAGTGGCTTCTCTTGTTGCAGAGCACCGGCTCTAGGCGCGAGGGCTTCAGTAGGTGCAGCACGCAGGCTCAGTAGTTGTGGCGCACAGGCTTAGTTGCTCTGTGGCACGTGGGATCTTCCCGGACCAGGGCTCGAACCTAAGTCCCCTGCATTGGCAGGCCGATTCTTAACCACTGCTCCCCCAGGGAAGTCCCCATTAGGTTGATTTTAAAGCCCTAAACTAAAAGCACGTTGGGATCATAGTATGTGAGGAGGAGGGTTTTCTCATAAAGGAGAGCAAATACATTATGTGTTCTGTTTGAATTGTAGCCGGTGGGAAACTAAGATGAAATGAAACGCCTTAATGTAAATACATCCAGATTTGCAAACCTTGGAAAGAAAAGCAACTTCCTCTGTAGTCAAATGTGGCCATGTTTGAAGTAGACTACTCATTTTTCCACAGTTACGAATAAGGAAAATAATGTCAAGCATTATTCTTCAAGTTGTTATTCTTAACAACTTCAAAGTTTAATTTCCTGGTTATAACATCAGACTCACTAAATGTGCTTTCAATATTACCTTTGTAGAGGTCCCTAATTTCCCAGCTTCAATATAGGGAACAATTTAGCACAGATTTAAGAGATTATAATCAAAGAAATGCAAAAGAGGAGATGAGACAGGGGAGGAAAGAGGGAAAATGGGGCACAGAGATGGAGGAGAAGAAATAAAAGAATGAGGAATGAAGGAATTTATAGGTCAAATCACTCAGCTCAATGACTCCCATGAATAGTGAACTTTGATTGATATTTGTTGTTCTGTGGCTTCAACACAACCAGAAATCAAAAAAGTATTTGATATAAATACACTGCTGAAACTCCCTGCAAGCCCTCTTGCCTAGCCTAGGAACAGAGAGCGACGTGATAAATATTTCAGTTCATTGGAGCAGAGATTTTCAAATTGTTCCATTAGATATTACAGTTTCCAGAAATAGTAATAATAATAGCTAGTATTTATATAAGTGTAAGTCCTCCATAAGTACTTTACATATACTGTGTCAGTTAATCCTCAAAAGAATCTTCAAAACAACCCTAATGGTTGTGCCATTTTTGTTCCCATTTTACAGATAAAGCAAAAAAGGCACAGAGAAATGAAGGTCAAGAAGTTCGTAAGGAGCAGAACTGGGGTCTTGCTCCAATATTCTGGCTCTGAACCATTACACAATACTGTCTCTCAAGAAGGCTTGGGCTTCCCTGGTGGCGCAGTGGTTGGGAATCCGCCTGCCAATGCTAGAGGACACCGGTTCGTGCCCCGGTCCGGGAGGATCCCACATGCCGCGGAGCGGCTGGGCCCGTGAGCCATGGCCGCTGAGCCTGCGCGTCCGAAGCCTGTGCTCCGCAACGGGAGAGGCCACAACAGTGAGAGGCCCGCGTACCGCAAAAAAAACAAACTAAGAACAGAAAGTAAAAAGTCCTTTAGATGAACACGATCAATAAGAATATACCGTAGCTTCATACTATAGCCTGTAAAAGAGAAAGATCAGATAGGAAAGAAAGAGGAAAGGAAAAAATATGTTGGAGAAGAATTAAGTTGGAAGTGTTAATGAAAAAGACACTAAGGGAAAAAAATCTATGTATGTGGCTACAAATAGTTCTTAAATGAGCTCATATATATATATATATATATATATATATATATATATGTGTGTGTGTGAATTAGAAGTAGCAGGAAATAGAAACATATAAAGTCACCAGTTCATAGAAAGACAAATATTTTATATTATAAAATTTCTGCTAAAGACTTAAATCTGTTACATTTTGAAAGAATAAGCATATTTAAAGATTTCTACAATTATAGATATAGAGAATGGGATGAAATTATAGATAAATAGAAGTCATTGTGTTCAATAGCTTGTCTTTTTTTAAATAAATTTATTTATTTATTAAGCAGTATGAGGACTTTTTAAAAATAAATTTATTTATTTTTGGCTGTGTTGGGTCTTCGTTGCTGCGCACGGGCTTTCTCTAGTTGCGGTGAGCGGGGGCTACTCTTCATTGCGGTGCGCGGGCTTCTCATTGCAGTGGCTTCTCTTGTTGCGGAGCACAGGCTCTAGGCACATGGGCTTCAGTAGTTGTGGCTCGTGGGCCTCAGTAGTTTTGGCACATGGGGTCAGTAGCTATAAAGCCTGGGCTTAGTTTCACCGCGGCATGTGGGATCTTCCTGGACCAGGGGTTGAACCCGCGTCCTTGCATTGGCAGGCAGATTCTTAACCACTGCGCCACCAGGGAAGTCCCCAATAACTTGTCTTAATCCCAATTCTGCCAGTGGGAGCTGTTTAACCTCAGGCAAGTTACTTAATTTCCCTAAGTCTCTGTTTCCTCATGCTTATCACAGGGACAACTGCTCCTGCTTGATGGACTTGTTGGAGCTTTAAATGAAATAAAATATAAATCACTTAGCCCAGCGTTTATCTCTATATAAGTAATAGGCTTTATTATTATTATTCTTAGTTTATTTTAATCCTGCTAGTTGTCTTGCTGGACAATTAAATTAAGGTTTAGATTTCAGCCAAGAGGCCTAGGTCTCCTCTTGATTTCATAGAACGTACCACATTCTCAAAGCTTACAGTAAATCTAAAACAAATTAGGGACTTCCCTGGTGGTCCAGTGGGTAAGACCCCGTGCTCCCAATGCAGGGGAACTGGGTTTGATCTCTTGTTGAGGAGCTAGATCTCACATGCATGCTGCAACTAAAAGATTCCATGTGCCGCAACTAAGACTCGGCACAGCTTAAATAAATAAATAAAATATTTTTTAAAAAGTTAAAAAAATAAAATTATACTTTGCTTTCATGTCTGTGGTGAATTGAGTACAGCTGGTTACAGTCCAGATACATATTACCTGAGAAGTCTCTGCATTAAAAAAAATTGCAGGGCTTCCCTGGTGGCCCAGTGGTTGAGAGTCCGCCTGCCGATGCAGGGGACGTGGGTTTGTGCCCCGGTCCGGGAAGATTCCACATGCCGCGGAGCGGCTGGGCCCGTGAGCCATGGCCGCTGAGCCTGCGCGTCCAGAGCCTGTGCTCCGCAACGGGAGAGGCCACGACAGTGAGAGGCCCGAGTACCGCAAAAAAAAAAAAAAAATTTGCAGAGGCAGAAAGGTTGAGAAACAAAGGGACTTCTCACCTCCTTGATCATTTTTAGGTAATTATAGGGGGACAGAGTAACAAATTTTTCCTTAGTGATAACTAACATCTTTATAGAATTGTTATTTCTTTATTTATTGAAGTATAGTTGACTTACAATATGGTGCTAATTTTAGGTGTACAGCAAAGTGATTCAGTTATATGTTTTTATATATATTCTTTTTCGCATTCTTTTCCATTATAAGTTATTATAAGATATTGAATATAGTTCCCTGTGTTATTCAGTAGGTTCTTGCTGTTTATCTATTTTATATATAGTAGTATGTATCTGTTAATCCCATATTCCTGATTTATCCCTCTGCCCCCCGTTCCCCTTTGGTAACCATAAGTTTTTTTCTATGTCTGTGTGTCTGTTTCTGTTTTGTAAATAAGTTCATTTGCATCTCATTTTTTAGATTCTGCATATAAGCAATATCATATGATATTTGTCTTTCTCTGTCTGACTTACTTAGTATGATGATCTCTATGTCTATCCATGTTGCTTCAAATGGCAATATTTCATTCTCTTTTATGGCTGAGTAATACTCCATTGTATATATGTACCACAATAAGAGCTAATATTTATTGAGAACTTACTATGTGCTAAGCACCTTCCCAAACCTTTGCATCTATTAATTCACTTAGTCTTCGCAACCAGCCTATGAGGTAGATACTATTTCTTATCATTCCCATTTTACAGTTGAGAAAACTGAGCCACAGAGAAGTAAAGTAACTTGTTGAAGGTCACACAGCCAATAAATGACATAATTTGAAAGACTGAAAGAAAACTGAAAAGGCAATGACTTCCAGGTTAATCTCTCTATTTCCAGGTCAGCTGATTAGTAACCTGAATTCCATCTGCAAAGTCTCTTTACTGCAGCACCTAGATTAGCATTTAATTGAATAGCCAGAGAACAGAACTTTCTGGGGATCTTCTTTAGAACCCCACCTACCACTCTGCTCTATCGTGCTGACGCAACACTGCAAGTGGCCACAGGTCAGTGGGGAGGGACCACTACTGCAGTAGGTTTGCTTTAAAAGCAAGTACAGGACAAGCATAGAAAATACTAGAGCAAAACTCTGAATTCTTTTGGGGACTAAAATGTACCATGTCCATCCTACTGATTTTGCATCTTGTGGGAACAACTCAGATACCACAAGGAAGAAATGAAAAGCCCTTTTTTGCTTGTTTTGTTGTTGTTGTTTTGGCCACCCTGCATGGCTTGTGGGATCTTAGTTCCACAACCAGGGATCGAACCCATGCCCCCTGCAGTGGAAGCTCGGAGTCCTAACCACTGGACTGCCAGGGAAGTCCCCAAAAAGCCTTTTAATTTGGGGTGCCTTAGTGAATTAGGGCCTCCAAAGATAGCTAGTTATGGAATATGTTTTCACCAAAATCCAAAGTGTCTGATGCGGGGCAGAGTTTCGGGAGGTCTGGGCAGGGTGCTGCACGGTGTTTTAGCTCCTCATGCTGTCTTCTTGGTCTGTGCCGTACACACATGCGCTACAAACTCCCTTCCTATTACTTTGACACATTGATAATTACACTTATATCCTCCTTTCCTGAATAAAATAGATTTACCATCTGCTTTATACTGAAAAGAATAGCTAAACGTTTTCTGTACTTTGGAGAATATAACCATGTTGGATCATTTATTAAAAAAAAAAAAGCAGGGCTTCCCTTGTGGCGCAGTGGTTGAGAGTCCGCCTGCCGATGCAGGGGACACGGGTTTGTGCTCCGGTCCGGGAGGATCCCACATGCCGCGGAGCGGCTGGGACCGTGAGCCATGGCCGCTGAGCCTGCGCGTCCGGAGCCTGTGCTCCGCAACGGGAGAGGCCACGGCAGTGAGAGGCCCGCGTACCGCAAAAAAAAAAAAAAAAAAAAAAAGCAGTAGCCCATCTATAGCTTTTATTTAGACTTTATTTATTTATACTCTGCCTTCAATTAAATTTTTACTTTAGGGTCAATCTGTGACTTGCTAATTCTTGTCTCAAATATTTTCCTTTTTTTTTTTTTTTTAATACAGGTCCCTATCCACCACCTGCTATTTCAAGTCCTAGTTCAAGGATGACTTCCCTCAGGACGGTGTGGATAACCCGACCAAGTTCACAGTGTGTCTTTTATCTTCCAAATACTTGGGGCTTTTATTAGAGTCCCTCTGTGAAAACTAATTGCACCCCTGCTTTACTATTCAATAGTGCTCAATTATATATGTATGTAAAAATGATTTTCCTCGATTCTCACTATTATATAGAGACAGGTGGTGGGTTAATAACATTCCTCTTTGTTCTTTTTTTTGTTAAGCACACAAAGAAAAAGAGGCTTCAGGACGTTAAGCGACTTGCTCAAGCTGCATAGCTAGTAGGACATGGAGCCCAAGTCTTCCAGAACCCAACCTAGCGCCCTGCTCTTTACCCATGGGTCTTTGTGGCCCTAGGGACCATTTCTTCGCCTGTTTCCTTCGTTTTCTCCGTCACTCATCAGGTCCCTGAGGACGTTGGCACATGGCCAATGCTGTTTCTCACACCTCCCATCATCTCCCTGGGAAATAATTAACATCCACGTGGGTGTCCCATCCAGCAACCAACACTCCTGTGTTCTTGAACTTCTTTATTCCAATAATCATATACCTTTACTATACTTCTACCGCAAAGCCGAACGGAGTCATTTCCTAGAGGTATTCGTATATGAATAGTAAATTAGATAACACCATTTTGATTTCTATCTCTACCAAGAATTCTCTGAGCTCCAAGCTCGTATATACAACTGCCCAGTGGGACATGTTCTCTTAGATATCTGAAAAGTATCTCAAACTCAGCTTGTCCTAAACTGAAATTGTGAGATTTCCCTGCAAACCTTATACTCCTGCAGTGTTCCCAACTTCAATTAATGACACCACTATCGTCAAAATGGCTAAGAATCCGCCTGCCGATGCAGGGGACACAGGTTCGATCCCTGGTCCGGGAAGATCCCACATGCCGCGGAGCAGCTAAGCCCGTGCGCCACAACTACTGAAGCCTGCGTGCCTAGTGCCCGTGCTCCAAAACAAAGAAGCCACTGCAATGAGAAGCCTGCATGCAGCAACGAAGACCCAAAGCAGCCCAAAATATAAAGAAAGAAAGAAAACAAACAAACAAACTGGAGCAAGTTTTTCTTAAAAGCCCGAAAAAAAATAAATTAAAATAATATTAAAATTAAACAAAAAAACTGATACACAAGCCAGAAACCTGATGCCTTTCTTACCACCTAGACCCACCTACTCTCACTCTGTCCAGCCCTAAATCCTGGAACTTTCTCAACTCTATGCCCTTGTGCACACATTCATTCATTCATTTTCATTCCACAGCCATTTATTGAGCCCCACTATGTGCTAGGTCCAGTAGCTGAGGCTACAACCATGGACAGAGCAGACAGTGATCCTTGCCCTTATCGTATTGCCATGCACTGAAGTAAGCTGCCATCATTCTCCTCCTGGGACACCTCTCCCAACCCAGTGGTTCCGTCAGTATCCACTGCTGCTCTACTCAGACCAATTCTTCACACTGCAAAGAGGCCATTTGGAAATGTAAATTCTTGTGCTGAAAACTCTTCCCTGGATTCCTAGGAAATTCCTAGGACCTTACAATTTCCTGCATGGTCTGACCCCACCTGATTTTCTTTTCTTTTAAAATTTATTTTATTTTATTTATTTTTATTTTTGGCTGCGTTGAGTCTTCGTTGCTGTGTGCGGGCTTTCTCTAGTTGCGGCGAGCGGGGACTACTCCTCGTTGCGGTGCGCGGGCTTCTCATTGCGGTGGCTTCTCTTGTTGCCGAGCACGGGCTCTAGGCGCACGGGCTTCAGTAGTTGTGGCGCTCAGGCTCAGTAGTCGCGGCGCACGGGCTTAGTGGCTCCGCGGCATGTGGGATCTTCCCGGACCAGGGCTCGAACCCGTGTCCTCTGCATTGGCAGGTGGATTCTTAATCATTGTGCCACCAGGGAAGTCCCTCCACCTGCTTTTCTAGCCGTTTTTCCCACCAGTTCCAACCCCTCCCTGGGTCCCACCTCCTTTTTTAGTAGTTAATGCCTATCATCTTTCAGCTTGACTCAGTGTGTACTCAGGGAAGCCTTTCTGATCTCCATATTCAGGCAGACTTCCCTGGTCCCTGCCTTAGAGTTCCCTACACCATACTCTTCATATTTAGTTAGTGTTTGACTCTCACTTGAATACGTTGAGCAATCATTTTGCTCACTGTTATATTCTCTGAGCCTAGCACAATTCTTGTCACATGGCAAACATCAATCTCTGTTAAATGAAGCAATAGATCAATGAGTCAACCGCCCGGCACTCACGTTTCTTCCTTCCTTTGCCTGTTGCTTCTGTGCTACTGATCGCAGTCATGCCTACTTCCTCTGGAACCATTCTTCTTCTTCTTCTTCTTTTTTTTTTTTTAAACATTTATTTATTTATTTGGCCACGCTGGGTCTTAGCATTGGGGATCTATTTCCCTGACCGGGGATCAAAGCCAGGTGCCCTGCACTGGGAGCGTGGCGTCTTAGCCACTGGACCACCAGGGAAGTCCCCTGGAACCACTCTTTATCAATTGTCTTCTCTCTTCTCTTGCTTCTAATTCAACTTCTCCACTGGCTCCTACCCTGCGATACACAATCACGTTCAAGTCTCTCCCGTCTTAAACACACATGTCCACACACACAACCACACAAACACCTTCTATCCTATAGTCCCATTAGTGGGCTTCCTTTCTTTCCATGGAGTAACTTGAATTAACATTCTAGGTTTATGGATTTCACTTCTCTGCCTCTTTCTCCTTAACTGCAACAATTCTTGTCCCCCCTAAAACTCCACAAGGTAAGTTTCTCAACAGCTCCTTTGTTAAAATTTTTTTAATTTTTAATTTTTTTTATTGAAGTATAGTTGATTATAATGTTTCAGGTGTACAGCAAAGTGATTCAGTTTTATATATATATATATATATACACACACACATATATATACACATACATATATGTGTATATATATATATATATATATATATATTCTTTTTCAGATTCTTTTCCATTAGCACGGTCTTGCTTTTTCTAGAATATGTAAGAGGGTGTTTGGTTTTGTTTTTAAAGGTGATGGGAACAGGGAACTCTACTCAATATTCTGTAATAACCTATACGGGAGAAGAATCTGAAAAAGAATGGATATATGTATAATTGAATCACTTTGCTGTACACCTGAAACTAACACAACATTGTAAATCAACTATAACCCAATATAAAATTTAAAAATTAAATTAAACTTAAAAAAATAAAGGTGATGGGCAGGGCAGACATTCAAAATTAAAAGTCTATTAGAGGATCTTTGCCTTCCATTGTAAAAAAGCACCTGAAAGGTCTTCTTTATATATGGAAAATCCTAGAATCCAATAGAACAAAATTACCCCCAAATAAATCATTTCCTGTCTAGGGTCCCTTGGGCAGTCCTTGTGCTAAGAACCAGTTCCCTCACATTGAAAGCAATAACAGATATTTATTGCATAAATACAGGGTGGTTGACCATCGTTCTAAAAATATTTCCCACAAAACAATATGCTGCTGCCTGGGGAAAGTGTAATCATGATTATTGATTAATCAAACAATCTAAGATATTTACTGTACATATGTCATGTGAAAGAATTGTGCTGAGTGCTATCAAGGGTACAAAGAACTGAGAGACACGGGAATTCCTCCGAAGAGCGTACGGCACTTTGGGAGGACAGAGCGTGTACTCATAAAATGAATGATACAAGGAGATGCGTGTTAGGAACCCAGTGATTTGCACAGGTAATGTCTGTAGCATGAATTCAGAGAGAGAGAGAGAGAGAGAGAGAGAGAGAGAGATGAGGTTTTGTGTGTTTTGATAGTTAAAGAAAGAGACCTGAAAGGAAGATTTGAATGGGGTGTTGAAATACAGGAAAGTTTATGTGGAAGTGGCCTGTGATATGGAGGGAATTAAAGATTCTAGGAGCTAGGGGACGTCCTGATACAGCAAACTGAGCCGTGTATGGGGTGAGGGTTTACAGACTTCACTTGGAGTCCTGGCCCTAGAGTTCAGTGGGAGTAGGCAGGGAATCTCAGTGTGCCCAGATCTGAAATTTGTCTCTCTGAGTAGATGGGTTCTTGAAAAGGTAGAAACACGGACCTTCAGCATGAAGCCCGTCTGTGCTGGAAAGCTTCATGGATGCCAGCTGGCACCCGTGTCCCCGCTGCTGACCTGTGTCACATGCAAACAATAGTTTATGAAGGACATTGTCCTAGGCTGTCAAGGAGCTTGCAGCTTGCGCGTATCACCTCGGTAGGAGTGGGACACAGCAGCCCTGATGATTGCCCGCAGCCTGGGTTGGACACTCCAGGAGACAAAAGAGATATTGTCCTGCTCTTTTTTTTTTTTCTTTCTTTTTTCTAACATTAGGGCCATAAACCCCACACTGTGTAATGGTCTGAAATCATAGACAAACCAAGCCTGGGGAGAAGCCATTCCAAGCTGCTGAGACATATGACCTGGTTTTGGAAAGAGTGATGAGATGGCCTCAGGCTGCTGCTCTCAAAGCACCGCGCCCGAGCGCTCTGGGGCCCGAGGGGAGGGAGGGGCGCTACTGGGGGGTGGAGCCACCTTCCCAAGGCGCTTGGCAGCCAGAGCCCTGGATGTCGTTAGACTCTTACAGCTTCTCTAATTTTTTTAAACTTCACCTTCTCCGTTTTTCATTTCTGGTCCTTTCCCTCCTTATCTCTTGTACCCCTGGAGGGAATGTTAAATAACGATTGAATAAGAGGTGAGGGGGATGGGTTATGTTTTAACATCCACAGGGAAAGTGAGATTGGGAGGCATGGTTAAGAGACCGAGATGAGGGCAGGGAAACTACCAGCATCCCTTGCGCCAAGGGTGGACAGTCTCTCACAGGCTTGTGTGGCCACAAGGACCCTAAAGGGAGTCATCTGTCACTTGCTGCCCTCCCAGCGGATGCTGAGCCTGTCTAGAGGCTGAGCCTGATCTGCCCTCCTCCCGGGATGGACCCCTCCCATCACGGTAAGGGATGCGGGGAGGCAGCAACAAGCTTTGCCAAAGATGACAGAGAAGTTGGGGGTCTGCTCGGTCGGGGTTCCCTGGCACTGGGCATGACTCCACCTGGGAGTTAGGGGCTCCAGGGCTGGAGCATCTTGGCAGTCTCTGGTTAGACATCCAGCAATTTTCAGAAGCACCTCAGGGCAACTTTACTTCACTCTTTTCTCCCCATACCCTTGCCCTTATAAATGGTGCAACCGTGACATCTCAGATTCGGAAAGCACCTTAAATGACAAAAGGCTCTCCATTTTGCCTTTCGAATCTGTGATTGTTTGTCTTCTGCTTGAACGGTCATGGCAGGGAGCTTTCTAGAGACAGCTCATTCCATTGAAGTAAAGTCATGTGATAAGAATGTTCTCTCTTGCTGTGGTTTTTAAATCTTACGCCCTATGTCTTCCACCCATTAGTCCTAGCTCTGCCCTGTGAAGACTTACAAGATAAACTCACACATTTTTTTTTTCCTGCGTGCAGCTATCAGATCGTACTAAATTTTCTTTCGTCAGGGCAAATGCCTGGGAATACTCCTGCCATTTCTCCAAGCTGGGCCTCCAGACCCATCACTAGCCAGGCGTATCTCATCTGGGTGTGTGCCAGGTCACTGAGGCCCCTTGTGCTGTGTCCCACCTGGACTGTCCAACACCCTCAGGAAGTGAAGGATGTCTACTTCTTCAAGGGCCCTCATCATGGATACAGCCTGGAGCTAGCTGGAGGATGGGGAAACTTCAGCCCACTCGTAACGCCTGTATCCCACTGTCAGCTCAAAACGCTGACTTTTAAAAAAATGGTGGTAAAGTACACATAACACAAAACCGAACATCTTAGCCGTTTTTAGTGTACAGTTCAGCGGCATCAAGTACAATGGTATTGTCATGCCACCATCACCACCATCCGTCTCCAGTACTCTTTCATCTTGCAACACTGAAACGCTGAACCCATTGAACAATAACTCCCCATCCCCTCCCCCCTCTCCAGCCCTTGGCAACCACAGTTCTTTCTACCTTCTGTCTCTGTGAATCTGACTACCCTCGGTACCCCATGTACGTAGAATTATACAGTGTTTGTCCTTGAGTGACTGGTTTATTTCACGTAGTGTAGCATCTCCAAAGTTCTTTCAGATGGTAGCATGTGTCAGAATTTCATCCCTTTTTAAGGCTGAGAAAATCCTGTTGTCAGTATATACTACCTTCGGTTTATCGTTCATCCGCTGATGGACACTCGTGTTGCTTCCACCCCTTAGCTATTGTGAATAACGCTGCCATGAACACAGGTGTACAAATACCTCTTTGAATTCCTGTTTTCAGTTCTTTTGGGTATACATCCCCAAATGGAATTACAAACACTAACTTTATTTTTGCTGCTGGTTGACCTGATTTCCCCAACCCAGTGTTTGTGAATTTTACTTTTTGATCCCAAGGGAAAGACTTTCCTGTGGAACTCCCATCTCTACGAATTGTTCCATCATCTCAACCTGTTGAGGTAATTAAACCCATTTACATGAACTGTTTGCCATTTATGCCTAATTATGATACAGCACAACAGCGATGAACGCTTACATCATTCACTTCATGTCAGATTAACTTGCCAGTTCTGTGCCAAGGGCAAGGTTTGTTTCTCACAAAGCTTGGTCACCTGTTTCCAAATTATGTTGATTAACATAATTTAATGTTAATGTAGGATGTAGGAAGCAGCCCCAGCCTGGTGACATACTGTCTCTCCCACTTATTTCAACCCCCTCCCTTCCCACCTTTGCCTAATTCTTGGGAATCTCTGCACTCTTCTCTGAGCTTTCTTCCACATTCTCATTTTTTTTCTTGAGAAATGCTTGGGATGGCCTCTGGCACACTGGCGTGGGGTAGCTCCAGCTTGTATGGTCCCCAGGAGGAGGCCGGAAGGGAAGTAGCTTCTCAGCAGTGTGGTACATAGAAACCTTGCGGGGTAAAGGTTTTAACAGAAGGAAAAAAATCCTACCAACACTAAGATTGCTAACTGTCCAGCAAGGGGGGCTGGGAAGAGGAAGGAGGCAGCCAACTTCTATCACGGTGATACCCATCAACTCCAAGAGCCAGAAATACAGGAATTTTGCATCCCTCAGCCCAGCCCCGCCTCCTGGCTCTACTCAACAGATCTCACCCTGCAGGGAAGGACCTGTCAGACCACGCGTATGATAATTTCGTTTCTATCTGTAGTCTGAAGTAACAGGTGATTTTATTTTATTTTGTTTGTTTTGCTTTTTTAAATTTAATTCTTATTTTATTTTAGAGTATAGTTGATTTACAATGTTGTGTAAGTTTCAGGTGTACAGCAAAGTGATTCAGTTTTACATATACATATAGCCATTCTTTTTCAGATTCTTTTCCCATATAGGTCATTACATAATATTGAGTAGAGTTTCCTGTGCTGTACAGTAAGTCCTTGTTGTTTATCTATTTTGTATATACTAGTGTGTATCTGTTAACCCTGAACTCTGGAGAAAACCGTAATTCGAAAAGATAAATGCATCCCGATGTTCACTGCAGCACTATTTACAGTAGCCAACACATGGAAGCAACCTAAATGTCCATCGACAGAGGAATGGATAAAGAAGATGTGGTACATACATACAATGGAATATTACGCAGCCATAAAACAGGTGATTTTAAAGTATTTGGTATCCCTGGTCTGTCTGTTATATGGAACTGAGCAGGACCGTCAGCCAGAGAAGTGAAATATGGGAAGGAACAGCAGACACATTGGAAGAAAACATCTAATGATGAGTTTTAAATTTAGGCATAGTCCAGATGCATGCTGTCCTGGGTTCTCTATTTTTTTTTACTTAAAAAGCTCCCCCCAAACTTCATGGCTGAAAACAACACCTACTTTATTAGAGCTCGTGATTCAAGCCAAGTTCAGCCAGGAGATTCTTCTGTTGCAGGGGACATTGACAGAGGTCCCTGGGTGGTGTTCAGCAGGTGGATGGCCGGATCTGGGGGGGTTGAACCTGGCATGTCCTGGGCCTCAGTGGGGATGGTGTGTGTGTGGGGGGCTGGTTCCACCGGAACGGTCACCTGGAACTCCTACACGTGGCCTCTCCAGCATGGCAGTTTACCTTGATGAACCTCAAGGTAATCAGAGATCTTAAGTTATGGCTGGGGGCTCCAAGAGAGGGCTGTTCCAGTGAGTGATGTCTGAAGCTGCTGGCCTTCTATGACCCAACCTTGAAATCACCTAGTGTCACCTCTGTTGGTTGAAAGAGTCACAAGCCCACAGAGTTTTGGGAGCAGGAAACACAAAACCCTACCTTTTGTTGAGAAAAGGGTCAAAGAATTTGCAACCATGTGTTAAAGCTGCCATATATGTATATGTATATTTGAGTGCACGATGATAAAACCACACTGGTGTATGCAGTTGTTAACCACATGTACCCCACAAAATGCAGTGTTCAAAGGGTTCAGGGGTTTGAGAAGAGGAAGGAATCACATCCCCCCGGGGCATCGAGGTGCTGCGGACAAGGTACGGCATTTAAGCAGGCCCTGAAGCACAGGTACACGCGGTACATCACAGACAGAGATTGGGGCAGGGACTGTCCGAAACACATGAGCAGAGACACTGAGGCCGAACAAAAACCGAAAAAACAGTGACACTGGGAGAAAAGGCACCACAAGAGGCGGAAGGACAATGAGAGCGTGCTGCAGGCGGAGGTGACCTCGGGAGCATGGCGGTCCCCCGACATGTCACGCTGGCGAAGATCAAGAAGGATACGGTAGGAGGGGCAAGGGTTACAGAGCACGGGGCAGAGAACGTGCTACAGGATGGTGTAGACGCGAGGTGATTTTCTGAAGCGGAGAGAAAAGAGCTAGCAGAGCAGCAGTATTCAAGTTATAAAAGAGTAGGGGACTGGCTGGGGCGGGGGTCAAGATTCCTGGAGACTGAAGGGCTGGGAGTGGTGGCTTAAAGACTTCACCTTGAAAATAAGCAGGAGCTGTTTTCCTCAGGGTAACAGGGAAGGAAAGAAGTAGATTACTGATTAACAGATGTTGAAGTGAAGTAAAGGAGATGGATGACTTCAATCCTCCGAGTAAAGCAGGAGGTAAGTTCATTGACTGAAAGTAAAAAAAAAACCGCTGATGAGGATGTTAAAGATTTCCATGAAAATTTCTAAATAAATGAACACAAAATGGTTTTCATTTGGTTGGGTTTGTTTTTGTTTTTTTGAATTTCTTAAAGTAGGCAGATAGGAATTGTACTAAATAATTGTACTAAAGAATTCAGTTTTGTTTATTTTTAATATTTCTCTGGAATACAAAAATAGGTCCACTGTAGGGAATTCCCTGGCAGTCCAGTGGTTAGGACTCTGCGCTTTCACTGCTGAGGTCACGGGTTCAATCCCTGGTCAGGGAACTAAGATCCCACAAGCTTCACAGCACTGCCCCCCCCCCCCCAAAAAAAGGTCCACTTTAGAAAATTTGAAAAATATAAAAACGTCAAAGAAATAAATGTCCACTATATACTCTACTATCATCCAAAGACAACTCTTAGGTGCTGGTTTGATTTGCAGTAGATCTATTATGCAGATAGTTCTGTTTTACAATACAAAATGCAAATATTTTACATATTTGAGATTCTGTACATAAGACCATATATACTCTATACATGAGATCGTTTAGCTTCAGTAGTCTTTAAACACACCTTTAATATGGTAACCATGCTGTAGAGACACCATAATTTATTTATTTAATTTACAATATTTTATTGAAGTATAGTTGATTTACAATGTTGTGTTAGTTTCTGGTGTACAGCAAAGGGATTCAGCGATACATATATACATTCTTTTTCATATTCTTTTCCATTATGGTTTATCACAGGATTCTGAATATGGTTCCCTGTGCTATACAGTAGGACCTTGTTGTTTATCCATCCTATATGTAATAGTTTGCATCTGCTAGTCCCAAACTCTGAATCCATCCCTCCCTCATACCCCCTCCCGCTTGGCAACCACAAGTCTATTCTCTATGTCTGTGAATCTGTTTCATAGAAGAGTTCATTTGTGTCATATTTTAGATTCCACATAAAAATATCATCTGGTATTTGTCTTTCTTTATCTCACCGACTTCACTCAATATGATAATCTCTAGGTCCATCCACGTTGCTGCAGATGGCATTATTTCATTCTTTTTTAGAGATATCATAATTTATTTAACCATTCCTCTATTTTGGAATAGTTAGATTGTTCCTGACTCTTCATTATTTCGTATATAATATAGATATATATTGTTTATGAACAGCCTTCTCTATAAGTCTTTGTCTCCCTGATTATTTTTTCTTAGGACACATCACGGTGTCAGAGCACATAAACTCTTTCAAGGCTCTTGAAACCTACCCTCAAATTGTCTTTGCAAAAAGGGTGCACCAACTAGACTCTGGCCCACAGCAAGGTCGTCCCCTTAAAAAGAAATGCCACTCGGGAAAGCTCAGTTGCTTCTGGTAGTTGACATATTGGGACCTTTCTTCACTCTTCACGTTCTAAAGAATTAGGGTTCAGAAATGTGGCTTTTCCGAAACTCTGCCTTCCTCTCCAGGTTCCAGGTGCCTTCCAGCCCTGAGATTCCGGTCTTTCCACCATCATCACTGGCACCAGATTGCTCAACCCGCTCCGCCCAGTAAGAGAAGATGGAAAGTATTCCAGCGCTCTCTTTGTTGTAATAGTGGCTTTAAGAAGAAATAGGTGGGAAACGGTGTAGCTGGGACTGGGGTCTTGGAGCGGCAGCGAACAGCACAGAAGTGTGTACACACACACACACACACACGCACGCACGCAAGCACACACTCCCTCCCACCCCGCCTGCCGGGCGCTCGGGCGGGCTGGGAGGGGGAACCCGGGCGGGGAGCCGGAGGCGCCGCGAGGCGAGGCCGGGATGGGGGGGAGGCGGGGGCCGGGTGGCCCGGGGGGCGGAGTCAAGGGCGGGGGCTCCCCGGCCGCGCGCCCAGCGCCCCGCGCAGCCTGCAAGTTTGCTCGGCGATCTCGGGCGACTCTCGGGCTACCTGAACCGGCCACCACGTCAGCGCCACATCATCTGGGTTTTTTCTATTTGCAAGGAAACAGGAAAAGAAGGGCGAAGAAGCTCTCCGGAGCGGGCGGGCGGCGGGCCGGTCTGCGGCGCGGGCCTCGCGGCCGGGCGGCGGAGAAGATGCTGCAGTCCCTGGCCGGCAGCTCGTGCGTGCGCCTGGTGGAGCGGCACCGCTCGGCCTGGTGCTTCGGCTTCCTGGTGCTCGGCTACCTGCTCTACCTGGTCTTCGGCGCCGTGGTCTTCTCGTCGGTGGAGCTGCCCTACGAGGACCTGCTGCGCCAGGAGCTGCGCAAGCTGAAGCGGCGCTTCCTGGAGGAGCACGAGTGCCTGTCCGAGCCGCAGCTCGAGCAGTTCCTGGGCCGGGTGCTGGAGGCCAGCAACTATGGCGTGTCGGTGCTCAGCAACGCCTCGGGCAACTGGAACTGGGACTTCACCTCCGCGCTCTTCTTCGCCAGCACCGTGCTCTCCACCACAGGTAGGAGGCCCGCCCCGCGCCCCCGGCCCCGATCGGCCCCCTGATCCGCCCCCCGCCCCCGCCTTCCTCCTTCCATCCCCGGGCCCCTCCGGCTCTGATCACTGGGGACCGGCTCCGCGGCGCCGGAAGCCGGCGAGGTGGCCTCAGAGCGCGACTCGGGGGTGGCCTCCCGGAACTCTTAGATCGTGGTCCCTAACCCTTCGGCCTGGGCGGCTGCAGGGGTCCCTCGGGCTGCGGTTTTTAGTTCGCGACATCCTACACCGGACCGTCCTCTTGGAGTCGGTACCGTCCTGGCCAGCGCGCGGCGAGGCCGGGGCTGGTGGAAACTCTCTGGTGCTCCGGGGGCGCTCACCTCCCTCCCTCCCCCATCCCGTCCGGCCGAGGCTGCGGAACCGAAGGATAACGCGTTAAAGGGTCACCTTCCGGAGGGGGCCTCTCTTCGGATGATGCAGTGGTGTTTTCGGCTCTTTTCTGTCGTGGGGGCCGTTTTCGGGTTAGCCAAGTGACAGCGCTCTGCTCATCGCAGGTGACCTTTGAGCGCACAGGCCGATCCGGTTTCTTTTCGGAGCGGGAGGAGGTTTGAGGGAAGGGAGCATCCGATTGCCCGTGAACCGGCAAAATGGGGGCACCCTGATTCAGCATTTTTTTTCAACTTTCCGTGTGCGAGGCCACCCTTCAACTCCTAGGCGCCACTTCGCTCGCACCGCTCACCCGGCCACCCGGCAGGACGTTCACGGATGGAGGATGTCCTGGGGGCGGGAGGAGGCCGGCCCCACGCCCCAGGGCGCAGAAACTATGCCAGATTGGACGGAGCAGGCTAAGTTGTCCCAGCAGTGGCCAAGTGAGGCACGTATACACCTGAGGGGCAGGTATTATCCATTGGGCTCTGGACCCTGGCAAGTGGTCTCAGAGAGCATCCGGCGCGCCGTCCCGCCTCTATCCATGAGGTCAGTTCTTAGAACAGCCCATCTTGGCTTCCACAAGGTCACACGCTTCCCGGTTGCCGGTGTCGTCCTGGAACCTGGGCCTCGTGATTTCCCTGCCAGGACGTGCAGTACACCATCCCCCCACCTTTACAGGTGAATCAACTTGGGTTTCTCGGATTCTGCCTTCTCCCCGTCGCCTCCCAGGGATTAGTTCTTTATAATCCCCTTGGGTTAAACCCAGTTCTGCTAATTATTTGGTAATGAGTAATGGTATACTATCCAGCTTTCATGTAATACGGTGACTCAAGTGTGGGGTGAATTACTAAACTGACAGGAGTCTGCCCTGCAATAAACAGAAGTAGAATTCTACTTTGTATTGTGATGTTTTCTAAAAGTAGCCTTAAGACAGACCTGTTATCTTACTTTTTAACTTTTCCAACGCTGCTCTTTCGTTTTTGTTCTCCTGACCAGTCCCGCTTTCACTGTGTTTACCTCACTCTGTTCCTTAGATCCTTTAGAACTCACCTTGTCTTTCCTTTGGAGTATGTTTGTGCTAAATCGGGAATCATTTTTTCTCTGCAGAAGTAAGTGGTTTCACTGAGCTGCAGAAGGTCTACAGCTAGGTCACAATGTTGGGTAAATATTATGGAGAATGATGATAAGTTTTAGTACTTTCTAAATAACGGTACTTCAAAGATGGAACAGGAGTAAGAACTGTATTATGAGGAAAAGAACAGGTTTACTGCTCCTGGGTGGGATTTTCCATCACTGATGCAGCTCTTGTATAATCTCAACATCAGATGCACCTAATTAAATGTCAAAAATACTAGTTTACATCTTGAACAGACAGTTCTTTCCCAGATTCCCTCCCTCCCTTTTTGCAACTAGAAAAATCTGCAGTTCTTGTTAAAAAAAAAAAAAAAAAAAAAAAAGGTGGGGAAAGATGTCTTATTATTGGTATTCGGATTGCATTGTAGTTCCTAAGAAAGTGTGCATTCAGGCAAAACAAGAGTTCATTTAGGAAATCAGTGCAAGGGAGCACTTAAGGATAAACTAGATGAAAAACATTTGCTTCTTGGTTTGTAAAATTAGCAAATCAGTGAATTCTTGTCATTGATAGAATAGAATTTATTGATTCAAATAGAATGTTAATAAAAATGTAGAATTTTAGGGCTTCCCTGGTGGCACAGTGGTTAAGAGTCCGCTTGCCGATGCAGGGGACACGGGTTCGTGCCCCAGTCCGGGAAGATCCCACATGCCGCGGAACGGCTAGGCCCGTGAGCCATGGCCGCTGAGCCTGCGCGTCCGGAGCGTGTGCTCCGCAACCGGAGAGGCCACAACAGTGAGAGGCCCGCATACCACAAAAAAAAAAAAAATTAAAAATTAAAAAAAAAAAAAAAAATGTAGAATTTTATTCTAAATCATAGATACTCTTTTTTCGGTATTATATTGACCCATCCTGTGACATGTTTGATGTTCCATGTGTTACTGGTTTTGTGGCAGAGGGTCAGGTAATTTTAGGGTCAATCTAGTGTACTTCATTCCTAGAAAAATATTTTCTGGAAAAGTACCAGGCAACTCAAATGAATTGGAATCGTGGTTTATGCTTCTCTTCAGGTAGATATTAGACACGCTGTAATTTTTTTTCTTTTTGAATTTTATTTATTTTTGTACACAGCAGGTTCTTATTAGTTATCCATTTTATACATATTAGTGTATATATGTCAATCCCAATCTCCCAATTCATCACCCCCCCACCCCCCACCAGCTGTAATTTTTTAAAAACTCTTCTACCACGGATGATGGCAACTCACTGAGATAATTGTCACCCTGTCAATCAGTGCAGTCAACCCCTGGCTTGGCCAGAATGGTAACAATGGGGGTTACAAAGTTGCGGTTCTTGGTAGTCAGCATCGTAACACAGGAACACGAACTCACTGATGGCAGAATCTTCTCCCAGAAAGTACAAGCTTCCATTTCTGGAACGAACTGGGTAAAGTCTTCCTTCATGGTCTGTTTGGAAGAAGCCTTAAGTTGGTAATTCAGCAATGTTCTCTTCATTCTTTGCTCTGCCAAGGACTCTGAATTATTTCCAGCAAATAATTGAACATCTCTTTACTTCTTGATTATAAAGAGATCTAGAGCAACATCTACATGGAAATCGTGAGCATGGAAGAAATTGCAGTCCACTTTTTTTTTTTTTTTTTTGCGGTACGCGGGCCTCTCACCGCTGCAGCCTCTCCCGTCATGGAGCACAGGCTCCGGACGCGCAGTCTCAGCGGCCAATAGCCCACGGGCCCAGCCGCCCCGCGGCATGCGGGATCCTCCCGGACCGGGGCACGACCCCGCGTCCCCTGCCTCGGCAGGCGGACTCCCAACCACTACGCCACCAGGGAAGCCCTGCAGTCCACTTTTACCTTTTCAGAGGGCAGGGCTGTATAAAAATAAAAGGAGGTTATTATACATGTGGGTATTTCCCACATAACTGTGATTTTTTTTTTTCAAGGATTAAAGAAATAATATCTAGGTGACACTTGGAGAGTAAGAAATAATTTTTCTTCAGTAGCCCTATAAAATGGTGAGCAATCTCATTCATTTTTAAGAACAGTTTGTCCAAAAACGGGTATGAATTTCATGTACAATATTCTGAGCAAAAGCCAAATACAAAAAAGTATTTGTCTGTAATTACATTTATGTGACGTTCTAGAATAAACAAAATTAACATCTAGTGAAATATACAGTGGAAGAGAGGTAAGGACTAGGGGATAATTCTGAATGAGGAATGAGCACAAAAGTAATTTCTGGGGTGATGGAAGTAATCTGCTTATTGGTAGGACTGTAGTTGACACCGGTGTATGAATTTATCCAGATACATTGAATTTTGAACTTTGGATTTGTACATTTGACCATGCGTAAATTTTACCTAAAATCAGGGAACCATAAACAACAACAATATGATATGTGTAAAAATGATTACTACAGGGCTTCCCTGGTGGCGCAGTGGTTGAGAGTCCGCCTGCCGATGCAGGGTACACGGGTTCGTGCCCCGGTCCGGGAATATCCCACATGCCGCGGAGCGGCTGGGCCCGTGAGCCATGGCCGCTGAGCCTGCGCGTCCGGAGCCTGTGCTCCGCAACGGGAGAGGCCACAACAGTGAGAGGCCCGCGTACCGCAAAAAAAAAGAGATTACTACAGACATCTAGAGGGTAGTTACTAATAAAATGGCAGGACGGAGTGTTATTCTGGAAGGTCTCATATGTGTCTTCTCAGTTACTAGTGTGTTACATTTTGTAATTTAGATGCTGTTTAGATAGTTGTCTTTATAATAATTTTTAAATATACAAATATGTTTGATATGCTATTCTGTACATAAATTTCAGTACTTAACACAAGGTTAAAAGTTTGTATGGAGTGAAAAGGTTTTGCTGATAACCGTGCTAATTTTTATTTAATTTAATTAATTAATTTATTTATTTTGCGGTACGCGGGCCTCTCACTGCTGTGGCCTCTCCCGTTACGGAGAACAGGCTCCGGACGCACAGGCTCAGCGGCCATGGCTCACGGGCCCAGCCGCTCCGCAGCATGTGGGATCTTCCCGGACTGGGGCACGAACCCGTGTCGCCTGCATTGGCAGGCGGACTCTCAACCACTGGGCCACCAGGGAAGCCCTATGCTAGTTTTTGAAAAAGAAGAACCGAGGGGTATGTTCAACCCAGGCTCCTGATTTGCCCCTCCCCCCAGTGTCTCCCCTTTGGTAGCCATGGGTTTGTTTTCAGGATCTGTGAGTCTGTTTCTGCTTTATAAATAAGTTCATTTGTGTCGTTTTTTAAATGGGATTCCACATATGAGTGATATCGAGTGACGTTTGTCTTTGACTTGCTTCACATAGCATGATGATCTCCAGGTCCATCCGTGTTGCTGCAAATGGCAAGATTTGCTGCTTTTTAATGGCCAACTAATATTCCATTTGTAAGCAAGAGTTAAACACAGACTTAGAACTGTAAAACTCCTCAAAAAACATAAGGAAAACTTCTTGGACGTTGGTCGTGGCAATATTTTTTGGATTTCACCTGAAAATCACAGGTAGCAAAGCCCAAAATACAAAAGTGGGACTACACCAAACTCAAAAGCTTCTACACAAAGGAAATAATCAACATATGTTCTCTTTATCAGGGTGAAATCCTCTTCTATTAAGTGTTTATTGAGCATTTTTACTATGAAAGAGTTTTGCTTGTTGACAAATGCTTTTTCTCTAATGACATAATTTTGTGATTTTTAACTTTCTACCTTTAATATGCTATAATATATTACTTAATTATATTAATTAAACTAATTTTGTATTTCTGGGATTAATAATAATAAAAAAAGAACAGTTTGTCATGTCCGTTTACTACATATTTGCTTCATATTCATCTCCCTAAGCAAGGCTCTATCATGATGGTGGATGGGGAAAATATACAGTTTTTGTACGTATATGTGATTAAAGCTGCCACGACCTTTGCTGCTTTACGAGTATGGGGTCCACACGATTGCTCAGTCCCCGTTTCCATGCTGCCTTGTCCCTCGTTATGAAGAGCTGTTTTAAGACTCTTATTTAAAGCGCCCAGAAAAGGAACTTAATTTGGCTTATTTTCTAATGGCCTTTGTGTTAGTCAGGTCGGCAGCATTGGCAGTTTTCAAAAAAAGAGGGTGGGAAAAGGTAATGGGAGGTGCCTGATGGATCCTTAGTTTTCAGATTATTTTCAGAAGGAGAAGTGTATTTTCACCAACAACAGATATTTATTGAGCTCTTAGAATAGAATAGGGGTGGGTGAACTATGGCTTCAGGGTCAAATCTGACCCACCACCTATTTTTGTGTGTCCCAAGCTAAGAGTGGTTTTTATATCTTCAAATAGCTGAAAAGAAGTCGAAAGGAAAACAGTACTTCCTGACACATTAAAGTTTTTTGGAAGTGACATTTCAGCGTCCATGAACGAATTTTATTGCTGTACAGCCGCACACCCATCTGCTTCTGTATCATGGTTGCTTTCCACGTCCAATGGCAGAGCTGAGAGTTGTGACAGAAACTAGAGGCCCATGTGCCCTAAAATATTAACTGTCTGGCCTTTTGTAGAAGAAGTTTGCCAACCCCTCCTTAAAATGATGTTTGGAAGGAACTCTAAGTCAGAGGAGTTCTAAGTGCCTTACTTCCTTTTGGAAAACTTTCTAGAAGACAGTTTAGCTTCCTCAGGTTTCTTTGTGCTGTTTTTTTAAGTGGTTTGCAACATTTAAATTATGCACTGCCACCCATAGCTGCTTCCAGAACAAATGATTGTTTATTATAGGATGTGTCACTAGTTTTTGGTCAAATCTGTGACGCACTGCTTTTTTTCTTTTCTTTTTAATGGTGACAGAGCTACACTTCATGTTGGGATTACCTTATCTAAAATGTGCAGTAAATACTATATTATATCTGGAGCAGAAATGACAACAAGGAAGGAAATTCCACCAGAAGCAAACAAGCAAACTCTATCAGCCAGAAGAGAGATCTGACATCCCACGTGCAGAAGTTTGCGCTGTTTATTCACAGGAGAGCCTTTGGTCTTGATTTTGAGCCTTTACATTTAATTCTAACAAATTCAATGATCTGGTTTTCAAGCCCCTAAAAAATGAAAAAAGGAAAGGCGCAGCTCCAGGCAAACGTTAAGAGAAAGGTCATGAAAAGACACATACCTTAAAAACCAGGGAAATAAAGTGATACTGTGTGCCAGGCAGTATTTCCATATATTACCTTCTGTGTATTGCCAGGAAGTGATGAGGTGTAGGTGTCATTATCCTAACTTTACAGAGGCTGGGACGGAAGTTTTGCTTGAGTGACTTCTCTAACTGGGTCACAGAGCTAGAAGTGACTGGCCTTGATTTAAATCCAGACGTGTCTGAATTAAGAACTTGAGTTTTACCTAGTGTCTGGGCATAGGGGGTTGTTTTGGGATGACTCCTGTCCCCCAGATTCAGATGTTGAAGTCCTCACCCCAGTACTTCAACATGTGACTATATACTTGGAGGTAGGACCTTTGAAGAGGTGATTAAGTTAAAATGAGGACCCAGTGAGAATGTGGCCATCTGCAAGCCAAGGAGAGAGGCCTCGGAAGAAACCAACCCCGCAGACACCTTGATCTTGGACTTCCAGCCTCCAGAACTGGGAGAAAATAAATTTCTTTGTTCAAGTCACCCAGTCACTTTGTAATGGCAGCCCCAGCAAACTAATACAGAATTACTCAGGTAATTATTTTTTAGTTGTACAAATAACCCCTCCACCCCTCCCCAAAAAATATAGGAGCACAAACATAATTTTTAAGGTCTTTACTGTTGTAACCAACAATTTCGTTTGCCTGGGTTGGGTTGGACATCCTTGTTTTAGAACAGTGTAGTAATTGATATAATTGAAATATATTGAAGTGATCATTGAAATACCGAGAACAATACTTCAACATGCTTCTGTTTAAGAAAACACAGATGTGTGTGATAAATTCTAGAAACATTTCCATCCAATGATGATCAAAGAGTAGATATCAGTGTTTAATGTGCAAACCCATACCTGTGTTTAGAACATCAGTTCTTTGGTATTTTGAATGTTTTTTTTTTTTTCCAAGACTATAAATATGCTGTTATCTGTGCCTGTTTTATGGCACCTGGGACATACTGTACTGTTATAAATGAATGTATCTTGAAAGAAAGTATGTGTTGCTTTTGTGATACAACTGTAAGTCTTGTCCAGAATACAATCTCCAATTATCCCAGTAGCGTAGGGGGAAGCCTGGTGCCTTTCAGGACAAGTTTTTACGGCACTGCTGGTCGTTGGGGCAGAGCACCAACGTGGAGGAGTAGAGTGCTGGAAGTTTGGAGCAAGTGGAATTGCTAATGCTCAACCCTTTTAACCCATACCAATGTCCAGCTCACGTGGGTCAACTTACTACAAGCTGGCTTCAGGCACAGAGACGGTGTCTACACCGTACACTCTCCTTGGCATAGTTAGAGTGCCCTGTGCTCGATTTTATTCTTAAGAGATGTCATCATTCGATCCCAACTGTGGCCAAATCTATGAAAGACTGAGATGCTTTGCTTCTCCGTTAACTGGTGTGTGATCATACCGCCTCTTACCGGCACGAGACAAAGGCTGTCTCTCTATTGAAAAGCGGGCAACTTCAGAGGCGTCGTCTTCACCGCCATGATGTTTCTTTCTCTCTCCTTCACTCAGTTGGTGCTCTGACTTGCTTTGTTCCTTCTGGGTAGATTCCTTGTCCTCAGAGTTTGTGGCCACTCTCTGTCGGGGCAGGGCTGTGCCCCTGACCAGAGGTCAAAATGAAGAAAGTGGGGTGGGGAGTTGCTGGCTTTCTTATTCCACACTTTCAACAAATAAAAACTATATTCTGTAGTTTTCAAGGAATATGCCGTCCTTTTGCTTGACTCGCATGGGTTTCTCTGCTCTTTTCCAATAAGTTTCTTTGTTTTGATTGTTCATTTTAAATCTGGATGATGGAGGTGTAATTTCGTACGGGAAAATATATCCTTTTTAAGGATACAGCTGTATGAATTTTCCCACCAGCATCATCAAGATAGAGAATATATCCATCACCCTACAAGGTTTCTTCATGCTCTTTTCTTGTCACTTTCTTCTACCCAAAGTCAGAAACTGACGAGTACTTTGCTGTAGCTTTTCTAGAATGTCATATAAATGAAATGATATGGTATGCAAAAAAAAAAAGAAGAAGGGGGGTTGGAGGTATAGAGGGGCTGTATCTGAAAGGGCTGTGTGATTCTCTCCCTGAGCATGAATCAGACCAGCAGGGGTTGTCTGTTATTTTCTAGGCGTGTTCATGTTTCTGCTCTTGAACTGGTAAAACAGTATCAATTCTTATATTAAAGAGATTAATTGGGTTATGTTAGACATGGGCAGTGTTTTTTTGTTTTTTTTGCGGTACGCGGGCCTCTCACTGTTGTGGCCTCTAGCGTTGCGGCCTCTCGCGTCGCGGAGCACAGGTTCCGGACGCGCAGGCTCAGCGGCCATGGCCCACGGGCCCACGCGCCCAGCCGCTCCGTGGCATGTGGGATCTTCCCAGATCGGGACACGAACCCGTGTCCCCTGCATCGGCAGGCGGACTCTCAATCACTGCGCCACCAGGGAAGCCCCGGGCAGTGTTTTTTAATTGGCTCCCATATGCTCAATCCCAGATCAGAGTCTGA
Organism: Stenella coeruleoalba; assembly: GCF_951394435.1. Classification (NCBI taxonomy): domain Eukaryota; kingdom Metazoa; phylum Chordata; class Mammalia; order Artiodactyla; family Delphinidae; genus Stenella; species Stenella coeruleoalba. The sequence goes on along the minus strand of NC_137162.1, from coordinate 79,775,361 downwards.
CTGTTTGCATTGGCTCCTCGGGCTCAGGTCGACTTTCTCTGTGAAAGCAAAGCCTGCCCTCTGAAGCCTGGGCGGATTGATACCTGGTGATGAGCTTTAGGCAGGAAGCTCCCGGGGAACTCAGAGACCCCGTTCATGCCTTGTCCGTATAACCCTGGCTAATGGGTGCAGAGCAGAGACAGCAAAAGCACACAGAATAAAAAACGCTAGTTTTCCTTTGCCTTGAATGTGGTCCATAGATTGCACGTGAGAATAAGCGTTGGCGGCTCTGATGATAATGTCCGGCCCTTGTTACTGCTTTGGTGGCACCGTGACCCGGGTCAAGCTGTTTAATCAAGTCGCTGCCTCAGCCCCCTTTCCACTCAGCTTTATGGAAGCCTCCTGCGGTTTATTCAGACCCTGGTTTTCATTGTTTGGTCCGCAGCACAGTCTGATCAGTGAGCCTTCTGCCTGAGGGCTCCCATAAGGCCTTGTGCACTCCCTTATGTTGGAACAGTCCATTCCAATGTTACAGCACTTACCACCTTGTACTGACATCATTTGTTTTCCTATCTGACCTCTCCCAAGAGCGGCCCTGAGTCTGAGCACATTCTCAGCCTCCCTTCCCATCCCCAGCACCCAGTAGGTCCTCATTAAGTGCAATTTAAGGCACGTATCTTCACACTTGGGAATCTGTTTCCTCTTCTGGAATATGAGGAAGGTTCTAAAGATGTTCTTCATTTTCAGGAGGCCTTTAGATATAATTCCATTGCCTTGATGAAGAGACAGAGGCCCAAATTGCTTTAATAACTTTTGAAGTTATTCATGTTGTCCACTGAAAAATTTTGCACAACCTAAAAGTTGAGAATTTTGTTTTATTCGGCGGACATTCTGAGGACTTCAAGCTTGGGACACAGCATCTCAGAGAACTCTGAGGGACTGCTCCGAAAAGGCATAGGGGGAGCCAGGATATAGAGGAGTTTTTGCAACAGAGACCAGGTAGTCAAAACATCAAGAGGTTACTGTTCATTAAGGAAAACCGGACCTCTCAAGTTAAGGAATTTAGTGCTTTTCTCTGTAGGGGAAGATGCAAAGTCTGGGCTCATTGAATTCATGCCTTTGATACGCACGTCAGCTATGTGAGGCCAGTGTCCTGTGCTTCTAATCCTGAGTCTCGGGATGCGCGATCAGGCGGCTGTAATGTGAAGGCTCGACGGCTGCAGCATTGTTTACTGATGTATAGCAGGCAATATTTTTATTCACAGTATAAAAGCAGGTGTAGCTGAGTGCCTCCTGTCCACTCAGTGCCCAGTGAAGGGTCCTAGGTGATCTCAAGGAAGGACGAAGGGATTCTTAAGCCAGTGTTGATTGGGCCCTTGGGGATCTTGCCTTCCTGGATGTGTCCATCTAGGAGGGGGAGAGACGCAGGAAACAAGATAACTAAGTTAAGTGCATAGTACGTACCATGGGGATAAATCTCCTAAGGAGAAACGTCCTGCAGCGAAGGGAACCAAGGAGCTAGGGAGCAGGTATTAGTGTGTGCTCGGGGCAGGGTGGGGTCCAGGAGGGGGGTGGTCTTTGATGAGGAAGCCAAAAGAGGCCTTCCTGAGGAGATGGCATTTGAGTAAAGAGCTGAAGGAGGTGGGAGGCCATTACATAGCCATCTGGGGAACTGTGTTCCAGAACCGGGCCCCCATATTGGAGGGGCAGCTGGAAAGCCACTGTGGCTGGATCGCAGTGAGAGGGGGAGTGATGGGGCCTGTGGTGGAGGATGTCATAGGCCACTGCAGACCATCTTGCTGTTCTCTCAGCAAGGTGGAGAGTACTGGGAGATTTTTAGTAAAGGGCGGTGGAAATAGGTGTGAGAGTGGTCAGATTTCAGGTATGTATTGATGATAGAACCCACAGGGTTTGCTGATGGATTGGATGTGACTTGTGAGACAGAGTGGTCAAGAGGGAACGCCCCCCCCCCCAGGTTTTTGGTCAGAGCCCCTGGCCGTGTGGAGACGGAGGGAAAGCTGGGGAAGGATGGGGTGTTGGGTGGAGCTCAGATGTGGGCCTGCTGAACTTGAGATCCCTGCTGGGTGTCCAGGGGTCTCCACAAAGCATACACTCGCCCCAGGGTGGTGGCCTGGGGAGACTGTAACTGCTTCTGTTTGTTCAGCGGGCCTTGATTTCAGGTAACATCACCTGCATCATTTATCTGACTGCAGAGTTTAAAGGCTTTTGAGGGGTGATATCTGAACTTGTCCTTGAAGGAGAAAGAGAGTGTCCTTAAATAGAAAAGAGGGAAAGGTACTCAGATTGAAAATGTGAATTCTCTGGGCTGAGTTGCCCTTTGAGGAATGCATGTAACCATAGTTTAAACTCTGTGCTTCAACCTCCAAGCTAAGAAAGAGCATCTAAACTGTCGTATTGTTTTCTACTTTCGTATTATGTAAGGCTGCGTGGGAAACTGGGGGGGAAGGGCAGAAGGGTTTGCTTCATATTTTCTTAAGTTTAACAATCGTATATTTAGCATTTGATACAGTTCAATGTAAAATTTACATTACATTTTGTCCAGAGAAAAACAATAAATAAATATCTTTGGTATACCTTTTTTAGGGGCAGCTAACATTTAAGTTACCAAGGAATCAATCTAGGTCGCTTCTCTTTTTAGGAAGTAAATAAGAAAAACATGAGTTTTTTGTTTTTCCCACAAGGGATCTAGACATTTTCAGAGCCTGTCAGTTTCAAATAAACACATTTACAGTTTGTAACAAATGGGAAAATTATCATGTGACTCAGAAAACCACCTGAGTAATTTTCATTTCCTCAGAGTATTTTGTTTTATTAAGTTTGCCAAATTGCCACGTGAAATGATCCCATTTGTATAGCTCCCTGCTCATGGCCGTCCATGGCCTAAGCATCCTCTTCTTTTTCTCAAATGTTGTTTTTTTGATGTCGTCTCCGCTTGTGCGTAACAGGAAGGAAAGCAGTGTGTGAAACTAGAATTAAAAGTTTAAAACCTTATTGTAACTAAAATTCTTCAAATGTTTGAACACCGGTTGCCAAGGCACTCAATTATTTAAAGACTGGTGTTAGGTGGATTAAGTTAATTAAAGCAGCCAGAGAGGCTGTTCTGCAGCTGCCTGGGTGTCAGATGCCCCACTGAGAAGTTATGAGTGGGGAGAGAAGCCTCCACATCACGACCTACCTGCCACCAGCGCTGGGACTTGAGCCATGGCAGCAAAACAGCCACTGGCCAGTGATGCAGATGCAGTGCCCAGCAGGGGGAGCGGCGCCCCGGCCTCACCCCCGCCAAGGGGACCAGCAATCTTCCACCTTGTGCGCCCTGCCTCCCCGATGCACCTTATATTTAAAGATGGAAAGGACAAACTGAAATTGACAACGACAGCGACAAAAATGCAAACTTCTGTTAGTAGTTTATGGAACACGATCTAAGCCTGCATTCGTTCTCCTAGCAGCTCTGGCTGAACATCTACTATTTAAAAAGATCATCTGGGGCTTCCCTGGTGGCGCAGTGGTTGAGAGTCCGCCTGCCGATGCAGGTGACGCAGGTTCGAGCCCCGGTCCGGGAAGATCCCACATGCCGTGGAGTGGCTGGGCCCGTGAGCCATGGCCGCTGGGCCTGCGCATCCGGAGCCTGTGCTCCGCAATGGAAGAGGCCACAACAGTGAGAGGCCCGCGTACCGCAAAAAAAAAAAAAAAAAAAATGGCTGAAAGAGATAACCACTGACTTCAAAAAGCCTGCAGTCCAGGGACTTCCCAGGTGGGCCAGTGGTTAAGAGTCCACCATCTAGGACTTCCCTGGTGGCACAATGGTTAGGAATCCGCCTGCTAATGCAGGGGACGCGGGTTCGAGCCCTGGTCCGGGAAGGTCTCACATGCCACGGAGCAACTAAGCCCGTGTGCCACAACTACTGGGCATGCGAGCTACAACTACTGAAGCCCGCGTGCCTAGAGCCCTAGCTCCACAACGAGAGAAGCCACCGCAATGAGACACCTGCGCACCGCAATGAACAGTAGCCCCCACTCGCCGCACCTAGAGAAAGCCTGCATGCAGCAACGAAGACCCAACACAGCCAAAAATAAAGGAATTTATATATATAAAAAAAGAATCCACCATCTAATTCAGGGGATGCCGTTTCGGTCCCTGGTCAGGGAACTAAGATCCCACATGCTGCGGGGCAACTAAGTCTTTGGGCCAAAACTAGAGAAGCTAGCGTGCCGCAACTACTGAGCCCACGCACTCTGGAGCCTGATCGCCACAACCAGAGAAGGCCACGCGCTGCAATGAAGACCCAACACAGCCAAAAAAAAAAGAAGGCTGCAGTCCAGCTGCGGAGGGTAAACTAATACATAAACAGCCGTACAGAGTATAGATAGATACCCATGTGCTGAATTGTGTGAGGCCCTGGGGGCAGCTGTAGGAGTTTGCAGGGGAGACCAGGGTGGGCTGAGGTGCTCAGAGAAGCCTCACGTATGCTCAGCACTGGTACCCAAAGAGGAATTGAGCCTGGCCTTCGAGAGAGCATGGGATGCCAGCCTCACCCAGCCCAGAGCCACCTGTGGGTGAGCCGCTGAAGAGATGTACATGTCGAGGCGAGGGCCTCGAACGTGGGAAGCAGAGTTTGCGCGTGACTCTGTGTGTAATAGGGTACCACTGCAGGTTCCCAAGCCTGCGCTGTGATGAACAGTCCGGCCTGCAGACTGGCTTAAGAGGAGGGAAGCTAGAGGTAGGGACCACGGCTCTGAGGCTTTTGCAGTCAGTCAAACACAGGTAGCTTGCACTGAAGAAGAGACAGAAGTGCCCAGAGGACCACCAGAGTATGGAGAGTTGCAGGATGGGGTGGGGAAGGGCCCCAGGAAGAGCTCACACAGAACTCATAAGTGGACATAAATGGGGACTTCTAGGCCCTGGGGCAGTGGGATAAGGGAGATCACCATGGCCTGGCATACCGAGAATTTCACAGCCCACACCCCCATGAGGTTAACGTGGATCACCATGTTGCTCAAGTTCTTGCCGGGTGTGTATGTGGCCGGAAACAACCCCAGGCCTGTTCTCCTTCACCTCCTCACCCTTCTGTGGGCTGCCCAGCCCCCAGACTGTGTTTCTGGGGGACGCAGGGAGGCTATGGCGAGCTGGGTCCCTCCCCGCAAGTTCTCGTGGCTTCAGCCACAGGATGATGAACAAGCTCTCCAGGCTGTGGCAATCAGTGTTTCTTGTAGTTATTAGTATGTCATTTAGTTACACAGGAGCATTTCTCAATAGTGTGGAAAAATTCAAAGTCGGTAGGACGGCCATTCCCCAGGTCATGTGTATACTTCTACTTGGCTCTAAGTTAGTTCTCTTTGGACAGACTGAAGTCTCAACTTCAGCCCCGTTCCTGAGTGACCAAGCTCCTGACTTTAAAAGAAACACGCATATTATACCTGTGGTTCTTTGCATTTCATAATCATGCAAGAGGATTCCCTAGTGCGCAGACTCAGCATAAGGACGTCTGGCTTCGCTCTAATCTGCTAGTCTTCATTTCTGCTTCAAGGGCAGCCAGTATTACAAATCCTTTCTTCACGAGGAAGCTGGGATGGCAGAACAGCTGTATGAAAACTCATAAATGCTTCGAGGCAAAGGCACCCCTTAGTATATACATCTTTAAATTCACGGTCTCATTCTGTTTCCTTCCTCATCAGATGTGACTTTTATTTTTAACCACACACGTGATCACACTAGCAAAGTCTCCTTTTCCTTCTTGCTACCTCATTGGAAAGCCGTGAACTCAAGAAGTGTGTTCCGTGTTGAACCCACATGTGCACAGTTGTTTTCGTAGCCAAGGTATTTCCACAGCTCCTTGGTGAGTCTGAGAGATTCCCATATTTGGAAATGTTGAAAAGCAAAGCAAAGTTGATCAGGTTTTTAATTCTCTTAAAAATCTGCCCAAGGGACTTCCCTGGTGGTGCAGTGGTTAAGAATCCACCATCTAGGACTTCCCTGGTGGCACAGTGGTTAGGAATCCGCCTGCCAATGCAGGGGACGTGGGTTCAAGCCCTGGTCCGGGAAGAACCCACATGCCACGGAGCAACTAAGCCCATGAGCCACAACTCCTGAAGCCCGCGCATCTAAAGCCCGTGCTCCACAACAAGAGAAGCCACCGCAGTGAGAAGCCCACACGACGCAACGAAGACCCAATGCAGCCAAAAATAAATAAATAAAGATCTGCCCAAACAAACTTATGGTTGCCAAGGGGGAAAGGGGTCGGGGGAGGGATAAATTGGGAGATTGGGATTGACATATTCACACTACTATATATAAAATAGATAACTAATAAGGACCTGCCGTATAGCACAGGGAACTCTACTCAATACTCTGTAATGACCTATATGGGGAAAGAATCTAAAGAAGACTTGGATGTATGTCTGTATAACTGATCCACTTTGCTGTACACCTGAAACACAACGTTGTAAATCAACTATACTCCAATAAAAATTAATTTTAAAAAAAGAATCTGTCATCTAACCTCTGAGAATCCACCCTGGTGAATTTCGGTGTTAGACCCTACCCCTGCCCCAAGGTCTCCCTGGTCAGAGGTACTCTCAGGGCAGTAAGAGCCCAGCAGAAAAGTGATACAGAGCTCCCCTGAAGCAGGTGAGAGGCAGGGCTCGGGCATTTCCAAAAGACTAAATTAGAATAGGTTAAATGTTATTCTTATAATAATGTCACCCTTACTTCCATTCTAATAAGCTTTCTTGAATAGGAAAAAAAAAATGCATTACCTCTGGCTGGGAGAATTTTGCACGATCCACAGTCTGTTTTATTTCTACCAGTGTTGGGAATTCGTAATTCTAAAAGGCGTGATGGTTACTGATTATCATAGTGTTTCTTTCCCTTTCCAACCAACCGGATACCACACCAGGGTATATGCCCACGAGAGCGTGTCACACGCTGGCTAGCTGATGTCTGTGTAGCTATTGGGTAAGAGGAGGAGAGTCGTTGCTCGAAGACACAAAGTTTAATTAGGCCCACCTCATTATTATGTTTCTCCTTAATGAGTAGGGTTTTCAGCCCAACAGTTATCAGCTCAAAAGCAGAAAAAAATTAGCCTGTGCCCTGGTACATTGAAGAGAGTATGCAGCGCCTTAACTCAGCGTGAATTTAATTGAATTCCTCCTTGCTCATATACATGATGGTTTTGAAAGCCACTCTCCCTTCTATCTAAAAGTGCAAAAAAGCCACTCAATTTCATCTGTCCACTTCGCATGTTTTAAAAGGTGTGTGCGTGCAGGAACCCAGTGAGATGATTCCTTTGCTTCTGAGTTTTTCCAGCCTCCCGTTTTTTCCCCTCACCTGTGCAGTGAGGCTGGGCTAGAATCTTAGCGATATGTTCCCAGAGAAGCACCCTCACACTTCTCACACAGCGTGGTCATTCCTGTGTGTGCACTCGTTAAAGGCCGATGGGTTCAGCCTTTTCCCCAACAGGTAACTCTCCATTTCTCATTAAATGCAGAGGTAGAGAGAGTGTGTCATCCAGAAGCTTTAGTGACTGAGCCTGTCTTCTGGTTCGATCCCCTCTGATGCGGGCAGAGCCCTATCCTAGTCCCTGGAGAGGGATCATAGCTCAACCTGGCCCTGAACCTGAAAACCAACTCTAACCTCCAGCCCCACAAACCAGACAGTGTCTGCCCAAGATGCCATGACCCTGGTACCCTGGTTCTGTCAATGCATGTGTGCTGCTGTGCTCATTGGAAGAGGAAAGCATAGCTTTGTGTCCTAAGTGGGAGCGGGACGTTTGCTGACGGGCTCAGCAGCAGTTAATATGTGCTCAGTCTGCTTACTTCAGGCAATGTTCCATTCATTCCCCTCAAGCCTGCTGCCAAAGTTAATAATTCCTCTCATGTTGTGTTCTGCATGAATTCACTTTTACATGGACATGCTTGCCCTGTTTCCTACATTTTTTCCCTAAAAATTTCAGCTCTAACTTGAAGCTGATAAGTTGTGACGTGCAAACCACCTGATTACATCAAGGAGAATGTTTTGTTTGTACTATTGACCAGGTAGGATGAGAACGTCAGTTCATGGACGAGAAGCCTCAAGGGTCCATTTTTTTCATAGTCTTACAATACTGGAGCTCACGCTTTTTTTAACTGCCTGCAGTCCCTGTCAAGATCCAGTGGAGACACTGCTGCAGGCTCTCCTGGCAATGATTTGTCCTCTATTTGCTGCTTAGACTTCACCAGGGGATCTGGTTCAGTGGTTCCGGTAATTACTACGGCTTGCTGACCACATCCAGCAGGCCACGCACAGGATGTGGTCTCTCTGTCTTGCACTTAATTGGGTGCTTCTGCTGTACACACACTAATCTTGGTGGTCTCAGTCACCCTTTCTCACTATCCTGGGTTTGTACCTCTTCCCAGAAGCAATTCACTGTTGGTGTCCCAACCTGGCAACTTCTTTCTTTGTCCTCCAGTTTTTCTTCCGTATCAGGTTCCTTTGCAGTTCAGCTCTCAGAACTTAGCTTCTGGAAGCTTCTCATCTTCTAAACAGCCTTTGCCTTTGAAGATATGAGCTGAGTGGTCATATTCTCTATTCTCAGAAATGTTTTGAAACCTGTCTTCCCAGTGTCTACCTGTAGCTGTGCGTCAGAGCTGCCTCCTTGGCCCATACAAAGGCTAGGTTATTGTTAACTTTGGTTTGATTCCATGTGTCTTTTCAATGAAAATTGTATCCATTGCCAATGAGTGAATTGTATGAAAATAGCTGTGGGATCCTTGAGAAGCATGGGGTGGAGAGGAGGTTCCAAGCAATACAGGTTCATTCTGTGACCCTTAGAAATCTACCGTACAGTAGATGGACTTATCATTTGCACCTGTGCGGTCAGGTATGAAACAGTAAAAGTATGTAACAAAAATTAACATTTTAAGAGGAAAACTCCATTAGAGTATGTATTTTAGGGCTCTTCCCCAGGGCATTCTCATGTAGGTCAGTACATTTTAAAAAGCCACATTAACATAATATACTTGGAAAATGTTGATGGCTCATTAAACCTAATATTTGATTTTCTGAGGAATTAAGAAATATTCTTGAATCTGAGAATATGTACTTTCCTGCATTCCTTAAACTGCTAATTTTGTAAGATAGAATTTGGAGGCCCATTTGATCCTTCTCTGTAGAAGAACAAAATTGTGGTGCTGATTTATCTAAAATCTTGAATAATACCCTGTAAAAGATTAAATTTACTTAGTGTTTAAGGTCAGTCTGAAAAGGAGACACATTTTGGTAGTTTCCAGTGTCTAAAATTCCATGTTTTGTTTTTTGGGGGATACATTTTTTGTTTGTTTTTGTTTGAGGGTGGGGAAACAATTTGAAATGAGGCGATGCTAGAAGCATATGATTTACGAAGAAAACACCCAACCTCATTAATGGTAGGGAAAACCAGTTCGCTTTTAATGAACTAATTAATGGGAAAACCAGTTTAGCTTTTAGTACTGTGAAGGGGGAGTTAGAATAGACCAGTACACAACAAAACGATAGTTCCATTCATTCATTTACTGCGTATTTGCTTGGGTACAAGAAATTGTGAAGACCAGTGTTCAGCAGTGACAATGAATGAGATCAGGATACAATAGGAAATATAAGCACTCAGTAAGAATTTTATTACATTTTGAATAATAAGAAGTAAGAATAATATTACATTTTGATATTGCTTTTTCAGTTCAAACTGCTCTCACTAATGTTGCTTCCTTCGATCATTAAACTGTGGATAGCAGGGCGGCCCTTAGTTTCCCCTATAGCCTTAAAGATGTGAATGTAAATGTCCTGTTTAACCAGAAGCAGTTGGGAGCGGAGTGTGGGACTCAAACTCCAGTGCTCTGACAGTCCCGGTTTTGTTTTTTTTTTGCGGTACGCGGGCCTCTCACTGTTGTGGCCTCTCCCGTTGCGGAGCACAGGCTCCGGACGCACGGGCCCAGGGACATCAGGGAACAACGTAGACCAAAATTCCTGCCATGGTATATACATTCAAGAAAGGACAAATGATAATAATCAATATAAGTGACTTACAAATTTATAAAATACTTTACATAAACTAAGTGCTAAGGAAAAATAAAGTAAAACAGGGAAGGGTGATACGAGGTTTGCACTGAGGAGAGCGTTGATGTTTTATATAAGGGGGCTTGCTGAGGCTTCTCTGAGTAGGCCACTTTTGAATAAAGACCTGAAGTGGGTGAGTAAGCCAGGCAAATGGATATTGAGGAAAGACCATTCCAGGCAGCAGGGACAGCACGTGCAAAGGCCCTGAGTCAGGACTGAGCCTGTCATGGAGCTAGGAGGCTGGTGTGACTAGAGCTGAGTAAAAGCAGGGTGTGGTAGCAGATGAAATTAGAGAGGTATGGGGGTCACATCAGGTAGGGCCATATGGGCCATAATAAGGACTTGGGTTTTATTGTGAGAGAATGAGGCAGAGCACCACTGGAGGATTTGAAGCAGAGGAGAAGCACCATCTGACTTGTTTTCGCAGGGTCACTGTGCTGCTGTTTGGAGAGTAGAGTGTATGAGTCTGGGCAGATCAGGGAGACCAGTTGGAGGACCATTACTGTGATCGGCAGGGAGATTTTGGTGGCTTGGACCACAGTAGTAGAGCGGGGGATGGTGAGAATGGGTCCAATACGGACGTTCTTTAACGGCAGAACCATTTGTAGGGTTTGCTGATGGATTGGATGTAGGTGAAAGGGACCAAGAAGAGATGAGCATGACTGTAGAGCTTTTGGCTTCGGTCACAGTGAGGTGGAGGTGCAGGTGCCACTAGCTGAGGGGATAAACCCAGGTAGAAGCAGGTTGGGAGCTCAGCTACGGACGTGTTAAGTTTAGATGCCTGTGTGATGGCCAAGTGGAGATACTGAGTAGCTGTTGGGATGTGTGAGTCTGGGCTGTCCCACATTAGAGGTCAGAAAGAGGAGGAAACAGATGAGAGAGCCTCAGAGGTGATCAGTGATGTCATAGGAAAAGCAGGTGACCTCCGTGGCCTGGAGGTCAGGTGATCAGTGCTAGCGCTGTTGCAAGGAGGCATGAATAGGTGACGGCTGAGACTGGCCACTGGATTTAGCAAGGGCAAGGTCGGCGAGTTGGTGAGGGTAAAAACCCAACCTGAGTAAGATTCAGAAGACAGTGAGAGAGTGTCCTTCAGTGGGTAGATGGGTAGATAAACTGTGAAACCTCCAGACAATGGAACATTATTCAGCACTAAAAAGAAATGAGCTATCAAGCTCATTTGAAAACATATGGAAACATATGGAAGAAGCTTCAATACATATTGCTAAGTGAAAGAAGCCGATCTGAAAAGGCTACATACTGTATGATTCCAACTATAGGACATTCTGGAAAAGACAAAACTATAGAGACAGCCAAAAGTAGCGTCCAGGGGATGGGGGGAAAGGTGAATGGGTGGAACACAGGATTTTTAGGGCAAGGAGAAACTATTCTGTATGGTACTATAATAATGGATACATGTCATTATATATTTGTCAAAACCCATAGAATGTACAACACCGAGAGTGAACCTTAAGGTAAACTCTGGACTTTGGGCCGTAATGATGCGTCAGTGTAGGTCCATCCGTTGTAACAAATGGACCACTCTGATGGGGGATGCTGGTTACGGGGCAGGCTGTGGCTGTGTAGAGCCAGGGAGTTTATGGGACTCTCTGTACCTTCTACTCAATGTTGCTGTGAACCGTTCTGCTCTAAAAAGTAAAGTCTATTAAAAAGAGAGAGGAGGGCTTCCCTGGTGGCTCAGTGGTTGAGAGTCCTCCTGCCGGTGCAGGGGATGCGGGTTCGTGCCCCGGTCCGGGAGGATCCCGCGTGCTGCAGAGTGGCTGGGCCTGTGAGCCATGGCCGCTGAGCCTGTGCTTCCGGAGACTGTGCTCCGCAACGGGAGAGGCCACAACAGTGAGAGGCCCACGTACCGCCAAAAAAAAAAAAAAAAAAAAAAAAAAAAGAGGAGAGGAATTAGAGGTAAGAGGTGGATAATGGATTACACTTTTGCTACACAGAGGAGCAGGAAAATGGTCCGTAGCTGGCAGGGAAGTGGAGGGTCAGGAGAAGGGTTAGCTTCTTCGTTTAAGATGGGAGAGTCACATTGCTTGTGGAAAGAAGGTAGACCTGCTGGGCTGAGTATTTGGTAGGTGAGTGGGGCTGGGACCTCCTGGCCGGGTGGAAAGCTGGCCCCAGGAACAGAAGAGAAAGGCTGGTGGTAATTTTCACGGGTGCGGAGATGTGCTGCTGGGTTCTTGTGGGAAGTCTTTTCTGTTGGCTTCTGTTTGCTCAGTGGGATGAAAATGTAAGGAGAATTTGAAACAAAAGGGCTTAAAAACTCACCGATACACTTAACCAGTTTTTCTGCCCATCTCTCAGTTTTCACCATCATCTCTTTCAAGCTAGCCCCTCAGCTCACTCATATTAAAATTTCCATTTGCCAGTGCTTGTTTATCTTTTCATAAACACAGAATTACCAAGCTTTCAGTGGAATCTTTCTGATTGTGGTGTATTTCCCAGGGCTGACCAGTGATGAGATTTCACCTGTACAAAACTTGTACAATGGAAAGTCTGCTTTTCTGGTACAGTGGAATGGTTAGAATGTAATATTGTTTCGGGAAACTCTGGATTAAAAGTAAATACAATTTGGTCATTTGAGGAGCAGGAAGCTCATTTTACATTTTATTTTATTTATTTATCTATTTATGTACGTATGTATGTATTTGGCTGTGTCGGGGCTTAGTTGCGGCACGCGGGATCTTCATTGCGGCATGTGGGAACTTTCGCTGTGGTGCGCAGGCTTCTCTCTAGTTGTGGCGCGGGCTCTCTAGTTGCAGCGCGCGGGCTCTAGAGTGTGCGGGCTCAGTAGTTGCAGTATGTGGGCTTAGTTGCCTTGCGGCATGTGGGCTCTTAGTTCCCTGGCCAGGGATCAAACCTGCATCCCCTGCACTGGAAGGCAGGTTCTTAATCACTGGACCACCAGGTAAGTCCCTCATTTTATATTTTAAATGGTTCCATTTATTGGACTGATTAGAAACAGCAATTAAGGCCTTTCAGAGCAGAGATTCTCAATGGCTATGTGGGGAGAGGGATATGTAGTTTGAATACTAAGTATTATATTTTATATTTATTATTTACCATGCTGTTACTGAGTCCAAGCTCAGACTGCTTGCTGCACGAAAGGCCAATAAATTGAGAGACTAGTTGCTGGGGCAATGAATAGCCACTTTATTGGAATCTCCAGCAGATGGATAAGAAGGTGGACTAATGTCCCAAAGAACCATCTTACCTGAATTAGAATTCAGGCTTCTTTTATACTAAAGGGGGGAGGGGGTGTGGCTGGTTGTTGCAGACTCCTTGGTGTTGGAATCCTTTGTTATTGCATCTGTCCACGTAGGTCAGGCCATGGTGTTCCTATAAACCTCCAACAAGACAAATGTTATTCTCTGTTCTGCAACTTTTTATCTCTATATGAATGGAAAAGTGCTATACCTTTAAAGGTCACAGCCTTGAGAATGGGCTATATTTCAGGCTACAGGCAACATTCTTAACTTGTAGCAAAAGCAATAGAATACAAACGTTAAAGTAAAAGAAACAGATCCAATATGGAGTCAGATTTGTTCTTCTCTATTACAGTGCCAATTACAGAAATTAACATTTGAGAGAATGTTCTGGGCTGTGGAAAAACATAAAGGGTTATCCCTCCCCTCCCCTGCCAGTGAGAAGCGGGACCCCACCCCATGATGGATTTCTTGTCCTTGTTTCATTTATCCAAAAGGAGCGTTGACTTTTAAAGTTAATAAAACGCTGGTTTGGATAGTCACTCTTTCTGTCTTAAACGGTAAAACAAAGCCAAGTTAGTGTCCGATCTGAGATGCTTAAAAGTGGGGGGGACCCCATGTGCCTCTACTCCCCCTGACTCTACAACGTGCCCTCCCTAAACAGGGGGCTCACTGCTTCTCTTTAATGATGTCATACAAAGACGTGGGTTAGGAAAAGAAGAAACAGTGACTGTTTTCTCTTTTTGTGTTTTTATTTAATGATGTTTCCAAAAAAGAAATCCGCTCAGGAAATGATGGTTTTGTAGAAGTGAGAATGTTTCCTAAGACAGATGGACTGAAGCACTGCAGAAGGAGCTCTGCTGTGCAGCGTTGTGAAGTGGTGACAGATCCTGGAGGCTGCAGCGCAGCAGGGCGTGGAGACCGCCAGCCTCCCAGCCTCTTCTCTGGGACACACTGAGCTCTTTGTGGCTGAGCCGCCCTACTGCGCAGGTGCGAGCTCTGGGGACCCAGCTGGTGGGAAGCAGGACGTGCTGAATATCCCAGCTCTGCATCGCTGGGCTGTGTGATAAGTTGAGCCACACTCGGGGAAGTGTTTTATGCCAGAAAGTAATATTTTTAGAAAGGGAAGAATTCATGTGGTTCTACTAAGCAGCTTGTCCTTCCTACGTCTGGCTCTGTGGGGTAGCACGTGGGTCCACAGAAGCGGCAGATACGTTTTCCTGCTCCCTAAGGGTAACTGCCCACAAAACAAATGATACCAGTCACTTTTTGGGGAAACAAAACATAAGGCCAGTGATGATTAGTTTCCACTGACCAAAGTCTTCAAACAAAAGTCTTCATGTTTTTGCACCCATGTGTATATTCACCCACGACTGTTGGCTTGCGGTTAGGCTCTCGTCCGGAAGCACCAAAAGAAGAGGTGAATGTATAGGATTTGAGTTTTTCATCCGTGTGACCCTAAATCAGGACCCAGATCAAAGAAAGGGCTGACACTGACTTCGCATCGTGCTTGCCCACCTCTTTTTTTATATAGAGCATTTCTAACCACGCACTTAGCCCCTAATAATACACTGTTCTGCCTTCTTAAGAATGTTCTCTTTTTGTTTCCACAACTATATTTTTCATAAGACGAGAGGAGCATGGAGCTGGTTCTATGTTTCTTTGAAGAACCTGCAGCATCTCTAAGTGTTTGATCCATAATAGGTGTGTCATATAGACCCGAACATCACAACCAAAGCACATTCCTGATTTTTTGAGCTATCAACATTTATGAGAGGGGTTGATTTTCCAACTTTTATGTTGCCTGGTTGAATCTCTCTCTCTCCCATAAGAGATACCGCCCTTTTCACCACCAAGCTTCCTTCTCGTTTATTTGCCTAGGATATTTAAAATAGAAGAATCTGACAAAGCATTGAACATTCCCCGTGTGTTTGTGTCAAATACTTGATCCTTTCCCCGTTAATATCCTGGGGGGAGAATCAGTGCTCTTTGGGCTGTCCAGTGTTTATAAAAACAACCTGGAGGCAATCAGTCATCTCATGAACTTGGCATTGTGGTTTCATTACTGACCAGCGTTCTTGGCCGTCCTTAATCAATAGAAATTGATAAGAAGCCAGACAAGAAATTCAGGCAAGGCTTTATTGGGGCCCTTGCTGCAGCAGCTGGGGAGTGAAAACAAGTAACAGTTTCTGTTGCTTGCTTCCCTCAGGGTGGGGGACCTTGTCCCTTGTATGGGGTGAGGGTAGGGGCAGGTCCAAAGGTCGGCCGGAGGGGTAGCTTAGGTGGTTTGCCCACTGCTTAGGTGGTGTTGTGTGCACGGTGCATGAACAGTACCCCGCTTTTGCCCCTGACCCCCTTGCTTTTGCTCCCGGCTCTTCAGAAGTGGCAGTTGGGTTTTTGGTCTTTTTGTATCTTGTTGTCCATAATTTGTCCCAATTGCTTGTGCATGCAGTTATTTTTAGTCCCTTAAAGTTTCTTTGTAGTCTGTTGCTGGAGGAGAGACCTTTAGCCAGCTACAAGCGCTGCAGCAAAGGGTGCCAGGTCCCAGGTCCCAGCCTGTCTCAGTTTGTTCACCTGTGTACTTGACTGTGGTTTGGGTTTTAGTTTTGTACTCCTGACTTTTATCCTGAAAACTCCTTCCTCAAAAGTACTGAATGCTTGTTCCTTTCTCCAGGTCACACTCACCCGATGAGATCCTCTGGGGCTCTCCCCCTGCCTCATTCTGGCTCTCTGCATCTGCTAACCCGGGGCTTTGGGGTGAACAGGAAAGAAACTGATTAGCAATTGAGCACAGTGTGGGTAGGAAGTGGGTCCTGCGATGACTTCACTATTCTCATTTTTTCAATGAGGATTTGCAAAGGGGACTATAAACTTTATATCCAAAAAGAGATCTGAGATGAGAATTCTCTTGTCCAAATAGAAAGACGTACCCCAGGTGCATAGGAAGCAACAGGGAGAAAAAAACATGATACTGGTTTGAAGAGTTAAACATTTTTGGTAACATTTGAATACATTGGAAGTGTACTCCTCTGATAAAATAGAACTTTTTTGGCACCATGAGTAGTTTTGAAAAGGCAAGGAAACATAAGAAATAGTCATTGTGCGATATTGCTGTCAGTGTGGGCTTAACTCTGAGCCTAATTTATTGCAGGTAGGCAGGTGAGTAATAAAGGGCAGTTGGAATTCTCAGTGCTGAACTCTCAGGAACTGTCTGGAAGCCCAGTCTGGCTTTTGACCCTAGTGATGAGCTTGAATTCAGCAGACTCATTATATTTCTCATTTCATCTCCGTTGAAAAACAAAACAGACTTGAAGGTAATTAATTACAGTTGGGTGTCAATGGTAAAATACATTGGCTCCAAAAGTTGTTTTCTTATCAAGTGAACTAATATCCCTATGGTGGAAATCTGGCAACAGTTTACATTTGTGTGTTTTTTTTAAAATTTACTTTACTGAAGTGTAGTTGATTTACAAAGTTGTGTTAATTTCTGCTGTGCGGCAAAGTGATTCAGTTATACATATATATGTATACATTCTTTTTCAGATTCTTTTCCATTACGGTTTATCACAGGATATTGAATCGTTCCCTGTGCTCTACAGTAGGACCTTGTTTATCCAGCCTATGTATAATAGTTTGCCTCTGCTAATCCCAGACTCCCATTCCATCCCTCGCCCATCCACCTTCCACCTCGGCAATCACAAGTCTGTTCTCTACATATGTATTTTCAGTCTCTTAAAGTACCCTTGTAAATTGTTCCAAAAGAGGTGGTTTTCTGGGAAGATGTGGAGCATAAATGTCAGGTACGTCTCGTGTCTGCCTGGACAGCCTCTTAGGGCTGCTTTCCTCACAGGCAACACTTTCTGGGTTTTGTTTTGTTTTGTTGACAGTACGCGGGCCTCTCACCGTTGTGGCGCACAGGCTCTGGACGCGCAGGCCCAGCGGCCATGGCTCACGGGCCCAGCTGCTCCGTGGCATCTGGGATCTTCCCGGACCGGGGCACGAACCCGTGTCCTCTGCATCGGCAGGCGGACTCTTAACCACTGCGCCACCAGGGAAGCCCCCACTTTCTGGGTTTTATAGCCTTCATCAGCTCGCCATATGCAAGGCCCTGTGCTAGGGTTTCAGAGTTAGAAGAATCAAACGTATCTTAGAGAAGCATGTAAATGATCACCATAATACAAGTGACTGTACCAATGAACATTGCTTTCAGCTGCGGTAAAGAAAAATCCCAATTTATAGTGGCTTAAACTGGTGCGGGGGCGGTGATTCTTCTCCCGTTATATCGTCCGCTGGGGAGCGGTTGCAGGCGTTGGTCTAGCTGGCAGCTGTGTTTGGTGCAGCGTCCTGCCTGCCGCCCCCTCCCCTCGGGCCAGGCCCTCAGCATCGCAGGATGGCCCCTCTGCTCCCCGCATGCTGTTGGTGATAAAGTGGGAAGAAACAAAGATTCCCCAGACCAGCTCCCCTCCAGGCCATTTCCAGGGACAGCTGATTATCCCGCGCTATGCACGTGTGGTCACTCCTGGCTTGCGGGGTGACGAGGGCAGGAACCGGGTGGCTGTGCCCGCCTCTGGTAGCGACAGGCGAGGGGGAAGGGGGCTACGTGCCTTGGGGGCTGTCACGGTGATGCTGCGGGGGCTCGGGGACAGGCCAGAAAGACGAAAGGGAGCAGTGCGTGTGAAATCGTGTAAGCGTGAAGGGCAGGGTGTGTTCTTCCGGCAGCATCTCCCGGTTCTCTTTGATCAGCCCTGAGCAGGCTGTGAGGCCGACCCGACGGGCACTAAGCGTTCACCTGGGGGTCTGAATCTTAACCTTTTGCAGTGAGAAATGGTGGCGCGGGGGATGGGCAGAGTGGGAGAAGAGCGGGTAGCTCCTCTGGGTACAGAGGAGGGATGATAACATTCTCAACCGTAACAGCGCAGTGATGACAGAGAAAAAGGAGGCGGCAGGGGCGATTCTACCGCAGTCAGGGGCTCGCGGTGCGCCCTTGCACGGTGGTGGTGAGGCAGAGCGAGTCGGGGATCCTTCCCAGGCAGCCGGCGGGTGGACAGGGGAGCCAGTGTCCGATCTGGTTTGAGGGGTGAGCTTTCGGTTTCCTTCGTAGATTTGCTGGGTTAGAGCTGGTTACGGTACATTCGCCTCTAGGTGGTTGGGAACGGAGGACGGGGTTTGATGGGAGAACTGGGTGGTTGGGGTATATATAAATTAGGGAATTCTTGGGGGAGCATGTAGGTACCAGTTGAAATAAAATGTCTGGGTGGAGTCCAGGGTAAGAGGGTGGCCCGCTCTCACTCACTGCATGGTGATGGAATTCATGGCAACTTAGGACTTTATAGTTTGACATTTCCTTCTAGAGGATAAGATTTTCTCTGATGAGCTATTAGTAGACACTTGCCCCAGAGTGAGTCCCCTTCAGCTACTGCACTTCCGCCCTTGCTGTGGTTCTCTTTCCTTATCGAGTCCTCGGACTGTGATACCCTGTCATTCCCTGTTTGCAGAGGTCAGAGGAGGAGGTGTGGAGACCTGAACTCAGCTGGGTGTGGGCTGTCCATGGGGCCTTTGGCCGCTTCTGCTTGTCCCCACGTCACCCCCGTTATGGCACGGCGTGATGTGGCTGAATCCGTATACACCACAGCTCACACCGTCTCCGGACCCGGCGTCATCTGAGTTCACCTCTCCCCCGTGCCACGCTCAGTGTAGACCATTTGGACCCTGGAGGGAAAGTGTAAATAAGACAGAATCAGCTCTGCTGCCACAATCCCAAAGGAGTTTTCGAAGTTCACGTGTCTTGACAATAAAACTGCCACCCATCTCAGGGGCGTTCACGGTGCTTCTTAAACAGATACCCTACTAATCCATATAGTCCACAAACAGTTATTCAGTGCACCCGACTGACCAGGCGGCTCTTCTGGGCACTTGGGCACGGAACAGTCAACAAGACATCTTAGTATGTAACTACGTAAGGCGGTGTTTGGCGCGAGACAGGAAACTGAGATGGGGTAGTGGCTTCAGAGTGATGGAGGGGATGGGACCACTTTCGAGAGGGTGCCCTGGAGCCTTCTCTCAGGCAGTGATATTGTTCTGAGACCTGAATGAAGAAAAGGAGCCACTCCTGTGACGGAGCTCAAACTTTTGGAAGAAGAGACAAGAGGCCGGTGTTTTCCAGAGAGTAGTATATGAGGGGGGTAGTAGTAGGAAGTTTGGGCAGAGGAGTAGCCAGGGGCCAGATCTTCAGAGTCCAATAAGCTATAGCAAGGAATTAAAGATTGTGTTCTATTTCCAGTACTTGCAGTGAAAAGTCATTAGAGGATTCTAATCCAAGGGGTGATGCGATACGATTTTCATTATTCAAACATGACGTTAGGGGCTCCCCTGGTGGCGCAGTGGTTAAGAATCTGCCTGCCATAGAGAACAAATGTATGGCCACCAAGGGGGGAAAGTGGCGGGGTGGGATAAATTGGGAGATTGGGGTTGACATATATACACCAATATGTATAAAATAGATAACTAATAAGAACCTGCTGGGTAAAAAATAAAATTCAAAAAAAATAAAATTCATATTAAAAAAAAGAGAATTCGCCTGCCAGTGCAGGGGACACGGGTTCGAGCCCCGGTCCAGGAAGATCCCACATGCCACAGAGCAACTAAGCCCTTGTGCCACAACTACTGAGCCTGCACTCTAGAGCCCGTGAGCCACAACTGCTGAGCCTGTGTGCCACAACTACTGAAGCCCGTGCGCCTTAGAGGCCGTGCTCCGCAACAAGAGAAGCTACTGCAATGAGAAGACCGCGCACCGCAACGAAGAGTAGCCTCCACTCACCTCACTAGAGAAAGCCCGCACGCAGCAATGGAGACACAACACAGCCAAAAACATAAATTCATTTATTAATTAATTAAAAAAAGAAAAAAAAAAAGGAAGTGCTCCCTGTAATCTGTCAGCCTTCTGTACCGCTGTTGGGTTTAGCAGAGCTGTCTGAGAAGTAGTTTTGTTTTTTTAAAAAAAGCAGGGCTTCCCTGGTGGCGCAGCGGTTGAGAGTCCGCCTACCGATGCAGGGGACACGGGTTCGTGCCCCGGTCCGGGAAGATCCCACATGCCGCAGAGCGTCTGGGCCCGTGAGCCATGGCCGCTGAGCCTGCGTGTCCGGAGCGTGTGCTCCACAACGGGAGAGGCCACAACAGTGAGAGGCCCACGTACCACACAAAAAAAAAGCTAACCTTATAGTATTGAAGTGGGTGGAATGGTGCCCCCCGCGCGCCCCCAGTTTATGTTCAGGTCCTAACCCTGGATCCTGTGATGTTATTTGTAAAGAGCGTCCTTGCAGATGTAGCTGAGTTAAAGATCTCGAGGTGAGGTCGTCCGTATGGGCCCTGAATGCTGTAACAGATGTCGTGATACGAGACAGAAAAGGAGACGATGCAGAGGGAAGACCAGGTGGAGGTGGAGTTAGACATGGAGTGATGCGGCCACAAGCCAGGACACCACCTTCCTGGAGGCCTGGAGCCACCAGAAGCTGGGAGAGCACGGAGGATCCTCCCCCAGAGCCTTTGCAGGCAGTGCGGCCCTGCCAACATCTTGATTTCAGACCCCTGGCCCCCAGGACTGGGAGAAGATACACTTCTGCCGTTTTAAGCCGCCAAGTCGGCTTTTCAAGGCAGCTACAGGGCGCTAACGCCAAGTGTCTTAATAGCTTTGGCACACATCAGCGGCTGGGGGAGTGGAATCGTGAGGGGAAGTGGGAGACTGATAAAGGGACGCAGGAGAAAAACCATGGGCCATGAATCCAGCAGCAGGGAGAATGATGAAAAGCGATCTGCTTTAGAACATATTTTGGAAGTGAAACCAATAGGATTTGCTGATCGATCAGAGGTTGCGGAGAAGGGAAAGAAGAATTTTTTTAAAATCGCCTTGGTGTTTGGCCTGAAGAATGAACCAGATGCCAGTACTGTTTCCTGAAACGAGGAAGACTAGGCTAGGGAAGGGGCAGATTTGGGCTGAGGCTTTCCGGGTGAGGGGTGATGATGAGGGCAGAGGTGGTCCCCTACGTATGTCATAATCGAGTCATCTTTTGTGGACACATTAATTTTGAGATGCCTGTGTCACATCCAAGACAGGATTTTGAATAGGATGTTAGGCATAAATTGAAAGCTCAGAAAACAAGACAAGTCAATTTGGGAGCTATCACTGTAGTATATAGATCAGTGGTCCTCAATCCTAGCTGTATGTTGGAGTCTCTTGGGGAGCTTAAAAATATATACCAGGGCTTCCCTGGTGGCGCAGTGGTTGAGAGTCCGCCTGCTGATGCAGGGGACACGGGTTCGAGCCCTGGTCTGGGAGGATCCCACATGCCGCGGAGCAACTAGGCCCATGAGCGACAACTACTGAGCCTGCGCACCTGGAGCCTGTGCTCCGCAACAAGAGAGGCCGCGATAGTGAGAGGCCCGCGCACCGCGATGAAGAGTGGCCCCCGCTTGCCACAACTAGAGAAAGCCCTCGCGCAGAAACGAAGACCCAACACAGCAAAAATAAATAAATTAATTAATAAACTCCTACCCCAACATCTTCTAAAATATATATATATATATGTGTATATATATACCAGCATCTGCACTTCATCCCAGACCAGTTGAAGTGACATCTCTAAGGCATTTAAGAGCCCCCAGGTGAAGCTGATGCGCAGCCAGGTTGAAGAACCACAGGCGTAAAATGGTACTTAAAGCCTCGAGTCTGGATGCGATCATCCAAGGCAGAGCTGCCTCAAAGATGTGACGCTGCTGTTGGGTCACAAGCAGGCTCGACTCTGATCCCCCTCTGCTTCCAGGGGGCTGTCGTCTGGGGTTGGCAGTGAGTGTAGACAGAGTATGAGGGGTGAGTCCTGGAGGGCTGGAGTCTGGTACGCTCACCACGGAGGAAGGACCAGTGAAGGACCCTGAGAAGGGCCTGTGAGCCGGGAGACAGCGAATGAGAGGGAGAAGCCAAGGGAAGAAACTGTTTCAAGGGGGCTGTCAGCTTGGTCAAATGGCGCTTGGAAGTTGAGAAACGTGAGAATAGAACTATTGGGGGGATTTCGCGAGATGGAAGCCATTGGTGACCTGGAGGAGACAGACCTGTTTCAGCACAGTGGCTTAGATGGAGGTCATATTGAACCAGTAGAAGGAAGTGCGTTTGGGTCCACAGATCTTCCCAGCAAACCTGGACCAGTGAGGGAGGCCTCTGACGGACCTGTTCCTTCTCCTTTCCCCGCTTAAAATCCGGCATATCTGTGAGCTAGAAAATTCTATTCAAAGTGACTCTTTTGAGCCCAGTGTTTCATCTTTGGGAATGTGGTACCCGAATCCCCTTATTAAGGTGTCAGCTTTATAAGTGGGTGTGTCATCTGCGCCTCTGTTTCCATTCACGTAAATCTTTTTCTTTTCAGTCTACCTTTGCTACAGAGGGATCCTCTCCCCAGGCTGGGGGATCAGTGAGTTTTATGTGGTTTCTCTTGAGCAAGGTGGTTCTAGTTGAATGACTTCGTACCTGAATGTAAATGAGGTTGTCAAACCCCGCTGCCTGGAACACATTCAGGGCTCAGCAGACATCAGTTGGAACTTAGGGCTGAAATCACCTTAAGGCAGACACAGCTTCCCCCCGGGGAGAGCCAGGTCCACATCTGGGGGTCCCTTGGGAGGAGGGCACCTGAGCCACCGGGGTGGCTGGGAGAGCTTGGCCCTTTACACGCCCCCCGCAGTCCCGCCACCCGGACCGCCCTCACCCCCCTGCCTCTGCCCTGCTCTGTCCTCAGGGCTCCCCCTCCCCCGATGCCGAGCCGGGAGGGCTGCCTTGCTTTTGGGTTCCGGCTGCAAATCCTCTGTTCCGCTCTAGTGCTTGCCCCCCCCCCCGCCCCAAGAATCCTGTCCCCCTGCCCCGGGAGTTTCACAGGAGAGTGAAGTCAGGCCCAGCATTTGTGGGGAGCCGTGTTGGAGCCGAGTGCACTTCCTTCAGCCTTAGAGAAATAGCATTTTCTGGAACGCTGCTCATCAGTGATGGGTTGCCAGGACAGGAGGTGCTCCCTGGGCCGCACCGCTGCAACTCCCCCCCCGCACCGCCCCAAGGCTGGCAGATGGACCTGAGAACTGTGTCCCCCATCTAGGAGCAGACAGCAGGTGTGCATGGGCCCCCTGGCAGTTCTCCTGAGGAAGCTGCAGAATTGACATCCCCCCATCCATCCGGCCCACACACGTCTGAGCTGCCTACAGCCTGGGAGTTTGTGCTCTCCAAGCACAACGGGAGGTGTTAAGCCATCTGTTCAAGGAGATTATGGAATTGTTACAGACTTGTAACAATTTATTTTTTTAAATATATAATTCCAGCACCGTTATTTATTCATTCATTAATTCATTCATTTATTTATTTGGCTGCCCTGGATCTTAGTTGTGGCACGCAGGATCTTTAGTTGCAGCATGTGGACTCTTAGTTGCAGCATGTGGACTCTTAGTTGTGGCATGCATGTGGGATCTAGTCCCCTGATCAGGGATTGAACCCGGGCCCCCTGCATTGGGAGCGTAGAGTCTTAGCCACTGGGCCACCAGGGAAGTCCCTGTAACAGTTTAAAAAGCACATTTGTATCTTCATGTCTCTGAGTGCCACACCTCTGTGTCCTAATTGATCTTCTGTTCATGTGCTAACTTCCAGCACTGCTCTGTACCAAAACAGGATTTCAAGGAGTAAAGAAAAATCTAGAATGTCCTCCTCGCTGTTACGTAGATGGAAAACTGTTCTTACATCCACACATCAAAGCCTTAACTTTTAAGTCTGTCCTTCTAGGTTATTTTCAAATATAGACAGAATCAGAGAGAGTTGCATAACGGATCCTCCGTGTACCCACAAGCCAGCTGTCAACACGCTGAATCTTCCCATTCTTATCTCCTGCATCCCACACACCTCCCCCACCCGCTTTTGAGTTTTCCCTGGCATATTGGGTTAGTAAGTTTCGGCTAAGCGATGCTGCGGTGATGTGACCCTGACCTCAGTGGCTTCCGGTAACCAAGGCACGTGTCCTTGACGGATGCATGTGGCTTTGCCCTGGGACCAAGGCAGCAAGGCGAGCCTCACCCTGTGGAAGACCCACTCACGGGTGTTCCTGAAGGAGGTCCTGTGCCCACTGGGCCTTGACCCAGAGCTGAGAGAAGTGAGATTTGCTAGAAGGAAAAGTCAAGTCACGTCAGGCCCTAAGAGGAGCACAGAGGTGTTGTGTGTTCCCATATCGATGGTGTGATGGCGTTCCTATCAATTCATCTGTAGTCCAGAGGCAGGGAGTTAGCATGTGAAGTTCCCTGATTAGGAACATGTACTCCAGGGGAAGTTAGTTAGCATTTGAGAGACCGTAACTAGGAATCCGCTCTCCCGAGCTCTCAGCAAGGCCTAAGTATAGACTAGAGTCCATGAATTAGCATAAGGATTACTACAAGTGTTTTCATGGGTAACGTGGATGGCTTTTCATTCAAGTTACGTAGGTTGACTAGAGGTGTTTTTCATCTCCTCTTGCACGAGGGGGTATAAAACCTTTAGAACCCAGCAAATGGATATCCTTCACCATGGCATTCCGGCTCGAGGACTCGGCCGTCTTCCATGCTCTGCCACTTCACCAAGCATCCTGAGGATTCTGTCACCTGATTGGACCAGAAGGTGGTAGAAATCTGGCTTCCAGAGAGTGTGGTATCCGCCTCCGCCCAGCCTTTCAAGTAACTGCTTGTTGCAGTACCTAAAGGAGAGAGAACTTGAACTTCCCTGTGCTAACCATAGGTTGTGTGGCTATGTAGTGCCTCTTTTCTTTGTAGAACATACCACCTAGTAGAGAAACTTTGTGGGAGGGGTCTCACCTACCTTTAATCATTGGAATTTCCTGGGGTCTACCCATAGGAACGTGGTTGTGGTGAATGGGGCCTTACTGGGCCATTGACAGTGAAGGGAGTGAGAAGTTGAGAGGGAGCCTTTGGATTTTTCTGTTGGAATGGGGGTCGTTAGTGTTGTCCCCAGCTACAGAGAGGCCACAAAGTCCTGTGTGTCAGATTGTCCCTGAGTGCTGTTGTTAGGTGTTTCGCTGTCACCAGGGCCTGCTTTACCCATCAGTGTGGTAGAGGAGTGTTGAAGGATGGAGGGAAAATGAAAATGTGGGCAGAGGACAGGAGAGAATACAGACGTCTTCTCACACGCCTAGTGGCCAGTCTGGAAGAGCGTACATATTGTCGAGAGAATTCAGGTAGTGTTTTCAGCATCCACAGAAGAGTTTACTTGCTCTGAACTTCCTGGGTACCAGCATCTGTGCATGGATGCTTTGGTGTCATCCTAATCACACCTCCAAGACGTAGGAGCTATTGTTCATATTTGACAGATGAGGAAATGAAGGCATAACGTTTTGCAGGGTCACGCAGCTAGTCAGAAGCAAAGCCGGGATTCAAATTTAGGATGTCAGATTCCTCGGCCCGTTTCCCTAAGCACCAACTTTGGTTTACACGTGTGGTATTGCAAAGGACTTTTTTTTTTTTTAATTGATTTATTTTTTTGCGGTACGCGGGCCTCTCACTGTTGTGGCCTCTCCCTTTGCGGTGCACAGGCTCTGGACGCGCAGGCTCAGCGGCCACGGCTCACGGGCCCAGCCGCTCCGCGGCATGTGGGATCCTCCCGGACCGGGGCGCGAACCTGCGTCCCCTGCATCGGCAGGCGGACTCTCAACCATTGCGCCACCAGGGAAGCCTGAAAAGGACTTTTTTTGTTTGCACTTTTCTCCCTGTTTTCTCAATGTTCAAGAGCATCAGAGTCTTTAAGGTCCAATGGAAGAGAAAGAGAAAGTTTATTCCAGGAACCTCTGCCTTTCAAAGGTATAGAGACTTTTCCACCAAGGTGAAGTAGACACCTGTGTTTTCCTGCCAGAAAACCTTGGGACGTCACTGCTTTGAGTCTCTGTAAAGCGAGGGGTGGTTTGGTCCAGCAGGCATCCAGGGCCCCTCCACCCCTTTACACCAGCCAAGAGTTTAGGACCACTACTAGCCTGGATTTAGGCTTGGGGCCAGACAGGAGCTATGCTGCTTATCTGCATGGCGGGGCTTGGAGATTCAGGGTCAAGTATATGGTGTGTCTTCTTCTGTCCTCCAGCACTTTTTCCTTCACCTTTACCCTGTCTTCCACGGGGCAAGGTGCCTGCTGTTCCTACGGGAAAAGAAATTGGAATTGTCTGCACAGCATCCGTGCCCCGGGGGAAGATGCCTACCAGCATGAATTTTCAAACCCTGTTCTAAAAGTGCATGACTGGGAAGCCTTTACAGTCTTAGAACTTTAGACCTCAGGGAAGTAGTGGCTGCAGGATAATTAGGTCAAACCCAAAGGCGCACCTGAGGGAAGTGGCGGGTGGAGGAAATACGACGAGAAAGGCTTGTTTAAAATACTGGCGCTTTCGGAAGGACTAGACCCTTGTTCTGTTGCTTCCTTCAGTTTTTCTTCTCATTGTTTTCCTGTTGTCAGACATTTCTAAGACGTGGTCAGGAATGGGTGAGAGAGGAAACGAAAAAGAAATCACAAGAAGACAGACTAGAATATGACGTGTGATTCCTCAGCCGCGCTGTTTTGCACAACAATCAGGCTCTAGATCAGGATTCCAGCTCTTTCGTCAGAGGTCCCAGGGGTGGAAGGTAGGTCTGTGTGTGACAGACACACGGGGGGAGCGGGGGCCTGCACAGGTATGCTGACCCCTACACAAGGAGCGGGGGCGGGGTACTGCCTCACGCACGGCAGCAGCAGCCGGGGTGAGAATGCCGGGCCCGTGGGTGTAGAGCGTCCTCTGTAACCGGCTGTAACGTCTGCAAGAGGCTGGTGTGGAGGGCACTCATCGGCGGGGGCATGAACCCTCTCATCCCTGTTCTCGTGGAATCGGGACCAGGCAGACCAGGGGTGACCTAAACATTTCTTCCGCATTAGCTCAAAGGGGAACAGAGGTGGAAAGAAATACTGAGAGTAACCCCAAGGCAAAGGCAGCAGTGAACTAGAAACAGGGACTTCCCTGGTGGCACAGTGGATAATAAGACTCTGCGCTCCCAATGCAGGGGCCCGGGTTCTATCCCTGGTCAGGGAACTAGATCCCACATGCATGCTGCACCTAAGGAGCCCGCGTGCCTCACCTAAGGAGCCCGCGTGCCGCACCTAAGGGGCCCGCGTGCCGCACCTAAGGGGCCCGCGTGCCGCACCTAAGGGGCCCGCGTGCCGCATCTAAGACCTGGCACAACCAAATAAATAAATATTTTAAAAACAAAACAAAACAAAACAAAAAAACAAAACAAAAACCCCCCAGAAAAACAGTGAATTAGAAACAGACTGGACCAAGCAGAAGTCTCAGGTCCAGGGGAGAATCAGGACAGGCCAGTGTGCTGCCTAGATAGCTGTCGATGAAAAAAAATCAATAAACAATCAATAATAAGAATAGAAAAGAGTGTTACCTGAGCCATCTGAGGACTATAGCCCGGGAGCCAGCTTCGCATATGACTCTGAGAAACTGCTCCAGAGAAGCATGGTTTTCGACACAGTTTTATATCTTGTCAGAACAAAGAACGTCAAACAAGTCAGGGATCCATTCCTTCAAGGTTTAAAAGAAACAGACCAGCACATGCACAGCGAGTCAGCACAGCCTTAGCACCTGCGAAGGCAGGCTTGTCATCAAAGGAGCCCCAGCCTTGGTATCCCAGGAAGGGAGGCATTTAATCTTTGTGTTTTGTCTGGACATTCTTTACTTCTGGTCAGTGTGCCCTTTTCTTTAAAAATTAAAGCAGATGTACAATGTAGATTTGACAGGCCACAAACAGGTTGGGTTTTTTTTAAGTTTATTTATTTATTTTATTTTATTTATTTTATTTTTGGCTGTGTTGGGTCTTTGTTACTGTGTGCGGGCTTTCTCCAGTTGCGGCAAGCGGGGGCTACTCTTCGTTGCAGCGCGTGGGCTTCTCATTGCGGTGGCTTCTCTTGTTGCAGAGCACGAGCTCTAGGCTCGCGGGCTTCAGTAGTTGTGGCACACGGGCTCACTAGTTGTGGCTCGTGGGCTCTAGAGCGCAGGCTCAGTAGTTGTGGCGCACGAGCTTAGTTGCTCCGCATCATGTGGGATATTTTTGGATGAGGGCTCCAACCTGTGTCCCCTGCATTGGCAGGCGGATTCTTAACCACTGTGCCACCAGAGAAGCCCAAACAGGCTATTTTTAGTTAGCATAAAATTCAAGTTATCTCTTGTATTAGCCAGAACGACCTCCCTAAATCTCAGTATGTGAACATTTCTTTTATCACAGCCTAGCTCTCACCCAGGGCCCCGGACCCTCAGGGCAGGGTGAGTTTCTGGGAGCTCCCAGCACAGGTTAGCCATGCCCTGTGGTCATTGCGTTAGGTCTGATCTGTCTCCGAGTATTCCGTGATTTGGGAACACACAGGGATTTCTCCAGCTTTTATCGCCCACGTCGTCAGCCATCATCGCTCCTCTGTGTTTCCCAGTTACCCCTCATCACAGCCCCTATGGCCTGATTTAAAAGATTGGTAAACACACGGTTCAAATCCTGCCTCTGCCGCGAGCTTGCTCTTGGAACTTCGGGAAACGGTCTGATCTCAGTGTCTCTTTTTCCGTAAAATAGGGACTTGGCATGCTTATCTCAAAGAGCTGATGTGAAGATTAAAGGAGACGACACTTACAAAGCAAATGCCTGGGTCATAACGTACCAAATGCTTTACATTCATTTTCTCTTCGGAACACTCTTCCCAGGTCTGCAGGGGAGACCAGAGTTAACAAGGACCAAATATGAGGGTTTTTTTTTTTTTTGGCCGTACCACGCGGCACGTGGGATCTTAGTTCCCCGACCAGGGGTGGAACCCACGTCCCCCGCATTGGAGGTGCGGAGTCGTAACTGCTGGACCGCCAGGGAGGTCCCGAGGATACTTTGAAGGTTCTAGGAATTTGAAGTATCATGAAGTGTCATTGTAATTACGTATTGACCTTATTCCCTGACTTTTTCTAAATGCTCTCAAGCTCATCTCCCCATTCCCATATCCACTGCGCTGGATTCTTCCTGGTTTGGTTGCTAGAATAAGCTCAGGCTTGGCACTGCTTCTGGGCCAGCCCGACGGGCGTGCCTCCCTAGAGGCAGGCTCTGGTTTCGCTCTCCTTCTGTATGACGTGTCTCTTTATTGTGATGCTCTGGAATCTTGGGGCCTTGTTGATCCTGCAGGAACTGCCCCTCCCAGGCTTACCCAATCCCGAGATGGTAAAGGGCCCACCTGTGAGTGTGCTTTTCCTATCCAAACCAGCCAGTCCAGAGCCCTCACCCCAGCACCTCCTTTATCGGGCTGTATCTCTGAGATACTCTCCCGCCGCCCTCGTACCAGGGGACTACCCCAGGGCCGGGTACCAGACAACTAGGGCCAGCCCCTGCATGCCAGAGCCTCCTGAAATGACTCCAACTAGGCAGCCCTAAGCCTGTTTACCCTGCCTCGTCTGTTCCCTTCTGGGGGACCACAATACATGGGGCTGCGTGGAATCCTGGGAAAGCTATACTGAAAACCGGAACTAATCTGGTGATGATCTCATATTGGCTTTTGGGTCACGTGCTACCCTCTTGCGCCTCTGGTAACCTAACAAGGGGATTAAGTGACAGTGCTCAGTAGGTGGCCACTTGAGCAATCTGGTGCTGGGGAAGGTACAGAGAGATTAAGAGCTGATTCTCTTTCAGAGGGAACAGGTCTCTACCTGTCTCTACCACTGCGCCACCAGGGAAGCCCAGGTTTCCGCAACATTTATTTACGCCTCTGATAATTTCGATTGTATGAAGCAGGGCTTCATAAGGTGATCTTGGCTTGTGAGGATAGGGAGAGGCTGGTGGGAGAAGACATTATAGGGATACGTGTCTTAAAAATAGATTGAGGGGCTTCCCTGGTGGCGCAGTGGTTGAGAGTCCGCCTGCCGATGCAGGGGACGCGGGTTCGTGCCCCGGTCCGGGAGGATCCCACATGCCGCGGAGCGGCTGGGCCCGTGAGCCACGGCCGCTGAGCCTGTGCGTCCGGAGCCTGTGCTCCGCAACGGGAGAGGCCACGACAGTGAGAGGCCCGTGCACCGCAAAAAAAAAAAAAAAAAAAAAAAAAAGATTGAAGAAGGTCTAAAAATAGGAAAAAGGGAAAGATCATTGTAATTTGAACTCTAGAGCTAAAAAACATCATTCAAGAGATTAAAAAATTAAAAAACAGTGCGAGGGAAAAGAAAACATATAGAAATGAAACAGTTGGGATCACTTAGCACTAGATAGTATTCATAGGACTAGTGTAAGGAGTAAAATGAATAAACACATATTTTATTTTTTATTTATTTTAAAATTTTATTGGAGTCTAGTTGATTTACAATGTTGTGTTAGTTTCAGGTGTACAACGAAAGTGATTCGTTTATACATATACATATATGCATTCTTTTTCAGATTCTTTTCTCACATGGGTTATCACAGAATATTGAGTAGAGTTCCCTGTGCTCTACAGTAGGTCCTTGTTGGTTATCTGTCTTATATACAGTAGTGTATGTATGTTAATCCTAAGCTCCTGATTTATTCCCCCCACCACCACGTTTCCTTATGGTAACCATCAGTTTGTTTTCCATATCCGTAAATAAGTTCATTTCTGTTTTGTAATTAAATAAGTTCATTTGTAAGCACATGGTTTTAGAGTGACAGGTAATGAACCCTGAAAGTTGTTAATGCTTAGAAAAGAAAGCATTCATAATAGGAATCCCAAAGTTGGCCAGGTTGCTCGCTGAAAAATTTAAATTAGAAAATTAAATCTTTTTGATTGGATAATGTAGAACAAACGGTCAATAAGCAGGTAGCAAACGGTGAAAAACTACATGTTGAAGCAGAATCATCAGAAAGAAAACAGTAGCAGAACAGTCATGCATGCGGTATACTATTCATGATAGAAATAAACTAAAACTGTGTTTTTCTGGAAATCTATGTATATGGAGCTAAATGCTTTGAAAAATTTCAGGAACTATTGGCTACAGACTCATAACAGTCACCTCTGGAGACCTGGAGTTGAAGAGGAGGTGGGTGGTCAAGGGACCTTTTCATCAGTATTCTGTGAAGTTTTCCAATGAAAATGTACTTTCCATATTGAAGAATGAATCATTTTTTTACAACATACAGTTTTGATGGAAACTTTCAGCTGATGTTTATGTGAGCCTCTTTGGAATATAACTCATCCTCTGGGCCACAGGGCATCCTATCACATTTGACTGGTGCCTCTGCAGTTGTGTATTTATTTGTAGGCAAGGATTCCAGATGGAGTGTGCATACATTGTACCATGTTATATTAAATAATATGAATAAATGAGAGGTTGGTTTGTTTTTTTTTTTTTGGCCGTGCCACATGTCTTGTGGGATTTTAGTTCCCCAACCAGGGATTGAACCCGGACCCTCAGCAGTGAGAGCTCGGACTGCTAACCACTGGACTACCAGGGAATTCCCAAGAGTATTTTTTTATACGGGCAGGGTCACCACAAGAGGTAGTGGTGAGCGGCACTTCTCTCAAAAGCATCAGGTACATGTGAAGAAATTGCACGTTTGTGACTTGCTGTAATGGACGGAATAGGAGCCCACAGAGGTTCTCTTGGATCTCATTCAGGAGGATGTAAATACAAGAAAAACTAGAAGGCCCGTGTCCAGCATGGCGTGGCTCCAAATTGGATGTTAGCTAGCCTCATGTCAGGGCTGTTTAGTTAGAGTGACAGATGGCGAAGCCAGATTTCTTGGGAGACTGTCATCGGTGTGATGCGCCCCCTACGCCCTCACCCGCATGATACATGTCCTCCTACCTGCCCTACAGGTGCAGAATCAGAACAGAAAACCCAGCAATCGTGGGATAGGAGGCTACTCTATTAGAACATTTGTACATCCTAGTTTCGTCTCTGTATCCTAAGTTTTTGTTTTTTAAATATATATATATATAATATTATATTATTTATTTATTTATGTTTGGCTGCGTTGAGCCTTTGTTGCTGTGCACGGACTTTCTCTAGTTGCAGCGAGCGGGAGCTACTCTTTGTTGTGGTGTGTGGGCTTCTCATTGCGGTGGCTTCTCTTGTTGCGGAGCATGGGCTCTAGGCACGTGGGCTCAGTAGTGTGGCTCGCGGGCTCAGTAGTTGTGGCACGCGGACTTCAGTAGTTGTGGCATGCAGGCTCAGTAGTTGTGGCTCACGGGCTGTAAAGCGCAGGTTCAGTAGTTGTGGCGCATGGGCTTTGTTGCTCCGCGGCATGTGGGATCTTACTGGACCAGGAATTGAACCCGTGTCCCCTTCATTGGCAGGCGGATTCTTAACCACTGCGCCACCAGGGACGTCCCTGGATCCTAAGTTTTTGAAGTTCGTTTTTCCAGTAGACTTTGCCATTCTCAATCTTTTGGGCCCCAAAATTATATGCATAGCCTTAGAAAAATTTAAGGAACACCAAATAAGTAAGGTATTAACATTCTGCTAAATCCTTCCTAGTTTGTAAAGGATGTTAATGTGGTTCTGAGATAAAAATATGAGCTTTGCTTTGCGATTTATCTGGGGAGTCAGTTGACTGAACTTGAGTAAATTATTCACTGCTTCATTATAATTCACTAGGACTGAAGGTTTCTGTCTGGTGCATTCAACTGTCCATTGCAAAAGAATTGCTGTGTACTCAGTAAAGCACTGAAAGTGTAGAGACTGCAGATGAGATATAAATTTTACAGTGTACTTTCCACTAACAAAAATTATTTATGCAAACATCAGAAGGAGAAACTGGCTTTCAAGAGGCACCTACACTTTAGTGATTTTTAATCTCTTAGTGGGAACACATTACTGACCGAAAAAAAAAAAAGCATTACTGCAGACAGCCATCCTAGAGTCTTGTAATGATTATCTCTATGGCTTGGAGATAACATTTTAGTAAATGGAAGTTTAGTTAAGAGTCTAATAAAAAGAGCTATTATCATTGGAGAGTAAAAACTGTAGCCTAAAGTATTTTAAAACTAGAAATTAATTTTTTTTTCTACTAGTACTGAAATCGTGTAGTTTATTGGAACAGATGCTACAGAAGAGGTGGGCTATGTGAAATAGGTGTGTTACACTTTTAGTGAAGATACTTCATAGCAATGCTACCAAACAGTAATAAAATCATGGCTTCAAGACTTTTACGTAGTCTAACAAATTCAGCTAATCTTATGTTTTCTCTACACAATTCCTGCCAAAGTCAATCCATCCCTTACAGTCTCTGCTTGCTCCCCTGTTGTCTCCTGATACTTTTGGTCAGAGGCTCATTACCAAATTTGTGAATCACTTTCCAGTCAGCTTTGTTGTGTTAAATAAGATTCCATGATCAGATTCTGTTTCCAGATCTCTGACCATTAAAATATCCTTCCTCCTTAATGCCTGGCATGGCTCTGATTGGCCCCTGTCTTCTGTGATATGGGCTGCTTTACTTATAAAGTCTGATTCCTCTGTAATGTGTTTTTCCTCAAAAGTGAGGCATTCACATTTCTGCTGCTTCCTTTTTTTGCATGAACAGAATTCGACAAGCTTTCTCCATCCTTCATGTTACCCTCTGGAAACCCTAACTGACTCATCTCCCTCTTTAACCACGCCCGGAATCAGCTGAAGCATTCCAGGAGCAGCCAGGTGTGCGAGGACCAGATGGGTTCAGGACCCGATGCTCAGCACAGTGGTTCTCAATCCTCTGAGCGTCTGAGCTCTGGCATCTCTTTACAGAAAATGCACAGGTGTGGAGATATGTTCAAGTGGATACAATTTCAGTAGATTGCTGGGACTCCCTATTCGTTCATAACCTTCTGGGATAAACCACCTTGACTGTCGTGCTGAGGCCAGGCACAGGAGTAACCGGGGCAGCTTCTTGGTGGCAACATAGACCTGGGCCGCCCCCCGTACCCCTGGAAACTGGTATAAAGCAGAGAATCCGGAGATCTGAAGCTGAAGGTTTTTCAGAGTTATTTCTAAGCAGGATATATTTTAGAAATCAGGTTTTGAAGCCACTTTTCAATAATAACCCCATGAGTGAGGGTTTTTTTTCAGAAGCTGATTTCACCCGAAAAAATGCATTTAGTTGGCTTTTTCCTGGACAGACTTGTTCAGACATGGGCATCCTTTCAGGATGAAGGGATTGTGAGATTTATTTTTTATTTTTTTCCGGTATGCGGGCCTCTCACTGTTGTGGCCTCTCCCGTTGCGGAGCACAGGCTCCGGACGCGCAGGCTCAGCGGCTATGCCTCGCGGGCCCAGCCGCTCCGCGACATGTGGCATCTTCCCAGACCGGGGCACGAACCCGTGTCCCCTGCATCGACAGGCGGACTCTCAACCACTGCGCCACCAGGGAAGCCCCAGGGCTTGTGAGATTTTAAAAACAGTCCGTTGGCTTCTCTCTTGCAGCCATTTGTCAGATGAAGTCTCTTGACTAGCTTGATTTGGGAATGACTGAAACCTAGTGGAAAATCAGAGACATAGGTTTTGACCACTGACCCTAACGGGTGGGGGTTTTTTATGTCTGTTTTGTGGACTATATGGCATCTTGGAACCTACAGAAATGACAAGGCGGAAAAAATGTTAACAGTTTGTGGATGTGCCGTTTAACCAGATCATCGAACAAAATATTTGAAAAGAAGCACTCAGCCCTGTGACCCGGTGTGCTTTCATCTTCGTTTATCTTCCTGTTTCTTGATGTCTGTAATCCTCACTGAGTCTTCCCCCATCTTCCCACTGTACCATCATCTGCCTGGTTCTAGTGTTTCGGAGCAAGCCTGTACTGGCTTTGGGTCCTAATGAGGCTCCTGGGGAGGGTTGGGGGGAGCGGAGTGGGGAGGGGTACACCCTCCTGGCACAGAGGCATCCTATCATGCATTTTCCCTGATGGCCTAAGACGACGAAGCGTTAGCTCCCCCGCACACAGAGCTTCTGTTTCAGCCTAACAATGACCTCAACGCCAGGCTTGGATGTGTCGGGAAGAGCCGGGTGGATCTGACCCAGGGGGATGGACTTCCCAAATGTATGGCGTCCGCTGCTGAATCTTACTGCAGTAACGGGATACAGCCTTTGAAGCACCAACGTAAATTTCGTCTGGCTCATCTCCTGGGTGGGAGGGGAGGACGGCTGGACGGCAGGCGTGTGTTATTTATACGGTGTTTTCCACCTCTTCCCCTTTCAGGTTATGGCCACACTGTGCCCCTGTCCGACGGGGGCAAGGCCTTCTGCATCATCTACTCGGTCATCGGCATCCCTTTCACCCTCCTGTTCCTGACGGCAGTGGTCCAGCGTGTCACCATCCACGTCACCCGCAGGCCAGTCCTCTACTTCCACGTCCGCTGGGGCTTCTCCAAGCAGGCGGTGGCCATCGTCCACGCTGTCCTTCTCGGTGTGATCACTGTGTCCTGCTTCTTCTTCATCCCGGCCGCGGTGTTCTCCCTCCTGGAGGATGACTGGAACTTCCTGGAATCCTTTTACTTCTGCTTCATTTCCCTGAGCACCATTGGCCTCGGGGATTATGTTCCCGGAGAGGGCTATAATCAAAAATTCAGGGAGCTCTACAAGATTGGGATCACGTGTGAGTATTGGGGTTCATGGACTCTGCCCCCGCCGGGGCTCTGTTGGCAATTCCAAGCTCCACTCACCCACTCCTGGAGAGCCGCTCATCAGAGCCCTGACTGCTTTCCATGGATAAGTTTTCCATTTTGCCACCTTCCCATAACTTTCATTTCATCATGATGCCTTTCAAAATGCTTTAAGCAAAAGCCTTATTACTGAGAATTATTGTTTCCCAGGCACCTTAAAAGTACCCATCAGTTTCTTACTAGTAATGTAAGAGACACTATAAATGATAGCACAAGAATGCACCACACAGAATAACTTGATAATCAACTTTTTTTTTTTTTTTCTCGGTACGTGGGCCTCTCACTGTTGCGGCCTCTCCCGTTGCAGAGCACAGGCTCCGGACGCGCAGGCCCAGCGGCCACGGCCCACGGGCCCAGCCGCTCCGCGGCATGTGGGATCTTCCCGGACCGGGGCACGAACCCGTGTCCCCTGCATCGGCAGGCGGACTCCCAACCACTGCGCCACCAGGGAAGCCCGATAATCAACTTTTGCTTTAAAAAAATTGCTCTACTTTATTAACTATTTTAAGCTCAAGAAAACCAGGACTAGGATGTAGCCTGTTAGCAATCCATCATGTTCTTTCATTTACCAGGAAAATCGTAAACCAGTTGCTCATCTCATTTGTCCATCTGGTTCTTTTTTGAAGAAGTTAGACCATGTTTGCCGCTTTCAGAATTTTATATGTGGAAAATAGGCATAAAATTCAGATGGCCAGTGACTTATAACTTAAACAATGTTTTAAAAATTCAATATAATGTCATGGAAAACTTAGAAATCCATTGGCAAGAAACTGTTTATTTTTGTGTGTCTGTTTCCTGTCTGTCCACAATGTGTAGAATTACATCATACTGTATGTACAGTTTTGTTTTTGAATTTAATTGAATTGAATGTTTTTATCCAGCAGGTTCTTATTGGTTCTCTATTTTATACATATTAGTGTATATATGTCAATCCCAGTCTCCCAGTTCATCTCACCACCACCATCCCCTGTACGTATAGTTTTCATTTCTGCCTTCTCAGGAATTTTTCAAGACTCAGCTCATGCCATGTCTTCTAGGAAATCACAGTACATACTCAGGCAGCCAGATGTTCTGGCCTGGCCCTATCCTGTAGTCTTAACCTGACAGAAGGATTAGTTGAACTGTATGTATTTTCGCTTTTCTATGAAACCATGCTCACTCAGGACAAAGGCTTCACTAATAAACACCCAGTGCTTTCAGCAGTGCCTGGCTACCATACAAGTTCCATAAATATTTACCAAGTGGTTACAGGAGTGATTGCACATTTCCTCTAGTTACCATATTTATCTTTAATAGCCGCATAATATTTTATCTGGTGCCTATACCATCATCTAGTCCTGCTTCGATCAAATATTTGTTTGTTTATTTATTTATTATTTTTTAAAATAAATTTATTTATTTATTTTTGGCTGTGTTGGGTCTTCGTTGCTGCGCGTGGGCTTTCTCTAGTTGCGGTGAGCGGGGGCTACTGTTCGCTGCGGTGCACGGGCTTCTCATTGCGGTGGCTTCTCTTGTTGCGGAGCATGGGCTCTAGGCACACAGGCTTCAGTAGTTGTGACACGCGGGCTCAGTAGTTGTGGCTTGCGGGCTCTAGAGCTCAGGCTCAGTAGTTGTGGTGCACCGGCTTAGTTGCTCTGCGGCATGTGGGATCTTCCCGGGCCTGGGCTCGAACCCGTGTCCCTTGCATTGGCAGGCAGATTCTTAACCACTGTGCCACCAGGGAAGCCCTCCATCAAATATTTAGATTGCTTCCAGTTGGGGGGCATTATAAATAATACTGCAGTAAATACTTTTCTATGTTTACATGTTTTTCTACTTTGTTATCTTTCCAGGAAGTGGGCTGGCTGACCCAAAGTGAACATGCCCTTTGGTGACTCATAGATCATGTTGACCCAGTGCTTTCCAAATGGCCTATGAGTTTACAGTACCACCAGAATTACCTAATGCAAGACTTTCTTGTCTTGCATTAGGGTAAAATGTTTACCTCCTTCTCTGAATTTAAGTTTTTCATGACTTAAGAGATGTTGAATTCGTTTCTTTAATTAATTATGGTGGCTAGCTCTTGTGCTAATTGTTTGCTCATAAATTTTGCTCTTGTGCTAATTGTTTGCTCATAAATTTTGCCCAACGGTTTAATGTCCTCAATGTTTCATGTAGTACTAAATCCTTACAGAACGTTTTAAGGCTTGTTTCCATGTGAATTGTGGTTTTCTTAGGCTCTCTGAATAGTGCGTGTGCCAGGTGGAGCAAATGAACGTTCCAAAGGTATATTAGTTTGTGGATAGGCTAAAGTCCCGCAGCTTTTGTCTGAAACATCATGGCTCTTTTTGTCAGCCCTCAAGAGTTCGACTACATAGTGCATAAAGGAAAAGGAGGAGATTAGCCATTAGTCTACTAACAATGTCATTGCTATTTCTAAAATATGCTATCTTATTACCAAACCCTAATAACCAAATTCTAAAGATACTAGAAAACTGTCACTTTGCATTCTTGATGTAATCAGCCTCCTTGTTCCAATTATGCTACCGATTCTGACTTCCCTGGTTCATTTATTTTCTGAAAATAGTCCTCAAACGTTTTACCATTTGGGGTCATGAAACTGGGATTTTTGTTACTCTTTGAGTTTTCATTTTCGTGTTTTTGTTCCTTTCCCTGATGAAAACCATTTTTTTTTCTGAAAACCGATTTTAAATGCCTTGGAATCGACTTAAAATTACCATTTTCCTATCATGGATTCCAAGGAATAGCACTTTACCTGAAGCAACGGGTTATCTTTCATTTTGGAGTCAGAAACATAGTATTTGAGGAATGGTCCGTGTGCCCCAGAAACGACTGGTCACATAATGGAAAGCTTAGTCTGCTAGCGGGGCCCCAGTGAAAGTGTAAATAACCACACCCAAAGACCTTGTAAGTATCCACATCTGTTCCTTTTTTTTTTTTTTTTTAGTATTTATTTATTTATTTGGTCACGCTCGGTCTTAGTTGCGGCAAGCGGGCTCCTTAGTTGTGGCATGCGGGCTCCTTAGTTGTGGCATGCGAACTCTTGGTTGCGGCACGTGGGATTTAGTTCCCTCACCAGGGACTGAACCCGGGCCCCCTGCATTGGGAGCGTGGAGTTTTTTTAACCACGGCACCACCAGGGAAGTCCCTCCACGTCCATTCTTAAGGGAATTTTCATCTAGCTTAAACTGTAATGTCTACTGCTAAAAGCATTGAGTGCTGAAAAGGGTGGCAAGCTTTGTGCCAAGCACTCCTGATAATACGTCAGAAACTCTTCCTAAATGTCACTAGCTTTTTGAGAAGCACTGATTATACAGTGGAGGGGAGGTTGCCCTTGGGCGAGTACAGTGTGTTATCTCTCTTTAACAATGCCTTATCAGCCCCAACTTCTTTTTTTCCCAGAATCACACCATGTGATTCTGACTCATCCAGGGTTGTAGAAGGTTAAGTCATTCTTTTTTTTTAATTTATTTATTTTATTGAAGTATAGTTGATTTACAATGTTGTGTTAATTTCTGCTGTATAGCAAAGTGAGTCAGCTACACAGATATACATTCTTTTTCATATTCTTTTCCATTATGGTTTAACACAGAATGTTGACTATAGTTCCCTGTGCTGTACAGTAGGACCTTGTTGTTTATCCATCTTATATATAATAGTTTGCATCTGCTAACCCCAAACTCCTAATCCATCCCTCCCCCTTGGCAACCAGAAGTCTTTCCTCTGTGTCTGAGTCTGTCTCTGTTTCATTGATAAGTTTATTTGTGTCATATTTTAGATTCCACATATAAGTGACATCATAGGGTATTTGCCTTTCTCTTTCTGACTTACTTCACTTAGTTTGATAATCTCTGGGTCTATCCTTGTCGCTGCAAATGGCATTATTTCATTCTTTTTTATAGCTGAGTAATATTCCATTGTACATATGTACCACATCTTTATCCATTCACCTGTCGATGGACACTTAGGTTACTTCCATGTCTTGGCTATTGTAAATAGTTCTGCTATAAACATTGGGGTGCATGCATCTTTTCAAATTAGAGTTTTCTCTGGATATATATGCCCAGGAGTGGGATAGCAGGATCGTATGGTAGCTCTATTTTTAGTTTTTTGAGGAACCTCCATACTGTTCTCCATAGTGTCTGGACCAAATCTACATTCCCACCAACAGTGTAAGAGGGTCCCTTTTCTCCACACCCTCTCCAGCATTTGTTATCTGTAGATTTTTTAATCATGGCCATCTGACTGGTGTGAGGTGATACCACACTGTAGTGTTGACTTGCATTTCTCTAATAATTAGCAATATTGAGCATCTTTTCATGTGCCTGT
The DNA here is from genome assembly GCF_951394435.1 of Stenella coeruleoalba. Lineage (NCBI taxonomy): Eukaryota > Metazoa > Chordata > Mammalia > Artiodactyla > Delphinidae > Stenella > Stenella coeruleoalba. Next base: position 79,735,073 of record NC_137162.1, on the reverse strand, counting down.
TGGCCATCTGTATGCCTTCTCTGGAGAAACGTCTATTTAGGTCTAGGAGGTTAAGTCATTCTCCATTTTTCTCTGGGTCGTCCCTCTTTGACCCGTGGAATTCAACACATCCCTAGAAATTATAGAAGTGGCAATGGATTTATTCATCAGCAGATGGGTTGCGTCTTGCGTGGCTTGATCGCACTGAGACGCTGTCATTTCTCTCACACAGGTTACCTGCTTCTGGGTCTTATTGCCATGTTGGTGGTTCTGGAAACCTTCTGTGAGCTCCACGAGCTGAAGAAGTTCAGAAAAATGTTCTATGTGAAGAAAGACAAGGAGGAGGATCAAGTGCACATCATAGAGCACGACCAGATGTCCTTCTCCTCCATCACGGACCAAGCGGCCAGCGTGAAGGAGGACCAGAAGCAGGATGAGCCTTTTGTGCCCCCCCAGTCACCGGCCTTTGCCGACGGTGCCGCGAACCAGTAGGCTTAGGGCTTTGCCGCGCTGTCCCAGAGCGCAGGCTCAGGGCAGTGGGCGGAGGCTTCACTTTGCTCATTTTGATGAGTATGTAAAAGCCAAGGTGACATTTGAACAAATATCTACTGTCTGCAAGATTTTTTGTATAATGGAGCAAAGGAAGCTTTTACTCTGGAGAACTGTCTTAAATCCGAGAAAACGGGGTCTGTACCCGTCATTCATGTGACAAAATTATCTCGACTTTACTAATAGGTGAACAACACTTGAAGCAGGGTGCCTCTGTGGAGAGAAGCAGATTTTATACTTTTCGTTGGGGACTTTGGGATTTGCATTTAAATCATTTAGCTGATGGTTAAATGGCGACATTTATATTTAAAAGCAAAAAAGAAAAGCATAGAGATGTGTTTTACAAATAAGTTTATGTGTCCTGGTTTGCATGTGCCCATCTAAAATCATTATTTTTGTAGACTCTAAGTTAAACCTACTATTTATAATGACTAGATAACCATTAACTGTGTACATATAAAGTATAAATATGTTTATATCCTGTACATACGGTTTAGGTCACCGGATCCCAGCACACTTCTTAACCCAAGACTGTAGAGATTTTCCCTTTTGATTTCTCTTTATACTGAAGAATCAAAAGTTGCTGCAATAAAATGAGGGGAATAACACACTTATGAGTGAATTGCTTTAGTATTCTGCTACAATAAATGTTACAATTAAATGTCTCAAATGTCTAAAATGTTTGTAAGCACTTCTCTGGAGGTGAACAAGTAACAAAGAATATGATTTTGTAAAGAAAAAAAAAAGAAAAGAAGAAAAAGTTAAGATATTTTGTTTTGGACGTGAATTATGATTTGCTCTCACCTAGTACTAAAGCACAGAACCGGAACACAGACGCTCCAAACGAACAGATTCTGTCAAATGAGTCCGAGAGTTTTTTTAAGTTATAAGTTGAATAAATAAAAATGTTAGTTGGTTGCAGTCGTATGCTTCAATATGTCAAGAAAAGTTTTCCTCCACGTGGATAATAGGTATGCACTCTTTGGTAGCAACCATAAAGGCAACACTTAAATGCCGTACACAGGACGCTATTAGGAATTTTAGAAGAGAAAATTAGACCCTGTGTGATGACGCATGCTCAGTGACCCACTAGCCAAGTCCCAGTCTCCCGTGCCCAGTCGATGATGCTTGACATGTTGGTAAAAGTCAGCATCCTGCTGGGGAGCCAGCTGAGCAGAGTATCCTCTCCTTGGGGCTCCCACGGAAGCCTCTTCACCTCCTTCACTGTGGGCCCTGGGCACACCGTTACCAGCTCTGTCCTGCTCACTGCTGTTAGCCTTCAAACATTGTATCCCCTGCCTTGGAACAGGGCCCTTCTTTATCGTATAAAATCCCATCTCGTCTGAGAGTGGCAAAACCAAGAGAAGGAATGACATCCACTCTGTAGCCCCAGTGCCTCACTCCATAGCTCCTGTAATGGGGAACCGTCCTCGGCGGATCCTTTCCAGTGTTTAATTCCAAACGTGTCCTCCTGTCCCTCCGTTCTGGGTTATCCTGCCCTGTAAGCACATTTTTGTCTGCATTCCAGGCTGACTGTGTCTCCATGGTGGGAGACGGCTCACCCTGGGTCGGTAATTGAGTAAAGGGCTGGACTAGAGACCCCTAGGAGGATACATGCTTCCTGGGCAGGACTGGGTTTGGAAAGTTCACGGTGATCACAGTTCTTGGCATGGTGCTAAGATGCTGAAGAATGTAAATTGGAGAAAAGGTGGATTATACCCACGGAGTGTCATTGCATTTTATTCAATGCAGGAAACAATGATATGCCACCGCTGCTCGACTCTAATGTGAGAGGGGACTGCAAAATACAGAAAACGAGGAAGAGCCTAAAGGGAAAATTCTGAATCAGGATGTCATTCATAAGCATTTGTACGAACCACAAAGGCAACATTTAAATGCTGTACATAGGACGCCATTAGGAATTTTAGAAGAGAACGTAATACTTCACTTGCAAACCTTTTGTGAATCTGCAGAGAATACCCTTAACTAAATGCTAAACCTTAATACCCTTCACATTGTTTTTGTTCTTTTTCATATGAAGGATGAGTTTCAAAAATTGGAGCAGGTTTTGCCTCCCTGTCAGAAATGAAATGTAAGGGAGAGTGTCTTCTCCAGACTTTCTTTTTGTCACTGGCCAAGGGACAGATGCTGCCCTGGAGTCCTGAGGAAGGGGGAGCTGTGTCAGCCAGAGAACAGAGGCAGGGTCCCCTGGGGGCGGGATGAGGAAGTGAGAGGCTGGGCCAGAAGTGTCATTGGAACCCTCTAGTTGGAGGTGAGCAAGTGTGAAGTTGAAGTCAAAGTGAACACTAAAGAAGAGGATTCTGGGGAAAAAAAAGGATTTGGAGTGAGCAGAGTATAAGCTGAAGGCTGGAAGTCCTGGGCAGGAGTCTTCTAGGCTGAGTTCTCAAGAATCCCACAGAACACCCGCAGGATAGAGAATCAGCGGAAAGCATTGTCCTTCATTGTGTGTGAATTTAAAGTCAGGCGTGTCCAGTAGGTATGATGATTTTGGAGCAGGAGATATACTCAACGAACGGTAGCTCAGAGTAAGCATTAGCCTCCCCCAAATCAAAGGGACTACAGACCAAGGCACTGGAGCCGTCTCCCAAAGAATCTTAAAGAGAAACCCATGGGACAGATAAAGTTTGGCCCAAATAACTCCATTTATGAGTGGCTTCAGGAAAAAATGTTTAGGAATGTCTGGAAAACAGTCAGTCACGCTCATACGTCCTACAGACCAGCCTTACGTGCCTTTTAGGAAATGAATAAGGAGCTATTTGCAAATCTTGAGATGTCACGGTAACTGAAGTGGTCAATGCAAAATGTTTTTAACCCTTTAAAATTATCAGTAGCACACTGGCTTCTTACTAAAAGCAGCTAATATTTGCTCCAGAAAAGAGTTCATTTTAAATTGACACAAGCATGCATTGGAGGGCGATCATGGGATTATCTATCTCTCACGCAGAATTCAGTGAGCAGAATTTCCCAATTGCGTGGCATAGTGCATCCATTTGGTGATTTGCTGTTAAATCTTCCATGCTGAGGAGAGCTGTGATGAATCCCGATATCCTCAATTCAGGAAGGCAGTCAGTCCTTTTGGGATGTAGTTTCAGAAATGCATACATGGTCAACCAGATCCTGGGCAAAATGAGAAATAACCCTTCCTTAGAAAGCTGAAGTTGAAATAATACAGTATTTACCATTTACTTTATTCAACTGTGCCCAGTAAGATTTCAGATATGTGTCTTTAATACATTTAAAGTTTTCCATGTACTGATGTATTATTTTCCAAGAGTTTTACTTTATGAAAATTTGGTACATCCAAGCTTTCTGTATGAGGCAAAACATGAGATTGTTTGCTGAAGACAATATTCAAAACATCTCACTTATCTAATAATGTGCTGTCAGATAACCTCAGCTTTCTTTTTTTTTTTTTTTATTTTGCGGTACGCGGGCCTCTCACTGTTGTGGCCTCTCCCGCCTCGGAGCGCAGGCTCAGCAGCCATGGCTCAAGGGCCCAGCCGCTCTGCAGCATGTGGGATCTTCCTGGACCGGGGCACGAACCCGTGTCCCCTGCACCGGCAGGCGGACTCTCAACCACTGCGCCACCGGGAAGCCCCAACCTCAGCTTTCTAAAATGCAATAATGAACCCAGAAGTAAATAAAAAGGATTTTAAGTATTTTTCCCAGCCTGACAGTCAAGTACGTTTAATAAATAAGCCCCCTCTTGGCTTCCCTCAGAGCTTATACTTACTTTGCACACAGGTCTCAAAAAATTACTGCTCTGATTTCCCAACCCACAGAAAATAAACGCGCGTGCTGCTTCCCAACAGTTCCTAGACTTTCCATGTTATAATTTTTGGTGGCAGAGTACAAAAAAAAAAATTGTCTCAAGACGCAAGTTGGAAGTAATGACCATGTAGTTGCTTGGGCAGCTTTAAATGAGCAGTTTCTCTGTTCTGGTAAAAGCATCCATGGTGCCTGCACCATCCCCTTGGCCTCCTGTGCTCCGCATCGGGGAAGAAGAGTTTACTTCCTGACCCCTCTAGCGTACTCAGGAGGAAAATCGTGAGATGCTCCAGGAACGCAACAACTGTTATTCACAGCAAGCTGGATCCATTCTAAGCCAAACGGCAGGACATGCTCAGGTCGATATGATTGTAAAAGTATAAATTTGTGGCAAAAATGGACTTTCCACGTGGATAAAAATTTGCTTGGCCACTTGTGTGTGGTTTGTGGATCTGAGTGTATTGCCACCCCGGCTGAGAACCTTGTGTTAACCACTGGTAAGTCCACCAAGGAGAGCAGGCTTCTGGGAGCCTGACATGAGGGACAGACCCAGATGAAGAAGAAAAGACCTGCCCTCTGAAACCTTCACAGGCTGAGGCAAATAGTTCCCGGGATGGCACGGTATTTTTATTGATGTTATTTCAGTTACACAATTTTCATAACAATGTTAAACTCTGTTTGATATGCTCTGTTTAAGGAGATAAAAGAAAATGTATTTCCATACAAAATGATTAGAATTCGTTTTTAAGAGCCTTGCTTTTGAAGTGATCATTTCCACTGTCTAGGAAATTCCCTTAGACTAAGCATCTCACTTTCCAACAGGAGGTAGCGTGGTAACGAATGTATAGCCTCGCTGCCATTGACATGTGAAGATGAGACCACTGCTTACATCTTCTGTAAATAAATTATGTATCTATATTATTTATTTTTAGTTGAAGAAACTGAGTTTTGAGGGTTTTTATATATAATTATATGTACATCTATCATATAACTCAGCACTTAATTTCCATTTCTTAGCAGTGGCTAGAAACCCAGAGCCCATCAGCCATGAGGTATTTAACCTTCTGATGAAGGTTAAATAGATGCTCAAAGACATCAGCATAATTTACCTGAAACTCCTGCGTTACTTTGTTCGTGCTCTGTGTAAACACTGTTCCCTCAAATTGCTGCATTGTTGGGAAAAGTGTCCTTTTATTCATGTGCTCGTTGCATAATGAACGCTTTCCTCTGTGCAGGTGTTCCCAACTTGGCACATGGTGTAATGACTGCAGTTTAGGACAGTGTGACCTTAAAACTGGGACTAAGCTTATTTCCAGCCATTAAGCAGTGACCAAGCTAGATTTTAAGGGTCACTGTAATTATTTTTTTTTATTGGAGTATAGTCGATTTACAATGTTGTGTTAATTTCTGCTGTACAGCAAAGTGATTCAGTTGTACACATTCTTTTTCATATTCTTTTCGATTATGGTTTATCACAGGATATTGAATATAGTTCTCTGTGCTGTACAGTAGGACCTTGTTGTTTATCCACTCTATATATAATAGTTTGCATCTGCTCATCCCAAACTCCCAATCCTTCCCTCCCCAACCCCCTTCCCTTTGGGAACCACAGTCTGTTCTCTATGTCTGTGAATCTGTTTCGGTTTCATAGATGAGTTCATTTGTGTCCTGTTTTAGATACCACATATAAGTGATATGGTATGCTATTTGTCTTTCTCTGTCTGACTTACTTCACTTAGCATGATCATCTCTAGGTCCATCCATGTTGCTACAAATGGCATTATTTCGTTCTTTTTTATGGCTGAGTAATAGTCCATTGTATATATGTACCACATCTTCTTTTTTTTTTTTTTGCGGTACGCGGGCCTCTCAGTGTTGTGGCCTCTCCCGTTGCGGAGCACAGACTCCAGACGCGCAGGCTCAGCGGCCATGGCTCACAGGCCCAGCCGCTCTGCGCCATGTGGGATCTTCCCGGACCGGGGCACGAACCCACGTCCCCTAGCATCAGCAAGCGGACTCTCAACCACTGCGCCACCAGAGAAGCCCAGCCCTCTGTCAGCTTTTAAAACCACATCGTTTCCTTTCTAGAGCAAGAACTTGGAATGGCTGTGGCATCTGCCAAAGGGTGTTTGATAAGGTCAGCCTGTAACCTCCACTCCTCGTGCTTCTGGAGACCTGGGGGCTAATCCTGGACGTTGTGAACCCACTTTGTTGGCCAACGGAGGGGACTCCAAACACTGCCTGGTCACTGCAGATTATTTCTGCAGCTCAGAGATGTAGAAATGGGGCTGTCAGACCACCTTCCCTTAACTCTGCTCCTGACTCAAGCCAAAGGGGCCTAAAGTGGGGGGCAAATCTCATCAAAATTATCAAAACCCAGAGAGGCCTTTTAGGACCAATGGGCAGACAAAGCCTGGGTGGAAGATATGCTTGTGCTGTGGATATAAGTAAGCTGAAAGGTTAGATGTAAGGGAGATGCTAAAGGCAGTCGGAGGGCTTTGAGATGCTGAATCGCTCCCCTCGTGACCTGTCCTCAGTGTTGGCTTCTGATTAAATAGAGCATTAACCGTAAGTTGGATTTCTTCAACATGGATGGAATCCATTTAGCAGCTCGGCTTCCTCAAAACCTTTGATGTGACTTTCTCTCCTCAAATTTAGGCTGTCTCACCACCTACTGAGAAGGTCTGACACTTTCACAATGACAAGAGTGACTTAATTCAAAATGAGGCAGAATCCTAAGACAATGTGAATTCTTGGCAGGCTCCACGGGGGGCCTTGGGCAATCAGTCTCACTATTTAAGTTTCATTTCCCTCATTGCCAGCTTTGCCTTCCCTTCTCCACCTTTTTTTTTAAATTGAAATATGTTTGACATATAACATTGTGTAAGTTTAAGGTGTGCAATGCGTTGATCTGATACATTTATAGGTTGCAATTTGATTGCAATTGTAGCGATAGTTGGAACTTCTATCATATCACATAATTATCATTTCTTTTTTTGTGGTGGGAATAATTAAGATCTAGCCTCTTCACATATCCAGACAAAACTATAATTCAAAAAGAAACATGCGCCCTATGTTCATAGCAGCACTATTTACAATAGCCAAGACATGGAAGCAACCTAAATGTCCATTGACAGAGGAATGGATAAAGAAGATGTGGTACATATATGCAATGGAATATTACTCAGCCATAAAAAGAATGAAATAATGCCATTTGCAGCAACATGGTTGGACCTAGAGATGATCATACTAAGTGAAGTAAATCAGAAAGAGAAAGACAAATACCATATGACATCACTTATATGTGGAATCTAAAATAGAACACAAATGAACTGATCTACAAAACAGACCTCACAGACATAGAGAACAGACCTGTGGTTGCCAAGGGGGTGGGGGGACGGGGAAGGAAGGAGTGGGAGTTTGGGATTAGCAGATGCTAGTATATATAGGATGGATAAACGACAAGGTCCTATTGTATAGCACAGAGAACTATATTCAATATCCTGTGATAAACCATAATGGAAAAGAATGTGTAAAAGAATATATATATACATATATATATGAATCACTTTGCTGTACAGCAGAAATTAACACAACATTGTAAATCAACTATACTTCAATAAAATTAAAAATAAAAAAGATCTAGCCTCTTGGCAAGTCAAAGTAATTAGAATTCTGCATCTTGAAAGATGGAGTAGAGGTACTTTCCCTACTCCTCCCGTTAATTCAACCCTGCACATTATGTGTAAGATAAACACGAGAAGAGTGAAAAGTGGAACCATGAAAGCCTACCAGCTATGGAACTCAGGGTCCAAGAAAGACACACCACAGAAAAAACTCGTCCCACCACATTCATGGCAGCAAAGACAGAGTGGGGAGCATAGACTTCTACCCTCGCTAGGCTATAACAAGGCACCCCAATGCCCCGACTCAGGTGGTGTCAGAAAAAGCCAAGCAGGGGCTATGGACTGTCCATCAAACAGAGATAAGCCTCCACTTGTGCCCACTCACCCCGCCATACACACAGCATCAGCAGAACTAAGACACATCAGTTCTTCGGTGTGGGGAAAAAACTCTCCGTGGGCATTTTCATATCCATACACAGAGACTTCTGAGCAAAGCTTACTGGCAACCTGGGTTAAAGGATGATTGAATGGCAAACATGCTTTGGAACTGAGATCCTGTTTATTGCTGTGGAGGAATTTGAAGTCTTATCTCATCTGGAGATATTTGCTTACATTCAAAAGAGTGAAAAAAAAAAAAGCAGGGCGGGGGCAACTTCCTCTCCCTAGAGAGTATCTGTTTACAATGCAAAGCAAAGACCTTTCTCTCTCTCCTCCCAACCCTCTTACCCTCACCCACGCTGCCCAGAGAGGAAAGGCAGGGCAGATGCGCCAGCCAACTATATAAGCTCCGAGTTTCATAGCTTGGAGGGTCCTCTCCTGTGGTACAACCCTGCACGTGCAGGTGTATCACTCCACAGAAGCCGGTCCTGCTGCAGCGCTCTGTGAGAGCAAAGGTCTATTCTGTGATCCAGAGACCTCGTGTTTCCTGTCCAAATAAATTAATATATATATATAAAAACTTGACAGACAGGTTCTCTTGCAAGGCAAGTCTTACCTTCCGAGAGCAAGGCTTTTTAAATTTTTTTTAAATTTTTTTCCAAAGTTGAGGGTTAGCAATGAAATTCCCTACCAAGTGGCACGTTCCCATTCATCATGCATTGCAGATTTCCTACCCTCCTCCCGTTTCTTTGAAGCTTTGACACACTTGTCTGTGATTCATCTCACACAACAGATCTGCCCCTAGAGAGCCCTGTTACCCATACAGAGCCATCCTATTACAGGGTTCTGCTGTTCCTATAGAAACTGCTCCGTGTCTGGCATCCCCAAAAGAACCGTCGTTTCATCTTTTGTTTACTCCTTCTAGGTATCTAGGGGAAGTATGTGCCTGATGATGCGGCAGGAAGAACAGGCCATGTAAACCCTTCAGCTCTATGTCTTATCAACAAAGTTCCGGGTCCCCTGCCTAGCTCGGTCCCTGCCACATAGGGAGGACTTGCTGCCACGTTACTATCGAATGCTTAGCTGCATGAATGAATGGGTCTAGGCTACATGTTCATCCTTCTAACTCGACTTTTACTGCCACTTCCGTTTCCTCTTGCTTCCCGTTTTATTTGCTGCCATCGCTGGCTCCAGCTCGGTGCCCATTTGTCCTGACCGCAATCCGCTGGTGTTCTAATGGCCTCATCCTGCACTACTGCCAGCCTTCACCTCAGTGTCTGTGCCGGTGCCAGTTACAGCTCTGTCCCTGCAGTTTCTAATTTTCTCTTCCTCCTCTTTTCTACTTCACCCCCTGCTATGTACCAATATGGCATTCATTTCTAGATTCTTCTGTTGTTGTTTCAAAACTGTTCCCGTGAGCCATGCTGTTGAGTCCCAATATTTTCTCTTAGCCCCTTCCCCTCCATGGTTTGGCGACATGTCGCACTCTATCTTCTTTTTTCTCCCAGATGGATTAAGTGATTTTGTCAGGCCATTGGACGGGTGCCATGGCTAATTCTGCCTTATTTCTAGTGTCTTGCAGGCAAGCTACGTGGGGAGCAGAAACTTCTTAATGCTTCGTTTATAGTGAGTAAAAAAGTGGAAGTGAGGATAGGGAACTGACATTTATTTTATCAACACTTATGTCTTCAGTTCTTACAATGCAGCAGGCACAGTTCTAGGTACTCGGGACACATCAAGGAACAGAAGACAAAAATATTGCCCCTCAAATACTTGCCCTTAAAAGAGCTAACATATAAGAAGTCACTTACTCAGCACCAGGCCCCATTGAGAGAATTACATATATTATTTCATTTTATTCTCACAGCGACCCCGTAAGCCAGGTACCGTGCCCAAAATGGCATTGGGAATGTCCTTTTGAATGTCTTTGTTCTCTCATCTGTGAAAAGTGGTGCATGCCCGTCTCATAAGGTAAATGTTAGGCGAGGACACTAATAATTGTGGCGCACCTACTGTGTGCTTGGCATTTTTTTCTAGTTACTTTGTAAGCTTTTCCTCAGCAACTCTATGAAATGAATAGTCATGTCTCAATTTCCAGATTAAAAACTCTCAATTTCCAGAATAATAGAACAATTTGTTTATGAAAAAGAACATATATACATATATGTGTATAACTGAATCACTTTGCTGTACACCAGAAACTAACACAACATTGTAAATCAACTACACTTCTATACTATCCTTCTATACAACCATAAAAAGAAAAAAAAAGGAACTCAGGAGGAAGTTATTGTTTATTGAGTATCTTTTACGTAAAAAGTAATAATACAGTGCCAAGCTAGGTTAAAACTGCAGAAATAAAGTTCCTGCCATAAATACTTTACAACCTATTGAGGAGATGTTTCATCAGCTGTTACAATTAAAGCAATTTATGAGACTACGGGAAGGTACGATAGAACCAGATAAGTTGATTTAGGACATGGGGAGATCTGTCTTCCATTCTGGGCCTGATGCGTCTTGGTTTTAGGGATCCTTGGGACATTTACTAGTCGATGGCCAAAAGGCAATTAGGCATGCGGTTGTAGGTCTCAGACAGGAGATCTAGGCAGAGCTGTAGCTACGGGCATTGGAGCTGTGAAGTGGATGGAATTGTCGTGGACAAGACAGTACAGTAGTGAGAAAAGAGGCTGGCCCAGACTGGAGAACCCAAGGAACGCCTGCATTCAGGGCAGTGGTCCTCAAACTTGACGATGCATACAGATTACTTTGGGCGCTGCTTCCCACTTCTGTCCCCTCTTGGCATCCACAGAAATGATTCTATTGATAAGAAACCTGGGATAAACGAATGAAGCCATTCATGTAGGAGGACAACCAGCCCAGAGCCTATGCCTTCCTTTGCCACCAGCCCCTAGAAAGCTGGGGGCAGAGGCAGCACCTACATCTTGTTTAATTCATCTGTGGCTCACTGGTTGGGAAGTTCAGACTTACAATGCATGCTAAAATTTGAGATTCTCAACCCATCTCCCCTGCGATTCTGGTTTAGTAGGTCCGGCACTCTAGATTTTTCATTAGCACCTGCCATGATTCTGATCCAGGCAGGCTGACGATCTTTCTTTAAGAAACATAATTCTCAGGGTCACACGGACGGGGGATGGCCAGTTCTCTGGAAACCATGTCCAGAAAAGGAAAAAAAAAAAAGAAACAACTAGAGGGATGTGCTGTCACAAGAGCCAAGCAAAGAGTGTTCCCAAATGGAAGGAGAGGCCTGATGCTGCCAGGAAGCCCAGGAAGGTATGAGCTGGAAAGGTGCACTCAGGTAAAAGCCAAGGGTAGGGACGGTGCGTGTGGCGATCTCAAGGGGGCAGTGAGCCAAACGTAGAACAGAGAAGAAGAGACAGTGGAGGGAGGTGTAAGGTTGAGGAGACAGCTTTTTAATTGTCTTTAAAGATGGAAGACACTTGAACACATTAGATGCTTGAGAAGGAACCAGTAAAGGGGAAGAGGTTATCATTTATGAGAACGATGGGATAATTTGATCTCTACCAGTCTCCTAGGGGGATGAGAGATGGAGGCAGGTAAAGGGCCTTAATCTCAGAGGACAGCTATAATCATTTCAGGAGCGCTGTGTTCAAAGTTGGACTTTTCCCCAAATGCATAATCACCAGAATTACTAGGGAATGTAAAAAAGATCAAAGTTCTCCCCTTCTCCCCACCTCTGGAGAGCCTAATTTAATAAATATGGAGATTTCAGTATAACAAAAAACACAATAACTTATATTTTTTAAAAGCCCTCCAAGGAAATCTGATAATTAGCCAGGCTTAAAACTACTGGCTTTTAATGTTCATTAACTCATGAAAAATCGCTTTCCCTTAGTCCTCCCCAGAAAATAAAGACTGGAACACTTCACTGAGGTAAAAACAAAATATTCTGGGTTTGAGTATTTGAAGGTTGAGAGCAGGTTCAGTTAACCATTCAAGCAACATGCAAAGACCAAGGTTAACCTCTTTCCAAAATATAGTAACAGCTTTTCATTATTTGGAGCGCCAAGGACCATGAGCATGTTTTTATTTGGTCATTTACAGCGGTGGGAGTGCAAGTGATTAGAAAACTCAGTCTCAGAAATTACAGCATGGGGATAGGTTTACCCTTAATTTCACTTTAGAAACACAAATGGGGCCTAGGGATTGGACAGTGACAATAGGGAAATCAAACAGCCAAGGGCTTGAGCATTTGGGGCAAAGGACCAGGGCTGCCACTGTAGAGAGCTGGTTCCATTGCCAGTTCTATCAGTATCTGCATGTGCCATTAGGTGCCACACATCAGTTTTCTGATCTACGAAACTGTGGGTAATAGTTCCAGCCCCTAACTGCCTTTTGGGAAGGTCCTAGCGTTAAAATGACGTAATCGATGTAGTGGCATTTGGCATAAACATGCCGTATAGACACAGCTATTGTGCTGGTCAATGGTCTCATTGAAAAATGTGTCACTCTAAATAGTTTGTCTGAGCAACTGGGCTATAAATTGTGAAGGAACTTGGCTTTCTACATGACACACTAATTCCATCTACTTCCTACCAGAATGAAAATAAGGTAGCAGAATTTTCTGACACTCTAACAGTTTACTGATTATGGTGACATGATATACGTATGACATAAAAATATGTATAAAATTGCAATGTTAACCTTATTCAATTTTTTTTAAGCTATCAATTTCAGAGATCCCTGGTTCCCCGATAGACATGGAACAAAAGCCTTTTTATGTCTTGAGTTTTAAATGAGTATTAAATCCCCTTTTAACCCTCCTCCTCTTAGCTGCCACTTCAAATGTACGATAGGTCTAAAATGGACGTCTTGGCAACCCCAGAGCCTCTCCTATCTCCGTTCCAAAGCATGTTTGCCACTCAATCATCCTTTAATCCAGGTTGCCAGTAAGTCTTGCTCAGAAGGCTCTGACTGTGTATGGATGTAAAAATGCCCACGGAGAGTTATTTCCCAACACTGAAGAACTGATGGTCTCAATTCTGCCCGTACTCTGTGTTTGGCGGGTGAGTGGGCAGAAACGGAGGCTTATTTCCATATTGGATCTATTCCTTTAGCTCTAACTTTTGTTGCTGTTTTGTGCTCTGTTGTGCTGAGTCATGCTGGCTCTGCAGCTTTTATAAAAGAATGTTGCCTATAGCATGAAATATACACAATAGCCCTTTCTTAATGTTCTCCCTCCCAGGCTTGACCTTTAAAGGTAGTAAAATACTTTTCCATTCAACAGAGATAAAAAGTTGTAGAACAGAAAATATCAACCGTCTTGAAGGTTTACAGGAACCTCGTGACCAGACATATAGGGACAGCTGCAAGAACAAAGGATTCAGGCACCAGGGAGTCTGCACCGACCAGTCACGCCGCGCCCCCGACCCCTTTTAGTATAAAAGAAGCCTGAATCCTAATTCAGGTAAGATGGTTCTTTGGGACACGAGTCCACCTTCTTCTCGGTCTGCTGGCTTTCTGAATAAAGTCGCTATTCCTTGTCCCAACAACTCATCTCTCCGTGTGTTTGCCTGTTGTACAGCAAGCAGTATGAGCTTGAACTCAGACTCAGTAACAGTGTGTTAGTGTAAAGAAAAAATATCACCCACCATTCCAGTTCTACAAGGATCAAGTCATTAGCCATTGCAACTGCCCACTGACACTGCACCCTGAGGGGAATTCAGTATAGAAAAGACAGGAAGCATTCTGTGCTTTGGATAAATGGGCCCCTGGATGGTTAAGATGCTTATCTAAGGAAGAATTTCAATGACCTTAGATCCTTGCATCTTCCCATACGTAGAAGAGCACTAAAATCATTAACTTGACGTATCTGTTCTTTGTGATTATCAGTAATCTTTTTATGCTTGACTACATGTATTTCCCAGCCCCAAAACTCATATATATACTGGTTTTTCCCTTACTTCTGCAGAACAGTTCCTCAGAGCTATCTAAGAGACTGTCTCCCAGGCTATAATCCTCAGTAAGGTCCCCAAATAAAACTGAATCTCACTGCTCTTACATATGTTTTTAAATTCAGTAACAGTTTTGGTGACCATGAAGGGACGCAGGGCATCTTCCCCACCACCTGAACTCTACAAAGGTCTGGAGCCTTGGGACCAACAAGGGACCTCATGCCTGTTCACCTTCTCAGCAAGCCCTGACGAATTTGTTTGAGTCTCTCCCGGTCTTGGGTCACCCATCACTGGTTGACAATCTTGAGTTTTATTCAGTGGCGGATAAACTCCTCGCTGTGAGGATTAGGTTTTCTTTGAGATTACGTTCAAAAAGGGGTACCTGTATTCCTCAACTGGGAGACATTGGGAGATTTTTCTCAGTTGAGAGACACTGAGCTGGTTGGATTGGGTGATTAGGTAGGAGGCTGACCTGACATCTTTCCTCGGTTTGGATACCTTAACAGAGTTTGTCAGAATAAAAGTAAAGGTACCATAGGAGACCTCTTAACTCCGAAGATAAGGGACACAGCTTTTCCCAGCTGGTAACGGCTTTCTCCGGCAACTAAGAAATTTACAAGAGTGGTGGAGGCGAGTTCTCATAACCGTGCAGTGGCCCCATAGGGAAAACCACTTATTGCTTTAAAGAAACTCATCCACCTGTGGACACACACACACACACACACACACACACACACACACACACACACACAGGTTTGGCCATCCAGGGCTCCGAGTGCCCTTGGCGGTGTCAGACTGCGTGAGGGAGAAACACAAAAGAGAGCTGAAATGACTCTATGGCGACACCTAGAGGAATTAAGCTCAAAAACAGTACACTGGCTCACCACACAATTTCATTAGCAATTTTACTGACAAACCAACTTTTAAATGGGTAACAGAGTTTCCCAAACAGAGAAACAAGGGATGTCAGCTAACCTCTGACAACACCCCAGATGGGTTTATGGAATTTACACTTGCAAGTACTTACTTGATTTGGAATTAACGAAATCTCACCCTAAAAATGGCCAAGATGAGGGTCTTTGACATTCCAAAATTGGTTTTTGTGTATGCAGCTAGAGAAAACATCTTGATAAATAACATCTTTTCAAAATTCTGACCCTAAGGGAACAAAAGCCCTTCTAGGAGCAACTTGCATTTTTTTCCTTGTGCCTTTGAGATGTAAATGTTCTAACAGGGCTCTCAGGAACTCTTATCTTACTCTTATCTAGACCAGCTCCAATTCCTGAGACTGAGAAGAAAAAAAAGAGAAAAGAGGTCTTTTTAAATTCAAATGAGTAAGCTTAATTTATTCCAACTGTTCTTTTTAAACTAGCAAGTTTTGTATTGTAATACCTGATTCATGACTAAATTTTAAAATGAAACTGAAAGATTTCTGGCTGTGTCTGTCTATAGCCCATGTGTATGTTTTAGATACCTCTGGATGGCATTTCCAAAATTAATTTGTAAAAGAGATCTATTTGGTTGGCTTAAAGAAAAATTAAGTGCTTACATAACTTCTCAGAAATAAAAATAAATAAATAAAAATTTTCAAAAACGAACCCAAATGAATTTCAGGTTCCTGTAATCTGGGAAATATTCAGTATTAAATTAATATTTGGTATTAAAGTTAGCTTAAATGTGTTGGTTCAGTTAATACAGACATGTCTTTAGAGTCATCAGCATTAAGTATAATACTTTTATTGTACCTAGGTTTACTGGAAGTCAAATAAGAGCCTATCTCTGTTACAAAATTTGTCAGCATAAAATGAAATTGGTATGATGGAATTTTTATAAGTAAATTAAATATAAATGAGATTTTTTAGGTGAACTCTTTAGGAGTAATTATGTTTCACGGCATGTCTACTTCAAAATAGTTGCCCCAGATTTTTAGTAACTTAAAACTTTAAAGTTTTGCTAAATTAAGTTAGACAATGAAAGTTTATTGATGATCTAGATCATTCTGAAACAGGAGGGAACGGGGCAGGGCACAACCTTTAAAAGAATGACATAGGCTGAGGACACGACATAAACTGATTAGAACCAAATGGGTCCAAGATGGCGGACGAGTCGACTTCCACTAGACCTTGAGCCTCAGTATACGCTCACTGTAACACATCAGCAAGCTAAATGACACACCCACAGGCGCCATGACAGTTCCAAGAGCGACCACAAGGGTCAAAAAGAGGGCGGTGGCCCAGTTCCTGGAAATCCCCCCTTCCCCCAAACAGCTGGAATACTCCTACCACTCATTAGCCTGTGAAATGACCCACCCCTATAAAAACGGACAACCCCAGACCCTGGTGCCACTGTCGCCTTCTGAGATGGCCAATGCTCTATGGGTGGAGTGTGTGTCTCTCTGAATAAATCTACTTCTTACATATCACTTTGTCTCTCACTGAGTTCTTTCTGTGATGAGACATCCAGAACCTGTGCTTCGTTAAGTCCTGAGACCACATGTGTGATCTCGATTAAAAGACCATGGGTTCGGGCTTCCCTGGTGGCGCAGTGGTTGAGGGTCCGCCTGCCGATGCGGGGGACGTGGGTTCGTGCCCCGGTCCGGGAAGATCCCACATGCCGCGCAACGGCTGGGCCCGTGAGCCGTGGCCGCTGAGCCTGCGCGTCCGGAGCCTGTGCTCTGCAACGGGAGAGACCACAACAGTGAGAGGCCCGCGTACCGCAGAAAGAAAAGAAAAAAAAAAAAAAGACCGTGGGTTCAAGTCCCAACCTGAGCTGCATGGCTTCAATTCCCAGCCAAACACATCCAGAATTCCTGAGAAGCAGGGTCCCGGCTACAAGGTGAAGTGTCGAGAAACTGGGAAGCAGGACCAGCCCTTGTGCAGACCGGCATTAAATGACTGGACTGCGGCTGAAGACGGAAGATCCAGGAAGGAAAGGAACATTCCTCGCTGTCTCAACTGAGGTAGGGAAGCCGAGAGGGGTGGAAATAAGCCCTCCTTATAAACCAGCAAAACGTGATGGTGTAATGGCACAAGTGTCCTTCCTGCAAGGCTCATGAAGATGTCTCTTCCTCAAAAGAAAACTCAGTTTCCAAATTCCTTAGAGTGAGCGCTCCATGGAGACAAGGTTGCAGGCCTCTCATCCTTGCGGTTTTAACCCATGGTGTGGAGTCAGCCCTCCCCAGTTCCCTGTGTTCCACCAGCCACATGGACAGCTGCAAGCATCCCAGGACCCCCAGGCTGCAGCGGCTGCTGCCAGCCGAGAGATGCATGTTTCTTGCCTTGCTGACCTGTTTCTCTCTGAGTCATTTTGAGTCCTATGAAATGTGAACATATGTCACATTTGAAAGGAAAATGCCCTGGGAATCTTGCCACGTGTGAAGACCAGCAAATGGTGCCGAGCCTGTGTGAACCACCTGAGAACGCAGACCGTTGGCAGGTTACACCCCGGGTTTACTCACCGTCCATTCGCACCCCAACCCACCAAAGCCTGCCGCCGAGAAGTGCTGATTCTCACCCCCTAGGTCCCCTGCTTCAAGGGCTTCCAGCTCTTGGAGGTTTTCCTAACAAAACCACATGCCAAGAAGATGTGGCACATATATACAATGGAATATTACTCAGCCATAAAAAGAAACGAAATTGAGCTATTTGTAATGAGGTGGATGGACCTAGAGTCTGTCATACAGAGTGAAGTAAGTCAGAAAGAGAAAGACAAATACCGTATGCTAACATATATATAATGGAATTTAAGAAAAAAAAATGTCATGAAGAACCTAGGGGTAAGACAGGACTAAAGACACAGACCTACTAGAGAATGGACTTGAGGACATGGGGAGGGGGAAGGGTGAGCTGTGACAAAGTGAGAGAGAGGCATGGACATATATACACTACCAAACGTAAGGTAGATAGCTAGCGGGAAGCAGCCGCATAGCACAGGGAGATCAGCTCGGTGCTTTGTGACCGCCTGGAGGGGTGGGATAGGGAGGGTGGGAGGGAGGGAGATGCAAGAGGGAAGAGATATGGGAACATATGTATAATTGATTTACTTTGTTATAAAGCAGAAACTAACACACCATTGTAAAGCAATTATACCCCAATAAAGATGTTAAAAAAACAACAAAAAAACCCCCAAAAAACCCACATGCCAATGTTGCCCTCTCTAAGTAGAGGAAAGCAACTCAAGCCTCATTTTTTTTTTTAAGGTGATGACATTTCTTCACACCCCATGAGCTATTCTGACTCAGTCTTTCACTCTCCTGTTTTACTCTGACATTTAAAGTAAAATGCTGTCATACTCACAGATGTGGAGAACAGGCTTGTGGTTGCCAAGGGGGAAGGGTTTGGGGGAGGGATAGACTGGGAGTTTGGGATTAGCAGCTGCAAACTATTACATAAAGGATGGATAAACAACAAGGTCCTACAGTATAGCACAGGGAACTGTATTCACTATCTTATGACAAACCATAATGGAAAAGAGTATTAAAATAAAAGACTGTATATATATACATACATATATGTATAACTGAATCACTTTGCTGTACAGCAGAAATTAACATAACACTGTAAATCACCTATACTTCAATTAAAAAATAAATATGAATTTGTAAATGGAAAAAAAAATTTTTTAAATAAAGTGAAAAATAAATTGCTGTGAAAACAAGTGGAGGCCCAGAATGGAGAAGGGAACAGTCATCTTGACCAGAAGTTTCACCCGAGGGTTGGCAGGGATGCAACAGCTGCTCTAGGCTCTGGCTACGGAGGATGTGTTTTTACATAAAATTGAACGGAGAACCTGCTCCTTGTGGCTGAATCCCAGCGCTGAAGGAAGCAGATGGAGTCCAGCGGTGCTGGGAGAAGCTCTGGCTCCTGTGGAATCCTTCACTTGGCCCTTAGCTCTGCCCTGCACGCAGCCCAAATGGGGTCTCCCCCGGTTACAGTGGTGCTGGCACTGCTGCGGCCCCAGCAAGATCTTTCATTACGTGGAATATAAAAACCTCGTGTTCCTGACTTCCTTGCCACGGCACTCCTGGTACCCAGGAGCCACTGGGCAGGAGCCCCTGCTCCACAACAATAGAAGCCACCGCAATGAGAAGCCCGCGCACCGAAATGAAGAGTAGCCCCTGCTCGCTGCAACTAGAGAAAGCCCGTGCACAGCACTGAAGGCCCAACGCAGCCAAAAAATAAATATATTTTTAAAAATTAAAATTAAAAATAAATTAATTAATTTAAAAGAAAAAGAAAACCTCTGGGCTCCACAGACCCTGGTGCACAAGCCTGCTGAGAGCTCAGACCACCTAGCCTCACCTCCTCAGGTCTGCTGCCCACCCACCATAACCAACGACAGCAGGCGTCCAGGCACAGCAAAGGACAGACCCGTCCCTCCACGTGGGTTCTCGAACCTGGATGACGAGGCCTCTGATGGAGCTGAATCTGTGGTTGTGCTCTGGTAAACTGGGAACCAGGAAGATGCCCAAAGATCTCTTCTCTCCCTGACACACAGGAAACATGTACTGTCTCCAGTGTCGACGGCTTCGTTTGTGTAACAAACCCAGTCTCTTTTTTGAGCCCTGAGCTCCTGAATTGTTTTTCCCCTAGTGTCCAAAGAGCGGGAAAAATCCTTCTAGGGACTTCCACATTGAAACCCAACATGAGGTGACCAGTTCTGTCAGTCATGAAGAAATGGCTTTCTACTGCTCGGAAACAAATTATTGGAAGTCTCCCAGTAATGAGGTATCAATGGAATGATACTATTTTTGGAAACAGAAGTTTGCTGTAACAATACCACTCTTACTTAAACCTGGTTCAGATGGAAAATCCATCCCTGAAATGGATTATATAAGTACAGAAAAAATTAGTTGATACGGAAATGAAATATACTTTTGAATATATATATATATATATATATATATATATATATATATATATATATATATATATAATGGTTTCAACCAAGTTGTTAAGTAGGAAACTTTCCTCATGATGCGTTCTTATTCTAATTCCTTCTTTAAAATCTTAAATTCTTCAAAATTTTAAATTTCAATTTAATTATTTTCCAAAAGATCCCAAATGTTTGTGGCTTGAGGTGTTCTGTGCTTGCTGTTTTTACAATGCTTCAAAATTGAAACTTAAAAAGTAATATCCTAGCATTGAAAACCCCCAAATGGATGTGTCTTGATATTACAAGGTGGGATTCTCAAAGCTCATTCATCTAGAAATTCCTGGAATGTAGATTTGAAAATGCAAAACCATTTAAGTGAAGCCCCAGAGAAATGGTAGTTTCCTTATAAACATTAATCATTTCCTGTACAAGATGTAAACCTGGAGCGGAGTTCAGCAGAAGGAACACAGCAGGGCAAGAGGCGTCCGCTTGGCTGCGGTCATCCTGGGAGCCCTGTGGAGCTTCCTGATCTGTCCAGAGACTGAAGCCAGGGCGGTGTGATTCTGAAGTCACTCGTTAGAGCTTTGGCTTCCTGATTCCCCAGCTTCCTGGCTGTGGCAGAGTTAGCAATTATCTGGGGTGTTGTTCTGAGGGTCCTGCCAGCAATTCTGTAAGCACTTTGCTACTTGTATTAAACCCCTTTTGATTAAAATACCTGGAGTGGTTTGGAATTGCCTTGTGACTAACACAATGCTAATCCTTCCCTTTATATCATAAGGTAGATATTATTTCCCTTTTTTTTTTTTTTTTTTTTTGCGGTACGCGGGCCTCTCACCATCGTGGCCTCTCCCGCTGCGGAGCACAGGCTCCGGACGCACAGGCTCAGCGGCCATGGCTCACGGGCCCAGCCGCTCCGCGGCATGTGGGATCTTCCCGGACCGGGGCACGAACCCGTGTCCCCTGCATCGGCAGGCGGACTCCCAACCACTGCGCCCCCAGGGAAGCCCTATGTCCCCTATTTTACAGGTGAGGAATGTGAGGTTTCCTGATCATTTGTTTCCAAGTGTTATTCTTGCTTCTCTTACCCTCTTACCTTAAGGAAAAGTACTCA
Organism: Stenella coeruleoalba; assembly: GCF_951394435.1. Taxonomy (NCBI): domain Eukaryota; kingdom Metazoa; phylum Chordata; class Mammalia; order Artiodactyla; family Delphinidae; genus Stenella; species Stenella coeruleoalba. The sequence goes on along the minus strand of NC_137162.1, from coordinate 79,713,834 downwards.
TGGTTATATGAGACATTATGGCTTATCACTGTGGGAAGTATACTTAATCACGGTTAAGAAAATATGTGAGATGCTTATTAAATAAATTGAAGAAAGCAGCCTTGGACTTCAAGAAAGATTGGCAACAGAAGGCATAAACTACTCCAAAGAAGGTAAATTAGAGACATTCCGAGGGCCAGGCTCAGATACAGTCATTAAAATAGCAAGATTAGAGTGTGCATTTAAATACTAAATACTAATGGTGTTCCTAAGAAATGCATCTCCTTTATTAAGCTTAAGATCTACATATTTGTAAGATAATCATACCTGCCAAAGCCATGATGCAGGAATCGTTTTTGCTATATGTTGAGGCAGAGCAATTGTACATAGCACGGGCCGTGAGAATACATGTCACAGATCTCCAATCACAGGGAGTTTAACTGAGCAAAGGCTCTGGCTGTGGTGCTCTGAAATCTATCACGGCATTTGCCCTGAAGCCGTGATGAAGTCAATGAGTGAGAGCAACAGGGTCCATAAAGCGGGCCATTCCCAGGAGCCCCTGGACTTCCTGACATCTGATTTGGCTTGAGGGCCTCCTGATGGTCCAGCAGAACCTTCCTCACGTGGCACCCGGCACCTGTGATGGACGCTTCCATTAACCATGCCCTTCTCTCTCCTTCTCTTGTTCTTGACTGTCCTAGGCCTGCAGCGGCTTGAAGCAGGATTTCAGGTCCCCATCCATAGACTGACGTCAGGCCCTGGCAGCGAGAGCACCGAATCCTAGTCACTAGACCACCAGGGACCAGCGGCCAGTGACAAGAGCCCTGGCCCGTCGACTTTGTAGAAATGAATTCCCACAAAGAGGCGAAAGAAGTGAAACAAGTAAAGTGTTTCTTAGGAGGAAAAAGGGTTCATGTGAATAGACTTACACGGGCAGACGCAGAGAAAGAGTCGTGCCCCCGTGGTAGTTTGAATCACTTATATGGGACATGTCTTCCGGGTTTCCTCTGGCCAATCATCTTGCTTTGCCTGGCTCTGAGTCTGTATTTGGTTTGTCTCAGGGTCCTCCCCTGGGTGTGCACACATCTCGTAGCCAAGATGGATTCTAGCGAAGAGGCCTGTGGGTAGGTTGACATCACCTCCTATGGAGTGGCGCGCCCTCCCTTTTTGACCTCCCAGGAGCTTTTCTGTGCATGTGTAGTCGGGAAGGTCTCCTTGACCTCGAGAATGAGAAATACGTGGTCTCTCTATCTCTTATCTGGGCAGAGCTCAGCTTCTCCTCCCTCCTGCTATTCTGGAGTATCCGTCCACAGGGGACAAACTCCAGCAGCTCAGCCTGGGGCCCATCTATCTCCTGCCTCGTACTCAGCGTCAGCTTTGCATCAAGGTCCAGCAGCCTTCCTGGACCTCCCCATTTACTCTTTATTAGAAGCTATAGCAGAGGTATAGCTTCTAATAAAGTCATTGGTGTTTAATCCCACCCTGGCATCAGCTTCCCAAAGGACCTGGATTAACACAAACGCGAAGTACCAAAGGAATACAATCTCATTCTCTGCAGTTGAGCCCGGGGAGTAAGGACACACTCCTACAATGAACTGTATTTCATGGGCCATACGTACTCGTGGGAGGCACCTTAAAATGCCTTATACTTGGCACCAGGCACCGAGATAAAATGTTTTTTAATATTTGTAGTGAGGTCATAGTTTCACTAAGGCTGCAATTCAGATAGGCAGAATCCCTCTACTATTTTAGTCTTTCTATTGAGCCCTACATACCAAGCATAAATAAAAATTTAACTTTCTTCATGTTTTAAAGCTTAGACTGATCTGACAACTAGTATAGTCCCATAAGTGCCTAATTTTTCTTGCATTAAAAGAATGTTCTTTCTCTAATAGCGTGTCCCGTTCCCTGCCTCCGGGCCTGAAATGGTGGCCAGGCACACGGAAGGGATGTCGTAAGGGAGCCTGTGGAGGAGGCATAGACTATGGGTTCTCAGCTGTCTGATCTCTCCCTGCTTGTTCAGAATCCCACGGTGCCAGCAGTGGCCGGTTTGTCCTCATCTTGGTTTCTGCAGTGCTGGTTCCGAAGTCTCTGTCACATCCTCCATCCAGCCCCTGAGCCTGACAGTCCGTTGCCAGTGTCTGCCGTGGGGTCCCCTGGCCCCGCCACCGCTGGCATCACGGTCAGACATCTGGCTCTCATCTCACTGTCTGTACTCTGTGGGGACTGAGAGTGGCTGCAGCAGGTAATACTCCCATGGTGACGTGGCCATGCCCCAGCGGGTGAAGAGGCACTTTGAGAGATGATGACTTAGCAGAGCTTGAGTGGGGACAGAGGCATCAATACCTCCATTCCCACCCTCTGCGTAAGTTTCACCTCCCTGAAACCCCCCACCCTCACACACACACACACACAGTTTACCAAAGCCCCGAGGGGGAATGTCTATGTTTCCTCCTCCTTTGCTCCCTTCTTTCACTATCTCCCCAAGCTTTCTCTCACATTATATCCTTTTCAGACCTCACTGAAGTTCCACTAAGCCTTAATGGAGAGCAGGGAACCCCGACTTCAGAATGTACATGCTGGGGAAGCAGGGTGCAGGGTGTCCATTCTGCTGTGCAGGTCAGGGCAGAGGTAGAGTGTTTGTGGAACCAGCAACCGCTAATTCCTCAATTCCTCAGACAGCCTCCTGGTTCTTACAGCTCCCTACTATGTCAGGGGACACTCTTCACAGAAGCTCAGGTAGAGTCAGTTCTTCCACCAGTGATTTTGTAAACCACGTAACGCCCTGAAATAAGTCTCCTCCCACTTAAGGTAGCAGTAGTGGATTCTGTTATCTGCTGCCGAACACTGACCAGAGCAACACCATACGGAAACTGCTTACTTGTCTGTCTTCCTCACTTCGCTGTGGAGTTCCTTGAAGACAAGGACAGTGCTGGCATTTCTGTAGCCCCAGGGATGAGCACCACACCTGGGCCCTAGTAGGAACAAGAAACAATTCTTCCTAAGGGGGCGATACCATGCGGATGTGGAGTGCAGTCAACTAGCAACTTTGCATCAGTCTTGAACTTTTCATTCTTCATTCCGGGCCACCGGGATCACTGGGCCTCCTGTTCATACTTTTCCTTTAGCACTTTATCATTAACTGTCTTTGTTCTGGCCATCGTCTTGTGGGTAAAAAATCTAATAAACTGTGTTATTTGCATGCGATGTATTTTGCCTATCATATTTCCTTAGTTTTGTGAATGTATGGTGCTTGTAAATAGATACTTCATGTCTTTATATGAACTCATTTTGTCTTCTTTCATGTCTTTTGTGGATTTGTTCAGCTTGTCTGAAAAAAAAAGGTTTTATTACAGTTGTATCAAATATTGATCATTCTCCCAAGAAACGTCAAACTCAGATGAACAAACATGGTAAGAATTTCATATGATGTAGATGTTTACAGAAACAGTCTGATACATTCTGAATTGTTATTAGTATCAAATGAAGTTGTTCTCAAGTTTTCTTGGAGCGAGAGAGTTGCTTTCCTAGAGATTTTCTCTTTCTTAGTGAAGGATACAAAGGTCAGTCTTCTAAGGGGTGGTCTAGTGTAATGTTTTCAAAACATTCAGTCTTGAAGAAGAACGTTTATTTGTTCTAAAGCTCTATAACAATAATCTTATAACTTTAATCCTAAATCACTAGCTTTTAATCAAGAAAAAATTCTCTGCCCAGAGGGCAATATTAAACCACCTTTCATGCTGCAATTTCAGATTTCTCCATTGTCTTGGGATTAAATCCGTGTTACTGTGCTAATGGATTTAAAGGTTTTAGAAGAGGGAGAGAAAAAGGAAAACGTATTATAAAATTATTAATAACTTCTTGGTCTCCTTGACCACACAATTCATGGTGCTAATCCCCTGACTACAAGCATAGTGGTCGCTAGGATGGTCTTATTGATACCTGCCTAATGTCAAGGAGGATAACTGAGTTTGCTGTGTTTCTGTAGAGGAATTGATGATACTTGTGTCAGATTACACACAATATGTTTACACACTCAGTCACGGAACATCCACAGCCCTCTCCCCTCCTTCCCTCCCTCTTCTCTGCCCACCTCCTCTTCCTTGCTTTCTTTTTTCTTTCTAGCCTATTTTTATTACAAAATACGATTTTACTAAACCCCCTTAGGTCCTCAAACTCAGCAAGTTAAATTTTGTCATCTTCATAATTTTGCTTACTCTCTGCCATTGATCAACAAAAAACTTTATAAAAAGGCATATTTGCATGTATATTAAAAACTAAACCCATAGAAGAGTGTTCAGTGAAAAAAACCCCAAGTCTTTCTCCATGCTTCCTGGCTCTCTCCATATCACTTACCAGAAGTACCATTATTCACTTAAAAAAATATATTGTATATATATATATGTATAGATTAGATATATATTTGTGTGTTTGTATATGTATATGTAGGTAAGGATAGATTTCAATTGTGTGTGTGTATATAGATAGGTACAGATATAGATGTAGATCTACCATGTGTATGTTAAGGATAGATGTATATTTTAAAGTTAGTCATGATTGTTATTATATAGCCTTGATGTTTTCATCTAGCGCTACATTTTGGACTCCTTTTAATTCTTCATAATTGCTACATAGTATCATTGTATAAATATACCATAATATGGGCTTCTCTTTTTTTTTAATTAAGTGTTTTTTCCTGTTTTCAAAAGTCATTTAAGTTTATTATTGAAAATTATTAACAATTTTTAGCTATCAAAGACATTTTCTTCAAACTCTCAGAATTATGCTTGATTGCATTCATTATTAATTCATTGCAGAGGTTATATCCCAGTTAATGATCTATTATTCTGAGTGCTGCAGGGGTTATACTTTGTTCTTTTCATGCAGTGGACTGTATCGAACAGAAATTCTATCACCTGCTTAGTAAGTAACCTGTATGCTACTAGTGAAATCAAATCTATAAATCCTGTAACTATGTTATTTTAGAACTTACTCTTGATTTGTGAAGGATATTATCCAGGCTGAAACTGTACAACATCATGACTTTTTGGCTTGTATGTCAATGTGCTTTCAAATTAATAGACCAATTTTGAGAGTGCCTTATATTTTCTGCAGGCTGGCTGAACACACAGTATGCGGAAGAGAAGAGCTACAGGAGACCCACGTCCACACACATCATGCCTGAGTTATTTTACAACAGTGTCATATGAGACAATAGACTCCTTTTCTTCTTTCCTGGCCCACCGTCCTTCCCAACCCAATTATCAGATGTGGGAAAGAGGAGGAGGAAGTTGTTAAGCTTAAGAAGACGAGGGACTTCCTCGGTGGTCTGGTGGTTAAGACTCCACGTTTCCAATGCAGGTAGTGCAGGTTCTATCCCTGGTCAGGGAACTAAGATCCCACATGCTGCGTGGCGTGGCCAAATAAATAAATTAATTTTAAAAAAAGAAGATGGGGGCTTCTGGGGGCTTCCCTGGAGGCGCAGTGGTTGAGAGTCCGCCTGCCGATGCAGGGGACACGGGTTTGTGCCCTGGTCCGGGAAGATCCCACATGCCGCGGAGCGGCTGGGCCCGTGAGCCATGGCCGCTGAGCCTGCGCGTCCGGAGCCTGTGCTCTGCAACGGGAGAGGCCACAACAGTGAGAGGCCCGCGTACCGCAAAAAAAAAAAAAAAAAAAAAAAAAAAATGCAGCAGAACTGATATCCCAGCTCCAAGTTAGATCTCAAAAGGCCTCGTGTGCTCTGTTCTCTCTCTCACAACTCTGCCGGCTGCCACGTGAGCCAGTTTGGGTGGACCTGCTGGAGGATGAGAGTACATGGACCACAGATGAGCCTTTCCAACTGAGGTCCACCTTGACCGGTCATCTCTAGCTGAGCCACCAGCTGATCAGAGATACAGGAGTGAGTCCAGCCAAGACCAGCTGAGCCCAGCCCAGATCACCAGAACTGCCCAGTTGCCACACAGACCCATGAACTCAGTATGCTTGGTCCTTCACCCACTAATTTTGGTGGTGGTTTGTTACGCAGAAATAACTAGCTGATACAAAAACTGGTACCTAGAAGTAAGGTGCTGCCGTGATAAAAATCTAGATTGGCTTGGCTACTGAGGGACAGGCCAGTGATCACATTGTAACTCTTGGTATGTGGCAGTAGAAGAGGCTGGGCCCTGGAAATTGGAAAAATAAGTTACTGCCTCTGCATCCCTAACTGTCCTCAACAAAATCTTCTTCTAGAACTTATTATGATCACCGATAACTCATACTTCAAAGGAATCAGGAGTTGGGAGGATGAATTAAAAAAAAAAAAAAACCTTTGGAGTCACAAAGTTTAAAAGCAGCTACCTTTGAGACTTCCCTGGTGGTCCAGTGGCTAAGACTCTGTGCTCCCAACGCAGGGAGCCCAGATTCAATTTCTGGTCAGGGAACTAGATCCCACCTGCTGCAACTCAAGATCTCACGTGCCACAGTGAAGATCCCATGTGCTGCAACTAAGACCCGGTGCAGCCAAATAAATAAATAAATATGTTAACAAATGAATAAAAGCAACTACTTTTTCAGGATACTGTAACAATGGATTTTGATTACATTATTTTCCTAACATATAATATAAAGATGCAGTGTGGCTAGGTCAGACCTGGACGGGACGCGGCAGTGAAAGGAGGAAGAGGTTGAACAGCCAGAGAGCGACGGTACTGCACCAGCGGTAAGTAAGGAGGAGTGTATTGAGGTGACCAGGAAATGGGGAACTCCGGAATGGCACACTTGCATGTGTGTACACACGTGCACACACCCTTGGGGGGACATGCCATAGATTCAGGCATTTTTCGCATCCCACCTGCTCTCCCTGAACCATCTAGCCCTGCTTATTCCATCTGGACCGGTGAGATGCCCATATGGGGACTACGGACCGTCCTTGGAGAGCTGTCTACGTGATGCTATTTAACCGGAAGCCAGACTGGTAGACAAAGAGAAACCATGAGCCCAGGAATTCTTCGTGCAACTCTGCACACTATAGGTTGGCAGAACTTGTGCTTAGAGGAATTTACTTTAAAATGAGGTCATCAGAAATAAATTTTCTCTGATAGCAAGAATTGCTTTGCTCTCCTAAAAGTGTTATCATGGGAATCACCCTCTAAGCTGCTTATTTGCTCTTCCTTGAGGTTTTCATTAAAAAATTTTAGATTCATCTCTGTAATCTACAAAAAAGTATGACTCAATTTTGTCAAGTGTGCGTCTGTGGAATCTATCCTTTGAGGAGAGTCCTGAACGACTGGCAACTAACTTTGTCCATGTGCCCCGAAGCCCTTCAAGATAGGAAAGGAATTAAGACCTTCCACTGAAACAGCATCAGCTAGGGAACAAAACTGTTCGATTCCAATCACGTATTTCTTGTGTCTGGCCTCTGGGCACGTCTTGCAGCAATCTCTGCTATGACTTCATGCTTCACTTACTTGAATGAATTCACTTACTTGAATTTCCAAGAGAGAGCTAAGCCCAAGGCTGGCTCAGAGCTTTAAGAATGAACCTGCAATGACATACCAGGCAAAACTCAGCAAAAATGAAGCATCCTGCTGGTCTGTTTTTCACTGACTGCATTTTTAATTACTTCCATTTTGCATCTGGTCCAAGTGGAGAGGAGATGAAAATAAAATATAAATCACACGAGCGTAGTTTCAGGAATTAGAAGAAATAGCAGCAGTAGACCTCTGTGTCTGTAAGAAGAGCAAATTCTCCCAGACCAGAGACATTGTGATGGCTTTGACGCTGTCAAATGATAAATGATAATGACCTAGAGAAAAATTTGAGTGAAGCTCAGTTATGCTGTTCTTGCTAGAGGATCAATGTGTCAGAGTAAAACTATAAAATGGATTTAAAATGATAAAAATCTATGTGAAAAAACTTAGTTCGGTGTTGTTATTTTAAATGTAATACTTCTTTGAATTCCTATCAATTCAAATGGACAAATCCACAAACCAGCCAAAGTCCAAATTTGTGTTTAAAAATCTACCCTCATTCTAATGATGGCTGGTTTCTGAAGGTTTTTTTTTTTTTTTTTTTTTTTTTTTTTTATGCGGTACGCGGGCCTTTCACTGTTGTGGCCTCTCCCGTTGCGGAGCACAGGCTCCGGACGCGCAGGCTCAGCGGCCATGGCTCACGGGCCCAGCTGCTCCGCGACATGTGGGATCTTCCCGGACCGGGGCACGAACCCGTGTCCCCTGCATCGGCAGGCGGACTCTCAACCACTGCGCCACCAGGGAAGGGAAACCCCTGTGAAGGTTTTTAAACATGGAATGCTTGACGTATTTACCCCTAATACTTTGTTCCTAATAATGGGAATAAATACAAGTTACATTTATTATGTTAATATTCTCAGACAGTACTATCTTAATACTTAACAGCTTTACTGAGATATAATTCACATACCGTACAATTCACCCATCTGAAGTACGTCAGTCAATGATTTTTAGTATGGTCACAGCTTTGCGACCATCGCTGCGATCTAATTTTAGAATGTTTTTATCAGCCAGAAAGAAACTCAGTACCCAGGAGCAGCCAGTCCACGGCGTCATCTCCAATCCTCCCCACTTCTGGTCCTAGGCAGTCGCTAATCTGCTTTCTGTCGCTATAGATTTGCCTGTTCTGGACATTTCGTGTAAAAGGAATCATATAACATGTGGTCTTTTGTGACTTGTTTCTTTCACATAGCATCATTTATTGAAGGTTCATCCATGTTGTAGCGTAAATCAGTGCTTGATTCCATTGTCTGGCTGAATAATCTTCTGTTGTTTTGATGTACCATATTTTATTTATCCATTCATCAGCTGATGGACATTTGGGTTGTTTCCAGTTTTTGGCTATTAGGAATAAATGTGCCATGAACATTATCATTTGAACATGCTTTTTATCTTTTGGTATACGCCTAGGAGTGGAACTGCTGGATCATACGGTCCCTCCATGTTTCACATTGCGAGGACCTGCCAAAATGTTTTTCACAACAGCTGCACCATTTTACAGTTCCACCAACAGTGTATGAAGGTTCTGATTTCTCCATAGCCTGGCCAACACTATTGTCTGTCTTTTAATTATAGGCCTTCTAAAGGGAGCAAAATGATATCTAATTATGCTTTTGATTTGTGGTTCCCTAATGTCTAATGATGCTAAGTATTTTTTCATGTGTTTATTGGCCATTTGTATATCTTCTTTGAAGAAATGTCTGTTGATACACTTTACCCACTTTTTTGTATACTAGTCTTTTTTATAATTTATTAATTTTTTAATTGAAGTATAGTTGATATGCAATGCTGGGTTAATTTCTATTGCACAGCAAATTGGGTTATCCTTTTGTTATTGAGTTTTATAAGTTTTTTACGTATTCTGGATACAAATCCCTTATCAGAAACATAGTTAGCAAATATTTTCCCTCATTCTGTCAGCTGTCCTTTCACTTTCTTGATGATATCATTTGCAGAAAAGTTTTTAATTTTTATAAAGTCTAACTTGTCTATTTTTTTCTTTCATTACTTCTGTTTTTGTTTACTTGTGCCTGTTTCAAGTTCATGAAGGTTTACTTCTACATTTTTGTCAGAGTTTTAAGTTTTAACTCTTACATGATGTCTGTGATCCATTTTGAGTTAATTTTTGTGTACGGTGTGAGGAAAGTGTCCAATGTTATTCTTTCGCATGTAGATATCCACTTGTCCCAGAATAACTTGCTTGAATGACTATTCTTTCCCCATTGAATTGTCTTGGCATCCTTGTCAAAAATCAATTGACCACAAATGTAAGGGTATATTTCTGGACTCTCAATTCTATTACAATGGTCTATGTTTCTATTCTTAGGCCACACCATGTAATCTTGGTAACTGTAGTTTTGTAGTAAGTTTTGAAATCCGGAAGTGTGAGTCCTCCAAATTTGTTCTTTTTAAAGGTAGTTTTGGCTTTCCTGGGTCCCTTAAATTTCTACATGAAATTGAGGATCCTATATGAAACTTAGGATCAGCTTGTGTCCATCAACAGGATGGACACAATTTTAGAAATTCTTATTTGATTTCACTGTATTATGTAATTCACATTCCTGCTAGAGTTAAGATATCGACAGAATAGACTGGATTATGTAGAATGCATCTATAGGATGTTGAGCTAGTTTTCTAAAATTATGGAAATTTTCTATCCATGCTGACAGCTTGTGGAATATCACTGTAGTCAAAATATTACCTAAGAGTGCATTTCGTACACTAAATTTATTGTTACTGCTAGATCTATTAACATATTACAATATAAAGTCGTTGAGGACCTTGCCGTTGATTTCCTGAAAAAATCTAACAAGATGGTTTTTTGCATGTATATAAATTTTGACTTAATTGGTTTTCTTTTAAGTAGTACTTGTGGATGTGCATTTGTATACAATTGATATTACTCTCTAAAGGGCTCTAATGGTGGAAAATTTTGAGAGCTTTTCTTTTGGGTTTAGATCAGAAATTTAGTTGAATAAATCTAGCCCTTTGAGCCTATTAACAAAACAAAAAACAGGAGATTTGTTGTAAATTCACACTGTGGAACACTGCTTACCATAAATTGGAAGGGACTGCTACGTGCAACAATAGGATGAATGTCAGAAACTTTCTGAGCGAAACAGTGCTTCCTGTATGATTCTATTTGTATGAATTTCTAGAATAGGCAAAACTATTGTATGAAAAAAATCAGAACTTTGAGGGAATGGAGACGTTGAGTTACTTGGAAGGGGTACAAATGACCTTTCCGAGGTGAAGATAATGCACTGTATCTTACAGGGGTTTGAGTTTCAAGTGATATATTTAAAAGATTTGTACATTTTATTTACTTTAACTCGAAAGAAAAAATCTATCAGCAAATACAGAATTCTAATTGTATACAGCATGCATGCTGGAGTTTTTTCAGGTGTGTCTGATGTCTTCAACTTACTTTGAAATGCATAAAAATAAGATGGATGATGGTTGGATAGACTGATAGAGAGATGGATACACATGTAATAAGTCAAGTACAGAAACTGTAATGGTTCAGTCTAGGCGGTAGGTATATGCGTGTTCAATGTGAAGTTATTTCACCTTTTCTGTATGTTTAAACTTTTTATAATACAATAGAAGACATTGGGTGAGGGTATCACACCACTCTGGTATTTAATACAAAAGGTAAATGTAACTGTTTTGTCTTAAAATGACAATATGTACAATACTCAGAAATTATCATCTTTGCAACCGTATAAACTTAAGATAAAAAATTTTGTCGTCAACCTCACAACATGCTAGGTGATAGATTTTACATATCTTTCGGGAGCCCACAGGCAAAAGAACTTTGAAGACAGGTGCACTAATATTCCCCGAGGCTAACAGTCTGTGTGGCATTGCACCTGGACCTGCTTATTCTCTGCGGGCTTTCATATTGGGGTGTCTCTCACTTCCTCCCCATTTCCACCTCAGATCTGACCATTTCTGCCCAATTTCTATTACGTCAGGGATGCGTGCTCTAATATAGCAGTTCATGTGTTCAATACATGAATTCGTGCCAAGCTGTTCGTTCTCCGTCATTTCCAGGTAACGTGTCAGTTTTGCAGTGATGCTCTGAAGAAAGTATATTAATTCAAGCTAGTGATTCTAAGGGTGGACAGTTAAGGTCTCTTGGAATCCAGCTGGGGAGATCCTTTGGGCCAGATGGGCAAATATTGTTGATAAAAAATCCAATTAATGTATACAATGGGCACAGACAGGGCTGCGATGGCTGTGCTCCTCAGCGTGGTGACCGGGAGGTGCCCAAGGCTTCAGGTAGGGACAGCAAGGTCAGGGAAACTCACTGCACTCTGCACCTCTGTCCCGACCACAGCTGAACGGAACCTCTGCTTACACAGTCCCCTGCCCCTCTCCTCTACTCCAGACTTGACCATTCCTATCGATATCATATTTGAATATCCAGAAGTAAGTGAATCCCTTGAAAGTTTGATAGAAGTTAAGCTTCTCACAGAGATATACTATTTTGAATATAATGGCAGAGGTTTCCCCAGAAGGTCATCTGTGCACCCCTGGAAGGTCATATGGAACCCCAGATCTAAACTTCCCTTCCATCTGAGTGTAGCTGCCTGCCTATCAAATACACATGCGGGGCTTCCCTGGTGGCACAGTTGTTGAGAGTCCGCCTGCCGATGCAGGGGACGCGGGTTCGTGCCCTGGTCCGGGAAGATCCCACATGCCGCGGAGCGGCTGGTCCCGTGAGCCATGGCCGCTGAGCCTGCGCGTCCGGAGCCTGTGCTCCGCAACGGGAGAGGCCACAATAGTGAGAGGCTCGCGTACCGCAAAACAAAACAAAACAAAACAAAACAAAACAAAACAAGAAATACACATGCGAACACTTACTGTTCCCCAAGTGTCAAATCCTCCTGATTATTTTGACCCTAAAACTGATCACCAGATGGATTGAATTGCAAGGTTTTATTTTTGAAGGTTTTATAATAATAATAATTTATTATTATTATATATTTTATTTATTTATATTTATTATATTTGTTTAATATTATATTTATCCTTATTTAATTATTATGCTTATTTAATGCTATTATATTTATTATTATTTAGTTATTCTATTGTTTAATGTTATATTTATTTAATATATATATTTATTATTATTTTATTATTTTATTTATTATTATTAATTTTTTATTTTATTTTTGAAGGTTTTGTTTTTGTCACTTCACACTGTGATTCTCTATTTCCACAGGTTCATTAGGGGAAATTAAGAGTAATTATGCAGAAGTTCAGCCCGGAAATACACGACAGCTTGTAATCAGATGTAGTCCTAGCAGTCAGAGCCTTGAACTTAATAACCGTTCTCTTATTATGAATTTTTATAATGTGCATTTGGACATCCTTTTAAAAACACCTATGCTCTAAGGTTATATGTGTTTTTACCCTTTCTTCAGCAATAGTATATCTCAGGATTGATCTCAAAGGCATATTGATAAAAACTGCTAAAGATGTCACAAGTCTATTCATTGCAGCTGTATCTGTAATAGCAAGAGTAGGTACAACCAAAGTGTCCGTCAACAGAAGATTAGTTGACTAAATGGTGGCACATCCACACAATGGTGTACTCTGTAGCTATTGAAAGGAGTGAGAGCTATCTCTAGAAAGCCCTATGGAGTGATCTCAAGGGTACTGTTCTTTCAGCTTTTTTGAAGTATAATTTGTATACAAAACCTTCCTGTATTAATGTATACAATGTGATGAGTTTGGACAAGTGCGTACATCCATGTTACCATCTCCACAATCAAGGTAATAAACATATCCAACACCTCCAAATAAAAATAATAAAAATAAATAAAAAATAATAACATCTACGCTTTACTTTTGTGCTACTTGTATTGAGTTGGGTTTTTCTTTACTGAATCTGTCACTAGTATTAGTAACCGGGGCACACGAACTACTGATCTTCTAAGAATTTATTTACTGCGATAATATACTAACGTAACTGTGTTACTGTGCCTGAATAATGATCACATTGCCAAAATGCATGCTAAAGGCAGGCTGCTCCTCAATTTCTCTATTTGTACCTCTAGACAAACAAGGTTGACTCAACTCTCAGGAGAATTGATTAAATCACGGTTTAACGTCCAGACTTCACTTTCTGGCCAAATCAAGGAAAGTCTAATTTACAGAAACGAACTAATTATGATAAAGTAAAACCTTAATCATTTTCCATGTTATACATCTGTCTCGAAAGTTGAAAGTTATACATCTCTCTTGAAAGTTTTTCTCTATGAGCACATTGGGAACTGCAGAGAAACAAGGGACTAAATGAATTCATTTTCCATGTTATACATCTCTCTTGAAAGTTGAGAGTTATACATCTCTCTTGAAAATTTTTCTCTGTGAGCACATTGGGAACTGCAGAGAAACAAGAGACTAAATGAATTCTGTCTGAACACTGTAAAGCAACGCAGAGCCAGATGGTGTTCAGACTTCAATATGGGGTTTGCCTTAGGAACAGAGGCAGAACAAAGACTCTACTGTTTACTGACCAGCCTTCTAAGGTGATTACGTAAAGTTGGGGAGGAGCAGGGACAGGTGTGGGAGTGGATGCTACCGTGATTGGTGCTATGGAAGGTTCAACGTTTTTCCTTCTGTCCTCCCTTTCTTTGGAAATACAAGAATTTCAAGAGTCACAGAAATAATATGCTTTGAAGGATATGGAATAGATAACGATAACCTTTCTAGAACTGAAATGTGTCTTTCACATGAAAAAGGAAGAGGGGACTTCCCTAGCGGTCCAGTGGTTAGGACTCCGCGCTTCCGCTGCAGGGGGCATGGGTTTGATCCCTGGTTGGGTAACTGAGATCTCACATGCTGTGCGGCACAGCCAAAAAAAAAAAAGAAAGAAAGAAAGAATCCCCTTGTAGACTACACAATGTGCAATGTGTATCCTCAAGAGTTCAATTGGCAACACCGACAACTCTTTCTCACAGAAGAATGAATCCAGAGAAAAAGTGTAATTGTTGTCAATGGTCTCTTAAAACATACCTCACAGGATGTATTCCTGGAGCGTTTAGAGAAAAGCTTTGGTTCTTTTTCACTTTCAAAACAACAAAACTACTCTCATTGTATAATATGAGTCACCACAAAATTGTTAGACAAGGAAAAACTTTAGCTTCAGTTCATGAATACCAATGAGTACGTGCTTTACATGCTGAAATCTAAAGGAAATAACAGTAGATTAAGTTTTGGCCTTCATACAAGCACTTGGTCCATGCACTGACTGTTCTAAGACCTATCAAGTGTTTGCCTTGTTAATATTTTTTAGGTGCAAAAATGACATTGTGGTTAGGTTCTCTTTTTTGAAAAAAATCTTATCTTTTAGAGGTATACACTGAAATGTTGAAAGATGAACTAATACAACATCTAGGATTTGGTTCCAAATACTCTGAAGGGGAGGGCAGACAGCGTTGATGGGGGACACTTTGGCCATGAGTTGATAACTGTCAAAGCAGGGTGATGTGCACATGGGGTTCATTATACTGTTTTCTCTACTTCTGCTTATATTTGAAATTTTCCATAATCAAAAGATTTTCTTTAGAGTATTTTCTTGGAGACCTATAACTAGTAACAACTAACTCATAAAGCACATACGGAATGTCAAGCATTGTTCTAAGCACATCATCTATTTAATATTTACAGGGACCCCAGTGAGATAAGTACTGTTATTAGGCCCATGTTATATCTGGGGAACTGTAGGCGCAGAAAGCTATATAATTTGCCAAGGGCAGCATAGTTATTAAGTGGAAGAGCAGAGGTTGGAATCTTGGCCGTTCAGCTCCAGAGTCTGAGTGTTTTAGCCACTTGGTAAAGAAACACGTCTTATTTGGGCCCATGATGGAGAGGCAAAGAGCCCAGCTGTAGACGTTACAGTCTGCTAGGCAAGTCCATGCCCGAAGTTTTCCCCCTGAGGTTTTCCACTCCCGAATCCCTCCTTGTGATAAACTTCTAGTTTAAGAAAACATTTTGAAATGCTCATTTCCAAGGATTTTGTATTTTTATGGGTTTTCTGCTTATTTTCTTTACTGTGAATTTTTTGATAAATAAATCTTCTATAGCCTTGGGTTTGTGTTTGGGTTGGTACATTCTCTACTTATCCAACCTTACCATATATCTGTCTCATCTTCATGATTCCTAATTTTAAAAAAATTTTGCCTTTTTGGTTATCATGTTCTGCCTTTGCCCTTTTAAAGTTTATTTGTAAAGTTTAAATTTCTTCTTTTATTTCATTATTATTATTATTTTTTCCTATTCTGCTTAGGAGGTTTTGCCATTCTTCTCCTTTATTTTTAAATTCTAGGGAATTCCCTAGCAGTCCAGTGGTTAGACTCCGGGCTTCCATGGCAGGGGGCCCAAGTTTGATCCTAGGCTGGGGAGCTAAGACTCCACAAGTTGCGGCGTGGCCAAAAAAAAAAAAAAATCTATTTATAGAAATAATACTGACTTTGAATTTCTTTATGTAAAATAATATTTATTTTAAATTTTATTCATTTTGAAAATTTCGAAGACTCCGTTTTTTAAACTTTTATTTATTATTCTACTTTCTTAATCGTTTTATTGTTCTGGACATCATGGGAAACGAAGTTTGCTGACTTTCCTGGATCTAAACCCTGAAGATGACAGAAACAACAGGCATGTAAATACAGACCTGAGAAATGGATGCAGAGACTGGGAGAAACCCCGGGGGCACAGGAGGTGGCCGGTGAGAACTTTGTCCACAAAGCCCTTACTCACTCTCTGACACTGCATGGGGAGGTGCACGGTCACCCCGCTGTTACTGAAATACAGCATCTACACCAGCCGGCAGAGAGATGCGTGAGACCAGCCCCTGTGCTTTTCTGTGATAAGCAGAAAATCATTGCCATAGGCAGCCGAGTGCGGGCTTGGGGAAAATATGAGTCACCCAGTTAGACCTAAATTTTCCTTTTTTGTGGAGTCTGTTGAGTATCTGAGGTGTAACTCTTTTAGGTCACGGCTGGCTAATCTCTTAAAACAAAAATCTCAGTTGTTGGCCTTTTAGATGTGAAGGGTGATAAGAAGTTGTCAAAGACAGTTCTGAAGTCTGAAGTCTGGATGATTAAAGGAAATGAAGAAAGAGTCCTACAAGAGCCTAGGGTTTTGTTTTGTTTTGTTTTGTCTTGTTTTTGAGGGTGGGAGATGTCGTGTATGAGCTCAGTATTGAATTTGAGGAGATGCTGGCCATCAGGTGTGGTCCCGAGGGGGCAAGGCAAATCTGGGACTCAGGGGAGACAGTGCCAGGCTGCAGATGCAGAGGAGGAGGGATGGCGGGCAGAGGTAGAAAAAGGATACCTTACAGCCCAAAGATGGGGAAAAGGCACCGTGATGAGGACGAAATGGAGAAGACAGGGCAAAGGTTAGGTTCAAGGAGAAGCCAGAGTGTTTATTACAGAGAGAGAGGCTGGTGGACAACAGACCACAAAGGGAGCCTGTGTCAGGTGACCTTAGTGATTTAGGAAATTCCATGTGGAAATTGTCAGCTTAGAGGCAGAGTTGATACTGGGGACTTAAAGGGTGAGGGGCTCGTGTACAGCAGCCCCTGTGACAGCTTCAGTAGAAACAAGCAATAAATCGAAGAGAACCAAATGGAAGCAAAGGCAACAAGATCAACAGAGAAAGGACTTCTTGCGTGTCCATCACAGCAGTGGCCACACTTCCTCTGCCCTTTGGATGTGTCTCATCTTTGGCTCTCCTGGTCCCGTGAAGCATCTGATGAGATTTCACTGATGTCTGCCTCCAGCGTTTCTTTCTTCCTTTATGCCCCGCGGTTTGAGCCATTTCAGAATCTCTTGTCCGATGATCTAGCCTCCGTTGTAGGCAGAATAATCACAGCCTCTGCTCCCTCTTCCTCCACACAATCGCCTCCAGCCAGCATTTCCTCTTCTGATGACTCTCCGCCCTCACTTGCAGCCATCCTCAACTGTCCTAGCATCCTCCAACATCTGACAGATTTGGAGCAAACTCACAGGTGCAGTTTGGAGAGATGCTGTTAGTTAGGATGATACAAAGGGAGTGAAAAGCCCCATCACGTCCTGTGTGGTTCCACAGCCATTACCTGCCCTGATCCACAAATTAATAGAAAGAAGTGATACTGCTGTAAATGAAAAAACGACATCTCCCAAAGCCCAAGTCACATAACCACTTAGCAATAGATCGGAACCTAGAAACACCAGGTAGCCTGGCTCCTTGTGTTACGTCTTTGTTTTTATTTTATATTTTATTTTGTTGTCACACAAAAAGGACCATTTGAATTTGAGGTAGAGGAATCATGTTCACAAAAATCATTGCTCCCAGAGCCAAAATTTAACGTTTTTGAGTGTGAGCTGGATAGGAACGGTTAGATCCTATCCCGACCGGGATAGGATCTGCTGCTGCATACTGCATACTGCATACACTGCTGCTGCATACACCCCCATGTGCACCCAGGCCCCAAGGTCAAGTCCCTGCCAGAGGGTGTGAATGGAACATGGCTGTGTTACCGAGGCAGGGGGTCTGCACGCACATGTAAGGACCTTGCAGGGCAGATCAGAACCACAGGTGGGAAGAAAAAGGGGTGGGTTTTCCCTGCCCTATCAGCTTCCAGCTGTGGGCGTTGAACATCCTCAGGACCAGCCTGGTCTTCAGATCACCATGAAGGTATATGTGGTGACTAGGATGAGAAAACGTATGTCAGGTAAGTTTGCTGACCTGGTTCTAAATGGTAGGTGGCCTCTACTGGTGCCTTTGCCTGGATCCTGCCCTGAGCAATATTCAAGTGTTCCATGTATATATCTCACCTCTCAGCTTAACTTTCAGGGTTGTTTTTTTTTACGTCTCTTCTTGCCTTAGTTATGCCTAACACCTTCATACTTACGAACACTTCTGCAAAAAGAGCAGATCAATGTCCGGATAAACAAGAGAGTCAAACCCATGGTGATCTGGTGATCTGGAAACTGGCTCCTTTCCAGACTCCCAGCCCAGGGTGGACATGCTCCACTAGTGTGAATTTTTACACAACTTAAGGCAGAGCCTGCAAGAATCCAACAGTTCGCACGCCCAATGCACAGTGAGGCCAAACAATACCAAAACATCAGAGTTTGGAGCAGAGAAAGTTTACTGCGGGGCTCAGCAGGGAGAATGGGTGGCTCGTGCCCCAGAAGCTCCAAACTCCTCAAAGGGTTTCAGCAAAGCATTTTTAAAGGCCAGGTGAGGGATGGGGGGTCGCAGGGTATGTGATCAGCTCATGCACAATTCTCTGATTGGCTGATGGTGAGGTAACAGGGTGGTGTCATGGGGGTCCTTAGGTGCCAGTAGGTCTGGGGGCTCCTGATCATCGAGTAGTGAATTTCTTCCATTTGGTGGTGTTTTTAGTATCTGTAAAACAACCCAGGAAATGTGCATCAAATACTGTCATCTAGGTACTTCAGAGAGAAGCTAAAGCAGAGGATATGGGGGACGGTCTGTCCCAGGGAGACCTCGTAGGGTCCCACTTGGTTACACAACCATGTCTGTGTGCTGCCTTTACTTACACCTGCTTAGACACCTGTGTCATTTGCAGCAAATTTCTTGTCCTAAACTTTTCAATCATTCTCATTATGTAGATGGAAGTGATTTCAAGAATTCATGTCCTAACTGCATATGCAGCCCTCTCAACACAGATACATTTGTTTTTTGTTTGTTTGTTTGTTTGTTTGGCCATGCTGTGCAGCTTGTGAGATTTTTAGTTCCCTGATCAGGGATCGAATCTGGGCCCTCAGCAGGGAAAGCATGGAATTCTAACCACTGGACTGTCAGGGAATTCCCTCTACTTATTTTTAAATGTTTTAAAGGGTATTTTTGCGTTGACAAATCAAGCAGTTTAAGGAGCATCATGTAGGTGTCTATTTTTTTTTTTTTTTTTTTTGTGGTACGCGGGCCTCTCACTGCTGTGGGCTCTCCCATTGCGGAGCACAGGCTCCGGACGCGCAGGCTCAGCGGCCATGGCTCACGGGCCCAGCCGCTCCGCGGCATGTGGGATCTTCCCGGACCGGGGCACGAACCCGCGTCCCCTGCATCCGCAGGCGGACTCTCAACCACTGCGCCACCAGGGAAGGCCTAGGTGTCTATTTACAAACCCTCGGGTGCTGCTATACAGCAATGCTGTTTGGAAGAAAAAGGTGGTTATCTAGGAGGAGCCGTATCACCTCTAACTGGACCAAGTTTGCTTTAAAAGTTTATGTGTCAGTGACCGATAGAGATCAAAACATAAATAGTCCGCCCCCCTCTGGGAATGTGCTGATGCCTTATTTACCACTGAAATAGCTTTTGGGGATGGAAAAATGTTCCATTAACCTTTAGATTTATAATATCGTAAAGACATTATAATCTTTTAAATTTATTATTCAGAAAAGTGAGATAAAACCAAACTGAACCCTTAGATACAGAGAACAGATGAGTGGTTGCCAGAGGCGGGGGAGAGGGTATGAAATGGATCTAGGGGGTCAGAAGGAACAAACTCCCAGTTATAAAATAAATAAGTCCTGAGGATGTAATGTACAGCCCGGTGACTATAGTTAGCAATTCTCTATTGCATATTTGAAAGTTGTTAAGAGAGTTGATCTTAAAAGTTCTCATCACAA
Organism: Stenella coeruleoalba; assembly: GCF_951394435.1. NCBI lineage: Eukaryota > Metazoa > Chordata > Mammalia > Artiodactyla > Delphinidae > Stenella > Stenella coeruleoalba. The sequence goes on along the minus strand of NC_137162.1, from coordinate 79,693,688 downwards.
GACAAAAAAACCTGTAACAATGTTGATGGATGTTAACTAGACTTACTGCGGTGATCATTTTGCTACATACAAATATTGAATCATTATGTTATACACCTGAAACTAATATAATGTTATAGGTCAATAATATCTCAATAAAAAAAAGAAAAGGAAAGAGATATGAAAAGAGGGTTAAACAGTCTCAAACACAAAGAGGCTGCTTTCTCTGGGATTTATAATTTATGTCATTTCTGGCCCAGCCGGACCTGTGACTGGTTCCTTCTCAACCTCTCAGAAATAACTTGTTATTTCCCATATAAGTTTCCTAAAGCGGTGGAAATATAAGTGATTCCTTAGTGGATATCCCAGAACACAAAACAATAATTGTTACACCTTTAAATATGTAAAATCTCATCGACAGGAGTTTGAAAGCAATGACCAGAACTGAGGTGATCAACATTTACTGAGGACCTACAAAATAGATAAAATTCTGCCCCATTGCCCTCTGCTACGTTTTGTCTGGATTTGGAGAAACGAGGCCTGGACACAGGCTTGTGAGTCCTGACCATGGAAGATACACATGCAGTTAATTGACTGATCTGATGCTCTCTAGCCACCGAGACAAGCTCTCTGCAATACTCGAATCTCTGGAGCAGTCCAAGCTTTCTCTGCTTTTATTTTTACTAGCTTTATTGAGATATAATTTACATACAGTAAAATTCAACTACTTTAAGCATTAAGTTTGATGAATTTAGAAAATATATAGAGTCATGTTATCACCACCATAATCCAAATACACAATGTTTCTGTCACCCCTAAAAGTTGCCCTGGGCCCCTTGCTTTCCTCTGTTGAAAGACAAGATAACCATTCAGCCTTAATCAGTGTTAAGGTTCAAATGAAGCCACAGACCGCCATTGCTGGTTATTTGCACATCTTGCCAGCGAGAAAGGAGATATCACTTCTTTACACTCAAAATTTCTTTCTTTTCTTTGATAAAATAAACATTAAAATCCCAGAAAGCTAACATTTGGTTGTTGTGTGTGGATATCAAAGTTCACTTGCAGCGCCTGAAATTGAACATTCCCGAGGTGATCTGAAGCCACGTGTGTGCAGTAGGCCCACGGGATGCTTTATTGCTCGAAGCAGAGTTATTTACATCAGCTCGGTCCCTCCAGAGCACACTGGGGATGAGGTTTAGAGGCGGCAGACTGAGCACAGACCTCTGGAGTCGGACAGATCTGGATTTCAATCCAAGGCGTCCAGTTTCCTCTCTCTGTGACCTTGAGAAACGTACTTAACCTCTCGGTTTTCTCCTCTGTAAAGCAATAATAAAAACGTCATCTCATGGGAATACTGAGGGTTAAAAACAATTGATGTGGGGTTTCCCTGGTAGTGCAGTGGTTAAGAATCCACCTGCCAATGCAGGGGACACGGGTTCGAGCCCTGGTCCGGGAAGATCCCACATGCCACGGAGCAACTAAGCCCGTGTGCCACAACTACTGAGCCCGCGAGCCACAACTACTGAAGTCTGCTTGCCTAGAGCCTGTGCTCTGCGACAAGATAAGCCACTGCAATGAGAAGCCTGCACAGTGCAATGAAGAGTAGCCCCTTTTCGCCGCAAATGGAGAAAGCCCACGGGCAGCAACGAAGACCCAACGCAGCCAAAAATAAATATAAATAAAATAAATAAATGTATAAAAAAGGAAGAAGAGTGTGACAGTTCTGGGGGCAGTTTTGCAACATGGAAGTCACTTTATTAAGAGAGTCACCTGAAGATGCGCTCTGTTCACCTCATCAACTGGCGATGTCAGAAGAGACATTCCAAATAACACTTTGATCCAGAGCAATTACTGTGAGCACGTTTGTACATGAAGGATATTATCCTGTGGACAGAGCACGCATAAGAAATCACAGCTTGGTATTCACACCGCTGTGTAATTAATGGGTAAAACATCATAGAGGCAGACAGAAAGTGCATGTTACGGGCAGGTCAGAGGGGAGGTCCATGTTCACATGCGAACTAGTAATAAAACAGAACTCCATGTGGTGACGACAGCATTCTACCCTCACCTGTGTCTCCTATTCTGTATTATTTTTTACATTCTTTTTTTATATTGTTTTCTGTTACGGTTTATCACAAGATATTGAATATAGTTTCCTGTGCTCTACAGTAGGACCTTGTTGTTTATCCATCCTATATATCATAGTTTGCATCTGCTAATCCCAAACTCCCAATCCATCCCCCCCTCCCCCCCCGCTTGGCAACCACAAGTCTGTTCTCTATGTCTGTGAGTCTGTTTCTGTTTCCTAGATATGGTCATTTGTGTCCTATTTTAGATTCCATATGTAAGTGATATCATATGGTATTTGTCTTTCTCTTTCTGACTTACTTCACTTAGTATGATAATCTCTAGGTCCATCCATGTTGCTGCAAATGGCATTATTTCATTCTTTTTTACGGCTGAGCAATATTCCATTGTATATATGTAGCACATCTTCCTTATCCATTCCTCTGTCGATGGACATTTAGGTTGTTTCCATGTCTGGGCTGTTGTGAACAGTGCTGCTATGAACATGGGGTGCGTTATAGTTTTGTCCATCTCCTATCCTGCATTTTTTAATGTCCCATTGCCTGACAGTTATGACGGTACTACATCTCCAAGCGTGTCACGTAGCCTTCATTTTTTTCTTCTCTCACCTTATTATTCTATTACAGTGTTTCTCAGCCTTTTTCCATTATTGCTCCAACTAAAGGGAAAAAAATTAATTGAACTTAAATTTTAATGACATATTTATTGATTATATTTATTTAAATTTAATTTCCTTGTAATGAGAGAAATTAAATACTAAAGAATAAGACTCTGTTGGGTAGAGGGGAGCTTTGGAGGGCCACAGACTATTATAATATATAAGACCTTTTAACCCTCCAAGCACCAGTTTTCATCCCGTTGGTGGTGATATCATCCCCAATGAGAATGCATATTCTCTTGAGTGGGTATATAAATAAATGCATGCATATTTTATCATAAGCCATCCTGAATCTGTCTAGGAGTAACTTCAGTATAAATTATAAACACCATTTATGACACAGATGCAGTAAGCTTTCATAAAGTAGAAGCTAATAGGAGATACTAAACCTAGCCTAGGAACTCATTTAAAAGGGGAACATCAGTCTGTGAATGATTGATTACCCAAGGGGGAATGTGGACCTTTATTTTTTAATTGCTCCTATACAAAATGTTCTGGGTCTTCCAAAGAGCATCACATAAAAATAAAAATTTTAAATGGCAATGCCATTTAATAGAGAAACCTGGAATGATGTGTACAAGCCATAGGGCAACAGGAGCTGCTGATTCCAGGCGTTGGCCTGAAATTTAGTAAAGAGTAAGAAGAGAAATAATGACTTAATGAGAAATTCCAAGGCGTTATAATAGATGAAATTTGAGTTGAGATTATTCAACTCCAAGAAAAAAACAAATGAAGCTTCTCTGCCATATGAAATCCAAGACATAATTTAGTCCCAAAGTCCCTGGACATGATACTTGGGGACTTTAACCAAAGAGCCTCAGTGAAGAGATTTTTCTCTGCAGACTAAAGGAAGTCTGCTTTGCTTATTTTCCTTTTCTTTTTTTCATAATTAGCCTTCAGTTTTCTTTGAAAATTAAAAAAAAAAGCACACAGCCTCTGTAGTTTTGTGAATAAAGAATATTATATGTATAGAAGAAACTTAAAAATAATTGAATTGGCCTCTTATGACAACTACTACAAACATCTTGTTAGATTTGCTTCCCTCTTTTCTTATATTTAAATGTATAGATTTTTAAAATAAAACTGGGATAATACTGGTAGAGTTTTGAACTCTATTTTAAACAATCATGTTGTCAGCATTTCCTCATGGATTTAAACAATGTTTAATCAAGATTTTCAGTGGTTGCATAGTAATCTCTTATCTAGAGGTACAATATTTTACGTTTGTACATTTATTTTGTTTCTAGCTTTTTATTAGGATAGATAACACTAAAATAAATATCCTTGCAATAAATATTCGTTTGCATGCCTGATTCATTCCCTTAGAAATGAAATTTTATGTCAAAAACATGTGGATGAACTTTTAAAAATGTCTTTGATATGAGATAGAAATCAAACTTGATGCTTTCCGATCTTTCTTCCTCATTCTCTTACATTTACACACACACACACACACACACACACACACACACACACACACACACACACGGAACTATCGACATTGTATTTCCAACATTTTATATAGCATTTACAATGTATTACATTGTATTAGTAATCTAGATTTAAAGTATTCGGGGAATGGTGAATACTACGCCATTTTATATAAGGGGTTTAGGGACTTGAACATCTTCAGATTTTGGTATCCCCAGGGGGTGGGTCCTGGATCCTTCGATATTTTAGTGTAAATATTCCAAATTTTCCTTCAAAAATTTTAAACCAATTTGCTATCTTACTAATGAAGTATTAAAGCAGCTATTTCACAGGGTAACTGGTTACGGATCACAGGCTCCGGATGCGCAGGCTCAGCGGCCATGGCTCACGGGCCCAGCTGCTCCGCGGCATGTGGGATCTTCCCGGACCGGGGCACGAACCCGTGTCCCCTGCATCGGCAGGCAGACTCTCAACCACTGTGCCACCAGGGAAGCCCGGGGTAACATATTTTAATTGGAGCTTCTTTTATTCCTAGTGAGTTTATGCTTTCAGATCATTAATTCCTTATATTACTCTTTCTTTTAAGCATTTGGATGTAATATTTTTTCTTATTAATTTTTAAAATGTCAAACAGGTTGCAAATGTTCTTTCTCGGTTTTTTGCACACATATAAAGTTTGACCAATTTTTTCTTATTGTGGTAAAATATGCATAACATGACATTTACCATCGTAACCATTTTAAAGTGTACAGTTCAGCGATACTAAGCATCTTCATATTGTGCAACCATCACCACCATCCATCCCAGAGCTCTTTCCATCTTGCAAAACTGAAACTTTGTCCCCGTTAAACAATAATTCCCCTTCCCCCTTTCCCTCAGCCCCTGGAAACCGCCATTCTACTCTGTTACTATGAGTTCATGGTGTATGTAGATATCACATACCAATGAGGTCACCCAGGATTTGTCTTCTGTATCTATAATGTCCAGGTCAATCCATGTTGTCACAAGTAGCAGGATTTTCTTCTTTTTTAAGGCTGAATAGTATTCCACTGTGTGTATATATAACTCATTCATCTGCCTAGAGACATTTAGTTTATCATTTCCATAAATTGGTTATTGTGAATAACACTGCAATGAACATGGCGGTGCAGATGTCTCTTCAAGATAGTGATTTTATTTCCTTTTCATATATATCCAGAAGTGGGATTGCTGATTTTTTGAGGAACTGTTTTCCATAGTGGCTGCACCAATGGACATTCACACCAACAGTGCACAGGGGTTCCCTTTTCTTTGCATCCTCACCAACACTTGTTATTTCTGGTCTTTTTTATAATAGCCGTCCTAATAGTGTGAGGCGATATCTCATTGTGGTTTTGATTTGCATTTCCCCGATGATGAGTGACGTTGAGCATATTTTCACGTATTTATTGGTCATCTCTATGTCTGCTTTGGAAATATGACCATTTTTTTTAACATAGAAAATTTAGATACTTTTCATTAATTTTATTAATCTTTACCTCTATGCTTTCTTTCCCCTAAGATAATATATATATATACTTTTCTGCATATTTTCATTTTTTAATGTTAAATACTGACTTATTTGGAAATTTATTTTTTTTAATTATGTGAGCTGGACTCTAATTTTATATTATATTAATGCAAATACTTTCTGTAAAAAGTAAGCATTTCCCCTAAATCTAACTATTCTCTTTCCCAACTCTGCTCTTTCAACTGTCAAGATTTTTAGTTCTGTTACTTTTCGAATTTGCTATTAGTATTTGTAATTGAGTAAATTAAGTTCTATGTAATGTTATACCTCCCCCATTTAAGATTCGAGCTCCAGATAATGGTTTAACCTATGATGTAGATGTCTTCTTTGTTTGAAATGACTTGTATTATTTTTCTCCAGGTAAATATCAAGAAAACCAGACTTGGCCAAACCAGTGGTCCATTCACTTCATCCTTGAAAATCTTTCCAAGGGGTAGCTTTGAAAGACTATAGCCTTTAAAGCTTGTATGATTAAAAAGTATAGTCTTTATCATATAGTCCTTCTAAGTTGTTGGGTTTCTGGAAAGAAATTTCAGTACCTCCTAATAACACATTAGATCCATGTGACTTGGCGCATGTTTCTTAAATACTCTGCACCTCCGTTTTTTCACTTGCAAAATGGGGATAATAAGAAATAAGAATACCTACCTTATACTGTTGTGACGACTAAGTGTGTTAACATGCAGAAAGCATTTAGTACTGGCTCTGGTTGTTAGCCATTATTATTATTAATGCTTATCAAATTTCAAAATTACCTATAAATTAATCTTTATGCTTAATTAAGGTCTTTGTAATCTCTATGTTCCCATGATACTAAGCTACCTGCAATTTCTCCAATGTATTTATTCTTTCACATCTCACTCAGCATCTTTGGACATGCTCCTCCCTTTGCCTACAATGTTCCATCCTACTGCCACCTCATCTTCCCTAATCCCCTGCCTTCCAGCCATCCTTCAGGCCTCCTCCTCCCCAAATCCCCCCAACACCTCCTCTCTCCACCCCTCCTTTCATGATTCTTCAGCACCCTGTACTTTCTTCTATCATAACATTCATTCACTCACTCACTCTTTCATTTATTCATTTATTAAACATTTGTTGAGTGGTTACCACACACCAAAAACTTCCTACACTACTGAATTATCAGGGCATGGTTTCCAACTGGCATATAGTAAAAACTCAATAAATAATGATTAAATTAAGAAATGCCTTCCAATGTGTGTGCTGCCCTTAACCTTTATTTTCTGGGCTCCTTTCTCAAGCCACAAAATCCTTTGGGGGAATTCTAAAGTAGTCAGCAGTATAATCTGAGCCTAAGGAAGGAAGGATCCTCCTTACTAGAAGACAGATCAGAAAGTGATAATGTAACTTGGACATTCTATTTTCTTCCTGGGAGAAATAAATTACTTACCAATTTTACCACATGAGTGTGGACAGTATTTTCTATGAGCTGAGTTAAAATAAAATTAAAAAGGCTTTCCTGCTGCTACCCTCACTGGAAAACACTTTCTGGTTATTAGGATTCAGATGTTTCCCAGCTCCTGATCTAGTACGATACCTTGGAAAGATTTTGCACAGAGAATCTGCCTATGGCCCTACACACACACACACACACACACACACACACACACACACACACACACACACACACACACCTCTCTATACCACCCCTCTCTCCATAGGGGCTTGCCTGGATTCCTCGTCAGAGAACCCACACCCCGACCCCACCCAAGGAAGGCAAGTTGGAAACTGACTGAGGGCTTCTTGCAGTCTGTGCATTCCTGGATGCCCTTGTCCTAAAGCTCTTTAACCAGGATCAAGATGCTCTCTCCTGTCTGCTCTTGGTGTTCCTGGAGTTTCCAGGAACAAAGGACACTCGGACAGTGAAACGCTGCTCTCCCGTATTATGATTTTGTTTCCAGTTCATTCAGTATTTTTGCAGAACAGATACCAAGATGGAAGCATGGATATCGTGTCCTAAATTCCGCTGCAAGCGTCCTCAAAGGTGCCAGAGTTCTGGGGACCAGGCACGTTCGTTAGCTTGTGCGCCCTCTAGTGGCTGTGCAGGAGCACAACACAGAAATTCAGATAGAGCCATAGGTGACAGGCTTCAGGGTTCCGCACTTTGTTTTCCTTAAGAGTTAGGGGTGGGCCTCTTTTAAATTGTCATTTATTTCAAATATTCGGGACAATAGTCGGAAAACCCTACTTTGCTATTTAACATGAAAGAAGAGTCAAATTTGGTGTTTAATCTTCCTTCTTGTATTTTAAAGAATATTTCACTTGAAAAAAAAAAGTTGTAATTGGAACATAATGCAAACGGGAATGCAAAACTCGAATTCATACCCTTATCTTTGAATTTCCAGTTGATCCAAACTAGAGTAGAATATAACAGGCTTACGTTTTAAGCTTCTGAATAAAACATGACAAGCGGGGCGGTGGCTGCCCTTTTGTGCCTTGGTTGGTGCTGTAATTTTCAGCGCGGCCGGCAGAACGAGAGCACATCACATACGGACAGTGAAGTTTCAATCTGTGCTTGGCCAGAGCTGCGCTAATGCTCTGCAGAGTCCGGCAGCATGTTTTGTGTTTCTCCACACGTCACATGCTGCAGAATCTATATTGCCTTAAAGGCAGCCTGGCCACGTGTCCTGGAGGCCTCCTGGCACGGACGGTTATCAGCCAGCAAGGCCAGCAACGGCGCCACGCCATGAGGTGGCTTATGTTACAGGCTCAGCCCTCCTCGCTGCAGTGTGATTCCTTCAGCTCCATGCACTGTGGAGTGGCTTGCGCCTTCGTTACTTAGCAGAGGTTTGAAAATGATCTCCGCCCCAAGCCGTTTGCCACTGCACAGATGGCTAACCCAATCGTGTGCCTTTTGGCAGGGTTTAAGCCGTGCTCACACCACCTATGGGAGGGCTAATTTTATGTGTCAACTGGACTGGGTTGGGATGCCCAGATAGCTGGTGAAACCTGATTGCTGGGTATGACTGCGAGGGGGTTTCCAGAGGAGATTAGCGTTTGAATGGGTAGATTGAGTAAAGAAGATCGCCCTCACCAATGTGAGGGAGCATCACCCCAATCCACTGAGGCCCCAGTAGAACAAGAAGGCAGAGGAAGGATGAATTACAATAAGTCCCCTACATACGAGCCTTCCAGTTGCGCACTTTCAAAGATGCGAACGTGTGTTCGCATGTCCAATCACGTAAGTTAGTTCACGTGTCTGGTGTACATTGTCACGTGTGTGCAGCCTCTACAAGTGGTTGTGCTTTTGTGTACTTTACTACAGTACTGTGGAGAGTACGGCAGTACAGTATCTTTATTTCTTGCTTGTTCACTCGATAACAGCCCCTGTATGCCAGCTGTTGTCCTGGACTACTGCACTTTTCAAGGTACTGTACTATAAGATTAAAAACGTTTTCTTTATTTTTTTGTGTTTGTTTTTTAATGTATTATTTGTGTGAAAAGTATTATAAACCTATTACAGTACAGTCCTGGATAGCTGATTGTGTCATTGGGTACCTAGGCTAACTTTGTTGGACTTACAAACAAATTGGACTTACGAAAGCGCTCTTGTAACAGAACTCATTCGTATATAGGGGACTTACTGTATCTCTCTTGCTTCTTGAGCTGAGATGACTGTTTTCTCCTGTCCTCAGATATCAGGGCTCCTGGCTCTTGGGCCTTGGGGCTCAGACTGGGACTCACACCATTGCCCCCCCCTTGTTCTCAGGACTTCAGACTCAAACTGAATTACACCACAGCTTTTCTGGGTCTCCAGCTTTCGGACGGTAGATGGTGGGACGTCTCAGCCCTTATAATCATGTGAGCCAATTCTTGTAATCCAACTCTTCTTATCTGGATCTCTCTGTACCTTATTGGTTCTGTTCCTCTGGAGGACTCTGGCTGATACACCCCACAACATCCATATTTTCCGGGTGTCCTGAGTCCTTCCTTAAATGTCTTGTGTTGGGGTCCCTCTTTAAGGTACTTTCTAAAGAAACAGATCAGGTAATTGAGCAAAGACATCAGGCAATGGGACCAGTTTGCCAAAAAGCATCTATTGAAATCCAGTCAAAAAACAACAAAAACTGGGGAAACTGGGGTTTTGAGAAATTGGACCTAAGAGAGTTGGGTCAAGGAAGGTCCGTTCAGGGCAGCTAAAAGGACACAGGTGACAGAGATAAAGTGACCTGTCTCATGAGTTCTGAGATGCTAGAGCAATGCCCACTTCCTCACCTGCTTCCTCTCATACCCTCAGCCTCTTTCTGAATCACAAACTGAAATTAGACCTGAATGGAAGACAGTGAGAGTTGTTTTATTTAATTATTCATCATCATCATTGTTTTGTTCTCAGCCAGCTTCCCCTCTCCTCCAGCACTCACCTCCAACATAGCTGTTTCTTCTTCTGTGGACTTAGTGGGATACCAGGGGCTGAGAGAGCCCAGTCCACAGTTTAGAGGGTCCTAAAAAGTATGGAAATATTATCAGATATAAAATATGAAAGTATTATAATATTCATTAAAAACTTTTCTTTACAAAGCAGCAGTGACTTTGGTAATTTAGCCTAAGCCCTTTGGAAAAGGTGAGTGTCACTTTGTAGAATAGAATGTCTTAGACACACTGGGTTGTCTTCTAAGACTTGCTGGTATTGGTGGTGTTGTAACTAGACAGGACCCTATGGGGTCTTCCCAGAACAAACCACACCCCCCCCATGTCCTCTGCCTGCCTCTTGTCTGTAGAGAAACTTTAGCCTCTGAGGCCTTCCCCCTAGTTCCAAACGTAAATTTAATCAGAGAAGTGAGAAAATGCAGAAAGAAAGGAAAACAGTCAAGTAATACAAAATAATAAGATTTCAGCCATTAAACAAAATCAAGGACCTTTCATTCCTCCTCAAGGGATACAGATAATATTCTGAGCCACGTCCTTTGAGCACTTTGGCAGATACTGAAACCCTCACCAGGTGGAAGAAGTTAACTGTGTGCTGCTCACAAGCACCTAGACCCCAGACCGGTTGGAACTAGAAGGATGATGAGGCTGACCTCCGATTACCTCACCACCAACCAATCAGAAGAATGTCCACGAGCTGATCACACACCCCATAAGCCCTCTCCCTCCCCCTGTCTTTATAAACCTTCCCCTGAAAGCCTCGGGGGGTTCAGGCCTTTTAAGCACTAGGCTACCTCAGCTCCTTGCTTGGCGCCTGCAATAGACGCTGCGCTTCCCTTCACCACCACCAGGTGTCAGTAGATTGGCTTTACTTCTTGGGCAAGCGGACCCAAGCCTGGTTTGGGAACAGTGTCGGTGGCCTCTTATTCAAATCCCTGTGTGAAAGATAGGGTCAGTTAGAACGAAAGCCCATGTTGGTAGTAGCAGTATTAGCAGCACTTGCTGAGAGCTTACACTCTGCCTGACGCTGCTTTCAGTGCATTAACCAATGCAGTTAACAGGCCCACAAGCTGGGGACTGTTACTGGCCTCATTTCACAGGAGGAACCTGAGGCTCCGAGGCTTTGGCCTCAAGGTCACACGGGGGCAGATCCTGAGTTTTTTTGGGTTTTTTTTTAATATATATATTTTTTAAATTTATTTATTTATTTTTGGCTGTGTTGGGTCTTTGTTTCTGTGCGAGGGCTTTCTCCAGTTGTGGTGAGCGGGGGCCACTCTTCATCGCGGTGCGCGGGCCTCTCACTGTCGCGGCCTCTTGTTGCAGAGCACAGGCTCCAGACGCGCAGGCTCAGTAGTTGTGGCTCACGGGACTAGTTGCTCCACGGCATGTGGGATCCTCCCAGACCAGAGCTCGAACCCGCGTCCCCTGCATCGGCAGGCGGACTCTCAACCACTGTGCCACCAGGGAAGCCCAGGTTCTGAGTTTTGAATACAGGCTGTCTGATCCCAGATCCTGTGCTCTGAACCACAGCCCGCCTCTCCACCACCGTGTGCCCTCTCACAGGACAGGGCGGAAATCACCGGACTGGGTGCGGTGAGGGCATGCAGTCCACTTTCTCAGAGACCAGGGCAAGAATTATTTTCAGTTTACTCCCCAATATCGTCAGGTCTTGGTTTGTGAGCCCCACTGTCTGGGCTTCTGCAATTTTTCTTCTTGATGTTGGTACTAGGAAAATCTTAAAGCATTTTCTAACTCAATTATGGCTCTTTTCTCATGTGTGGCAGAGAGCAATAGATGGGTAATGGTACATGCAGGTATCTGCAGGCTTGTCCAGGTTGCATCGTCCAGGGGACTGAGACATCGTGACCGCCAGGTGAGTGTAGACCCCATCCAGCAGACATGGCACAGAATAAGATGTGTCCGGGCTTGGTCCATTTCATTCCTCTGTGAAGAAAAGAGCTATAGTAGATGTGTTCTCAGAGCAAGACGTAGCCTGAGAGAGTGAAAAGGACTTTGAAGTTAGTCAGTCTTTGGTCCACATTTCAACCCTTCCATCTGCAGGACTAGGCGACACCAGCAAAAGTGTTAGCCTCTGTGAGCCCAAGTTCCTCAGAACCGGGTATTACCGTGGCCCTGGTTGCTCTATATGGGCCTGGGCCTCACACATGGGAGGTGCTCAGTGAATATTTGCAGAAGGAAGGAAGGGAGGGGGGCACGGAGGAAGGACATGGTCAGTATAAGATGCTTGGCAGGAACAGGGGGCAGTCAGCAGACCTTCCGTCCTCCCCCTCTCTGGTGTCGCCTTCCCCGGGCACCTGAGGCCACCTGCCCCTGTCGGGGGTTGGTAGCGGCTGCACAGACATTCAGAGGTGCTCATTCCTACTGAAAGGGTGGGTCAGGCACAGGGACCCACCATCCTAGCTGAGGAGCTACAGAGAGGCCAAAGACAGGCGCTACCATCCCTGTCCTTCAGCAGGTCACCCAGGCTCCTGGTTTGGGCAAGGATTTGTCTGCCGAGAAGATGAAAACCATCCCTGAGTCCCTGCTAGGCAGCTCTCCCAACAAGGACACCGAAAGCTGTGTTTCCACCCCACAGAAGAAGTGGCCTGGGAGGGCCATGCTTGCAGGGTGTCCAGTGAAGGGGTGGGAGTGAGGTCTCTGCTGGGCAGCTTTCATGCCCTCCAGCACACCCCCCAGCAGCACCTGGACTGGCTCCGAAGGCTGCTGCTGCCTTTGGAGAGCGCACGTCTGCTCTGACTTCCTTCCAAGCTGGTGCATCGTCCGAAGAAGACAGAGCACGGCGAGGCCCGTGGTTGGTGTGGAGGAAACACTGTGACCAGTTGTGGGATGAATGGCGGGTGAGTCAGGATCCCCGATGCCCCATCTCCACCCTCCATCAATGCCACTGGTCACAATATGCACAGTGAAGAAAGGAAAAGAGCCATGCTCGCCCAGATAGCTCCTCTGTGTCTCCAGGAATGTCAGAGACACGTCTTACAAAATACTCAGGGCTGCTTTAGGGAAATGCGCCCGGGGCTCTTTCCACATAACTGTAGGATTTGGGAGAATTTATTTCAGCCATGCAAATTTCAACATCTCACGCCCACCCTGGCCCCAGGGCCAATAAGTTAGAAGAGCCTCAGACGGAATCATTGAAATCCGAAATAAAACACCTCCCGGGTTTTCCTCAGACTTCTGCTGCCCTTCCTGCCACATCTGTCTTCTGTACATCACTCTTTAGGGCCACCATCGCGGTGACTGCTCCCAGAGGTGGGGTGACGCCCATGGCAGCATCTGAAATCACCTGCACGTTTCCGCAGCTCAATCCTGAGTCCCTCCTTGACCTTTTTTTCCTTCTTCCTTTCAAGTCTTCCTGTCACACGTAGCATCAAAGAAAAGGTACCTTCACTTCCTCAGCTTTGAAAATGCTTCTCTCTCTAATGTGTTCTCTCCTGCCCTTTTTCTCCCCTTTTCCAGGTTCTTTAATCATCCCAAAGGGCAAGACTGGCCGTATGTAGCTTTGCCAGGGTTGGTGCCTTTCATATAAGGGTAGAAGCTAAAGGTCTAAGAGTGAGATTTTGCGCTGCCTAGAGTGATCACGAGACGGGCTGGGAGATGGACAGATCCCATCATGGGGGCAATTCCTGCGTCTTCTAAGGCTGGATGACTTCCCAGGAATGGGGAAAGCTGGTTCAGGACTCCACAACTGTTCTCGCTCTCCATGTGTTTCCCTGTACCAACCACAGGTACATGGGCTCTTCAGAACCTGTGATGTTGGACACCAACCCCATACTCTGGTTCATAATACTTCCCATTATCTGCAGTGACATCATAAAACCACAACAGCCAGAGTAATTCTCTCAGCGAATTAGAGCAGTGGTTGGTAAATGGGCTCCAGGTCTTAGACAAAAGGGACCGCAGTTTGGCAAATCTGAGAGTCAGCCCATTTTCGGGGAGCAACCCTGAGTTCACTCAAAGCTCTGCGTGGTCACGGGAGCGAAGTGGGATGTGATTGCCCTGTGACTGGGATCAAGACAGATTTATTAGTCCACTGAGTTTTAGAACATTAAGAATACTAGGCCTTCCTCTGAATTACATAATATATTTGGTTCTTTGTGGGAGTAAGGAGCATATAATAAATTCCACAGTAAGATGGGTTGTTTAGGGGAAGTTTTCATGCAAAATTGCTGTTTTCTTCTTTCTTAGGTAAATAAGGCAAAAGAATATCAGAACGGGCTGATTTGCCTTGTAACAGTGATAGCAAGATAGTGAAAGGCCCCCTTCCCGACATCCCTACCTCTGCAGGGGTACAGCTTACATTAGAAAGTGTTCATGTTTTAGAAACAGGCATGTACTTACGGTTTGTGTGAAACCAAACTTATGGCACCAAAAGGGAAAGGGGGGCTTCCCTGGTGGCGCAGTGGTTGAGAGTCCGCCTGCCGATGCAGGCGACACGGGTTCGTGCCCCGGTCCGGGAGGATCCCACATGCCGCGGAGCGGCTGGGCCCGTGAGCCATGGCCGCTGAGCCTGCACATCCGGAGCCTGTGCTCCGCAACGGGAGAGGCCACAACAGTGAGAGGCCCCCGTACCGCAAAAAAAAAAAAAAAAAAAAAGAGGGAACGGGGATGGGGGAGGGATAAATTAGGAGTTTGGGATAGCAGATACAAACTACTATATATAAAATAAACAGCAGGGACCTACTGTAGAGCACAGGGAACTATGCTCAATATCCTGTAAGAAACCATGAAAAAGAATGTATAGATATGTTTAACTGAATCACTTTGCTGTACACCCGAAACTAACATTATAAATCAACTGTACCTCAGTTAAAAAAAGAAAGTGTTAAAAAAAGACACGATCAGTACAATTGTTGAGTGAGAACCTTGTCAGCGTTTCTGGCATCTTCCCCAAAGCATCTGTCAGAAGCACATGTATTGACTCATACTAGCTTTTCAGTCTCAAAGCCAAGTCTTAATTATCTGCTTCAAGGGGGAAGATGGATTATCGAGAGGGTTGGTACGTAATCCAGCGTTCCTCTTTTTTTTTTTTTTAATTCTCCTTAAGGAAATCCCCACCTACCCTTCAATATGCAGTTCAACTGTCACTTTCTCTGTGAAACTCTCTCAGATCTCAAGGCAAAGAATTTCTTTTTTGCACACCTATTCTCAAATGCAACTTTGTCCTCGCACTTTTAATATTCCATTGAAATTATTTGTGTTCAGGTTGTCCCCCATCAAAGGCAAAGATGCTGCATCGTTCATATCTACGGCTCTACCAGCTTGGCACGAGTAGAAACTGACTTAAGTTAATGAGTAAAACAGTACAAATTATTATGAGGGCCTAGGTAACAGATTTTATCCTCATCTGACCATTCTCTTCTCTTTACGCCTCAGTTACAAACTATGCCTCTGTCCCTCGTCACATGCTTAAGCTTAGCAAGTGTCCAATAGGCAAGTCATCCTTCGTAAGAGACTGAGGACCTTTCACTTGAGAATCTGTCATCGCTGCTAAAAAGCATCACAACAGACAGACAACAACAATAACCACAAAACCCAATAACAACAGCAACCACAAAAATGCCAAGGGAATGTCCTCTAATGACAGATCCACAGCCCCCTCCTTATAGAAGCAGAAGAGGTTGTATTATTTATTTAAACGGTCAAGTAGTATTTCCTCAGTCTGAGTGATCCTGGGTTTTTCGGGATCCCCGCCTATGCATAAATTATTCATTGACATTTGACTACCTTCTGCCTAACTCACACACTGGACAGCCCTCTTCTCAAAGTCCCACGAGGCAGGAATTGAGGTCTCTAAACGCATCTCCCCCTTCAGGCCCCTTGCTTAGGTCCACATAGGTAGAGACCCTGAGAGCCATCTACAGGCTGCACTGCTGCAGGGCTGTTCGTGGGGTGGGTGCTGACTCTCCAGCCAAGGGCTGGTCCTCTGAGGCCACCAGCTGCAAACCCAGTGTCCAGGCAAGGCCACACTCACCGTGGGGGGCCGCACCCAACGGAGAGTCTTCCCCCGTGCTGCATGAAGCATCCCACCTCGGTCCCTGTGACCTTGACTGCCTGCTCCCCTCTCCCCACGGGGCGCATGAAAGAGTTCGCGGAGGGGATTAGCACATGCAGAGAGAGGTACATTTCCTCCCCAGGTCTCACCTCTGCCAATGGGACTCACATCCAACCCTCATTTTGACAAGATTTCTAATGCCAAAAAATAAACAGATTTCTTTGGGCTGCTGCCATGTCTGAATCCCAGTGTTGTCTCTATAAAAACTCCCATGACAGACAGAAAGCTTACTGAGTGTTTCCATTTGAACATATGGATCTGATAGTCTTAATTATCATAACCCATACGGAAGCAGCTTAGAGCTGGTCCAGCCTGGAGACAAGGGTCTGCATGGGAAGCACCTAGAAAAACCCCACAAAACAGACTTGAGAAGATCACCGAGGACGGACCCTCACCCACGATACTTCACGAGGAGCAAAGAGAGCGTTTCTGTTGCACGTCACCCAACAAGACTTCCAGGGAATCCTCGAGACCTCTCCCCGTCCCCCAACGTTCTCTTCCAAGCAGAAGCAGTTTCCTTCCCCGAAGTTTCCAGTCACTTGGTGAGGGTGCTGAGGTTGCGGGTTGGTGGGGGAGCGCCACCCAGCGCAGACTGGCTCTTTCAGCAGGCTCATGTGCTTTGACATCAGCAAATGAGGGGAACCAAATTCCCCTTTCCAAAGAAATCTTGGTAAGACAATCCATCTCTTAAAACGATTCATTTGTTCTCGTAAACTCCACCACTTAAGTGGAAAGCTGGTGAATTTTTTTTAATCCTAAATTTCAATAACACAAAGTATGGTGTGACTACTCTATATAAAATAGGTAATCCAGGGCTTCCCTGTTGGCGCAGTGGTTGAGAGTCCGCCTGCCGATGCAGGGGACACGGGTTCGTGCCCCGGTCCGGGAAGATCCCACATGCCGCGGAGCGGCTGGGCCCGTGAGCCATGGCCGCTGAGCCTGCGCGTCCGGAGCCTGTGCTCCGCAACGGGAGAGGCCGCAACAGTGAGAGGCCCGCGTACCGCAAAAAAAAAAAAGGTAATCCACAAGGACCTACTATATAGCGCAGGGAACTCTACCCAATACTTTGTAAGAAGCTATATGGGAAAAGAATCTGAAAAAAGAATAGATATATGTATATGTATAACTAAATCACTTTGCTGTACACCTGAAACTAACACAACATTGTTAATCAACCATACTCCAATATAAAATTAAAAAAATGTTTACAAATAATAATTTAAAAAGGGATGGAGTATGCCATCCCTACCCAAGATATCCAAACAATGTTCACATATAACGAACATGAACTAATACAAGTTTACATACCAATGCTGGATGGCTGTCTTGGGAATAAAACACCGTGGGAGTTTCCACGGGGTACTGTGGGTGTCTCTCCCAGGTCCCAGGGTCTAATGTTTCTGTTAGAGGAGAAAGATGGGGTTTTCACAGAGTTCTCTCCTCATGGGCACAGACTGCCACCAGGTGTTTCTCATCATCAAAACCCTGCCCAGTGCAAGGATATATGGATTGCTTCAAGTCCTAAGTGGTGTTCAGGTTTTCTAACCACTTCCATCACCTGAAAGCAAATCAGAGGCATCCTATATGATCCAAACCAGATGACTGGGGGGCAGGATACAGGTGGGGGGAGGCCCTGATGAGGGTTAGGAAACACATTTATGACCACTTACTGGGTCCCTACTTGCAGCAGACTGAGTCACATATACGGCGCTTCCCGCCCCCTCCCACGTCTCCAATGCCAATTTTGGTCCTGGCGTTATTTGGTCTTGTTTTCTGAGCACAGGCATTGCCACATCCTTCTAAATTAGTTTTGCTAGTTTCTAGAATTCATATGGCTTCTGGAGAAGTAACTCCTGGCTACAAATTCCTCCTACAGTGACGCAATGGAGCCACATAGGTTCTACACCCACGTGACCCTATGACACCAGGGCAGTGCAGCAATTGTCCCGTAGGGACATCTCTCCCCTTCCTACAGAACTGTGTCTCCCCAGAATTCAAGCCAAACACTCATTCCCAGCCTGCGAACTTGTGAGAAACTTTCTCAGGCTTTCCCTATCAGAGAGGGGGAGATCCATGCAAAGGTTGGGTTTCCATGGGATATATACAGACTCCCAGTGCTTTCTCCCCAAAACCGTAATTCTGAACTCAAGAGTCATTTCCTTCACTTCTGTTCATCACAGATGGTGCTTGTTACACCCTGAGCCCCTCACAGCACCGGTCCAGTACCTTGGCAGTTGTGGTGAAATCACTCTGATGACCCAGTTCTAGGCTGGGATTTCAACCAAGGTATGGTTGGGTACATTGGCCTCCATTCCCAGTTGGCAGTCCACCAGACAAACAAAACCATGAAACAGGCCCCTTTGCTCCTACCTTGAATAGCACAGCACCCAGCAGACGCAAAACCCAGCACCACAAAAGCGCTGCAAAGCAATGCAGGTCTTTTCTGAAAGTTTACTGGGGAAGTGTAGAGAGCGTGAGGGAGAGGTGGGCGTTTACATCCTACAGCACATGGAAAGACTTACGAAAAACCTGTTTTGGACATCTCTCTTTCCCAAAGCATCACTTGTCCCCAGGACTGTCCCCAAGTCCTGCTGCCTGCTGCGTCCAGACATTCCCAAGTCACGTCACTGTCTTCTCACTGCCCTTCTACTTTGGCCAAGCTCTCTCAGCCCTCCACACCTTTCAAGTTGTTGTTGTTGTTGTTATTATTATTTGCTCCAGGAATCTGTCTTGATGACCTTCCTCTTACAGACCATTCAGCCTTCCTCATTTTCTCCAGATCTGTATCTCCACATCTAACACTATTCAGGGAAAACCGTTCACCCACCTTAGTTGGGGAATGGGGAAACCATGGGTTCTCCTTTGAAAGACTGGTTGGGGATGGGGGAGAAGCCACCAACAACCAGCATTTCTGTTCCTGTTACACTGAGTTAAGCGTTGAAGACCCAGTGGAAGGTTTATAAAAAAACACTCACTGGGGCTTTCCTAGTGGCGCAGTGGTTAAGAATCTGCCTGCCAATGCAGGGGACGCGGGTTCGAGCCCTGGTCCGGGAAGATCCCATGTGCCGCGGAGCAACTAAGCCCGTGCACCACAACTACAGAAGCCTGTGTGCCTAGAGCCCGTGCACCGCAACAAAGAGTGGCCCCCGCTCGCCGCAGCTAGAGAAAATCCTGTGCACAGCAACGAAGACCCAACACAGCCAAAAAAAAAACAAGTAGACATGTCAATCTAACTTTAAAAAAACAAACAAAACGCTCGCAAGCTTTTTGTTCCTGGGCTGCTGAGTCTCTCTGGCTCTGTTTAGCAGATGAGAAGTACCATCTTTCCCACACTAATGAGAGAAACTTGCCGAAACACGGGCACACTTAGCAGCTCCCAGCTTGCTTCCCGCTGCACACAGTACCTGTCGATGAAGGACATAATTAAGTGTTTTGGTTGAGAGATGGATTGTGGAAACGCCTTCCTCTCTCTTTTCCACAGGGATGGAAACAGCCGTGTTCCTTGAGAAGCAGAGTTGGTAAAGTCACATGGGAGCTGAGAACAGAGGCGAGGGAAGAAATTGTAGGAGTGGAGAGTTGCATATTTCAGTCAGTGCAGCTGGGAGGCTGGAGGGATCCCTTTAATGAGGGCTCATTGGGTATTCGTTTGGGACGTCTTCATGGAAGAGCGTTTTGATCAGTATTTCAAAGAAAGCAAGGTCGTGTTTTTAAAGAAAGAGGTAGAAAACAAGTTTCCAGGATACATGCTCCCCCCTACCCCCAGGAATACTCTGTGTGAAAGCTCCCCACCTCACAGAATGACTGACACACAGCAGGTGCAAGGGGGCGATCATAAAGGGAAATGATGCAGTACCTGAGACTACACGTGGCTTCCTGAGCGTTCAAACCTGCTCCTGGAGCTGACAGGGTCACACGAGGGAAAGAAGAGCAACCCGGTATGGGGACAAATGAAGAGGTGTTTGTGGAGGGACTTCTGATAACCGTTATTGGGTCCAATCCTGTGTCAGGGAGCTTCTAAATTAAACACGGGACCTGTTTGTTCACCTCAGAGGGATATGGACACTTCTTGTAACTACTGAATTCTTAATTTTCTAGGTTTCAAGACAAATATTTTTTAAAGGAATACTGTTTAAGAGGTACATAACAGAGATGGGGGTTCGTGCCCCGGTCCGGGAAGATCCCACATGCCGCGTTGCGGCTGGGCCCGTGAGCCATGGCCGCTGAGCCTGCGCGTCCGGAGCCTGTGCTCCGCAACGGGAGAAGCCACAACAGTGACAGGCCCGCGTACTAAAAAAAACAAAAAAACAAAAAAACAGAGATGGAAATGAGTGAAAGATCGTTGGGAGGGGGTGGGGTTGGGTGGGAGCAGAGCATAGGGGGAGTTAGGTAAGAAAGACCATATGGTTGTCTCATGTAGAAACTCAAAATTACAAGCTACTTGTACGTTTCCTCCTGGCTCCCTCTGGAATTTTAGTGTAAGCGCTGTGTGAATACAGCTACTACTTTATAAAGAGCAGAAGAAGAAAGTGTTTGTTTAGACCAATTTTGTTTGTCTTCGTTTCCTTTGCTGCGCTCTAACATCTAGAATATTTCAAGCATTGATAAGGTGATTGATAATGTTACACTTCCGTGCATATAATAATTTTAGAGGCAATTATAAAGGATCATAAGATTGCCTATGGGTAAGGGAGAAGAGAAGTAAAAGATGTATTGCTAGACGTTAAACTAGAATCTGTGTGTGTGTGTGTGTAGTTTATAAATGCACACGCATGTCAGCTGACGTGTGGCTAATTTTCAAGGAGAAATATTATTCCTGTGGTTAGAGTGGTCAGTGACTGGTTTTCCTTTTCTTTCTACTTTCTTATTCACTTATTGCTTAACAGGGGATAAAATTCTTTCCCCTTCACCTCATCCTTTATACCAAATAGAGAACAAAAATCTACGTCTATACCTATACTATCTACATCTATACCTATACTACCCATACCTTGCTGCTATGCCTCACAAGAAAAACTTTTTTTCAAAGATGAGAATGCTATCTTGTCTTCTCCTATTTCTAAAGAGTTATGCAAAACCAATCGTCTTGCCCTAACTCAGTCCTTTTAAACAAATTAAGCTATTTATTGTTCACTCTCAAGACCATGCCAAGGGAAGAGCTAAGAAGACAAAATCTGGAGCTGAGCGCTTGAGGCCGCAGATTGAAGCTGGTGGGTCTGAACAGCAGGGTGGCGATGAATGGAGACCCACCGGATGGAAAAGTGAAGGCTGTTTGTCATTCAGAGCTTGCTGGAGCAAAGGAGTCAGACACCATCACTGGGAGACGCTGAAGGGCCGACAGAGGAGAGGGAAAGCTTCACAGCGGAACAAAGGAAGGTTCCAGGTGTGACTGGAGGCTCTTGGCCTGGAGAAGCTGGAGGCGGGGTAACTAGAGCATCCGATGTGATTGGTTAGGGGAGCATATCTGGCTTCTTCTGATTGGTTAGATTTCTCTGGTTGGAAACAGGGACAAAAATTAGGGAAGCTGTTTTTTTTTTGTTGTTGTTTTGGTTTTGGGTTTTTTTTTTTTGCGGTACGCGGACCTCTCACTGTTGTGGCCTCTCCCGTTGCAGAGCACAGGCTCCAGACGCGCAGGCTCAGTGGCCATGGCTCACGGGCCCAGCCGCTCCGTGGCATGTGGGATCTTCCCGGACCGGGGCACGAACCCGTGTCCCCTGCATCGGCAGGCGGACTCTCAACCACCGCGCCACCAGGGAAGCCCCAAATTAATTTTAAAAAAACTGCTAGATCATTTCCACCAGCCTCACAGTTAGAATGCTCTTTATTTCATGATTGCTTGATAAGGCTTTGGATCATAAAACAGAGGCAGTTTTAGAGTTAGAAACGTGATCAGTTGTAAATAAGGACATAGTAACTGTGTGATGACTTCCCAGATACTTCTGAATTTTCCCCAAATCTGTAGTCTTCAACATGGTTTTGTATAAATACATGTGTATGCACACGTGTCAGTGTGTAGTACTGAACACAGCCCATGATGTAATTCTGACCCCCAAACTTCCCCACGGACAACCACTATTACGAAATGTATAACCAAAAAAAATCCTAAGATGTATATTTTGAATATATATATGTATGAGTGACATGTGTAAAGTCCCTCAATAAGTGGTAATTGAGTAAATTGCAGTGTAAAATGCAGCATCATAGAAAATAATGTCAATGTTCATGAAAACATTCATTTTTATAGCTCCTCCTACTGGAGGAGCTACTGGAGGTCCCATCATGCTCATCACCAGCTTGACACTTCGTTAGCTCTGTGATGCAAGGGACCAGGTCTCTACTGACAAGTATGTACCCAGAGCCTAGCCCTGCATCTGGCCTGTCCAGCATGACTGCCAGGTTTCTGGTTTGGGAGTCTAATTGGATGGTGATGACAAATAAGAATAGAAAGTGTACTCTAGGGACAGAAAGAGTGAGGAAAAAGCCATGAATCTGAGACAGCTATGGGAATATAAAGAATGGAGTATGCCACAGAGCTGAATGCCGTCAAGAGAGCAAATATGAAAGGGCTACAGAGTGAAGGTCATCACTCTGGTGATCTTCATCAGAAGAGATTGTTGGTTACCATGGCAGGAACAATTTCAGGGGAGTGATGAAACGGAATCCAGCTCCACACTGTCCCCCGAGATTCAGGCACAACCTAAATGTTCTCCCAAGATGTACTTTCCTCCACAGCGCTTATCACCTTCTAGCCCACTATATGCCTTTTTCTCTATTTTGTTTATTGCTTGTCCCTCAATGGAGTCCAGCGGAACTGTGAATGGCTATGTGAGCTAGCTCTTCGTTGCCTGGACACAAGCCAGCTGGGACCAGAGGCTACTCATTCCCCCGGCTGGAGGGACTACACATGAACTCATCTCTTTAGGGGACCAGGGATCCCAAGGTCTTGAAGTGCAGAGCAGCAGGCGTTTTCCAGTCCTCACCTAAATAGCTGGTAGCTAAGCTCAGATGCTTATTCTCTTGTGCAAGGTTACTCTCATTTCTACCTGATAAAAAGGAGATCAACGAGGGTTGGGGTGTCTCTGTTGGAACATAGTCCCATATCACATCAGCTGTGATCTGTCTAGACATACCTGTCTGTAGATGCTGTGAGGATGACGGAGGGGGTGACTATGGCCCTTCTGCCTGTGAGTTCCAGATGGTACCAAGCGATAGCTCAAGTCACAGTATGACAGAGGGGCTGCTGAAGGGGGGCAGAAGCCACTGTGCCCCCAGAGCCTGGCAGAAGACTGACTAGACCACCTCAAGATGCTTTCATCACACACATCCCATTGGTGGCAAGGGGAGGTCGCTGGGAAGGTCAGCTGTTGGCAGGGGAGATCTCATTGACTACGTCTGCAGGCTCTCCTGGCTAAGCTTGGTGATGTGGTTTCCAGGGGCCACTAGAGCCTGGGAGTGAAGAGGTCCCTGGGGGACCAGGAGTCCATGATTACCTTGTCTCATGAAGTGAAGTGGCCACTATGGAAGCCTCAGGGTAGGGGAGCTACTGAGCAGGTTCTTGGGCCACTAAAGCCCAAAGGCAACTGGATCCCTCAGAAACGTGAGAGCAGCACTTTCTCCATGGAAAAGGAATCTGGGCTGAATAGGAGACTGACGATTAGGAGGGGCAGGTGTACCGAGCCTGTTCTTGAGTTGGGGAATTTGAGTTCATTAGGAACAAGGAGAGGAGACTGTCAGGTGGTCCTAACTACAGGGTGAAGGCCCCCTGTAGCGCCTGCAGCAGGGGACGCCCCTGGTACTCCCTTCAAAGCTGTTGTAAGACAATTAGACCATCAGCTCCATGACAACAGCAGGGGCTGTGTCTTTGTGTCACCACTGCATCTCCGGTATCTAGAACACCTCCTGGCACGTGGTAACTGCCCGATAAATATTGGTTGAATGAAATGAATGAATGAGGTTCTGTGTTGAGGAACAAGCGAGGCATAGAGAGGTGAAGTTATAGAGACGTTCAGCCCCTGCACAAGAAAAGGAACACAGTTCCTTTGGCTGACCACGCTATTGGTTTAGCAGTGGGGTTGTAAGGCTGTATAGTGGGTGTGTCACTCAACAGTGTCACTTTGTGGTTCCTTCTCAGAGTTCACCTTCTCCTTTTCGTGACCTGACCTTACAGAATGGAGCTGAGTATATCCCTTACTCCATGGAAGTCCTCCACTTCCTTCTGTATTACCTGTTCAGCTCTCATTCCCTCCCCAGCTAGACCCACTCAGGGATGAGCATGGAATGTCCTCACCATACACTTCTAGGTGTCTATTGGTATGTTTATCTGGGCTGACACACAGTTGGCACACATGGGCTCAGAACCTCAGAAGAAGCTCATTCTGATTGGGTGGGGCCCATGCCACACCTATTTTTTTAAATAGATTTTAATGAGTTATTTTATTTTTTATTTATTTTTGGCTGCGTTGGGTCTTCGTTGCTGCCACGGGCTTTCTTTAGTTGCGGCGAGCGGGGGCTACTCTTCATTGTGGTGCGCTGGCTTCTCATCGTGGTGGCTTCTCTTGTTGCAGAGCATGGGCTCTAGGCGCGCGGGCTTCAGGAGTTGTGGCACGCGGGCTCAGTAGTTGTGGCTTGTGGGCTCTAGAGCACAGGCTCAGTAGTTATGGCGCACGGGCTTAGTTGCTCCCCGGCATGTGGGATCTTCCCGGGCCAGGGCTTGAACCCGTGTCCCCTGCATTGGTAGGCGGATTCTTAACCACTGTGCCACCAGGGAAGCCCCCATCATAGCTTTTAAACCGATTTATTCTAGCAGTGCACTGTGTCTCCACGCAGGAGGAGGGCAGTTTGGGGATGTAGAAGGAGCCTCTGCTGACTGTGGTCATTCACTGGTTGGCTGTCCTTGGACAAGACGCATCAGCTCTCCCAGCCCCACTTCTTCATCTACAAATTAGGGGGTTGTACTGTTCAGATCTGCACACTTTGCTCTCTAGGGCCCCCTGGAGAGAGGGAGGTGGGGTCCAGGTCCTCCCTCTGCCTCAACCCAAGAAGCTACATTTTGGGCCCCCATGCCAGCTTAGATATGCTTGCATAGCGTGTTTGGGGCTTAAATTTAAAAAAATAGGGGACTTCCCTGCTGGCACAATGGTTAGGAACCCTCCTGCCAATGCAGGGGATGTGGGTTTGAGCCCTGGTCCGGGAAGATCCCACATGTCATGGAGCAACTAAGCCCCTGCGCTATAGAGCCCGTGAGCCACAACTACTGAGCCCACATGCCTAGAGCCTGTACTCCATAACAAGAGAAGCCACTGCAATAAGAAGCCTTGGCTCACCGCAACTAGAGAAAGCCTGCGCAGCAAAGAAGACCCAACGTGACCAAAAATAAATAAATAAATTTATTTTTAGAAATTTAAAAATAAAAATTAAAAAAAATCACAAGCCATCACTGTGGACATTCCCAAGGCTCTCTCGCCCCAGTTCTAAATGTTACAGGAGTCTAAGGGATACTGCAGAGAAAAGGGAAGGGTGGGTCTCAAAAGTCAGAGAAAAACTCAGAAAATCAAGCAAGTACTGACGCTGACCATCGGATTCTGCCCACGAAGCCTTATTTGCTCCTCTTTCCACGAGCTTTATTTTCCTCTTGTGGGTATAATAGGATGTGCTTCCTTTCCAAGTGGTGAAATATTCTGCCAAAAGAAAGTGCTCTGGGAATGCTAATGAAGTTTTATGAGAGCAGATTTGGGGGTAGAGGCTGGACAGAGAAGAGAGAATTTACAGGCAGCCCAGGGCAGAGCTTAGCTGGAGCCCGAGACATTTTTTCAAACAGCATTTCTGTGTCCAGGTTATTGAATGCTTTGCTACTTCAAATATGAAAGGCTCATCAGCTACAGAAGTTTCCTTTCTTGTTTTCTTCACTCAGTGCATTTTCAGGAGCTAGAATTCTGTTCCTCAAAGCTGGATCCACATGCCAATTTCCTGGGAAGCTTCTAAACGATACTGATGCAAAGCCCTTGTTCCTAGGGGTTGTGATTTGATTGATGTGAGGTGAGGTCTAGGCATTAGGTTTTTTTTAAGCTTCCAGGTTCTTCTAATGTGCAGCTCCAACTGAGGACCACCTAGGATGTGTGCAGATCTATCCTGGTGCTGAGGAGGAACTGCCAACCTGCTCCATGTGCCCCGTGGGTGCCATGCACTCACACCTCCCTCCTGAGATGGAGGAGAATGGCCTCCGCTCAGCACCAAGGCCAGTTGCAACAGTGTGCAGTGGGTTCCATCCCTCCCTCCTTTACAGCATCATACTTTCTCCCCTGGTTCCATCTACATGCGAGCATGCTGATACCAGTCCCCATCAGCATGAGGTTGATTCCACGTCCCGCGATGGACCAGTTGGTCCCACATCCAAGTTTAACTGCTGCCCAAGTTCCCTGCAGTCTCTTAGATTCAAGTTTAAGAGTTCTCTCAACTTGAGATTATATATCTTTACCTCCCAGTCCTTTTTTTCATTTTTCTTATGATATATATCATACCCAAAAAGAACAAATGCAACGTATGTGTAATTTATGAAACCTCGTAAGACGAATACTTGTGATCCTACCGTCAAATTAAAGATTATGATATTACAACACCATGTTTGCTTACCATTCACTCGTTTTTATTTTTAAATTATTTTGAAAGAAGTTGAGTAGGGACAAAAGATTGTCTATAATATTGTGCCAGGTAAAGAGATATAAAGAATAACAAGAAAGTGAGCATTCATGAACCTGCTCTCCTCTGAGCTCCAATATGAGTATCCAACAGCCTCTTTGACATCTCACTTTGATATCTAATTTAATATTAGCATGTGAAAAACATAATTCTTTGTTTTTCTTACCCAACTGCTTCTCTCCAAGTCTCTCCTATCTCAGGAAATGGCAACAGCATTCTGCCAGTTACTTAAGCCAAAATTCCTGGAGTCATTCTCAAATCCTCTTTTTCTCTCAAATATCACATCTATGGCGGACCCTGTGAGCTCGGTCTTTGGAATCCATCCTGAGTCCGCCCACTTCTCACTTCCTTCACCATCATCCTAGTGAGAGCACCTTTCGTGTCTTGCCTGGATCCTGCAAGAGCAGCCCATCTGGTCTCTTTTTTCCCCATCTCGCTTGTCCTCTGCCCACTCCCACCCCAGTTAATTCTCTACACCCCAAGTAGAATGATCACTTAAAAGCATCTATCAGACGAGGCTCTCCCCTACTCTAAGCCCTCCATGGCTTCCCATCACCCTATAATCCGAATCCAGGCCCTATGGGACATGGCACCAGGTTTCCTTACCAACCCCACTGCCACCTCACTTTTCCTTGCTTACTCCAGAGTGAGGAAGGGCTCACTCCCGGACACTCTGGGTTCACTCCCAGCCACTCTGGCTTCTGTTCCTCACACGCCAAACACGTTCCCATCTCAGAAACTTTGCCTTTATCATTCTTTTGCCTTCGGCATCAATGTCTACTCCCTAACCTCTGTCAGGTTTCTATTTAAATATCTTCTTCTCAGAGAGCCCTTCCCTGACCATCCTGTCTATTGTAGCACATCCTGACATAAGCATTTTCAATATCGTGTTCACTATGGTGTTCTAGGCTCCTACACCAGTGTTTGGTACATAGTAGGTGCTTATTAAATATTAGTTGAATGAATGAATGAATGAAATAAAGTGACATATTTCTTACTGTTAAGGTCTTGCAATGGAGTTGGGGGAAGGAGCCATGCCTTCATTCTACTTATTAGGAATTCTGTTTCAAAGCTACATAAACATATTAGAGCCAATTTACACAGAAAAGGGGAGCTCATCACAGATGTAGGACTATATCTTTGAAGCCAGTGTTTTGAAATATCTTGATAAATAGGGTATACCTGGACTTTGTTTGATTTTTAAGCCAATTTTAATATGAAATTTTAATTTCTTCACATATAGTTTCATTGATAAGCTTTAACTTATTCTTCTCATTTTATTTTTTCTATTTTCTTATCTATTATCTTTTTTTTTTTTTTTTTTTTGCGGTACGTGGGCCTCTCACTGTTGTGGCCTCTCCGTTGCGGAGCACAGGCTCGGGACACGCAGGCTCAGCGGCCATGGCTCACACGCCCAGCCGCTCCGTGGCATGTGGGATCTTCCCGGACCGGGGCACGAACCCGTGTCCCCTGCATCGGCAGGCGGACTCTCAACCACTGCGCCACCAGGGAAGCCCAGCATTTTTTTTTTTGGTAGATCTCTTTTGTCATTTAAAAAATTTTCAGATGGTACCAGTGACATGTGCAAATCTAAATGCTCGTTTTATCCAATCTTACGTCTATTTTATGAAACAAAATGTATCCTTGACTCAGGCAGAACACTTGGAATATGATTTAGTAAGATATCAACTATTTCTTAATAATTAACATGTATTTTAGTGGAAAATTCCGTTGATTTTCCATAAGAGTTCAGGGTTTTGTATACGGTTATTCTTTGATATTTTGATACTCTTAAACTACCTCATTTCATGAACTGCTTTAAACTCTCTGCTTCTTATAGGGATGAACTGTAGTCACGTTTCCCCTAAATGCTCATTTCAGGATTACTCATGCTTTTTCTTCCCTTTAAACACACATCCTAATTCCAAAATAATTGGTCACAACTATTTTTCCTCTCTCCATACGCCTGTGTATAATGTGGTCTTCAAAGGGAAATAACCATGTACATAAAATGTTTATTGTCATTGTTTTCATATTATAGCTGTTCAATAAATATTTGTTGCCTAAAAAAGTACAACTCTCTGTTTTTGCCTAAACCCCTGTTTTAAAGGTTAAAATATATATACAGTTGATTCTCGAACAATACAGGTTTGAACTACGTGGGTCCACTTATATGCAGATTTTTAAAATACTACAGTACTGTACAACCTGCGGTTGGTTGAATCCATGGGTGAAGAACTGCTGATACAGAGGAACTTCATAGAGGGCTGACTCTACACAGATTTTCAACTGCACAAAGGGTCAGCACCCCTAACCTCTGCGTTGTTCAAGGGCACAAAGATTTGAGGTTTTCATAACGCAATAAAAGCATTTTCCTGGGAGACACGCATGAGCGTTAAGCTGTGTTGCTGTCCCACTCTCATGGAGATCACCATGGTAAGAAAGAAGAGAAACAGGACTTCCCTGGCGGTCCAGTGGCTAAGACTCCACACTCCCAACGCAGGGGGCCCGGGTTTGATCCCCGGTCAGGGAACTAGATCCCGCACGCGCGACAACGAAGATCCCGCAAGCCACAGCTAAGACCTGACGCAGCCAAGTAAATAAATATTTTTAAAAAAAGAAGAAAGAAGAGAAAGGATTTCCCAATTCTCATCCAAGGAAGCGGAAATCATTTTGTTATTCTTCTTTCTCAGGCAGTCAGCAGAAGGATGTTTGGCTATAGTTAACAACTGAGCATAGAGTTATAGCAGATAGATCATTGGAACAGTGAATTTGTCGAGCAAGTGTGTTTAAACCTGGTGAGGATGTGTGATGCTGTGTATACCTGTAGTAATGTCGGCTGAATAGGAAAGCCGTGGCCTTCACTTATCATTGGAACCACACTGAAGAGGCATGGTGACGTGCATGTGGGTCACAGCCTTTGCCCCCAGATTGCCCTCCGTAATGTGGGTGGGCCTTGTCCAATCAGTTGAAGGCCTGTGTAAAACAAAAGGTTGACCCTACCCCTAGTAAGGGAGAATTCTTCAGCCTGCCAGCTTTCGGACTCAAACTGGATGTCTATATGCTATATATACGTATAGGCTCTCTCTATATATGACCTTAAGTCATTACGCTTTCATGTCTGTTTTGTGGTGAAATCAGACTTGAGGCTCCAGAGCAGTGGGTAACAATAATGAAGGTAGGATGTCTGTACAACATTCCTCCTAGTGGGCATGAAACAGCGGCACCCTAGGGAAGCAGTATGTGAAGATCCGTCCCAGTGTAACCAAGCAGGATGCCATGGGGCCTTCTCGAGACAGACCCTTGCCCTCCACGTCCTTCCTCTTGTCTGTAGAGAAACTTCCGCCTCTTAGGCCTTCCCGAGCTGCAAAGAATAAACTTAATCATAGAGGTGAAAAAAGAAAGAAAGAAAGGAAAACTGTTAAGCAAGACAAAATAATAATAGTTTAGCCATTAAACAAAGTCAAGGACCTTTAGTTCTTCCTCAAGGGCTATGGATAATATTCTGAGCCATGTCCTTTGAGCTGTTTTGCAGAGACTGAAACCCTCACCAGGTGGAAGAAGTTAACTGCCCACAAGCATGGAGGCCCCAAGCCAGTTGGAACCAGAAAGTTGATGATGCTGACTTCCAATTACCTCACCACCAACCAATCAGAAGAAGGTCCACGAGCTGATCACACACCCCACAAGCCCCCTCCCTCACCCCGTCTTTATAAACCTTTCCCCGAAAACCATCGGGGAGTTTTGGCCTTTTGAGCAGTAGCTGCCTGGACTCTTTGCTTGATACCTGCAATGAACACTGCATTTTCCTTCACCACGACTGGGTGTCAGTAGATTGGCTTTACTGGGCGTGGGCAAGCAGACCCAAACTTTGTTCCATAACACCAGTGTCCCAGTGCCCCAGGATGGGGCGTTTAGTCTTGCAATGAGAGTATAAATAGCTTTTAAGTAATGGAGGACGTTGTTCAGGTGCCACCCATAAGCTCTTCCTCTTCCACTATCGGCCATGGGACTTCTTGACTGCTTCCCGTATAGAGAAGGAGAGAGGCTTGTTCCAGAAAATTGGGTCAGATATAGGAACAGAAATAGATGGGGATCTCGCAATGCAATTAACCATAGACTTGGTACTGGAAAGTCTAAACGTTCGGTCATTGCACAAATTCTCCCAGAAATCTCTGTAATTAATTAGCATATGGGAAATGACACCAGAGTGACCAGACAGAGGTGGACTCGTGAGGATTAGCAGGAAACGTGGACTGGAGTAGGGTTCAGAAAAGGATTCTGGAAGCACGTGCAAAGAGGGAGAGGCTTGGGCGGGATCATTTTTCTGGACACTCTTGGCTGCAGGTTTCATCAGTGCCTGATAACATATGATACAGAGTTAGAACTTAAAATATTTTAATTCGATGCACAGGTATAAATATATATTAATGTATGTTTATATCCTTAAATTAACAGTTACGTTATGCCATTCTCAAGTTATCCTTCTTTTCCTTGCCTCTATGAGGTCTAGAATAACAAGAACCCCTTTTGCTGTTATTAGATGTTCCAAATCCGAGCGGGCTCAGGAGACAATGGCAGGAGGGCGGAGGTGGTTGAGTGAGCAGCGCCCCTTGTGGCGAAGTGCTGGAGCACATGAAGAGGACTGAAGGCTGCACTAATATGGTCCTCCAGCTGGGACCTCAGGACTGTCACAGGTGATAAAGCTGCTTGAGCTGGTGGGACCCAGACAGGAAGACGAAGTTGCCTCCTTTGAAATTCCCTTTTTTTGAAATATTCATTTTATTTACTTATTTATTCATTTCTTTATTTTGGCTGCGTTGGTTCTTCATTGCTGCGCATGGGCTTTCTCTAGTTACAGCGAGCGGGGCTGCTCTTCATTGCAGTGCACGGGCTTCTCATTGCAGTGGCTTCTCTTGTTGTGGAGCACAGGCTCTAGGTGCACGGACTTCAGTAGTTGTGGCACGCGGGCTCAGTAGTCGTGGAGCACGGGCTTAGTTGCTCCGTGGTATGTGGGAATCTTCCCGGACCAGGGCTCGAACCCGTGTCACCTGCATTGGCAGGCGGATTCTTAACCACTGTGCCACCCTGAAATTCCCTTTTATCTATTCCTTTTACAGAAGTCAGAGTCAAGAATGACAGGACCTCTGTGGCCTTGAATAGATGCTACCCTGGGGGATGCTTCCGCTTGTGAAGCAACTTTAAGAAAATTCTCTGGGATAATTCTAATTGTTAATCCTTCTCAAGGTTATCTTCCTTTCCAGAACCTGACCCTCTTCTCCACGCTTGGTATTTGCATTCTAAGAGTGTGATGTGCAGAGATCTTTCTCTACAGCTACCCTCGGGCAGGATGAATCATTACTATTGCCAATTCTGTGCAACTCCCAGCAACTTTACCAAAGTTCCCCGACCTTCTGTCAACTTTGAAAATGAGATCGACTCACAGTGTTAGCTCTATAGCCAGAGTCACCCAAACGTCATGCCATTGTAAGAGGAAAGCTACTCTGAGAAATACCGTTGAGCCCTGGTTCCATAGAGCGGAGGGTCTATGACCCAGTGTGAAACGCAAACCCAGCAGTACGTTCTCCTACCTTCTGACTGGTGCCAGTTCGTATCATTCACGTCAGTTGTTTACTGATCCTCAGCCTTTCCATCCAGGCCATGGACATAAAGACACATTACATAAAAATCAGTTAATGTGTGTGAAGATATTTAATGAGATTAAAGATTGGGCTCAATGTTTGTGAATTCTAACCCGAGCTCTGCAGCTAAGGTGTGACTGTCTCCAGGCAACTTGTTTACCCTCTGGAAATGAGTCTTTTTCTTTATAAGGGTAATGGACGTTCTGTTCATCAAAAGGTCTTAATTATTCAGAAGCTAATTATTCTGCCTCTGCACTGTCTTGGTTATTCTTCCTCTTCGCTGACTGTCTCTGGCAGTCTTTTCTCTCATGATTAGTAGGGTTTTCCATTCTGCCCTCAGTGGTGCAAAGAAAATTGGCTTTTGCAATTATCTACCCTCTTTTCCAACTCACTGGATAGTGGGGAAACTTCAACGAGCCCATTAACAACATATCTGTCTTTTTCCAGTTTAAAGGGTCTCCTTTTGTATTAAAACAATTGCTTTCATAATTGTATACCTTCTCCTTCTCCTCCAAGGAAGTATCTTAGTGTTGACAGTTGAGACTGTCCTGGATCAATGCAGGGTTCCCTGGATCCCTTCTGGTCTCTGTTGTGGAGTAGTTGGTTGGGCTGGGAACAGTATCTTCTGAAGTGCAACTGGTCCCTCTGGCCTTTTGGTGTGTGATGGCATCTGTTGCCACTGACCACTGGCTTGCCTTGCCCCTAACCATTGGGAGTCCCCTGCACAGTGGTTTTGTCTGGCAGACCTTAGGATTGTGCCAATACTGTGGTCTTCTCATCAGTGGGGCATGTGGCCAACACTGGGAAGGAAGGGGCTAATGCACTCTCTGTCTCTGTCCCTGTCCCTGTCCCTGTCTGTCTGTCTCTCTCTGGCTCCTTTATCGAGAAGTAGCTTCTAAGTCTGGAAGTAGCACACATACCTTCTACCCACCTTCTCACTGGCTGCCAGAAGGACCAAAGTCATGTCATCTCCTCTATCAGGAATCCACAGCCTGTCTTTCTTCTGCCCAGGGAAACACGCCACAAGCCCCGATGTTCTGGGTGTCCTCGAGACTTACCAAGAAGTTTCTACAGCACCTTGACCCCGCCCTTGGAGATGTAGCCTCAACTCTGGGACAAATGGGAAACTTGCCTTCCAACTTCTTGGCTCTAATTTGGTCTCTGTCTCTCATCTCCCACAATCCAGATGGGAGTTTCCTTTCTTCTCTCTATTTAGGCAAGACGTCCCTGACAGCACACTCTCCCCCTCCTGCCCTCGGCAACATCAGCCCTCACCCCCATCCCCAGAGCTCTGGCACAATGGCTGCCAGAGAGTAGTCACTTACAGAGAGAGGAATGTGCAACACACTGGTTAAAGTTATCAAAGGGTCATCTTTACTACATCAAATTTCTATCAGACACAAGGGAAGAGGAAAAGAGATAAGACCCCCAAATTTGGTTATTTACTGGCAGTTCTGTTGAATGATTTGATGAGATATTAATCAAAACTGTTGGTTTAAATGAATGATGTGGGAATCCTATTATATACGCATGATCTATTTCCTCTCCTCTGGATCACTGAGGGTTGGTTACAACGGCTGTTCTAAAGAAATCATTATTAAAATAGATCCTTGGGAGGCTGGAAGATGACTCGTCAATGACGGTAGCAAGGAAGTGGAAGCAGAAGTGGACAAAGGGATGTGCCTAATGCTGATCCAATCCCTGGATTTAAGTGGATTCGGCCCACGGAGAACATACTGCTGTGACACAGGAAAAGCCCATCACAGCAACGCTCTTAATTCCTGTTATTTGCCCGGACACCCTCCTGCTTTTCTGTGCGAATCCACTGACATTTGAATCTTTGACCTTATGGTTCTGCATCTTAACTTCAGAAACGTGCCTCGGTTCCCTTCCTCGGAAGCTCCCTTTTGGTCCTCTTCTCTGACACTCAGAGGCTTTTCTCTCTGGGACGTGACTTTGCTTTCATCCACCTACACCTGCGTTCAAGAATAAGAGCTTCCTCCCCACGCCATGCCAGCTGGACCAGCTGCCTGGCCTTTACTGCAGTTGGTAGAACGGAAAAAAATTACAAAGTCAAGTGCCGTTCAACTCCAGCAGTGACAAACTATCTCCAATGAAAAACATTCCAGACGTTCTTGCCGGTCTCCTAACTACCAAGAAACTTTGAATAAGCAAGCAGGAAACGCACACAAAATTCAAATCACTTCGCGTAGCATCATAAAAAGAAAATTGGAATAGATCTTAAAGTCCTCTAGTACAATGCTCCCTTCTGTTTAAGAGGACACTGAGACGTTTTTAGAAGTTAATGGAATTTCCACCGAAGATTACACAGCTATTTATCATGTATCAATCTCATTAACTTCATCACATACAGGGTGGCAAGGATGTGATGATGAAAGACTGAACGTAACAGCGTTGCTGTTGCGGGATGTTTTCACAGAGCCCCTCAATAGTCACAATGAAGACCGCTTGGCTGCAATCCATCTCGTCTCACTAGAAGCACATTTAACCACCATTATACATCAGAGACTTCTCTATATTACTACCGTATAATCCAGCAATCTCACTCCTGGCTATATATCCAGAAAAGACAAAAACACTAATTTGAAAAGATACATGTGCCCCAATGTTCATAGTAGCACTATTCACAGTAGCCAAGACATGGGAGCAACCCAAGTGTCCTTCAATAGACCATTGGCTTAAGAAGATGTAATACATATATACAATGGAATAGTACTCAGCCATAAAAGAGAATGAAATATTGCCATTTGCAGCAACACAGATGGACCCAGAGAATAGCATACTTAGTGAAGTAAGTCAGACAAAGACAAATATCATATGATATCACTTATATGTGAAATCTAAAAAAATAATATGAATGAATCTATGTACAAAACAGAAACAGGCTCACAGACATAGAAAACAAACTTCTGGTTACCAAAGGGGGGGAGGTGGATAAATTAGGAGTATGGGATTAACAGATACAAACTACTATACATAAAATAGACAAGCAACAAGGATTCACTATACAGCACAGGGAACTATATTCGACAGCTTGTAATAACCTATAATGGAAGGTGATCTGAAAAAAAGTCTCTCTCTCTATAACTGAATCACTTTGCTGCACACCTGAAACTAACACCATATTGTAAATCAACTATACTTTAATAAAAAAGAAGAAAACTTGCTCTATTAAAATTGAGTGTGTGTCTACTTCCCCTTGAGGGAGTGTGTCCTTGTGTGTACCGTGCTTTCTTCTCGTCTGACTAATGCCCAGTGCTGTGTTTGACCAGAGTCCGTGCTCAGTAAGTTCTTGGTAATTTGAACTGCATGCTAGGAGTCAGTCACTCAGCTCTGTAGTAAGGCTCAGAGTCTTAACTTGAGGTGCATAGGTCCTCTTCAGGTCTGTGAATTTCTTAAAGTGATACTCAAAATCATGTGGATGTGTGTTCGTGCCCCCCTACACATCCCCCCAGACCCCTGGGGGATATTTCAGTGTTTGGCAGCAGCATCTTAAAGAGATTAAAGGGCCAGTGTAACAGAGGACAAACTGTGCTGTGCTGAGCGCATCGGTCACCAGTCCCCCCTTGGGTCTCCACCTCCCTGGAAGGGCACGTGGGCCTGAGCAGATAGAAACTGGAAACGCTTCAAACAGAGCTTTGGCATCACTGGAAGAGTATGAAATGGTTCAGGGTGATCATCATGGAGTGGATGTAACGCCCCAGGACCTACTGGATAAAAAAACAAAGATAAATCAAGAGCAAAGCCACGAGTAGGAGGCACCAGGGTCAAGCACCTCTATCCTTGAGCAGAGGGGCTGTGGACAAATATCTATAGCTTCCCTCATTCCTTTGTGGTTTTTTTTTCTATGTAGGTATTCTTTTCTTTCAACTCCATATAACAACCCTTTCTCAATGAAGAAGTATTAGAAATAACAAAAGAGTTGAAGAACCAATGAATCAATGAAGAATTATTTGAAGTAAAAGCAAAGAAGAGTGGACTGGAGTTCAAAATGAAAGTGATCTATCTGCTTAGATTGATAAAAGTGGAGCTGGGTTTTAAGTTGTCCATCAGCAGGAAAACCTTCTTTGGAAGTCACGAGATCCCAGACACTGGGGATACTTAAGCAGAGACTAGATTTCTCCCTCTTAGAGATGTCACAGAAGAGATTTCTCACTGAAAAGGCAGCAGAAGTAGCTAATTACTCAAGTCTTTTTAGAAAACTTAAATTTATTTAGTTGTTAGGAATCTTACATTGATTACCAGCGCATATAGAGGGCAAAGTCACTAAGTATGTAATACCTAAAGAACTTATGTTTGTCTGTGGGCTCTGTTTTTGAAATCAGTTTTCTGTACCCACCAATATCTGTCTTGGTTAAAACTGGAATTGATTTAATCCCCAAAGCTCACATACACTGACAAGAGTTGACAGTTCTCATGTATGCTGGGTGAAGAATTTAAAATCTGAAGCAGATAAACTGTATGTCCAGGTGATAAATAATTAGGAATGGAGGGAGGGCCATATTCATAATTTCTTAAAAATCAGGGCCATGGGTTTATCTGCATTTAATTTGCAGTATAGGAAGTAATCACTGGTTCCTCCAAATTCTTACAGAACTCTGTGTCTAACTTAAGCAGCTTGTACTTTTTACCTTTTATTTTAGGCATCTGTGCATGTGTCTTGTTTCCTACTGCTCTGACATTCCTTGAGGGCATAGCTTTCAACTGTACCTCATTCAGAGTGCCTAAAAATCTTGGAAAGATACAAGTGGGTTATGTTTCTCCGGAAGCTAATCTTTTTTTCTTTTTAGTTTTCTGTGATTAAACAAAGGTGCCAAATGCAAGAACTCTGTAGCTAAGAGGAAGTATAGGGCCAAGTACAAGGGGAGAGGAGAACCAGTGAATTCGTGGTGGTGCACTGTATTTGCCAAGGCAAGCAAGTCAGGACGATTCTTCTATGCTGCGGTGACAGAGACACACGCAAATGTCCATGGGTTAGCGCACATACAACGTTTATGCTTATTTTTATTTTAATACAATTAAAGTTTTGCTTTTTGCTCATGAAATGTCCCAAAGGGATGTTGCTGGTTGGGTGGTTCTCTAAGACAGCTCTCCTCCAACTGGACACTCTGAGACCCAGGCTTCTTGTACCTAGTGGCACCATCATTCCCTAGCGCCAAAGCAAATAGAGAACTCGTAAAGTATTTCTCAAGAAATTTTAGGGGTCAAGTCTGGAAGTAGTACACATGACTTCTACCTACATTCCATTAAGAAGAACGTACCAGATGGCTTCACTTTTAAAGGAGGCTGAGACATGTGGTCTTTCTATATGCCCTTGTTAGGGCATAAAGTGTCGGCGAAATAGGTTTGGCAAACGTGAAGCACTGTCTCTGCCACAGTGACCAAATATCCATTGTATCACTCTGTGAGCGTCTAGAATATGCTCACCCTTTCCCTTAAGAAAACAACTCAAAGTTCCATCAAGTCACTGCCTGTAGATCAAAGTCCAGGACCTCCCAGTGATGTATGAATTTTAAAATTTTCCTCTTCCTCAAATTCAAATGTGACTGTTTAAAGCAATCTTTGAGTAGAAAGACAAGTTATCCGGTTCCCTAAGTGCACTCAAGACACAGTAGCGGAATAGGGACAGGATGACAGTAACACATACTTCCTGGAGAAAGGGAAAGGACGGGTAATATACAGAAGTCATTGGTCCACAGCAGTAATGAAATCCTATAGGGCAGGCGTTGGGATGGCTTCCTACCCTATTGGGGCGAGGCAGGGAAAATTCTTTGATTAAATCCTGATTCTGATTTTCAGGAGGGAATCCCTTCTCCATTGTTTCCTTTAATATAGGGATGGTGTCTTCCATTTATTTCTCTTATAGTTCAATGATTAAGTGAATCCTGTTGTTGGATTAACCAATAACAGGCAGAAAGACAAGTAGATTTCTAATGTTGTACAATATGCAATAGGAAGGAGGTCTTTACTCTGATTCTGCAGACATCTGACCAGACCAGCTAAGATATCCTTAGCCAGGATTATGACACTTTGACTGTAGTAAAGACAATGTGCTGTGTTTCAAAGTATTCCTCTGCGTTAGCTACTATCATCTGTGTTGGGCAAGGCGTTATAGAAAGAGATGAACTCAAGAGAGAAAGTTTGTTTATAAGAGGAAAAGAAACACAACAGATGCAGTCCAGAAATTTGGAGCCTTGCAGGACTGGAAAAGTCAATTGCCGCTAGACCCCGAAGAAGAATAAATGGGACTTTACAGGCTCTGGAAAAAGAAGATTGAGTGAATCTTCTCAGATTAACATATGTGGTATTCCCAACTCTGAGAGCCTCAGGGTAGTTGCCATTAAGTAGAGAGAGAGAAAGATGTGGATGAAGAAGCAAAGATGCAAGGGAGACATGAAAACTATGTTTAGGAAAGAATTCTAGGCATGGTATACACTCAATACATGTTTAATTAATTGTAAAATAAACATATACCTTAATATCATAAGTATTTCAAGGTACTTGGACCTTTTGTGAAGAATACATCTTTCTCATGTCAAACAGCATGCTTTTAGTAAAGTAATATTTAAAAGTTAATGAGGCCGACTTCATTTACTGATTGAACAGTTAAGCTATAGAAACATATTTGCAGAATATATCCCTTACTAGCAAGCAGCAGTTGATTAGCTTGGCTTGTAACGCACCACCCATTTTGATGAACTTACTAACTGAGGTTTTATTATGGGCAGAAAATGAAAAATACATAACCTCGCTCAGGTTAAAAAATTAGTAGGATTTCTTCTGACACAGCATGCAGATATACAGACTCCCATTTCAGTCACAGAACTGAAATTATTCAGAAACGAATAAAATACCAACTAAGCAAGATGAAGCCAGCACACGATCATTTCCGTCCCTGACCACTTTCCTTCAAATTAACCCAGGAGCCAAAGGGAAGCCAACTGAAAAAAAAAAAAAAAAGAGAATGTTAACATAGCAAATTTATGAGGGTAGCTTGATAAAATGTGTTAGCTTTGATATAAGTACATGATTGCTTTAAAAAATGAAAAATACCCATCTATAAAAATAAGTATCAGGAAGACATCTACATTCAGGTAGGATGTACCGGGTGTTGGCAGATCACCAGTTTCATTGCAACAACTTGAAAAGTAAATAATGTTGGTGGGGCAGCAGGTAACAATCATTGCTATTGCTACTATTTATTGAGTACCAAGCCCAGGCTCTCCACTGAGCTAAATTCTCAATATACTTGAATTTAGTTAATCTTTGTAATAACTATTTGAGGTAGATATGAAAAAATGAAGCTTGGAGGAGTTAAATTAGGTTCCCAAGGTTATCTGGCTGGTGAGTGGAGAAGCCAGTATTTAAGGCATTTTATCTGACTCTAAATCCCACGCTAGGGGCTTCCCTGGTGGCTCAGTGGTTAAGAATCCGCCAATGCAGGGGACACGGGTTCAAGCCCTGGTCCGGGAAGATCCCACATGCCGTGGAGCAACTAAGCCTGTGTGCCACAACTACTGAGCCCGCGTCCCACAACTACTGAAGCCTGTGTGCCTAGAGCCTGTGCTCCGCAACAAGAGAAGCCGCCGCAATGAGAAGCCCGTGCGCTGCAACGAAGAGTAGTCCCTGCTCGCTGCAACTAGAGAGAGCCCGTGCACAGCAACGAAGACCCAATGCAGCCAAAAATAAATAAATAAATAAATTTAAAAAATAAAATAAATTCCATGCTATTTATTTAAAAAAAAAAAAAGAGGGGAGTGATGTGGCTTAGCAACTGCACGTGTAAAAATTATGTAGACAATTTAGGCAATAAACGTGGATATGAGTCAACAGTGTGACGTGGCTGTCAAAAAAATATAATCAATTCAACCTTTTGCTGCATTGCTAATAATAGTAGCTCATATCTTTTAAGTGCTGGCCCTGGCCATGTGCTAGGCCTTATTCTAAATACCTTACATGCATTAACTCATTTTATCTTCACAACGATCTTACAAGGTCATCTCTTTTATACAGTTGAAGGGACTGAGGCTCAGGAAGGTCAAAGACCTTGCGCAGGGTTACAGTAGCCAGAATGTGGTGACTGAATGAAGAGAGACCCCGCTTTTCTTCTGGCTGTGCCCAGATCTTTCCTTGGGGTTAGTATTTGTGTCTGTAAAAGCAAGGTGCAGGATTCTGAGTTCATGAAACTTCACCTCCTATTTACATGAGTGGTTCTGAGCGTGCCTAGGGCCCATCCAGGGAATCGGTGGCATGGAGAGCTCCATGCCCACACTCAGAGGCGATCATTCAGAATCAGCATTTTAAACAACATTCCTGAGTGATTCTGACATCACATGGTCCTCTGAGGATGCTCCAGAAACACCAGTTCATGGCAGTCCAAGACCAGCTTAAGATGAGATAGGTCAGGTACAAGGGAAAAAGAAGGGTTGTTTCAAGTCTCAGAAGAAGAGATTAAGAAGAAAGTCTTCAGGGACTTCCCTGGTGGTCCTGTGGTTAAGACTTCACCTTCCAGTGCAGGGGGTGTGGGTTCCATCCCTGGTCGGAGAGCTAAGATCCCACATGTCTCACAGCCAAGAAACCATAACATAAAACAGAAGCAATAGTGTAACAAATTCAATAAAGACTTTAAAAATAAATGGTCCACATCAAAAAAATCTTTAAAAAAATAAAAAAAGAAGAAAGTCTTCACACACAAACACACGGGGTGTGGGGGGAGGGAGAGAGAAGTGTCTCGTTCCTAAGTCTCTCACACACACAGATTAAAAAATATGTACAAAGATAGTAACTTTTAAAATTTATATACCTGATATTACTTGTTACTTTATTTTATTATGGCTTTGTTGCTTTGATGATCATAACAGTCATAAAAGTTAAAATGCATCCAGTAAATCAGTCTTTTAGAAGAATATTATGACACTGGAAAGCTGAAAAATACAAATTTTAATTCAATAGACTTTGTTTCTTAGAGCAATTTTGGGTTCACAGCAAAATTGAGAGGCAAATAAAGAGAGGTCCCAAATTCCTGCCACCCCCATGTACACACACAGCCTCCCCACCAATGATCAACGTCCTGCGTTAGTGTGGTATGTTTCTTACAGTCAGGGAACTGACACTGACACATCATTATCAGCCAAAGTCTATATTAGGGTTTACTCTTGGTTTTGTATAATCTATGGATTTTGACAAATGTCAAATGACATGGATCCACCATTATAGTATCATACAAAAGAGTTTCACTGCTCTAAAAATCCCCTGTGCTCACTGTTTCATTCCCCCGCCACCCTACTTATCCCTGCACATGCCAGGAACCCCTGGCAACCACTGATCTTTTAACTGTCTCCGTAACTTTGCCTCTTCCACAATGCCATATAAGTGGAATCATATACTATATAGCCTTTAAGATTGGCTCCTTTCACTTCGCAGCATACATTGAAGGTCCCCTCTTGTCTTTTCATGACTTGATAGTTCATTAGTTTTTGTCACTGAATAATATATCATTATATGGATGCATCATCCTTTATCCATTCACCTATTGAAGAACATATTGGTTGTTTCCATATTTTGGCAATTATGAATAAAGCTTCTATAAATATTTGTGTGCAGGTTTTTGTGTGGACTTAAGTTTTCAACTCAATGTAGATAATACCAAGTTATGCAACTGGTGGATTATGTGGTAAAAATATATCTGGTTGTGTAAGAAACTGCAACTCTGTCTTCCAAAGTGACTGTACCGTTTTGCATTTCCACTGGCCATGAATGAGAGTTCCTGTGGCTCCACACCCTCGTCAGCATTTGATGTTGTCAGTGTGTTGTGACTGTATCCATTCTAGCAGGTGTGTAGTGGAATCTCACTCATTGTTTTAATTTGTAACCCCCTAAAGACATATGATGTTGAACATCGTTTCACATGCTTTTTGATGGTCCTTATATCATCTTTGGTGATATATCTGTGTTATCTTGCCAATTTTTTAATTGGATTGTTCACTTTCTTATAGTTGAGTTCAAGAGTTCTTACTTTGTATATTAGCCCTTTATCAGAGATGTCTTTCACTCATATTTTCTGTCAGGCTGTGGCTTTTCATCTCATCATCTTGGCAGAAGTTTTTACTTTTAATGAAGTCCAACTTACCGATTTTTTCTACCATGGAACATACTTTTGGTCTTAT
Source organism: Stenella coeruleoalba (assembly GCF_951394435.1). Taxonomy (NCBI): domain Eukaryota; kingdom Metazoa; phylum Chordata; class Mammalia; order Artiodactyla; family Delphinidae; genus Stenella; species Stenella coeruleoalba. The sequence goes on along the minus strand of NC_137162.1, from coordinate 79,651,003 downwards.
ATCTAAAAAGACATCACCAAATCCAAAGTTATCTAGATTTTCTCCTATGTTATATTCCAGAGTTTTCTGGTTTTGTGTTTTATATTTAGGCCTATGATCATTTTTTTGCAAATGGATGTCCAGTTGTTCCAGCACCATTTATTGAAAATACTATCCTTTCTCCATTGAATTGACTTTGCTCATTTGTCAAAGATCACATGACTATATTTGTATGACTATTTCTGGGCTCTCTATTCTGTTCCATTTACCTATTTGTTTATTCTTTCTCCAATACCACACTGTATTGTTTACTGTAACTTTATAGTAAGTCTTGAAGTCTAGTAGTGTCGGTCCTCCAACTTTGTTCTTCTCCTTCAATATTGTGTTGCCTATTCCGGGTCTTTTGCCTCTTCATATAAACTTTAGAATCACTTACTTGATAGCCACAAAATAGCTTGCTGAGGTTTTGATTGGGATTACAATGAACCTATACATTAAGTTGGAAAAAACTACATCCTAAAAATATTGAGTCTTCCTACCAATGAACCTGAACTATCTCTCCATTTATCTAGTTCATCTACGATTTCTTTCCTCAAAGTTTTGTAGTTTTCTCATACAGATCTCGTATCTATTATGTTCTATTCATACCTGAATACTTCATTTTTGTGTGCTAATGTAGGTGGTATTACATTTTCTGTTTCAAATTACAATGGCCTATTGCTGATGTATGGGAAGTTGACTGACTTTTGTATATTTACGTTGTATACTGCAACCTTGCTATGATTCATATCTGTTCCAGGTCAAGTTTGGGCCGATTCTTCGAGGTTTTCTACTTAGACGATCATGTCATCTGTGAACAAAGATAGTTTTATTTCTTTCTCCCCAGTAGATAAACTTTTTTTTTTTTTTTTTTTTTTTTGCTGTACGCGGGCCTCACACTGTTGTGGCCTCTCCCGTTGCGGAGCACAGGCTCCGGACGCGCAGGCTCAGCGGCCATGGCTCACGGGCCCAGCCGCTCCGCGGCATGTGGGATCTTCCCAGACCGGGCAACGAACCCGTGTCCCCTGCATCGGCAGGCGGACTCTCAACCACTGCGCCACCAGGGAAGCCCCGGGTAGATAAACTTTTAAATTTCCTTTTCTTATCTGATTGCATTAGCTAGGACTTGCAGTAGAATATTGAAAAGGAGTGGTGAGAGAGACATCCTTGCCTTGCTTCTGACCTAAGTAAGGAAGTTTCTAGTTTCTTTCCATTCAGTATGAATGTAGGTTTTTGTAGATGTCTTTTTATTAATATGAGGAAGTCCCCTCTATTCCTAGTTTGCTTAGACACAATATAATTTTAATATAAACAAGTACCCAAAATAGTGTCTACAGTTTGATCCTGATTTCGTGAAAAAGGTATTTTACATTGAAAAAAAAGAGAAAAAAAAAAAGAGTGGAAGGACTACTTTGTGGACTACTTAATTCGAAGTAGTCATTTTTGGCTGGAAAATGGGTATTTTCTTCTTTATATATTTCTGTATTTTCTAAATTCTCCCCAATTAACCTATATGTATTTTGTATAACAGAAAAATAACATTATGAAAAATGATTAAGTGTTCTAGAAAGAATGACTTGCAGACAGAAAAAAAAATTAGAGGCCAAATAAAATGGAAATCTAAGAGAGAACTGATGTAGTGACCAGGTCAGCAACGAGAATGTAAGCTCTCTGAGGGCCAGGTGTGACCGAAGTACGCCCACAGCGCAATAAATCAAGTCACCTTGAGTCTCAGCTTTGACTATGAAATGCCGTTTATGTATTTGGCATTCTGAGCATGGTTTTGGAACCAGGTTTGGAACCAGGTTTCTGTCTTTCCAGGTGGTTTTGCTCATTATTTTAGAATGTGGAGACAGAGGAGGAGAGAGAGAGAGAGAGAGAGAGAGAGAGAGAGAGAGAGAGAGAAACTGAACTGAACTACTGAACCAGGAACAGAATGATCTGATAGGTCCTAAGAGAGGGGAGGAGGAGCGCGCCCACAGCCCCAGGGTCGCGGGGCGGAGCGCGGGTGCCGCGTGCCGCACGCTGGCGGCGGGAAGGGTGCAGCAGCGCCCCCGCCTGGTTCCCGCGCTCGGGGTCCGGGCAAGTCCCGCCCGCCCAGGTGCCTCGAGAGCGCACTCCGCGGCCGGCGTTCTACCGGATTCGGCGGCTCCCGCGCCTGCCGTGTGCCGGGGCGGCGGCGGCGGCGGCGGCGGCGGCGGCGGCGGCGCAGGCGAGGGGCGTGGCGCCCACTGACCTGCGGCCGGCAGGCTGCAGCGAGCGCCGCGGACCGGCTGGAGCCGGGCTGAGCCGCCGCGCCGGCCTCCCGCCGCACACCGCGGGGGCGCTCGGGGACCGCCGCGCGGGCGCGCACGGGCGGCGCGGGGACCCTCGCCCGGCCTCGCGCCCACCTTCCTAGGGGCCGCGGCCGCGGGCAGCTAAGGCCCGCAGCCCCTCCGCCTCCAGTCTGGGAGCTCCCGGTCCCACTCTGCCATTGCCTATGGGGATCCGAGAGTTTCCCGGCGGCGCACCCGGGGGCAAAAGCATCGCCATGTGAGTAGCGCCCCGCGTGCGGGTGCGCGAGCGGGCGGCCGGGGGCTCTCGGCAGCCGGGACGCCGGGCGGTCTGGGGCTCGGGAGGGGGCGGCGCGCGCGGTGGAGGTGCTCGGGAAGTTTAGGGCATCCTCTCCCTTTCCACTCGTCCCAACCTGCTCTGCCCCGAAGCTCCCGGCGCCGGGCTCCGGAGACGGGACCCGACGCCCAGGGTGCGGAGGGAGCTGGGGTGCGGTGGGAGCGGGGAAGCGCCGGCCCTGCGGCCGCACCTGACCCTGACGGGACCAGGCTGCGCCCCTGCTCGCCCTCCGATCTCACTGTCCTTCTCTCCCTCCCCGCCCACCTGCCCGCGGCCTCAGTGGTATGAGGAGGTCACCGGACGTCAGCCCCAGGAGACTGTCCGACATCAGCCCCCAGCTCCGGCAGCTCAAGTATTTGGTGGTGGACGAGGCGATTAAGGAGGATCTGAAATGGTCGCGCTCGGTGGAGGACCTCACCAGCGGGCCCGTGGGGCTCACGTCCATCGAGGAGCGGATCCTGCGCATCACTGGCTACTACGGCTACCAGCCTTGGGCGGCGAGCTACAAAAGTAAGACCCCCTCGCCTCATTTCCCCGGTCCGCCGGCGCATCTCCCCCTGCGGCTGGCACGGCGGCCTCGGGGAGCGCGCGCAGCCCCGCGACCAGCCGCCCCGCTCCCACCCGCTGCCCTGACCGCGGACACCGACCCGGGCTTGCACGTTTTAGGAATAGGCCCGGAGACGGTTCTCCGGGACCTTTGGGAATATCTGATCCATTTTCTTAAATCCCCGCTCCTTCCCACAGACACCTCTCTGTCTTTATCCCCTTGCGTTTGAGATGTCACAATAAGGAGACAGATTGGGAACTCAGTGTATCCTGCACTGTGTGACTTCTCTGTGGATACGAACGTGTCAGTCGCCCCGGGTCGGGGCTCAGCTGGCTTGGTTAGAGACGACAGACTTAGCACGCCTGGATTTTAACTCTTCCCTGGGTCCCCAAGGCCCCGATGATGGAGGACGATTCTCGGGGCCTTCATTTTAGATGTCATTCACTCCCTTTGCCCCAGGTCTTTAGCTGTCCTCACTGTGGAGGTTCTATATGGATCATTCTAGCTATTGGCATTTGGTCCCTGAGAGATAAACGGTCGGTGCCAGGTGGAACAGCTGAGACTTTTCTTTGCCAGTGGGCCCCAGCGGATGGCTCTGGCAATGCTGTGATCAGTTATACAGATATTACCTGTGTGACCAGGACTAATGTGGTGGACATTTCTTTCTCTCATTTTGGAAGGGAGAAGTTGGCTATAACAAATTCCAGAACCTATAACTGTAAGCCACAATTCGGTGGCCTCACCACTGTCGTTTGACAAGCAGAAAGAGAGCCGTTTATCACCTCAGTCAGTCAAAGAATTGAGTATTGCTTCGTTCCATATGTAATCAAGACTAACAGCTTAATGATTTTGAGATATGGTTTCACCCTTCATGGCTTGAAATTGGAGCATATTTTATTGGTCCTTAGGAACAAAAAATCAGGCTTTTGTAAATTAGTCATATTGAGTTCTAAAAATACGTCTCCCTTTAGTTTTTTTATAAAACCCTGGATTCCAAGCCGAAGGTCAGTGGTATGCTAGCAGTTAGCTGGTTACTTTTATTTGCAGGAAGAAACATTAGATTTTAGTGTTTTGTTTCATGCCTTTACTTGTTTTTAAAGGACGGTGGTGATTGCCTTTAACTCTGTATCAACCTTTAAAAGGTTATCTGCCTTTCCTCTAATCTGCTTCTGCTGCTAAAATTGTAGCTGATAAATTGGCGTTGGATCCCGGAAGGGAGACAAGGGACCGTGTTTTCTTTTCAGCTGAGAAACGTCAGGTATAGGATAAAAGAATGAAAACCCATTGGAAACCATTTCTCTTATAGATAGGGGTAGGACACTCAGTTTCTATTTACACTTTCTAAATTTCGTTTAGAAATGGTCTGTTTCTTATTTCTCTTCTTAGCTTTCTTAGTAAGAAATTAGAATTGTCTAAAGACAGTTGTACAAATTACAGCCTTCATAGAGTCGTCTGTTTAGCCCCTGGAATCATAAGGTTTATCATTGTATAATTCTGAATATTTGCAACTGGCCCCATGAGCTTTATAGAAATTTTCACCAAGGCTTGTGACTCTGCAGGGTTGGCGGGGAGCTTTCAGCAGTGATTGACTGTGTTTGCTACAAACACACTTTATAATTAAGGCAGGGGGAAGGCCTGGAAAATGAGTCCCTTGTACCACCAGTGGTATTCTTAAATACCCTCTCTCTGAGGCTTCATTGAAGGAATAAAGAGCAGTAGACAAGGGTACAGTGGTCATTGTAATCAGAAGAAAATCATCTCACTCCCCCCTCTATTCCTGTGAAGATTCTTCTTTATTCCAAGAGATTTCCTTTTTACTAAGATGCTTTAGGTGACACCTGACGTTTTGATGAATGAATTGGACTTTAAATTTAGAGAAACTTATGTTTTATTAATGTAGCCAAAGATGTTTTAAGGTAGTACTTTGGCTGTTTGCTATTTCTACCCAAGTAGAAAAAAATAATAAAGAGGCTTATCTATCTGTTGGTATCAGTGAGTTATTTTGTTTGTCGGTTACTAATCACACTCAGGTAACTGGGAGAGATGATGATTATGAAATAAATATTCTTCTCAGGGTCTCCAGAGTAAGTTACGGGATGTTCCAAGCTTCATCCTTGACATCGTTGTGTCACCTTTGAGTCATCTTTCAAAGTGGCTTCTCTGTGTCCCCACTGAGGGAGTTGACAGTGAGAGTGTCTGGAGTAGTTGAGAGTGTAAGTTAGCTGCCTTTGTAGCAGCAGAAATTATTTGAATGACCAAATACTCACTGTTATCCTCTTAAGTTTTAGACTTTGTTTGGGGTGGTGAAGATAAATGAGGTAATTGCAAACAGTGCAGAAATGATCTTTGTTTGGGATTCTCAGCCCAATCAGTGAGTTGAACAGATTTTACGCTCGACAAGTGACTTCTTGTGAGGAATTGTTTTAAAAAATCCTAAAGACCCCTGGGTCTGAGAGAGGGTCGGTTTGTATGTCACATTCAACTGAGAATTAAGCTGTTGGTACAAACAAGCAGGTGGGAGGGTTGAATTCCTCTTCTCAGTAGCCACAGTCCTCCGATTCCACATTGCCTGTTTTTGAACCAAACCCCTGGGCAGTTTTCCTGCAGATTCCTTGGCTTCCCAGCTGCGAGTGTACCCAGAGCCCAGGAGGCACATGGTCCACGGTAGTTGCTCAGTTAATATTGGGTTTTTTAAAAAATAGATTAAAAAATTTTTTTTATTGTGGTAAAAATCCCATAACATAAAACATTACTTTAACCCTATTTAACTGTACATTTCAGTGGCACTAAGTACATTCATTGTTGTGCAACTCTCACCGTCATTCATCTCCCAAATTTTTCACCTTCCTGAACTGAAACTCTGTTCCCATTAAACACTAACTCCCTATTTCCCCTGCCCACCTCCACCCCCGGCCCCTGGCATCTACCAGTGTACCTTCCGAGTCTATGAATTTGACCGTTCTAGGTATCTCGTATAACTGGAATCAAACAGTATTTGTCTGCACCTAATGTATATTGGAATTCATTTTTAAAGTTAACTTTAATAAATGTCCTGCAAACAGATTGTACCTTCTTTTTTTTCCCCCCCGCTGTGCTGTAAGTTGGCCCTCATCAGCCATCTACTTGTACATAGTAGTGTACATACGTCAATCCATCCTACCTGCCCCTACCCCCTTGGTGTCCATATGTTTCTTTCCTATGTCTGTGTCTCTATTTCTGCTTTGCAACTAGGTTCATCTGTACCATTTTTCTAAATTCCACATATATGCATTAATATAGGATATTTGTTTTTCTCTTTCTGACTCACTGCGCTCTGTATGAGAGTCTCTAGGTCTATCCACGTCTCTGCAGATAGCGAAGTTTTGTTCCTTTTTATGGCCGAGTGATATTCCATTGTATATATGTACACCACGTATTCTTTATCCATTCCTCCGTTGATGGACATTTAGGTTGCTTCCATGTCCTGGCTAGTTGCTCAGTTAATATTTGTTGAATGAGTGAGTGGATGTGGCCTGAAACATCGACCTCTGGAAGAGAGAACCTTTGAAGGTACCTTCATAGGGATCTGTATTATTTAATTCTCTTTTTTGGCTGCTCTGCACGGCTTGCAGGATATTAGTTTCCCGACCAGGGATTGAACCCGGGCCCTCGGCAGTGAAAGCGTGGAGTCCTAACCACTGGACAACCAGGGAATTCTCTATTACTGAATTCTTTATGCAGACTTATGTTAGGTTGGAATTGCTTTGCCCTTTCCTTATTCTTCCATGGTAAGTGTCATCCTTGGCTTTCTGGACCATAGACTACACCAGAATCCTTTTTATTTTTTGAATTGTCTAATTTATTTAAATATAATGAATTACGTTGACTGATTTTCTAATATTAAATAATCGGGCATGCCTACAGCAAACCCTTATGATGTTTTTGTGTGTTTTTTTTTTTAATTGAAGTATAGTTGATTTACAATGTTGTGTTAGTTTCTGGTGTATAGTAAAGGGATTCAGTTATACATATATCCTTTTTCATATTCTTTTCCATTATGGTTTATTACAGGATATTGAATAGAGTTCCCTGTGCTATACAGTAGGACCTTGTTGTTTATCCATCTTATGTATAATAGTTTGCATCTGCTAATCTCAAACTCCCACTCCAGTCCAACCCTCCCCCCCTCCCCTTCCTCCTTGGCAACCACAATAGGCCAGAATTCTCCATGGCAAGCTTTGAGTTAGCTCAGGGTTTCTCACCTTCAGCATTACTGACACTTTTTTTTTTTTTTAACATCTTTATTGGAGTATAATTGCTTTACAGTGGTGTGTTAGTTTCTGCTTTATAACAAAGTGAATCAGTTATACATATACATATGTTCCCATATCTCTTCCCTCTTAAGTCTCCCTCCCTCCCACCCTCCCTACCCCACCCCTCTAGGTGGTCACAAAGCACCGAGCTGATCTCCCTGTGCTATGCGGCTGCTTCCCGCTAGCTATCTACCTTACGTTTGGTAGTGTATATATGTCCATGCCTCTCTCACTTTGCCCCAGCTTACCCTTCCCCCTCCCCATGTCCTCAAGTCCATTCTCTAGTAGGTCTGTGTCTTTATTCCTGTCTTGCCCCTAGGTCCTTCATGACATTTTTTTTCTTAAATTCCATATATATGTGTTAGCATGCGGTATTCGCCTTTCTCTTCCTGACTTAAATCCTTTATTATGGGGAGAGGGGATCCTGAACGTGGGAGGGTGTTTAGCAGCACCCCTGGCCTCTAGTTCACACCCCCCCAAGTTGTGACAACCAAAAGTGTTTTCAAACAATGCCAGATGTCCCGTAGGAGTGATGAGAAGCCTTCATTTAGGCTCACCCCAAATTTCTGCTGCAAATGAACTGTCTTCCGTGGAGCAGTAGTGCTAACTGAGCAGGCCTGCCTTTGAATTCTGGGCCTTCTCTTCTCTTCCTTCTTCCTGAACCGCTGATTGGGTTTCCAGGAGGGGCCAGGCTAGAATAAACAGCTTTCTGAAAGAGCCCGGTTGCTTGTGCAGTGAACATGATTCCACACCCACTCACTGTAAATTGATAGAAGGTGCTTCAGAACTCAGAAGAGTTTGGAAAGCTTTTCTAGTGATTTCCTTTCCCCTCCCACCTGTGCCACAGCAGAAGAGAAATGACTGGCTGGAATCTCTTCTGCCTCCCCCTTCCTTTCTTATTCCTCTGGGATAGATCGCAGTTGGGGAGGAGATGGCTGTGGAGAGGAAGGGATGCTTGAAGTAGTGGGTCTTGGAGATCCCAGACACAGGTTCTTATGCAGGATGAAAGGACATCTATATATGCTCCTTTATTTTCATTTATTCATTTAGCAAAGTTTTTGAGAACATTTATGATGCCCATGGCTGAGGAGTGCCCTTGCCGAGAAACAGAAATCCACAGACACATTGTTCACAGTTAGCAGGGATGCGTTACTTAGCAAAAGGTTTCCCTAAAGGACGTTTTCAAACAGTGAGCTCACAAACTTCTCTAGTAAAGAAACTTCCTAGGAATAGCTTTTGGAGCTATACACTTGACTCCTGAGTGGGCTTACTAGTACTTCATGGTGCTGGTATGTGCAAATACAAATGATTTTTTTTTTTTTTTAAATGCTGATGGGTTTCGTTTGTGAGTCACTTTTAGAGTAGACGGTAGGCTAATCCCAAATGGCCACCCCATCTCCAGCCTATCCCACCGGGCCTGCCGTTGGCGACTTGAATCAAGGTTAAGAGCCTGAGGATTACTGAGCAAAACCCAGTTTATTTCGGGGGAGGTTTCATAGTTCAAGCGGAGAAAACGGGAGGGCATTGAATAGCTCACCTAGTGACAAGGAAATCGCATGTTTCAGGATCCTCCAGGTTGCCAGTGTTAGGAAGGGTTTGTGAGGTGAGGGGGGGAGGTTTATGGAGAAGGACAGTCTTGCTACTTCTGTGTGCCCTTTCAGACCAGACCATGAGTAGATGTTGCTTATGTGGTTTCCAGTGATAACTGGAACAGTGGCTCGTAGTATAATTGAATTCATGGTGAGCAACTTCTGTTTGATCCTCCCAAGATAGTAAAGGTCAGGTCAGCAATTCAAAAATGACCCACTTGGAAGAGCTGTATAATTTGGTTGTAAAAGTTTATTCTAGAATGGAATTCTTTTTCATAATCTTTTGCATTATGGTTTATTACAGGATATTGAATATAGTTCCCTGATATTGAATATAGTTTATTATAGGATATTGAATATAGTTTCTGTTACGGTTTATTATAGGATATTGAATATAGTAAGACCTTGTTGTTTATCCATCCTATATATAATAGTTTGCATCTTCTAATCCCAAACTCCCAATCCATCCCTCTTCCACCCCCTCTCCTCCTTGGCAACCACAAGTCTGTTCTCTATGTCTGTGAATCTGTTTCTGTTTCATAGATAAGTTCATTTGTGTCATATTTTAGGTTCCACATGTAAGTGATATCATATGATATTTGTCCCTTTCTGTCTGACTTACTCCACTTAGTATGATAATCTCTAGGTCCATCCATGTTGCTGCAAATGGCATTATAGATTGAAAAGATTTTAAAAGGAAAAACGTTGGAGGGGGTGGGGGTAGGGTGGGGAAGGCATAGAGCATAACATTTTCTGATGTCTCAGAGCATCAGTTTTATTCATGAATATGAATCCGTGCTAACAATTTAGTAAATAGCTTTCTGAGATTTGAGAAGATTACAATGCAGAACTCTTCTTTTTGAAGGGAGCACATTTCTCCCCAGTACACTCAGATCATTGACCGGGAGTTATAAGCCCTTTGCAAATGGTCCAGATTCTCACCTCCAGGAAAAGCCTAGTCTTCCTGGCTTTGGAAGAGGCTTGGGCAAAGAGATGTCTCACTGTTCTTCACAAGTCTATCCTGAGTGTCTACAAAGTGCCTAGTCTGAAATAAAACACTCCAGTGTTGAGTGTTTCTCCTTTTCTTAAGCAGCTGGAAAAAATCAGGTGAGTTGCATTAAAACAATGAATCCACATGTGTATGAGCCATTGAACTCTGTTAAGTGTTTCACTGAGCGTTGATAAGGATGCTGACTGAATCGTAGCCTCTCATGAAGGAGGGGACCACTGCAGTTTTTTTCTGTGTTGTCGGGAGAAGCAGAGGGAATAGAATCCACACGGGGAGCTCTCTTCACATCCCAGCAATGTCTCTGCTGGCAAGTTACTCACCTCTGTGAGCCTCTGTTTTCTCATCTACAAAATGGGGGCGAATATAACTGCTTTTCAGGATGGTCATGAGGATGAAATGAAATAATGAATATCTAGCATCTAGCCCTTTGCCTGGCATCCATAAATGCGCCTTTATTTTCATTTATTCACTTTGCAAACTTTTTGAGCATGTACCAGGTGCCAGAATATACAGATAAGTGATGGGGGACAAGACTTCTTTTTTTTTTTCTTTATTAAGTAGGAAATGTGGAGTAATCTGTTATTCATAAATTTCAGTATTTATAAGACATTCTAAAAAAGAAAAGCAAGAATAGAAAGACAAGAAGATTCTTAAAAATTTCTTAGCCGGGCTTCCCTGGTGGCACAGTGGTTGAGAGTCCGCCTGCCGATGCAGGGGACACGGGTTCGTGCCCCCGTCTGGGAAGATCCCACATGCCACGGAGCGGCTGTGCCCGTGAGCCATGGCTGCTGAGCCTGCGCGTCTGGAGCCTGTGCTCCGCAATGGGAGGGGCCACATCAGTGAGAGGCCCGCGTACCGCAAAAAAAAAAAAAAATTTCTTAGCCTACTTTTTAATAGGATTGAATCTTCTGAATCTGCAGGAAAACACAGAAGAAATTAATAATAAACTTCCGTCTGACATATTTTCTAATTCTATGCAAAAATGAGAAAAGTCTAAAATACCATTTTATACTGTGCATGAATTACTACAAGACAGTGTACAAATTATTTGTATTGGGAAACGGGTTCTTGCCTTCAAATCTTACAGACTGGAGGGAGAGGAAAGTGAAATAATATGGCTCTGGAGTGGTGAGTTTCAGGTCAGAAGCTGGAGGAGTAATAAACCACAGGAAGTGGGTGGAGGGGAGGTTTGCCTTTCAGGCAAAGGCACAGTATAAGCACAGCAATGTACACGAGCTGTTACTGGAAGGTCATCCAGCTTGACTGGAACATAGCGTCACAGAAATGTACAGGATGAAGTTGGACTGTGAATGGAAACTGACATTATGCTCTGGTCATTTGACGTGTGTCATCAGGAGGGCCATTAATGCAGAAATGCCACCTTACTCATCCAAGGCCCAGTCTGAGCGTCGCTTCTCCCAGGGGGCCTCCCTGACCGCGTTGGATCTGGTGAGGTGTCCTTGCTTGGGCTCCCATGGTGCTGTCACTTCCCATACATATTGTCATGGCTGGTTTAATCGTGTGGCTGAAACCTACAGGTGGAAAGCTCTGCGAGGGCACGGCTCTTTCCCATGTCGCCAGCCCCTCAGTGTGGTTCTTGGAACGTAGAACTGTGATGATTCTATCCCCAGATCACAGAGTGTCCCTGGCACCTAAATCGATAAACATTTGTTAAATGTACTAACGGAAGGCCATTTACACGCACACAGAAACAGTTCCTAAGCATCTCCATTTCTGTGGGGGTCTTCCAGAATTATCCTGCATAGAACACTTCTGATTGCCTTTCGCAGTCAAGAAGTGGGACGCCCACTGCTTGGTCACCTAAAAACACTGACAAGCAATCTCACTGCTAGAGCTTAATTAGTCTCACGTCAGAGTGTTTTGCCTCATTCTGATAACCTCACTTTAAAAGCAGTTTGGGGGCTTCCCTGGTGGTGCAGTGGTTGAGAGTCCGCCTGCCGATGTAGGGGACACGGGTTCGTGCCCCGGTCCGGGAAGATCCCACATGCCACGGAGTGGCTGGGCCCGTGAGCCATGGCCGCTGAGCCTGCGCGTCCGGAGCCTGTGCTCCGCAACGGGAGAGGCCACAACAGTGAGAGGCCAGCGTACCGCAAAAAAAAAAAAAGCAATTTGGAATAAATGAACAGGGAAGAAGAGAAAATGGATCAGTGGGATTTAAAAACATGTTCTATAGGCAAGGTTTAAATATTGGGGGAGAGAGAGGTGAATCAGGCAAACAGCATGTCTTTATGAGAACAATTGGAGTGGACGCCTTCCCAGCTCACTGTAACCCCCTTAACTGCCCTGCACCGTGTCTTCAGGGTGTGCCCTTAGCATCACCTTCCTCCTGGACACCATAGATTAGATTGGGGTGGACCCTTGACCCACAGTCACTTGATCAATATCTCCCTCCTGGAATTTGAGATTAAAACCAGGAGATTGTGGTCTAGTTGGTGTGGTCTTTTAAGTGGAGGAGAAGCTATGAGGGAGCTAGCCTGGCTTTCGTGTGGAGGGAGAGGCAGAGAAAGCTGGTCCACGTAGAGGGAAGAATAGAGCAGGTGTGTAAGCAACCCAGAGAGGGCCTTGACGTTTTCCTGCACTCCACGCTGGGTACCGTTTCCCTCCAACGTCAAGATCTTGCTGTAGTGCCTCCTCCGAGCTCCAGGAGACACCACTGTTGCAAGGGAACAGTCCCTTCCTGTGAAGTGAGCGGAAGCTAAGTTTTGTCCCGTGCAACTGCAGACTCCTAGCTGAGGAAGATTTCTGAGCCACTTCTGCTCAGGCCCACGTAGGACAGAACAAGGATGTACATAAACAAAGAATTTTTCATTGGAAATGAGAAATCCCTTCCTGACTGCTGAGATAAAGAAGGTCCTGGAGCCTCCGTCACTGGGGAGCTGCAAAAAGAGGTGGACACCCAGCACCCCAGGTGCACTGAGTATTTCCTTACCCTGTGTCAGGGAATTGAAGTCGATTTTTTTTAAATACGTGATGTCTTTTGGTTCAATTCTTTGGTGAATGTGCATTGATCAGTAGAGTAATAGACCAGTTTTGTTTTCTTATCTTATTGCAAAGCCTAGAAAGGGACTGGGGCAATTAGGAATCTGGTCAGTTCTTTTGGTTAATGATGGTGACAAGCCCTTGGACAATTGCCTGGGACGTGGGCACATTTTTCTCTTATGCAGCTGGAGGTAGCCTTAATTTATGACAGCCTTCGAGATGGTAGGAAATAAATTGCTTCTCTCAGGTGATTTGCAGCCCCGAAGGCTCAAGGCTGTTACGGAGCCCTGCGACAGAGAGATATTCAGCGTAACCTCTCAGAACCATTTTCCAGTTGTGATACGTGTTTTCTGTGACGTTCACGTTTGCTGCTTGTCAGTCTGCTGCACATCACCCATAGTACTTGACTAGATAAGAATTTCTTAGGAGAGTTATTTTTATCCTTTTTCATCATCGAGTTTGTACCATGTAGTGTTGTAAAAACTTGCATATATCCTCAGAGTTTTATTCAGAAGGGCCAGAAGAAAGATGCTACTTAATGAATACCATCTTTCCTTCCTTCATTTTCTTTTTAGAAATTGTTTGCTCATTTTCAGTGAATGTATATGAAGATGTCCTGTCCTTAAAGAAAATATATAATTATGATCGTAGGTATGAAACAGTTCGGTTTTGTTTGTGCAGTGTTCGTCTCACGCCATGCACGTGTGAGAGTTTAAGAAACACTCTTTATCGACAAGTGCGTTATGCTGGCGTTCGATACCGAGGAAGGACTTGAACTTCCCACCTCTATACCATTTTTTTAAGAGAAAGAATGAAATGGTTTGAAGACCGTTTAAATGCCATAACCCAGAGCAGCAGATTTCAAGGGTTTATCCAAACTCTTTCCTTTGAAGTCAGCATTTGGTTTTATTAAATCTTTAACGTGAACATTTTTGGTAGGTGTATCTGATTTTATGCTGTCGGTGTGTTTTCAGTTCCATGTCAGTGAAATTTATGTAATTCGAATTTATTCTAAAAACACTAGGAAAACTAGTAGTGGTGCATGTGTCATTGCGTTTGTTCTGTCTGTAACCTGCATGTGTCTTGTGTTTCTCTCAGAATACATGGAAGAGTTTCAGTATGGTGGCTGGAAGGTAGAGAGAGGAACACCTTCAGACCAGACCCCACTGCCACAATTCTCTCTCTTGAGGAGCCTGTAGGCCAGGCAGGGGCTTCAGAAAACACCGTATGAAGTTTCAAACACTACTCATGGAAGGGTTCATTGGCCAGTGGTTTGGAAACAGATCAAACAGTGGAACCTGCTGTGAGTGCGTATTCGTTGATCCATTCATCCACCCATCCATCCCTCCAATCACTCACTCGCTCACTCATTCATTCAGACATCAAATAGTTCACTGCTTCTAATAGGCAGTAAATATTTTCGCTGCTAAGATAAACATACACTCCATATATGGCGTATTTCCTAGGAAATTACAGAGCAGGGAGACAAGACAGACATCTCCTCCTCCATGAAGTCCCATACTTTCCTTGTTTCGGGGCCATCTCACAGGTGGATTACATGTTTCTTTTTGGTGCCTCCCCAGCTAAACATCTTGGGGTATTTTGGGTGCACGTTGACCAGCCTTACACTAAACTCTATTATACACGTATTATTGCGTAATATTTTATGAGGGGCACATGAACAGCTAGTTCGCGTCAGGATAGGGTCTGAGCCTCAGGGAAGTTGTTTTTCTCTCCCTTTGGAAACTTGAGTTCTGCTGTTGTAGTGAGAGTTCTAATTTGTTCTTTTGTTTTAGCCCAGGCATGAAACATTTTTTCTTTTTCTTGTAATCATGCAACAACAAAGATTTTTGACTGAGTTGATGAGATTAAGCTACTAAGCCCACACGTTGTTTTTTCCCTAATGTTTTCTGCTGCAGGCATTCCGTTTCTTTCCAGCTCTGAACAAAGCTAGCCTGAGACCTGAGACGTTTTTCTTCCTCTCACTAGGGTCCTAACAGAAATAGCAGTAGACTGGATTTCAAGGGAGTGGGGATTTGCTTCCAGCTCTGCGTGTTCTATCCCGTGTTGCTGCCTGTTCTGCTTATATGCTGTTGCTCCAGTTCCTTTAAGAGAAGATCCCCGTGTCCGTAGAAATACTCCTTTAAAGCTGTTCTCTTGGTTGTTCAGCTTAAGAGTCATAACACTGTCCAGTTCTTCTAGATGCGAAGGGAGTGATATTTCTAAGAGGCATCTCTACTTTTCTCTGTTAATAAAAATCAAAACGGGGCTTCCCTGGTGGCGCAGTGGTTGGGAGTCTGCCTGCCGATGCAGGGGACGCGGGTTCGTGCCCCGGTCCAGGAAGATCCCACATGCTGCGGAGCGGCTGGGCCCGTGGGCCATGGCCGCTGAGCCTGTGCGTCTGGAGCCTGTGCTCCGCAACAGGAGAGGCCACAGCAGTGAGAGGCCCGCGTACAGCAAAAAAAAAAAAAAAAAAATCAAAACGTCCTGATTTACGTGCCTGTTACTTTGAATATAGATATATGTATATATGTATTTTATTGAAACATAGTTGATTTACAATGTTGTGATAGTTTCAGGTGTCTAGCAAAGTGATTCAATCATATATATAATATATATATATATATATATTTTGTTTTGTTTTATTTTCAGATTCTTTTCCCTTATAGGCTATTACAAAACATTGAGTATAGTTCTATGTGCTATACAGTAGGTCCTTGTCGGCTGTTTTATACATAGTAGTGTGTTTATGTCAATTCCAAATTCCTAATCTGTTCCCTGATCCAATCGTAAGTTTGTCCTCTATGTCTGTGGGTCTGTCTCTATTCTGTATACAAGTTCATCTGCATCATTTTTTTTTTTAGATTCCACATATAAGTGACATCATACGATATTTGTCTTTCTCTATCTGGCTTACTTCACTCAGTATGATAATCTCTAGGTCCATCCACTCTGCTGCAAATGGCATTATTTCATTCCTTTTTATGGCTGAGTAGTATTCCGTTGTATAAATATACCACATCTTCTTTATCCATTCATCTGTCAATGAACTAAATTTAGGTTGCTTCCATGTCCTGGCTATTGTGAATGGTCTGCAGTGAATGTTGGGGTGCACGTATCTTTTCGAATTATGGCTTTCTCCAGATATATGCCCAGGAGTGGGATTGCTGGATCATATGGTAGCTGTGTTTTCAGTTTCTTAAGGCACCTCCATGCTGTTCTCCATAGCGGCTACACCAACTTACATTCCCACCAACGGTGTATGGGGGTTCCTTTTTCTCCACACCCTCTCCAGCACTCATTATCTGTAGACTTTTTGATGATGGCTATTCTGGCTGGTGCTAGGTGATCCTGGAACCACTTCCCCATGTGTGGATGAGTCTAAGACTCAGGGATGAGTTTGCGCTAAAATATAGGATGAGGTTGAGTTGTTGGAGGACAGTGTCTAGCTCCCTCCTCCTTTCCTGTCTTGCTCGCCTCCTTCCTAGGCCCCCACCTTCTCTTTGAACTGCACACATGGAAGTCTGAGCGTGGACAGGAGGCTGTGCGTCTTTGGAACTGATGCTTCCTAATGGTCAGCAGGTGACCAAAAGTCCCTCGAATCAGTGCCTGGGGACCTGGATTTCTCTACTGTTTTCTGTTGCTGTGGCTTCTGTAGGGGAGGGAGGTGGCTTAGTCAGCCGGGGTCCCTTGGCCACCTTGCCCTTGATAAAAGGCCAGGAGGTGACAAGATAATAGTTATCTTCTAGTGGCTTCCGTCTCTGGTCCCAAGGCCTCAGCAGTGTACTGAGACTGCCTCATTTTCTGTGTAGAGGTGTCTGTGTTGCTTTGGGGGAAACAGAATAAAGAGAAAACACACTATTGTTTTCCTTTACAGTTTACTCTCTGAATAGTACCTCACTTCTGACATTTCTGGTCACCCAATGTGTGGTAGTTTTTCCCATACCAGACAATTCTGTGACACCAGCTGGGTGTGCTAAAATTTAGCTCATTTCTGACACTGTATCTGGAGATGGCATCAGATCCCACAGGCTAAGGGCTCTGTCCCACAAGACTGCCCCTCACTTCAGATGCCAATCACTAGTAGAGGTTCCTACAGTCCCCTCCTTGGGTTCATTTAAGTCGCTAAAGTGGCTCACAGAACTCAGGAAAACAATTTACCTACTAGATCATCTGTGTATCATGAAAGGATGTAACTTAAGAACAGCCCAGAGGAAAGATGCTTAGAGTAAGGGATGTGGGAAGGGGCACAGAGCTTCCATGCCCACTCTGGGTGCACCACCCTCCCAGCATCTCCACATGCTATGTCCGTCAGTCTGGAACTTTCCAAACTCCCTCCTCTCGGGTTATTTTGGAAGCCCCATTACCTAGGTGTGACTGATTAAATCATTGGCCAGTGGTGGTTGATTCACCCTCCAGTCCCTCTCCTCTCCTGGAGATGGGGGTAGGTGGGACAGAAAGTAAGAACCCTCTAATGAATTGGTTCCCCTGGCAACCAGCCCCCATCCTTAGGGGCTTTCCAAAAGTCACTTCATTAACATAAACTCAGGTGTGGTTGAAAGAGGCTTGCTGTGAATAACAAAAACATGTTTCCTGTTTTTATCACTTAGGAAATTCCAAGGGGTTTAGGAGCTCAGTGCCAGAAATGGGGATGAAAACCAAATACATATTTTTTACTATAAATCACAATATCACCCATAGGTATGAAAGACATTTTGGAGGCAATTGGAGGAAATTTGAATGCCTACAGTTTATTAAATTATTTTATGGAATATTGTTATTTTTCTTGGGCTTAATAATATTAGCGTGGTCACGTAGGAGGATGTCCTTATTCCTAAGAGATACTGAAGTATTTAGGGATAGAGTGTTGTTATGTTTGTCATGTACTTTAAGTAGTTCAACAAAATCAATTATAGATCGATAGTTAGATTGAATGACAGATGAACAGAATGTGGCGAAATTGTAATTTTTGGTGAATCTGAATAATAGATATATGTGTTCATTGGACTGTTTTCTCAGCCTTTCGGTAAATGTGAACATTTTTGAAATAAAAATGTCGTCGTTTCAGCCAATGGCATAGCATAGCCCAGGCCTTAAAGGGTTAGTTATTGTAACCGAGACCGTACCTTACGGGGCCTCCCCAGGACAGACCCTTCCCCCATATCCTCTGCTGTAGCTCCTCTCTGAAGCACCCAAATACTACTACCTCATGCATATTTCCTGAGTAGTTCTACAGATGCTAAAACCACCACCAAATGGAAGAAATTCACTACTCAATGATCAGGAGCCCCCAGACCTACTGGCACCTAAAGACCCCTGTGACACCACCCTGTTACCTCACCATCAGCCAATCAGAGAATTGTGCACAAGCTGATCACATACCCTGCAACCCCCCATTCCTTCACCTGGCCTTTAAAAATGCTTTGCTGAAACCCTTTGGGGAGCTTGGGGCTTTTGGGGCGTGAGCCATCCGTTCTCCTTGCTCGGCCCTGCTACAGACCTTTCTCTGCTCCAAACTCTGATGTTTCGGTTTTTTTAGCCTTGCTGTGCATTGGGCACAGGGACTTGTAACATTATTATATCAGAATTTATCCAAAAAGCAGGGAGAACTGTGTGCACTCTGACATGTTGTCTCAGGGAAGGTGGAGGTTCTACACTTCCCAGGCAGCGCTGTCACTGGTTCCCTCCAGCATTTCAGTGCTTGTGCCGTCTTCCAGGTAGGACTGAACCCAAGTGTTATGGTCTGAGTGTTTTTGTCCCCGGAAAATGTGCATGTTGAAGTCCTAACCCCCAGTGTGATGGAATAAGGAGGTGGGCCTTTGGGAGG
This sequence comes from Stenella coeruleoalba, assembly GCF_951394435.1. Classification (NCBI taxonomy): domain Eukaryota; kingdom Metazoa; phylum Chordata; class Mammalia; order Artiodactyla; family Delphinidae; genus Stenella; species Stenella coeruleoalba. Next base: position 79,632,111 of record NC_137162.1, on the reverse strand, counting down.
ACATTAGGTCATGAGGTGGTGCCTTCATGAATAGGGTTAGTGCCTTTCTAAGAAGAGTGCAGAGAGCTAGGTCACTCTCTTTCTACCATGTGAGGACACAATGAGAAGATGGCCATCTACAGCCCGGAAGAGGGCTTTCACCAGAACCCAACTGTGCTGGCATCCTCATGTCAGACTTCCAGCCTCCAGAACCGTGGGAAATGAATTTCTGCCGCTTAGTCTGTGGCACCTGTGATAGCAGCCCGAACCGACCAAGACCCTCAGGGGCATCTGCCCTGGTCCCCATCCCCCACCTCTGGCCACATCAGTGTCCCCCAAACATGCTCTTCAGCGGGATGTGTTTGTGGCATAGATCGTTTTCATCAATGTATACCTATCCCCAAACTCATCCATTTGTATACGTGAAATATGTGTGGCTTTTTGTATGTTAATCATACCTCAATATAAAGTGGGTTTTTTTTAACCTTTAATTTAATTTTTAAAATTTTTTGGCTGCACTGGGTCTTCATTGCTGTGTGCGGGCTTTCTCTAGTTGTGGTGAGCGGGGGCTGCTCTTCGTTGAGGTGCTCGGGCTTCTCCTTGGGGTGGCTTATCTTGTTGCAGAGCACGGGCTCTAGGCCCGCGGGCTCAGTAGTTGTGGTGCACGGGCTTAGTTGCTTTGCGGCATGTGGGATCTTCCTGGACCAGGGATTGAACCCATGTCCCCTGCATTGGCAGACTGATTCTTAATCACTGCACCAGAGAAGTCCTGCGCTCTTGTTTCTTGACTCTTCCGCCCTTGTCTCTGCATCCCCTCTCTTCCCTGATTAGCAACTGTTTGAACCTGCTCCTTGGAACTCAGAGAAGGTCGTAGAGGCGGAATGAAGCCTATTTCCTGTAATCAAGAAATGGGGGACACAGAAAGGCTTTTGTGCCCAGGAGCCCCCCAGGGTTCTGTTCGGTTTCAGCCACTCAGGGATCATATTACTTCTGCCTCAAGGTGAATGCATGAGAATTAAAGGCATTATTATAAGTTATGGGGGGGGGTTCCCTTGTTAAAAAAGGGAAGATCTTCTCCTTAAGAATAAGAAAAAGGGAGACTTTTGGAATCCTCAATGGAACAGAGAAAGCAGAAATGCTAAAGTGTATTAAGGCCAAGGCTCCTTGAGCTGGGGGTGGGAGAGATTGATTGGTTTCAGAATCAAGTCTGCTTGCGAGGTTGCAGGAAGAGTATTGAGTGGGAGGCAAGAGTGGGGTTTGAATCTCAAACAGTTTTTATGAGAAGAAGCCTGTGTGAAGGTGCTAAGCTGAGGGAGGAGAGGTGACAGGTACCTTATAGAGCTGCTGCGGACATCTTTGTAGTTGTGTTAGAAGAATACCGGCCCCCATTTCTTTTGGATATATATCCAGGAGGGGAATCCCAGGGTTGTGGTGTCATGGCAGACAAACTTGAAGATGTTCCGCATTGATGCCCGCTTCTGATGTTCAGCCCTTGAGTAATTCCCTCCTTCTGAGTGTGGGTGGGACCTGTGACTTGGTTCTAACCAATAGAATGTGACAGGTGATGGGATATCCCTTCTGTGATCATGTTGTGTTACGTGAGATTCCATTTTGCCAGCAAACTTGCTTTAGATCTTCTCTCTCCAGCCTTGATGAAAGGATTGGCCATATTGGGAGGCCTGTGTGACAAAGAACTGCAGGTGACCTTTAATACTAGAGGATGGCCTCTGGCTGGCAAAATGGAAGCTCTCAGCCTTACAGCCACAAGGAGCTGAAGGCTGCCCTACAGCCATACGAGTGGAAAAGCAAATCTTTCCCCTAGCTGAGCCTTGAGGTGAGAACCAGTCCTGGACCAAATCTTTGATTAATTATGTTGAACACTCAACCATGGTAGATTCAGCGTTTGCATTTCAAAGCTTGGCAGATAAGAGAAAAAGCAATTCCAGTTTCTAACGCAGCTCTTAAAGAAAATGAGGATTTCCTTTTGGGCCACAGGAGTACCCAGTCCTGGGGTCACACTTCTTAGGGAGCAGAATAGGTGACCAGGAGACTTAACGTGGCTTTCACTGCATTGTTTCTGTAAGACAGTTTTTAGGGCTTTGAATAAATTCCTTGCAGCCTTTGTGATGAGCAGCTCTGCAGAGATGGTGCCGACAGATTAAATCTGGTGGGGAGCTTTTCTTGGGGGTGAGAGAGGAAATAGAAGTGGAGAAAATTTGAGAGGTTGTTGAGAGGACCAGCTCTGGGGAGTCGCCCCTTTAAGAGCAATTGATAAGGGAAGCTCCTGCCCCCCAGACAGAAAGTGCTTTATTCTACCACTGCCAGTTTCTCCTGTACGCAGTCGTCCCTGGGAGCAGCTGATCAGAGGGGGAAGGACCCAGCTGTCCTTGGTCTTCATCCCCCTCTGCCAGGGCAGCAAGAGTTTCCTTTGACTTCTGGCGGGAAAGTGAGGTATGATTGGCTTTTCGATTTTTTTTTTTCTCTTCTCGCTGCAAAGAGGTGTTATAATTTCCCACCTGGCCAGCTGTGGAAGCCAGAAGTCTGGGACAAGGACCGTTGAACAACCCACTCATAGAACCCTCGTACTTTTATGTGGTTCTCTGAGTACCTTTGAAATTGGTAAGCTTTGCAACAGAGGATTATCCCAACACGTACTGTATGATTCCATCTATATAAAGTTCAAAAGCTGGCACAGCTACTCTGTGGCGATGAAGTTTGGAAGAGTGGTTACACTTAGGGCTTATGGGCTGGGAAGGGGCGTTAGGGAGCCTTCTTTCTGGTGTGGTGCAAATACTCCAAGTGGGAATCTGGGTGGCAGGGTATATGTGTGTAAAAGGGTCTATGGGTGTAAAAGTGTATCACGTGCTTTGCCGTTTGTGTTATAACACCGTAAACATCTCTTTTAAAAAGGTGGTCACTGGGGGGAGGGGACTAGTCTCTATGGAGACGTTGGTGCCTGGATGGATCAGGTTGTCTATAGGGGATGGTGACGGTTGAGGACCTCTGGAAATCAGAACTGGAAATTACAGCTCTGGCTCTGCTGTTGTCATTGTCATGGTTCCACTGAAATCCTGAATAGCAGGGCCGCTCTAAAACATAGTCCCACTTGTCTTGGACATCTAGATGTTTGTAAATAGAAGCAGGTCTCATTTTTCCCTTCTTAAAGGAAGGCCACTTTTCTTCTCTTTTTTGCAAAGTCAGCTCACAGATTTAGATCCTGCTTTAGTGCAGTGGAAGTTCTGAAGAAGTGTGTGCCTAAGGAAAACCATAGGTTTTGGCTCTTTTTTTTTTTTTTTTTTCTGTACACAGGCCTCTCACTGCTGTGGCCTCTCTCGTTGCGGAGCACAGGCTCCGGACGCTCAGGCTCAGCGGCCATGGCTCACGGGCCTAGCGGCTCCGCGGCACGTGGGATCCTCCCGGACCGGGGCATGAACCCGTGTCCCCTGCATCGGCAGGCGGACCCTCAGCCACTGCGCCACCAGGGAAGCCCTGGCTCTTTAAGTAATGGCGAGGCCATAGTAAAAATAATTGGGACTTTGGATATGACCCTTTGTGCCGTACCTCACCATCATTTTACTACTTACTAGTTTTCCCCGAGGAGATGACAGAGGTTGGTGAAGCACAAATTGCTTCCCTTAAAAGTTTTATCCATGTTAATTGCGAATTGTTTATAGAAGCAGCAGCTAAAGCTAAGGGTTGAGGGCTTTTCTTTGTTTAAATTTCTGTGCTTCAGTTAACTCCAGCCAACTTATTGTTGGCTATAATTTTGGATACCATTTTCTCTGTGAATTCTGGTCTTCAGAAAATTGCACACGCAAAGTGGAAGTTTGCAAAATGTAGTCTAAACGCCTGTTATCGAAAGAATCAGGTCCTGTTGCTCACCGCTTACAAAATTAATACGCACAGAAAGGAAAAGTGCCTTTAATCGGAATGTCGGCAATCTGGGGAGGTGGTGGACTCGGTGTCCCCCCAAAGCTACCTCCCAAGATTCTGCTCGGCCATGAAAGCTTTTAAAGGGAAACAGGGAGGTCATCTCAGTGGATCATTGAGAATAGGGGGTCAGAGTCGTCGCCATACCCCACTGCATGGCAGGCGTGTGTGCAGGCTTGTTGACGTCTTGTGATTTTCCCTAGATGTTATCTTGTTCACACAGTTTGGCGACACAGTTTGTTTGCAACATTACTGAAGGGGAAGCTAGGGAAGAGATCCGGCCATCTGTTCATTACTTATTCTTCATTTCCACTTTGACCTGCAGAAAGAACCGACAAGTTAGGCAAAGTAACGTGTGATTTAAAGATTTGAAAGCTGTGCTTGGGCAGGAGATGAGTAGAGCATGGGGGTGCCGTGTTTAAAAGTTAGTTACCATATAGCTTTGCTAAAGTGACAAGAAAAGGGGCTTCCTGCTGAGGGTGGTTTCCTGCAAAGAGCTGCTAACAAGCCTGTGATTTTTTAAAAAATTGCAAAATATACTCAATATACTTAGAGCCATACTTTTAATACTATTCTTTACATGTTAAGAAGGATGATAGAGGATATCAATTATTCATCTAAGGAGTTGAAGTATGTCCTCAGGTTCAGATGTGCCCAGGCTATAGAATGGATACATATTTTATCCTGTGAATCACAAGTGGCCTCTATCCATGGGAGCTTCCCTGAGTAAAGTTTTTTTGCGGTACGTGGGCCTCTCACTGCTGTGGTCTCTCCCATTGCGGAGCACAGGCTCCGGCCGCGCAGGCTCAGCGGCCATGGCTCACGGGCCCAGCCGCTCCGCGGCATGTGGGATCTTCCCGGACTGGGGCACGAACCCCTGTCCCCTGCATCGGCAGGCGGACTCTCAACCACTGCGCCTCCAGGGAAGCTCCCCAAGACATTTTTGCTGCTTGTGTTTCCATTACGTTTGCTACTAGATCTTTTCTATGCACTTGACTTCCTTATTCATTTATTTATTTATTTATTTGTTTGTTATTTATTTGTGGTAAGCGGGCCTCACACAGTTGTGGCCTCTCCCGTTGCGGAGCACAGGCTCCGGACGCGCAGGCTCAGCGGCCATGGCTCACAGGCCCAGCCGCTCCGCGGCATGTGGGATCTTCCCGGACTGGGGCACGAACCTGTGTCCCCTGCATTGGCAGGCAGATTCTCAACCACTGCGCCACCAGGGAAGCCCGACTTCCTTATTCTTAAAAGAAGTCTTTATAAAGCCACTTATGTCATCCAGATAATTTCCCTGATACTAACTAGTCAGCTAGATGGGTTACACTATTGAGTTACACAGCCCATATGTATTTAAGTTGCTTTTAAAAAAACTACCATCAGGCAAGATAAAAATTAAAATTCTACCAGGAATATTTTAATGAGCTGTTTAAAAAAGTTTTTAAAATTTTTTATCTTATATTGGAGTCTAGTTGATTTACAGTGTTGTGTTAGTTTCAGGTGTACAGCAGAGTGATTCAGTTATACATATACATGTATCTGTTCTTTTTCAGATTCTTTTCCCATATAGATGATTACAGAACATTGAGTAGAGTTCCCTGTGCTCTACTGGAAATGAGCTATTTTAAAAAGACATTCTCTGGAATTCCCTGGTGGTCCAGTGGTTAGGACTCCGCGTTTTCACTGCCTAGGGCCCGGGTTCGATCTCTCTTCTGGGAGCTAAGATGTCACAAGCCGCGCAGTCAAAAAAAAAAGGCATTCTCATTGAAGCAAAATATCCATAATGACATGAGTGTAAGTTTTAAGTGTATAGCTCGATGGATGAATCTTTACCAAACGAATATACTCGTGTTTTCCGTATCCGGATCAAGACACAGAATGTTATAGGCACGTAGACTGTTTATTTTTGTGACACCTGCATGGGTGCTCTCCTCAATTTTAAAGTGATCAAAAAAGCCACAAGCTTTCATTCTGTTGCGAAGGTGGCTTCCTGCAGACGTGAAAGATGTTTTGATGAAAATCTGGCTGTATCCTGTCCTTTATAAGGAAGCCTTTTGTCTAGCACTGATATTTGCTGCAATGATCAAGGAAGGCATCTTTCATACATTGTAATATGAGCATCATATGAAAAATGGGATCCCATCACGCTCCTTGGAAGCTCTAGGTTTACTTTGTAATGTTAATGCCCCTTTGGAAGTGCTGTCATCCAGGCACATCTCTCTGCTGAAATTCCTATCTGTTCATGCATGTTTGCCCACCTGTTCCATTAGATGCCTTGACATTTTAATCATAGTTATTAAAACAAAGTTCCTCTCTGACAGAACCAGTGTCTGGTAGTCTTTGTATCTGGTTCTATTGATTGCTTTATTTCTTGATAGCGGGTTGTTTTTCCCTTGCTTTTTTGTGTATCTGGTAATAGCTGATTGAATACTAAATACTGTGTGGATGAGGACAAAAGAGACTGGGTTATAGATGATGGACGTCCAGAAACGTGCACACATTTTCCTGTGTCAGGCCATGAGCATGGGGAGTTGAGCCAATCTGGCTGGGAACTGATCTGGGTTTGGGTTTTTTTGCGGGGGCGGGGGTTCCATTTTAACCCTCTCTCTCCCCCTGTGGCAGTGGCAGTGGATCTTTGCTTGTGTCCTGGGGTCCAGAGGATTTCCTACTTCACCCCCAGAGTGAGCTGGCTTTGTTCCTCCTTCTGCCCTAGAAGCAAGAGATTGTTTTTCTTGGCGCTGGCATAAGAGAGTTTGCTGCCCAGTGGCTTAAGACTTTTTCTTTGTATGAGAGGAGGGATGGGGAAGTGGACAGGGGGCTTCGTGCCTGTCTCCCGGTAGCCCCTGGTCGCCTCCTAGGAGCCATTGCTGCCCTGAAAGGCTCTCTCTGTCTCCTGCCTGCCCCTAGTGCTTCTAGAGAGCTACTTGGTAGAGGCTCAGGGAACAAACTCCCCTTGTGTCTGAGACTCCCAGCTCTTCCAAATTGATACACCAGTCTGTGTTTTTCCTTTAAGAATTCATCAAACATTGAGGTGATTTCTTGTTACCCACTGGTATGGAAGCCTCCTCTTTCTTCCATGCTGTGCAAAAGGTGAAACAGGTGGTGTTTTCATGTCAGCTTTGAGGCACTTGTCCCCCTTCGGAAATCAGTTTACCTGCTTCCTACCTCTGCTGTCTGCTGGGCTCAATAAATAGTATAATTTGTATATTATCCAACTCTTTGTTGTTGTTTGGTTAGAATAACGTTCTCTTGAATCTTTCTGCATTTTGAGGAGAAGTAAAACTTGGTTCTAAGTTTTAAATGAATATTAATTATGTATTTTCCATCTTTCAAAGATTTTTTTTTTGATGTGGACCACTTTTAAAGTCTATTGAATTTGTTACAGTATTGCTTCTGTTTTATGTTTTTTGTGTTTTTGGCCACGAGGCATGTGGGATCTTAGCTCTCCGACCAGGGATCGAACCTGCGCCCCCTGCATTGGAAGGTGAAGTTTTAACCACTGGACTGCCGGGGAAGTCCCTATATAGTTTGTGTTTGGTCTTGGTGAATATCACCAACTTACCGAGAGGTGAGGGATGATGAGTATTACTACACATCCTTCCTTCTAGGTTGCTGTGACCTCTCTGCAGTCCCTAGTGTTAGCCTAGTGAAGACAGAGATACATCTTAGGAAACGTTATTGACCTTTTGATAATTGTTTGCAAAAGGGGAGCAGACAAAGTGACATCTTCAGCTCAGGTCAAAGGAGTAAGCTTTTCCTGGGTTGGTAAATTTTTATAGGTTACTTACTGTCTGGTCTGTATCCTGTCTTTGCTACATGTCTTGTAGTCCATGCCTGTCATTATCAAAACTTACATCTCAGACCAAGACAGGAAGGGCTGGGGGGGCATTTGGTGCTTTCTTTCCTGATTCTCATCCAGAGCCTTGTTGTAGAGTTTTGTGAGAGCAAGACTTGCCGCTTAGCACTGAATGATCCCTCTCTCTCCTCCCATCTACCCCCATGAAGCCAGCAGTTCACAACGTTTGGCACCAAATGCTTCCGCCACATCAAAATGAGACACTCCCAGAAGTTTCATAGAAAGGGAAAAAGATAAAGAACACCACCTTCACGCAGTAGGAGGCAAGGAAAAGCCTTTCGGTGAATTAGAAGGCCGTGTATGTGAGGACCTAGCCTTAGAAAAGGAGATGAAGGGCATTTTAGAAAGTGATTATCTTTGATAAAGGCTTTAGCCAGGATACAAAATGATCTGAACGTAAACTGAGTGGGTAAAGAGGGTTTAAACATTCAAGATGGGATATACCTTTTTGATTTAAAAAAAAAAGAAAGAGTAAGGAGAAAAATTGTCCAGGGCTGTCTGTCCGTAGATCTCCGCCCAGTAAAGATAATCCCAGCCCGTCGGATCAGCTCTCTGTTTATGCTTGCCCATTATTATGAAAATTAAGACTTTTCCTATGAATTTCAAGATATCAGTTATTTTATATTAACACTAAAGTGCCCTGTTGGAATCGTCTAACGTTTGGAAAAACAGGTTTGAGGTTCTCTGATGTCGGCAAAGAAGAGCCTTTGAAGTGTTTGGAAAAGGGAAGTGATAGGATCCTATGTGCGTTTAAGAAAGTCCACTTAACCAGCACGGAGACTGGGCTGAAAGCATTGCCCCGTTAGGAAGCTTACAATGCTGTAATTTAGGCAGAAGAAAATAAACATCACAACTAAGGCCAGGTCACTAGGGATGAGGAGAGGCTGACGTTCAAATTTCTGACTGGGGTGACCGGGTGATCTTCAGGTAATGAACAGCCATTAATTAGTTGGAGGTAGTTTGCAGAATTCAGAAGAGAGGTTTGGGTCGACTCTTGTTACCAAACTACAGGTGACTAGAGATAAATGAAGTGTATCAGTGCCACTGCTCTTATGGATTAGTTGGTGTTCTTGGTCACAAGCAACAGATATCCAATCTGTCAATCATATGCAAAGAGGTACTTTCTGGAAGAGCACTGAAGACTCATATAAACCAAAGGTGATCAAATGGCCAAGCCTGAAAAACGGAAGTGATGCTGGGTCTCCAGATACTAGGAAGCAGAGACCACAGCAAAGTCCATACCCAAGAAGAAGACCTGCAACTGATAAATCTGATCTCCAGTTGGTCCCTCTGTCTTTGCTTCACTTGCGCAAGATTTACAGACATCTGATTGGCTGAATCTGGGTCAGGGCATCTTCCTCTGGCTGTACCAGGAGGTAAGATGTTGAAGAATCTTGGGGCCCTAGCTTAGGTGGTTGGAAGATGCATCGAGAGTCACGCTCAGAATATTGCCTTCTGTCAAGATGATAGGCACTGAGAATTTCCCCCCAAATGGATCTTGGGATACTAATAGAGGGAATGGCTTTCAGAAAACAACAAAAGGGCCATTATAACTAAGGAAGGTACGGCCAAAGAGGAAAGAAAAGCTAAAACCAGGGTGGATGGATGGATGGATGGATGGAAGGATGGATGGATGGATGGGTGGCTGGGTGGGTGGCTGGACCGATGGATGTATAGACATACCGAGGTAAAGGAACTCATGTAGGCAAATGGAGTCAGAAAGACTGAAGGAGAACAGATAAAAGAATATAGGCTCATGGAAGCCAGGAAAGGAAAAGGTGATAAGGAGGCAGGACTGGTTAATAACATTAAATGCAATGTGGCATTGAAGGAAGATGAGGGCTAAAAAGCATCCGTTTGGTTTATTAGTAGATTATGGAACCTCAGAGCACCCACTCGCCGTTATCGACTGTAGAATTTGGAATGGCAAAGCCTATCTCTTCCCAGTCTTTTTTAGGATGCTTCAGTTTCTTTCAAGTTACCAGGATCTCAAAAGTGGTAGCTAGTGCTTGGAACACTGAGCTAAGTGCATAAATCCTACTTCACATCTAATTGGCTTCGATAATAGTACAAGTTAAGTATTGCTGGGAACTTTGGGAATCTCTATTTGCAAAGACGAGGTGATGTCTCAGGTTGTGTTGGAAATGTCTTTATAACATCGAATAGTAATGAGATGCGTGTGTCACAGAGAGTTGAAGAGCATCATTGCCACAGCTGGGAGGTGTCAGAGCGCCTGAATCACAGTCATGGCTCAGTCCTGCTCTGACACTTCCGGCTTCACTTGGGGGAGAGCCACTTACAGAAATCAGCGTGAATCCCATTTAGAAGAATGGTTCTTCACTTAGACTCTCTTGGGACCGAACATTTTTTGAAGCAAGGCCGAGCATGACATTCAGGGAGGAAGAAGCTGAGGAGTTCTAGAAACCACCAAAAGCTCAGAGGTCAAAGGCCACAGTGGCCTGTTTCCATATTTTAAAAATATTTTAGGGCTTCCCTGGTGGCGCAGTGGTTGAGAGTCCGCCTGCCAATGCAGGGCACACGGGTTCGTGCCCCGGTCCGGGAAGATCCCACGTGCCGTGGAGCGGCTGGGCCCGTGAGCCATGGCCGCTGAGCCTGCGTGTCCAGAGCCTGTGCTCCGCAACGGGAGAGGCCACAACGGCGAGAGGCCCGCGTACCGGAAAAAAAAAAAAAAAATTTTAAAGACCATCAAAGTATTCTATTAAATTTAAGCAGTGCACACAAGGAATAACATAACATAAGTTCCCTGCCCAATTTTCTGAAACTGCTCCCAAGAGGTGACCACTGTTTATATATTGATGGGAGCCTAACTCATTTATCATAGGCGTTTACACTCATATGCATGTATTCACACCTGTATTTTTTTAGAATGGGATCATAATTGGCACATTGTTGTGCTTTTTGTTCACCTAATAACACACACACACACACACACACACACACACACGATAACGCTAGTACCTATCAACCATACGGTGAAAGAGCATCCTGTGCATACTGAACTTATTTCCATTTAATTGTTTGGGCTTAACAGAAGGAGACCCAGAAAAAGACAAAGAGGTGCAGAGATGCCTGCACCGAGATTTAGGTGGTTGGGCTGATGCTTCCCCGCTGCTCTATCCGCTCTCCACTCTCCCCCCCCCCCCCACCCGCCATGCCCACCAGGGCTCAGGCCCCGCATCCCTGCTGCGGGCGTTCGGCCACACTGAGCCCGAGTCTCCCTTCCTGAGGATCCCTAAGCAGGATCCCTAAGCAGGCTTCCTAAGCACAGACCAACTCCTGCCTTTCCTACTCACCCGAGGAAACAGCCATCAGAGATCATTTTGACTCAGTCAAACCTCACTCCTATGGAAGGTGTATTGCCTCGGTCCCCCTGTTGGCAGGGGACTGTCGTTGATTTAAGCCTGTCCCCGGTGAGGGACAGTCGTTTCCAGTTGTTGTTTTTTTGTTAACTATTATTAAAATTTCTGCAGTCACCATCCTGGCACATTTATCTTGTGGATTTGTCTTTGGTGTTTGCATGAGACAGATACATAGGAACGCAATTACTGGGTTGAAGGGAATGCATGTTAATATTTACCAATAAGATGCTATCACTGCGGAATGCCTTCCAGAAAGCGTGTCCAGATTTACAATGCTTGCACTAAGTGTCCATGAGGATGCCCAGTTCCTTGGGTACTGGATAGGCCATAGCTTCTTTTTCTTTCTTTTTCCTCCATAAGGATTCTTGCCACCATAACAATCGCTCGACTGGCTGCCGCGCCGTGCCTGCATTTAGCGTAGGTGGCTGGAGCAGTTAAGGGAATGAGCTGTTCTCTTTCCACGCGCCTTGTATGGATGTAGCTAAGGTGCCGAGTCCCAGGAAGCACGCCTTTCTCTCATCTTTGTAACTACGGTATTTCTGTCCCTCCGTGATTCTACTGATGTTTTCATTATTCTTCACAGCACATCAGGGCCTTTTTCTGGAAAACTATTTAATTGGAGCTGTTGTGATCTTAACCTCATAACTCTGTTACTGGAATAAGTACAAGCTTTAAAATCTCATAACAGTTTGCTGGGAAGAGGGAAGAGGTGTGTCTTTAAAGCTACTATAGAAAAACTGCTGCTGAATGACTGTTTATTTGATGTGACTCTCTCCCATTAGACCAGCCCCATTTGAGGACCCTCCGGAAAGGCAGGGATCACCTTGCTGTGCATTTCTGTACCCCGGCAGCTAGAACAGTGCTTGACAGATGGTCTGTGCTCACAGCATCTTGGTGGAATAAATTAATCAAATCAATTAAAGCGTTGTGGGTTTTGAAAAACCAATTATTCTACAAATTGGACACCCAGATGACTATCACAGCTACATGGTGGTCAAGTTGAGATCCACCCCTAATTATATCTGTGCTGCCAGTACTCAGACTATTTTTAGAACCCTTTGAAGGGAATTTCCTTGATAAATTGCATCACAGGAATACTCTTCTTTTGATTATCCTCGGGATGGCAAATCATTAACCTTTGAGGGTAGATTTTTTTTGACAGCTTTACTGAGGTATAGTTGATATTCAAAAAATTGCGCACATCTAGTGCGTACAGTCTGATGGGTTTGGATATACGCATATAGCTATGAAGCCATCCCCTGATCAAGGTACTGGACATAATCCATCACCCCCAAAAACTTCCTTGTGCCTCTTTGTTTTGTTTTGTGATTAGAACCCTTAATATGAAATCTACTCTCTTAAATTTTTAAAAAAAATTTATTTATTTATTGCTGTGCTGGGTCTTCGTTTCTGTGCGAGGGCTTTCTCTAGTTGTGGCAAGCGGGGGCCACTCTTCATCGCGGTGCGCGGGCCTCTCACTATCGCGGCCTCTCTTGTTGCGGAGCACAGGCTCCAGACGCGCAGGCTCAGTAGTTGTGGCTCAGGGGCCTAGTTGCTCCGCGGCATGTGGGATCTTCCCGGACCAGGGCTCGAACCCGTGTCCCCTGCATCGGCAGGCGGACTCTCAACCACAGCGCCACCAGGGAAGCCCCTCTCTTAAATTTTTAAGTGTACCATACAGTATTGTTAACCGTAGATACTGTGTTGTACAAGCAGACCTCTAGATCTTACTAATCTTGTATAACTGAGACTTGAACAACCTCTAATTTCTTTCCCCTTCCAGCTCCGGGCAACCACCATTCTATTCTTTGCTTCTATAAGTACTATTTCAGGTACTTCATATAAGTGGAATCATATAGTACTTGCCCTTCTGTGTCTGGCTTATTTCTCTTAGCATAATGTCCTCCAAGTTCATCCATGTAGTTACAATTGGCAGGATTTCCTGTTATTCACAGAAGCCATCATATGGAAACAACCCAAATGTCCATTGACAGGAGAATGGAGGCTAAATTTGGTTTTAGAAAATAGCCAAACATTGTTCTGAGGTAATGCAGGTGATGAAAATGGGAGACCATAGTGGATAAGGCTCTTTGACATTTGAAACAAACCTTGCTTACAAAGCAAGAAGACTATTGATCTCATTTGGAGTCTGTAGATCTCTATCAATCATCAGTAGTCCAAGGGGAATTTGGTAGTTATCTGTGTGAAAAATGGTGAAATAATCTTTTTCACAGATATTTTCCCAATTTGAAGAGTAAGATTGCACATGATTTTTCCATGGTCTCATTAAATGATTAATTATTTTGTTTTTTAAAGCTTGGTTAGCTGATAACACAAATCATGTTTAGTTAACAGAATGAAAGTAGATTTGGCTAGTATGTTTATGTGTCATTTTCCTGTTACTATTTCTACTAAGTTTGCATTTTTCATTGTTTCAGTTGTATCCCTGATACTAAAAAATGGATAAGTGATGCAACTCTGGTTCATCGAAGTGTAAAAGCATGGATAAAGGAATAACATAAATACTATGGTTTTAGGATAATCTGTTGAATTTAAAGAATGCAGAAGACCCCAGTGCAAATGTAGAACAAATTTATATGGGCTGGGCCATGTATATCTGTTAAGGTGATAACTTTACATAAGCAAATGAAAGGAAAAGTGTAAAAAGATGAACCTTGATGAATAGCTAAAAATTGAAATTTGTTGGATAACCAATCCATTTGCCTCTAGGCTGAAGTGTGTCATGATAAAACTTTACAAATATTGGGATACATACATTTTTTAAAAATTCAGCATCAATTTTAATTGCTTCCTTAATTTGGGGGAGGTTCCTGCCATAGTTGTTTTATAGTTGTTTTTTGTTCTTGTTTCAGCTTCCTGGGTTGAACACTTGCTTCATCTATTTCTAAAAGTGATTCTGTTTAAAAATATGTATCTAAGGCGCTAAGTACCAATCTAATTACATTCTGTGTTTTGCTCTATGATGCTTATGTGGGCATTCAGTTGTAAATATTAGCCAATTACCTAATTTCTGTTGCGATTTCCAGTTTTCACTTTAGTTTCTGGGTCAGGGCTTCCACATTGAATAGGAAGCGTGACACCTTGAACCTCACGTCTGGGAAAGAGCAGGTTCCAGTCCTTGGGGTTGACTTTGGTGACACCCAGGGTCTGGGGCAGGCATCTAGAGTCTGTTGTTGGTCAGTTTCAAGCAAAGTCCATTGACCTGCTGTAAATCAGTCCTTTCCAGAGAAGCACAGAGTACGTTTTTTTCCACCGCGAGAGGGTTGAATTTTGTTGCTAATGGCAGAGAGCTAAGGAAGGAAGCATCCATCGTTAGTGGCCTCCTCATGGCAGAAACACATACAAGTCGTCCCACTGCCGAGGAGCTTGTAAAACCAGCTACAAAGCTAGTGATAAATTATGTTTTTATGACTGTGGCGAGAATAGAAGGAACTATGCCAGAACTCCTTAGTTAAAGGACACCGTTGGAACTTGGATGATACGCACCACATCTAATTGGAAGAACAGTTGCTATTGGTTGTGTATCCTTGGAGGTATTTTGCTTTCACTGGGATGAAACCACCTATATGCAGAGTATGAGTTAATATACTTGCACACGTATAGGAGGGGCAAAGGCTTGGTGGGATTTGGTGGTTCTGTTCAAAATTGAAAACCTATACAAGTAGAAGAGGTTTGGGGGGTATAAATTAGGAGTCTGGGATTAACATATGTATAAAACAGATAAGCAACAAGGACCTACTGTATAGCCCAGGGAACTGTACTCCATATCTTGTAATAACCTATAATGGAAAAGAATCTGAAAAAGAATCTATGTATGTATAACTGAATCACTTTGCTGTGCAGTAGAAATTAACACAACATTGTAAATCAACTATATTTCAATACAAATTTTAGAAAAAGAAGAGGAGGTTTCCATTTGGTTAGTGATTACGTTGCGAACTCTGATGTAGACCTGAGAAGGCGGTTCAAGGTCAGTACTGATGTAGCGCCGCTGAAATGCACAAGCTGCAAGGGCACTGCTGTAAAAGCCGGTTACCCGCCCGTTACCCCTCCCTGTCCCGCCCCGGCAGCCTGGCTTCACGCAGCCTTATTCATAAGAGCACAGACTGTGGTCCACAGAAGGCCTCTGGAATGTGATTCAGCAAGAAGGAAAGAGGGAAAATGACCAGTTCAGTTACCTCATGAGCAGGAAGTGTACTGCTTTTCTGAGGATGTGTAGGAAGAAATAGGAAGCAGGTACAAAACTATTCTTCCATGATGAGGGCTGGGCTATCCTTCCAGTACACAGGCAAGATGGGTGGTATTGAGACTCTCGGGACTGTCCATGGCATTGTGAGTAAAAACTCTTCAACTTTAATATTTGCAACTAATGAAGGCTTTTAAAAAATACTATAAAAAACTTAGCCGAAAAGAACACTTCCGTGAGCTGGATGCTTCTGGAGATCTGCCAACTTCTGTTTTTTGGTAAGTAATTTAACGTCTGTTCCAACACAAATAAATATTTAATCTATGAAAATTGATCTTCTTAGTCAACTAGGCCTCATGTGACCTGAATTTTAACGTGTCCCATGGGGTGTGTGTCCACACTCCTTTGAGCAGTAAAAAAAAAAAACAAAAAAAAAAACTAAGAGAATATGAAGATCTGCCACTTGATTCTTCCAGCTCCATTTTTCTTTCTCGGGATTCCTTTGGTTATTCGGGGTCTTTTGTGTTTCCATACAAAGTAAAAAATTTTTTGTTCTAGTTCTGTGGAAAATGCCATTGGTGATTTGATAGGGATTGCATTGAGTCTGTAGATTGCCTTGGGTAGTACAGTCATTTTGACAAGATTGATTCTTCCAATCCAAGAACGTGGTATATCTTTTCATCAGTTTGTGTCATTTTCGATTTCTCTCATCAGCGTCCTATACTTTTTGGAGTGCAGGTCTTTTGCCTCCTTAGGTAGGTTTATTCCTAGGTATTTTATTCTTTTTGATGCGATGGTAAATGGGAGTGTTTCCTTAATTTCTCTTTCTGATTTTCGTTGTCAGTGTGGAAATGCAGCAGATTTCTGTGTATTAATTTTGTATCCTCAAGATTCTGTAATAACCTATATGGCAAAAGAATCTGAAAAGATCTGTCGCTTGAAAACAAGTATAAACAAGTAGCAAGATGACATATTCTCAGGGCGAAGAGCCAAACAAAGAGAAATCTTAGTGCATCACTCTCTGAATGTGTTCTTCCTCCAGTGCCATCTTAGGTTCTCTTTGCCCCCCCATCCCCTGAGGAAGGGGCCATTTCCGTGTTAACCTCTGTGGTTTGCAGTCGAGGTCAGTGTCTTGGGAAGTCAACAGCTCAGATGGGCATCACAGTAGTTAAAATGTAAAGGAAGAAACTTTAGAGGAACGATTGCAGCCTAGGCTAGGAAGAGGCAGAAATTTAGTTAAGGCGCTTCCCAGTTAGTCTTGCCTGAATACAAATACAGCCCCAGCTTAGATGCTTTCTCAGAGGGGAGGAGCTGGCTGAGGACACCCAGCTCGTGGTGGAACCAGCCCTAGAGCCTTCAACCCACGCCCCCCGCGGCTCCAGGACCCCTTCCATTGGCGTTAATGTGACCCTCATCCAGAAATTCTGCCCTTTACCCCACTCTGCCCTGTAGACCCGCTGATGGCTGGCTTGTTTTCTCATAATCTGTGTTTCAGACTAAACTTAACGAGAACCAAGAAGGTCCAAAATCAGGGAACCTAAGCTGCTGCTCGTGGTGAGGCAGCCCCCAACCAGATGTTGCCAAGGAAGCACTGTAAGACCCAAAGGGCACACAGCAGTCCCCAGGCAGAGGTGCAGACAGCAAGGCTGTTCTTCAGAAGCAGAGGCGGTCTCTAGTCAGACCTGGTTGGAAACAGTCTGTTAGTCCCAAGTTGGTTTTCTCAGACACCTCTGCACACGAGGTACGAAAGCCTGTGAACATCAGACAGCCAGCCGTCTGTTTCCATTGTATTGATCAGTTCTCAGAGGGAACACTCCACGGAGGGAAAGGAGAAAATAAGCTAGAAAACGGACATCAGTCAAGAAATGTTTCCTTCCGTCCCTCCCTCCTTGTGTTAAAGGGCACCTCAAACCAAAAACTGCACAGAAAACAGGTTTTTCTAGGAAAAAAAAAAGTCTAAAAGAGCATCCCCTATTATGCTCTGTCCCTTTACCTCGCCTTATTTTTTCCTCATTGGACTTTGCCCTTGATGTTATATATTTTTAGTTGTTTATCTGTCGTCTACCTTCCCTCCCTAGAATGGTAACTTTGGTTTGTTCTCTGCAGTATCTAGAATAGTGTCTGATTTTAAGGACACTCTGGACAAACCTAGCTTTTAGAGTAGTAAGCTCTAACGATAGTAACCCCAAATGAGGAAATAGGAAAGATTTCTTTTTAAAAAATTTTTATTGAAATATAGTTGATTTACCATATCGTGTGAATTTCTGCTGTGCAGCAGAGTGATTCAGGTGTACACATACAAACACACACACATATTCTTGTCCATTATGGTTTATCACAGGATACTGAATATAGTTCCCTGTGCTCCACAGTAGGACCTTGCTGTTTATCCATTTTCTGTAAAATAGTTTGCATCTGCTAATCCCAAAGTCCCAATCCTTCCCTCCCCGCAACTCCCACCCCCCGGCAACCACAAGTCAGTTCTCTATGTCTGTGAGTCTGTTTCTGTTTCATAGATGAGTTCACTTGTGTTATATTTTAGGTTCCACATATCACTGATATCATATGGCATTTGTCTTTCTCTTTCTGAGTTACTTCACTTAGTATGATCATCTCTAGGTCCATCCCTGTTGCTGCAGATGGCATTATTTCGTTCTTTTTATGGCTGAGTAATAGTCCATTGTATATATGTACCGCATCTTCTTTACCCATTCATCTGTCGATGGACATCCAGGTTGCTTCCATGTCTTGGCTATTGTGAATAGTGCTGCTGTGAACATAGGGGTCCATGTAGCTTTTTGAATTATAGTTTTGTCTGGATATATGCCCAGGAGTTGGATTGCTCGATCATATGGTAGCTCTATTTTTAGTTCTTTTGAGGAACCTCCATACTGTCTTCCATAGTGGCTGCACCAGTTTACATTCCCACCAACAGTATAGGAGGGTTCCCTTTTAGAAAAGATTTCTAATAGACACATTTCTCCCTGGACAGTTTGAGGTGGGAGGAAGAAGGGAGAGTTGAGGCAGAGAAATGGTTTTCTTTTCTTTTCTTTTCTTTTTTTTTTTGCGGTACGCGGGCCTCTCACTGTTGTGGCCTCTCCCGTTGCGGAGCACAGGCTCCGGACGCACAGGCTCAGCGGCCATGGCTCACGGGCCCAGCAGCTCCACGGCATGTGGGATCTTCCCGGACCGGGGCACGAACCCGCGTCCCCTGCATCGGCAGGCGGACTCCCAACCACTGCGCCACCGGGGAAGCCCGAGAAATGCTTTTCATGTACAGTGTACATCCTTGTTCTTGGCAATATGTGATGCCATGTCTCTTAGAGCAGGTGTGTCTAGCTGTGGTAGCTGAGGGCTTTGAAGGAATATAGTTCTGAAAGACAAGGCATCCATTAGCGTAAGCACGAGGTATAAGGTGTTTCATGCTGCAGCATGCCCTGGGTATCTGAGCAGGGACTTTTGTGGCGCTACTTCTAAAATGCCCCATTGTGAATGGCTGGGATCCCCTGTTCCATAAAAACAGTGAACTCTCAAAGTATAGGAAGACATGGGCTGTTAAGGTCATCGTTTCCAAGAGGGGGGTAATCAAGAGGGGCAGCTCCATCACACAGGACAAGTTGGCCTTGCTTCCATCTTCTCCAAATCCTAGGAGAAGGATGGGCTCTAGGATTACACACTGCACGAGTCTGAGGGGTTGAGACAGAGTCACGAAAAACCTTGGACTGCGTGTCAGGAGACCTGGGTTCTGATTCTGTCTGTGCTAATTCAGGGTCTGACCTGGAGCAGGTCACCTGGCTTCACTATCTCTGTTACCTTGACTGTCCTGTACCTGTCCCTCTGTGGTACCACAGTTTAGCGCTAGGTGTGTTCGTTTCCTGTGGCTGCCATACAGGTGACCACAAACCTGGTGGCATAAAACAACAGAAATGGATTCTCTCGCAGTTCCGGAGGCCAGAAGACCAACATGCGTTTCACTGGGCTGGAATCAAGGTGCTGGCACAGCTGTGCTCCGTCTGTGCTCAAGGGGAAAGTCTGTTCCTTCCTTCTTCCAGCCTCTGGTGGCTGCTGGCAGTCCTTGGCTTGTTGCACTACTCCAGTGTCTGCCTCTGTGGTCACATTGTCTTGTCTTGTGTGTGGTATCTCATCTCCTTCCACGTCTCTTATAAGGACACACAGGGCTCACCCAGATCATTTAGCATAACTTCTTCATCTTAGAATTCTTAATTTAATCACATGTGCAGAATCTTTACTATAAAAGGGAACATTCAGAGGTTCCAGGACTTTGGGAGCTATTAACGGCCCCGCCCACCAGGATCATCTCAGTCTCAAACTAGGAAACATTTTTGATGTTCTGCTCCATGCAAGGTACTGTGCTGGGTTTAATGGAGAAACAAAGGTATATGAATACAGTCCCACCCTCAAGAGGATACAGTGCGGTTGGGGAACAAAGACATGTATAAACGACTAAGAAGAAGGAGAGAATGAAAAAATGATTGTAAGTGCTAAGGGTGAATCAGAACAGACAGTAGAGCTTCAGGAGTTTATAAAGGAGGGAGCTCTGAGGCTGAGGTGGTCAATGAAAGCTTCAGGGATCATTGAGATGAATCTGGGAGGCTGGGTACCTTCACATAGACAAAGGAGAGGAAATCACAGCTTAGAGAAAGATACCCAGAAGCTTGGAAGCCAGATTCTAGGTAAGTTAAGAGGGCAGTAATTAGAGCATCCTGGTGCAAGCCAGTGTACCATAAAGTAGGGTGGAGAGAAGTAATTCTGGGCAGGAAACCTGTAGCCAGAGTGGAGATGGCTTTCCATTTCAGAGTGAGCACTTGAAAAAATGAGTTGTTAATTGAATACGTAATACATTCATGTAGCTCAAAAATTTTTTTTTGTTTAAATTTATATATTTTTTTATTGAAGTATAGTTGAGTTACAGTGTTATGTTAGTTTCTGGTGTATAACAAAGTGATTCATATATATATATATTCTTTTTCATATTCTTTTCCATTATGGTTCATTACAGGATATTGAGTATAGTTCCCTGTGCTCTACAGTAAGACCTTGTTGCTTGTCTATTTTATATATGGTAGTTTGTATCTCACATAGCTCAAAATTTTAAACGAACAAGAGAGCGTACAGTACTGTTAATGTTACCTGGTTTTTATTTAGCCTACCAAAGAAATGGTTGTGTGTATACCTCTCTCTCTCGCGCGCGCTCTCTCTCTCTCTCTCTCTCTCTCTCTCTCTCTCTCACACGCACACACAGTGGTACATGCATCTGTACGTAATTAATCCCCCCATTCGTTTTTATCGCCGGATCATATTTGCTGTATGCCAGAACCATAATCTGTTGAACCAGCCCGTACTGAAGAACAGTTGGACCATTTACAATCTTGCGTTAACGCAAGCGAGGCTGTAAAGAATAGCCAGTACACACCCTGTTCCCACGTTTCTATCTGTTAAGATGTATTCCTAGAAGTGAGATTGCTGGTCAAAGAGTATGCGTTGGTGGTGGCGATAGGTACTGCCAGATTGTTCTCAATAAAGGTTATATCAGTTGGCACTCCTACTAGAAGTGTATGAGAGTGCCTTTCCCCCATACCACTGTCAAAGTAGTGATATCTAACTATTTTTTTTCTTTTTCTTTCTTTCTTTATTTTTTATTAATTTATTTATTTTTGGCTGTGTTGGGTCTTGGTTTCTGTGCAAGGGCTTTCTCTAGTTGCGGCGAGCGGGGGCCACTCTTCATCGCGGTGCGCGGGCCTCTCACTATCGCCGCCTCTCTTGTTGCGGAGCACAGGCTCCAGACGCGCAGGCTCAGTAATTGTGGCTCACAGGCCCAGTTGCTCCACGGCATGTGGGATCCTCCCAGACCAGGGCTCGAACCCGTGTCCCCTGCATTAGCAGGCAGATTCTCAACCACTGCACCACGAGGGAAGCCCCTAACTAAATTTTGACAATCTGGTGAAACATAGAACCTTTGGTGGAATTTAATCTTCTTTTCTCCCCTGATGATTGAGTTTAAGTATGTTTTTATATATTTAAGAGCTATTTGAATTTCCTTTCTGCGAGTTCTTTCTTTGTATCTATTGCCCTTTCAGTCGATTGCTTTTTTAAAATTTGATTCACAGGCATTATTAAAGTTATCTATCAAATGTGTGATGGGATTAAAAATGCCTCCATGGGCTTCCCTGGTGGCGCAGTGGTTGGGAGTCCGCCTGCCGATGCAGGGGACCTGGGTTCGTGCCCCGGTCCGGGAAGATCCCACATGCCGCGGAGCGGCTGGGCCCGTGAGCCATGGCCGCTGAGCCTGCGCGTCCGGAGCCTGTGCTCCACAACGGGAGAGGCCACAGCAGTGAGAGGCCCGTGTACCGCAAAAAAACAAAACAAAACAAAACAAAACAAAACAAAAAATGCCTCCACGTTCCATGCAGCGTTTTCCATCTGTTTCCATGCTTTGAACTGGGCCTGGTTTTGTGACTTGCTCTGACCAGTGGATTGTGGAAGGAAGTGATATTGTTTGACTTCTAAGCAAGGCCTCAAGAGAACTTCTCTCTCATCCCTTGCTGCCTTCAGAGAGAACTGGGCTAGCTTCTTCCAGGACGAGCGATGACAAGGTACTGCCAACTATGAGGCCTGTGAGTGAGGTCACCTTGGCCATCCAGCCATTCTCCCCACCAGCTGACTGTGATTGTGTATAAGTGAACCCAGAAGACACCAGCAGGAGAACTGCTTAGCTGAGCCCAGCCTGAATTGCCAACTCAAGGAAAGCGAGCAAATAAATGGTTAACGGCTAAGCCATTAATTTGTGGCCTTTCCCACTCCTCCCCCACAAAAAAAGAACCAAAACCCCCAAAATACTAATTTGTAATAAAAATAATAAATAATTTTCTCAGTTGGTCATTTGCTTTTGACTATATTTTGGTGCTTTGGCCATGAAGACTTTTTTAAAAATTTTATTTTATTTATTTATTTTTGGCTGCATTGGGTCTTCATTGCTGCGCGAGACTTTCTCTAGTTGCAGCGCACGGGCTTCTCATCAGTGGCTTCTCTTGTTGCGGAGCAAGGGCTCTAGGCACGCAGGCTTCAGAAGTTGTGGCTCTCGGGCTCTGGAGCACAGGCTCAGTAGTTGTGGCTCACGGGCTTAACTGCTCCGCGGCATGTGGGATCTTCCCAGACCAGGGCTCGAACCCGTGTCCCCTGCATTGGCAGGCGGATTCTTAACCACCACGCCACCAGGGAAGCCCAGCAGTGTGGTTTTTCACAGGGAAGTGTCTCTTTTCCCCACTGCAGCCTCATTCCTGTGTCTTCTCCTTTGACCTGCCCATTTCCACGCCTGGCCCAGGGTCTGCCATACGCCACACCGCTGCTGCAGCACACACAGCCTTTAGGTTTTGCACCTCCAGAAACGCCCCTTGACGTTGAGAATGATGCCTTCTCAGCTCTTTTTAATCCTCAGCCTCTGATTCTTCTCTCCTCTTCTTCTCACGTGGACTCCTGTTCATTTGCCATTGATTCGAGGTAGACTTTCCACCAGTTTTTGGAATTGGGGATGTTAACTCTTCATTTCACCAGAAATGGAGTTTTGTCCTCATTTGGGGGGGCTGCTTTTGGATGATTTCCAGGAGGATAAGGAGAAAGCACTAACTTTATGCCACCCAAAACAGTGGTCCTCACAAGTGGAGGGCTTTGCCCTTTAGCCCGTGATGATGGATAGCCATTAAAACACTTGAATAGTGAAACAAAATGGAAGAAAAGCTTGAGGATGAACGCTGTGGTTGGATTGCGAAGTATCAGTTCAAAGTAAGAAACACTAGAGCCTGGGCGAGAAGCCTGAAATCTAAGGTAGCAGCATCCTGGTGTGAGACGGTAATGGCCGAGCCGAGTCAGGGGTGATGGGATTGCCAAGGAGAGAAAAATACAAGAAATAGCGAGACGGAAACATCAATAATGCTTGAAGGCGTATTAGGTTTGATGGGGGAAAGAGGAGTTAAGAATGATTTCAAGTTTGAACCTAAGGGAGAAATAGAATAAATGAGCCTGTGGCATAATCGCTGGGATTTCACTGAGGCTTAGTACTTTTGGATAAAAGAAATAAGATTACCCTCTGAGAGTGGAGTTAAAGTCAACACAAAAGTAATCATCGTGGAGCCGTACAATTACCTTAAAATGATAGATCAGAGAGACACAGATGTCCTTCAGTCGCATTCCAGAGGAGAGCAGTCTTGGTGGGCCATCCATCGTGGCTCTGTTGGCACTGTCATCCCTGTGGAGGAGATCGATGCCCTGCACTGCCTTGGCTGGTGGCCTCTGTCTCAGCAGGAGCGAGATTTAGGAGAGAGGCGACAACGGCACAAATACAGGTGATGAGGAATCTATGAAGTTTCACAGGCTAGGATGAGAGAGAAAATCAGCGACTAATGATAGCTCTTTTCGGAGCAATGATATTTGCAGAATGGCAGGAGGAAGAGGACCTGGATCAGAGCCAAGTCAGAGAGGCAGGAACAGTATTAGAAAGGTGCAACATCAAAAAGAAAAAGAAGTGCAAACCACGTGAGCCAGTTGGAAGATGCATCTTGCTGAGAAAGCTAAGGCAGGGCCAGGCTGCATCACTGAAGGTGGCATTTCCAGGCAATCATGATAGATAGTAAACCCATTGTATTTCTTCAGTGCTAGGCTGCATCTGAACATAGCTCCAAAACTTAGAACCTCTTTTAAAGAAAGGCACTGAAATTCTGACCACATAGGGTGTGCCAGAAAGGGGTAGGAGCAGGGACCAGACGGTGAGCCCTGCCCTGTGCAGAAGTTAGGTCAGGAGAAGAGAGTATCAGGGAAGAGGTGCTAGAAGGAGTCTCAGAAAACTGAAGGGCCTTTCTGGCTGACCTGGCTCTTTTCCATACTGGCAAGCAACTCAATCTCTAAGCATCCTTTGTAGCTCAGGGTGGCTGCCGTAGTTTTGGGCAGTGAAATACCCATGGGAATGCCTGGGAGGGGAGTCCCTTACCAGATAAAAAGAAGCCTTTCTAAGAGAAAGTGCTGTGTCCTTTGCCCTCCCACCTCCATCCACCCTGCTGAGATTTGGACCCAGTGCAGTAGCCCTCTTGCAACCACGAGGATGAAAGCTCCCTGAGGATGATGCATACTGGGAAGGTGGAAGCAGTCTGGGTCTTTGCTGACATCCATAAACAGCCACACCAGCCTGGGACTGTGCATCTCCAGTCCTATTCCTACCTGAGAAAAATCGACCATGTCTGTTTCAGCCAATGTTGGCTGGCTTTCTGTTATTTGCGACTGAATTCATTTTTAACTGAGACAGGTATCCTATTCTGAATTGCAGGAAGAAAGATTTAAGTTCAATCAAGAAGGCCTTTCTATTGATTGGGGTAGTTCAGCGATCGAATGGACTTCCTGTATCTTTTTCTCTGAAACAGCTCTTCCCCCCCTGTAACTCCCACCTTGTATCCCCACTTGATGAATGTCCCCACCAGCTATCTGGTCGACCAGGCCAGAAACTAGGAGTCAACCGTCGCTCCCTCTCCTACAACCTGCAAATCTAATTGTGGACTTAGGTTGAACTTATCTCTGTAATGTTTGCGAGGTTGTGATGGAAAGTATACACACGATGATGACATGTATGAAGTGCATGACATTATTTTCAGGTCACCCCGTTGTCCCTCTTCTCGCTGCCTTGGTCCAGGCTCTTACCATCTCTTACGTGTGCGACTAAAGGACATTTCTAACTGACTCCCAGCCTCTAATCCTTCACATTAATGTTAAGAAACTTCCACATCTGTTTCTGTTATATCTCTGCTTAAAAATCCTACAGAGTACATCTCCCCCACCCAAACTATTAAGTTTGTTTAAAAGTCAAAAGTTGAGTATAACTTTTTGTGTTTCCCTGGAATTGGCAGCAGAGTCTGTACTTTAAACAAAGTCAGCAAACATTGGAGCCAGAGCACCCCGCTTGCCCACACGCAGCCAACCAGGTGTCACTAAGGAAGCAACACAAGTGGCCCTGCTACCATCACGTCCCCCCAGCCCACAGCAGTTATAGAGGAAGAGGAGAAGGCTGTGCCTTGTAGATGTAGCTGTTATTGGGCCCGGGGGAAGGGCGGTGTTTGTATCGAGACTTCCCTTCCCTCCTTCGGGTTCTTCCTCTCTCCGGAGGCCACAGGAGGGGAGACAAGTGCCAGTAGAAGAGGAGAGTGGACATCTACTCATGCACTGGGCCCATCTGAGCAGGAAGATGAATCGGAAGGAAGTGGCAGGGCAGAGAGAGAGGGCGGCAGGGAACAGCCCTCATGCACCACACACAGAGTTGATGATGTGTGAGTTTTCCACGGAAGGTAACTAGATTGGAGACCTCTTACCAGTGCCCCACCAAGGAGGCTGCCCACCAGGGAGGGCACTCCAGCAGCAAGCTGTGGATGAAATGCCTGGGGGATGGAGTGTGGAAGCGATGGAGAGAAGCCTAAACTTCCCCATCAGGGGTATTTGCAGTGGGGAGGCTTCCAGGGCCCCCAGGGACCCTCGTGTACGGAGGGCATCACCCACCTCTGTCAGCTGTGGTGACTAACCAGGAATGGAGGACAACTGCCCCCAGTTAAATGAAGGGGCCTTTGCCTGTTCCGCTGTCCTGTTGTTACCCCGAAGAACCAAGAAGCTCAGAGCGTCAGGTGGGAGGGGCATAAAAGAGCCCCCATGCCTGCTCCAAGACTTCCTGTCCACAGTCTGGCCTCCTGAGCAGGTAGAGATGGTGTTGTATCCGATATGAAATTGGAGTTTTAAGCCGGACTAGTTCACTAATGAAAGGAGGCTGAAGGGTAAAGGAAGATTAAGCACACACAGCTAGGAGTGACAGGCGGAAGTGAGACCACTGTGTCTTCATTCCACTAACTGGTGTTCTCGGTCCTGCTAGATCTGGGCTTGTCCCCCTCTAGCCTCCATACTTTCCTTCTTTCAGGATACTCCATATTCTAGCCTTACTATATAGTGTGAAGTTTTCTGAACATCTCAGTTATCTATTGCTGCATGACCGGCCCGGCCACATCTAAACCGCGTGGCATGAAAGCAGCCCCCGTTTGATTGTTGTTTGTGGCTTATGGGTTGACTGGGCTCTGCTGGGTGGTTCTTCTGGTGGTAGTTCTCGAGTCTCTTGCGGTTGTGGTCAGGTGGAGGCTGGGACTAAACACATCTGGAAGCTCAGCTAGGATGCTGGGGAGACCGGATCTCTTCCAATTTGAGGACCTCTCACTCCACGTGGCCTCTTCATGGAGCATCTCCACATGGCTCTTCCAGTATCCCAAAGGGAGGAAATAGAAACTGCCGCTTAGAGGCTAGTTCACGATGGGCACAGTATCCCTACTGCTGAATTCCTCCTGCTGAGGACCCTCCTCTATTTTAGGTTTCTGAGTTTTGGCTTGTAATAATCCTTCTGGCTGACACATCCTACCTGGTCCCTAAGTCTTCTCTGAATAACACTTATCAACTCAACTCAGGTCTGGTAACCTTTTTTTTTTTTTAATTTTTTTTTTTTTTACATCTTTATTGGAGTATAATTGCTTTACAATGGTGTGTTAGTTTCTGCTTTATAACAAAGTGAATCAGTTATGCATATACATATGTTCCCATATCTCTTCCCTCTTGTGTCTTCCTCCCTCCCACCTCCCTATCCCACCCCTCCAGGCGGTCACAAAGCACCGAGCTGATCTCCCTGTGCTATGCGGCTGCTTCCCACTGGCTATCTGCCTTACGTTTGGTAGTGTATATATGTCCATGCCTCTCTCTTGCTTTGTCACAGCTTACCCTTCCCCCTCCCCATAACCTTTTGTGCCCTGAACATAGATTTTGGTTTCATTGCCACTTTCTCCCTGGTTAGACTATAATCTCCCGAATGGTTCTGACTTTCTCACTCTGGACACACTGTAGGCATGTATTAAGTGTTGAATGAATGAGTGAATGAGCCCATTCATACCTGTGAGGCCTGTTCCAGTAGGGGAGATAGGACCATCACGAGGGTTTTTTGTAGGATGTACCCCTGCATGTTTGACCAAGTGACGTTTGAGGTCCTTTCCAACTTAAAGATTTCATGAATCTTGGTCAAGAGAGAGTTTCAAGACAAGAGTGAGGCAATATATTACATGTAATAATACAGGAGGAAATACTTTTAAAATTACACAATATAAAAGCAAAATGCTCTGTGATTGTGAATTTCAGTATACCCATTGATAGCTATACTCCAGGGCATAAATCCAAAGTTACCCCAGAATTTTTGGATGGGGAGAGAGTTAAAGATTAGTTCCAAGTTACAACATATAAAATAAGAAAATACAAGCAGGTTCTTTCAAACTGGCTCACGTTTTACTTGACCTTTGAAGACTCAAGAAACACATGAGCTCTTGCCCCAGCCCTTACCCTTTTTTCCATGGTAGAAAGTAGAAAAACATCTCAAACAACTGTTTATATTGTTTTTTTATTTTTGAACTATGGATATGATCAGGTACCTCCAAAATGAACAAAAATAATGAGAAAAAAAAAAGCAACCTTGCTTCCCAAGGGAGCACGGTTTACTTTCCATTTGCCAGACATCTCTAGAGGCTATTATAAAATTATAATACACATTTGAACAGCCAGTTAAATGGTTTTTAATGGCATTTGCATGTACGGCTAATGCTAATGGTTATTCTTATTTTCTAATGACCTAATTTATTCCCCAATACAGTAGTTATGCATCAGTTACTTATCACTTATTTAGGTTTTTGTTTTTGTTTTTTTTTTTTAAGAAGGCAGCTTAGTCTTATCTGCAGTTCCAGCATTGAATATTTTGACAGCCAGATATTTCAAAATACTTAAGGACTTTTTGCCTGCAGCTGTTGCGGAGAAGAAAAACATGCAGTAAGTACACATAATGGAAATCTCTCCCCAGTGGCCTTTCCATTTCCTCTCTGCCCAGGAGGGAAGTCACTGGGGAGCAGAAATAGGGAGGGTTTGCAGCCAGCAGTATTAAAGGGTGAAAAAAGATACAATTTTTTTCAGTAAAGGGTCACCCTGGGAAACTAATGGAATTCTGTGGTTTGATCCCTGTAAGTACTATGGGTGTCAGTCAAATTTTAAGACTAAATGAGTAGAAATAACTGCAAGCTTTAAAAGTTTCGTGGAACAATGGAATGTTTATTGCTGAAGGAGACCCTACAGATGGGTCTTTCTTGGGTCCAGCGACTTGACCTGGGTTGTTTAGTTGGTAGCGGGGCTAGATCCACACGTCCCACCTCTGTCTGCACCTTGCAGTCAAGTGGGAGTTTCAGCAGTCCTAATGCCTGGGTCCACCCCAGACATTCTTAGTTAGTTGGTCGGGGGTGACCTGCACATTGGGGGACCTGCATCACCAGCCTTCCTTTGCAGTTTGTTTTCCTGGCATCGTCTGTTCTGTGCAGGATTTTGTGGTTGGCAGGACGTATATTTCTTCCCTTCATACAGACACATGTCTGCTCCCATATCCCGTTTTCATATCCCTACAGACTCGTCTCTGGGTCTCAGGCCTGAACAAGATCATTAAAATTGGGATCACAGCTGGTCTTTCTGGGGGTGGGTCCCCCTATTTATTTATTTTTTAGCTGTACGTGGGCCTCTCACTGTTGTGGCCTCTCCTGTTGCGGAGCACAGGCTCCGGACGCGCAGGCTCAGCGGCCATGGCTCACGGGCCCAGCCGCTCCACAGCATGTGGGATCTTCCCGGACCGGGGCACGAACCCGCGTCCCCTGCATCGGCAGGCGGACTCTCAACCACTGCGCCACCAGGGAAGCCCCCAAACTGTGTATTTTGTGTGCTGATTGGTACCTGCAGCTTTACTCTTGCTCTCCTTCCCTCACCTATGTGAACAGCCGTACCTTCTTACTACTTCCCCCTCACCCGTGACCTTGCCAGGAGATGACAGAGTACGGAAGTGCCTCTGCGACCTTCAGGTGAGGCAGTTAAACGCCTGTCTTTTTTTTCTTTATGTTCCAGCACAGAGGACCATTTTTCTCCCCAGGCAGGTAACCCCGTGTCCCTTTGAAACCCAGAATTTAGAGTTGGAAAGGGCTTTGAAGATCATTGATGTCTTGCTGGGCAGAAGTTCTCTCTCTGCATGCCTGGCGGATAGCTCTCCGGCTCAGGCTTGGATGCCCGCAGAGAAAGGAGTCGTTTCTCCCAGCGCGGCCTAGTCAGCTGTTGGATGACGCTAGTTATCAGTGGTCCTTCTTAGGTTAGATCATTTCTCACGTTGCCCCAGCAGACTCCCCTCGTTATAAATTCCACATTAGGTCCTAGTTCACTCTGTGTTTCCTGAGGGAAGGCATGTTTGGAAAAGCGGCCAGAACAGAGACCCACTGCTGGCATCCCCTTAAGGCACGGGTACAGTGGGCTGCTTGATAAGCTCTAAGTTCCTTCGACCTTGACCTCGGGTAAAACTCACTTTCTCCATCCGCCTGGCCTGGGAGCAACAGCTGCTTCCTGTCCCAGGGCCAGCTTGCTAGAAGGCTGAAGGGAGTTCTGTGCCCCCTGGGTCTTCCATGCCGCCTCGTCGCTATCTTAGCCTGGACCAGAGTGAGATTTTCACTGATTGTGTTACTGCTCGCCCATGTCGTCGTTGCTGGAAATTCAGTGTTTTTTCTTTCCAGCCCTCCTCCTGTATAAGTGACACTGTGTTCATCATTCATGTCCGTGAATCTCTGGGAACGCGGCACGTGGATCGAGTTCCTACTGAACCTGAAGCTGCTAATTACTTATTGGCAGAGAGTTCGTAGTAAAATGGATTGAGTGCTTTGGTAGTTTCCACAGAGGGTCAGAGCCGGTCTGCTAGTATTCTACCCTGTGTGTTTGTGTGTGTTTTTCTTCCTTGAGAAGCTGCTGCTTCTGACGTTTCACAGGTGACACAGCCCTTCATTGCTAAAGTAGACAACATTGATAACAATTTATCCTTGAGCATCCAATGGTTAATGACTCAGACAGAACCTAAACATTACGTTTTCAGGATGTTCTCAGACCTCTCCAGCGCATCCCTTTTCATAGTTGAGCCTAGTGACTTAGAAGGCCCTGGAAGAGGAATATGGCATCTGGGGGCCTGGCGGTGATGAATTCATTGACACTGCTCTCACAGGACTCATAACAAAGAAAGCTGTTACTTGCATAGTAAAATAGCTTAGCATTTTGGAAGAGTGAATTTTGTGCGTAACTGCAAGCTGTTTCAACAGCGATGAGGATGTCCGAAATCCTCAACTGTGAGCTCTCCTGGGGCACAGAGGCAGACATCAGGCAGATGGCTCTTGGGAGCTCTCTGTGGCCGTCTCCACTTTTGCTCTTGCAAACTTGCATTGGTATCACTGGGACTTCTCTCTCCACATCTTAAGTGATGGACAGCTCAGCTCATAATGGTGTCTTTCACGTACCTGACTCGCTTTGCCCACTCTGTCTGTCCCCAGTGTGGAGAGCCTTTTGGGATGGTGAGGGCTCCTGCCAGCTGCTTGGGCACCCTTTAATCCATGTCAGCTCCTATCAGAGAAAGTGCAGAGAAAGTGCAGAGTTTCACAGGCTAACAGAGGCACCTTGTAAGCTGTCTGACCTTGTAGATTCAGGAGGTGAAGGTCTTACTCTGCCACTTGCCGGTGACAAATCTAGAACCGTGTTGGAGTATCTTACTGCAAAGCTGTATTCGGTCATTTACTGTAACCCAGTTACTACCCCAGCTTTGCGCTTAAGGTTTGCTCTCCAGGTCAGCTGGAGATGCTCCGGGTTTGAACCTCATTTCCTCCCGGAATCAGGTTGACTGATACCCATGTGGACCCGTACCCCAGATCTGGGCTTCCCTACCCTGAGGAGGGCTTTACCCACTCAGAGCAGGTTGAAAGAGTTGTCATCATTTCTAAAGAGTTCAACACAAACCAAGGCCACTTTCTATATAAATATGGCAGTTAAAACTTATCAGACTGCTCCTGGACACATCTGTGTCACCAAAACTTTCTAACGTTCTGAGTTATTGCCCCCGACTTTCACATCTAGTAAAGCTGGGCTCCAGCCCCGTGAGCTAAGAAGAGATTTGCCTTGGACCGCACTTGGGCCACTATGAACTGTTCACGTTTTGTTAAAGGGCGAAAATCATGTTTCTCATCTCCCAGAGGAGAAAACCACGTCAGAAGACAGATGTGGGATGTGACTTGAAGCAGGTGCATCGACCCTTAGAAGCTGCTGTCGGCCCTTCTTTCTGAAGTGGCCAGGAGTGGAACGAAGGCTCTGGTCCACTTGTTCATTCATCCAAAAATACTCACCGGAGCCTCCGAAGTGCCAGGCGCGTCGTCAGCATCCAGGACCCGATCGTGCATGAGGCAATGTGGAGTGAGTCCAATGACGTATGACAGCGTAAATGAGGGAGGAGATTGCTTCCAGGACCAAGGTCAGTGCTGTGAAGGAAGCGAACCAGGGGGATGAGACTGACCAGAGGGCTGCTTTGGCGCATGTGTTCAGGGAAACCTCTCCAAGGAGCTGAATTCAAGTCAAGACCTGGACAACAAGAGAAGCCAGCCAGTTGTACCCAGGGTCAGAGGACATGTTCCAGACAGAGGGGCCAACAAGTGAAACAGCTGTGCAGGAGGCAGCAGCTTGATGTGGTCCTGATGGTGCGCCCTGTGTCGTGCTCACGAGCTCCTCCCAGCCTGGCTGCCACCATTGCTTGTCCTGCCGTTGCCCCGACCGTGATGTTTCCCCACTGAGGACATGGTACCCACCACTGCCGTGGAGAATTAGGAAGACCACACCATCGTTAGAGGAGCTCAGGGTACACCACCCTCTTGTGGAAGTGGAAGGAAATTGATCTGGACCAAGATTTTTATCAGTAAAATTGTCCCCAGCCCTCTGCCTTCCTGATGTCACCAAGTTGATATTACTGTTAGACTCTGAACACTGGGGTCTAAAGAAAAGTAATTCCAGTAATTGTTTTTGATAAAACCTTTACCTATAGCCTGGTTCCTTTTAAACCAATTTAGGCTTTGGGTCTGTGGTCCTTCTGAAAATGTGCAACTAAAGAAGTTCTCAAAGAGTTGGTACTTCTAGAGGGACAGTACATGGTGGTTGTTCAGATATGTGACTCAGAGAAGCAAGACACCAAAGATACACACATACTCTTTAGAATTGTTACTTGTGCTTGGGATCCACAGTGAGATGTCTCAGCAGCTCCCCAGGCTCACAGCTTGAGGGCTGAGCACCTCATTCTTCCTGCTTCTCATCCCTTCGTCTGGTCCCCTCCCCTTCGTCTGGGTGAGAGCTGTGCCTTGCTTCTAACCAGTACAGTATGGCAGACATGATGGGCTCTCACTCCTGCGGTCACGTTACATTATATGAAACTCTGTTTTGCTTGCAGACGCTAGAGAGGCTGTCCTTGTTGATGTGATGAAGTAAGTGACCATGTTGAGAAGCCCACATGACAAGGAACTAAAGGTGGCCTCTAGGAGCTGAGGACAGCCTCCAGCCAGAGCCAGCCAGAAGCCAGGGCCCTCATTCTTCCAACCCCAGGGAAATAAAGTCTGCCAATAACCTGAGTGAGCTTGGGAGTGGATTCTAACCCAGTCGAGTCTCCAGATGAGCACATGCCCTGGACCCAAGCCCTGGACCCCAGCTGGGTTGCAATGGAAGATCCCATTAAGCTGTGCCCAGATCCCTGACCCATAGAACTGTGCTAATAAATGTACAAACCTTTAAATACGTAGTAGTTTGTTTAGTTTGTTATGCAGTAGCAGGAAGAGTTGGGGAAGTTTTCAGTAAACAGAAATGGATCTGGACTCCGTCAGACCTAATCTGGATGGGGGTGCTCACTTGGTACCACTATTTGACCAGCAAAATAGCCTCAAGACTGCCCACATCAAGAATCTCTAAGGATTCTTTGAAAAAAATAACAAAAGTAGAGAAACCGTCTCTGGTACTGTTAGAAGAGAACCAGAAGTCATCCATTTAAAGAATGACTTTAGTATTTCCTAAGTCATAGAAAGCCTTCCTCCTCTCACATGCTAATTTTGCTGAGGGTCAAAGACAGATTTATGGGGGTGGTTCTAGGAATTTGATAGAAAAGCAAAGGAAACTCTTGATTATATTTTAGTTCCTTTGTTTTCTTTGGAGAGAAATCATCAATGCCGGCCTTGAATGAACAAGGATCAACAGACCTCCAGCTCTGTATGACGTGGCACTGAGATTGGCTTTTCCTGGATTAAAAGCTCCTTTCCATCAGTGGAATTTGCCTATGGCAGGGACTCAGCTTTCCATCTATACTTTCAAAGTAGGGTTGCTAGATTTAGCATATAAAAATATAAGACACCCAGGTGTATTTGAATTTCAGATCAACAGCAAATCATGTCTTCGTATAATGGTGTCAGATATTACGTGGGACATCCTTATTCTGAAAAAAACTCTCTGTCGATCTGAAATTCAAATTTCATTGAGCATCCTGTATTTGATCTGGCAATCCTACTGTAGAGTCATTTCATCTGAAAATTGGAGCCCTGCCTCAGACATATATTTTAAGCAATCTTTTAGAAATACCATTCCACTTTAAAGGCTGTAAAAAGGGAAGCAGGATCATTGGTAAGGAATTCTGTGTATCCATATGTAGTTTTAATTTTATTTTATTAGGTAAGAATGATTTTAAAAAAATTTATTTATATTTATTTTTGGCTGTGTTGGGTCTTCGTTGCAGCGCACAGGCTTTCTCTAGTTGCGGTGAGCAGGGGCTACTCTTCGTTGTGGTGCGCGGGCTTCTCGTTGCGGTGGCTTCTCTTGTTGCCGAGGCTTCTCTTGTTGCGGAGCACGGGCTCTAGGTGCACGGGCTTCAGTAGTTGTGGCGCCCGGGCTTAGTTGCTCTGCTGCATGTGGGATCTTCTGGGACCAGGGCCTGAACCCGTATCCCCTGCATTGTCAGGCGGATTCTTAACCTCTGCGCCACCAGGGAAGCCCAAGAATGATTCATAATATCTTTTCCTCAATCTTTGTTTACATAAGAAGGAAATGTAAAATTTGACGTTGAACTTCAGTATTACTGCATTCTGTACAATATGGGAACCTTGTTTTAATGATCATGTTTATGCTAATTAGTTAATGTGATAGCATCTTATGAGGAGACCAATATGGAACCGAATCAGAAGAAATTTTATACTAGAAACTACATGCAGGTGACTTTTCATTAAAAGAATCGTTTTAAAGCAGATTTAAGTGAGTCTGAAAAACTCCAGCCCATGCCTCCATCAGTTTTTCTGCTCTGGAGTATTGAAAGGCATTTATTTATTCTGAAGCCTAAGATAGATTTAATTACCATCGGGAAAAAACTAAGTTCTTTGATGTTTTAATGTTAAATTAGGTCTTTTGATTTAAAAAGGGGGAAAAAAAAGAGAAAACCTTGCCTCCAAACTGAAGCTACAATTTCTCCACTGAATGGAAAGTTTTAGGAATATAGGATGAATTTTTTCCCCTAGGGCTGCTGCAACAAAGTACAGCAAACAAGGTGGCTTAAAATAGCACAAATTTATTGTCTCATTCATCTGGTGGTTAGACGACTCAAATCAAGGTGTCGGCAGGGTGGGTTCCTTCTGGAGGCTCTGAGAAGAATCTGTGCCAGACCTCCCTTGTAGACCCTGCAGGGGTTGCCAGCAATCCTTGGTGGTCTCGGCTTCTAGACGCATCACTCCAGCCCTGCCCCCATCTTCCCATGGCGTCCTCCCTGTGTTGCTGTGTCTTCACATGGCTGTCTTCTCATAAGGACACCAGGCATGTTGGATTAGGGGCCCACCCTACTCCAGTATGACCTTACCTTCAATAATTCATCTGCACAATGACCCTACCTCCAAATAAGGTCACATTCTGAGGTCCTGGGGGTTAGGACCTCAATGTATCTTTTGTGTGTGTGTGTGTATGTGTGTATATATATATATATATATATATATATATATATATATATACACACATACACACACACACATACACATATATATGTGTATATATATTATTTATTTATTTGTTCATTTATTTATTTATGGCTGCGTTGGGTCCTCGTTGCTGCGTGCGGGCTTTTTCTAGTTGTAGCGAGCGGGAGTTACTCTTCGTTGCAGTGCGCGGGCTTCTCATTGCGGTGGCTTCTCTTGTTGCATAGCACAGGCTCTAGGCATGTGGGCTTCAGTAGTTATGGCTCGCGGGCTCAGTAGTTGCAGCTTGCAGGCTCTAGAGCGCAGGCCCAGTAGTTATGGCGCATGGGCTTAGTTGCTCCATGACGTGTGGGATCTTCCTGGACCGTTGCTTGAACCCGTATGCCCTGTGTTGGCAGGCGGATTCTCAGTCACCGCACCACCAGGGAGGTCCTGACGTATCTTTCTTGGGGACACATTTCAACCCATCACATAGAGTATGCATGTTGCAATCAGAGAAAACTTAGGCAATGTTATCACATTTTCCCTTCTTTCTGCAATTCTCAGGTTTTCAGATGGCTGTGTATGTGGCTCTCCTGTGCTCTCCTGGAATGTTTACCCTTCCGTGAGCGTTGTCAATTCAGAGGGGCTGTAGGGAGGGCTGGTTTTCAGTGGCCCACTCTCTCCTGCACTAGGACAGAGTTCCTTGTGGCAGCCATGAGTGTGGTCATCAGTGGCGCTGCCCACAGAGAGGTGATCTGGTTTCCATCAGGAGGCCTGACTCGAAGGCTGGCCT
Source organism: Stenella coeruleoalba (assembly GCF_951394435.1). Lineage (NCBI taxonomy): Eukaryota > Metazoa > Chordata > Mammalia > Artiodactyla > Delphinidae > Stenella > Stenella coeruleoalba. The sequence continues at coordinate 79,596,053 of NC_137162.1, read as the reverse complement.
GGACGCCGGTGTGGTCAGGCCCCCCAGCATGGCTGTTCTCTTGCTCTCTGTACAACCCCTGCTTGGACAGTCCGTGCCTCACCCACACCCCACTCCCATGACTGACCTTCTTAATCAGTAAATGCGTCCAGCCCCTCCAGTTATTGTTCTGACCTCTAGATCGGAATGGCTCCACCATCAGAGGGGTGGTGTGAGGGGCGTGCTCCTCTGCTGGTCTCCCTGGTAACTGATGAGCCAACCTGACATCAGTTCCCCTATAACTGGTAACCTCCCTCTCCCCCTGGTAGCAAAGACTGCCACACCCTGCCCGCCGTCTGCTGTACGTGGTGGCACGGCGTGTTCCCCCAGGGCCTTGCTTCAGACCTGTAAGCTCCCCCATCCTCTAAGGCAGTGATGTCTCTGTTGCTGACTCGAGCGCTTCCCTTGGTCTCAAGGCTGGGCAGGTATAGGGCTCGAAGGCCTGTGGGCGCTGCCCAACAACGCCGCCTCCTACATGTGGCATTGCTCTCTGGTTGCCCTTCCTCCTTCCTTTCTCCTCCCCTGTGCCCTTCCTGCCGCTCTGCTCTCCTGGTGTCCCTGCACCCCACGTTTGACAGTGAGAGGCAGATTAACTGGGTGAGGCTTCTCTCTGCAGCATCCCTGATTCTTCAGAGACAAACTGTCACATGAAAGCCACAACTAATTAAGTCCTGAGTGTGGACTGTGGCGCACGCCTAGTGTCAGAGGCAAGTTCTCTTTAACGGCTTTGTTAAGAGACCAGAAATAGTCCCTAAAAAAAAAAAAAAAAAAGATAGGTATCTGTCTTCTGTTACTTAACGTGAGTTCCAGAAATACACAGAGCTAGTGAGATGGTGCACAAACGGAGCAGGACCCTGTGGGGCTCCTGGGCACAGAAGGCTTTCCGTGTCGCCTGTTTCTTGTTTGTAGGGAACAGACTCCAGCCTCCATGACCTTCCCTGAGTCCCAAGGGCAGATTCAAACAGTTGCTAATCAGGGAAGGGAGGGGTTGCAGAGACAAGGGAGAAGCGTCCAGAAACAATAGTGCAGCCTTGGGGCAGGGTCCTGGTTCCCCCTCAAGGCGACACACATAACAATATCTTTGAGCTCTTTATAGAACTAAAACTCCCAACAAAAGGAAGATGTCAGCATTCTTCATTCCAGAGAAGCCACCTGAGGCCAGATGAAAGGAACCAGAGGAGCTCATCAAGAGATTACCTGAGACCAGATTAAAGGAGTGCAGGCCTTGCACACACCTTAATCTTAGCAGCAGCCCTACCCTTGAACCATTGCTATAAAACTCACCAAATCCTCCTGGGTTGGGACACACAGTTTTGAGGGGCAGGATCCCACTGTGTCCCCCTTTGCCCAGCAAAACAATAAAGCTTTTCTCTTCTACTTCACCCAAAACTCTTGTCTCTGAGATTTGATTTGGCACTGGTGCACAGAGGCCAAGTTTTTGGCATCGGTGCCATGAGACCATGAGAGACTTGGGTCCTCTTGCTTTTCTGCTCCACCTTCATTGAGGCTGGCTTCTGTTATCAAGTCATGGGATCTTTGCTCGAAGCAGGAGCAATGAAGGAGGTGGAGGGGAAGGCGACTCTCTCCTCCCCGAGGTTGACCCCCTTACAGAGCTCTCCTGGGCTTCCAATCTCATTGAACACCCCCCCTCCCCTTACAGGAAGCTTGGAAATATATTTCTTGTGGAGCAGGTTACTACCTTTCACCAACACAGGGGTCCTGTTAGTGAGAAGAGGGGAGAGGAGGTGATGGGTAGATGCTGGTGGCCTCTGCCACAGCGAGCATGGCCCAGGCTTGCAGTGACCCTGGGGACCAGCTGCACCACAGAGCCTCTTCCTTCTCCTGTCTGCTGAGTGTACATCATAGTTAGAACCCAGCCACCCTCTAGGGGTGTTGGAAAGGGGCTAGTGGAGAAAAATCAGTAAGAGCTTTCTAAGAAGCTACACGCTTCCAGGGTCTATGACGCAAAGAAAGATAAGACCTGTGGCCTTAGGATGAACCATACCGCAAGTCTCCCCCAGATCTGATTTAGATGAGATTTAGATGCGATTTAGTTGATGCTGCAATGGATGAAGACTTTGGGGCTTTGGGGATGGGACTGAAAGCTTTTTGCATGTGAGAAGGACATGAATTTTGCGGGCACAATGGGCAGTGTTTTGGGCTAAATTGTGGCCTCCCGCAAATTCGTACGTTGAAGTCCTAACCCCCAGTACCTCGGAGTGTGATGGTATTTGGAGATGAGGTCTTTAAAGAGTAAGTTCAAATGAGGTTAGTAGGGTGGGCCCTAACCCAATCTAGCCCAAGAAGAGGGGTTTGTACTATATTCAGTTCCTAAACTTGCCTGATAATCTTCAGCTGGGCTTGTTCAATGGCACATGAACAGCAAGAGTGGTTTTGCTATTCTTTTTATGTCTGTGGCTATTCTCTTCACTCATATCTAGACCCTGGTTCAGAGGCAGCATGTCTAAATCCAGGGCACTTCCTGGGCACAGGGCACTCGAAGCTGACGTGCAGAATTTGACTGCTGAGCACATTTGAATAACACTGGTGTCCATGGCACCTTCTCCAGTCACAGACTTGTCAGCTGTATGGAGGAAGGATTGGATGCCCAGAGAGAAGAGATGCCCCTTTCCCATACCCACCTCGTCAGAGTTCTCTCTGACCAAAACTCAACATCGTTACAAAGAGGAAAGACCATTTCCAAGAGACATTGGCAAACAAAAGTTTAATGTATCATCTGGTGACAGCAATAAAAGAATGGAGAAAAAAATCATCATTCAGGTCAAATCCTACGATAATGAGTAGGGTTATCAGAAGATGTCCAGGTCTCTTCTGCTGGCTCGCTTGTTGTAAGCAAGGAGGCCACAGTTAGTCTTGGACCAGGCCTCGTTGGTGTGGGTACCGGCTGGATGAGAAGAGACATAGAGCCATCCTGGAAAGGACCAAACATCCACATAAGCCCTGGGTGTCCCAGGTCTGTCACCTGGTGGGAATGGATATCTCCCGCGGCCCCAAGGGCTTGGCCGGGGCCCCTTGGCCACGCAAGCCTCACCCTGAGTCAGTGGCCTTCAGGGAGTAGTGACCGTAAATACAAGATGCTCCCGACATCCATCACTCTCCTCCCAGCCGTGCCTCCAGACGTGTTGGGGAGGTATTTGAAGCATTGCGTTAAGGCAGTTTGGCCGTTAATTGCCAACATTGCTGGCTCCCAATGTGTGGCCGAGCATTTGCTGTGGAGGCAGTGTGGGGGGTGGTAAAGCCCAGGAGCTTTGGCCCTTGACTGCTAGGCTTCACATGCTGCCTTGGCTTCCCCAGGATCATGCTGGTAAAGTTAAAGGACTTGTCTGAGTCTTAAACAGCATACATGTCTAAAAGCATTTTACACAATGTCTGACACATTATAAACAGTCATTGTGAGCTCTTTGTTATGATTTTACTTCCCCCTTTTTCCAAGGAGGGGGTAAAAATGAAGGTAGTGATTAAGGGCACAGTCAGGTTTGAATTCCGGCTCCCCCACCTGTAGCTGTGCGACCTTCTCTACACCTCAGCTTCCTCGTCTTGAAAACGTGGGTGATGCTCATAACTATCTCATGGCTGTTTAGAGGAGTAAACGGGCCAAACATGCAGAGCTTGGTGAGCTCAAGACATCATGCTTGTCACCATCATTGTCATCATCACCATCACCATTACCGTCATCATCATCATCATCATCATCATCACTATCATCACCATCACCATCATTATCATCACCATCATCACTATCATCATGACCATCATCATCATCATCATGACTGTCACCATCATCATCATCACTGTCATCACCATCATCACCATCATTATCATCACCATTACCATCATCATGACCATCATCATGACCATCGTCATCATCATCACTGTCACCATCACCATCATTATCATCATCATCATCTTCATCATCACTATCATTACCATCATCATCATGACCATCTCTATCATCACCATCATCTTCATCATCACTATCATCACCATTACCATCATCATCATGACCATCTCTATCATCACCATCACCATTACCATCATCACCACCATCATCATGACCATCATCATCATCATCACTATCATCATCACCATCATTATCATCATCATCATCACTGTCATCACCACCATCATGATCATAATCACCATCATTGTTGTCACAAAAGAGTAACAGGAGAGGTCAAGATGTACAGCGACCATTTTTTTCTTGTTTCTACGTTCAAATGCGTTACTGGGGTTATTGAACAAGGCATCCTGGTGACTTACACAGCTGGTATGATTGCATCGTTGCTAAATGGTTAGCTGTTGGCTACCTTATTTTAGAGAAGAGAGAAGTAAGATTCAGGTGTGTCACAAATTGACAGAGTGACCTGCCTCACTGCCCCGTGAGCTGCCCTGACACCTTGGTCTCCACTGTGACCGCAAGACAGATCTTGGACTCATCATGTCTCCGTGTCCAGACCTCACCATTCTTGTCCCTGGCAATGAATGGATGTCCGTTAGGGCCTAAAGACATTGTCACCATGGGTAACAATAGAGCTGTGTGGCTCGGGGCCACATCTGCAGTCCCCTCTGTCATTGGAGACGTGACTCCAATGTCTCCTGTGAAGTCTAGAGTAATATCTTCTCTTGGTGCTGAAACTGACCATCCTGATAGTGCCAGGTTGAGAAGCAGAGCCGTAGGACTTGAGGTCACAGTCGGGGCACCTCCAGCTGAGGGGAGGTGCCGTGGAGAAGTGAGCAGTTACCAGGAGAAGTTACAGATGCTCTGTATCCCCTGAGCATGGTCCTGGGGCACCACGTCGGTGCAGGTGAGGTGGACCACCAACCCCTCCAACTTGCACATCACGGGGTCGACCCTGATTATAAACTGACCTTCAGAAGTGCTCAGACATTTATAGATCTTCTCTTACATCCCAGAGTCTTGGGAGGAGTTGAGGATTCAAATTCCTGTTTGGAATGTGTGTTTCCTGTTGTTGAGAAGCTTGTGATATAGAAGGGAGACTGAGGACAAAGGACATGGTTGTTATGCAGACAGGGAAGCCCAGAAGGATGGAGCGCAGGCCGCCGTAGCCACGTGGATGGGGAAGCAGGGTGGAGGCCCTCCTCCCCTGGATGCGGAAAGAGGGTGGGTTCAAATGCACGTAGGCAAACTGGCTTCATGGAAGAGCTAAGGCAGTTTTTGCTTTGGCTCTTTTTCTTTTCTTTTTTTTTAAACCAGTGCAGACTGTCCTTTTATTACAAGGCTGATGGCTGGTACAACATTTTTCAGAAGTCTGAACAGACCTGGCTAGACAGTCGACTCTGAAGAAACCTTTTAATCCCTCTAACACCTTCATACTGATTTTTAATTTTTTTCCAGGCCTCTGGCTAAACTGAAATCCTTGCTGATGACTTGGTGTGTTTGCTCATTATAGAGACCCTCTCTGACGGCAGTTTTCTCTTAGAAAGCTAGTTTTTCAGGAAAAAGCTAAATACATTCCAGAGGCAGGTGATTATAACTTTGCAGGATCTATTTCCATTTGGTTTCGAATAAAGCTAATTTGATTGGTGACCCTATGACCATGCTGGGTTCTTCCCCTTTACACAAAATCAGGGTGCCTCAGAAGGGTTCAGTCCCTTTATTTGATCTACCATCCCCCTTTACTCAGTGTTCAGTTCTAATAAAAAGTATGCATGCATTTGCTGTTTCGTATTGCTTTGCTCTCCTTGATTTCTGGAATTACTTTCTGTATTTTTTGAGCACTGACTTTGTTTTCTAGCAACAGGGCAGTGACAGTAACAGATTGAACATCCAGCAAAGGCCCCTGAGTTTCCTCAGAAGCCACAGTTTAGTTCATTCTGTGTCTCAGATAAATGTGATGACACAGATAGGGGTTTGTACTACGCACAAGAGTTGTAGAGCTTAATTATTTTGAGACTGTAATACTTGAGGAGACATAACTACATAAAATAGCTAGTGTCAGAGACATCCGTGTCATCAGATCCTAATCTGTGCATTACAGATGCACATGCCAGACAGTTCAGAGAGGAGGACAGACACCAGGAGGGGCTGCGGAAGCTGTGGACAGAGCCCAGAGGCGTGGAAGGCGAGCCAGGCTGCAGGGCAGAGGCTTTGAACATGTGAAGCACATCATTTATAGAAAAGCTGAAATGAAGATTTCCAGGCCCCATTCCCAGAGATTGGGAGTCAGGAAGTCAGGGCTGGGACCTAAGAATCTGCATTGTAATGCCTGCCCCCTGTCCTTCTGCTATAGGTGGTCCATAAACCGTAGTTTGAGAAATAATGCTTTAAAAAACAGTGAGAGAGTCTCTGTAAATGAAGAAGGTAGAGGAAGGCACTTTGATGTTAAAAGCAAAGCACTCTGCTGGGAAATCGTAGCTACCTGGCAGTTGTGCCGGCCTGTGTCTGCGTCATTGGGGATGTCACCTGCTGATGGGACCCTCCGGGTTGTGAGTTGGGATCTTGTAAAAATGATCTTACCATGTAATATCTGTGCCGTGCACCGCCTCTAAGAAGCTGGAATAACCTTTGCAGGTCACAGTCCCGTGCGTTTGGAGGATTGCTGGCAGAGAATGAAGGCAGAAGTTTCTCTCTCTCCCATTTGACGAACGAGGAAATCACCGTACCAGAAGGGGCCACCATTACTGTCCATTAGTGATGGACTCGGTGTCAGTAATGGGACCCAGAAAGAGCCCGGCCATGGAAGGGCCCCAGGCTCTTCCTCTTGAGCCGCCGTGGGCAGGGTGATGGTTGGAAGGGGAACCAGAAGCCATCCGTCGAGGATGTAGTCAGCCAGAAACTCGAGCAGACGCATGAAGGATTGGGGGTTCTCCCTGGCCAAGCTCACATGTTCATTTGGGGGTACACGTTGCTGGCATGGAGGAGGGCTGTGGCATCTTTTATCCCTGGGTATCCCGGCTTCTGCCTTGTGTATGGTAGTCCTGTCTCTTTCCAAAAAGGCTTTGGGGTGTGCGTGGATAAATGACATGGATGTGTCGTGTTCATGGTGAGTGTTTCCAACGTGTGTGGTATAGAGATAGACTGTCAGAGTCATGGGAAAGGGAAGAAAATCAGGTAACTGTGAGAGCTCAGGCCTTTACCGTAAAGGAGCCAGGGGCAAAGAAGAAAATATCTTGGTTGTGTAATTTTTCTTATCTTAAAACAAAATGAGAGAAGGAGAAGGGGAGAGGGGAAGGGAGAAGAAGAAAAAAATGTATAACAATACTTCAAAATCTATGTTTGTGGTACACATTTTTAAAGTAGCCTGGTTTCTTCTTATAAAACATAATAGTCTTGTAGAAAATTTTGAAACTGCATATAAACAAGAAAAAATAGAAATCATCATTAATCCTACTACCCAATATTAAACACAGTTGGCATTTCATTGCATGGCAGATTACTTTGTTCTTTTTAACTTTTTATTCTGGAAAATTTCAGACGTAAGGCAGAAATAGAGAGCAGAGTAGTGATTTCTCATGTATCATTACCGGTGTTCTGCTGTGCTCTGACAGCTTTTTAAGCTCCAGACTATATATCAAGATGCAAAAAAAAAAAAAAAAAAAAAAAAAAAGATGCACCTCTTGTTTTCTCAATTAATTTCCGATTGTGAGTTTATTTTTACTGCCATGTCATTGAAAAATTTTTTTGAAACATAATGTGTAATGTTGTGCCTTATTTCATGGTATGGTTGGCATTAAATTTTAAAAACAAGGTATCACCCAGATGTGATCCTGGTAACGTTTTGACAGTTGATCTGACAGTGGGTTTACAGCAAATGCAGGAGCCACCTCCCTGAGACCTTTCCCAAAGCATCCTTGTTGAAGGCAAAGGCGATAACATTCAAATATCGCTTGGCGGACGGGATCCTGTGCCCGCCCCGTGGTTAGCCCGGCTGTGTCTCGTCCACCTCCTCCCTGCCGGTCTGAGAGCTGGGCTTCTACTTGGCATCCTGGAGCCAGGCATCCCTCTGGGCTTGTGTTTCGCAGCCTTACGTAGTTGCAAGGATTCTTTTCTCTTCCCACAATAGCTGTTCCTTGCAAGTAACTTCATTGGAGGTTTGAGCAAATCACCCACCTCCATGTGCCCATGGAATTACAAAGTTGCGGTTTTGGCTTTAGAGGAGAAAATTCACAGTGAAGATAGACCTTCCTAGGGAAGTACGCTACACGGTAGGGCCGCTGCTGGTGGATTTCTTTTTCTGCTGCAATAATGACCTGCCTGCATTCATAATACTGACTGAGGGCTGCTCCCTATCGTATATGTCCGGCACTGTGGCTCTGTGCTGATAATCACACGAATAGCATCATCAGTCGTGAAGCCTTTTGGGCCAGTTGCCTGTGTAAGTTACGGCACCAAGCCTGTCCTTGCTTTACACTCACTATAGCAGTTCGGTTCCTCCGTCACTGAGTGCCCACCGTTTTGCGGGCACTGGATGCAGGTACAGGTCTTACCACACTAGGCAAGATCTGCGATGGTCAAGCCAGGATGCTTAGGCTGGGTCAGTGAATGCTGTCCATTTCACAGTGAAAACGAGAAGGGACTCTGATGACCTCAGTTGGCAGGAAGAGGCTGCACGTGTGCGTTCTGCAGGTTCAGAGACGAGAAATGATAGTGACCCTTAGGTCCCCTTCTCAGCTGTAAGTCAGGGGTCCCACAGGACGTGTACACGTCTAGTCACTGTTTCTGCAGGTGGCTGAGAGGTCGCAGGTGCTAGGTTCCAGGGAGGCTGATCACAGTGACTAGAGGCTAGGAGGTGTCTGCCAACCAACAAGATAAACCTCTGAAGCAGGAGAGAGGTGGGGAAGGGAGGGGCCGGGACAGAGCAGAGGAGCTGGGTGCACGGTGGTTGGTTGGACCAAGCACACCTCGCTCCTTCTCGGCCACTGTCCATCTGCGTGACCCCTCCCATAGACATTGGAGGTGGCTTGTGTATTTGGAAGCACGGCTTCCTTCATCAATGCAGAGATGGCAGCCTTCTTATTTTGAAAAGAAGCCTTCCTAAAAAAAATATGTAAGGGGATGAGGGCATGAGTGGTCGTCTTCTGCATAGATTGTGGCTAGAATAGATTCGTCTTCAAAAGAACCTGGTTATTACCTAAAGCCATTCCTTAGTGCAAGACAGTGAGACACAGAATGACTCTGTAAATAGCTAGGCTTCCTGGACAAAACCTCAGTGATGCAGGGACTGCAGCTGCACAGAGATCAGGGGCCCTGTGGAGGGAGCATCTAGGGCTCCTGAGCGTGGGTGTGTGAATTACTTTACGTCACTGCTCAGCGCCCGGGGTCTCACCTCGTCGTTCTGTCCGTGACGGAGTGTGGTATCCGTGATGTTTATGGAACATCGCCTCTGTTGACTTCATGCAGGAGGTAGAGGGAAGAGGGCCGATCTGTGTGGTGTGGTTAGTAAGAAATAAATGAAGTGGATGGTGTGATTCAGGGCAGAGATCACAGGGCACAGTTTCGGAGGACTTGGGTTTGAATCCTGACTCACCTGTTCCACCCTGAGTGCCAGAAGATCCGACCTTCCAGCCTCAGTGTTCTCATCTGTAAAGTGGAGGAAGTGATTCCACATGGACTTCAAGTCTCCCTGCCCAGTAGGAGGTTTTTAACTCCCCCAAATGATTAGAAAAGCAACTTGAGTCAGAAAGCCCACGGGAATAATAACAACAAACATATGGTGAATTATTCAGGCCACACAGGACCCACGCCTGTCAGGCAGCGTGACTGGAAGAAGGTCGTTGTGTCCTGATGTCTGGCAGCCTGTCTTTGCTCCCTGACTTCGACAAATGACCGCAGAGGCTCATTCATCTTGCGGAGGCCTGACCAAGGTGGCCCGATGTTAAATAGCTCGTGCTCTGTGCCCAGATGCGCTGTCTTGTCATCGGTGAGCTGGCCGAGGTACCAGAGCAGAAAGGAGCAGCCTGGCTCGATGCACTGAGATGCTGACTGTCATGCTTTGCTTGTGGGGGTGATACATCTGGACCACCTGCTCCTGTGGGTGGGTCGTCGTGGGTTCTGCATGGGCCGCGCCATCTAAAATGGAAGGATAATGAGAAGATTGAGGGAATCTCATCGACAGGGTCTTGTTCTGTAGTTTGACAGGTGAGGAATCTAGTGGCAGCAGGGGCTGTCTTGTCACCATCAACTTCTGCTGACCCAGCGAGGCTTAGGTGGGCTCACAGAGCAAGCAGGAGTGTCACCTGCACACCTGGTCCGCACCAGCTGTGCCTTCTACCATGTAGCTCAGCTTCCTGGCAGGGACAGGGAGGGCGTGTGTGTGTGATTTACCTTTAAGGATGGGTAGGACTTCGCCAGTTGGAAGCAACACGGGCGGCATTACCCAGCCTCGATTCAGCCAGTGTTTACTTTGTACTCACTACATGCCAGACCCTCTGTTGGGTTCTAGGGATTCAAGAGTGGCCAGCCTAGCCCACAGGACAGCAGCGGGGTGGGCGGGGGGGGGGGCGCTTAGAAGGAGGATAGATCAGCGGCCAGCTGGGACTTGGCCTTGGTCTCTTTCCACCACATCATGCTACCCGCTGAGGGCCTGTGGCTCCCAAGCCTGCATCCCCTGAAGATTCTTTCTGACCTTCCTGAGGGGAGGAAAGGGACAAGACCAAAGACTGAGGGCGGGCGGTGGATTCCCAGCCTATTTCAGCCCAGAATTTCCAAATGGAATGAAATGGTATTTTCATCATCGTACTTTTGTGAAACCACATTTTTTCGTAATGACTGTGATTTGGGGTAATATACTGAAATAAGGTGGAAATTTGAGCTCCCTTTACGTTGTACCATCAACTGTAATAATGATAATTCTGATTATTATCATCAAATGATAGCAGCTGGCATTCACTGGCACTTAGTTTGTGCCAAGCATTGTCTTAGCATCTTCTTACGCATTAGCCAGTAGGTCATATTATTTCCCCCATTTCAAAAGTGAAGAAAGGATCGCATAGATCAGTCATTTTTTCCCCCTCTCCTAAACTCACATAGCTGGAAGGGGGCAGAGATAGGATTTGAACCCAGGCAGTCTGGGGAATCCTGTCTTGTCTTCTTTTAGGTCTGGCCAGAGATGAACTTAAGAACAGAGAAACACTTTATGCTATCGCTTATATGTGGAATCTAAAAAATACAGAAAACTAATGAATATAATGAAACAGCAACAGACTCACAGATACAAACTAGTGCTTACCAGCGGGGAGAGGGAAGGAGGGAGGGACGAGATAAGGGGTATGGGAGTGAGAGGTGTACATACTGCTATATATAAAATAAATAAGCTACAAGGATATATTGTACAGCACAGGGAATATAACCAATGTTTTATAGTAACTATGAATGGAATATAACCTTTAAAAATTGTGAATCACTATGTTGTACCCCTGAAACTTGTATAATATTGTCCATCAGCTATACCTCAATTTAAAAAAAAGATGACCTCACTCTAAATATTGAAACTGACAGAAGTCAAGAAAAAATGTAACATGGAAAGTAATATTCTGAAATAAAATTTTATTTTGCCTGCATTTTTTAAAATCATATCCTTTAAAACAATGTAAAATTGCTAACTGTCTTTTTTGGAGAAGGGCTATCCTTTCTTCTGAGATCTTGTCCTTCCCACATTTTTTATGTTAATTTTTTTTCTTTTGTTAATGTATAGTCATTGTAGATGGTCCTGGGTATTTCAGATATCTTACTTGGCCTAATGAAATGATGGAGAACATAGTTTTTAAAAAATTTTATTGAAGTGTAGTTGATTTACAATGTTGTTAATTTCTGCTGTACAGCAAAGTGATTCAGTTATACATATGTAGATATTCTTTTCCATTATGGTTTATCACAGGATATTGAATATAGTCCCCTGTGTTATACAGTAGGACCTTGTTTATCCATCCTATAGATAATAGTTTGTATCTGCTAACCCCAAACTCCCAATCCATCCCTCCCTCCGCCCCCCCCTTGGCAGCCACAAATCTGTTCTCTATATTTGTGAGTCTGTTTTTTTTTCGTAGGTATGTTCATTTCTGTCGTATTTTAGATTCTACATATAAGTGATATCATATGATATTTGTCTTTCTGTTTCGAACTTACTTCACTTAGTATGATAATCTCTAGGTCCATCCATGTTGCTGTGAATAGCATTATTTCATTCTTTTTTTAGAATGAGTAATATTCCATTGTGTATATGTACCACATCTTCTTTATCCATTCATCTGTCAATGGACATTTAGACTGTTTCCATGTCTTGGCTATTGTGAATAGTGCTGCTATGAACATAGGGGTGCATGTATCTTTTTGAATTGTAGCGTTGTTTGGATATATGCCTAGGAGTGGGATTATAGGATCATTTGGTAGCTCTGTTTTTAGTTTTCTGAGGAACCTCCATACTGTTCTCCATAGTGGCTGCACCAATTTACATTCCCACCAACAGTGTAAGAGAGTCCCTTTTCATTGAGAGCATATGTTGATACCCAACATTTTGGGAGAAATTTGGTCTGGGAACCCTAAGCCATGGGTCTCCATCATGGGGGCTAAGGGTGGTGTACCAGTAATCAAGATCAATAATACAGTCAATTCTTGTTACTCACAGTAATTATGTTCTATAAAGTTGCTGCGAACACTGAGTCTGTGAATAGTGAACGATGTTCCCAGGGGAAGTATAGGGTTAGGCCCCTGAGAGCCTCTGGTCACAGTACATTTATCCATCAATACATAATCCCGTTCTGTGTGTGTTTCTCTTTAATGACACCTTATTTAATGTATTACGTTTATTCATTAACACTGAACTCACAGCCAACAGCTCTGGAACTCATGCCTGAGTAAAGCTTATCTAACATGTATTTTTTCCATAAGGCACATTGCAGCCTTTTGCACTTAGGAACACCAGACAGCACTTTAAGATCATGCTGGGGACTATTTTGAACAGCAAAATCACCGTTACAGAACACAAAAATGTGAAAAATGTGGCACTGAGTAGATCACAAAGAGGACACCTGAGAACCAAAGTTTCATCCCCAGCTGGGAACCTGAGCCTTTGGGGCTTTCAATCTGTCGCCCCCTGCACGTGCCCACAAATGACCCTGAAACTTGCAGGTTTTGATTTTGAGGTTTCACATACATTTAGTAAGTAGGCAAACTCACAAATGTGTAATCTGCAAATAATGAGGATGGACTGTATTTTGATGCAATATTTTAAAGAATCAGAGTTAATACCAAAAAATCCAGGATGAATAAAATAGAAAATTTTCAGTCAAGAGAGGATTAGAGTGACTGAGTTCTCCTCTTGCCCTAGACTCCCATGTGGCTCATATGGCCCCTGCTTATTGACTCTGCCCCCAGCCATCTCCTGAGTCCCTGCCAGGCCCTCTTTTCTAGGGCCTGGCATGTCCTCACCCTCATCCTGCTTTAAAGTTTTTTATCCTTATAAAACCATGATGGGGTCACCTCTAAGGGTGTCCAAATAATTTGCCACGCCCCCGGGCCCTCCTAAATGTGAAAGATGTTGCTAAACATCGTTACAGGTGTTAACTGATGTTCCCTTGAAGTACGCTGAGGTGCACTGAGGTATGGGGCCACCTTACTTAGCCTGAGCCCTTGGGCTTTGACTGCCTCTACCCAGAGGTACTGGTGCCCGTGCCGGTTGAGCCCAAGCTCAGCACATCCTTGGGAGCACGTTTAATCTCATGGTAAAGCCTGTGTCCTCATCTGCATTCATGCTCCCACCAGCTTCCTGCTTCACCCAGGAAACCCTGTTTTGTGTACCCTCGCATGCAAGCCCCCGTGGCTCACCAGGGATACTGCTTTCCCTCTGAGCCTGCGGTTTCTCTCTCTACGTTCATTGTGCTCAGCTCTTTTTACCTTTTTATTTTGAAATAGTTAAACATGGACAGGAAGGTGCAGAAGGAGAACAGAGAGATCCTGTACAACCTTTGCCCAGTTTCCCATGCTGGTAACATCATGCATAACTATAGTACTGTATCATAACCAGGAAATGGACATTGATACCATCCCCAGACCTTAATCAGATCCCACCAGTTTTGTGTGTGTGTGTATGTGTGTGTGTGTGTAGATCTGTGTAATCACCACCACACTTAAGATACAGAACAAGTCCCTCACCACAAAGGTCTCCCTCATGCTACCACTTCCTAATCATATTCAGTCATATCCACCTCCTGCCATCCCTAACCCCTGACCATCACTGACCTCTGCCGCATCTCTGTAATTCTGTCATTTCGGGAATGCGGTACAAATGGGCTTCATGACCTTTTGAGATCAGCTTCTTTCACTCATCAGAATGCGCTGGAGATGCATCCAGGTGGCTGTGTGTTGCATGTTCGTTCCTTTTTCTCGCTGAGTAAGACTCCATGGTATGGCTGTGTCAGGTCATCTGACCTTTCACCTGCTTGAGAACGTTTGAGTCATTATCCGTTTGGGGCTGTTATGAATAAAGCCGCTGTGAACATTAATGTACAGGGTTTTATGTGGACAGATTTTTTTCTTTTCAGAAAAATGCAGAAATGCAAATGTTGGGTTATATGGCAAACACATATTTAGTTGTTGAAGAAACTACCAAACCATCTTCCAGAGTGGCAGTATCCTTTTATATTCCCAGCAGCAATGTGTGAGTGATCCGATTTCTTTTTTTTTTTTTTTTTTTTTTGCGGTACGCGGGCCTCTCACCGTTGCGGCCTCTCCCGTTGCGGAGCACAGGCTCCGGACGCGCAGGCTCAGTGGCCATGGCTTACGGGCCCAGCCGCTCCGCGGCATGTGGGATCTTCCCGGACCGGGGCGCGAACCCGTGTCCCCTGCATCGGCAGGCGGACTCTCAACCACTGTGCCACCAGGGGAGCCCGAGTGATCGATTTCTTTGCATCTTCATCAGCATTTGATGTAAAGTCACCTTTTTAAACAGTTGTTCTGATGGGTACATAGTAATACTCATCATGGTTTTACTTTGCATTTTCCTAATGACAATGATGTTGAACATCTTCTCATGTGCTTAGTTGGATTCAGATATCCTCTTTGAGGAAGTATGTGTTCATCTCTTTTGTCCATCTTCTAATTGGATTGTTTTCTTTCTTTCTTGTTTTTAGTGTTCAGTTTGAGAGCTTTTTATATAGTCTAGATATGAGTCCTTTGTCAGGTACCCACATTCATTTTTATTGAGAGCTGACTACATGTAAGGACCTGGGGATTCAGCAATGAACAGATGGTCTTTCTCTCTGCCCACGGAGAGCTTCTACTCTAGTGGGGAGGGAGACATTAACAACTGCTTATTACACTGTTAGAGATTTTTAGCTGTGGTCATGAAGGGTCACGAAGGGGTACCTGAGAACGGGAAGTGGCTAGAGGGACGTCACCTGACCTGGGGGCTGGGGAGTCCAGGAACTAAACCAAGAACTGAAGGAGGAGGAGGTGACCTGGAACAGGTGTGAGTTGGGTAGGTAGGGGTGGGGTTCCTCCAGGTGACTTTGCATCTTCCCCTGCTCTTGCCTGGAACTGATTTTTAGTCCCCAGTGAAGAAATGCATACACAGCAGTAAAGAAACCCCAGAACTATGTCTTCCTTCACCTCTGAGATCAGATCGCCCTTCCCCCTCTCTGTCTATAACTGCTCAGCCATCAGAAAGTACACTTCACATTTTTTGCCATCGTGAAACTTGTGATACTAAGATAAAAAATGTGACAACAGGCTGACCAAGCCAAAAGAACTACTGTTTTGTTCTTTTTACGACCCGATCCTTAGTTGAATTTGGGAGCAAGTGCCCTAGTACAGGGGAAAGGTGATCATTTCCTGTAGAACAGAACTGGATTCATAAATAATATACCTCATGCAACTTTAGTGTTTGAAAATTGAGTGATTTCACCAAACATCTAGAGTCTACTTCTGCTCAGTACCTCCATAGAAGCTTAGCGAGCTTCAGGAGTGTAAAATTTGAAGAACTTTGACCTCGATGCACACTATTTCTTAACTTATCTCTTTGTTTACAGGTAGAATTGCTCACAGCGTGTTCTCTCTTGTCTCCAGGGTTGCTGACTTCATACTCCCCTTGCTAGCAATCCTCACCAACTGACTCCTTTAGAAACCACTTCAACAGCATTTAAGGGAGTCTGGATCCTATATGCGTAGTTTCAAATTAAAGTGAAAACCCCCCACTGGTTCCCTCACAGTCATAAGCGATACACAGGGCCCATTTCTCGCAATTGGAATTTTAGAAGCAAGTAGAAGAATCCCAGAGGTGGAATATCTAAGCATGTGTGGATTTCCTTTAGATTTGGAGACAGCGCTTCCTGAGCTGAAATCAGGCCGCGTGGCCTGACACCAAGACACAATACAGGCAGACCTTGGAGATATTGTGCGTTGGGTCGCAGACCATCACAATAAAATGAATATAGCAATCCAGCGAGTCACACGAAATTTTGGTTTCCCAGTGCATAAAGAAGTTAGGTTTGCTGTAGTCTATTAAGTGTGCAATAGCATTCTGTTTCAACAATGTACACACTTTAATTAAAAATACTTTATTGCCAAAAAATGCTGTCATCTGACAATGCAGGGTTGCCACAAACCTTCAATTTGTATAAAACACAGTATCTGTGAAATGCAGTCAGTCAGAGTGCAGTAGAAGGAGGTTTGTCTGTGACAGTTCAGGAAACGGGGTGCCCGTACTCAAGGCCTTTGACGTGCTCTTCTCTGTTACTCTGATGCACCCTGCATTGTCCCCCCCTTGCCTCCGCTCGGGCCCTTGCCCTTCCATGTCCCCAAGAGAAGTTAGATCGAGAGCTGGTCCCCGGACGCGTGGTGGCTGAGCCGTGGTGCTCTCTTTCCTGAGGTCAGGGGTTCAGAAAACCCCGCGACTCTCTCTCCTGGGCTGCTGAGCAGACTCACGGTGGGCATTTCTCTGTGTCCCTGCCACCGCTCTGTAGAACTGCACAAGAACCCAAGAAGAGCAACACGTATTTTGAAAAGTGTACAGTGGGGTGTGAAAGCCTGTTAATGATGACGGCTCTCCTGGGATGAGGCCCACTCAGAGGCGCTTGAAGGATAGGAAGGATTCCCGTGAATTCATCCAGCTCCCTCTCCTAGCAAATCAATAAGACCCCGCAATGACATATGACATCATGATTCCAGAGGAGCCTCTGCCTCTCCGAAATAACAACATTTACCAAACAGCGCTCAGGATGGTTTACAGAGAAAAATCGACCCAGTGAGGCTTTTCACGCCATTTCTCTTTGTGCTCCGTGAGGATTCTTTGAGTCATGTCAGTTAAATATTATATTAATCATGCAGTCATGTTTGCTTTTCTCTGGTCGTCCCACCATGATTGAATCTGTATTGGAAGAATCTATCAGCTGCTTCCAAACCTAGACATATGGAAGACTGATTTGTCTGTATTTTCTTAATATTTCGTGTGGGTGTGCAGTGCTTTTGAGAACACACAGTTTTTCTTCCCCTTCGTTCTCTTTACAATTACTGGTACGTCGTGTAAGTTAATGAGGGTGTGTGTTGAGCACAGCCCTTAGCAGTCTGCCTTTCTGTAGATATTCTAGGGGTGCTTTATTAGGTCTTTTTATTTATTCATTTTTATATAGTTTTTATTTTTTGGCTGTGTTGGGTCTTCGTTTCTGCGCGAGGGCTTTCTCTAGTTGTGGCAAGCGGGGGCCACTCTTCATCGCGGTGCGCGGGCCTCTCACTATCGCGGCCTCTCTTGTGGCGGAGCACAGGCTCCAGACACGCAGGCTCAGTAGTTGTGGCTCACGGGCCTAGTTGTTCCGCGGCATGTGGGATCTTCCCGGACCAGGGCTCGAACCCGTGTCCCCTGCATTGGCAGGCGGATTCTCAACCACTGCGCCACCAGGGAAGCCCCTGTTAGGCCTTTTACATGGCTGTGTTGGATAATTCACTAAGCTAAAATCATGCATAAAAGTATAAGGCAGAGAATATTGGAACCACAGCTGCTCACCCATCTATGTGTGGGCACAGACCCAGAACCGTTCTCGGAGAAAACTCCGGCTTGCAGGAACCCCTTGCAGAGGTGGATGGACTTGTAATCAGACAAACGTTCACAGTCTGCCTTTTAAATATCTTCCCCTTCAGTATAGCAGAGTGGTTACCAGTGCAGGCACTGGAGCCATGCTGTGTGGGTTAAAATTCTGCTTTTACTGCTTCCTAACTGGGCAACCTTGGGCAAGTCACGTAGGATCTGTAAGCCTTCGTATCCTGGTCTGAAAATGGGTCTTATGATAATAAGGCTTTCCTCATTGGGTGGTGGGGCTTAGAAAATACGTAAATATCTGAAAAATGCTTCAAAGATGTGTGCAGTATATGTTAGCTATTATCCTTTCATATGGCCCTTAATATTCTTTTTGCTTTTCTTTTGATTTAATTTTTATTTTTTATCAAAATAATACAAGTACCTTAAATCCGTGGAAGTTTTTGAGGCTTATGTTTCACCCACCTTCTCTCCACCCCAAGTTTCCCACTTATGAGAGGCGGCCGCCTTCAACTCTTGTCTTTTTGTCTTGTTAATTACTTCCATTCTGAACATTTTCCCAGTTTTTAAAATGACTGTTTGATTTCCAAATATAAAAAATAAGGAGTTGGCTTCATAGTCCTTGCATCCCCTAGATATTAAATCAGTATTTAGAGTAGCTTTTGTGTTGGTTGGCTATCATATACATATGTCCGAGTCATCTTTTTTTTTTTAAAGATTTAATTTTATTTTAATGTTTTTGGCTGCGTTGGGTCTTCGTCGCTGCCTGCGGGCTTCAGTAGTTGGGACGCACAGGCTTACTTGCTCTGTGGCCTGTGGGATCTTCCCCGACCGGGGACCGGACCCATGTCCCCTGATTGGCAGGCAGATTCTTATCCATTGCACCACCCGGGAAGTCCCCGAGTCATCTTGTGTAATATGGGTATATTTTCTTTTTCCCTTGAGGTTTATAATTGAATAATTTTAATGGTTACTTATTTTTTGTTTACATATTACTAACTGAGCCCACACTCTCCAACAGACATGAAAATCTCCCCTTGATGGGTTCAAACGTCTAGAATTATCCGTTGGTTTTACCTTTTTTCTTGCAGACTTCCCTTCCAGAGCCCTTGTTTTGCTCCAACCTGGGCCGATTACTCTCCAGGCCTCCTGGAATTCTCCATCATCATCCTCCTCCTGGGAATTCCCTATACCTCCCTTCTTCTTCTTTTTTTTTTTTTTAAAAATAAGTTTATTTATTTATTTGTTTTTATCTTTGGCTGTGTTGGGTCTTCGTTGCTACACATGGGCTTTCTCTAGTTGCAGTGAGTGGGGGCTACTCTTCGTTGCAGTGCGCGGGCTTCTCATTGTCGTGGCTTCTCTTGTTGCGGAGCACGGGCTCTAGGTGTGCGGGCCTCAGTAGTTGTGGCACACGGCCTCAGTAGTTGTGGCTCGCGGGTTCTAGAGTGCAGGCTCAGTAGCTGTGGCGCATGGGCTTAGTTGCTCCGCGGCATGTGGGATCTTCCCGGACCAGGGATAGAACCCGTGTCCCCTGCATTGGCAGGCAGATTCTTAACCACTGCGCCACTAGGGAAGCCCTGTACCTCCCTTCTGTATTGGATCCCCTGTTTCCTGGGCTCATTTTTCCCTTTCTCTTTTCTTCCTTATTTTGTTGCACCATGTCCTTTAGTAGCTTCTTGAGAAATCATGTGAGATTGGTACAATTTTTGTGAACTTGGGTGTATGAAAATGCCTTTCTGTGAACCTCTTCTTGACTGAAAGATTCGCTAAGGATGGGATTCTAGGTAGCATACCATTTTCTGCCTGAATTTTGAAGGCATTGTCCATTGTGTTTTAGTTGGATTTCACTGTTGCTAATGGGATGTCTGAAACTATTGTGACACCCCGATCTTTTGATTTTTTAAAAATTGAAGTGTAGTTGATTTACAATGTTGTGTTGGTTTCAGGTGTACAGCAGAGTGATTCAGTTATACACACACACACACACATATACACTCCATACTTTGATTTACATTTTCTCTCTGACAGCTTTTAGGATATTACTTTTATCTCTGATACTTTGACACCTTTCAATAATATGTCTTGGTTGTAAGATTTTTAAAAATTTATTTCAGATTTGGGGAATAATCTTAGTAGTATTTTTGATAATTTCTCCCCCTGTAATTTTCTCTCTTTTCTTCTTTTGGGTCATCTGTTACTCAGATGTTAGACCTCCTGGGTTAATCTTATAATCTAATCTTTTTACATTTTATCTCATTTTCCAAATATCTATCTTTTATGAAGGTTTCTGCAAATTTATCTTTTAACTCTCCTATTAATTTCTTTCCTCCTGAGATCATATTTTAATTTTAAAGAGCTCTTTTATATTGTTGCTTCAGTTTCTTCCCGTCTCTCAAGTGTTGAAGGTTTCTAGTTATAGAAATAGCTTTTAAGCTTTCTTCTGCTCCTCCATTGATTCTGTTTCTTCCAAATTCTTTGTTGGTTTGATCTGATCTCTGTCTTTTAGGTCAGAATATGTCCTCTCATGTTTGATGACTTGCTGGTCATTCAGATTAAAGCAGAAGCACACAAAGTCTGTGTACAAGGAGCTCCAAGTGCAAGGGTCGTCTTTTAGCAAGCGGTGAGCTTCATTTTAGGGTTAGTAGCTAAGGATCAGGTGGTGTCATTGGAGGACTCCAAGCTGTCAGTAGCTGGGAATTTCATCTCTTGATTGTATCAGTTTCTCCAGAGAGCAGTCATTCAGTTCTTTGCCTGAAAAATACGGATCCGGCTGCTGTTTTTTAAGGAAATGAGTGGGGAGGGAGGCCGAGCAGGGTCTTACAGTCGGATATGTAAACTTGAACTTCATTGCATACTTCCAGTTGAGCAAGCTGAACTTGGCATCCAGAGGTCTTGCCTAGCTGCACGATGATCTAGGGTCTGACTGCTTCTTATACAGAGTTTCTACCAGTTCCCCTGTTTTCTTTGCCATCTGTATGTACCCTTGCCTTCAGAAGTACTGGGTGCTGATAAAGATGGAGCTCTTCAGAGGTCCTGTCACTCAAACATACTTGCTTCCTGGTTTACTTCCCTCCCTACACACACTTTGTTGGGTCTGCTAAGTCAGTTACCATTTATCCATCTGCTTTTCTGCTTCTAAAATTATATGGCCGTCTCTTGACCGTTACGGGTGTCTCTCCTATTCTCTCTGTCCTTGTGGAGTTCTGCCCTTGTTATCCTGTTACTATCATTTAAGTGTGATTCCAGAGTAATTGAGGTTGAACAGGGATTTACTCTGCCAATTCTTACCAGAAGTCTCCCTTTAATTTTCACAGGAGAATTTCAGCTCTGCCCTTTGCCTGGTTGATGGTCAGAGTAGGCTGTAGTGGTGCTTGGGGGGCTGTAAGACATCATGGTCTAGAGCAGTGGTCTCCGATCGTATCATTGGCATTAGGAAGATATTAGAATTTCCATTTATATTTTTAATCGAAAAATGAAAAGAATTTAAGCTTTGCTAATACTGTTAATATTATAAACTTTTTCTGATTTGATGTATTTGTCAAGATGGTCATGAATTACCCGTGGTGCACAGGACTTCCTGATAACAAAGGAGTCTAGGCAAAGTGGACAGTGGGCCCCTTTCATTCTCATTTGGAATATCGAAATATATTGCCCTTATAGTGCTACAGGTTTTCTGGATCTGGTTAATTTTATAAAAACAGGACTGGCATAGTATATTTACACTGCACTTTATAATGAGGTTGAGAATCACTATGGAAATCTTTTGTTCCATACTAAGAGTCTTTGGTCATAACAAAGTACTTAAAAATATTACTGAACTTAAGGATGTTGTACATTTTTTTGTTTTACAAGAAGGCAAAAAATATAAACGGTGGCCTTCTCTGTTACAAGAGGCGCTGTGGGAATACAATGCTAAGCAAATATTGCAAACAAACAAACACAGGCATCTGTCTCTAAGGCAGAGGTGATGTTTTAACACTGAGTGAGAAAATAATATAATTTTAAAAGGAACTGGTGGTCTTTAGTGAGCATTTTGAAACTCAGTGTTTTATTTATTTTTGGATTCTTTTCTTATTTTATTTTTAATTGAAGTATAGTTGATTTACAATGTCGCATTAGTTTCAGGTGTACAGTGCAGTGATTCAGAGAAATATATATATATATATATTCTTTTGCAGATTCTTTTCCCTTATAGGTTGTTACAAAATATATATATATATTTTTTTGGTACGCGGGCCTCTCACTGTTGTGGCCTCTCCCGTTGGGGAGTACAGGCTCCGGACGCGCAGGCTCAGTGGCCATGGCTCACGGGCCCAGCCACTCTGCGGCATGTGGGATCTTCCCGGACCAGGGCACGAACCCGTGTCCCCAGCATCGGCAGGCGGACTCTCAACCACTGCGCCACCAGGGAAGCCCTGTTACAAAATATTTAGTTTAGTTCCTTGTGCTATACAGTAGGTCCTTGTTGGTTATGAAACTCAATGTTTTAAATGTGTCTGGAATTATGTAAATGTTTTTGTTGAAAACAATATTTCACACGTTAAACTCATGCCTACATACTTTAAAAAAAAAACTTGGTAACAGATTTTCTAACCAGTTTAAGGATATTCCAAATGAAGAGTGTCAGTAGCTTTTGAAACTATGAAAAATACAAAAACATCTTTCCTTGTGATTAGTTCACAGCTGAGTTCAAGAAAAAATGGAAATTTTCTAGTTGAATTATGGCAAAACTCTTTCCCTAGTTGGTGGCAAAGATTGAAAAATGAATGTCATTTAATAAGAACAAAGACGTACTGCATTTTTATCACCATATTTGAGTGGTGAGTATCTGTCAAAGTAAACTCGTAATCAGATCTTGGATTATGGCGTCATAAAGTAGTAAACCAAGACTTAAAAAAAATGATATATTGTTCACAGTGTTAGTGACGCGAAATATTGTACTGGTAATAAATTTTTGAAAACTTAAATGTTTATTTCATCTTTAGCCTTAAAATATATGTTTTAGCAGTTTTACAATGGACGTAATTACTCATTTATTAACATATAAATTTGTAAGTGATATGCATATCATGGGAGGGCATGCTCAAATTGCATTTTTAGTGTTAGGGGTGTCTGAACTAAATTAAAAATGAAGACTGAGTTTAAAGCCAAGGGTTGGGAGGAGACTGACCTAGATTCAGATCTCAGCTCTGTTACTTACTAGCAATGTGAAGGTGGGAAAATTAGCATGCAGTTTTCTGTTTCCTCAACCCAAATAATATATACACAGTATATTAAAGTATTTAATTAAATGCCTAGAAAAGTGCTCAGTAACTGACATCTATTAATAATTATGAAATGTTGATGGTGATAATGGTGACATGGCATGTAGACCCGGTTACATGTGGTAAAACTGGACACCTAGTATCTTGAACTCTCGGATGCCCTACTTTTTCAAAAGCTGAGTTGTGTTAAATAATGTGGCTCTCCCAAAGAGAGAAGACAAATGTCCCACCTCTTACCCTAAACTCATGTTGGAGAGCTGGGCCCTTCTTTCTTTGGAACAGAGCCCTATCATGGCCTTGGAATCCTCCGGGAGCCACTAGAGTGAGCTGAAGAGGTCGAATTTTGTTGCCAACTTTGACTCAAAGAGTATTCAGTTGCTCTTTCATCCCTGGGTTGTGCTCTCCCGTCGGAAAGCTATGGACTTTGCCACACCATTCAGCTTCCTTATAAATAGAATATCTTTAAGGAAACGTTGGGCTGACTTGTTTTTTACTTTTAGACTCTATGAATCTTTTAACTAATTATACTTTCTCCTTTTGCTCTGGCCACCAGGAAGCTCAGCAACTAACGTCATCCATATTTTACAACCCTCTGGGAACCTTCTTTCAGCATGCATTTGGAGGGATAAACCTTGCCTGTAGCTACTTAAAAAATATATTATTACTGTTTTCTCATTGCTTTAATCACCATATCTAATATTTTACTACTGCATTATATATTTTAATGAAATACTTCAGATTCTTTTTTTGGAGAACCAGACTGAAGAAAATAAAAAAAGTCTATCTGTTCATTCTCCCGATAGGAAGAAAAACAACAGCTCTTCCCTTTAAATGTTTAATGGCTAATTGCTAAAGCTTTCATTGTACTGATAAGAGCTGGGACTACTGAGGAGAGTAAAGGAAGGAATTGGTAAAGTCTAGGGAAGACCAGAAGTGGACATTTCACTCACAGGAAGGTGAGGGACCTTCCTGACACAGGAGGCCAGGGTGCTTTTTGGACAAAAATGTGAAAGGACTGGTCTGTGGACAAAAGGCAGAGGGCAGGAGGAAGGTCCCCTCTTCCACTCACTTCCCTCGAGAATTGTTCACTGCATCACTTTGTAAAAACAATAAGTAAAATACTGTTTTATTTGGTATAGGAGCCCATCTTGGACAATCCAGTTATGCAGCTATTCTTACAAGAGTCTGGATAGGTGGACAGCATAGCAAGGGGGTTGCAAGAGCTTCTTAGAAAACAGGGCATGTGGGGTGGGGCTGGGGCAACGGAGAGAAGAGAAGGAAGGAAGGAAGGTGAGAGGGAGGCTTGTCTGGGCTCCTGTGGAAGCGCCGAGAATATTTCCCACAGCTTCGCTCCCCGTGCAGTAGAGGTGTTCACTAATACACTTCGTCATTCGAACACGTTTGACATGCCCGTGCCCTGTCTGCTGCGCCCTTTGCTATTCACCCGGGGAGTTGTTAGCTCGTCAAAGCCTGCCACTAACTTCAAAGGAAAGAAAAAGAAAGTCCAGAGGATACAATTGATCCTGTCACCCAACTCGAGTGAGCGCAGCTTGATCCGTCTTTCTGGACTGGTGGTAGAGGTCAGAGTCCACCCTGGAAGAGGACGAAATGTGATGGATTTGAAGATCTCCCATCTTCAACCTTGTGGGGAACCTGCTTTGAAGCCCCGACCCACTAGCTAAAAGTCATGAGTTTGTTTATAATAGGTTGATCAAAAATCTCTTTTAAATCTGAAGGGCATCCTTTGTAAGGGAATGGGTTTTTCCCATGCAAATAGCCGTTGTTATTTAATCACAGAGATCGAGGGCTAAGAGGCTCTTTGAGAGGTTCTCTGCCTTTTTTGGTAGCTTACTTTACTTTTATTTTTTTATGATTATTTTTTTTTTTGCTGCACCATGTGGCATGTGGGATCTTAGTTCCCTGAGCAGGGATCGAACCTGGGCCCCCTGCACTGGGAGCACGAGGTCTTAACCACTGGACTGCCAGGGAAGTCCCAAGAGGTTCTCTACTTTAACACCCTTGTTTCACAGGTAAGGAAACGGAGACCGAGGCCATTAAATGACTTGTCTAGGACCATATGTCTCGGTGTGGGGCAGAGCCAGTCTTTTGAAGTTTGGTCCAGCGTTCATTCTCAAAAACACACCACCTCCTGAAAAGCTCTACTCCTAGGCCCCGGGACCGCGTGGAGTTCATGTGCACTGGGCATTCTGCCTCTGTTCTCAGCTTAGCCTAATACCTGGGGAATGATGAGTGGTTCTGCTAAAAACCATGGTCCCTAATTGTACCTCTGAGGAAGTACAGATGACTCAGCTGCCCAACTGGCTGCCTGCTAAAATGAATCAGAGTGAAGCATTTGCAACATGTTTATTGTGTAAAAAGACTGTCAGTTGCCTGGTTACCAGAGTGACAAACACAAAGTAATTGTGCTTCTCTGTGGCCATGGGGGCGCAGGGTATTTAATTGTCACCATGAATTTGGGGAAGTGGAGTCAGAGGCCACATCCCTGACAGATGGGAAACATTTGCTGCTTCCGGTGGGTTTATCTTGCCGCGGTATCAGCACCTATTCCCAGTGCCATTGCAGAGACAGGCCACCGAGACAGGACTAAGTGAGAGACAGGCCAGTGGAGAAGTTAGTAGTAATGCTATTCATAGTAATGATGGATAAACTTTGATGGGCCCTCACTGTGGACCAGGCCTGATCTTTGAAACTTTATAAGAGCATTTTGTGGCATGTACTTTTATATCCCCATTTTACAGACGAGAAAACTGAGGACGAGGAAGGTTATCCAAGATGGCAGATGTCATAAGAGGTAGGGTAAGAGTTTACACTCAGGTTGATGTAACTCTGGCGTGCAAACCCTTAACCACAATACTCGTCAGCCTCTCTATAAATACAGCAGAATGTGGTGTGGATTAGTTAACCCTCGTGGGCACACGGCCCATTTTCTGAGACCACTAGACACTGGTTAAGTTGTGATCCGGAACAGAAACAGTCTGCCTTACTCCTTTCTTGGCTTTCGTTTGAAGAGACTGCTCAGCCCCAAGGGAAATTCATCAGACCTCTTTAGCTTTCTTTCTCTTCTTCCCACGATGCAGTCAAATAGTGTGGCTGGAGAGTCTTCCTGGTATAAAGTAAAAAGTACCTCGTGGGAACCAAGTGACTGGGTTGTAGCCCAGGCTCGACCATTGCCTCCCTTGTGACTTTGGAAAAGACAGTTCCCTGGGCCTCAATTTCCTTATCTCTGAAATGGAAGATTTTCAAAGAGGTGATTTCTAAGGTCCTTCAAGCTCTTACAAAAACCCTCCAATTATAAAAGTACTTCAGAGCTGACGGGAAGAAAGCCAGCTCTGGAGACGGCTCCCCTTGGTTTGGGTCCCTGTGCTTTCACTTTCTAATGTGTGCTCTTGTGCAGATTCCTTCATCTCTGCAGACCTCACATGTGTAAGAATAGAGGGGTCTACCTCACAGAGTCCTTGGGGGGATTAAACAAGCTAATACGCACAGCACAGTACCAGCCACACAATAAACGCCCAATAAATATTACCCATTATCGCTATCATCATCATCGTTACCATCACCATCACCATCATCACCACTGTCATCATCACGACTAATGGACAATGTTAGATAAAAAATAGTGTAGCGCTCAATACTAAAAATATATCTAAAACATTCCCATGTACACATTTTTTTCTACAGGACAGAGCCAGATACACAGGTTAGTGTAGTAAGGATTTGCAACTAGCGTTTCTGACAACAGAGGATGGTTTGGTGAGAAGGAGACGGAGGGAGAATCAGGCAGTGGGTCACAGCGTGATTGAAAACTGTGGGCATAGGAGCGGGGAGCCCCTGATGAGAAGGGTGAAGCTGTGCCTGGCTGGAGCAGCAGCCTGCATATACATGAACGCTGTTTATTTGAGATGAGCTGTTGGCAGTGCCCGGACCCTCCACTTGTGTGAAGACTGATCACCGATCTTTAATGGGGAAGCTGCTTTGGTCTGATAAAGCCAGCCAGGCAGTCATCACCTGAGTTGCTTTTAAATACTTTGTGATGCCCTGAGAATGGAGGCTTTGCTTAGACAAGTCTCGGGGTACCAACAGCAGAAGAGAAGGGAACGTGAAGCCTCCCTGCTCATCCCTGGTGAGTAGCACACGTGTAACGGCAAGCAGCCGGGCACGCCATTGCTCACATGCTCACCAGCCTCACAGAGTCTAGAAGTCACGGGAGGGGCCTTGTGTGTGACCGGCATCCCCCCGCCCCCAGCAAGGAGGCAGGGCTGGGATTCAGGAGGCAGATGGGACCCCTGCCTCTGCTGACATCCAACATCTGCAGCCTCTTGGTAAAAGCCCATTGTAGTACATTTTTCTAGTACGTCTTTCTGGGTACTTTAGGAAGAGCATAGCCTGAGAGACGGGGTAGGTGAATGAAGTTTTTCTTATCTGGACTCTACTGTGGATGCCTGCACAGAGTTTCAGCGAACTAAATTGAATTGTCTTCACTTGTGGGCATTTTACTGTCATCTTTGAGCACGTGGAACATTTTATCAGAGATACACACACACACATACACACACACACACACACACACACACACACTTTCTGTTCTAATGCTGAACTCATGAAGGGTGAATTTGGAAGGATAGTTCAGCTGACAAACAGTGAGCTAGGAGAGGTCCTCTGGGAGGACGAGGACTTAGTGGACTCCCCGGAGCCCTCACACTGGTTATCAAAACGTTCCCTTTCTGGGGCTTCCATGGTGGCGCAGTGGTTGGGAGTCCGCCTGCCGATGCAGGGGACGCAGGTTCGTGCCCAGGTCTGGGAAGATCCCGCATGCCGCGGAGTGGCTGGGCCCGTGAGCCATGGCCGCTGAGCCTGCACGTCCGGAGCCTGTGCTCCGCAACGGGAGGGGCCACAGCAGTGAGAGGCCCGCGTACCGCCAAAAAAAAAAGAAATTCCCTTTCTGGCAATTGCCACTGAAGGCATTTATCGGCTCCTGTGATGAGCATCTCAGTGCCCTGCACTGTGTTCATCCACATGTGGAGTGTGTCTGAGGACACCCCATGCTACAGTGATTAATACGGATTCACCATCACTAGGGGCTGGTGGGGGTCCATGCCTTGTGCCGAGTGGTACTTCTTTGCATCCTCTCATTTGATACTGACAGCAAGCAGGTAATCTCATCCCCTTTTCATAAGGTGAAGAAACTGAAGCTTGACTTCGTTAAGACACTTGTCAAAACTTGGTAACCGGTGGAATGAGCTGTGACCCTCTATGGGGTAACCCTGCAATCCAGGGTCATACGTCTAAGTCCTCCTGCTTTTCTGGGTTGTGGCTCTGCTTCTCCTGGCCATGATTATTCCCTAATCTTCGGGGGCTTCAGGGTTTTTTTTCCCAGTGAAATACAAAGGCTGTGTGTTTTTAACATGTAAACTCACAGAACACCATGTAATGCTAAGCTTCCGGAGAGCAAGGCCCACACTTCCGTTCAGTTACTTAGCTTCTCAGGGATGTCTGTTCCTAGGGAAGCCCTGGGACTTCATATAAAGACCCAGGGCATATTTTTCATAATTCCTCTATTTTAACTACTTGGGAAGGACATGATTCCATCCCATGTAAAGCACTCTGTTTGCCACAAAGCTCTATTACACACTTGCTATGAACGAGGTGCTGAATGAGACTCACTGCATCCGAAGATGAATAAGAAAACAGCAGAGGAGGATAAATTGCTCCCGGGGTAAATGAGTGCGTTGGTACCCTCTCTCCTGCCTGCTGCACAGGGATGCATTTTGCCAAAACTCGTGTCCTTATGGTGCCTCTTTTGACACCTGGGACCCCCCCTTCCCCCTTCCCTTTGTTGTGTTCCTGGAGTAAAAGATGGTCCTTGCCCCCAGGGAGCTCACCGCCTAGTAGATAGACAGATGGCATCAGAATAGCAAATGTGATATAAGTACAATTTTAAAGATACCGTTATCAGTCTGGTGCAGTCAGGAGATGGAAACCACACAGGGATTTCAACAGAGAAGTTTAATGTAAGCATTTATTAAGCTATGATGAAAGAGTAAGTATAAGGTGTAAGAGAGCTCTACAGGGTACCTTGGGGCTGAGAGAGACTACCCAGGGAAGGACAAACTTGGATGGAGGCCCCCTCTCCAAGGCTGGAAGGCTCACCCTGCTGGAAAAGGTTTGGTAGCCTCCCCCCAGGCAGCAGAGAAGTGTCCTGGTTTGCTAGGGCTAGAGGTGGTCTGCAAGCAAAAAGCAGCCCTGCAAGGCTCAGGTGAATGGAGCTTGCGTGGTGTGCAGAGGTTGTGAGGGCACCAGGGTGGGCGGGAGGCCTGGGGCACCCAGTGTCTGTGCAGGTAGGGCCATGGGAGACCGACTTCCTGGATGGGGGCAGGTGGACACAGGGAGTCAGGGTGCTGGTACAGGTGGGTCTGCACTGAGCGGTCTGCGGGAAAGGTCCCCAGGCTGGGCCAGTGCCGTGAGGTTTCAGGGGGACCTTGAGTTCTGGGGTACGCCTGGGACAGAGCACCCCGACTCTCCGTGTCCTCATGGCCACATCGCTGGCTGCTGGCACAGCCCTGGAATCAGGCAGAGAAGTCCCTGCTTCCTGCAGGCTCCCTTAGCATCCTCCACTGGGAAACTGTAACCTTGTGCTCATGGCAACAGACAGATACCTAAATGAATCCATTCCGCTCACTGCCACGGAGCAGAGGAAGGGGGCATTTGGAGCTGAGAGGTCATACCTGGCCTAACCATCTGGAGGTGCATTCAGAAACAGCTTGGCAGTAACATTTGAGAGGAGCCTTGAAGAACTCTCTGAGCACATCCACCAGTGCCTCGCAGCTTTGCTCTCCTTGCCGGTCGGCTCTGGCCTTTCTGACTCTCTTTCTGACTCTCCAGTTGGCTAGACTGTCCTGTGACTGCTCACAGGAGCAGAGAGGGACTCTCTCAATAGTCTTTCTAGAAAGACCCTGCAGCAGATGGTCTTCAGTGTAACGGTCCTGCCATCCTACAGCCCCAAATGCCTCAGTGGCTCCCCACTGCCCGCAGGGGAAGGGACTGGATGGTTAGTGGTGTGTTTAAGCTCTCCAGTGACCCAGCTGCTACGTGCCTCTGCAATGTCTGTCTCCACCGCCCAGCTCTCTGCTTTGCTTCCATCCAGACCAAACTGCTTTGGGGTTTCCCGAAACACCACTGCCTCTTCCTACGCCTCATTTTTGTCCTGGTGTTTGTTCCCACGTGACTTATCTTCAGCGATTCATCCCTCGTGTCACCTCCCCTTCAAGCCTCTCTGGATGCCCCTGCTCTCCCCTCCTGTTCTGCACGTGCTCCCTCCTTCATTCACCGGAACACTGATTCTTTTCTTTTCTCTTTTTTCTGTGCTCCTTCGCTTCCTTCTTTGATTTTGTGTCATGTAATAAGTAGTCTCAGTTGGGATGCACAACTGCTCACATGTTCGTATTTGCTTCAGGGCTATCTTTAATGAAACACAAAAACATTCTGGGTAGATGAGTATATCTACAAACATCATATGCTATTGCTCTGTGTCTTTAAATTTTATTAATTTATTATTTTTATTAATATTATTTTATTATTAATATTTATTTTATTAAAATTTAATTTAAAATTTTATAGATTCTATTATTAATTTTATTTAAAATGGATTCATGTCTCCACCACAGCAGAAATATTGTTCCGTGATTTAATTATTCCCCTCCATGTTTTGATTGTATGACCTACCCATGTTGACGTGTGTCATTCTGGTTCAGTCATGTACACTGCTCCTGTGGTATTCTGTGCTATGAATATGCCACGATTCAGTCATTCTCTGACGGAGGTGGTTTCCATATTTCAGATATCAATCGTTTGTCATGTATGTTGGAACTATGACAACTCTAATTATATTTCGTCAAGCTCTTCTTCCTCTTTTAGGCTGTAACTCCTTCAGGGCAGAAATCATGTTGGACTTTGGTTTGTGTCCCCCGCACTTAATGAGTATTATACCTGATGGAGAAGAGATGCAGAACAATTGCTTGTTGAAATTCTACAGTGTCACTGGGGTGTAGAATGTGGAGGGCTCTTCAGAGGAGGTGGTCTGCCTGACTAGGGCAATGACTTTCTACCTGGGAAGGCTTTTCTCCTAGGAAATCGTCTGAGGTTATAGAGCAGTGCTGTCTAAAAGAACTTTCTGCAGTAATGAAAGTGTTCCCTATCTGCACTGCCCAGCTCGGCAGTCACTGGTCGTATGTGACTACCGAACACTTAAAATGTGGCTGGTTTTATTGAGAAACTGAGTTTTAAATTTCATTTCATCTTAATGACTTTCAATAGCCCCATACAGCTAGCGGCTATTGTATTGGACAGTTTTAGAAGCAGGACTTAAAGGAACATCTAATCACAGGAAGACGAATACTGAGTGGTATCGCTTATACGTAGAATCTAAGAGAGCTGAACTTGGAAAAGCAGAGAGTAGAATGGTTATTGTAGGGGGGCTGGGTGGCGTGGGAAATGGGGGGACGTCGGTCAGAGGGGACGAAGTTTTCGTTCTGCAGGCTAAGTTCTGCAGATCTGATCTACAGCGTGGTGACTATAGTTAATAATACTGTATCATATACTTGAAGTTTGCTAGGAGAGTAGTTCTTAAGTGTTCTCCACACACACACACACAGGTAGCTATGTGAGGTGATCAAAACGTTAATTAACTTGGTTGTGGTAATCATTTCACAATGTACACATATGACAAAACATCTGCATCTTAAATATATACAGTTTTTGTCAGTGATATATCTCAGTAGAGCTGGAAAAAATAAATAAAGATTTTAACTCAATATCTGCTGATAGTGGAAAAGACTGTGTTTTTGTTGATGTGTCCCTAAATGACCAGTTTTGCTGAACGCTGAGTAATTTGACAGATATTTAGCAAGTGTCAGCCTACTGGATGCCAGGTAGATTCCTTGTCTGTAGAACAGGGCCTGTGATGCCTGCTTTCTAGGACTATGATAGAGGCAAAGCCTTTCAGCCTGGTGTCCATGAAAGATGCAGCTCTTCGTCTTCTTGTCATTCCATTATTACCTTACAGTGGGCACTAGAGATTTGGATGTGACTTATAGTTCCTGGCCTCAGGTCTGGGAGGGAAGACAGATGGGGTAGACACGAGCCATGGTTCCCCCTTGGTCTGTGTTCCTGCACAAGTTGGGGTGATGTCACTTTTTCCATTCTGCGTCCTGTGTACCCACTGGCTTAGAGTGTGGACCCCAGGGTACTTTAACACCAATTCCTATTTATTTATTTTGAAGTACAGTTGATTTACAGTGTTGTGTTACAGCTATACAGCAGTGATTCAGATACACACACACACACACACACACACATTTTTTCTTTACATGCTTTTCCATTACGTTTTATCACAGGATAGTGAATATAGTTCTCTGTGCTGTACAGTAGGACCTTGTTGTTTATCCATCCTATATATAATAGTTTGCATCTGCTAATCCCAAACTCCCAATCCTTCCCTCCCCCAGGCCCCTCCCACTTGGCAAGCACAAGTCTGTTCTCTATGTCTGTGAGTCTGTTTCTGTTTCATAGGTAAGGTTCGTTTGTGTCCTATTTTAGATTCCATATATAAGTGATCTCATATGGTATTTGTCTTTCTCTGTCTGACTGAGCTCACTTAGTCTGATCATCTCTAGGTGCGTCCATGTTGCTGCAGATGGCATTATTTCATTCTCTTTTTATGGCTGAGTAGTATGCCATTGTATATATGTACCACATCTTCTTTATCCGTTCATCTGTCCATAGACCCTTAGGTTGCTTCCATGTCTTGGCTCTTGTAAACAGTGCTGCAGTGAACATAGGGGTTTAGCACCAATTCTGGATGCCCATTCATAGCAGAGATTCGGGACAGTCTTCCTCTTCTCTGCCTTCTTTTTCATGCGTTTTGGGACTTGTTGCCCTGTGTGCCTCTCTCACCTGCCCCCACCCATCCTTTAGACATTTTGCAAGAACAGCAGCTATGACCGTGTTCCTTCATGCTCCTCTCCCCCCTTTGCTTACTCTGCTTCTTGTCTGCAGCACCTGTTCTGTTCTGGCTGCCACAGTGCCCGTCTCTCTCCTGCCTACTGAGACTCTGTGCCCCTGTGCCCAGCTCGGAGGCTGCCCCTGACAGGCAGGTGCTGGGACCTCATATGCTCCCCTCCCACGCGCCTTCATACCTCTGTTTGTGTGTCTGTACTGCCTCACAGCATTTGTATTTGCATACATTTCCTTTCTAGACTTTAAAATCCACAAAGACAGGGCTGATGTCTTTATCTCTCTGTGTTCCTCACAGTATCACCATACCAAACCCAAAAGATGTTAAAGATTAATGAAAATGAATGAATAAATGAATGAGGATAGTTCAACATTTACGATATGATATGATTCCTCTTCTAAAGCAGTCCTTTTATAATGAGAATTACCCCAGGCACTCACTCACAGTGGGACCCTCTTCCTAGGAAAGCCCTTTGTTTATAAAATCACAAAGTACATCCTCTTCATCACAGGAAGTCTGATCTCTATGTAGTTAGGATATTTGAAGATTCTTAAAAGGAATATGAACACTGCCGGTGAATGACAAAGGGTCTAACTCAGGGAGGAATTCATGTATGCATTTAGTAGAAAACATGGACTGCTTTCATTTCTTTGGTGAATAACCAGCTTCCTATTCCTGGTGTAATAAGCATATATGTAGTTAATTAGGAGTGCATGCAGTTAGAAAAACCATTTCTAACTCAGAAGCTAGAGATGGATTCAAAGTCTTTGCCTTTCACTTTGATTTAGATTTAGATTTGGTTTTGTCATTAATGTGAAAATAGCCTACTTTTGTTCCCAATTTTAGGCCTGGCAGGGGGACATATTGCTGGTTAGCAAGCCTATCTGAAATTGACAGTGTGTTCATGACATCCTGGTGGCTGTGACCTGGTACTAGGGGCCATAAAGAATCGTTAAGAAAGACCCAGGAGCACCCATCATGTCAAACAGGAGATGGTTTTATAAGCCATTGTTACGTCTGAGGGTGCTGTTGATTGCTGGATTAGAGTCCAGAAGCAACTGTGGAGTGCCCCTCTGTGACCAAAACCAGTAATGGAACAGAAGCCAAGAAAGATCTGAATTCACTGCAAATGGAAATTTAAAAATCCAGCTGTTTCTGATTTTTAGAGTGGAAAGGGAATTAGCACATGATCGAGCTTAGAAATGAAGCTTCTCAGTTAGACCTTTGCCAGAGCCTGGAGGGGGGGCCAGGCCAGAATGGATGAGTTGTCGTGGAAGCTAATTTCTTTATTCAGGGTGAACTCTGCTTCCTCGGGCGATTTTTGCTGTAAGTGGCATCTAGAGAGGGTGGCTGCTACTGCTTAACGGTGACAGGGACATTCCCCTTGAGGGGCTAATACTTGAATTTAGGGAGAGACAAAAGGAGCAAGTCTTAAGCCTGGAGGCAGGAGTTCAGAGAATTTGATCCTTGCAGAGGCTGGCTTCTTGAAAATCAAACCCAGATTGGGGAGTTGGACCCTAAAACGTGTGGCCACGTGACAAAGCCCTGGATAAAACCATTTTCTTTGGGGTGATGCCTGCGGTTGGCCTGTTCGATCAAGATGGGCAGCAAGGAAGAAATCTGCCAACCTCAAAGGGTTTTGCACTATCAGAGGTGGAATCCTGCTTGGCGACATAGCAGGATCTTAAATTCATGATCATTTTCTTAATGAAACGGGGAAGCCAGTAATGCATGTGGTATCCCTCTCCTCAGACACCACTTGCTAAACAAGCAACACTTTCTGGATAAGCTCCAGGAAATATAGATAAGGCAGGACTACATGCTGTTCCTCTATCAAGCCACAGGTATTGGAAATTGGATTTCCAGTATTGAATGAATGGCTCTTGGCATCATTTTTGCCAGTCACGCCATTGAAAGTTTTCATTTGTTTTGTGCTTTATCAGACTCCAGTGTCTTTACCTCAATAGTCCCTCTTTTCTCACAGTCACCATGGCAGATAAGCGAGGTGGGTACCATCCCCATTTTACACTCAAGAGAATTGAGCCTTACAGAGGTTTTCACGAGTATGACTGATGCAATAAAGATATTATTACTTCTGGTAGTCAGTTTTCTCTAGGTCCTACAGTTTAAGAAATCTTTCTTCCATTCAGTGGAAAAGAAAAGAGTTTAGCAAGGAAGATGGCAGAACCATAGCTTGGTTACATTCTGTGTGCGGCTGTATATATTGAAATGTCCTGAATCAATCCCCTGATCCCCCATCTTGGGGGAGATAATCCCTGCCTGATTGTCCGTTTTGGTGTGTCCATCATCTGCCCTGCTGGCTGTCATCAATCATCAAGCTGTCCTAAATTTCTAAAGGCTTGGTAAGAGCAGTGGGAGGGTGGCAAACCACTTTAGATGAGTTTGCTCCAAGTGCAGAGAAGCAGGCATTGTCTCTTTCTGTAGGAGGACCAGCCTCTGCCTGGGGACCAGTTGGGCTCCTGGCCGTAGGGTTTTCAGACCTGCCTGTCAGTGACGTCTGCATGAAAAGATAGTCTCGTATCTCTCCATCTTACTTACATAAGCATTTTATTTTGGAAGAGTTTGAGATTTACAGAAAAATTGTGCAGTATACAGAGTTCTAATAGCCCCCGTTTCTCCTATGAGTCACACCCTACATTAGTGTGTTACGTCAGTCACAATGATGAACCAGTACAGACACTTTATTATTAATATTAAGTCCATACTTTATTCATGTTTCCTTAGTTCTACTCAAATGTCCTTTTTCTGTCCTGGGATCCCATCCAAGACACCACGTTACCTTTAGTTGTCACGTCTCCTTAAGACTCTTCTTGGCTGTGACAGTTTCTTGAACCTTCCTTGTTTTTGGTGACCTGCACAGTTTTGAGGACGACCAGGCAGGTATTTTGTAGACTGCCCCTCAGTGGGGATCTCTCTAATGTTTTTCTCATGATTAGACCGGGGCTGTGGGTTTGGAGAAGACCATACATGCCATTTCCATCACATCATGTCAAGAGGACATGCCACCAACATAACATTGCCCTGTATATATTGGCCTTGGTCACCTGGCCGAGGTAGTGTTGATCACATTTCCCCTGTGCAGAGTTGCCCCTCACCCCATCTCCGTACCAGCCTCTTTGGAAAGACATCACCATGCTTAGCCCTCACGTATGTAGTGGGGAGTTGTGTTCCATCTCCTTGAAGGCTGAGTGTCTGCATAAATCATTTGGGTTTCTTCTTCAAGGCAGAATGGTCTCTCGTCCCCTGTTTGTTTATTTATTCAGTCAGTTATGAATGGACTCGGATATTTATTTTATCCTTTGGGTTACAATCCAGCACTCTATACGCTCGCCCAGATTGTTGCACTTGGTCCATCAGGAGTTCCTTCAGGCAGTCTCTGTGTCACTTTGACTCACCTCCGTCTTGTGGGTGGGATTTTTGTTATTGTTTTGTTTTGACTGTTTCCTTCCTTCCTTCCTGATACTACAAGACACCCCAGGACACATTTCATATGTTTCCTGCCCTAGTCCTAGAATTAGCCATTTCCTCAGACAGGTGCTGAGGAAGTTTCCAGCCTAACTTGGAGGAGTGGCTGGCAGTGCCACCTTTGCCCACTCCTGTGAGCTCCCGAGGATGGCCCTGGCTTCTGCAACCACTGCTGGCTGTCACCCAGCACCTGTAGGAGTCCTTCTGTCAGATCTGCTCCCAGCCATCTCCCAACTCTGACTCCAGACTCCTGAAATCTGCCTGGTAAATTTCTCTTCCCAGTTTCTGATGACAAGATGGGGAGGGGATAGGAAGAAAACC
The DNA here is from genome assembly GCF_951394435.1 of Stenella coeruleoalba. Taxonomy (NCBI): domain Eukaryota; kingdom Metazoa; phylum Chordata; class Mammalia; order Artiodactyla; family Delphinidae; genus Stenella; species Stenella coeruleoalba. The sequence goes on along the minus strand of NC_137162.1, from coordinate 79,558,926 downwards.
TTCATTTAGTTCTTAACGGAGGTAAAAGGGTAAAAGTTTATTTTTGAATATCATATCACTTGCCTATACTGTTTACGTAAGGTAAATATTCTAAACAGTATTTGTCTTTGTTTTAACATCACTGTTGTCTATGTGCTACTGAAATTCACTGAAACATGGGTCTCTTTCTGTAGGGGTCCCCACATTCCTGTCTGTTGAACAAAAGCACCCCAGAACCATTCCATTTAATTTTTGAAGGAAGGGGAGGCATTTGAATAGGAAATGACACAGGTTTCCTCTCTTTTATTTTTTTAGATGTGTTTTGTAAAACACTCCAGCCTTCCAAGCTAGATGCCACTGGCGACTCTGTGCTTGCAGATGCTTGTGGAATTTAATTTTCTTAGATACTTGTTATCAATTTAGTTCACCTTCAAGTTGATTCAAGCGGCACACTCATAATTCCATTCAGTTGGTGACTGTTCCCACACCGGCTAAGAGCGGAGCATGCCATCATCCTGGGCTCCTCTAAACCAGAATTTTCTTTCAATTTGCTTATCCCAATCTAAAATTGCTTTCTGCCCTTTTCATCAGGGCAAAGAAATTAACACTCACTCCCTGGTCTGCCTCTGGGGGGTGTAACGTCCTTCCCAGCTGCCTTCTCCAGCTTTGCTGAATAATTATACACATGAGCACCAGAATTGTGCAGTTTACTGAACAGCCCTCCCTTTTAGGGGTTCAGCTACATGAGGACTTCGTGGTACTCTGTGAGATTTCTGTTAATTTCATATGCGAGGCAGTTCACAGAAACGGCTGCCCTTCACAAATCAGTCTTCATTGTGAGAAATTGATAAGAAATTGGAGTTACCATAGTGAGCTGAGATCATTGGCACAAATGTTTGTTTGTTTATGAGTTTGCGTACAGATACGGTCAACCCTCTGAACTGTGTGTGTATAGCCTGAGGTGCTTTTCTTCCCTTACATCCAGAAAGAAGGATGTAGTGACTTTTGGCTTCCTTCCTGCTGCATACTTGCTGCTATTCCAGAAATACTTCTCAGATCCTACAAGTCAAATATCTATGAAATCCCACCAAGCCCACTCGCTCAATCCATTTTATTCTTTCACACCTTGTGCTGTAAATGAAGGGGCAGAGGATTGAGAGGGCGCTAGACAGAAACTATTCTATTACCTGACGGAATAGTAAAGATAGAAGAAATGATTTCTAAGCCAAAAAAACTTCCATACACTGCCGGCTGTTAGCCATCTTCCTCAATCAGATCTGACTTTGGCTGGTGCAGGGAACCTCAACCAAGGCATCCGTGGAAAGAATTCATGGGAAAAGGGAACCTGCATTGGGCGGGAGATGGAAGACAGGATCTATTTTGCCAAATTCAGACTAAAATTTAGTATTTCCTTCATTTTGGTTGTTTGCAGACACTACATTGGAATGCACAGCGGCCATGGCTTTGTTACCAACAGAAATAACATTTTCATATCACATTATATTAGTTGAAGGTATTTTTTATATTAATCAATACTCCAAAATTGGAGTCCTTATGGGGGCCTCTGCAAGACCTTATTGTTGAATGCATTCATAAATAAGTACATATATGATTGTGCTCTAGAACTTTTTAGTAATTTGATCAGTGAATTTCAATAAGATGGATTTCTTTTGTACTCCTATGTGCTTTCTTTCAAGAGGTTAAAAACTTTATTCCAGAAAGGAGTCCATAGGCTTTCTCAGTCTGCCAAAGGCGTCTGTGGCACAGGAGTTAAGAAGCCCCAGCCTGGTGTCTCTGAAGCCACAACTACTCCACCTCGTCTGTTCCGCTGGCTCTCAGGGGGGTGTGGCCAGAAACACAGGAAACAGTAGTGGAAGATATCCTCCTGATTTCTCTTTGCTGGCTGTCTCCCGTCTCTCCTACCCGTGTATTCTCGCTCTTCTCCTTCTTCTTTCTTTCCTTGCCTCCACACTTCTTACCATGTGCAAGGGTCAGCTTAGTGTGATAGTGGATGCAAAGACCCCACGCCATTGCCCCTTCCGTCCAGGCATTACTGTACCAGGTACTGGGAAGGTAGAGAAATACCAGCAGCCATGGGACTGGTGCAAACACACCACTGAATCTGGTCAGAGATCTCTAGATCCATCCTTGCGACCTCGCCTTTCCGTGTCTGTTCATAAGGTCAGTCATAAGAAGCAGTGATACAGCATCTCTGCCCAAAATTCATTTTAGTTCACCTTTCCTTGACACAGAACTTACGCTGGCAGTACGGTCCAGGGTGTCATTTGGGAAATTAAAATTTTTTTCTGTCCATTTATTTAAGGTTCTATTGTTTTTCTTTCTAATATAATTTCCTCATTGGCCTACAGTGATTACATGCTGTCTTTCTGGAGAGGGGTCAGTTGCATGCATCAGTTCCATTGGTCATTCAAGGAATAGCAGCTAGATCTTTGAAGATGAAAGAAGATCAGAATCGGCTTCCATCTGGTTCATGTTCCAACCTGACCAGGTGGGAGCAGGCTTCCACTTGGCCCAGAGGAACTGCCCGGCACGCGTCTGCCAGAACTGGAATCGAGACCAAATGACAGGGAGGTACTTCACCAAGTCTAAGAGGAAACCTTCTTGACAGCTCCTCCAGAATTCATGAGGTGGTGACTTCTCTTGTTACTAGGGTTTTCAGGCAGAGGTCAAGATGGTCAGGAAAGATGTAGTTTCCTAAACTGTTTAGTTACAAGATTGAGGGGATGAGGTGTGGTTATTCCCTGTATTAGTCAAGGTTCTCTAGAGAAACAGAACCAATAGGATATGCATATGTAAGGATGTGTGTGTATCTGTGTGTGTGTGTGTGTGTAGAGAGAGAGAGACAGAGACTGACAGAGAGACAGAGACAGATTTAATTTAAGGAGCTGGCTCCTGAGATTATGGAAGCTGACAAGTCCCAAATCTACAGGACACAGACGGGCAGACTGGAGGCCCAGGGAAGAGTGGTAGTTCAAGTCCAAAGGCCATCTGCTGGCAGAATTCCTGCTTGCTCAGGGGAGCTCAGTCTTTTTTCTACTAAAGCTTTCAGCTGCTTGGATGAGACCCACCCATATTGTGGAGGGCAATCTACTTGACTCAGAGTCTACAGATAAAAGTTAATCACATCTGAAAAATACTTCACAGCAACATCTAGACTGGTGTTTGACTGAACAACTGGGTACCATAGCCTAGTCAAGTGGGCACTTAACCATCATATTTCCTCCCTCACTAGATGTCTTCAGACCCATCTGTAGCTCAGCAAATGCGATGAAAATTCAAGCCTCAGGGGAAAAAAAAAAGCCATGCATTTCCACCGTCTTAAGCATTTAGGAACTCCTGCTGGATTGGGTGGCTAAAATGACAACTGTGAAATCCGTAAATGCCGAGAGCCAGGGGTTAATCCGTTGACACATTCTGATGGTCCATTCAAGGGCAGTCTGAGATGCAGCGTGGCCTCGTAACTATTGCTCCGAGAAGCTCAGGAGCGAGAAGATGTATGTTTAGGTTGGTGATAGCAAGTTAGACAACAGGGTTGAAAATGGGACTCTGGATCGTTGCAGGGATTCCTGAGGCCACGTGGGTAAGCTCTTGCATACCATTCTGTCTCCCGCAGAAGTTTGGAAAACCGGTTTTGAAGAAGTAGTTACTCTATTGTTATCTTAGGGGATTGCGTCCTGTTGTAGCGTCAACCATTCTGACCAATTTTTTAAATGTTTTTGGTTCCTATTCATTATTTATTGGCTTTAAAAGATTTCGCCTTCCTCTGTAGTTATTTATTTACCCTTGGGTAGATTCTCTAGTATGATACATTTCCATTCTCATTGTAACAAAGTGCTCTCTTTGTCCTTAGAAATCTAGCTAAATCCATGGGCAGAAGCAGGCTGTTCCTGTAACCTTGTTCTTCCTGAAGTTAGCAGTCAGATATTCTGGCCGTAGGATACCCTCCCTTTCTTTCTTCCCCTCCCTTCCTTCCTTTTCTCTTTTAGATTGTGCGTTATCTGTGTTCTAAACTGGCAGTAGGAGGACTAGCTTGCTAGAAGTTGGCTTGAATCCAGACTGCTCTTTCGAAGTTCATTCTTTCTCTTAGTAACGCCCAGGAACATTAGGTTGTAGAAGATTGTCATTAGCAGAGGAATTCATTGGGTGCTACATAATTTTTTCTATTGTGAGTTATTTTCTTTCTTCTGAAGAAAGAAAGAGCCCAACATGGTAGGCTGGGAAGTGACTTCGGAAATTGAGCACAGGTCTCCGACCCTCCCTGAACCCTGCAAATTCACCACACTGTTCCTAGGTTTGGGCTCCTTTCAGAGTTCGCTCCTCAGAGGTCCCATTAGCACATGGCCCCAGGGTATTCAGCTGCTGCTTCAGGATCCTAGGAATGCAAGCTGGCTGCAGTAAAGGAGCAGCTCGTTCTCAGAAAGCCTCCTAAAGGCATAGCTATGGAGAATTTAGATTTGGGAAAGACCCCCTATCCATCCTTTCCTTTTGTAGCGAGGAAGTTGAGGTTGCCCGTGGGATACATCAGGCCACCTGGCCTGCAAGGCAGAATGGGTCTTGTACACAGGTCTTCTGATGCCAAGACAGAGCTTGTGACCCTACAAGATACTGCCCCGTCCACAGTATCCCCAGGACTTTGAACACGAAGATCACCTCTGGGGCCGGCAAATCACCCTAAGTTGGTGCTCTGATAAGATGTGTTCTGGTACTGGGCAGTAATGTAAGGAAGCAGACAGCAAGGGTGAAGGAAGCGATTCTGCTGTTGGATTCTAGAATAGGCTTCTTGTCTTCTAGATGGGCGTACCCACCATCACTCATGCAAAATCGTTAATCCCACATATTATCATTTCTTTGAAAGGAAAAAGTAGAAGAGCTTCCCAAGGGCTCTCTACATTTTGAAATAGTTTTATCTACCCACTGGATTTATTGAGTGGCTAGTTATTGCCTCACTGTTCATCCGTCAAAGCCATACGTAACTGTGTTTAACAACTATTGACCAGTGTGATATCCAGGCCTGCCACCCAGAGCGTTATAACCTGGCCAGATGCAGACACTTAATGATGTAATGAGGCTATGCTGTCTGCCAGGTTGTTGAAACTACGGGAAAGAGCTTGAGGACTCTCATGCTGCCTTTGGGAATCTTGTCAGGTCCGGAACCACCTGTTGGTCACCACTGGCCTTGCTCTTTCATACACCATTCAGACTTTTATTCTTGGTTAAGTGTCATTTTCTCAAACTTTTATCTACCAGAAAAATTAAAAAAGAAAGCTGTTGCTGGTGACATGTAGTGGGATTCGCCTCAGATTTGTACCGTCCGAAGAGGATGTTTTATGCCCAGCTTTCCTCCCATCATACAGCACCCTGGCTTGATTCTTAGTTTAAGCAAATTCATTAGTTCGTAGCTCAGGCATTTCTGGGACGTGCTTCTAGGGATGACGTTGTTCACTAGTCTCAACAAGGTCCATGAAGAGCATCAAAGTATTTAGTTAGGCATTTATGAATGCATTTGCCAAAAGAAATATCTAGTGGTAGGGCCTTTCTGAGTCGGACTCTTTCTTAGAAGCTGAAAACAGAGTCTGTGCCCAAAGGCAGCTCAGCCAGTGGAAGAGTCAAACAAATGGACTTCAGTACAATGCAGTGCAAAAGGGGCTCGTGTGACAGCAGAGCAGGACCCAACCCTCCACCTTGGAGGGAAGGCAGAGAGGTTTCCCTGTTAAAAGAGGTACCTGCACTGAGCCTTGAAGATAATGAAGACTTATTTCGTAGGGAAGAGGGACGGAGGGGGGAGTAGGGGTTCCGAGAGAGGCGGTCCGCGAAGGAAGCACGGAGGAAGAAGACCACTGGGTGGGCGCAGTGCACGCGTCTTCATTTCCAGTACCCTTCTCCAGTAAGAGGAACCAAGACTCCCTGGAGACATGCTGGGTTTAGGGCTGGGGCAGCAATATGCAGCTGCGCCTGGAATGTCTTGTCACGCCAAGAACATGAACTGAGGATGTGCTTAACAAAATGATGGGGGCATGGCTTAGGGGCAGAGGAACCCATGGAAAGAGCTTCCAGTGGACAAAGTTGCAGCAAGTGAACAACGGAATAAACAAAGCAGTATTTGATCATAACACAAAGTATAAAATAAATATGCACGAATTCCTACTGATACAGATAAACAGTTGAATAAATTAATAAATGAGGGAGAAGGCAAATCTCCCTTGGAGAAAAATTCCAGATAATTTTTGTAGACACTCTGCCTTAAGGAGGTGTCTTAGTGATGTCCACAGTGATGTCCTTCTGAAGAGGAGAGTGAAGGAGGAGAGGAGAGTGGAGTAGTGACTTTACAGTAGAGAAACCACACAAACGCGACCTCAGCCAAGTGATCAGGGTCATTATCACAGTAAGTCATGTTGGTAGCATGTACCCTTGATAAGATGTGATGAGAAGGGCACTTTATCTCTGTGGTCTTCCTTCCCCAAACCCATAACCCCAGTCTAATCATGAGAAAAACATCAGACAGGTCCCAGCTGAGAGACACTTCAACACCTGGCCAGTACATCTTAAGATCATCAAAACCTAGGAAAGCCTGAGAAACTATTACAGCCAAGAGTTGTCTAAGGAGACGTGAAAACTAATTGTACTCTGGGATCTGGATGGGATCCTGAAGCAGAAAAAGGACGTTAGGTAAAACGAAGGAAACCTGAATAATGCGTGGATGTTAGTAATATATCAGTATGGATTCATTAACTGTGATAAATGTATCCAAGTAATGTAAGATGTTAATAGTTAGAGAAACTATGTGAAGCCTGTGTGCAGATATACAGATATATCTGTACTATCTTTTCAACTTTTCTGTAAATTGAAACTATTCTCAAGTAAAAAGTTAATTTTTTAAAAAAGAAGCATGGAATATTTGAGCAATGCAGATCGTTCGATTTAACTGGAGCAGAGAGAGGATGAGGTAGAAAGTGGTGCGGGAGGGTGCCGAGAAAAAGAACAGGCCCAGGTCACAGAGGACCTTTCTCTTTTTCTTACATCTTTATTGGAGTATAATTGCTTTACAGTGTTATGTTAGCTTCTGCTGTATAACAAAGTGAATCAGCTATACGTATACATATATCCCCATATCCCCTCCCTCTTGCATCTCCCTCCCTCCCACCCTCCCTATCCCACCCCTCTAGGTGGTCACAAAGCACTGAGCTGATCTCCCTGTGCTATGCGGCTGCTTCCCACTAGCTATTTTATGTTTGATAGTGTATATATGTCAGTGCTACTGTCTCACTTCATCCCAGCTTCCCCGCCCGTGTCCTCAAGTCCTCTCTCTACGTCTGCATCTTTATTCCTGTCCTGCCCCTAGGTTCATTAGAACCATTTTTCAGAGGGCCTTTTATACCCCGTTCAGGGCATCAGATCTTGCCTAGTATAGACCATGGGGAGTCCTGGGAAAGCTCTAAGCAGAGCAGTGACATGGTTAGTTTTGTGTTTCAGTCCATCTGGTGGTGATGTAGAGAAGGGAGGATAGAGTGTTAGGGCAGCCGTAGGTAGACCAGAAGGCTGTTTTCTCACCTAAGCAAGAAAAAGTGAGGGCTGGAACTAATGTGGTCACAGGTGACGGAGAGGAAGGAACACGTGGGAGAGATATTTAAGAAATACAGTTGGTACAACTTGCTGACCAGTTCTTTGGATGAAGAGAAGGACATTTTGTTTGTTTGTTCATTTATTCACTCATTTAACAAAATTTTATTGGGAACCTACCATGTTTTAGCACTAGGTATTTAGCAGGAGAGAAAAAAGCTAGTATTCCCACACTCAGAGCTTGCATTCTAAGGAGAAGAGACAGATAATAAAAGAATAAGCTAATATGAAAGCAAGATAATTTCGGATGGTGAAAGCAAGCGGGTTGATTAGCAAAGCAGCATCAGGTAGCAGGTGGGAAGGAGAAAGTGCCTGCAGGTACCCACGGGAAAGCACCACAACTTCTGTAATAATAACCCCCAATTCTCAATGGCTTACTGCATTAAAGGTTGGTTTCTTACTCTTATCACTGTCTGATGTGAATCCAGTGGGTCTACTTGGTCTTTCTCCTCCATGTTCTTTGGGGATCCATGCTTCTTCCATCTTGAACTGAAGACCTTTGGCACATGGTCTACACGGAAGGGAAAGAAGAATGTTTTTCCAGACCTTGAAATGGCATACATCCCTGTCACCTAATTTCACTGGCCAGAATCCAGTAACATGCTCCCAGCTTAACTGCAAAGGAGACTGAAGGTGCAATGTAATCTTGCTTGTCCAGGAAGAGAAAATGAGATTTGAAAGCATATATTGAGCTATCCATCCAGTCTGTCTATCTGCCTATCTATCTATCTGTCTGTCTATCTATCATCTGTCTACATACACACACACACACGCACACACACAGCAGACTAAACGGTAGCGTGTTTTACAGTTATTCTTGTAAATGCTCTTCTAGTCCTGTGCCCATTTTATAGCAGAAGTTTTGTTTGCAAACCAAAGCACCATTACAGCTTATCTGAAGGTGAATGAGGTTATATTCTGTTACAACTAAATGATTCCTGTGAAGCCTCGGTTTCCAGTATAAGTACATCGTACCCAGCACAGTGCAACAACATACAGGTGTTCAGTAATCATATTGATGAGTAGATCCTTGGATGGGATGATGAGTAGACTGAACAAAGCAGAAATTTTTTTTTTTTTTTTTTGCTTTGGAGGAGTTAAAGGACTTTCCCTGCGGTGAGTGTTGTTAATACAGAGTTCTGTCAAACGGCCTGTCTTTCATCAGTTTCCCTTCACTGGCGACAAGAATTGGATTCAGTGCGCATGTGCCTTTAACACTTTTATTTTGCCTGGCTCCTTCGAGTAGATTGAGTACTATACCCCCAAACTCATGTCTACTTGGAATCTCAGAATGTGATCTGATTTGGAAATACCATCTCTGCAGATACAGTTAATTAAGGATCTTGAGATGAAATCATCCTGGATTTAGTGTGGACCGTATGTCCAATGACTACTAGTGTCCTTATAGGAAAAGAGGACACAGAGAAAAAGGTCAGGGGACAAAGGAGGCAGAGATTGAAGTGATACAGCTATAAGCCAAGGAATGCTGGCAGCAATAGAAGCCAGGAGAGGGTGGAACGGATTCTCCCTTGGAACCTCCAGAAGGAGCCAACCTTGCTGACACCTGGATTTTGGACTTTTCACCTCTGGAACTTAAGAGAATAATTTCTGTTATTTTAAGCTACCTAATTAGTGGTAATTTGTCTTGACAGTCCTAGGAAACTGATACACCCCTGGATCACCCACTGAATGTTCCTTTTTCCTCAAAAAGTATTTACTTATGATTCCATATGTAGAAATTCTTTTCTTCATTTTTTCATCTAACCTGGCTGCAGCATAGGCATGGTCCTTTCAACTTTGCCCAAATAGAGCCTTTGTCTCCACCTTTTGGGAGACTTCCGTGAAACTGCCTTCCCTTAGTTTATCTCCTACCCTGGAAGTTGTTCTTTAGATGCTCCATACTAAAGACAAAGCAAAACCTCCTAGACCCTTCCTTGGTCACTGCTTCTCATGATGCACGGGAAGGGGTGCTGGTCAGTGCGCTCTGAGCTCAAGCCATCATCTTTACGGACATGCGTGTCCACCTTGACTGCTTCGGTCCAGCCCGTGAATATAGAGCCAGGCCAGCTGCCTGGTAAATTCCTCTCTCTCACTGCCAGACTCCAGGGATTCTGCTTTTATCCAGCAAACAATTGTTAGACTGACAGAGTCAGAGGAAATGGTACGCAATAAAAAGCACAGTAGGGCTTCCCTGGTGACGCAGTGGTTGAGAGTCCACCTGCCGATGCAGGGGACGCGGGTTCGTGCCCCGGTCCGGGAAGATCCCACATGCCGCAGAGCGGCTGGGCCCGTGAGCCATGGCCGCTGAGCCTGTGCGTCTGGAGCCTGTGCTCCGCAACGGGAGAGGCCACAACGGTGAGAGGCCTGCGTACCGAAAAAAAAAGTATTCCCAATGACCAATATCTTACTATCTAATTATCAAGCTAGATACATCTAACAATTAATATCTCCAAAGTGTTTATACCTATCTGAGTTTACACTGGAAATATGTAAAAGGAGTATAAGGGTGAATATAGAGGATTGTTCTATATCCTTACTAATATTTGATATTGAAGACTGGATATTTTGCCAATCTGATGCTTATGAAATAGATGGTATTTTATAGATTTAATTAGCAATTTCTTCCTTACTAGTGAGGGTGACCGTATTTCATGTGCTATTGGCCATTTGGATGTCCTCTTTGGCAAATTGCTATGTTTACTTTTCAATTAAGTTGTCTTTTCTGTATTGATTTGTAATTCTTTATATAGTCTGGGTAAGCCCTTTGTCAATTATCTGCATTGCAAAATAATTTTTTGTATAGTGAGGTTTTGTGGGTTTTATTTGTACTTTGTTTATAGGGTCTTTTTTTTTTTTTTTTGCGGTACGTGGGCCTCTCACTGCTGTGGCCTCTCCTGTTGCGGAGCACAGGCTCCGGACGTGCAGGCTCAGCGGCCATGGCTCACGGGCCCAGCCGCTCCGCGGCATGTGGGACCCTCCCGGACCGGGGCACGAACCCGCGTCCCCTGCATCAGCAGGCGAGCTCTCAACCACTGCGCCACCAGGGAAGCCCTATAGGGTCTTTTTTATTTGTATACGTTCACATTTATGAATACTTTCATTTGTGGTTTATCAATACATGTTTCTTGTCTAAGAAATAATTCAGTCCCCTGAGATTATAAAAATATGCTTCTACATATTTTGAAAATGTTAAGCACTTCTTTGGCCATGAACCTGAATCATAATGCTGTTATTGCTGCAATAGATTTTTCTCTTTTTCTATTCTCAGCTTTTAGCATCAGTGTGTACAAAGAGCTAGAGAGGCATGGCTGTACTTGCAGGTCAGAATGTAAATGTCACTAGACTTGACATGTTAATAGTACAAGTGTGGTCTGACAGAGGGAGGTGGGAAAGAGGGAGCAAAGGATGGGGGCTTGAATGTCCTCATCCTACATGGTAGGAATCGGGAAGTCAGACGAAAACTGATGGGATCAAATGTAAGTGTGGGTATATTATTTAAAATTAATAAAGAAATCATTATTTATATATATGTATAAATAATTTATGTACATATATATATATATATACACACACATATATACATTGAAAGAAGAAAGGGGAAGTATAAATGAATCAGACGCCCATCTTTCAAATTGAAGGAACAATAGATAATCTAAGGCTGATTACTCTAGAAACAGAATTTTGGCCAGGACAAATCTGTGAGTTCATGCTTTGAAACACTTCCTATATTAATCATGTTTCTGTTTTCTGTATGATGTTTTGACATCTTAAAACACCTTTCTGGGGGCTTCCGTGGTGGCGCAGTGGTTAAGAATCTGCCTGCCAATTCAGGGACATGGGTTCGAGCCCTGGCTCGGGAAGATCCCACATGCCGCGGAGCAACTAAGCCCGTGTGCCACAACTACTGAGCATGTGTTCTAGAGCCCACGAGCCTCAACTACTGAGCCCACGTGCCACAACTACTGAAGCCTGCGCACCTAGAGCCTGTGCTCCGCAACAAGAGAAGCCACCGCAATGGGAAGCCCACGCACCGCAACGAAGACCCAACACAGACAAAAAAATAAAAATAAACCTTTCTGGCTGGGCAGAGACTGGCCAGCCAGTCTTCAGAGATTGCGGAGGGCTCAGCCCCAGCGGGTCCTTGGTCTGCAGACTCACCAATCCAGAGTCACACCTCCTCTCCCTGGTGCCAACAGCAGAAGAGGCACTGTTCTTTTATTTATTTGTTTTTAATGTATTTTATTGCAGTATAGTTGATTTACAAGGTTGTGTTAATTTCTCCTGTACAGCAGTGTGATTCCGTTATACATACATATACATTCTTTTTCATACTCTTTTCCATTATGGTTTATCACAGGATATTGAATCTAGTTCCCTGTGTTATCCAGTAAGACCTTGTTGTTTATCCATCCTATATACAATAGTTTGCACCTGCTGACCCCAAACTCCCAATCCATCCCTTCCCCACGGCCCTCCCCCCAGGCAACCACAAGTCTGTTCTCTGTCTCTGTGAGTCTGTTTCTGTTTTGTAGATGAGTTCATTTGTGTCCTATTTTAGATTCCACATAGAAGTGATCTCATATGGTATTTGTCTTTCTCTGTCTGACTGAGCTCACTTAGTATGATCATCTCTGGGTCCATCCACGTTGCTGCAGATGGCATTATTTCGTCCTTTTTGATGGCTGAGTAGTACTCCATTGTGTATATGTACCACACCTTCTTTGTCCATTCCTCTGCGGATGGACACCTAAGTTGTCACTACTGTGAATAGAGGAGTCAACTGTTCTTAATCATCCCTGGACCAGGGACCAGGCAACTGAGGACACCCCCCAGAGCTTAGAGCCTTCAAAATTGTTCAAACGAGCCAGTCCTAAACCATTTACTCTGCCCTGCCCTGCCTTTCCCACAGAGACCCCAGTAAAGGCTCTGCCTAAACCAGTCGCTCACTCCTGCTTCTGCTTCCTGACCAAAACCTGGTGCCCTCCCATGGCCCTGCCTGGTGACCTGTTCCTCCCGTGCCAAGGGGACTGTGAGTGATGTAAACTTTCCTTTCAATGCCATTGACCTCACTGTTCTCATTCGGTGACCTTCATAAATGAAGACCCAGCTACAGAACATTCCTTTGCTCCAAAGTCATGCCAGCAACAGCTGAAATTGGAAAGAGCTGGCTGAAATAGGAAGATTGCGCTCAGAATGTGCTAAACAGCTCTGTGGTCCAGAAATGGAATGGAAACTCAAGGTGATGGGTGGAACTGATGCCACAGGTACACGGTGCACAGAGCCCAGTATAGGACCCAGGGCGGGCAGTGAGAGAGGGATCTTGGCTCTTGCGGGGTGAGGAAGAAGAAACTGTTTTGCTCAATAAGGAAGAAAAGAGTAAGGCTTACAGCTTAAAGCCAGATCCTGGGTAAAGAAGATATTATATTATATTTTATATATATATATATATATGTATGTATATGGTGATGTAGTGTGTGTGTGTGTATATATGTGTGTGTCTGTATAGTGAACTCATAGAAACAGAATGGTAGGTACCAGAGGTTGGGGGTGAGGAAAGTGGGGAGATGTTGATCAGTGAGTACAGACTTCCAGCTGTGAGATAAATAAGTTCTGGGGATCTGACACACAGCATTGTGATTGTAGTTAACAATGTTGTATTAAATACTTGAAAGGTGCTAAGAGAGTAGAGCTTAAATCTCACTATGGAAAAGAAATGGTAATTACGTAAAGCGTTGAAGGTGTTAGCTAACACGATGCTGGTAATCATATTGTAGTACGTCAGTGTATCAGATCACCACATCGTACACCTTAAACTCACACAATATTGTGTGTCAATTATATCTCAGTAAATCTGGAAAAAGAAAAGCAAGATACTGGGGTGGGGAGGTTCAACCCCTTGCCCATGGAAGGAAAAACAAGGTAGTAAACTTATTGCCAAGAGCTGTGTCAGAAAATGTGTGGACCAGCGGCTGGGAGGGGTGGTGGTAAGATACTTAACCTCCTGACAAGGAGCTGCATCAGGCCACGTGTTGGCTGGTAATAAAATACACTGGAGCAGAAAACTCTGAAAAGTCATTATAAGATCTGATTATGGATTAAATGCCAAAGGGTCACACAGAACATCTCACTAAAATACAGGAAAGAAGAAAGTGAAAATAGTGCAAAAACTAAACAAACAAGGAAAAACCCCTCCCTTTCTAAGTTGGCATGCCAATCGAAAGAGCAAAATACATGGGCAAATCTAATGGTACAAGAGCAAAGACAGCGATAAGATTATGAATTCACTCCAAATGGAATTAATTTTCTAGAGTAGAAAAACAAAGACTTTAAAGTAAATTTAAAGTTGCTAAAGATAAAGACAGAAGCTCCATCTAAAAAGCACAAGCGGGCTTCCTTGGTGGCACAGTGGTTAAGAATCTGCCTGCCAATCCAGGGGACAGGGGACACGGGTTTGAGCCCTGGTCCAGGAAGATCCCACGTGCCACAGAGCAACTAAGCCCGTGTGCCACAACTACTGAAGCCCGTGTGCCACAACTACTGAAGCCCACGTGCCACAGCTACTGAAGCCCGCATGCCACAACTACTGAAACCCATGCACCTAGAGCCCGTGCTCAAGAGAAGCCACCGCAATGAGAAGCCTGCTTGCTGCAACTAGAGAAAGCCCGCGCTCAGCAAGAAGACCTAACGCCGCCAAAAATAAATAAAATAAATTTATTAAAAAAATAAATAAAAAGCCCAAGAAATTATAGGGAAAATAGGAAGAGAGAAAATAAGGACAGGTAGATATCTAATTATAAATTTTAGAAAAAATTCTGTCATTGCGATAGGTAAATGCTATAGATGAGAAGTTCTCTCGACTAGATACAACTGAAGATGATTAGTAATATGAAGGTAGTACTGAAAAGCACCTGAAAAGCAGAAAGAAAAAACAATTTTTTAAAAACTAGAAATAATAGTTAAAAGACAAGGAGAACAGATCAAGGAGAAAATTCACCATTCAATTATAACAGAAGTTCCAGAAGAATAGAATAAAGGGAATAACAGAGGAACAATATTTAAAGAGAAAATAGCTGAGAGTTGTTCAGAGTTGAAGACAGAGGAGTTCTCAGATTGGAAATTCACCCTAAGTAGTGAACAGACCCACGTGGAGATGGATCAAAGCAAAGCTGCAGAGGATAATGTCTCAGCTGCCAGAAAGAAAACACAGATTTTTCTTGTCTAAAAATATATATATTTTTATTTTACATTAACAGATATTTGGATATAGAATTTAGGTTAGGAAATTATTTTTCTTCAGACTTTGAAGGGAGTTGTCCATTTTTCGTCTGTCATTCAGTTCTGTAGATTCCAGGATGATATGTCTCCTTCTGAAGTGACTTTTTTTTAATCTCTGTGGCAGCTTTTTAGGATCTTTCTCCTGACATAAGATTACGTAGACTTACAGGTTTTGTCTTCTGAGTTTTGTTTTGTTTATTTCTTTGAATTCTTTGTGCTAGGAATTCGGTGAGCCTGTTACTCTGAAAGGCTGTGTACTTTAGCTCTGGGGAAAATGTTCTTCTTTCTTTCTTTCTCCCCCTATTTCCTCTGTTCTTTCACTTGCTGACCCCTATTAGTTCAAAATTGGGTCTCCTGAATTGATTCACGTATCTCTTTTATTATTTTTTTTAATGTTTTCTTTCCCTTGTGTTTTGCCCAAGACTCTAAGTATTAATTTATTCTCCACTTTATTGATTCATTTTATTTTTAAAAACTTTTTCATCCATTCTCTTTTATTACAGTATATTCTTATTTAACAGATATATAATATTTATGAATCCCCAGAGTTTATTAAATCTCTTTGAGCACATTGATCACAATTAATTTTTAAAATTTTCTGTTTCTTGAAACATCTGGGTTTTCTTTTAACAGTTTTTTGAGATATAATTCACATATACAATTTGCCAAAGGGTATAATGCAGTAGTTTTTAGTACATTCACAGATATATGCAACCACCCCTACAGTCCATTTTAGAACATTTTCATGACCTCAGAAAGAACACTTTACCCTTTAGCCTTACCCTCTTCCCCACTCTCTCTACCAGCACTAAGCAACCACTCTTTTCTGTCTCTATAGATTTGAGTGTTGTGGAAGTTTCATTTAAATGGAATCAAGTAATACGTGATGTTTTATGAGTGACTTCTTTCACTTAGCATAATGTTTTAAAGTTTCATCCAATGTATGTTTTTTCTTTTGCTGCTCATGCTTTTGGTGTCAAATCTAAGAATGCTTTGCCAAATTCAGAGTCATGAAGATTTACTCCTATGTTTTCTTCTAAAAGTTTTATAGTTTTAGCTCTTATATTTTGGTCTTTGATCCATTTTGATTTAATGTCATATATGGTGTGAGGTAAGGGTCCAGCGTCATCCTTTTTCATGTGGCTATCCAGTTATCCTGGTACCTTTTGTTGAAAAGGTACCTGGTACCTTTCTCTGTTGGATGGTCTGGGCACGCTTGTTGAAAAGCAGTCAATCATAGACGTATGGGTTTCTGTCTGGACTCCCAATTCTATTCCTTTTTTTTGGCCACCCTGCGCGGCATGTGGGATCTTAGTTCCCCGACCAGGGATCGAACCAGTGCCCCCTGCATTGGAAGCGCAGAGTCTTAACCACTGGACCACCAGGGAAGTCCCATTGATTCTGTTCCCTTGATTGATATGTTTATTGTAATGCCATTACCATGATGTCTTGGTGATAGTTTTCTTCGTAGTAACCTCTGACATCAGGAAGTCTGACTTTTAAAATTTTGTTCTTCTTTTTGAAGATTATTTTGAGCATTTGGGTTCCTGCTATTCAATCTGAATTTTATAATCAGTTTGTCAATATCTGTAAAGAGGTCAGCAGGGATTACTATAGGAATTACATTGAATACGTGGATCCATTTAGGGAATGTTGCCGTTTAACGATATTAAGATTTCTGATCCAGGAACATGGGATGTCTTTCTATTTAGGTGTTCTTGAATTTCTTTCAACAGTGTTTTGTAGTTTTCAGAGTATAACTTTTGGATGTATTTTGTTAAATTTATTACTGAGTATTTTTTGTGCTACTGCAAAAGGATGTGTTTTCTTTTTTTTTGCGGTACGCAGGCCTCTCACTGTTGTGGCCTCTCCCGTTGCGGAGCACAGGCTCCGGACACGCAGGCTCGGCGGCCATGGCTCACGGGCCCAGCCGCTGTGCAGCATGTGGGATCTTCCCAGACCGGGGCACGAACCCGTGTCCCCTGCATCGGCAGGTGGACTCTCAACCACTGCGCCACCAGGGAAGCCCCAAGGATGTGTTTTCTTGATTTCATTTTCTGATTATTGTTTACAAGTGCAAAAAAAGAGTTTTATGTATAGGGCTTATATCCTGCAAAACTGCTGAACTCATTTATTAGATCTAATAGTTTATTTTTAAGGACTTAATTTTTTTAGAGCGGTTTTAGGTTCCCAACAAAAGTGAGAGTTAGGTTCAGGGATTTCCCATATAACCCCTGCCGCACTGCCACATGCACAGTCTCTCCCATTATTAACATCCCTCACCAGAATGGTGCCTTTGTTACAATTGATGAACCTATATTGGCAGATCATAATCGCCCAAAGTCCATAGTTTATTATATTAGGGTTCACGCTTGGTGTTGTATGTTCTATGGGTTTGGACAAATGTATAAAGACATATATCCATCAATTATAATATTACATGGACTATTCTCACTGCCCTTAAAAAAAAAGTGGCTGTACTATTTTGTACTCCTACCAGCAGTTACTGAGAGTCCCTGTTGTTCCACACGCTCTCCACCCCTTGGTTTTGTCAGTGCTCCAGATTTTGGCAGTTCCAATAGGTGTGCAGTGGCATCTCATTGTTGTTTTAGTTTGCATTTCCCTGATGACATATGATGTGGAGCATCTTTTCATATGTTTCTTTGCCATCTGTGTATCTTCATCGGTGAGATGTCTGTTAAAGTCTTTGACCCATTTTTTAATCATTTTTGCTTGTTTTCTTAGTGTGGAGTTTTAAGAGGTTTTTGTATATTTTGGATAACAGTCCTTTATCAGATATGTCGTTTGCCAATATTTTTTCTCAGTCCTTGGATTGTCTTCTAATTCTCTTGACATTGTCTCTGGCAGAGAAATTTTAAATTTTAATGAAGTCCAGCTTATTGACTATATTTTTCCTGGATTGTGCCTTCGGTGTTGTAACTAAAAAGTCATTGCTATAATCAAGTCATGTAAGTTTTCTAGTATATTACCTTCTAGGAGTGTTACAGTTTTGCATTTTACACTTAGGTCTACGATTCACTTTGAGTTTATTTTTGGGAAGGATGCAGGGTCTGTGTCTAGATTCATTTTCTTGCATGCGGATGTCCAGTTGTTCCAGCACCGTTTGTTGAAAAACCTATCTTTGCTCTATTGTATTGCCTTTGCTCCTTTATAAAAAATTAGTGACAATATTTATGGGCCTATTTCTGGGCTCTCTATTCAGTTCCATTTATCCATTCTTCTGTCAGTACCGTACTACCTTGATTACTGTAGCTTTATAGTACGTCTTGAAGTCAATTAGTGTCAGACCTCCAACTTTGTTATTTTCCTTCAGTATTGTGTTGGCTATACTGCCTCTTTTGCCTCTTTATAAAAACTGTAGAATCAGTTTGTCCATATCTACAAAACAGTTTTGCTGTGATTTTGATTGGGATTGCATGAAAGCTATAGATATTGTTGGGAAGAATGACATGTTGACAATATTGAGTCTTCTTAACTACAATCATGGAGTCTCTCTCAATTTATTTATCTAACTTATCCATATTTTTTGGTGGATTTCTCAGGATTTTCGGTAGACAAGCTCAAATCATCTGTGAATAGAGATAGTTTTACAACTCTTCCTTCCCCAGTATGGTGCCTTTTGTTTCTTTTTCTTACCTAATTGCCTTGGCTAAAACCTCCAGTGTGATGTTAACTAGAAGTGGTGAGAGTGATCTGGATCTGTGTCCTGTGTCTGATCATAGCCAGAAAGCATCCATTTTTTTCACCATTAAATACGACGTTAGCGATGGAATTTCATGGGTGCCTTTATGAGGATGAGGAAGTTCCCTTGTATTTCTAGTTTACTGAGTGCTTTTATCATGAAAGAGTATTAGATTTTGTGAATTTTTTTTCACCTATTGAGATGATCATGTGGTTTTTGTTTTTTATTCCATCGATATGGTATATTATAGCAATTACTTTTGATATTAAACTAACCTTGCATTCCCAGACTAAATCCCACTTAGCAATGGTATATGATGCTTTTTGTATCTACTGCTGAATTTCGTTTCCTAGTATTTTGTTGACTCTTTTGCCCTCATCTTCACTAGAAGTATTCGTCTGTAGTTGTCTTGTGATGTATTTGTCCTGTTTTAGTATGAGGGGGTAATGCTGGCCTCATGGAATGAGTTGGGAAGTGTTCCTCCCCTTCTGTTTTTGGAAGAATTTGTGAATAATTGTATTTAGTAGAATTCAGCAGTTAAGCTCTTTGGTCCTGAGCTTTTCTTTGTGGATAGTTTTTAGGGTTTTTTGTTTCTTTTTACTTATTCAGTCTCTTTATTCATTATAGTTCTATTCAGAGCGTCTATTTCTTCTTAAGTCAGTTTCAGTAGTTTTTGTCTTTCTAGGAATTTTTCCATTTCATCTAAGTTACCTAATTTATTGATATACAACTGTTCATAGTATATTTTATGATTTTTTCCCTGTAAGTTTATTTGTAATGTGCCTTCTTTCATTTCTAATTCTACTAATTGAGTTTTCTCTCCTTTTCTTCTTGGACAATCTAGCTAAATGTTTGTCAGTTTTGTTGGCCTCTTCAAAGAAATAGCTTTTGGTTTCATTGATTTTTCTCTATCTTTTTTTTGTTCTATATATCATTAAATTTCACTCTCATCTTTTTTATTCCCTTCCTTCTGCTTGTTTTAGGTTTAGTTTGTTCAGCTCTTCCCACTGTCTCATGGTGGAAGGTTAGGTTACTGATTTGATATCTGTCTTCTTCCTTAACAAAGGCATTTACAACTATAAACTTCCTTCTAGACACTGCTTTACCTGTGTCCTATACAGTTTTGTAAGTTGCGTCTTACAAAATTGTCATTCATCTCAAAGTATTTTCTAATTTCCCTTTTGATTGCTTCTTTGACTTATGGTTATATAGAAGTGTTTTAACTTCCATTTATTTGTGAGTTTCCCCAATTCATTTTTTGTTATTGCTTTCTGATTTATAATCTCATTCCACTGTGTTTAGAGAATATACTTTATATTATTTCAATACTTTAAACTTTGTTAAGATTTATTTTATAGCATGTGGTCTGTCCTAGAAATGTTCCATGTGTACTTGAGAAGAATGTGTATTGTGTTACTGTTGGACATCCTATAGATATCTTAGGTGTAGCTGGTTTTCAGAGTTCATTTCTTCTGCTTCCTTGTTTTCGTTTGCCTAGTTTTTGTATCTATTATTAAAAGTGGGGTATTGAGGTCTCCACCTATTATTGTTGAATTGTCTGTTTCTCCCTCCATTTCTTTCAGTGTCTCCATCACGTATTAATATTCTGGTGCTCTGTGGTTGGGTGGGACTTTTTACTGGGAAATTGTTGGGGTTTGGAGCTCCAAGTGTTCGCCTGAGAGGGGCTTTATTCAGAGGTTAGTTTAACATTCAACAGATCAAAAAAAAGTATCTTGTTCTAATTTTCATTTATTTTTCGGGGTTTTAGAAAGTTCTTCTGAGATCTTTTACAGCTATTACATTCCACGATTCAGTAAAGTCGTCATGATTCTGCTCCAAGATTGTAAGTCAGTCCTACATGTTTTCTCTCAGCAGGTTGTGTCACATAACAAAACTGCAGATACTCCCCCAGGGACCCAAGGCTCACCGTGACACACTTAGTCACATGTGATATCTTTCTGTGTAATTGTGGTGCTGTGGCTAATTCTGTTCATTTTACAGAATTAATTCCATAGGATTTTCACATGTGCTCTTAAATCATGTTAAACCATGAAAATTGTTTGACTTAACTGTCTTAAAATACCGTGTCCAAACAAACCCCAGGGTGAGTCGTGTATAGTTTAGGCACTGTAGTATCTGGGGACAGGGATTCTTTATTACCAAAGCTGCTTCTTCTCTTAGGGGATCCTGGTGCCTTTATCCCTGACAGTTCGGGAAGCAGACCCTCAAAGCCAGAGTAGGATATATTAGAAGATTCAGCATCAAAACACTGAAGCCTTTATTTTTGTAAAATTTTACTTTATTTTATTTTAGAATAACTTAAAAAGAAGACAAGGAAAAAGAATGCCAGTTCCCTCAAGTAACCTGAAAGCAACAAAAAACATGGAGCATTTCTATGATGAGAGAAAGAATAGTAGCGCACTTGGCATGTGTCTTTGAAAGGGTTGATTGTGTGATCCCAGTGCTTGCAGTCTTGGGTGTGGGAAGGGAGAATGTGAAAGGGATATGAGATCTGCTGATAAAATGTGCTTCTTTTTAAAAGAAATAGGCTCCTGGTTTGACATTTACATTTTCAGGTCTCGGAAGATTCAGGACTTGAGGATGGAAAATTGGTTTTTATAGACATCTCCTTTCATTGTTGTTTTAGAATAAGGTTTATGTATCGTAATATATAAGTCTACTGTGAGTGCTGTGAAGAAAATAGACCATGTCCTCCTTTGGTGGGTGTGTAAATTTAACATAAACGTTTAAGAACCCTAGGTATGACCTTCTGGGTGTTTTGGCTTGACCACGCCTTCACGATAGTCCGTTTCCTGCGGCTCTCCACGAGCATAACTTTTTACTTCCAAAACTGACCGTTCCTCTTGATGAATGAGAGTTTAGCTAAGTGCGCTCCTGTTTCAGGAAATCCAGTGAATGAAAAATTAAAACAAATTAATACAGTCAAGATTCACCATCTGTGGGGTCCAGGAATTTCAGTGACGTAAGACGTGCGCTTGCATTATTAAGAGGTCAATGAAACCACCTAGCGAGCCCAGCTCCTGCAGCAAAGCCGTGATGGGCGGTCCCGGGTCCTCTGAGGCCAGAGCTAGATCCATCCCGACCTGGTGGCAATCTCCTGCTTTGCTTAAATGTCAGTGGGAATGATTTCGGGGGGGTCCTGTATCGGGCTGCTTAAGGACTTAGAAAGAGAAACATTGTGAGTTGCCGGGACCATGGTTTTATCTCCAGCTACCAGTTCCCCAGGCCTTTCCTCATCACTGCGGCTGTCAGGTAAGGTCCATCCTCTACTGTGGCTCCCATCTCACTGCCGCAGAGTCTCCAAGGCTTTCAGATCCGCCTCCCCGACTCCTGGGACAAGGGTGGGAAGTCTGCTCTCCCATCTCCAGCCCTGGGCCTCACCAGCACACCTTCCACCCGGCTCAAGGGGGAGAACCCATCCAGCTGAGGAACAAGGACATGCCGGCCTCTTCAGTGTGCTCTGAGCAGGTGTAAAGAATCCCTCTGGACTGGCCAGTTCCCCTGTGCCTGTGGTACCCAGATGATCGAAACAGGCTGAGGAGGGCCAGAAAAACTGGAATGCTGCCGGAGGGGGTATCTGCAGCTGAGGGATGTTTTTGCCAGATGCAAACATGTTAGCTAAGGCCGATGCTCGCTCCACCAGCTCTGTGCAAGCGGTGGACCACCCAGGCGACAGGCGGGCGGGGCAGCAGAGTTTCCTGTGCACAGACCTGCAGTCATGTGCGTTCAGCTGTCAGGTCAGACTCCCAGGAGGGCCGGTCAAGCTGGGGTCTCCTCTGTCTCATTTCCTGCAGTGCGAACTTGCGTTTGCCTCTCGGAGCTGAGTCTTTGCCCAGAATTTGGTTCTCTCTGTTAATAGCAGCAACTTCCACTTCAGAGAACTTATTAGAAGCCTATTATTTTTTAAAATTAATTAATTAATTTATTTATTTTTGGCTGCGTTGGGTCTTTGTTGCTGTGCGCGGGCTCTCTCTAGTGGCGGCCAGCAGGGGCTACTCTTCGTTGCGGTGCGCAGGCTTCTCACTGCAGTGGCTTCTCTTGTTGCGGAGCATGGGCTCTAGGCTCGTGGGCTCAGTAGTTGTGGCTTGTGGGCTTCAGTAGTTTTGGTGCGTGGGCTTCAGTAGTTGTGGCATTCAGGTTCAGTAGTTGTGGCACACGGGCCTCAGTAGTTCTGGCTCGTGGGCTCAGTAGTTGTGGTTTGCAGGCTCTAGAGCACAGGCTCAGTAGTTGTGGCGCATGGGCTTAGTTGCTCTGCGGCATGTGGGATCTTCCCAGACCAGGGCTCGAACCCGTGTCCCCTGCATTGGCAGACGGATTCTTAACCACTGTCCCACCAGGGAAGCCCCCAGAAGCCTGTTATTTTTAAGACAAATGAAGGAGTCTATGCTCATCCCTCCTCTGCCTCCATTTTTAGAGGGAGGCCAGCTAAATGATACTCAGCTTCAGAATCCAACTGGAACTGGTAGGAAATTGATTTGCCTTTTAAATCCTCTGAGTCCGTGCTTCATGCAGTGATTTGAAGCTGGGCCTCAGATGGTAGAAGCACCAAGTGCTCATGGCTGAGTTTCTTAAGCCTGCTCTGCATCAGAGGAAAGATGCCCTGCTATCAGAGAGGCTGTTTGGGTGCTACAGGCAATTCTCAGTTGATGCCTGACTGTGTTAGTAGTTTCCATAGAAACAGCATGTAACTGATGGTCGTTTATGGGGACAGCGCTACCTAACCCTTAAAGGAACTGTGCACTGATCCAGAGCCCCAGGGTTTGAGGGCCACTAATTTCCAAATGCCTCTCTGTTTCATCCGTTTCTGAATCTCATGGCAGCATGGGAGTTGGGGGTGATGGAACATCAGGGAGGCTTGGTGGTGAAACCGAGTGGGACCCTGTGGGGCTCCTGGGCACAGATGCCTTTTCCGTGTCGCCTGTTTCTTCTTTGTAGGGAACAGACTCCAGCCTCCATGAACTTCCCAGAGTTCCAAAGGGCAGATTTGAACAGTTGCTAATCAGAGAAGGGAGGGGATGCAGAGACAAGGGAGAAACAGCCGAGAAACAATAGCGCAGCCTTGGGGCAGGTCCTGGTTCCGCCTCAAGGGATACACAGAACAATATCTTTGAGCTCTTTATAGAACTAAAACCCTCAACAAATTGAAGATGTCAGCATTCTTCATTCCAGAGAAGCCGCCTGAGGTCAGCTTAAAGGAACCAGAGAAGCTCATCAAGAGATTACCTGAGACCAGATTAAAGGAGTGCAGGCTCTTCACATGCCCTGATCTTATCAGCAAGCCCACTGTTGCTATAAAAACTCCTCACCAAATCCCCCCAGGTTGGGACACACAGTTTTGAGGGCGCGAGCTCCCTGTGTCCCCCTTTGCCTGGCAAAGCAATAAAGCAGTTCTTTTCTACTTCACCCAGAACTCTGTCTCTGAGATTTGATCTGACACAGGTGCACAGAGGCCGCGTTTTCGACAGCCTCAGGGACTCTGGTGGCTCCAGTGGCAATTGTGGAAGTAGATTTTTATCTAAAGGGGCAGGTATGGCAAGTGATGGCTTAAAATGGCAGGGGGGTGAACAGCTCTTTCACTCTATCTATCTACATGGATATACACACCTGTACATTTATGTAACCGTATGTATCTCCATCCATACATGAAAGAGACAGGGAAGAAGCATGCCTGCTTACCTGCTACACTAACTGGTCAGAAGGCCATTGTTGGTGTTACAACTTCCTCCTTACACTGTACGTCATGACCTTTACCCTCAGCCAGGTACTTGGCTGGTTGGGGTGTTTTATCTGATGGCGTATCTTAAACCTTCATTCCTGAAAGGCCTGCATTGTCAGTGGTGCCGCCTTTTTCAGGTATCATTTTCCATGAATTTTACTATTGGACCTGAAATTACCCCCAGAGAAGGGAGCAAACCATCTAAGCTTAGCAAACTATAGCAAGATTGCAGGAAAGCACCAAGGGCCCACATGAAGTTGATGGTCATTCACTTCAAGCAGGCCAGCCAGTATGGCCGTGTACTGTGTGATTAACCAGATTGGGGCTTTTCCTTGGTGAGTGTGAAGGTGGGACTATATCTAAGAACATGTGCATATGATGACGAGCCGTGTGGTCCAAGCTGGATGAGGGGAGGGCAGGCGTGAAAAGGGAACAGAGTGTGAATTAGTTAAGACTGATTGACTCAAAGCCAGGAGAAGCGATGTGACTTGACGTGTGTTATTCTGCAGGTGGCTTGCACTCCTTATAAGTCAGTACTAGTGATTTGGAGACCATATGAATTTCTTAGGCACACTCTATTTAAATGAGAGAGGATTTGATGTGTCAGAACGTGGGAATCGGTATTCTGAAGGGAAGCAAGTTGTCATAAGTTGATAAGGGCTTTCCCTGGAGCCCAGCTGCCTGGAGGCCAGTGATGGATCTGCCACTTACCCACTGGAGGAATTTGGCAGGTTGTTCAACTTCTCTGCGCGTCAGTCTTCTTATCTGTGAAATGGGAATAGTAACAGTAACTCTCATAGGGAGGTGGTGAGGACGAAGGAGTTCATGGGTGTAAAGCACTTAGAAACGTGCTTGGTACATCATGAATACTCAGGAAGTATTAGCTATCACTCTTGTAATCAGAGGATCCTTTTTTTTTTGCGGTACGCGGGCCTCTCACTGTTGTGGCCTCTCCTGTTGCGGAGCACAGGCTCCGGACGCGCAGGCTCAGCGGCCATAGCTCACGGGCCCAGCCTCTCCGCGGCATGTGGGATCTTCCCGGACCGGGGCACGAACCCGTGTCCCCTGCATCGGCAGGCGGACTCTCAACCACTGCGCCACCAGGGAAGCCCCAGAGGATACTTTGATACCGTGTAATGAGGGAGTAGATTTAATCCTAGTGTGTGGAACAAAGCTGATGTCCAGTAACTGTTGGATGACCAAAGGAACAAATAGGGAAACATCCGAGCGGAATGTAAAATGGAAACGTTTTGCACCTTTGAGTTGATGTGAGTTTGTTATCACAAACCTGATTTAGAAATAGCCACTGAGTTCACAGCCCAGAGCATCCTACAACGCTATTAACAGAGTTAATACAAAGAAAGTTCTTAGAGTGTCAGTGTGCTTTGACTGACAGTTGCTTTCTGTAATACACAGCAGTCGTAGGACATGAAGACCCAGTGTATTCTAAATGATTGGGTGCGTGGATCTTACTTCTTAATGAAGTAAATATAAACTAGGTTTTGTGGTGTTCATGAAACATGGCAGCTAAATAACACTCAAAAGAAGAGAAAGAAACAAAATGAGAACAAGGGAACGGCATGATCACCACCATCGCACGCTAGCTTTCCCTAAACAACGGTTACCTTTGGGTCACAGTTCCGAATAAAACCTTCCTGGAAAGAAGCAGACCTTCTCAGATACTTCTTCCTGCAGCACCCCTCAAAGGAAGCAGCCGCTCCGCCTCTGCTGCAGCATCTCCAGTAACAGTTACAATGGATAGCGTTATGTATATGCACCCACAGTACCCTCTCGTTTTCTCTATGTTGTTCCTCAAGGGGTATTTTTGTGTGAAACCCACTCTGAAAAGTAAAAGGGCTCCCAGGAAGCTGGTGTCGCCTAATAGATAATTAAAGAGGATTGGTGAGTCGTCCCCTTTGGAATCCCTGGGAGATTTTGGTCAATCCCTCTATATGTTTCTCAAAGAAATGTTCGGAATCTTCCCTAAATCTGTTTGTCGTTCTAATGAATCCAAACAGTCCTGGAGCAACTTGGTGCTCTAACTTGGAAATAAATAGAGTGAAAGTGTGGACACACGTGCACATTCCTACTCTGTGGGAGGGAGACAAGAAGTGGGGGGAAGGAGGGGGGGTCCCTTCATCTCTGCCTGACACGATGAACTCTAAGTCAAGTGCGGTCTTCCCAGGGAGCCCAAAATTGGTGCCTTGGACTATGGATGTGTTTCTTCCTCCAGAACATGTAACTTCTGCCAGAAAGGGCACTGCCAGGATGGGGCAGGGACCTGAGCTAAGCCACTCTGTTATTCATGCCCTTTGTTACATATCCTCAGAGTTTTCTAGAGCTCTTCTTTGGTGGTGACCAGTCTCGTGAGCCTCCCTTCTTATCCCTCTTCATTTCACCAACTATACTTCAACCTCTTGGGTCTTCTTTTAGTCCCCAGAGCATGAGCAACTTCCCATCAGAAGGTCTCCACCCATGCCTTGCCCTCTGCTGGGAATGCTTTTTAGTCTAACCTTTCCATCGCAGATGAGCTAAACTCCTCCTGCCCTGGAAGGGCTCAGAGAAGACATCCATCCCTGAGCCACCAAGGCAGCCAGGTACCCTTGGGACAGCCTCAGCCTCGGAACTTCCCAGCAACTCCCTGCAGTGGTCATTCATTCAGCAGTTGGGTGTGCCTTCCTTCGCACACTCTGAGCTCCACGTGGGCAGACAGCCTCCCTTTCTCACTCAGTAAATGCTCTTATTCAGTGAATACTTCCTGTTGATTGCCTGTGTACAAGAAACATGCAGAGTCGATTAACTGGGCAAAGCATTTGATTTTTGTTGTGGCAATACCTAGATAAGCTTACAATTTGCCACATGCATTTTCTGCCTCGGATTCAAGAAGCCTAAAACAGGGCTTCCCTGGTGGCGCAGTGGTTGAGAGTCCGCCTGCCGATGCAGGGGACACGGGTTCGTGCCCCGGTCCGGGAAGATCCCACATGCCGCGGAGCAGCTGGGCCCGTGAGCCATGGCCGCTGAGCCTGCGCGTCTGGAGCCTGTGCTCCGCAACGGGAGAGGCCACAACGGTGAGGAAAAAAAAAAAAAAAAAAAAAGCCTAAAACATAGGTTGGAGGAGGCCCCTTCTGCTCACCAGAGAGGAGAATGCCTTAACGCCACATGGCTTTTCACCGGAGGAGTACGGGACTGCCATGCCACACGTAACTGCTGTGGAAGTTTCTGGGTCCAGCTTCCAGCCCTTCAGAAAGCATCAGTACCGAATCTGAAAAAGCATGGATATGTGTACATGTATAATTGAATCACTTTGCTGTACACCTGAAACTAACACAATATTGTACATCAACTATACTTCGATATAAAATAAAAAGAAAAAAAAAGAGAAAGTATCAGTACCAATAGTTATGTAGAATGAATTTATGACTCTTCCCTTCTTCATGTGGGAAGAAAAGAGGAACCTCATAGCTTCTGTTTCCTGGGAGCGCTTCAGAAAAGAGATGCCCTGTCTGTCGAATAAAAGCTTGAGGTTTTTTTTTTAAATTTTTATTTAAAAAAAATTTTTATTGGAATACAGTTGATTTACAATGTTGTGTTAATATGATGTTTATAATGTTGTATTAATATATATTCTTTTATTACCTTCTCTTTCATTATAGGTTATTACAAGATTTTGAGTAGAGTTCCCTGTGCTGTACAGTAGGTCCCTGTTGGTTATTTATTTTATATAGAATAGTGTGTATATAGAAGCTTGTGTTTTGAGGCCAGATCTGCCCTTGCATTCTTGGAAGCTTGAGAACAGGATCTCAGCCCAGATTCTTATATGGCTCAGTTTTGTTTGGGAAGATTTGTCGTTATTGTTGCTGTTGTTTGTTTCTTATCTTGATTCCTTGTTTGGGAGAAGACAGAAAAGCAAGGTTAGGGATGTGTCTTGGATTGTCTGAGCAGGGAAGGGGATGGAAGGCCTTTTCTAGAAGAATCCAGCCTTATGCAAGATCCAGCCTTTCAGCACATGTGCTAATTTCCTAGTCTGTAATCTGTGAACGTTACATCCTCCTCAGGGTGGATAAAAGATGAGTGAGTGAGTGAGGGCCTGGGCTCCGACATGTTTCGTTGCCTGGGAGGTGAGAATCAAACTGGGGTGAAAAACACAGAAACCCAAGATGTCGGCCCAGCTGTGACTGCTGCCTGTGACGTAAAATCTTCAGGTCCCTCCATGTCCCCTCTCATTCCGTCTGCAATTAGACACCCCAGTAAACACGCCCAAGAGTCAGGCTGCTCGAGCAGCTGTCGGCTTTCCACGCGAAGGTTCCAAACCACAGCAGCTGAAGTCTGAACTTCTGAAAAAGTTTGGCAGGAAACACCCACAGATGGCTCAACAAGCCCATTTATTTGCTTGTAACTGAAACAGAAGCCAGACACATGGGAGAGAAGCAAGAGTGGACGGGGCAGAGCCTGGGAAACTCACCGATGGCAGTGTTATCTGCCTAAACCCACATCGTGCAAAGTGACATGTCACTCTCTACACGCATTCAAGTGCTTTGGGAGAATAAAAACAAACAAAATATACATGTAAGATTAGACGCACCATAAAATACATGGAAGTTGGACGAGAAGGCACAAAAGATGAATGCAGCTTTCTGGGCAACATTGGTAACCCAGCCTTCTGGTTAATATGTGAGAGAGACAGCAGTGCGTTATTTCAGCCTGCCTGTCCGTGTGTCTGTGGAAAGGTGACGCAGGAAAGGATGTGCATTCATCTGCCTTGGTAACTTCTCACTCCCACCCCTTCTCAACGCTTCCCCGATGTTGCCTTGGCAATTCCATTTCATTATTATTCATGAGAGAAATGCACTGCATCTGAGAGCATCTGCCTCTGATCACAGCTACATCTGGCCCTCAAGGCCACCCTCGGAGGCCGAGGATCGTAGAGCTTGTGGGTAGGGGGAGAGGGGGCCCGATCTTCAGGGCTGTACTTAAGCAAAAGTTATCAAGGACTGTGTCTTCCGAGTGATGGGCTCTGGAACGGTTACTCACACGCATCAGCAGGCTTGGTCATGGCCACAGGTGTGTAGGTACAACATGGGATGTCCGACACCATAGCAGCAGACTTTCCACTTGGGGAAGTTTTAGTAATAGCTCTTAGAATGATCAAATCCAAGCTGAAATACTGAGCCCAGTGTCTCTGTTTAGGCAAGACCCTCCGATCTGGGGCAGATTCCACTTGCCCAACAGCTGTTCCCTCTTTGTTAACAGAAACATCCTGCTAGGCTGCATGATTGTTTCCAGATATGCACTGTCCTTCCTTTGGGAGAGGACTCTACTTCCCCGCTCATTGACGGCAGCTTGGCCGTGGACCTGCTCTAGCCAGTGAAGTGTGAGCAGAAGTGATGGGTGTCACTTCTGAACAGAAGCGAGGAAAGCACACGTGTGGGCCACCATGTCACTTTCCCTCAGCCATGAGATTGGCAACATTTCAGAGAGAGAAGTTCCATCAGCCGAGGTTACAGAATGAAGTCAACACGGAGCCCAGTCACAGCTGACCCACCAGAAACATGTAACTTGGTTTTTTTTTAGCCACTGACATTTGGCTGTAACCTTGCCTACCCCAATAACTGGCCCCGGACATGGACAGCGTTGGCTTTGGTTCTGGGAAGTGGGTACAGAGGGAACTAACTGTAAGAAGGTGGAAGGATGACAACCTGTGTTGTGCAGTGGGGAAAAATTAGGTCAAGTTCTCACCTGAAATACCTTGGAAGGCAGATAATGTCCTTAATGTGTCTGTGGCTTTAGGCGAAAAGGTGGGAAAACAACGTTAATAGCAAATTTTCACGGCTCTTGGGTGTAGTTAGCAAAGTACAAGAAAGAAACGATCAGAAAAGGACGAACTGCTCTGTCTGCAAACGGGATTGAAAGGGAATAGAGTGCCCGGAAGTTCAGGGACGTGTACCATGAAATGATGCAAATGATAAATGGTCAGACTGGGTAGGCTTTCAAATGACAATGGCCAGTTAAAAGTCAGCCTTGAGCTGAGGCCCACATCAGTGAGTAGCCATGGTGCCCTTGGGTAAAACACCTGAATTCATCGAGATGACCTCTAGTAAATATATTCCTTTGAGCAAAATGGTTCAAGTGAAAGGGACTAAGGGCACGGCTGTGCCAGTCTCAGGGCACGATCCGTTACGTCTAGGGAGACCGCACATCTCAAAAAACAAAATGTAGGCATGGTGACCAGCGTGTGGCGTTGACTAAGACTCAGATTGGTATAATACAGACACTGGAATACTGCTCAGCCATAAAAGAAGAGTGAAATGATGCCATTTGCAGCAACATGGATGGACCTAGAGGTGATCATACTACGTGAAGTGAGTCAGACAAATATCCTATGATATCACTTCTATGTGGAATCTAAAAAAGGATACAAATGAACTTATTTACAAACCAGAAAGAGAGTCACAGATGTAGAAAGCGAACTTACGGTTACCAAGGGGGAAAGCAGGGGAGGGATAAATTGGGAAATTTGGACTGACATATACACACTACTATATATAAAATAGATTACTAATAAGGACCTACTGTGTAGCACAGGGAACTCTACTCAATACTCTGTAATGGCCTATATGGGAAAAGAATCTAAAAAAGAGCGGATGTATGTATATGTATAACTGATTCACTTTGCTGTGCAGCAGAAACTAACACGACATTGTAAATCAACTGTACTCCAATAAAAAACTTTTTAAAAGAATCAAATTGGTACAAATATGACTAAGTGCTGAGAAAGTGACACTGACCAATGAACCACCAGCCTGGACTGCGGAGTTCGTGTCATTCCAAATTTAAAACAACCCTTGGGCAGGGCGTGATATCAGCATGACTGTGGCATAGGACACCCCAAATTTTCCCCCCTTCGACAGCAAAAATTTGGCATCCATCCACAAACAGAAACGTTTGAGAGTCGTGGGACCCAGCAACATGTGCCAAGGGGCCCAGGACGAATCTCGCCCACCAGTGCACTGGGTGATGGGCAGATGGATTTCGTTATGGGCTGTGGTCCCTGCAGGAGACTGTGAACCAGCTCTGGCCCCTCTGGGCTGTGGTCCAGGAGCGCCTGCAGAGCACTGAGTTGGGCGGTCACCTGTGGACGAGTGAGCCTTTGTGGAAGCCCAGGTTCCCAGAGAAGTCCCAGCACCTCACTGGAGGAAAAAAAAGAAGAGTTTGGACACAGCGTGAATGTACCAGCATCACCTCCCTCCCAAGACAGCACACTTAGGGCTAATAAACGAGACAGCCTGTGACTCTCCTGCGGGAGGAAGGGAGGGCCAGTGAGAAAGCCCCGCTCCTCCAGTTTGGCAGGATGCTGCCAGAGGGACTCATTTCTATCTCTCACAGCGTCACTATTGAATTAGGAGCTCTGTGGCTGCGGAGAGGGAGGACATTGGGAGAGCAGCATTTAAGATTTCTGGAGGGCAATAAAGGAAATGGTTCCTGCTGACAGCCTTCTGGGTACCATCAGGAAGCCAGCTCATGAGCTGTGGGGAAAATCTCACCCACAGATCTCCCCAGCTGGCCTTGCGCACCCCCAGCACACCATGTGCCAAGCCCACAGCTCCCCACTTCGCAGCCCGGCTCCCTGTGTGAGGGCCCCAGGGCAGCGGCAGGAATGAGCCCTGGTGGACCTGGAACACAGGCAGAAAGCTGGCGGAGTCCTCCGGCAAGGGAGAAGCCACAAACTTGAGTCGCAGCGCCACCTTCAGGAAGACAAAGGAAAGGCGGCCAGCAGCCCACCTGGTGCATTGTAGGAGGGAGAGAAGACCCTCAAGCTTACGAATTCTGCCGGAGAGGGAGCGGAAGCTTGGAGCAGGTGTATGCATACGCGGTCTGAGAAAGCCTCAGCATCTGGAGCAGGGCTGACAAAAGGTATTTTACCCCGAAGGCACTTAGTACAAATTAGACGACGTGACTGCTACCCCAAATATGAAAACAAGGGGACTTCCCTGGCGGGCCAGTGGCTAGGACTCGGGGCTCTCACTGCCCAGGGCCTGGGTTCAGGCCCTGGTGGGGGAGCTAAGATCCCACAAGCCAAGTGGCGCAGACAGCAAAAACAGCAACAAAATGAAAACAACAACGCAAAACTCCAAGGACGGTGAAAAACCAAGGAAACGTGACATCACCAAAAGATCACAGTAATCTTCCAGTCATCGAACCCAAAGACATGCAGGTCTGCAATTTACCCAATAAAGAATTTGCAGCAGCTCTTTTCAGGAAACTCGGTGAGCTACAAGAAAACACAGAAAGACAGGTCAATGAGATCAGGAAAACAATACACAATCAAAATGAGAAATTTAACAAAGAAACGGTAATCAGGATAAAGAACCAAACAGATTCCAGAGCTGAAGAATTCAGTGAATGAAGTGAAAAATGCGATAGAAGGAATCAACATTACGTAGATTAAATAGAAGAAAACAGGCAGTGACGTAGAGAATGGGGGCTTTGAAATAACCCTGTTTGAGGAGAAAGAAGGATGAAGAGCAGGGAAGAAAACCTACGTGATCTACCAGACAATATTAAGAAAACCAATAACTAAATCATTGGAATTCCAGAAGAGATGGAGAAGGGGATAGGGCACTAATTCAAAGAAGTAATGGCCGGGTGCTTCCCAAACCCAGGAACAGGTTTTATTCCAAGTTCATGAAGCTAATAGATCATCCTATTATTTCAAACCAAAACAATCTTTTCTAAGACATATTATAATAAAACTGTCAAAAATCAAAGACGAAGAGAGAACCCTAAAGGCGGTAATAGAAAAGGTTATAATGTACGAAGAAACCCCTCCTAGGCTATCAGCAGATTTCTCAGCAGAAACCTGAGAAGATGATATTTTCAAAGGGCTGAAAGAAAAAAATGGCAAGCAAGAATACTCTGTTCAGCAAAGTTATCTTTCAGAAATAAAGGATAAAGACTTTTCAAACAAAAGCTGAAGGAATCCATCACCACTAGACCTGCCTTAAGAGAAATGCTAATTCAAAAAGACACATGCACCCCTATGTTCATAGCTGCACTATTTACAATAGCCAAGACATGGAAACAACCTAAATGTCCATCAACAGAGGAATGGCTAAAGAAGATGTGGTACATATATACAATGGAATATTACTCAGCTGTAAAAAAGAATGAAATAATGCCAATTGCAGTAACCTGGATGGACCTAGAGATGATCGTACTAAGTGAAGTAACTCAGAAAGAGAAAGACAAATATCATATGATATCACTTATATGTGGAATCTAAAATAGGACACAAATGAACTTATCTACAAAACAGAAACAGACTCACAGACATAAAAAAGAAACTTATGGTTACCAAAGGGGAGAAGCAGGGGGAAGGATAAATAAGCAATTTGTGATTAAAAAATACACACTACTATATATAAAATATATAAACAATAAGGACCTCCTGTATAGCACAAGGAACTATATTCAATATCTTGTAATGAACTGTAATATAAAAGAATCTGAAAAAGAATATATATATGTATAACTGAATTACTTCACTATACAGCAGAAATTAACACAACATTGTAAATCAACTATACTTCAATAAAATACATTTGAAAAAGAAAAGGGAAAAAAGACTCTTTTTTAAAAATAGAGGAGACAATAAAATGGGGCTTCCAAGACATAGTGAGACATTTAGGGAGAGGCTGACCTTGTCTCTCTGTGTCCTATGGAACCCCTGTCAGGACTCTGGGGGAATCGGTAGTCACTCACCCTTGCAGTGGAGCGGGGAGAGTTCAATGCAGGCCATCCTTTCTGCAGCACCTCGGGTCTGCTCCCATCCTTGCCATGGCTGCCTGGTTTAATCTGTGCTGAGACACACAGAAGTGTATTCTTACCATTAAAGCAATGCTCAGGGCTTCCCTGGTGGCGCAGTGGTTGAGAGTCCGCCTGCCGATGCAGGGGACACGGGTTCGTGCCCCAGTCCGGGACATGCTGCGGAGCGGCTAGGCCCGTGAGCCATGGCCGCTGAGCCTGCGCGTCCGGAGCCTGTGCTCCGCAACGGGAGAGGCCACAGCAGTGAGAGGCCCGTGTACCACAAAAAAAAAAAAAGAAAAAAGCAATGCTCAGAACACCCTGCTCCCCCTCTTCTCTCAGAAAAATCATATATCAGAATTTATCTTCTACCCCCTATTTCCAAAAGAAATCTCAAACAACCACTCTTTTTTAAAAAAATTTATTTTATTGTAGCATAGTTGATTGACAACGCTGCATTAATTTCTTCTGTACAGCAAAGTGATTCATCTATATATCTCTATATATCTCTATCTCTATCTCTGTATCTATATATACTTTCTTTTTTTATATTCTTTTCCATTGTGGTTTATCATAGGATATTGAATATAGTTCCCTGTGCTCTACAGTAGGACCTTGTTGTTTATCCATCCTATACGTAATAGTTTGCATCTGCTAACCCCAAACTCCTAATCCATCCCTCCCCCACCCCCTCTCCCCCTTGGCAACCACAAGTCTGTTTTCTATGTCAGCGAGGCTGTTTCTGTTTTGTAGATAAGTTCATTTGTGTCCTATTTTAGATTCCACATATAAGTGATATCATATGATATTTGTCTTTCTCTTTCTGAGTTACTTCACTTAGTACGATCATCTCTAGGTCCATCCAGGTTACTGCAATTGGCATTATTTCATTCTTTTTTACAGCTGAGTAATATTCCATTGTATATATGTACCACATCTTCTTTAGCCATTCATCTGTTGATGGAAATTTAGGTTGTTTCCATGTTTTGGCTATTGTGAATAGTGCTGCTATGAACACTGGGGTGCATGTATCTGTTTGAATTATAGTTTTGTCCAGATATATGCCCAGGAGTGGGATTGCTGGGTCATATGGTAATTCTGTTTTTAGCTCTTTTGAGGAACCTCCATACTGTTCTCCACAGTGGCCTCACCAATTTACATTCCCACCAGCAGTGTAGGAGGGTTCCCTTTTCTCCACACCCCCTCCAGCATTAAACAGCAACTCCTTTGCACCGTACTACTTGGGAATTCTACCCAGTCTTAGGGAGAAGTTTATAACTTGCCTTCTTAATGGCTGGTTCCAGGAATAATGATATCAAAATAAAGTTTCTCAGGGAAGCAAAGACGTCTTGTAAGCCTCTGCTGGTTCCCACATGTACCCTCTGTGTCCAGCTACAGGTATAATTGCCATGGTTATGAAAACAAGCTCTGGGACTGAGGCCCAGGACACAAAAGAAGTAGGATGGGACCAGTGAAAACCTCGGAGCCCTTCAGGAGATCCCTGGAACATTTGCTTTTTGCTTGCCTTTCCAGGATATTTGATTTTGGGGGGAAAGCTCTGAATATACTTGCTACAGGTTGATACTTATGGTCTTTTATGATTCACGTTGAGAAAAGATGATAGAGGAGGAGGGAGCTGATCTGTGTAGATACAGTGTTGGAGGGTATCATTGGGATTAAAGATATTTAACTGTTTGATTATAATATACCCTGGCATGAAGTCTTTCTCTTTTCCTTGGCTTTATTAATTCGTGGCACATGGTGACATGTAAGATGACTTCTCGCCAGAGCACGCAGGCTGGTGCGGGTGTTCTCTTGCCCGCCTGGTGCAGTGACGCATTGGTAAATGTTTCACAGCCAGATCTCCCCGAGTGGAGGGGGAGCTCTGCTTCGTAGCGTTCGGCAATTTCCGCAGCAGCAATGCTGCCACCGTAGATGATTTCAAACGTCCAGTGTGACGTCGCCAAATGTGTGTTTGGGAAAAGCTGTACACAGTGGTCTCACGAACCAGCAGGAATTAGCTCGAACACATCACTGCAAACCATTAATAGATTTCTACTGTTATGTGGAAGGTTATAGGGTGTGTCTTCATTGCTGATAGAAATATACTGAGTTTTTGCTTAAGTATGGAAGAAAACAAATTTGAAAATGTGCACTTGAATCACTTGAATTTCTGTGAAAGGCTTATAATTCTTTTTTTTTTAAGATTACTTATTTGCTCCTTTAGATGTGAGAAAAGGAAAGTGAACAAAACTACATATTTAATGTGGCTGATTTATCTCTAATTATAAACTGACATATTTAGGAGAGGTTCCGTTTTAATGGAGGACTCTTAGTTTAAGGGGAGAATTGCAAAATACTGTATGGTAGTTAAAATATTTGTGAGGCATGAATGATTTTGTTTTGTTATCCTGCTTTGTACAGAACCATCAATCTCTCCTTGGGTTCATGTACACTTGACATTGAAAATGATGTCCTTGTTTATTGAGAATATAGATCTGATTGTTTTTAATCTGTTTTTTTTTTTTTTTTCCTAATTCAGCCTCAGAACAAGAGATTTAAACACCTAGCAGAATTTTAGGTTGGCCTGAGAAGGAATGTCCTTTCTTGGACCTTTCGGGGGAGAATTGGGAAGAGAAATTTTTCGTCACGTAAATGCAGACACAAGATGGTGCTAAAGGAGTGTCTTTAAGCATGGTTCTCTTGTTTTAAAAGAGTATTTAGAAATGAGTAGTTTTAAGATGTGATCTACGTGTCACTGTGTGTGTGTGTGTTTTAAGGATCTTTAAAGAGGAGATTGGTACTGGGTCAATATAAAAATTGCTAGAAAAGAATTCATAAAGTCTGTGAAATGAGCAGATGAATGTGAGGAGGGCTAAAGGCTCTGCTTCTGTCCCCCGACTTCCCTTCCCTGCAGAGAAGCACATTCATCTTTCCTGCTATTGCTTGCAGTTGACTAAGAGCTCAGGTTGGTTTCTGCTCCAGGAAGGAAGCGTGTCAGAATCTCCTGGAAGGACCTTGATGTGCAAGGTTTCTCTCTGCCTTGGGGAGGACTTCTTAGTCTGACCACCCATCCCGTCTTTACTTGTTCATATCTCTGCCCCTTTTGCCCACTGCTGCCCATATGTCTGTTTATGTGGATGCCTGCACTTGAGGTGCTTTGGGAATCTGTGGTTTTCATTTCTGTCTCTCTTTGTCATCTGGTCCCTGTATGCACTTACATATGCGCTGCTCAGAGGACCAAACGTCCTGGCTGCTTTCTGATTGCCAACCCAAAGCCTTTCCCTGGGACTGTTCTACTCCCGTGTTTACCCTGTGCTTCGCTTTCAGTTTTGTCTCAGGGCTTAGGACCCCAATTTGTTGCCCTAAATTACAACCCATTTCTGAAGTCCAAATGATGGAGAATAAGGTAAACCCAAGATCTAGTTACTAACCCCACTTTACATGTCAAATTATTTTGAGATAATTTGAGACTTAGAAAAGAAGTTGCAGGGCTTCCCTGGTGGCGCAGTGGTTGAGAGTCCGCCTGCCGATGCAGGGGACACGGGTTCATGCCCCGGTCCGGGAGGATCCCACGTGCCGCGGAGCGGCTGGGCCCATGAGCCATGGCCGCTGAGCCTGCGCGTCCGGAGCCTGTGCTCCGCAACGGGAGAGGCCACAACAGTGAGAGGCCCGCGTACCGCAAAAAAAAAAAAAAAAAAAAAAATGCTGCATAGAGGGAACCATACAAGATGCAACCGTCTGGGATTGGCTTTTTTCTCTCAGCATAATTCCCGGGAGACTCGTCCAAGTTGTTGTGGGTATTCATACTTTGTTCCTTTTTATTGCTGCCTACTCATCGTTGAAGGCTTCATGACCCCATCTCAGGGCCCCCGAGTGGAATTAATCACTTGTTCTGTGCTCGCTTCCCAACCTTGAATACTTCTCTGTGATTCAAAGCTCTATAATAGCCAGGTTTTATATTTGCATGACTCTTCAGGGTTTTAGAGGTATTTCTGCATTTCGCGTCATTTCCTATAAAAGCCTCTCTCGTGCCATTGTGCGCGTCTTGATACAGAAGAGCTGTGCCCTCTCCTGGCTTTGTGAATGTCAAGGGCAGCGCCTCTCCTGGTAGGCCCCCAGTAACTGCTAATGGTGAGACTCTTTGAGACGTATTTTGTGTATGAAGCCATCTCCTGGTATGATTCAAGAAGACTGAATAATCCTGTCATTCGGGTACAGCTGAAGGAGCAGATGTTCCTGGCTCTGTGTAGAAGAAAAATTGTAGAACAAGGAGATGTTTTTTAAAAAAGGAAGCTGATATCATAAATACACTGATTTAAAAGCCCCCTTTGGGGGATGACAGCTTAGGTGTTGTGATGTACAAGTATTACCATAGTGAAAGCAGAGTATTAAAAATACGACGCCCCAGGTTGTCTTTGAAGGGAATCAATTGAACACCGGTTTAGAGCAGAAGA
Source organism: Stenella coeruleoalba (assembly GCF_951394435.1). NCBI lineage: Eukaryota > Metazoa > Chordata > Mammalia > Artiodactyla > Delphinidae > Stenella > Stenella coeruleoalba. The sequence goes on along the minus strand of NC_137162.1, from coordinate 79,520,336 downwards.
GATTAGTAAGCGTGGCCGTGTTCCTTTTTAGCATACATCTGGAACGATGATATGTTGCCTACGAATGCACTGGAAGTGTCAACATGAAAATAGACTTAAACATCATGTATGCATACATAACCCCCCCCACACACACATTTAGGGCTGAGGTCCTCACAGGGCATGAGTCAGCTATGCCTGGTGATTTACCACATGCATTCGAGAACCATCTGTCCGTTGCTCCATCCAGAGGACCAGGGCACACTGTGCAGGCCTGACATCAGGTTGGGGTCCCAGGAGGGCTCAGAGAGGCAAGATGGTTAACAGAAGTCAGCAGAGCCAAAGGGCAAGTGCTAGCCAGCTGTTTCCTCAAAGTGGCGAGAGCAAAACCGGAGAAAATGAATTGGCATCATGATCGTAAAGGAGAGTCAAGTCTAGAAAGGTCAGGAAGGAAGTGTGTTCAGAAACACAGTAGGAGTCAGGAAGAAAGCGAGAAGATTCAAGGAACTGACTCTTCAGGGAGCCGTTGTGTCTGGGTGCGTCGTGATTTCATTTCCAACTGTTGGATGCAAACGCACAGCAGGGCCATGTTCTGCCCTTCGCTCTCTCTCTCCACCTGGCTAAGGAGATCGGAAAGGCCAGCCCTGAAAGCCACCATCACTGTGGATTGAGTTCTCCAGGAGGAGGCTAGTCAGGGGAGAGGCACATCCTCGGGGTCTCTGGGGTGGAAGGTGCTGACTCCGAAAGTCAGGACCTTGGATGGTGGGATGAGGGATGAGAATCAGGGTAGACTTAACAGAGAGCTGGAGAAAAACTGTAAATGGACAAGAGATACAGCTGAGAACCTACTTCAGTGGGGAAATATACGAAGAAGAGGGGATATTTGAGCTTAATTTTGAAAGATAAGTAGAGATCAAGTGGAAAGGGCATTCTAGACAAAGAAGGAACTTCCGAAAAGACGGTATGGAAAAGGCAGGTTATGTTCAGGGAATTATAATAGTTCCTTGGTGCTGTAATGTGGAATCTGTTTCCTTACCTAAATTTTGAGAGTCTGGAGATCAAGGATTGCACCTCACACCTTTTTTGTTTTATCATAAACTCTGGGACATCTCAGTAGACTCATAACGTAGGGGACGGGCTCCGAAGGCAGTGTGCAAGGGAAAAATTAGAGGTTAAAGTTGCTCTTGAAAAACTCTCTGAAGATGTCCATAAAATGCTGTGAATTCAGCACAAACATGTTTTCCTCCAGCCTTGGAAGATGTCAGTATTTCTGCAGCTGAACACAGAGTGAAGTGGTGGGTTTGAACTGCTGCTCGTCAGGAGAGTAAAGAGGTAAGCGACAGAGCAGAAGAAGATATTTGCAACATGTATACCCTAAAAATGGCCTGTGTTCAGAATATATAAAGAATCCCTGCAAATAAAGAAGAAAAACGCAGACCGTTTTTGTTGACATGACCTAAAAACATCAACAAGCACTTTGCAAGAGGAGCTCCATTGGTTAATACACATGAAAAGGTGCCCAACCTCAACTGGTCATCAGGGGAATACAAGTCAAAACCAAAATGATATACCAGTACCTCCATCCAGTGGTCATAGTTTAAAAGAAAGTAATAATACAACAGAGCCCCAAACCACCAAATACGTAGGCATAAATACAGCAAATAAACGATGTACAAGACTTTCTGATGAAAACCGTAAGACATTGCTGAGAAGTACTAGAGAAGACCTAAATAAATGGAACGATAACATCATGTTTCTGTTATGACATCAACATTAAGATGTCGGTTCCCCAAAATTGCTTCATAGAGTCGGTGAAATCTCAATGAAAGTCCTTGAGAACTTTTTAGAAATTGACAGACATTATAAAATTTATAGCAGAAAATCTAGCCCAGCAAAGAACAACTTTAGAAAACTAGACCACCAGATTCTAAAAATTATGATGCTACACTGATTAAGAGTATAGAATTGGTATTAGGATAAACAAATAGATAATAGAAAAGAACACAGAGGTCATAAATACAGCCAACCCCCAAAGCTGCTTGATTTTTCATGAAGACGCCAATGGCACAATAATATGAAAAAGAGGGTCTTCTCAATAAATGATGCTGAAACAACTGAATACCCATGAGGGGGGGAAAATAAACTTGACCTGTACCTCTCACCATAAACAAAAATTCCTTCTAGATGAATCCTAGGCTTAAACGAAAAAGCTAAAACTATAAAACCTCTAGAAGAAAGGATAGAAAAATATCTTTATTACCTTGAGGTAATGTTTCTCAGAAAGGGCACAAAAAGCACTAACATGAAAGAAAAAAGTGATAAATTCATGTCACCAAATATAAAAACTTGACGACCATTAAGCAAAACCAACCACAAACTGCAAAATATATTTACAGTGTGTCCATCTGAACAAGAAATTCCCCGGTATATAAATAATGCTTTAAATTAATGATAAGAATTCAAACAACCTGGTTTTTTTAAATGGGCAAGAGACTTGAATAGGCATTTTACAAAATTACCTAAATGGACAGTAAACGTATGAAAAGTTGTTCGGCGTCATTGCTCTCAGATAACAGTGTATTAAAGTTGCAGTTTATAAGAAAAAGACTCACAGATGTTGAAAACAAACTAGGGTTACCAGAGAGGATAGTGGGAGGGGCGGGGGAGATAAATTAGGAGCTGGGGTTTATCATGTACGCACTGCTATATATAAAATAGGTAAACAACAGGGACCTACTGTACAGCACAGGGAACTATACTCAATGTCTTGTAATAATCTATAATGGAAAAGAATCTGAAAAAGAATATATATGTATATAAAACTATATATAACTGAATCACTGTGCCGTACACCTGCAACTAACACGACATTGTAACCTATACCTCAATAATAATAATAAAAAGACACAGCTTATACCACCTAGCGATTCTGCACCCAAATCCAGTGTGGTTTTTTTTTTTTTTTTTTTTGTGGTACGCGGGCCTCTCACTGTTGTGGCCTCTCCCGTTGCGGAGCACAGGCTCCAGATGCGCAGGCTCAGCGGCCATGGCTCACGGGCCCAGCCGCTCCGTGGCATGTGGGATCTTCCTGGACCGGGGCACGAACCCGTGTCCCCTGCCTCGGCAAGGGACTCTCAACCACTGTGCCACCAGGGAAGCCCCAGTGTGGTTTTTTTTTTACACACCACCAAGCAATGAACTCAATTCTGACACTATCTACCTGGAGAAAGCATCATACCCAACAGGTTAAGGGCTCAGTCCTACCAAACTGTCCCCCAACCCCCCTACTTGAAGACACCAATCACAAGTCCAGGTTGTCACCCATGCTTCTGACTGACTGGCTATAGATGGGAAGTTTCAGTGACCCCCTCTTAGGTTTAATTTGCTAGAGTGGTTCACAGAACCTGGAAAAATATGAGTATTTTGCCAACTAGATCACCAGTTCACATCCACACACACCCACTCAATAATTTAAATTATTAAAATTTAATTTAATTTTTATTTTATATTGGAGTATAATCCATTTACAATGTGGTGTTAGTTTCAGGTGTACAGCAAAGTGATGCGGTTACACATGCATATATATTTTTCAGATTCTTTTCCCTTACAGGTTATTACAGAATATTGAGTATAGGTCCCTGTGCTCTCCAGTAGGTCCTTGTTGCTTATCTGTTTTACATATAGTAGTGCGTATGTGTTAATTCCAACCTTCTAATTTACCTCTCCCCCCCACCTTTCCCTTTTGGTAACAATAAGTTTGTTTTCAAAGTCTGTGAGTCTGTTTTATAAATAAGTTCATTAGTATCATTTCTTTTTGGATTCCACATGTAAGTGATATCGTATGATATTTGTCTTTCTCTGTCTGACTTACTTCACATAGTATGATCATCTGTAGGTCTACCCATCTTGCTGCAAATGGCATTATTTCCTTCTTTTTATGGCTGAGTAATATTCCATTGTATATTACCTACCACGTCTTCTTTATCCATCTGTCTGTTGATGGACATTTAGTTTGCTTCCGTGTCTTGGCTATTGTGTTAAAGGACGCATTTAAACTCTCTTTTTCTAAGTATCTTACCATGTATTTAAAATTTAATTCAAATTTTCAAAGATTCTCAATACCAAGTGTTGGCAAGCCTGTGGAGCAAGTGAAACTCACATACTGCTGGTGGGAGTGTCAGTTGATAACAGTCACTTTGTAAAAAATGTGGGACAGTATCACAAAGGTTGAAGATGCCAAATGACCCAGCACTTCCATTCTGAAGCTTAATCCACTAGAGATGCAGGCGCAAGTGGACCAAAAAACCTATGTAAAAGGCAGTACTCATGACAGCTGAAACATGGAAGCCACCCAAATGTTTAGCAACAATCTAATGGGTAAATAAATTGTGGTCTATTCATACACTGGAATACCACACATGAAAATGAAGAAACATGGCTAAATGAAACATGAAAAAAAAAATCTCACGGACAAAAGCATGTGGTACCATTTTATGTTTATATAGTTCAAAAAGAGGCAAAACGAATCTCTAGGCTTAGAAACTGTGGGAAATAGTTAACTGAATATTTTCATGTCCTTTGTTTTTTTTATCACAGATTCGCTCTTGATTAATTTTATTTATTTTTCTATACAGCAGGTTCTTATTAGTTATCCATTTTATACATATTAGTGTAGATATGTCAATCCCAATCTCCCAATTCATCCCACCACCACCACCGCCATCCCCGCCGCTTTCCCCCCTTGGTGTCCATACGTCTGTTCTCTACTTCTGTGTCTCTGTTTCTGCCCTGCAAACCGGTTCATGCATGTCTTATTTGCACATCTATCTTTCTGGTTTTCCACTGTGGGAGGAGAGTCAGAAAGGCTGTTTGCTGCTCCCACCACCTATCTGGCTTCAAGCACGTGAACCATCCTCCCCTGCCCTGTCTCAGCAGCAGCTATTCCCTTGCTTGACATCCTCATGGAGTATTTATGGACACCGTGTGAATTCATAATTTAAGCCAAGGTCAAAAGCAAGCCAGATCTGGAACTAGGGTTGAAGACTATCAGCGTCATACATCACATCGGTCTAAGCTCATGGTTGTGGAGAGAAGGGATCCAGCCCGACATCCATCAGCGTCCGTGTTGGCGGGCACATCATTTCCCAACTGGAATCTGTAACAGATTCAACCATGCCGTCTTCCTTCTGATTGGAGAGAGGAGTCTGGAGGGGAAGAGCTTTTAATAGACCCCAGACTAGAAAGCAGTTGGCAGGTGGCTGTGTTGCCGAGAGCCAGGCACTTATTAGTCAGCCTAATTTAGAACAGATCGCTCGTCTCTTTTTATAAAGAACTGTTTTTTGGGTTTTTTTACATCTTTATTGGAGTATAATTGCTTTATAATGGTGTGTTAGTTTCTGCTTTATAACAAAGTGAATCAGTTATACATATACATATGTTCCCATATCCCCTCCCTCTTGCGTCTCCCTCCCTCCCACCCTCCCTATCCCACCCCTCCAGGCGGTCACAAAGCACCGAGCTGATCTCCCTGTGCTATGCGGCTGCTTCCCACTAGCTCTCTACCTTACGTTTTGTAGTGTATATATGTCCATGCCTCTCTCTCGCTTTGTCACAGCTTACCCTTCCCCCTCCCCATAACCTCAAGTCCATTCTCTAGTAGGTCTGTGTCTTTAGTCCTGTCTTACCCTTAGGTTCTTCATGACATTTTTTTTCTTAAATTCCATATATATGTGTTAGCATACGGTATCTGTCTTTCTCTTTCTGACTTACTTCACTCTGTATGACGGACTCTAGGTCTATCCACCTCATTACAAACAACTCAATTTCGTTTCTTTTTATGGCTGAGTAATATTCCATTGTATATATGTGCCACATCTTCTTTATCCATTCATCCGATGATGGACACTTAGGTTGTTTCCATCTCCGGGCTATTGTAAATAGAGCTGCAGTGTTGATGTTTAGCAAATAATAAGTAATAATAATCAGGCTGTCTTGTGCAAACAACTTTTTTGTTTATTCTAGACTATAGATCAGCTCGGGGGATTGAGGCGGAGGAGAGGCTGCCCCCCTAGTTCTTTTTCCCTAGAAGCAGCTGAGATTGGGAACATCACAAACATTGCCAGGACACAGAGGTCAGAAAGAAAATACTAGGAAGGGGTTTTGGAGCGCGTGGAGCATGAACTTACTTCATCTAACAAGGTGGGGGTCAGAGAGGACTGCTGTCCTGCTGCCTTCCTGTCTCTGTCTGTCTGTCTCTCTTTCCCTCTCTCTCTGGGGGTGTGCATCTTGTTACTTTTTGCCTATCACAAAATTAATTCATGCCCACTAGAGAACATTTAAGACAAACAAAAAGAAAAAAGGCACCTACCATGTCATTGCTCAGAGAGCACCACTGTTTGTTTTTCCAGTATTTCTTTCTGTTTGCATATGCCTTTTAAGAAAAATTTGCTGTTGTGTAATCCTGTCTTTTAATTGCGTTCATTACTGAAAAATATGTTTTGAACATCTCACATTGTAGCATAACCCACTTCAACACCATTTGTAATTGCTGTCTAATAAATTGCTAATTTAAACAATCTCCCTTTGTTATATATTTAGGTTATTTAAACTGTTTCATTGCACTTAGCAGTGCTGTGATGAGTATACATTGGTATACGTCCATAGTTATTTTCCTAAGACACTTTCTGGAAGTGGATTTGTTAACTCTAAGAATATGCAGATTTAAAAAATTTTTGGCCTTATGGCCAAGTTGGCATCTGAGGTTGTAATTCCTAACAGCAGTGTGTGAGCACGCCAGTTTCCTTGCCCTCTTGACAACATTGTAAATTAACGTTTCATCTGATCTTTGCAATTTGATTTGATAGAGGAAATATTGTATGTTGTGATGTAAATATTTATCTTTTTATGATACTTTTTCACATTTTGACCACAGTTTTCATTTAAGAATTAAGTTTCTCAATCTTTTACCCATTTTATCATGGTGTTAATTTTTTTATTATTATTGATAGGTTGGAGCTTTTTACATATTAAGAATCTCATCCTATGCTACAAATTTTTTTCTTTACTTTGCATTTGTCTTTGAATTTTATTCATGGTGGTTCATGATTTCAATCTGTTTTGTCATACTTAGAAACGGTAATCCCATTCTAATATTATATGACTATTCACACATATTTCTTTTAGAACTTTTATGTTTTAATTTTCACGCTAAATTTCTAGTGATAGCCAACAGCTATTAAGTGCTAACTTTGTGCTGGGCACTGTTGGGAGTGCTTTACATGTACGTAATCATTTAACCCTCCTTACTATCTATGAGGTAGTCTATTATTATTGTGCCCATTTTATAGATGAGTAAACTGTGGCAGAGAATGGTTAAGTAACTTGTCTAGGGTCCAAAGCTAGTAAGTAACGAAGCTGGAATTTTAATGTAGTAAGTCTGCGCATGATATTCTCTCTTTCAGTTTTTTCCTGGGAGTGCCTTTTCAAAGAATTATAGCAACTTCCTTTTGTATTTAATGAAAACTCATCCCAAAATAGCTGGAATAATTTGGAATAAGGTCATTTTTTTTGAAAGCATAAAAATCTCCAAATCCACTCTACAACAAGAAAAACAATGTAAATTTTTGAGACCCAGAGAAGTGAAATGTCACTTGGATTCCTGAGGCAGCTTTCCTTTGACTCGTCTGAAGAGGCATCCGGAGACCTAAGGGAAGATCTTCCACGCTCTGGAGGACCAGCTGCACTGAGGAAACATCCTCCACCAAAGGGTCCCCAGCTCTTCAGAATTCAGATTCCCTGTTGCACGTGAAACACAGAGAAATTTGTCACGGGATTAGTGTTGGAACTACCACTAAGACCTCTTGGAAGACTCATAATTTTCCATTTTCTACACCAGGGTCTCAAACCTGGCCCAGCTGATCAAGAGTTGAATGTAGGAGGGCTTCCCTGGTGGTGCAGTGGTTGAGAGTCTGCCTGCCGATGCAGGGGACGCGGGTTCGTGCCCCCGTCCGGGAAGATCCCACATGCCGCGGAGCGGCTGGGCCCGTGAGCCATGGCCGCTGAGCCTGCGCGTCCGGAGCCTGTGCTCCGCAACGGGAGAGGCCACGACAGTGAGAGGCCCGCGTACCGCAAAAAAAAAAAAAAAAAAGTTGAATGTAGGAGAAAAGAAAGCAGGCATTGGACAGGGATGTCAGGCATGTAGCAATCGATCGGGGTTCCAAGTTAGGAATAAGATAGTGGCTGTAACTTTCTCTTCTGGTAAGCTGTTCCTTCAGCGGCTTAATTGAAACCAGTGGCTTAATCCAGTGGCTGAATTGTCCTTTCTCTGAAATGTCATTGACTTTCTGGATCCAGAACACATTCAGTGCAATCCACAGGCGGGACCCCTGCTTTGAACAAGGCAGCATCCTCAGTGAGCTGTAGGAGACGGATCTCCTGTCTCGTGGAGGAGGTGGATGGGTATGTGCCCAGGTGGGTCCAGTGTGGAGAGACCGGGATGAATATGAAAAATGAGGGGAGCCAATATAGCCCATGATACATGGAGTATATTTGAGAGAAGAGAATGAGAAAGGCGGGATAAGCTGGCTTTTTCAGATCACAGAGAGCTCTGAATGCCACACCAGAGGATAATTTATTCTTTAAGATATTTATTATTCTTAATAAATTAAGATATTTATTCTTACTTTATTCTTTCATTTGAAAACTATTTACTGAGCATTCACTGGATGACAGATACCATTCTAGGCACCAAGGAAATAGCAGTGAAAAAAAAAAAAGACCAAATTTCTGCTCTTACAAAAAGTATTTTCTAGTGGGGAAGACAGACAAAATTTTTTAAAATTATAAATATAATTTATCAGGTAACACAAAGTACGATGAAGGAAAATAAAATAGGATAAAGAGAGAGAGCCGTGGTCCTCAGCCTCAACCCTGCCCACACACTGGAATCTTCCAGAGAGGTTTGGAAAACAGTGATGCCCAGATCCCTGCCTGAGGACAAGGGGATTAAAACCTCCGGGGTGGACCCTGGAGGTGACATTTTCTAATGTGCAGCCAGGGTGAGAAGCACCAAGTCAGAGAATGAGGACAGTGCCCTTTAGAAGGGCTGGTCAGAGAGGGCCTCTCTGTTTGAGCAGAGACTAGGGTGGAGGAACAGGCCACGCGGATATCCAGGAAAGCTGTGTTGCCAGCATCCGGCCCGACATCCGGCACTTAGGAGTCATGGAAGAGTGAATGAACGAATGGACAGACTGCATCAGTATATGGGGTGGTGTCAGCGAAGCTTGTTTGGAGAGGATTAAATTAACTGGGCACCTTAGGTTGGGGGTTGCCAAGTCCACCCCAAGATTCCATGATTTCCTAGGAGGACTCACCGTATGGTCGTACGCAGGACTGAGGTTTCTTACAGCAAAAGGATACAAAGCAAAATCAGCAAAGGGGGAAAACACATGGTGTGAGATCTAGGGGAACTGGCTGCAAGTTTCTGAGAGGCTTCCCTCCGTGGAGTCACACAGGACACGCTTAAGACCTGGAGGGACAAGTCGTGACAACACGTGTGAAATGCCATCCACCAGGGAATCTCGTGCGACACAGTGCCCGGGGTCTTTCTTGGGGGCTGGTCCTGTAGGCACCCTCGCCTGACATACCAAGATTCCAGACTCCCAGAAGGAAAGCAGGTGTTCAGTAGAAACCACTTGTTTGTGATCTCTCTGAAACCTGAGTCCCCAGACGCCGGCCTTTCTCAGGACAGCAGTCTCAGGCCTGCTGTGTTAACCCTTTTTCTGCACGGTGCCAGGTACCAAGGGTCAGATGGGTTCTCTGTGTCTTATAACAACCCTATGTAATTCCCAGAGGGACCATTTTTCAAAGTTTCACAAGACTGAAATCCGTTACCGCATGGCTACGTACAGTTCCAAATTTTTCCCTCCTTGAGATATTAGGACAGTTTTAGAGAAATGTGATATGTCACCTCTGATATCTATTCCAGTTCAGGGTCTGATTCAGGTTCCTGTGTAAGACGTAGGAGCCTCAAATGGACAGCGAACCATAGTTCTTCTTCTTGCGGAAACAGTGCTGTATGGTCCCCAAAGATAGGTACGTTACCCTTAAAAAAACCCAGCCCTCCAGGTAAAGGCACTCTGTAATATTCTATAGAAATATCATATAGGACATACAGCTTTTATATCACCCTTTTATATTAATTCATCCTTTTTTCAATGAATAAAAAGATAAATGAATAAAAAGATAATAGATAAATAAAAATTTAAAAAAAAGAAAAATGAGATACTGCCCTCAGAAATACTTGTAAGAGAACGAAATGAGTCCACTCCACTGAATTGCTTTTCCCCGTCCTTTCTAGAATGTAGGCTTTAGTAAATCATACAGAAGTTCAGAAATGACAGGTGAGCCCTCAGTAAGATGTTCATAGTAGAAATTCAGCCGTGGAAACAATCTGATGTGTTGGCATACTCGTTCCTCCTTTATCTCTGCTTTGGGTTCAGGGAGCATTACTGAGCCATCTTGCTTTATCTAAAAAATAAGATTAATAAGATTGACCTGGTCTGTCTCACATCCTTTTCCCTGTCGGTTTTGCCCAAAGGCAATTTGATTTACGCCTGGAGTTGTTGCCCAGGGATCCCAGTTCTCCTGGGTCGACAGAACGTTTCACTGCAGGGTAATTAGCTCCTTAGAATCCTTGACGGGTGGGCCTGAAACTTCAAAGAGGGAAGGATGACAAGGGATGCGGCAGCTATTAATGGGACTAGATGGAATTTATCACGGGGCATTTTGCACAGGGTGGCAGTTCAATTATGCAGTGGCGTGCGGTTCACAGAAGCCATTTTTCAGGGCAGTCACTGAGGCTGGGCCTGGCAGAAGGACAGTCAGCGTCCTCTTGTTTGATATGTTGGTGGTGTCACTTCCCTGGCTTCTTCCTGGATAATGTACTGCCAAAAGAAGGCCTCTAATAAATGAAGAAGTAAAACTCGAGATAATAACAGAGCATTATAAGCTGTTGAGCGACGTCCTTTCTAAAGCCTTTCGGGTGTTCATTGCGTCTCCTGCTGCATCTGGTGTAGGTGGAAACCCAGGTCCTGGGCCCGGCACTGCCCCTTTGCTGGTCCCACGTGATGAGCAGCTCACCTCACCTCTGTTTGTCCTTCGGTGGCCCCACGATGCCTTTCAGATCAATTCCAAACCAGTCCACGAGGGTCTTTACACCCGCCAGCTCTTCTCTGAAGAAACCCCTCTTTGTATCCAAGTTCCACGCAGTGAACCACTTGCTAAATTCTCTGGAATTCCCAGACCATCGGCCATGGTGAGCCCTTGCCTGAAACACTGCTCTCTAGCTCCCCCCTCCATCCTGTCAGCCCCAGGATAACACCTTCTCATCCTTCAGACGTGTGCCGGGTACCATTTCCTCCCATCCCCATCCTCCTGGGAGCCCCTGCAGCGGCCTCAGCCCCTCTCTATCCTAGCACTTGCTTCACCGTATCGTGGTGATCTTCGCCCCCATCAGACGTAAGCCAAATCACTTCAAAGACCACATCTGGGGCTTCCCTGGTGGCGCAGTGGTTGAGAGTCCACCTGCCATTGCAGGGGATGCAGGTTCGTGCCCCGGTCCGGGAAGGTCCCACATGCCGCGGAGCGGCTGGGCCCATGAGCCATGGCCGCTGAGCCTGCGCGTCCAGAGCCTGTGCTCCGCAACGGGAGAGGCCACAACAGTGAGAGGCCCGCGAACCACACACACACACACACACACACAAAAGACCACATCTGCCTTACTCACCACTCTGTCCCTCACAGCCTTCCACAGAGCCTGGTCACAGTCACCCCTCAGCAAATATGTAGTGAATAAAGGTAGCTAATCAAGAATAAGCTGACGCTACTAGAAGGCAGCCTTAAGAAATGCTTGCACCTGTGACTCTGTTTCTGTTTTGTAGATAAGTTCATTTGTACCCTTTTTTAGATTGCATATGTAAGCGATAGCGTATGATATTTGTCTTTCTCTCTCTGACTTACAGATGTAAAAAACGAACTTATGGTTACCAGCGGGTGGCAGGGAGGGATACATTGGGAGATTGGGATTGACATATACACACTACTATATATAAAGTAGATAAATAATAAGGACCTACTGTATAGCACAGGGAACTCTCCTCAATATTATGTAATAACCTATATGGGAAAAGAATCTGAAAAAGAATGGGTATACATATATATGTATAACTGATTCACTTTGCTGTACACCTGCAACTGACACAACCTTGTAAGTCAACCACCCTCCAGTAAAAATTGAAAAGAAAAAAAAAAGTTGGACAAAGTGACTTTCAAGTCCTAAGCTTCTGTGAGCCTTTTTTTCTTAAAGTCCAATCCGAATGCTCAATCTTTCTTTACAGCGTTGACGTTTTTAGTCGTTATGCATCGTTAAAGGCTTAGTGATGGTTTTCGAGCACGGTGATGTGCCTACCGATTGTTAGGAGATATTCCAAGCGGCCGTGATCCTGTGAATTCCAGGACATCCGTTTCATACGCTCTTTTCTTCCTCCCCTTGAGAAACACCCTGAGAGAGCTACGTTCTCATGATTGATATTTCAGAAGGAATGTGAGCTGCCTTGTGTCCCTGGCCAAAATCAGTGGAATCAGGAGCAGCCTTTTTGGGTGACTACACATGGTTTTGAATTTTCCTATAAGAAGTCATTGCATTGTTCCTATAAGAAGCATTTACAGTGTAAATAAGTCAATACTCTGTATTTTGGTCATGCACAATTGATTATAACTGCCCAGAACAGTCCGATCTCCGCAGACCAGACGGTACCTGGAAATCACATCCTTTCAGCAGGGTTAATGGTGAGCACGTGGTGTGGGCGGCATGTTATGCCTTTCTCCAGAGAGATGCCTAGTGCTGATTCTCTGCCATGGAAGGGCTCCAGGGCCTCCAGCTTTCCCCACACATCCTGATCCCGTGGGCTTTGGCCCTCCTATGGCCTATGGAACTGGAAGTGAAACCACCCTCTGATACTATTGGGTTTTGGCCAAGAAGTTCATTCAGGTTTTCTCTGGGACAGCTTGCTCACCCAAACCCAATACTCAAAGCCACAAAGTCTAGGGAACGAGATTTATTCTTTCAAGTTTCAGCTAATTGTCTGCATTTAAATTTCGCTCAAACCTAAGGGGTAATTATCTGTACTTCCTGAGGCAGAATATGTGTGAATGGAAACTCACTGTAAATAGATCAACCAATTTTCTTTGAGTTTCTTAAGGGCTAGCCTTATTTGATGACCTAGCTGGAGGGAAAGATGCTATTGGTCTTCAGACTGTGGGGTAGGAAGGACTGGTGACCGTGGCTTTCTCTGGGCTTCTCTTTATCTCCCGACAGTGCTGTACCACCATCTCATACATTTTTATCAGGTCCATGAGTCGATACTTTGTCTGCTCCTGTGCTGTCTAGGCATACTTAAAGACCTCTATGCGATCCCAAGATTATTTTTCTAGATGCGTGTTCACCTTCTTTTTCATCCTTCTCCCCTCCCATATCTTACCTTGTTGGATAATCTCATCAGAATATATCCCATTGAAATCTGCCAGTGATTATCTAAAGGTTGGCCAGGTGTGGAGAAGATTCCTGGAAGATGGTAGCAGTGACAGTGTAGTTTTTCTGTCTGTCTGCATCCCTGATAGAGGAATGGATAAAGAAGATGTGGTACATATATACAATGGAATACTACTCAGCCATAAAAAAGAATGCCATGCCATTTGCAGCAATATGGATGGACCTAGAGATGATCATACTAAGTGAAGTAAGTCAGGAAGAGAAAGACAAATACCACAGGGTATCACTTACATGTGGAATCTAAAAAAATGGTACAAATGGACTTATTTACGAAACAGAAACAGACTCACAGACTTTGAAAACAGACTTATGGCTACCAGAGGGGAAAGGTGGTGGGAGGGATAAGCTAGGAGTTTGGGATTAACACATACACACAACTATATATGAAATAGATAACCAACAGGGACCTACTGTAGAGCACAGGGAACTCTGCTCAATATTCTGTGATAACCTCTATGGGAAAAGACTCTGAAAAAGAATGGGTATATGTATATGTATAACTGAATCACTTTGCTGTACACCTGAAGCTAATACAACACTGTAAATCAACTATACTCCAATATAAAATAAAAATTAAATTAAACTTTTAAAATAAATAAAATAAAATAACTAGATAGCAAAGACAAAAGCCCATGGGAATTTGTAACAAAACAAAATGAAAAGATATCCCAGGTCCCCAGAATACAGGTGGGTAGAGACCGACGATCAACAAGCCACGGGTCCTGCCTGGTCCTGGCACCTGTGAGGGGAAGAAAGAAGCGATGGGCAGCTGCTGCTGAATGCGAGAACAAGGGGACTGCAAATAGCCAACAGGCATTCTCCGGAAGGAGCAGGCCATTTTAAGAACCTCCCTAACACTGAATGGGGCTTTGCCTTTTCTGATACCAAGTCAGTGTAGGGGGCCCAGGGCCAGGAAGACTGAAGGGGCTGGAGCCAGAGCCCCTGTGGATACTGGAGACGACCCCCCTCAGCTCCCTCCTAAGACGAAACTCACAAGGAGGGGCTGCTGGGAGGGGTCAAGATTGAACACGATGGGGACAAACAGGAAGGAAGAAAAGAAATTCCAGAGCACAGCCGGGGAGGGGGACAGAGCCAGGACAACCCAGAGACGAGCTGCCATATATATAAACTACACACAAAAACGAAGCCCTGTAGAGCTAGAGAAGCTTTTCCAAATCCCATCTCATTCTAAAAGTTCAGGGAACAGGGCTTCCCTGGTGGCGCATTGGTTAAAAATCCACCTGTCATTGCAGGGGACATGGGTTGGGGCCCTGGCTCGGGAAGATCCCACATGCTGCAGAGCAACTAAGTCCGTGCGCCACAACTACTGAGCCTGCGCTCTAGAGTCCACGAGCCACAACTACTGAAGCCCACGCACCTAGGGCCCGTGCTCCGCAACAAGAGAAGCCACCACAATGAGAAGCCTACTCGCCACAACTAGAGAAAACCCATGCAGCAACGAAGACCCAATGCAGCCAAAAATAAATAAAAGTAAATAAATTTATTTTTTAAAAAGTTCAGGGAACAAAAAACAATTTCACATCAAAATGAACAACAGAAAAATAATCAAATCCCACACAGAGTTATTATAAGAAAAAAAGAGACTAAGGAGCAGAATAAAAACCCTACACAATAAAAGCATGATGGAAAGACATGCTCACAAACAGAATAACAGTGTCACCTAGAATTTCAAAATAGTGGGAAATTCTATAAGATATGAAAGAAATAACATAAGTCAGAATTAGCCAAACTCAGAAAGGAGGTGACACACAACTCAGGAAAGAATGAGAAATAAAAGGAAAAGTCATTTCAGAGATTACCATCAATCTAGAAGGAACACAGGAACAAACAAACCTAACACGATGCCGTAAAAGGAATAGAAGGTAAAAAAGGGAAAAATGTTACAATCAAAAAGAAATGAAGAGACGAAAAGAATTTGAAAATTGCAGGTATGGAAGATGGACAAAAAAAGATCAAACTTATGGCTAACAGGAGTTCCTTAAGAGAAAAACCAAAGCGATGGAACAAAGTATTTCAGAACAAATACTGAAGATTATAATTGAAGAAAACTTTCCCAAAATAAAGAAAAATTGAAACTACATGTGAAAAAAGCATGATGTGTGTCTAAGAAGAATGATCCCAGAATGGCCAACACCAAGACTTTGTCTTGTATCAATAAAACAACTGGATTTTAGACACAAAGAAAATGAATCCCTTGGCACTTAGGAGAAAAAGAATACATAATGTAAGAGGGAAAGAAAAATTGCTTATCACCAGTTTTTCAACAGAAATCCCAGAAAAAAATGGAATAACATATTTATCTACTCAAGTGAAAAAAAGTGTGACCCAAGGGTTTTATATCACGTATAAAGGACAAAAACTCTTATCAGCATGAGAGAACTCAGGGCACATTGTTTCCATGAACACTTCCTGTGGAATCTTCTAGAACACTGGCTTCAGACAACCAAATGACGAGCAAGACGTTGATGTAAGGACTGGTGTGGAGCGTTAATCTAAGTTGAGGTGAGCTCAGAGTGTTGGGGTGATGCTCTGACAGTGCAGGTAGAACCCAACTAAGAAAAGGGGGAAGGCTGGGAAGAACACATTCAAAACCTGAGTATTTTCAGCAATCACGTGGGAGGTCGTATCAGACCGTTATTCAGAGACTGTTGTGTGTGTACTATTAGATGAAACAAGTGAGTGATTATGATAGGCTGTATTTTAATTCTGTCATCCCCTGTAGTCTTGGAAAGCCCACCTTCTGTGTGTGCAAGAAGGGACATCAGGTACAGCAGGGGATGGTAAGTAAGAGCCCTGAATCTTGCACGTGACTTGGAAGTCTCAGTAAGAACTCATGAGGTATTTCACAGATGTGTTGTCCAGTATGTCTCCATATGGATACTTACCAGTTCACTGGCCAACCCACGAGCAGTGAGCATCTCTCACTCATTAATAGAAACCAGGGATTCTTGCAGGAATAGCTGATTCCAGGTCTGGGCAGGAAAGATACAGAATGAACCTGGATTCTCTTGGAATATCAGATAGTGAGGAAGCCGTCAGAAATCACAGTCATACTCTGCTGTCACTAAAAGCATAAAAACCATCAATGAGAATGAATATGGGTGGCAGTAAATGGACTTTATTTCATTTTCTGGACAATCAAGGTTTCACTGAGAAAGCATGAAGCAAAGCATGGTCATGCAGGGGCACCTAAAGCAAATTCGAGGAGAACAAATTAGATGTTTGACATTGTTCCCCCCGCTGCCCCCAAATCAAAGTAGCCATCAAAACTAAAATTTTAAAAATCAGATCTTTGTCAGATTTCCTTACACTTCCTTTCATGTCAGCAAAATTTATTTAATACATGGGCACAGAATGCCCTCATAAGCATTTTTAGTGCTTGGTATTCTAAAGGTTTTAATCCAGCCTCCTTCAGCCTGCCAAGAGCCCTGATCCACCGCTTAGAGGGGCCCCTGCCTGCTGTAATGACAAAAGAAATCCAGCAGGGGGCAATATAAGCAAGTACAGGCAGAATTCGTTTCCTGGTTTTTGTTTCTTTGGTTTTGCTTTAAGGCAACTTTACTTCAGGGAGAAATATTACTTGGGGACAGATTGTCTACTGAAGGTTTCTGTCATGACTAGTTCCTTGTCCCCTTCTTTTAAAGAGTCTTGATAAATGTCCCTGTCTTTCTAAGTGAAAACTGCTGTTCGCTTGATTATTAGCTTACATGTTGAATCAGATAGCTGGCTGACCCCTAGGCTTTATCAATTACGAACACAAACACTCCCAAAACATCCAAGGCAACTGATCGGAATTTAAATTGGAGTCATTTCATTGGAAGCACGTTCCATCACCGATATTAACAGATTTTGAAAATTGTTAGTTTCTCATTCTTATGCCGAGTCAGTTCTTCATTGTAAGGTTTCAAAGGATTTCCTTTCTTTTTATTAGCAGTCCCCCCAAACCTCGTTCATGTCCTTCTGTCTACTTTAAGAGGTCAGATCTTCATATCCACATAGTTGATTGACCTTGGGCCTGCGTGCCGTTCTGCAGCCTGCTTTGTCCTGAGTACCAGGGGGTCAAGAGCACATCTTCCCACCATGTGAGGTTGTCATCCATCTCTTTAGAAGTAAGGCCTAAAATTATGTGTTTTCAGAAGTTCTCCAGGCAGTGAACCCGAGGCACAGCCAGATTTAGAGACCCCTGACCAGGTTCCATGTCTGGGCTGGAGGATGCCATGAACGTCTTAGTCGGCTGTTGACGTGTGTGTATGCGCATGTGCACAGCTTTTCAGGCAGCAGGAGCCGTGGTTGGCAACACATGCTCAAGAGAGCCTGCAGCCCACAAAGGGGCACCAGCCACTGCTGTAGCAGGAGTGCCTCGATCGTGGAGTCCCCGCGCCTGCAGCAGAGGATCAGTCACCATGGCGATGACAAAGTGCTTCCCTCTTCAATTGAATTCTACCAATTAAAGTTTCAGTGCCTCATGCAGGACCCTTGAGTGGACACAGGCTTCCGGTTAATAAAGGCTGCAGCCAAACAGGCACTCTTGATGGCAGAAAACCAGGAGGCATGAAGAGGTTTGCCAGCCTCTGGCCTGGGGCATGCTCTCTGGGGGGCTTGCCTGACTCCAGAAGATGCTTCAAGAAAACATCGAGCGTTCGCATGTCTGCATTTCATACTCATTCAGCTGAGCAGCTCGTGTACTCTGAGGAGTCGACAGGTTCTTGATTGTAATTAATCTGTGAATATCAATGAGGTGCCTAGCTTGGACAGGGTTTGGTAATGATTTTGACTGTGTTAATAACTGTCAGAAAGATGATGGTAATGAATAGGAGTCCAGTTTCTGAGTGGCTAAGGTGGTCTAGAATCCCAGCTTCATCCAGATTACTTTTCCTGGGCACACGGGATCTGTAAGTCTCGGTTCTAAATTGCAGCCAATGCTGCTGGACGGCGCTGGCTTGCGATGAATGTCACTTCCCTTCTCCTCCAGACAGCTGAGCTGTAGACCAAGGCCTCTTCTCATGGGGCAGGAAATGCCAGGGTTAGAATGGACTGGGACAGTGGAAAGGGCACAACTGCCTAAGCCACCACCCATCCTGATGAGCCTAGCCTGAGAGAGAAAACATAAAACAAACCTGTGAGAAAGATAGATGTAAACAGCAAGAGGTACCACCTCATGCCATTCATGGAAGGCACCTGTGCTCACCACTGTACCACCAATGCCGATTCACACCAGTCAGAATGGCCGTTATTAAAAAGTCTACAATAATAAGTGCTGGAGACGGTGTGGAGAAAAGGGAACCCTGCTACACTGTTGGTGGGAATGTAAATTGATACAGCCACTATGGAGAACAGTATGGAGATTCCTCAAAAAACTAAAAATAGAGCTACCATGTGATCCAGCAATCCCACTCCTGGGCATACACCCAGAAAAAACCTGTAATTCGAAAAGATACAGGCGCCCCTGTGTTCATAGCAGCACTATTTATAATAGCCAAGACGTGGAAACAACCTAAATGTGTATTGACAGCTGAATGGGTAAAGAAGATATGGTATGTATACAATGGAATATTACTCAGCCATAAAAAGGAATGACGTGGGACGTCCCTGGTGGCGCAGTGGTTAA
Organism: Stenella coeruleoalba; assembly: GCF_951394435.1. Lineage (NCBI taxonomy): Eukaryota > Metazoa > Chordata > Mammalia > Artiodactyla > Delphinidae > Stenella > Stenella coeruleoalba. Next base: position 79,501,119 of record NC_137162.1, on the reverse strand, counting down.
TAATCCGCCTGCCAATGCAGGAGACACAGGTTTGATCCCACATGCCACAGAGCAGCTAAGCCCATGCGCCACGACTACTGAGCCTGTGCTCTAGAGCCCGCGAGCCACAACTACTGAGCCTACGTGACACAGCTACTGAAGCCTGCGCACCTAGAGCCCGTGCTCCACAATAAGGGAAACCGCTGCAATGAGAAGCCTGTGCACCTCAACGAAGAGTAGCCCCCACTGATCGAAACTAGAGAAAGCCCGCGCGCAGCAACAAGGACTCAACGCAGCCAAAAATAAATAAATTTATTTAAAAAAAAGAAAAAGAATGACATAATGCCATTTGCAGCTACATGGATAAACCTAGAGATATCGTACTAAGTGAAGTAAGTCAGAAAGAGAAAGACAAATACCATATGATATCACTTACATGTGGAATCTAAAATAGGACACAAATGAACTTATCTGTGAAACAGAAACAGATTCACAGACATAGAGAACAGACTTGTGGTTGCCAAGGCGGAGGGGGATGGGGGAGGGAAAGATTGGGAATTTGGGATTAGTAGATGCAAACTATTGGGTTGGCCAAAAACTTCGTTCACGTTTTTCCGTACCATCTTACGAAAAACCTGAACGAATTTTTTGGCCAGCCCAATATTTATATATAGGATGGATAAACAAGGACTTACTGTGAAGCACAGGGAACTATACTCAGTACTCTGTGATAAACCATAATGGAAAAGAATATGAAGACGAATATATATGTGTATAACTGAATCACTTTGCTGTACAGCAGAAATTAACACAACATTGTAAATCAACTGTACTTCAAAAAAATTTAAAGGAAAAGATAGATGTAGAAATTCTAAACAAAAGACTGGCAAATCCAACCCAGCAGTATAATAAAAAGGGTAATGTAATGTGAACGAGTAGGGCTGATCCAAAAATGCAGGAATCGTTTGATAATTAGGAAAGCTGTTCATGATGGTTATATTAATGTATCAACAGTGACGATCCGTAGGGTTCTCTTGTTAGATGCTTAAAATGCTTTCACTGTAAGAGCTGATTCCCAATTTTAACTAAAACAGTTCTCATTAAACTAGGAATTAACAGATACTTCTTCCATCCAATGAAAATGTGTGTGTCTCAGACCCAAGGCCCACACTGGGACCTTATGGGGAACGGTAGAGGAATTCCTACTCCTACTGAAGAAAAAGCAGCCAAGCACGCCCACTAGGATCGTCCTTATTTACTGTTGTCCTGAAACCTGTGGCCAGTACAGAAATAAGAGCTATGTGTTGGAGAGGAAGCTGAAGGACTACCATTTGTGGGTGTTAAGGACTCTCTACCTGGAACCTAAGGGAATCAACTAAAATCTATTAGCATAATAGGTAGTGTAGTAATATAGCTGATGACATAAGAAATTGGAAAAAAAAATCAATGTTTTCCTACCTACTAAAAATAACCAGTACGAAATACATTAATTTTAAATCCTGTTCAAAGTAGACACAAATGCAAAGGTTTAAACTTAGCAAGAGGAGTGTAAGATCTATGACCATAAAAGAACAAGACATCTAAGAACCATAAAAGAAAACATGAGTAAATAGTTCTCTCATCCTTGCACTGGCAAATTCCATGTTATAAAGATGGCCGTGCTTCCCTAAGTTAGTCTGATTTAAGTAGTGTTTAATTTATAGATTATGACTGGATTTTTTAGGTAGGAGCCTGAAAAATATCAAAATTCACTTGATAACAAAAACAGAAGATAATCAGGAAACTTTGGAGAGGGGAAAATACGAAGGGGATATTTGCCTTAACAGATTTTAAAATATCCTTTATAAAATACAGCAATTAAAATACTGTGGAACTGTCTGAACATACATATTTTAATAGAAAAGAATAGAAAGTAAAGGGTTTCATGAACATGTAAGAATTAAGTAAATGCTAACAATTACTGAAAAAAAATGGTGAGAAAAGGATGGATTATTCAGAGATGAACGAGAGCTCTATTTCCTACCACATCCAAAAAAAAAATAAATAAAAGAATGAGGGTGGAATAATTTTTAAATGTGAAAATGAGAACTTAAAATTACTATAAGAAAATAGTTTTATATTTGTGTATTCTTGCGGGAAGTAAGACTTTTCTAAGTGTGATATCAAATGTAGAAACAATAAAAATGGTATTGGGGCTTCCCTGGTGGTGCAGTGGTTGAGAGTCCGTCTGCCGATGCAGGGGACGCGGGTTCGTGCCCCGGTCCGGGAGGATCCCACATGCCGCGGAGCGGCTGGGCCCGTGAGCCATGGCCGCTGAGCCTGCGTGTCCGGAGCCTGTGCTCTGCAATGGGAGAGGCCACAACAGTGAGAGGCCTGCGTACCGCAAAAAAAAAAAAAAAAAAATGATATTGATAAATATATCTACCTAAAAATTTAAACTTCTGTTTGGTGAAGAATACCATGGGGAAAATTAAAAGGTAAACAACAAATTGGAAAAATAACTTCTAACTTATACAATAAAAAGTTTCTGTCCTTAATATATGGAAAATATTATTTAAAAAAGGTAAAGAGCAACCCAAACGAACACATTAAAATATATTTTAAATTAACAATAAGTCAAAGAAATATAACAGAAACAGAGATTGCATGTTTTCATACTGGATTCGAAAAGATTAAAAAGAATAGTATTGCTCATTGTTGTTGAGAATGTGTGAAATTGTCAATTATATACTGTCTGTGCCATTACAGATTGGTACAACATCTCTGAAAGATAATTTTGCAGTATATATCTGATGTCTTTGAAAAGTGCACACTCCCTAACCCAGCAGTGCTACTGAGACTTGAACCCGGTTTCCGCATGTCTCAGTGTCTCTGAAAAACCTTCTTCCCTGCCAAGGAAAACAACCAATAAAAAGAACTGCTGGTACTTCCAGTACTGAAGAACCATCAGATCTACAGAGAGAAGAAAGTTTTAGAAATAAATAAAGCATTAAGATGACATTACCTTAGGAATTGTCCGATATGCTTTACAAACTAGGACCATCATTTCTCCCTAGGCGTCATCTCACCCCTTTGATGACCTGCTTTTCCATCTAAGCAGATTTTGGTCCAGTTCTAGAATTTTCCTTCTAGAATTGACTTTGTAGACCTCTGATTCATTCCTTCCTTCGTTCCTTTAGTCAGTCACATATCTGCCCTCACAGTCTGGTTGGTAAGGTTAACAGTAATCACCATACAGGGTCATGGCCAGAAATGGGCATGAGGGTGACAAGGGCGTACCCTGTTGTCTGGACTGATTTCTCTTAAAGTTCTAGACCAGGATGGGTCTCAGGAATTCCAAGATCCCTATTATCAACCAGGAGTTAGATTCAAGGATAAAGCCTTCTATTTCTGTATCAAGGGCCCAGCCTCATGCCATATGGGCTAAGGAGAATTGCCATGGAAACTCAGGAGCCTCATTAAGCAAACATGATTATCTTTTAGAGTTGAAATATATAGCACGCCCATACATAACAACTTTGAAAATATGACCCCTGCCCCTCTGCCCGCTGCCTACGGTCCTGGAGTAGACAGACCAACACAAATACAGAAACCACGAAGGACCCAGGCCCGTACTTTGAAGGGAAGTCGGAGAGACCTGACAGCAGTCACTGATGATGGGAATTGCTGGGCACAAGACTGTTGCCAGCTCTGGAAGTCGGAGGGACAGCAGCTTTGAAGGCTGGTACCCCAACTCCAGAGGTGAAGCTCACAGCTCCATCCTGCCCAGAGCGAGCATGGGGGCTTCACGTGTAGTCTTTCCCTTTAGAGTTAGATTAAACGTGGGTCATCCAAACCGGGATGCAAGAGAGAGCAAAGGAGACACCATCAGTATTCACCAGGGCAATTGGAAAAAGAATAGATACGTGTATATGCATAACTGAATTACTTTGCTGTACACCTGAAATCAACACAACATTGTAAATCAACTGTACTCCAATATAAAATAAAAAAAAATATTCACCAGGACAATAGCATAGACCAGGACTGTCCCAGGAGGACCAGGGCATATGGTCATCTTCCTTATAATAATTCCCAAATCTTCTCCCTCGTCCCAGCCAACCAAGAACATCAAGATGCTCTTAGCTCCTTGTTAACGAGAATTCCTCACCAGGTTTCTCTGCAGCTCTTCCCTGCTCAGTGATAAAACTTTAACCCAAGTTTATGTGGTATATACATCGAAGCTGGAATACATCTGTGACATATACAAACGGGCATTCTTTCTCTGTGTGTATGAGCATTTATCTCTGTCAAACTCCAGGTTTTTCCTCCATCTCTCGTGGCTTCCGTCTTCCTTGCTTCTCTCCATTTCTGTAGCCCCAGTGGTCCAGGCCCCAGACCTTGCGCTTGACAGTCACCTCCCACGTCTACCATCTAGTCTACGATCGGCAAGAAGAATCACCAGCTTCTGTTCAATTATTTTTTTAATTTTTTTTGCGGTACGCGGGCCTCTCACTGTGTGGCCTCTCCCGTTGCGGAGCACAGGCTCCGGACGCGCAGGCTCAGCGGCCATGGCTCACGGGCCCAGCCGCTCCGCGGCGTGTGGGATCTTCCCGGACCGGGGCACGAACCCGCGTCCCCTGCATCGGCAGGCGGACTCCCAACCACTGCGCCACCAGGGAAGCCCGACAGGTAGCATTTTTATCACAATTTTACAAATGGAGAAACAGGGATAGAGGTGTTAAGTAACTTGTCCAAGATCAAACTGATAGTAAATTGAGAGGCTGTCTTTCTCCAGAGGTGGAGCTCTTTGTGCTACGCTACCCTGTTTCCCATCATCTGGCAAATTCTGCCTCTTCCTGGGAACCTAGAGTGACTCTCACTGGCTCTCCCATCAAACCTAGACACGTTGGTTTGTACATAAACTCCTGGTCTGCGACCCCTGTGTATCCTTTCTGGACCTGCTGGGGATTTTTTTTTGGCCACACCCCGCAGCATGCGGGAATCTTAGTTCCCTGACCAGGGATGGAACCTGCACCCCCTGCAGTGGAAGCGTGGAGTCTTAACCACCGGACCGCCAGGAAAGTGCCTGGACCTGCCTTTGAGCCGAGGCTTTGATGTGCGCCCTCCTCTGTCCGCACCCACTTACTGCCTCCGAGTAATCGCAGGCTAACACCTCTGCTCTGATCGGTACCTGCGCCCAGCATCCCCCCAGCCCCTGCCGCCCTGGACTTGTGTGCGCAGTGCCTGTGCTCTGTCTGTCCCGGTGCCGTCCTTGTCTAATTGTCCCTGCTGTCTGGGGCTCCCACCTGCCTCTTTACTTTATTTTCCCTGGGGGCAGGGTTTGTCATTCCTGGAAGGCAAGCTTTGAAACCCTCCTCAGTGGCAACCCAGGAGCCCTCAGAGCTCCTGGGGGCCAGCCTGGCCCGAGGTATAGACTCAGTGAAATGCCAGCTGCCAGAGTGAGAGGAGCTTGGGAGCGCTGGCACCTGCCCTCCCTCCCGTGAGTGCTCAAGGTGTTTTCTCCTACCCACCGCCTCTCACCCCTGCTGCCAGCTCACCGCACCCCCAAGAGGGGAGGGGTACCCAGGGATTTCAGGAATCCACGCCAGGAGGAGAAGAGCGTCAGAAGGGGAACCTGGGCGACACCCTCTTGAGTCTTGTCCTTTTTGGTGGAAGGCTGTCTATCCTGTGGGACAGGGCCACCACCTCCTTGCGCCCCTTGCCTGGCACTCCTCTGCTCTCCCCCCTCAACCCCTTCCCCCAACTTCCGCCAAAGGCCAGCAAAGCTGAGATGGAGCCAGGAAAAGGATGCTCGGAGTAAGCGGCTGAGGCCACCTCTGCCTGCCCTGGACCATCTCACGTGGGGTTCCTCTTCACTTGCCCTTTCCAGCTACTGAAGCCTTCATACCTCAAGGCCTTAGAAAAAGGGACCAGGGACGTGAGAGCAGGAAAGTCACAGGAATCATGACGGCTCTGTGTGGCTTGCTGGGAGGATAGCAGGAGATAAGGAGCCACAGCCCTATGTAACAAGCCAGGTCTGCTGGCCTGAGGTTCCCGTGGCATAATTCTCTTGGGAACCCGACGTGCGAAGGTGGCTTCCGCTGGCCGTGTTTCTCCTAATTAAGAGTGAGGTGTCCCGTGTGCTACTTCTCTTGGATTTCCATACAGTGCTGAGTGTGCTAACACTGGAAAGGTAGGAGGTAATCAGAACAGTGACCTAGGTTTCATGCTGTACGTCTGTAAACTTCGGGTCCCCATCACAGCTGCTGTAGCTGTTTGCAGACAGCTTTGCCCCTTGGGGAATATCTCTCTGCCTTGCAGTTTGCTTTTGATGCCTTTGCCCCAAAAGACTGTCTTATTTCTAAGGCCTCACGACATTTTGAACTCAAATCATTTTTTTTTTCTGGCAGTATTCGATATTTCTACCACAGATTGCCGCATATACTAATATATTCCTTCTCGCCTACACGCCAGCGGGTGTTGGGAACGCAGCACACCTCTTATCTGCTGATGTTCGGGGGAAAGTGGAGAAGAACAGTGTGGTGGGTGGCACAGGAGTGATTGCAGGCAGGATGGAAAGTAGGACCAGGCAAGACAGGAGGAGGTGTCCTGCAGGACAGGGTCTGCTCTGCTGAGGCAGAGGGGGTGAGGGGGAGTGTTCGGGGCGGGGCAACAGGACGCTGACTGTGCTGGTGATGGAGGGACGGGCAAGGAAAGCAAATGGGCCGGTGAAAGGGATGCACTTGCCAAGAGGAAGGGCGGCCTGGAGCCTCTGTCCATCCTTAGGAAACTCTCTCATCTTGACAGGTTTCCCATAGGAGATTCTTTCTAGAGGGGAGGAGACCACGAACCAAACAGATTTGTCTGCGCTCCATCCAAGAGCTGGCCATGCTTTTAAGTGCATTGACCAGACTGGGCAAGGCCCTTTCTCTCCCGAGCCACCTCTGAACTGAACTTTGATTGTCCTCCAGCTCTGCCAGGCCTTCCTCCTCAGAGGGTTCTCTTTTGCCCTCCAGTGTCCTCAGAATCATTTATCTTCTTCCCTTTGCTCAGTTCCCCGGGGGAAAGAGCTTATTCAGAGACCGTCAGCTTTCTTCTCTCTGTTTCAAAAGTCAAACTAATATTCCTCCTCAAAAAGAAAGGGGGGGAAAAATCTCTCCTTAATAATACCAAAAAAGGGCTTCCCTGGTGGCGCAGTGGTTAAGAATCCGCCTGCCAGTGCAGGGGACACGGGTTCGAGCCCTGGTTCGGGAAGATCCCACGTGCCGTGGAGCAACTAAGCCCGTGCGTCACAGGCACTACTGAGCCTGTGCTCTAGAGCCCGTGAGCCACAACTACTGAGCCTGCGAGCTGCAGCTACTGAGCCTGCAAACCACAGCTACTGAGCCCGCGAGCTGCAACTACTGAGCCCACGAGCCACAACTACTGAGCCCGCGAGCCGCAACTACTGAGCCCGCGAGCTGCAACTACTGAAGGCCACACACCTCAACAAAGAGTAGCCCCCCGCTCCCTGCAACTAGAGAAAGCCTGCACGCAACAATGAAGACCCAACGCAGCCAAAAGAAAAAAAAACGCCACACACAAAAAAAAGTCTGATTAAAATGCAGGAGAAACGGTAGAGAAGGGATCTCACTTGTAGAAATTTTCCTCTCTCTTCCCCCTCCTCTGTTTCTCTTTACCGGTCCGTCCTCCCATCTTTCTCCCCCTCCCCTCCCCTCCTCTTGTCCCCCTCCCCCAGGCTGTGAGTGACAGCTGAGCCTCTCACTACCTCTGTCACCCCAGGCACAGTGATTAGAACCCTGGTTCATGCGGTTTAAGCAGTCAGGCTTTAAATACAGATGCCCAGGCTTTTCCAGTTGTCGTTTTGCCTTCTCGTTCAGCAAAGTGCAGGGTTGCCTCACTCCTGCTGGCCCATCCCGGGCAGCAGAGATGAAGAAAGAATCCTCCCTTCGGAATGGAACATCTGGTGGGGCAGTTCACCTTTGCCCTCTGTAGGAACATCGCAAGGTTATCGCTGGCGCTTTTCTCAAGCGCAGTTGTACTCAGCACGCCTGAGACACTGAGAAAGATATTTTGTTGACATTTCTCAAGAAGATGCTGTGATATTTTGAGGCCATCTTTATTTTATGAAAATAATGTCAGAAAAAGTGGCGATGTCTTTCTGAAAAAGGCTCCTAATTAAAAAAACAAAAACAACCACAATCCCATCGTATTATCTGTAAAGAGATGAGCATCTGAGCTGTTGACTGAACTCCACCGAGAGGAGGAGGTCCCCAAATACTGCGACTAGGACGGCCTCCTGGTGGGGGGTTGCTGGTTTCATTTTGTGGTCAGCTTGTCTCTAGCTTCGATTTTTTTTAAAAAAACAAGAGGCTTTATTTTTTGGAGCAGTTTTAGGCTCACAGCAGAATTAAGAAGAAGTTACAGAAAGTTCCTAGACACCCCCTGCCCCCCATCAACCCTCAAAAAACCATCATAGCCCAAAGCCATGGCTTACCTTAGGTTCACTCTTGGCGTTGTACATTCCATGGGTTTTGACAAATGTGAAATGATGTGTGTCCATCACGATCGTGCCATGAGGAAGCCTCAGTTTTTTGTTTTTTTGTTTAAATTTTATTTGTTTATTTAATTTTGGCTGAGTTGAGTCTTTTGTTGCTGCGCGCGGGCTTTCTCTAGTTGCGGCGAGCGGGGGCCGCTCTCCTTTGCGGTGCGCGGGCTTCTCATTGCGGTGGCTTCTCTTGTTGCAGAGCACGGGCTCTAGGCGCGTGGGCTTCAGTAGTAGTGGCACGTGGGCACAGCAGTTGTGGCTCATGGGCTCTACAGTGCAGGCTCAGTCGTCGTGGCGCACGGGCTCAGCCGCTCCGCGGCATGTGGGATCCCCCCAGAGCAGGGCTCGAACCTGTGTGCCCTGCATTGGCAGGCGGACTCCCAACCACTGCGCCACCAGGGAAGCCCCGAAGCCTCAGTTTTAATAAAAGAAGAAATAGGAAAGTCCATTTCCATGCCCTCGTCTTGTCCTGGCAGGGAGAGCAGCCCTGTCCTGAGTGAGACTGTGTGACTGACTGCCTGTCCCATGCGGGCGGGGGCTTCTCTCCAGGGATGAGTCAGGCAGGAGAGGCTGGGGGAGCCCTGGGAATCTGAAGGGGGGATCGGGTGGCCCTGGGGCCGCAGCTCCTGGGTTTCTGTATCCCTCCAAGACAGGAGGGGGCAGGGGAAGCCCCTCTGACCTTGATCAGACAGAGCATCATGTCAGTGGCACTCAAATCAGGGACCCTTGAACAGTTTTGGATGAGGGAAGGCCTCCTGGCTCACGCCGAGGCATTTTGTGGTCTTTTTATGAAGCTGAAAAATCCTCCTTGAGGCTCCCGTCTGAATTTGCGGTTCTTCAGTGTTGGTTTCAGGGGATTAAGAAATATCCCCGACGACCAGCAAAGACTTAAAACCTGCCTGGCTCCCCACTCCAATTCCATGGGAGCAGGATTGTAAAGGCTTTTTCACCTCCTCTTACTGGTGTTGGCCGCTTCTAGCGTGTGGGAGGATCACTTAGGGTCCCCGGTCGCTCAGGGGTCCACCCAGAGATGGAGAGATGGCGCCTGTCCCCTGGGGTCGAACCCACTGCAAGGGCCGCATCAGGACCACGTACCTTTGTGGATGGAGGATCCTTCATCATTCTCTCCCTCCATCTCAGGCCCCGTGCAGATCACTCCCACTCTGCCAGCTGTTCGCTGCCACTGTGGCTAGAATGACAATGAAAATAATAACTAACATTTTACAACTTCCTGTCTGGAGTTCTTTGTGTGTCATTACATCTTACTATGTCCTTACTGCACTTCTCTGAGAAAAGTGTGATGGACATCACTGTTTTTCAAGTGAGAAACTGAGGTTCGGAGAGGCAAAGGAAATGCCCATGGCCTCGCAGCTCACAAGGGCTGGAGCCCTGGTGGGAAGGCAGGCCGCCTCCAGGAAGCCCCGTGAGGATGCAAGTGAACAAGTAATACAAAGGGGCTTCGAGTCCACGTCCACGGCTGGCCAGGTTTCTCACTGACATGTTAATCGACACAGAACTATTTAGATCCACCTTGGCGTGCAGCTCCAGACTTCTCATCTCAAGAATAATACTCGTAATGGGGTCTTACAAGTACAGAACACTTTTAACTTTTCAGAGCGCTTTCACATCCGTGATAAACTAATAACCACTTCTGAAGCGGATCGGGCCGCCATCAGCAGCCCCGTTTCGTAGCAAGCAGAGGGAAAGGTGACTGTTGAGAACGTCCCTTGTGCCAGCAAAGCACAGCATCTAATCCCCCCACGTATGACTTGGTGAAGTGGATATCATGATCCCATTATACAGATGAGAAAGCTGGGGCCGTGGTGAGGCTAATTTGGCTAAGGATCCCTGAAGGAGCTAACCTGCTGCCCAGCCCATGTTCTGTCCCCCAGTCCAGAGGACAGCAAACTTTTTCTGGAAAGCGTCAGATAGTCAATATATTAGGCTTTGTGGGCCGCGTGGTCCCCAGTGACAGCGACTCAGCTCTGCACTTGCAGCCCAGAGAAGCCATTGACAATACTTAAGCAAGAAGGTATGGCTGTGTCTGAAGAAACGGCACCGACCAAACAAACGGCGAGCCAGACCCTGGTCCGCATAGCTGTTTGGAGTCCAGAACCTCTGATGTAGCTGAGCTGCCCTCAGGCTGTCCTGAAGCCACGGCACCAGAACCCTGCACCTTAGGGCCAGAATATGACTTTCAGATGATGTGAAGATTTGCTGCGGCTTCATGTCATCGAGCCTCTCAGAGAACCGATGGTGGCCAACATGCTCCCTCAGGGGTCCCTCCAGGTCACCCCACACAGCCCAGCCAGGCTGCAGTCACCTCTCCAGGGACATCCAGAGACCTGCATCCTCACTTCCCGTGATGAATGAGGCAGAGGTGCCGGGCTGTGGCTCAGCCCATCCTGGAAGTGTTCCTGCCGTTCCGGTCACAGGCATTCTAAGTGGACAGGACAGGACAGCTGGCCGGAGGGTCACCGTTACTTACCGCAGTGGCTGTTAATGGCTCTTGGCCTGTGGAGCACAGCATCTGTGATTCTGCTGCCGACTGCCTAACAGGAAATGCAGGGGGCGGGTTCAGGGCTGCGATTTACCATTCCCGGTGCGGTGCGTGGTAAGGGTGGGACGGCTGCAGGGGGAGCCTCTGGGGTATCAGGAGCTTGACCCACCCCCTAGGGACGCCCTCCAACCAGATGACTCGGGGCTGGAGCAGACACCCTGCCAAAGGCCCTACCCCTGCCTCTGAGGGACTCAGGGTTCGTCCACACAGAGGAGGCACACGTCTGCCCAGCTGCCTCCAGTGGCTCAGGGGCCAGGGCTCTGGGTACCGCACCTGCACGCAGCATCGGGACGTGGGCTGGGCTTCCGGCTGCCCTAAGCACAAAGGAAAGTCTGGAAGAGGACCTGAGGTGTTTCCCCGGAGTCCACAGAATTAGGGGACAGACAGGCCAGGGAGCAGAGGACAGGACCGCTGTGATGCGTGACCCGCAGCGTGATGGCATCGCACGGCCGCCTTCAGGAACCCGGCCCCAAGACTCCCAGTCTGTGTGTCTCGGCCCATGTTCTAGTCCCGCAGAGAGGGAATTTGATTGGCCTGGCTTTGGTCAGGTATCTCTCCTGGACCACCAGCTAGAGCTGGTACGGATGCCCATGTAGACAGGCCCCAGGGGAGGCCCTCCCCCAGGAGGTGTGGCTGCCTCTGGGGGGCTCCCCACCTGTGGCTGCAGCGGGCATAGGAGCTGTAGTCACGGGGCCTGGGCTCACACCAGCTTTGTAACCAGTTAGTGACATCACCTTGGAAAAGCTGTTCCCTGATCCCCACTGGGCCTCAGTTTTCGCATCAGGGCCTCTGGGCGCTGACATTCTGTGGTTCTATAGCATTGGGCCGCCAGAGGGCTGCTGGCCTCTGCCTGGAAGCTCTGTTGGGTTCGCAGGTGGTCCTGGCTGTGACTGTCTGAGAATAATGCCCTGAACAGGGGCATCCTTCCTGCTCCCAGATGCCTTGTTAACTACGGGACTGACAGTCCCACCGTGGGAGGCAGCCACCCACCTGCCCCACAGGGAGTCCGTGCTCAGAGGCTGCCAGTCTCTGGTCCAGAGGATGGGTGCAGAGCCCCCAGGTGCCTAGCAATAAAGGAGAAGTACATTATCCCTGAGTGAGCATCACTTTATGTCGTCAGCCTTTTGTGTCTTCTCCAGCCCTGCCCTCAGTCTCTATGATGGTTAATTTATGTGTCCACTTGCCTAGTCACAGTACCCAGCTGTTTGGTCAAACACCAGTGTATATGTTGCTGTGAAGGTACTTTTGAAAAAAAAATTTATTGAAATATAATTTATTTACAATGTTGTGTTAGTTTCAGGTGTACAGCAAAATGATTCAGTTATACATGTTATATATATACACATATATATTCTTTTTCAGATGATTTTCCATTATAGGTTATTACAAGACATTGAATATAGTTCCCTGTGCTATACAGTAGGTCCTTACTGTTTACTTATTTTATATATAGTAGCGTGCATATTTTCATCCCAAACTCCTAATTTATCCCTCCCCCTGCTTTCCCCTTTAGTAACCATAAGTTTGTTTTCTATGTCTGTGAGTCTATTTCTGTTTTGTAAATAAGTTCATTTGTATCCTTTTTTTTAGATTCCACATATAAGGGTTAACGTATGGTATTTGTCTTTCTCTGTCTGACTTAATTCACTAAATATGCTAGGCCCATCCAAGTTGCTGTAAATGACATTACTTCATTCTTTTTTATGGCTGAGTAGTATTCCATTGTGTATATGTACCACATCTTCTTTATCCATTCCTCTGTCGGTGGACATTTAGGTTGTCTCCATGTCTTGGCTATTGTAAATAGTGCTGCTATGAACACTGAGGTGCATGGATCTTTTCGAATTAGAGTTTTCTCCAGGTACATGCCCAAGAGTGGGACGGCTGGATCATATGGTAACTCTGTTTTTAGTTTTTTTAAGGAATCTCCATAGAGTGAAAGCTTTTTTTTAAGGTGAGCTTAATATTTAAATCAGTAGACTGCGGAAAAAGCAGATTTCCCTCCATAATGTGTGTGGACACCATCAAATCAGCTGAAGGTCTTAAGAGAAAAAAATTGACCTCCCGCAAGAAAGTGGGCATTCTGCCTCCAGGCTGCCTTTAGATTCAAACTGTAGCGTCAGCTCTCCCCTGGGTCTCCGTCTGTTGGCCTGGCCTGGCAAATTTTGGACGGGCCAGGCTTCACAATCACGTGAACCAGTTCTTTAAAATAGCCCTAGGCAGACACGAGGCCCCTATGTGTCGGGCCCTGTGCTGGGGACATCACATGCATCCCCATCTCATTTCATCCTCAGCAGACCTTGAGAGGCAGGTAGCCTGCTCCCATCACAGAGGAGGACACTGTGGATCCCGGAGGATGAATCACGGGCTGGGAAGGGAAGGTGCTTGGGCTCAGGCTTAATCTAACTGATGCCCAGAACAAAGCTGTTTCTCCCTCACCATGCCGCCTTCCGAGTAGGGGCTGAAGCCCAGGGACCGGCACAAAGGTGACACTTCAGGCACTGCAGCTGGTGGTCCTTAGGGGGCTCCGTGGTGGTTAGGCCACCCACTGGCAGGCAGACCCCAGGGTAGGGAGCGCCCATTCCAACCCGAGTCCAGCCCCAAGTAGACAGCGGACCCTGCCCAGGTGCCCACCCCTTCCTGGGCGTAGAGGCGAAAGCTCCGGCTCCCGTGGCGTCCTCCACCCTCTCGCTGCAGCCCTGTGTGTGTCCTGGCTCCTAGGAGCCCCGGAATCCAGCTTTATAGTGGCAGGATCCACGGCATGTACAGAGGCGTCCAGGGAGTGTTCCAGGAAGTGCATTTACAGCAAGTACTTACATTGCAATAAAGCAGCATTTCCTTTCCTCCCAAGTCACTCTGACGTGGCCCTGCCGTGGGGACAGTCACCCTCTCAGGATCTTGGCAAGCCAAACTGGTCCTTGTTGGGTGACACCAAGAGTATAATTAAGGAATTTAATTTGCACATTCATGCTTAGCTCACTTCAGAGTCGTTCCCGTACATCCTGTGATGATGTAAGTCGGTTAAGTATCTCAGCCGCGAGACTACTCTTTCTGCGCAGTGGTTCTCAAAGGGTGGTCCTCGAACCGGCAGCCTCAGGATGTCCTGGGAGCTTGGTAGAAACACCCATTGCCAGGCCTCCCTCCAGACATCCTGAGTCAGAAACCCCAGGGCTGGGGCCCAGGAATCCGGATTGCAGAGAGCCTTCTAGGGGACTCTGATGCACGCCGCCCAAACGTGGCTGTGCGTGGGATCACCGAGTGACCTCTGAAGAGTATCTAACGGCCCAGCCCCGGTCTCAGAGGTCCTGTTTACTTGGTCTTGGGGGCACCTGGACACAGCAAGGGATTCTCAGACTACGATGTATGTATGTAAAAATCACCTGGAAGGTCTATAATGCATGTCTATTCCAGGGCTGGACCCTCGGGGATTCTGATTCTGGGCAGCAGGGATGGTCCCAGGAATCCGTATTCAGAATACACTCTGTAGAATGATTTTGACGTTGATGGTCTGCCAGCCTTAATCTGAGAAACACAGGCTCAGAACACCCAGCTGTGCTTATGCCCACTTTGATTTACAGACTACGGAACACGAATGTATTCATTTCCTAGGGCTGCTGTAAAAATAGCACAAACCTGGTGGCTTAAAACAAGAGAAATTTTTTCCTCTCACAATTTTGGAGGCCAGAAGTTAGAAATCAAGGTGTTCTCAGGGCCACGCTCTCTTCATAGTCTCTAGGGGAGGATCCTTTCTTGCGTCTTCCAGCTTCCGGCGGCTCCAGGTATTTCTTGACTTGCGGCCGTGAAACTCTAGTCTCTGCCTCAGTTGAATCACCTGGCTGTCTCCCTCCTGTGTGTGTCTCTCCTCCTCATTTTATGAAGATGCCAGGATTATTGAATTAGGGGCTTCTGACTCCGGTATGACTGCATCTTAACTAATTGTACCTGCAAGGACCCTGTTTCTAAATCAAGTCACGTTTCTTTTTTGTTTTTAATTTAATTTTTATTTCATGTTGGACTACAGTTGATTTACAATGTTGCATTAATTTCAGGTATACTGTAAAGTGATTCAGTTATACATATACATATATCCATTCTTTTTCAGATTCTTTTCCCATGTAGGTTATAACAGAATCTTGAGTAGAGTTCCCTGTGCTGTACAGTAGGTCCTTGCTGATTATCTATTTTATATATAATGGTGTGTATCTGTTAACCCCAAACTCCTAATTTATCCCTCCCCCGACACCTTTCCCCTTTGGTAACCAGAAGTTTGTTTTTGAAGTCTGTGAGTCTGTTTCTGTTCTGTAAGTAAGCTCATTTGTATTATCTTTTTAGATTCCACAAATAAGTGATATCATATGATATTTGTCTTTCTCTCTCTGACTCACTTCACTTAGTATGATAATCTTTAGGTCCATCCATGTTGCTGCAAATGGCATTATTTCATTCTTTTTGATAGCTGAGTCATATTCCATTGTGTATATATACCACATCTCCTTGATCCATTCCTCTGTCGATGGACACTTAGGTTGCTTCCATGTCTTGACTATTGTAAATAGTGCTGCTGTGAACACTGGGGTGCATGTGTCTTTTCGAATTAGAGTTTTCTCCAGATATATACCCAGTAGTGGGATTGCTGGATCATATTGTAGTTCTATTTTTAGTTTTTTAAGGAACCTCCATACTGTTCTCCATAGTGGTTGTACCATAAATCAAGTCACGTGTTGAGGTGCTGAGGGATAGGATTTCAACATGTCTTTTGGGGGGACACAATTCAACCCCAGCCGTGGGCCAGGTTTGAGTGAATTCCAAATGTTTAGATGGCGGAGGGCATGGGAGAGGTGGGGTGGGAGGTGTGGGGAGTGTGAAGGCCCCAGAGTAAGAGTGCGTCACTCCTGCCTTGTGTAAGCACTGGCCTGGTGAGTGCCGGGCCCTCCCTACCCACACTCCTCTGCGTTCTCTCCAGCCCTGTTTGCTCCTGTGGAATCTCCTGGCACTTACGTCCTATCTGCAGAGCAGACAGTCCTGCCAAGCAAGAGAACAGAATGACACCGCGCTCTTGTCTGGTCTGGTTCTTCTCAAACAAACCCAGGCCACTCGTGTTCCTCACGTCATTACATTTGGATGAGAGGACACCGAAAGCCATTCCTTACAGAGCTGGGGCAGCGCTGGCCCATGAGGAAGGCCTCAGCACCCCCTGACTGATGCCCATCTCTCTCCAGTGCAAAGCAATCAGGAGTGTCTGGGTCATCTCTGCGTGATCACAGGTTTGCACCTGACGGTGGCCTGCGTGGATTTCTGCGTCCTGACCTTTTCCTGACCTCCAGCCTTGAGCCATACTGCTTCCTAGGTTTCAAGCGGCCACCTGCCCTTCTAACTAGTTCCTGACCTGAAATCTCAGGATGCCTTGCAATGCGGTCAGTGTCGCAGCCCCAAGAACCTACCTATCATTTTGGTAACGATCACTTTTGAAATCACTTAGACTCACAGGATGTCGTGAAAATGGGATGAAGAGGTACCGAGTGGCCTCCATCCAGCTGCCCCAGTGGTCGCATCTTACCTGCCTGTAGCTGAGTCATATAGGTACAAGAGTGTTAACTAGATTCGAGACCTTATTCCCATTTCCCCAAACAGTCATTTTTTTTGGTGTGCTTTCGTAGTGCCTGTGTCCCATTTCCTAAGGGTTCTGATAGCTAGCTTACCGAGGAGTGGATTTCCCAGTCCAGCCTTACATCGAGAGCTAGTGGAGGGGCTGAAATAGAAACTATGATCTTCTGCTTCCCACTTAAAAGCTCGTGAACGAGAATCATGAAAATATCAAACACTTTCATGATATCATTACTTGCCAGGCATGGTTCTCAGTACTTCATGTATATTGATTCGTTAGTCCTTACAGAAGTCCTGTAAGGTAGATACTCTTGCTGTCATCCCAGGATCACAGATGAGGAACGAGAGGCACAGAACTGTTAAGTGATGGACCCTGAGTCACAGAGCAGTAAGGAGCGGGGAGCCGGGATCTCAGCCGGGCAGCCTGGCTGCGGGGTCTTTGCCCTTCAACCCTTTGCCCTTCTCCTTCTCACACTGTTAAATCCACATTTCCCAACCTGGGGGACACACAACCCCTGGGGTCACAGAGTGGAAAGCCACGGGTGGGGAAACAAAAGCACTGTTTACCGCAGGGCCAGATTTGGGGAGGGTGGAATATCGGATATTACTCCAAAAGTAGTCGTCCTGAGGAGGAGAATGCAAAGTCCTTGGGAACTTTGAGGATAGGGTGTGGGATTTTTAAATACATTTTGCCGTGACCGAGGGTCATTCTGAGCATAGTGTCTGCCTTTAGGGGCTGTACAGCCACCCGCTAGGCCATTGGGACTTTCTCCGTGGGAAGCAAGGGCTTCCTCTTCGCCCTGACAGATGCATCAGACGTAAGAGTGAGACGATGGGCTTGTGAGTGTTTTTTTTTTTGCCCTGGACACTGGGCAAGGTGCCCGTGGGCGCTGAAGAAGGGGAGACTTCCCTCCTGTTCTCACAGCTGCTGCAGGCATCTGGATCCTTCCTGTCAAGTAGCAGAGGGCTCCCTGGGTAATTAGACCGAGACCTGGGCTGGGGTTGTAGGGGTGGCTTGACCAGCAGAGCCTGGGCAGGCGCAGCCCCCATGCATCCTCGCCTGGTGCCACGGATGCCTTGTCCCTGTGTGGGCGGCCTCCACGTGGCCACCTGCTCTGCTACTTCACTGCACATCTGTGACAAGAGTGTAGGACCAATCAAGGGAGGCTCCTGCGGCCCCTGCTCGCCCTGTGCTCACGCCGAGGGCAAGCAGACAAGACCTCTAACAAGACCCAGTGGAGATGGAGTCCCTAGCACTCCCAGTACCCGCCATCCCGCCTCCTCCTGTTAGCTTATGACAACCTGACCTTGCATCAGTGGATTAAGAAAACGGTAGTTTTAGCCATTTTGGATGCATAATGATTATAATAGCTGCTGTTTATTGAGCACCTACTATGTGCCAGACATTGTGTGGATGTGTTACAGACACCATTTTTAAACATTTATTTTATTGAAGTATGGTTGACCTACAGTGTTGTGTTAATTTCTGCTGTACAGCAAAGTGATTCATTTATACACAGATATACATTCTTTTTCATATTCTTTTCCATTATGGTTTATCCCAGGTTACTGGATATAGTTCCTTGTGCTATACGGTAGGACCTTGTTGTTTATCCATCCTCTATATAATAACTTGTTTGCATCTGCTAATCCCAAGCTCCCAATCTAGCCCCCCACCCCGCCCACCTTGGCAACCGCAAGTCTGTTCTCTATGTACAGACATCATCTTATTTAACCGCCCAGTGTCTCTAGGAGAGAGGTGATTATGGTCCCCATCTTGCACGCGAGGAACCTGAGATTCAGAGCATCAGCGACCTGCCTGAGGCCAGGTAGCAGGTGCTGAAATAGATTCCACTCCACCGTGTGCATGTACATGAGCGTCTGTGCGGATGCAAAAACTCACACCTCCCAGCCAGAGGCCCCAGGGAAACCCCATCACCGAAGAAACCCCAAAAGGTCCACAACGGGAGGGTATAAGTTCCCCTTTTTGAACAGGCAGTCTTGGAAAACGTTTGTAGGAAATGTCATCCTTGATAACCTGTCAACCTGACACAGGGAACAGCCCCGATGCCTGCCCACCAAGAGCAATGTTCTCACCTTAGCCGCAGGGGAAAAGCTTTTGCTGTCAGGGAATGTCAGGCAGGGAATGAGGGAGAGAAGGCTGAGGTCCTTTTCCAACAAAGATTTCAGTCCCAGTGGGGACTGAAAGATCCTATTATCTTATATGCTGGTGGACCAGCAGATTTTTTATTAACCTCTTTATTGGAGTATAATTGCTTTACAATGGTGTGTTAGTTTCTGCTTCATAACAAAGTGAATCAGTTATACATATGTTCCCATATCTCTTCCCTCTTGCGTCTCCCTCCCTCCCACCCTCCCTATCCCACCCCTCTAGGTGGTCACAAAGCACTGAGCTGATCTCCCTGTGCCATGTGGCTGCTTCCCACTAGCTATCTACCTTACGTTTGGTAGTGTATATATGTCCATGCCTCTCTCTCGCTTGGACCAGCAGATTTGAAGGTGGGTTTTGCTACTGCTCACCATCCTCTATTTTTTGTTTTTAGATCTCTTGTGAATTTCAGAATTTTCTTGGGCTCAGAAACAAGCCTACAGGTTCTGTATCTCAAGTGGAGATGTCACCATCGTTAACCTGTCCAGTAAACTTTTTCATTCTATGCCTCTCAACTTCCATGTATTATTTTATTCAAATCTCTAATCAAGAAGCTCCAGTAGTATCTACCCTGGGAAAATCCTCTTCATATGGATCAAAAAGAACAATATTAGCTAATTTTTTCCCCTCACCTTGTTTAGAAGGAGGACAATTAATTATTTTTCATTCTTAAAAACCATCTTGGGGGCTTCCCTGGTGGCGCAGTGGTTGAGAGTCCGCCTGCCGATGCAGGGGACACGGGTTCGTGCCCCGGTCCGGGAGGATCCCACATGCCGTGGAGCGGCTGGGCCCGTGAGCCATGGCCGCTGAGCCTGCGCGTCCGGAGCCTGTGCTCCGCAACGGGAGAGGCCACAACAGTGAGAGGCCCGCGTACCAAAAAACAAAACAAAACAGAACAAAAGTAACCAAGACTTTTTTCCCAAGTATTTTTATAAACTCATGGTTTCAAACGCATTTGGTGTGTTTGAATCCATTATAGTTATTACCCTTATTGATATTCCAGTTGTATTCACAGACCCCAGTCACCGTGCTGGGAGTGCTTGTTGCTTTCTTTAGCCGCTTCAGACTCTGCCAGGTGATCATGCCCTGGTTTACTCTCCATCCCCTCTTGGTGAACATGTGTGTTCTTTCCAGTTCTTTGCTGTTAAAAATAGCGCGGCAACAAATACCGTGTACAGATGTCTTTAGGTACCTCTCTTGAGATTGATTGCTAGAAGAGGGATTATTGGAGCACAAGGTGAATTGCATAATTCTTCCGCATCAGCCTGATCTCGAATATTCTGTTGACACAACTCGCATCCAATGAATCTGCCGTTTCAGCAATTATTTTCAATAACCGTGGAAATAGTGACTCACTGTGTGCAAAGTGCTGGGCTAGGCGCTTCGTGAGCACGCCTCGCCTAATCCTCACGGCGTCCTTTTGCAAGGTCATAATCTCTGTTATTATCAGGATGATGATGGGACACCATGGCAGGAGGCCAGTCGTGAGCCTGGCTCTTGAAAAACGCTCGGGGCTGTGGAGCCTCTTCCCTTTCCCTTGGTCTCTGGCCTGGCTCTGAACCCTCCTTCCTCATCTTAGCTACCCCAGCTTTCCTACCCTCCCCTGTATGCCCAGCCAGGGAAATTGGTCTGATACACATGGCAACTTTTCTATCGGGAGGGGAAAATTGACGGTAGTTCCCTAGGTTCTTAACTCTGGGGCTCTTGTCACTTTCCATCAGCACCTCTGCAGGGGCCCCAGTTATTACCCAGTGATCCCACCTTGTGTGAAAGATTTTTAAATCAGATGCTCTACCTAAAGGTTCCTACCTCCTAGATAAACGGAGAACCAGCCAGGCTTGCCCATACAAACACAGGGCTGTCAGGAAGTGACTCAGGTGGGGAGGAGAGAGGATCCCAGACACAGGAAGTGAGGATAAGCGGCTCCTGGATACACAGAGGGTCAGCAGGACCCCTTAAGGGCTAAGGAACAGACGTGAGCACTTACATAAGAGACCCTGGGCATCTCCAGACTGTCTCTGTGATAGGAGGTGACTTGTCTATGTGCATCCTGGGTCCCAGAATGTTCCGATTCTGGTGATTTTCAACCCATTTCCCTGTTTCCTACCATGCCCAGTTCTGCAGAAGAGCAGTTAGAAAGACAGACAAGAGGGTCTTCTCTGGCGGTCCAGTGGTTACGACTCCGTGCTTTCAATGCAGAGGGGGGCAGGTTCGATCCCTGGTCGGGGAACTAAGAGCCCACGTGCCTCATGTCGCAGCCAAAAAAAAAAAACAGGTGTCTGCATGTTTGGAAAGAGCACATATGCCTGGAACCTTGTGAGCATCCTTCCTGCCAGCCTTTCCGTGAGCTTGGAGACACTCCTCTCTAAGCAGGGGATAAAACAACAGCTCAGCATTCCTGCCTCTTAAAACTGCACGCGGCTCTGAGAAGGGCAAGGAAGACCAACCACAAGCAAGTGGACCAGTGGAAAGGGAAGGAGCAACCAGAGGGCACGTGCGGTCAACGCCCCTCTGCTCTCTGCTGCTTTCTCTGCCCCGCGGCTGTCCCGGCCAGGCCTTCCAGGGAGCAGTTGCTAAGATGGTCTTTGTCAAAGAACTCACGTACCATCCCAGCACCCCCTTCACTCCAGCCTCCCCCAGGCATGCGATGACCCTATTACACTGCAGATTTGCCTCTTGCCTTATTTCCATCCCGTTCCCACGGTACAACGTCTTGATTCAAATTTGACTTTATTCCACCTGGTTTCCCACACTTTTGGCTTCCCACCGTGACCCTGGCCGGGGGCAGAAGGAGATAAAGGAACATTTTAATAGTCCGGAGGTATCGAGGCCTCAAGACCAGGTGGGTTGGGTCCCTACCTGCTTTTTCAGCCTCACCCCTTGACGCATGTCCTGCTCGCTCTGTTCTTGGGACGTGCACCTCCTTTCCTCGTGTCTCCTTTGGCTGGAATGTTCTCCTCCCAGCTCTTAGCTTATTCTTCCTCCAGGTTTCAGCTAAGTTTTCACATTCTCAAAGGGAGCCTCCCTGACCCCCACAGACCTAGCACATCACCCCGCTTCCTGCTCTGCTTCTTCACTGTCTCCCGCTGAAGTGTAAGCCCCACGAGGGCAGATGCTTGATCTTGTCCAACACGAACACAGCTGCATGTCAGTAAAAGCAGGAAAACGGGTTTGATTCAGTGACCGCTGATGGTAGGGGAAAGCACTGAGCTCCACTCGGATGGTACAGATGTCGACTGAAAAAAAAAAAGCACAACCTAAAAGTTGAGAGTTATGTTCTATTCGGCAGACATTCTGAGGACTTTAAGCCCGGACACAGCATCTCAGATAATGCTGAGAAACTCTTCCGAAGAGGCAAGTGGGGGAGCCAGGATATATAGGAATTTTTGCAACAAAAGACCAGGCAGTCGGAACATCAAAAGATGACTGTTAATAAAAGAAAACCAGAAATCTCAAGTTATGGAATTTAGCACTTTCCTATGTATGGGAAGGTGCAAAGTCTGGGCTCACTGAAATCATCCCTTTGACATGCACCTCGGCTACCTGGGGCCCATATCCTGTGCTTTCCCATCCTGAGCTTCCACAGAGTGCACTGTTCGGGGTGGCCGTAGTATCTGATGGTTTTATGGGGGAGCATCCTGTTTCCATGCTGGGTTCCCTCAGGGCTCACGGTCAGGGCGGCTGTAATGTGACGGCTTGGTGGCTGCAACATCCTTTCTTTTACTGATATGGCACGTGGCATTCTTAGTTCACACCGAGGTGACTGGAAAGGGGTGGGTGTGGGACTCAGCAGCGTCGAGCACAGTAGACAGCAGAGGCAGGGGAGTGAAGAATTAGAAAATGCAGGACGGGGGTGGTTCCTAAGAAACCCGTCTGGGTGTGTTACCTGGCACTTATTGAAATCTGACTCCTACCCTCCCACAGAGACCAGGAGACGCGGTATCATCAGGGGTTGGCTGGAGCAAACAGTAAATTCTTTGGGCAGCCTTCAGTTTTTGAAGACAGGCTCTTTAAGGGAAGGGGCGTCATCCCAGGGATGTGCCTTGGAGCTGTTAGAAAGTATACATAGGGAACAATACTCAATATCCTGTGATAAACCTCAGTGGAAAAGAATATGAAGAAGAGGGGACTTCCATGGCGGTCCAGTGGTTAAGACTTCGCCTTCTAATGCAGGGGGTGTGGATTCAATCCCTGGTCAGGGAGCTGAGATCCCACATGCCTCGCGGCCAAAAAACCAAAACGTAAAACAGAAGCAGTATTGTAAGAAATTCAATAAAGACTTTAAAAATGGTCCACGTTAAAAAAATCTTTTAAAAAAAGAATATGAAAAATAATATATATATGTATGACTGAGTCACTTTGCTGTACAGCAGAAATCAACACAACATTGTATATCAACTATACTTCAATAAAAAAAAATTTTTTAAAGTATGTTAGTGTTTGTTCTAGTCTTTTTTTTTTTTGCGGTACACGGGCCTCTCACTGCTGTGGCCTCTCCCGTTGTGGAGCACAGGCTCCGGACGCACAGGCTCAGCGGCCATGGCTCACGGGCCCAGCCACTCCGTGGCACGTGGGATCCTCCTGGACCAGGGCGCAAACCCGTGTCCCCTGCATCGGCAGGCAGACTCTCAACCACTGCGCCACCAGGGAAGCCCTGTTCTAGTCTTTATGGGCCCAATTGAGAAGTGGGCTCAGAGGAGCTGGGCTGGACTTCGGTCAGGGACAGTCTTTGTCTAGCTCCAGCCACCAGCACAGTGCCTGATGTGTGAGCTAAAATCCTGCCTGCCGTATCAGTAAACAAGGATATTGCAGCCATCGAGCCATCACATCACAGCCGCCCTGACCGTGAGCCCTGGGGGAACCCAGGATGGAAACAGGATATGCCCCCCCATCTAGCAGGCAGCTGCTGCAGTCACCCCCACGGTGCACCCTTTGGAGACTCAGAATGAGAAGCATCGGATGCTGGCCCCAGGTAGCTGAGGTGCCTATCAAAGGAGGGATTTCAGTGAACCCAGACTCTTGTATCTGCCCATACAGAGAAAAGCACTAAATTCTTTACCTTAAGCTATCTGGTTTTCTTTTATTAACGGTAATCTTTTGAGGTTCCGACTACCTGGTCTTTGTTGCAAAAACTCCTCTATATCCTGGCTTCTCCCTGCCCCCGCACCCTGCACCCTTTGCCTCTTCCGAACAGTTTCCCAGAGTTCTCTGAGATGCCGTGTCCTGGGCTTAAGTCCTCAGAACGTTCACTGAATGAGACATAGCTCTCCACTTTCAGGTTGTACATATTTCTTTTCAGTCGACAAGTAAGTGCTCAGTAAACATTCATTGAATCAAGGAACAAAGGAGTGAACGAGTAACAGCCTGGTGTAGGTTGGCAGGTGGGTGCAGGGAGAAATGTAGGGCATTCTCTTACCCATGAAGAGCCCCAGGGAGGAGGGTGACATCTCTGCAGACTCCAGGCTGTGAAATCAGGCCACGTGCCTCCTGTTGCTCCCCCAGAGAGCACTGCAGTCCTTGTTCAAGAGCATCTGCAGAGATGCTTCCAAATCTTCATTGACCTTGACTCAATATCACTGATTCCAGAGAACAGAAGTTTTAAAAGAACCAACGTCAGGTTGTAATGGGAGCGTATTTGCAGTAATAACACATCTGTTGTGATGAAAGACCAACCAGAAAAACGCAGGCAGCTGAACGACACCCACATTTTTTATTCTTAACAAGATTAAATAGATTTACTTCTCTGATATCCTGTACACACCATGATCATCATTAACAATGAGCTGTTAGAAATGCCCTCCAGGTTTTCCCCTCAGCTGTATCACACTGTAAATATAAACATAGGAAGATGTATTGACACATGGATACCAACTCACACCCCAGAGGCACTGGAGAGATTTTTAGTAGACGGTTAACCCTCTTGAG
The DNA here is from genome assembly GCF_951394435.1 of Stenella coeruleoalba. Lineage (NCBI taxonomy): Eukaryota > Metazoa > Chordata > Mammalia > Artiodactyla > Delphinidae > Stenella > Stenella coeruleoalba. The sequence continues at coordinate 79,476,351 of NC_137162.1, read as the reverse complement.
TATCAACTCTGGCAGCTGAGCAATTTCAGAGGAAAAAGAAAGTAAATATCTTTTCCTTTCAAAGGAAAAAGAGAGGAAATAGAAGAGCCCTCAATCGGTGTTCTAATGTATTGAGTAACACCTTTTGCTGAAGTAAGAAATGAGTTCCTGTGAAGGCGTTTTGCTCATTTTCCTGTTGATAACCAGGATTATGTATTTCTTTTAAAAGATGAAACTGTTCCCAGGAAACTGTGATGGATAAGAGAATAAAACATTCATGACAGTTGGATGGAGGAGGCAAGAATTACACTCCAGTTTCTAAATTGCCGTGGAGTTGGTCTTTGTAGGAACGGAGCAGAAACTCAGCATCCCCGTTCTGAGCAAATATTTTGAAAAAGCAAATGCCGGAAATCCTGAGAGTTGAGATTTTCAGAGAAAAGTCACGAGAGGTAACAAGGTATTCAACAATTTGTTCAAGAAACGCATGCTGATGCTCAAAGTTTGCCAAGTAGCAAAGATGGAAAGCTAAATAGACATGACCCCTGTCCTCCAGGAGCTCGGAGACCAGTCCAGAAGAGAACTGTGTTTAAACAAATAATTACAGTAACTCCTGAGGAATTTTCCTAAGTGTTGGGCTGAGGAAAATGGGCCCATGATCAAATAAGTGTAAGAGACAACGGGTTAAATCAATTTCAGCGGGTTTTTGTTTTGTGTTAATTGTTTTTATTGCAGATCTTCTCAGAGCCTTTAATAAGCTAATGTACACTGTGGATCTTCTGGGGGGCGGTGGATATGTGTTGTGCAGCCCTTCCCGTCTCCCATAGTCCCCACCCCTAGAAGCTAGAGTTCCAAGGAACACACTTTGGGAACTGCACATGCAACACAGTGTTGCTGGAAGCATGCAAGAGAGCGGCTCTACCTGGAAGCATCAGGAAGGGCTTCTCAGAGAAGAGAGCATCTGATCTGGGTCTTCAAAAGTGCGGAGGAGGAATTTTCCATCCAGAGGATGGTGGAGGTGGAAGAAAGGCATCTCCAAGGTCATACAGCTGGTTCTAGCAGTCAGGGATGTGAGAGGTGGGTGTGGAGTCTGGGGAAGGCTGAGGTGTAGGGGTTTATCTGCTAGGTGCGTGGTCCTATGTCCTCATTCTGCAGCAGGGTCACCTGGGATGCTCTTTAGGGGTGCAGATGCCTAGGCATGCCTTATTCCTCCCTCCCTGAGATTATTTGGTTGGTCCGAGATAGGAGTCTGAGTACCTGTATTTTCATGTGATCCAGTGAGCAGACAGAGTTGCAAACTCCTGCTGCAGATGATGGAGAGCCATCAGGGGGGTTAAGTGGACAAGTTCAGAGTCCTTTCTCAGTGCCTCGCACCTGTCCTCATGCCAGTGACTGAACAGCTCCCCCTGTGCCCTGCATCATCGAAGCCCTAGAGATGAGGCTGGACAGACTCCTGCCCTCCTGGAGCTCACTCAAATCAGGAAGAACCGAGGCTCGAAGAATCCGTGCATAGCGGCCTATTTGGGGAAAGGGTGACGGATGCTGCAGAACGCGGCCGACCACCACGAGTGTGTGTGTGAGACATGGCCCAGAGGGCCGAGGGCCAGCGGAGGCATCCCGGTAGAAGTGACACTGAAGCTGAGCGCAGAGGAGTAGAAAGCAACAGACAGGAAGGAAAGGTGCGCAGGGAAGGTGAGCATGTCTGCAGGGAGAAGGCAGGTGGGTGATGGTTGGCATGGATCGTCTGAGCCTGGAGCTCTTCCGTTTCCGAAAGACCCCTCTGGTGACAGCGAGCGGCCATGAGAGGCTAGGACTCAATGCCAGGGGACCAGTTAAGAAACCAGCAACCGTGCCGGCCAGGGCGCTTTGGAAAATGAATGAGAGTGGAGACGGAGGAGGGACAAGACAGTTTAAAATATATCCGTGAGAATCAGCAGAATTTAGTGAAAAGCTACATCAGAAAGGAAGAACGTTGAAGCTATGATAGACTGGGTTTCGATATAGCTGTCAAAGGACTGGGCTTCCCCAGTCCTCGCCGTTGCAGCCAGCCAGCCCAGGGCGGGTTAAAATGTGATGGATAACTGGGGTCATGAGAGCATCAGAGTCCATGACGGGCAGTTAAGATTGAAGATGTACATGCTTTAGTTGATTCGCTCACCCCCCTTACTGACAGGTGCTCAGACTGTGGTGCTGTAATCACTGAACTGGGTGGCCTAAAATTTTATTATCGTTCACGTGCTCTTAAATAACACCTAGTGGTATGCCGAAGCGGGCTCGTGCCAGTTCACAAGAGGCAGTTGTACACATCTCCCAATTTCAAGTCCAGTGACATCATATTGGTAGCCTGAAATGGACCGTACCATCCGTGCTTACATCAGGGCAGTTGGAAAATGCTGCACATCGGGGCTTTTATTTTTGGAGAGCTGGTTTAGCACTTCCCAGGATATAGAGTAAATCGTCTGGATTGGACTGTGTGTGGCCTTCAAGGATTTTGAAAAAGGGAAACATACGAGACTCACTGTAAGGTGTTTTCTCTGTGCTTGGTCAGTATAACCTTGTCCTGAGCGGCTCTGATAAACCAGTTCCCTTGGGAAGCCTCCTGCTTGGTTGGTAGAAGGCATGCGTCCAGCCTAGTTTGATCGCCTTTGTGAAGGGGGTAGATATTCTGATTTCCTGGAAAGAAAAAGAAGTGATTATACTGTAGAAAATCATGCGCTGTAGAAAAAAGGGAAGAATGGGTCCCTATTTTTTGGCATTATTTTCCCTATATTGGCCTTGAGGGAAAACATACATAGAAAAGGGGGAAAATAAAGTCTGGGATAAGCACTGATGAGAGAACTTTTGTTGGAAATCTACAGCAGCCCTTGGCATTCCTAGACTTAACTCTTGCATTGGGGCCATTTGTAAGCACCCTTGACACCTATGATGTGGGCGGCTTGTACTTTGCTGAGGGACAGAGCTGAAACAGTCGCATGGGGAACCAGGCCAGCACCTGGCAACCTTGCCCAGCCCATGAGTGGACGAAGTAGTTGGCTCCAGGCCACATCGCTGCACTGCCGGGCAGTTTTGATTGATGCAGGGTCCCACTCAGTCCCCACCACCACCGTGCCAGGAAGATAGGGACAGGCCCGCTTCACAGAGGCAGGAGCTGAAATATTTAGGTACGGATTATAATCATCTCTAGTGACTTAATGGGCTCTGAGGACAAACGCTTAAGGATGTCAAAGGCCTGGGACTTCCCTGGTGGTCCAGCGGGTAAGACTCCGCGCTCCCAATGCAGGGGACCCAGGTTCAATCCCTGGTTGGGGAACTAGATCCAGCACGCATGACGCAACGAAGAGTTCACATGCCGCAACTGAAAAAAGATCCTGCAGCCGAAATGAAGATCCTGTGCCGCAGCTAAGCCACAGTGCAGCCAAAATAATTAATTAACTGAACTAAAAAAATATTAAAAAACAAAAATGTCAAAGGCCTAAGGAGTATACGGGTAGTGAGTAGATGTATTGAACATTTGGTGTGAAGGCTGTAGGTAGTCAGTTTTAAAACCTGACCAGGGCTTCCCTGGTGGTGCTGTGGTTGAGAGTCCGCCTGCCGATGCAGGGGACGTGGGTTCGTGCCCCGGTCTGGGAAGATCCCACATGCCGCGGAGCGGCTGGGCCCGTGAGCCATGGCCGCTGGGCCTGCGCATCCGGAGCCTGTGCTCTGCAACGGGAGAGGCCGCAACGGTGAGAGGCCCGCGTAACGCAAAAAAAAAAAAAAAAACAAAAAACCTGACCAATCTTTTGTTTGTTTTCATGACAACATGTTTAGCACATATTTGCTTAAGAAAAATCAGTCCCAAAAAATGGAACAAGAGAAATGATCTTCAGAGTCACCTCGCAATGCCACCGAACACAGTAAACTACGATTGATATTTTTGTGAAAAAACCTTACTATTTAATAATAGATACCACTAGATATGTGTGACCGTAGTTCAGAATAAATTTTTATATTAGATTTTAAGAAGCATTTTTAAAGATTTTAAGTTTTTTCAATAAGTTTTATTGAGATGTAACTCGCAAACCACACAATTCACCTGAAGTGTGCGATTCAGTGACTTTTAGTGTATTCACAGAATTATGTAACCGTCACCACCTTTAATGTTAGTACATTTTTATCACCCCCCAAAGAAACTTCTTACCCATGAGCAGTCCCCCCGGTTGTCCCCCCACCCCAGCCCCCTAGGAACCACTAGTCCACTCTCTGTCTCTATAAATTTGCTTCTGGACGTTCTGGACGTTTCATATAAATGGGGTCATACACGATGTAGTCTTTTACTTAGCATGTTGTTTTCAGGCTCATCGATGTTGTAGAATGTATCAGCACGTCATTCCTTTTTACGGTTGAATACTGTTCCTTTCTGTGGATACACCCACGTTTTCGGTATTCATTCATCAGTTGGTGGCCATTTGGGATGTTTCCATGTGGGGCTATTATGAACAATGTTGCTGTGAACATGCATGTACATGTCATTGTATGGACACGTGTTTTCATTCTCTTGGGTACATACCTAGAGGTGGGATTTCTGGGTAATAATAATAACTCTATGTTGAACCTTTTGAGGAGCGGACAGGTTGTTTTCTGAAAGTGTCTGCACATTTTACAATGCTACCAGAGTGTATGAGGTTTTCCCCTCAATTCCTCTACCTCCTCTCCAACCCTTGTTGTCGTCTGACTTTTTGGTTCTAGCCATCCGAATGGGTGTGAAGTCGTATCTCCTTGTGGTTTTGATTTGCATTTCCCTGAGGTCCGTTGATGTTGTGCATCTTTTCATGTGCGTCCGTTGGCCATTTGTATATCTTTTTCAGAGAAATGGATGTTCAGATCTTCTGCCCTTTTTTATTTTTCAATTTTTAAAGATTGAATTGTTTTGGAGCAGTTTCAGGTTTATAACAGAATTGAGAGAAAGGTACACAGATTTCTCATACACCCCCGACCCTGACACATAAATGGCCTCCATTATCAACATCACTTACCAAAGTGGTACATGTTTTACCAAGAATGAACCTACACTGACACATCATAATCACTCACCGTCCATAGTTTACCTTAGGGTTCACTCTCGGTGCTGGACAAATGGGTAACGACATCTCTCCATCATTATAATGTCATACAGGATATTTTCACTGCCCTAAAATTCCTCTGTACTCTGCATATTCATTTTTCCACCCTTCTACCACACCCCCTCTCTGGCAACCACTGATCTTTTTGATCTTTTTACTGTCTCCGTAGTTTTGCCTTTTCCATAATATCATATGGTTGGAATCCTATCATCCTTTTCACATCAGATTCTTGCACTTAGTAATATTCCATTGTCTGGATAGACCAGTTTATTTACCCATTCACCTACTGAAGGACATCTTGGTTGGTTCCAGGTTTTGGCAGTTATCAACGTAGCTGCTGTCAACATCCGTGTGCAGGCTTTTGTGTGGGCATAAGTTTTCAGCTTCTTTCAGTAAATACCAAGGAGCACGATGGCCAGATCATATGGTAAGAGTAGGTGCCGTTTTGAAAGACACTGCCAAACTGTCTCCCAGAGTGGTTGCACCATTTTGCATTTCCACCAAGAATATGGCAGAGTCTCTGTTGCTACACATCCTCGCCAGTATTTGGTGTTGTCAGTGTTTCAGATTTTGGCCCTTCTAATGGATGTGTAAGGGTATTTCATCGTTGTCTTAATTTGCATTTCCCTGATGACATATGATGTGGAGCATCTCTTCACCTGCTTATTTGCCATCTGTACATCTTCTTTGGTGAGGCATCTGTTTGGTGAGGTATTCTTTGGCCCATTTTCAGCTTTTTTTTTTTTGCAGTACGCGGGCCTCTCACTGTTGTGGCCTCTCCCGTTGCGGAGCACAGGCTCCGGACGCGCAGGCTCAGCGGCCATGGCTCACGGGCCCAGCCGCTCCGCGGCATGTGGGATCTTCCCGGACCGGGGCACGAACCCGTGTCCCCTGCATCGGCAGGCGGACTCTCAACCACTGTGCCACCAGGGAAGCCCTCACCTTTACCTATTTTTAAATTGAATTGCCTTTTTATTATTGAGTCATCAGAGTTCTTACATATTTTGGATAAAAATCCCTAGTCAGATATGTGGTCTGGGAATATTTTCTCCCATTCTAGTTGTTATCTTTTCACTTTCTTGCTGGTGAGAAGCATATGAGTTTGCTATTTTTCCTGTGTCTTCCTTTCTGACAAAACGCCTTACCAGATGCTCTAATTCACGTAACTTCACCTTGTGAAACCCCCATCTCCCAGAAAACTTCCATATGGAGCTAGGAAGCACTCATATTGTCTTTTCTTTCTTCAGATTGAATTTTTTTTTTCCTAGAGGCACAACTTCCTTTCCTAAAAACGAGTCATTTTAAAGGCATTAGAATTTTCCTGAATCTCGTCCAAAGTTTAAAATTGAAGTCCAAGAAAGAATAGCCTCTTTATTTTACCTGCAGAAGAGTCTCTGAAATGCAGGTGGGTCCCATCGATCTACAATACTCTCAGCTTCCTAGCAGCAGCAGCTGCAAGACAGACCTCCTCATTTTGGCCGTTGTGCACTTCTGGAGGTATATTTAGGTTGCCTCTGTTTAGTGTTCCCAGAATAGCCATAGTCTTTTGTTTCTCTGCATTCCTTTTAGTTTTATTCCTTCCTGGCCCAAATTAAGAGTGATGCACTAGACGATTTCCAAAACCCTTTCTACCTCAGAAGGTCCGTGCTCTTAACCACTTGGACTGGCCACAGGGTATCATCTGTAAGCCATACCCAAAGCCCAGGCAGGACTGAACTTTTGCCAAAGTCCAAGCGAGGCCCCAGCTGTGGATCAGATTAGGTACATGCTTTCCACATCCCAGCTTGATACTGTCACGACCATTCAGATTCATAGAGAGGTTTCCTACAAGTATGTATCTGAGTGGAGACAAATTATGTTTACCTATATCATTTCTGGACAGGGTTGTGGATGCATATTTTGCAATGAAAGTGACTTTTTTTTAATTCCATTTCAGACTAACACCTTAAATTATCTTTTTGGTTTTGTTTTTGGTTTTTTGTTTGTTTGTTATCTTCAATGAGCTCCAAGGATAGTTGAATGGAAGCCTCTGTGGTTTATTTTTCCCATCTCATGAATGAACCAAATAATGCTTCCAGGGCCACGGGTGAAGTGTGCCTTAAACTCTGAGAATGCCACTGCCGGGGACAGATTTTCAAGCATAGTCATCATGTCTTAGATGTTTTAGGCTGCTTCTCATCCCAAATTAGAATACCGCTGTCAATAGAGCATTTGATGCCAGCCCGCTTTAAAGAAGCAGTCAAGGTGAAAACAAAAATCGATGAGCTGCTCTCATGTTTCCCATAAGCTGGGCCCCTCACAGAGCTGCACCAGGCTTGGTTCTCACCGCCAAAAGCAGGGAATTCAAGACTTGAATGCAAGTGTCCATGACAGTTTCCTTTTTTAATTATTTTATTTATTTTTTTAAATTAAAACAAAGTTTTTTTATTGAAGTATAGTTGATTTACAATGTTGTGTTAGTGTCAGGTATCCAGCAAAGTGATTCACATATATATATATATATATATATATTCTTTTTCATATTCTTTTCCATTATGGTTTATCACAGGATATTGAGTACAGTTCCCTGTGCTATACAGTAGGACCTTGTTGTTTATCCATTCTATAGAGAATAATAGCTTGCATCTGCTAATCCAAAACTCCCACTCCATCCCTCCCCTGTCCCCCCTCCCCCTTGGCAACCACAGGTCTGTTCTCTATGTCTGTGGGTCTGTTTTGTAGATGAGTTCATTTGTGTCCTATTTTAGATCCCACATATAAGTGATATCGTATGCTATTTGTCTTTCTCTGTCTGACTTCATTTAGCATGATCATCTCTAGGTCCATCCATGTTGCTACAAATGGCGTTATTTCGTTCTTTTTTATGGCTGAGTAGTATTCCATTGTGTATATGTACCACATCTTCTTTATCCATTCATCTGTCGATGGACATTTAGGTTGCTTCCATGTCTTGGCTATTGTGAATACTGCTGCTATGAACATTGGGGTGCACGTATCTTTTTGGATTATAGTTTTGCATGATGGTTTCCTTTTGATGGTCTGGTTTTTTGTTTCCATTTTTATAGTTTTCCAAGAAGACTGGGCTTAAAGGAGGGGTAAGGTGGAGATGGAAAGGGGGCATGTTTTAGACAGCATCAGGGAAAGAAATCAAGCTTGAGAGAAAGAGGGGATCGTGAATTGTGTCACACTTTGTACATTTGAGCTTTCAGGAGGTAGAGAGAATGGATCAGACCAAATAAATCCAAGCTGAGAAGTATTTGTATTAATAAACAATATGTAATGGGTATACACAAATCCATTAATAAAATAATGTCTAATAATAATTTCTACCCCAGGCCCTGAAACTGAGGTCATGGGGCAGCAAGGAGCCCAGCCAGGACGCAAGGCGATGGCCATCCTCCCGTCTAAGACAGATGCTGACCCATTAGCCTTTTCACTCATGTACACTCAAGGGCAAAATCTAAAGCTACATTGAAGCGGGAATGAAAAGGTGAAGGAGACAGAGGACAGGGAAAGATTTCACTGAGATTGGAGCAAAGGCAGAAGCAGTCAGGTCAAGCCAACTGGTCATTGCTGAGCCCAGGAGATCCCCACCCAGGTAGGAGGGTGACCAATGCCTCTCACCAACTCAAGAGCTTTCAAGGTCTGCACTCCTTCCCTCCTGCATGAAGAAGTCAATGCTCTTATGAAAGCACCTTTCTCACTCCTACCTTCTCTTTGCTCATTACTAGCATGTTCTGAAAATTTATACAGCAAGGATATAAAAAGGATGTGAGAAAGCAAAATATTTAAAATACAGAGAACAGAACTGTATATTTATTTTTGATATTATAATAGACACTTCTGCAAAGACAGAGGCACAATGGCTCTAAAAGCACGGATGTAAAAAGATTTTCTATAAAAAAGAAGAGAAATTGTCTAAATATTTTAGAAGAAAAACCAACCACACCATTATTTTATGTACTCCTGTACATGAAGACTTTTCCTGTTATTATTAGCATTTGTGTGTTTACAAGAGACATATTTTTAGACCCTTTAAGCTATTCTTAAGCATCAAGATTGGTCTCAAGCCCCTCCTCTACTGAACAACCTTCTCCTTTAGAGAAGTGTCGCGGAGAAAGTGAGTGAATCACTGTTTTTATTTGTGGTGGTTAGAAAAAAATGGGGAAAAAGTGGTAGCCTATTTAGTTTTTCTCTGAATATATATAACATATATATTATAACGTATATGTTATATATATAATGTATATTATTATATATATGTTATATATATATATATATGAATGACATGGTCTACAGATGAAGGAACTATGTAGTGTATGTGAAGATCATATTGGATAAAATGTATAGTTTGTTTTTTCTCTAGAACTTTCCCTTTGTTGTGTTATTGAACTTGTTTTATCAGCTGTGTTAAACGTAAACTCTTTTGTGTAAGTACACCATACGTTATTTCTCATTTCCCTGTGGTTGAACATTTAGGTTGTTTCCAACTTTTTACTTATTAAGACGAAAACTTGGATGAACATCTTTGTAATATATCTCTAGTCACATCAGGTGATTTCTTGGGAGAAATTCCTAAAAATGGAAATAGTGGGTAATAAGCCGTAAAAGCTTTTATTTTGTAGGAATTTCAATAGATTCTGCCAACTTTCAGAAAGGGTATATTTTTGCTCCCATCAGTAGTACACGAAACTTCCCAAGACAATCATCTTAAAAGCAAAATGGGGACTGACAAAAATCCAAGAACAAATTTTGGGTAGATAATTTCAAAACGTTCCCATTGGCTAGAAAATCATACTTGTGTTGACGTGCTCTAGCGAACGTAAACCAAGCCTAGTGGTCTCACCAACGAGTGCTCTGGGCTGGTCCCTGATCCATTGCCTCAGATGTGCCCTTGAAGCACTGAGAAGCTCACCTTTGTCAAAGTGACAAGGAGTTATTCATTGGAACATATTTCTGGAATCCACAAGACAGAAATACTCTAATACCAGCAAGATAATTTTAGGAACAGCCATGCATGCCTTTAACCCTCCAAACCCCACCGGAGCTTTAGGGAAACCTTGAGGCTTGTCCCCTTGTTCCACATTAGCCACTCATTTGGGCGGGAAGGCGTAACCAACTGCCTCAGTCAGGAGGAGGATGTAACCTCCAGACCTCTGGCCTCTTCTTGCTTTTGTCCAGAATTGGTGGGACCTTCTCTTTCAGCCCCCAAGCAAAGAACAGACTTGGCCTTAAGCAGGAATTTGGTTTGTTTGCTTTTGCCAAAAAAAAAAAAAAAAAAAAGAGGTGCGTTCCTTGTATCTGATTAAATTGTGGAACATCTTTCTTCCTTTGTCCTGCACCTGTTTGTCTGGTGACTGCTGCAGCCAGTCCCCCATATGCCCAGTACAGGTGAATAGATACCTTATGCAAAACAAGGGAGAAAAGGGCCATTCTCAGTGCTTTGGGGGAAGACACAATTGTTTCTTTGGAGCACTTTATACTTTTGGGCCAGTGGATCATTTGGTAATCATCTCTTGACAGGCACAGTTGTCACTCTCACGCAGGGAGTTCACAGAGTTCCACTGGACTCGGTCAGCTGTGCTCTGAGATATGGCCTCAGCATGTCATGCGTGGGGTGTCACTGTTCAGAACTCACCTTCACTGTCACCGAGCAGGGAGCACACCCCCAGGAACAGAATATGCGCTTCATTGAAGCCTTTCAGCGAAGTGATTGGTAAGCGTGAGTTCCAGAGAGCAGGAATGCTAGAGCCACACTCGGGTCCCTCCCCCACCAAGAACCTGGCTTTCCTGGCCTCCACCAGGGCCCCCCTTTCTCTGAAACCAGAGACTGAGGTGGCAGAAAACAGCCAGAGGCCAGGGCAGGGCCTGAGGGCTTCTGAAGACAGCAGCTTGGCCAAGAGTGAAACCTTCTGCTGGGAGCAACGTGCTTTGTTCTTTGGGTGGAAGCAGGGGGCACCAGTAGCCAGAGGAAAGTTTGTCCTCAGGGAAAAAAAGAGCCAGACCAAGACTTCGGGGAAAGCAGTCTAGCAAGGAGGAGGGTTTTAGGCACAGGAATTCCGGGGTCAGGTCAACAGAAGACACTTCCCAGGACGTTTTGCTTGGCAAGGAGGATGGTGGACCTGGAGCCGGGGGTGGGGGTAGAGGAAGGGGCAGGTGAGGGGCGTGTAGCAGCTGCTGGCACTGGGAAAATGCGGGGGGGCTGAGCTCTTTCCTGGATCCACCAGCCTAAACGAGGAACCGAAGAGGAGAGCCAGGTCCTCAGGAGAGGAAAGAAGCCAGCGGGGGTCAGGGATGGCGTGAAGAGCACACAGGAAGTTGTGCTGCCTGGAGGTCCTTGGACGAAGGGGCAGGACTTCCCTGATTCCTGCAGGGGCTGCTTCAGGACACGCATCCTGACCGAACCTGCCTCTTGCAGTCTGCTGCTCTGGACTCAGCTTCTTGTCCTTCTCCACCACTGGCAGGTTCCAGCTCTTTCTGCCCTGGTGATTTTTCATTCCTTCCCTCAATGATGCTTACGTAGGCCCTGTTCGTGGGCAAGGTCCCTGCCTCCCAGGGTTTACAGCCCAGCAGGAAGCTGAAGAGTATACAGCTAACTGCAGGGCGGGGCAGAGGTGATCACCGCCTCGGACAAATGCAAAGGGCGTTCTGAGTCAGAGCGGGCCCCGAGCTCAGAAATCAGAACTTTCGAACTAATGTCCGCCCAACTTGAATGGTCCTCAGGGAACGGCACCCTTGCCTGTGGGCGCTGCCCTGTCCTGCGCTTAGTAACTCGTGAGTGGAGTGGCTCCTTCCCAAACCCACACATCTTTCCTCTTTTCAAGCCGAGTCTGAAGGCCAGTCGCTTTGTTTCACCCTTGGAAACAAACACCAGCCAAGGGAGTCTGCCCCGGGTGTTGACAGGGATGTGAGGTAGGTCAGTATCCTGGCTCCCACCCCGCAGAGGAGGAAGAGCAGGGGGATCGGACGGGAGGCCAGCTGGGGTGGATGAATCATCCGGAAGACGGCAGGCAGCTGTTTCTGAGCTAAATGCCATCTGATCGGGCTCCGCACCTTGAGTCCACTGTCCTGGTCTCTAAAGCACTTCCTCTGAGATGAAGCCAGTGAGGGCCAGAGAGCCCTGGGCACGGGGGAATCAGCCAGCGCGGTTAGTCACCCCTGGCACCACGCGGGCGGAAGGCACGGTCCTGGAGGAGGGTGAAGCCGACAATTCTAGAAGAACTCTGGGTCCTGTGAATTTCCCCCCTCCCTCCTCCATCCTCCCTCCTCCTTCCCTCCCTCTCTCCCTTGTTTCCTTCCTGCCTTCCTTCCTGCTTTGAGCACCTACTACAGAAGCCATACACTGTGTTCGGCCCTGGAGATAACAACAAAACAGAGATGGCCCCTCCCCATTAAAGAACCTGGTGGGAGAGACTGAAAATAGCGCCGGATGTGTTCTGGGTGCCTGCCATCCGCCACATGCTATTGTAATCACTTACCATAGTGTCAGTTCCTTTACTCTTCACAACAACACCATAGGGTATCTACCAGTACTATCTCCATTTTAAGGATGAAATGGCTGAGCCTGGAGAGATTGAACAACTTGCCCTAATGAAAACACTTATAAGCAGTGCCCCTTTCTCTACTGACTCAGGGTGTTGGAAGGGATTCGTGGCAGCTGGCATGTCCATTTCCCAAGGTGGAAGAGAACAGTCATTTCTTGAGTACCTACTGGGGACCAGACACTGTGTGGTCCCTCTACACCCCTCAACTGTGTTGGCACCTGGCTAGGTCTCCGAAGTCCCAGGAGAGGGACCCCCAGGCTAATCCAGGCATTCACCTAGGAGCGCCCCCTGCTCTCCCTGAGCACAGGACAGCCTAGGAGCCACAAAGGAAACTACCGGACATCCTGTTCCCACCTCTGTGCCTCCCCCATCGCTCATCATGATCCCAGCTCTGGGCCCGGCATGACCACAGGGCCAGCTGTTGTCTAATCACCATGGAGAAAGCTTGGAGGTGCCTGGACAGGATGTGTCTGGAAGCCCACTGGTGACATCCAGTGATCTGGCCTCTTGATGTCCTGCCTGGAGTTATCCAACCTTGACATTTCTCCTTAGAGAAAGAGGAGAAATCCTACGGAACCGCAGTGAGTCTGGGTTCATCCTGGTCATACACATGGCTGAAGAAGAGAAGGGAGATGTGAAGATGGGGAAGGCCACCCTCTTGTTTCCTGCACTTGCACTTGAAGTTACTGGAAAAGGTTATCAATTATTCCTGCCGGATCAGGGCAATGAGCTGCCCAGTGCATGAGAGTTAATTTCTTTTAATCATGAGACTTTCTCTCCTGTTGGAAATACCAATGTTTGCTCCACTCTGAATGCTGCAGACCGACTTATTTGGGTAAAAGTCCATTTCTGGTTCCTGGAACGAATTTAAGTGATTATTTTTAAATGCTGGTAACCACAAAAATAATTTATTACTCTTCTACTTAATACTGTAGGAGGACGATGAAACAGTGTTAATAGTTCAGAGTGAATTAATTGAAGTGGTCTGCTTTCTGGCTATTGAAAATCTTAGCTGGATTTTACATTTTTATTATTTATTTTGAACCGATTAAGTAAAGATCTTCACATACAAAGAATATTATTGTTAACAATATTTTTCAAATCACGTGGATTATGACCCATGAGGAAGGTATAAAACCAACTAAGGTGATCACAGTCGGCATTTTTTTGCAATGAAAGAACACAAAAGAATAGAACAAGATGAATAGAAAGAATAGAATAGAACAGCCCAAACATGGTAAAAGGTATATTTTATTAAATATTAAAGTCAGTTATATATATGTTTGTATATGTAAAATATATTTTCCCAATTTTAAAGATGATATATAATTTACAAACAGTAACGTTCATCCTTTTTACTGTACAACTTTATGAATTTTGACGAACGTAAATGTGTTTCTAACTTTGTCCAAAGAGTGAGAAAACCACTTAAAGCAAGAGTCTACTTAACTAAGTGGAGATATTCACAAAGAATAAGATCCTTTTAAGGCCTTTGGAGGCAGTGACCATTGTCTTATCTAAGAAGATAATTTCACACACCCCAAATTTTAAAGCCAGACAGGATCTTGGAAGCTATAGAGTCAGTGGTTTTCAGAACTTTCTTTTTACAGTGACAGCATTTTTATAAACCAGGTCTAACATGGAACCCCGACAGGTCAAACTAGAGTTGCTTTGCGTAGAGACCAGGAAACACAGTTCGAAAACCCTCTCGGGCCCCAATTAGGAAACCGAGGCCGAGATAGGCTGAGTGACCACTCAAGGTTGGCCCCTCCGATTGGCAAGGCTGGAGTTCAAACTCCAGCTCCTGGCTGTTGGTCAAGACATTTTCCATGCTGTCTTGGCCTCAAGAGAATCATAAGTACCACTTAACCCCACCAAAGAGATTGGATGCCTTCTTGGAATAGTACAGTTGGACTGTGGGTATTCATATACCAGCACAGAGGAAAGAACAGGCCAGTGACCCCCATGGATGTCAGAAGTACGAGTCTGCTCAGGAAGGCAGGACAGGGTATTTGGGCAACGCGAGTTGTTTCGGGAGGCTGGAGCCTGAGTGTAAGCCCAGAGCTGGGAGCCCAGTGCCAGGAGGAAGCATGGTGAGCCTCCAGAGTTTGAGGAATCAGCCAGGCCCTGCATAGCAGCCCCTTCCTGGTGATTCACCCCTCAAGGGTCATGGGTGGATCCCCACCGCTGGGTTGCAATTGAAATAGAGCCACTTGGTGGTAGGAAAACCTGGCTGTTTCACCTCCTTTCTTCTCTGGGCCCCCTCTTTTTACTTCTTCCTCTCTGGTTTGCAAGTGGGAAGTGGGGAGACGGTAGAGACGCTGTTGGGGGCAGGCCAGGGAGTGTCACAGTCAGGCTTGTGGTGTGTAAGTTCTGCGTCAAAGCCTTGTTACCCTCGTATCTATTCAGTGAACTTAACTTCAGTGATCGGGCTATAATACTAAGGACACAAAGACCATGTCGTCTTTATGAGCGCACCGTACCAGGCAGCCACAAACTTCCATTAAATATCCCCCCTCCTCAACCGCACTGATGAAAAGAGAAAAACAAACGAGGGAGTGGGGTTAGTGACAAAGAACAGGCTTCTGTCCGAACAGCTGCCATCTTATGTAGAGCTAAGGGAAGGCTTGGCTTTGCTGGGCGAACCACCATACCATACGTTTTCAGAAGATGACAGGGAAGATCTGGTAATGAATATGACCCGAAAAGTCACCCCAGATCTCCTTTCAGATAAATCCCTGTAATACTAAATTTAAGACAGGTGGATGCCCAATGATATCGTTCAGTTATTAGCTCACACTCCTACCCTCCAAAGAGAAATGGAGGTAAGAGGTCAAATGCTCCATCCTCTGGCCTGGATATTACTTATACAAAGTTGTTTCCATTGATATTTCAGGGATCATGTCTCTCTCTTTGTTGAAAGAATTATTAGCACCTTTTTTTGGTAATTTGAGATTTAGGTGTTAAGTGGGGAACTTGGTGATTTTCTAGATATCCCTGAGTTAGATCATCATAGCCTAACTCCAGCATAGAGTTTTAACTTGTTGGAATTCTCAAAATACTAGTGTGTACTCATACACCAGTACACAGTTAACTTTCTAGAATAATTTTATGTATGTAAGTTTTTAAATTGCATCCGCATCACACCTACTCCCAAAAAAGATGTATGCTGAGGGGTAGCAGTACTCATATGGAAATCAGCAGGGACTCCTGATGTAAAGTGGAGTGCAGGAAGTTTGTTTTTTATTTCAGGAGGGAGAGTAAGTTTTTTTGTTTGTTTGTTTGGAACACAAGGTGAGGGAGTACCCAAGGCTGATCGAGTTGAATATAGAAAAAAAAGAACAGCACTGAGTACTTAAAATTAAGGGGAGGAAATTGAGAATTGGTACCGCCTCTTTGGTAAGCAGAAATTGACAGCCATGAAGAGGTGATGATCTCTCAGGTATCATAAGGTCCTGGGGTATCCTGCAGGGGGAAAAGAAGTTTAGGTAACAGTTAGTTAATGAGTGAAATTAATGACAGGGGTATTTAATATTGATAACATTTAATTACCTATTTGGCTTGTACATAACATTGCGATAAATAGAAAGTAGATAACCTAAAAAACAATCAGACAGATATTTATTGGACAGTTTGGCTGTGACCTGTGCAGTAGAATGAGTGTGGAGAGTTCAGACAAGCGTGAGCATGATGAGCTTTTCCAAAACCACATTCAAATGAAAGGAAATGTCTCCCACCTCAGCTGGAATAGTTAGGTGGACTTTTTGCATTTTACATTTATAATGTAAGAGAATAGCAGAGCAGTGGTAAGTGTAGGCTTTTGATTCATTCAGACTTGGATTGAAATCCCTGCTCAGCCTTGACCTTTGACCTGGGACATTTTAGTTAACCTCTCCTCACCTCAGTTTCCCCATCTGTAAAACAAGGTAACAGTGATTTTTACAGAGCTTTTGTGAGTAGAAGATGAAATGCTTTATGTAAAACACTTAGCACAGTACTTGAAACATAGTGCTCAAAAAATGGGTGCTGTTATGATGTGATATTTATTTTAGTTACTGGGTATATAGTAAATGTTGATTGATGAACTTGATGAAATAACACATAAGAATATTATAGAAGAGGTTTGTTTTTTGGTTTGTTTTTTGGTTTGTTTTTGTTTTTTGCTTTAAGCTTATTTGTGCTTAATATTTACGAGGAAAGGAATGGCTTAGTGACTTACTGTAATGTCATCTCGGGATCTGGGGACAAGCTCCCTGTGAGAGGCGCACAGCGTGGAGGCTACCACTAGAGGGCTCTGAGGAGACCCTAAAAACCTTTCCTTGGCTATAATGATGAGGCAGCAACCCTGGGAAGCCCTGGCTTTTTGGAGACCCAGGAGCCATTATATTCATCACGGCTGTTCAAGAGGGCAAGTAATAACAAGAAGCCTACAAGAGCAGCTTGTAGCAACCACTTTTACCAGAGACCTGGGAGCATGCAGGTGGATGTCACCAGAGACAGCTGGTAGGTGCCAGGCTAGGGAAACCCTGTAGCTCTGAGGTCACCCTCCGCCTCCGCCATGCCACTGAGTCACCCTGATGGGTGCTGAGAATATGCCGTCACAGAGTAGAACGTCAACTTTGAGACAGGAAACCAGGTGGGGGGGGGTGTCCGAAAGTCTGGGTAAGGACTTAACAATAACAACGAAACCCACCTTGAGTCACTACGGAGCCTTCAGATTCCCAGTGGAGACTGAGACCAAAGCGGATCACTGATGGCTGCGCGTGCGTGAATGAGATGCCCATAAAACCCTTGGAGTTTGGGGGCCACACAAGTCCTGTGCATCCTACCTGCAGAGATGATGGCAGGGTGTTTTTGATGGTGCATTATCATGGGATAAACGTCCTGGGTACCAGGGAGTCACTCAGGGATCGCCCAGCTAGTGATGCAAGAGGTATGTCATTGCTTTTTATCAAGCATCATTGGTCAGTGGCTTACAGGTGGGTCTGAGTGGGAGCAGTGAGACCAGTGCCTGCAGAGGCAAAAGCTGCAGCGAAAACCTGGGATCTGGGCGGAAATGAAGCTTTCCCCGCTTCCCAGGGAGTTTGGCCTCTCCGGACTGGGGCAGGGGCAGAAATCTCAAGCCTTGGTTTTCTTGTGGCTGCCCTGCTTCTCTGGACTTGGCATCGTCTCCAAAAGAAAAAAGAGCTGGCCGCCGGGGTCAGGCAGAAAATGTGCCCTAGACTCATTCAAAGACGTTAATGCCAGCCGCGGGAAGCTTCGCTCCGTAAACCAATAATTCAGGAATTTGCGCAGGGAGGAGGCAGCTCTCCGTCCGAAGTCGAACAACTCCCCGTTTAAACTTGTGAAGCGCTGAGGCTAAGTTTGCAGGGCCTCCCTCCCCTGCGCTGGTCACAGGAAAGGGCAGGGGCTGCCGGGGAGCTGCGGGCCGGCCCGCTGCCCGGAGGCTGCACCCGGCGCCGGGCTCCGAGGGAGGAAGCCGGGCTGCGGGGCTGGGCGGCCCGGGGCGGGGGGCGGAGCAGGTGAGCCCGCGGGGTGGGAGCGGGGAGCGCACTTGTACGTGACGTTGGAGTTTGCGGCAACCTCGGAGCGGGAGGCTGTGCGCGCGGGTGCGGAGTGGCTGCGCGGCCGGAGGCGATGCGCTCCGCGGGGCGGCCGCCGCAGTGAGCCCCGCGCGGACACGGCAGCCCGGGAAGGCAGGGCCGGGGCGGCCAGCCGCTCGCGCTCCTCCCCGGAGGAGGCCCCCGGGCCCGCGAGGCGCTCTCCAGCCGGCCCCAGCATGTAGGCGATCGGCGGCGGCGCTCCTGCAGGCGGACGGCTCATCATGAAGAAGCACTCGGCCCGGGTGGCCCCGCTCAGCGCCTGCAACAGTCCGGTCCTGACCCTCACCAAAGTGGAAGGTAACGGCCCGGGGCGGCGGGGCCTGGAACGGGAGCCCGGCACCCTGTTACCTGTGGCCCCTGGGCAGCGCCGCGCGCCTGCGGGGCTGGCGACTCGGCCGCCCGGCTGCCCCGAGATGCCGCGGGCTGCCCACCCGGCTGCCTCATTCCCGGGCTCCTCGGCTCCTTCCAGGCCTGTCCTGAGCCCCCTGGGTCTGGAGCATCCCGCCGCCGCCCCCCATGCCCGCAGGCTGACCAGAGGCGTTGCTCAGCTGCCGGAGGCGAGGCGGGAGAGGGTTGGCTGCCGCAGGCTGAGACATCCCCCCCCCCCACGCCCCGCCTCGCCTCGGCTCGCTCTGAGGCTTCCCCAGCCCACCAGCCCAGTGATGCCCCGCTCCGTGGCAGGGCCAGCAGGTGAGCGCAAAGCCACCAGCAGCCTGGAAACGTCTTCTTTCCCCCCAGTCCGGGGACTTGAGGCAGAACCCAGGGCAAGGAAGAGACCCCCGGCCCCGGCGGCCCCGGAGAGCTGTGCCTTACTCAGACCCAGCGGGCATCCCGCAGGAGCACAGAAGACCTTGCTTTCCCATGGCAAGCATGGGACGGGCAGCAGAGAGAGCCAGCCTCAGCCCCGGACTCCTCCTCCCAGGAAGCAGAGGCGAAGTGGCCGAGTCTCCCTAGAGCTGGCTCTGTTGGCCAGGTGGGGGGCTGGGAAGGGACCGGCAGCAGGGAGAGGAAAGCAGACCCCCCCTCAGTTCCAGGCCCTCACTTTTCCTGAACTAAGGAGCCCAGTCAAACAGGAGCCCGTGGGCTCTGAGAGTGAGCCCGGCTTCTGCTATGTCCCTGGGACGGCATCCTGGAGCTGGGACCTCTGTGTGATGGTCTCCGAGGACCCTGTATCCCCTCGCGAGTTCATGTCTGTTACAGTGAGACTGAGAACCAGTGAGAGGAAGACGGAAGCTAGCAGGGCAGTTGTGTGCTCTGCACTCGGCGGGTCCACGGAAGTCCGCCAGTAGCGGGCCTGGTACCATTACCCCCCATCCTAGAGATGAGGACTCTAAGGCCCAGAAAGGTGGATGGACTTGTGCAAGACCTACAGCTAGTAGGTGGGGAAGCAGGAATGGAATCCCGGGCTGTTGGACACATGCCTTTCAGAACATCACTTCGCACTAACCTGCAACTACTTACCTGTTTCTCATTTCCTACCTTTAGGAGGTTGATTTTTTTTTTTTCCTTCGAGTGGCTGTCTCCTCCCTTCCCCATATCCCAGTCTGAGGAAAGACTTGGTATCAGTGAGCTACACCTGGATTCAGTGCATGTGCTACCTGTGGGGTCGGGGTGAGGCACTGCATTTTCAAGCCTTTTCAGGGACCTTGCCTAGATATATGCGCAGGTTGGGAAGGGGAAGGGTTGGATATTCGCTTCCCTCGGGGAAACTGGAAATGTCTGCTCGTTCATGCGGTCTTCATAGGAAGTTGCTCTGCCCGCACTGTTTAAGTCAGCCAGGTCAGCTCTGCTCTTCAGCAGCGGGTACCTTCCCCGGGCAGCCCCCGGCCCACCTCGGGCAGGACCGGTCTCAGGAGCCCTCGGAATCAGGCTGGGCATGTATGACGGGCCTCCGAGGCTGGGCACTGTGACCTCATGTGCTGCAGGGGTCGGGGGGGGGGGTGACATGCCAAGCACAGGTGCTTCCCTCTAGCCAGGCCTGGGGTTTGCCATCAGGGGGTGAAAATGGGGATACCCTCCCCCAAGTCTCTCAGGGCTACTGCCGGTGAGCTTTGAGCCTCCTGTTCGCAGGGACAATCATGGCAAACCACGAGCTTGGTTTTGTTTTTTTTTTTTAATAAATTTATTTGTTTATTTTTGGCTGCATTGGGTCTTCGTTTCTGTGCGTGGGCTTTCTCTAGTTGCGGCAAGTGGGGGCTACTCTTCGTTGCGGTGCGCGGGCTTCTCATTGCGGTGGCTTCTCTTGTTGCGGAGCACGGGCTCTAGGCGCATGGGCTTCAGTAGTTGTGGCACGTGGGCTCAGTAGTTGTGGCGCACGGGCTCTAGAGCCCAGGCTCAGTAGTAGTGGTGCACGGGCTTAGTTGCTCTGTGGCATGTGGGATCTTCCCGGACCAGGGATTGAACCCGTGTCCCCTGCATTGGCAGGCGGATTCTTAACCACTGTGCCAGCAGGGAAGTCCACGAGCTTGGTTGTTAAACCAACATTTGCATGTAAATGTCTGTGGATAGTGGAAAGTGTATTAAACTAAGAATCAGACAGATCTGGGGATGAAGACTCCCCTTCTGCAGTGTGATGTGTATAAATCATAAACACTGAGCCTCGGTTTCCTCAGCTGTAGACGAGAACTAACAATCTACCTCAGCAGAATTTGGGGAACGAATGCAGTGAGGAAGGTAGGTAGGTGACAATACCTAGCACATGGCCTGGCACACAGTAGGTGCTTAACAAATATCTGGCAATCCTCCAGTCACAGACTGTCTCGCACCTTCAGCAAACCTTCTTGCTGTTCTCAAAGAGTGCGCGTGTGGGGTATCTAGAAGTATCTACAAGCGTCTAGAAGTATCTAGAAGCAGCGTTCCAGTGATACTAGAAAGTCTCCAATGGCCTTTTTGTATAGGATACCTGTGTGTGTCAGCAAGAGTCTGCAGGGCAAGGCTGATTAAACCTGCCCTGGGTGTGCCTGGACTTTCATATAGCTCTTTCTCTCTGCCTGCATTTTTTCCCTTGGTATTTGTGTTCAGTTTGGCTTTGGGTCTATTTTTTGAAACCATTTGCATCTTGCATGCTTGTTTTGGAAGTGTTGAATCATTTTGTTTTGCTTTGGATGCACAGGATAAGGTGGTCCCCATACTGTGGCTGTTTCTGTGTGGATGGCAGGCAGGCTTCAGGAACGGAACACAGCCAGCAAGGAACATTTATTAGCTTGTGCGGTGTGTCTTCTAAGGGGAGGCAAGAAGGCACCAGCATGTGGTACATATAAAACCAAAATAGAAAATACAGCGCTTAGTGGAACTCAAACACAGGAAGGTGGACAAGATGACTTCATTTACCCAACAAATACCTCCTCCGAGCCTGCTCTGTGTCCTTTGTCTACTTAGCTAAGCCCTGGAAATGCAAAGAGGAGCAACGCTAGCTTCATTCTCTTAAGGGAGTTTCAGTCTAGTGGGAAAGAGACCTACAGATAAATAAATTATCCGGCACAAGGTAGTAAGTTGTGCTTCAGAACTGGGGACAGAGTATTACGGGGAGACTGATAACTGGGTAATCTGAGGTAGAGGCATTGCAATGGGAGTGAGAAAACGTGTCAGGCAAGGAGGGGAGAGGACGCTTTTTCGGGCAGAGGGAATGGCGTGTGCACAGGTCTGGCCAGAAAGCACGAGGCGTCTGCAGCTGGGCCTCAGGTAGGAGTCGAGGCTTGAAAAGGGACTTCCGGCCCGGGTGATGGCGTCTGTCCTGTCGGACAGCACATCTTGTTTTCATATTCCTTTCCTGGCATTCCCACTGGACTCAGACCCTGAATATTGATCAGTAACACATCTTTAGTAGAGTATTTACTTGCATCATCTATATTCACAACCAGCTAATTCATGTTCAGTAAAATTACGTGCACTGGAATTAACGGTTGAGAACAAGACAGTAAATTCCCCCAAGAGGCCGGCCACATGTAGAATTGCGGAAAGAATGAGGGCTTTGGAGTTAGATGGACTAGGTTTGGGGCCCGCCACTCCTGCTGAAGCAGGTAACTTTGGTTTAATGATTAGAGCTCTCTGGGAATCCGTTTTTTGGTATGGAAATGACAGTTACAATATATCCCTCTTGATAATGAGAGTAGGGAATTCCCTGGCTGTCTGGTGGTTAGAACTCTGCGGCTCCACTGCAGGGGGCGCGGGTTCGATCCCTGGTTGGGGAACTCGGATCCCACAAGCTGCACGGCGCGGCCAAAAAAAATAAAATTAAAAAAAAATGATAAAGATTAAGATGCCATTGGCAGTCACAGCAAGGGAGACAGGGGACGTCCAATTGAGACAAGTTGAAGGGGAGGCTTTGGCGGTTCCTTCAAGGGCAGGTGTGGCATGTAGGAGACAAGGACCTGGGAGGAAGAGGCGGTGGCGGCCGAGTGACAGCTCAGGTGGGAGGTGGCCCCGTGGAGGTGAACAGGCTGGCCCAGAAGCCTGCTGGCCACAGACGCCAGGGAGATAGGAGGCAGAACCCAGAGCCTAGGGCATCGTGGAGACTCCAGGAAGAAAGCCAAGAAAGAGGAAGCATCGTGGAGCATCAGGTACGGCCAAAGGATGTGGTTGTGTAGAAACAGTTTTAAGTGGGTGCTGGTCCCCCAGCCAGATGGCAAGGGGTGAGTGTTTGGGGAAGGAGAAGAAAAGCAGGTAAAGGTGTCCAGCAGGGAGAGAGGTGGGGGGAGTTATGCTCTCTTTAGGGGGCAGGGGAGGGACTTGGGGAGAGCAGGCAGTTCTGGAAACCAGAGGAAGGAGGCTGGTGCCGGGACAGGTCTGTGGTGGCCCCAGGAGAATGTGATTGACGCAGCCAGAGGCGGGGGAGGGGAGGGGGGCCCTGGGAGAGCAGAATGGACCAGAGAAGGGGTGGTTAGCCCAGCAAAGGAGAAGGGAAGAGATGAGGGCAAAGACACAGAGAAATGTGGGCTGCGGGGGAGGGAAGCCGAGGACCTGCGCTGCTGACTTGGATCTTCTTTGTCATGTATGAAGTGGCACTGTCTCCCAGAAGTGATGGATGGAAGGCTCGCAGAGGTGGGACAGTGTTCGCAGGCGCTGTATGGGAGAGGCAAGAAGAGATGTAGTTCTTAAAAGCCTTTTAGGCGAGTGACCCGTTCTCACTGGTGAAGACACCGTGTCACTTGGGGGGAGCGTGCAGGGGAAGAGCCCCGCCTGGGGGCAGGACACTTTTTGTGTCCTGCTCCGCCACTAGCTGATTCATGTATGGGACGTGTCTCCTCACCTCCTGGAGCCCAGGCTTCTCTTTTCTGAAAAGAAAGGGGATTAGAGTAGATCTTCCATTGGCTCTTTCAGCAGGAACAGTCTATGAGTCTAGTAAGTAGCTTACTCATTACCAGAGCTTGGTTTATTTGATTAAACCCTTTACTAGCTCTAACCAGAGAGCAGAGTTCTGAGGGAATTAGACCCAGGACAAGTCAGAAATTTGGCGTGTGTGTGCACACGTGTATGTGCATGTGTGTGCATGTGTGTGCTTGTGCATGTGAGTAGGTGTGTGTGCTTATGTATGTGCATGTGTCTATGTGTGTGCATGCATGTATATATGTGCCTGTGTGCTTGTGTGTGTACATATGCTTGCGTGTGTGCATGTGTGTGCTTGTGCGTGTGTGTAGGTGTGTGTGCATGTGTGTGTGCATGTGTGTATATATGTGCCTATGTGCTTGTGTGTGTGCATGTGTGTATATGTGTGCTTGTGTGTATATGTGTGCGTGCGCATGTGTGCATATGCGTGTGCATGTGCATGTGTGTAGGTGTGTGTGCACGTGTGTGCATGTGTGTATATATGTGCCTATGTGCTTGTGTGTGTATGTGTGCTTGTGCATGTGTGCATATGCGTGTGCACGTGCATGTGTGTAGGTTGTGTGTGCACGTGTGTGCATGTGTGTATATATGTGCCTATGTGCTTGTATGTGTGTATATGTGTGCTTGTGTGTGCGTGTGCATGTGTGCATATGCGTGTGCATGTGTGTGTGTGTTTCAGGGGTGGGATTTGCCGCTGGAGCAGGAAGAGGAAAGCCCAGCTAGGTGAGCACTTAGATTCTGTGACTCTTCAGCAGCAGGAAAGCACGGGACTCCAGACAGCAGCCCCCCGATGACGGGGGTACAAAAAGCCGTCTAGAAAGATCCCAGAGAGGAGCATGCTGCTTCTCAGCTTTGCCTGAGGCTGGCCCAGGCGTTTCCACAGCAAAGCCCCTCTGCCCGGGATGAGCTCAGCCCATCACCCTCAGCCCATGCAGAGGGCCTGCCCTCGGGGAGGAGTGAAGCCGAGGACGACACCTGTCATACCTCACGCAAGCTCAGTCCTGCCTTACAGATGTACGTTACACGACTCCACTGAGAACAGGATGTATTAGAAGACAATGCTTCGTGCATCAAGATGAGTTGTGTAACCCCCCAGGCCACCAGTTAAAATATCACCCTTGTTCCCCTGCTCCCCTCCGGGGGGAAGGCTCCACGCACCCCTTGCTTCCTGGGGGGCCGTGCTGCACGCAGTCTGCCCTCCTGAGCCCCGCTCTCCCCGTGAGACGTGGCAGCCAGATTCCCACCACATGGATGTGAGGGCGTATCCTCTGATAGATAGAAATGGCAGAGAAGAGGGGTGTGTGCTTGTGTCGGTGTTTGTGTGCGGGTCACCAGCAGCGCTGGAATATCTGCTGATCGGTCCCTGGTGAGCGTCTGCTGTGTGCAGAGGTGTCATGTGCCCGGGCGGGCGGTGGAAATGGTGAGACTTCTGGAGGCTGAACAGGCCACGACTGGCAGGCACGGGGATTAAAACTGATCCCCTCCAGCCCAGGTGTCTTCAGACCACGGGTCCAAACAGGCCCTTGCTCCCCTCCCAAGTGGCCTCTTCCCGCCCTCAAGGCGCAAAGGGCATTATTTCAAGCTCACCCGTATCCAGTCACGTTCTCACGTGCGCCTTGGGCTGTGAACATTCCAGAATTGTCTTAAATCCACTGCAAGAGGCACTGTGATTTGGACATTGGGATTTATTCGGGGACCTCTAAGGATGTGAGGAGTGGGGCAGAAAGGCCGGTACAAGTGTCTGTTCACTAGAGTGGTGGTGATGGCAGGAGAGTGGACCAGATCTGGGCCTGATTCAGACTAGCTCTGCAGCTGGGTGGAACTTCCGGGGGATCTCGGACAAACCTCCCATCATCCCACTCCACCCTGCAAAAAGCAGCCTTCATTCACCTCCCAATTCTGTATCCACACCAGGGAAAGAATTTGGGTTTTTAAAAACAACTTTGCAGCTGCCAGGTTTTCTTCTGTCTCTACACACTGATCTCCAGGAATGACAACAAAGGCTTAAGCAATTCAGAGAAGGCAGACAAATATAAGGTGGTACCTGATATTTCTAATCTAGTCATCTGCAGCAGTTCTTTCTTTCTTTTCTTTAATATATCTTTTATTTTAGAATAGTTTAGACTTACAGAAAAGTTGCAGAGACACTGCAAAGAGTTGTTAACTACTTCACACCCAGTTTCCTCTATTATTAACATCTTCTCTCAGTATGGTACATTTGTCACAATTAATGAACCAATATTGGCGCATTCTTAGTAACTAAAGTTCGTACTTTATTTGGGTTTCTTTGGTTTTTAACCATATGTCCTTTTTCTGTTCTAGGATCCGATCTAGGATCGCACATTGCATGTCGCTCTAGTCTTCTCTTGGCTATGATATGGTAATTATTTCTTCTCCTAAGAGGTTGTCACAGTAAATAGTCATCCACAGCTCGTCACCTCACCCTGTCCAGCACAGTGACAGCTCTCGGTCTGTGCCTCACACCTTCACAGACACAGCACAGTCCCTTCTGTAATACCCTCAGGTCAGTCTGCTCAGGTTGCCATGACAAAGTACCGCAGCTTGGATGACTTAACAGACATTTATTTTCTCACAGTTCTGCAGGCTGGAAGTCCAAGATCAAGGTGTGGGCAAATTTGGTTTCTGGTGGGGACTCTCTTCCTGGTTTGTAGATGGCCACCTCCTTGCTGTGCCCTCACGTGCTTCCCCTCTATGTGCACAAAGAGAAGAGAGGAGAATATAAGTCCACCAACCCTATCAGATCAGGGCCCCACCCTTATGACCTCATTTAACCTTCATTATTTCCTTAGAGGCTCCATCTGCAAATACAGACATACCGGAGGTTATAGTCTTAGCATATAAACTGAGGGAGGACACAGACACTCATCTCATAACAGCCCTCATTCCGTGCTGCTGAGTCCCAGCCCAGAGTTCCATACATACTCAGGATGTTCCAAATTTAAAAACAGAGTCTGTCCTCTTGGAATCTTGAAGTCCCTCTTTAGTGATCGGCAGTTCTGACTGGGGTGTTCAGCACCATGGCCCTGATCAACTTCCAAAGGGAAGACTAAGGATGCTCTGCATTCCTCTGGTTGCTTTGGAGTCAGACAGATGCTTGGAACCGCATTCAGCCCCTCACTAGTCTGTGACCTTGGGAGAGTAACTGTCAGACCCTCAGCTGTCCCATCCGCAAAGCAAGGAGAGTCACACTCCAACATTAAGACAGGTTTTTTAAAAAAGGTATATCATCTCCTGGCACTTGGGGGATTCCCTGGCCATCCAGTGGTTAGTACTTGGCGCTTTCACCGCTGTGGGCCCAGGTTCAGTTCCCTGGTTGGGGAACTAATATCCTGCAAGCCACACGGCATGGCCTAAAAAAATTAAAAAATAACTGTCACTTGTCTTTTACGTCCCTGTGCCCTCCTTCTTCTCCCTTACTCAGAGTCAAGTTTAATTATCTGTGGATTCTATCTTTTCCCAGGGACAGGTGCCAGTTAGGAGCACGGCTGAGGTCTCAGCATGTATGAATAGTGGGAACATTTTCTGACCCAAAGTCCGAGAATCCACACAGATGGTCTGGCAACTACAGGTGGACATCATTGGTCGGGATATGTAAAATCAGGATTGCTTTGGGGACACCCAGGGCCCATGGTGGCCTGATACACGAGAGAGCCTTTTCTTCCCTTTCCTCCAAACCACTGCCTGAGAAAAAACAATCACCCGTAAATTCACTGAGCAAGTATTTAATGAGTAGATGAGACAAACAGAACCTGAACTGCATTTTTGGGAGATGAATTACACTTGCAAATGGCCATAAACAAAAGCTTTCTTCCAAGCTCCTGATTTTATAAAAGCTATTTAGTTGGGTGGCTGGGCCCTGAACGGGTATATGCATCAGTGATCAACAAATGGGAAAATTGTTCATCAAGCCCTCTTCCCCTGGGCAATCCAGAAAAATAAAAGGGTGGTGGCTGTATTCCCAGAGCAGCCGTCAACTGTGTTTGTTTGGGTTGGATTTGGAGACACAGAACCATCTATGACGTGGACATTGTAAGCCCCTCCACTCAGGCTGAGCAGGCTCTCCTAGGGAAGGGGGTGTCTGCCTTATGCCCCACAGTAGGTGTCAATAAATGTTTGTGGGCTGAGTGGCCTAAAAATTTAACTAGTCCACCCAAGAGAGACGAAAACATATCCACACAAAGACTTATATATGAGTGTTCATAGCAGCCTTATTCACAGTAGCCAAAAAACTGGAAACTATACCCCTGTCCATCAACTGATGACTGGATAAACAAAATATGGGACTTCCCTGGTGGCGCAGTGGTTAAGAATCTGCCTGCCAATGCAGGGGACACAGGTTCGAGCCCTGGTCAGAGAAGATCCCACATGCCGCGGAGCAACTAAGCCCGTGCGCCACAACTATGGAGCCTGCGCTCTAGAGCCCACGAGCCACAACTACTGAGCCCTCGTGCCACAACTACTGAAGCCCGCACCCCTAGAGCCTGTGCTCTGCCCACTGTGATGAGAACCCCTCGCACCGCAACGAAGAGTAGCCCCCACTCGCCGCAACTAGAGAAAGCCCGTGTGCAGCAATGAAGACCCAATGCAGCCAAAAATAAATAAGTTAAAAACAAAAACAAAATATGGAATATCCTTATAGACTACTGCCCAGACGTAGAAAGAATGAACTCCTGACGCATGCTGTGTATGCCGTGGAGGAACCCCAAATACATTATGCTGAGTGAAAGAAGTCACATGTGAAAGTTTACAAAGTCATATGAAATATACAAAGGAGGGAAATCTGTACACATGGAAAGCAGATTTGTGGTTGGCTGGGGTTGAGGCGGGGGGAATGGGGAGCAACTACAGATGTGCGTGAGGACCCAGTTTGTGGTGATGGAAATGTTCTAAGACTGGATGGTGGGATATAGTTTCACGATTCTGTAGATTTACTGAGGGTCATGAATTGCAATCCTGAAACAAGTGAAGTTTATGGTTATGAAAATTAAGCTTCAAAAAAGCTTTGAGGGGCTTCCCTGGTGGCGCAGTGGCTGAGAGTCCGCCTGCCGATGCAGGGGACATGGGTTTGTGCCCCGGTCTGGGAGGATCCCACATGCCGCGGAGCGGCTGGACCCGTGAGCCATGGCCACTGAGCCTGCGCGTCCGGAGCCTGTGCTCTGCAACGGGAGAGGCCACAACAGTGAGAGGCCCGCGTACGGCAAAAAAAAAAAAAAAAAGCTGTGAAAAATTAACTGTGTAGATCTTACTGATGGAGGTGTCATTGGGAGGTGTCTTCTCCTGGTCTCTACACAATGCTATCTCTCTGCTTTCAGGAGGCTGGGACCAGGCCAGCCAGTGGGTGGTCTTTGAGCCCAGCACTGGGTCCCTCATCCCTAAGACATGACTCTTGCACTTTCTAAGTGCAAAACTTCCTGGACACTTCTTCAGAGAGCGTCACCAAGGGTCTCCCTATTCTCAGGGGACCTCGAAAAAGAAACATTTGTGTTCTGTTGGAGGTTTGCAAGAGCCATTTTATGGGAACTCGAAGTTGAGAGAGTGATTTTTCCAATTGTTCTAGCTTTCTCATTGGAGAAATGGCTTTCACTAAATAAACTTAAAAAGCCCCCAGGTCATCATTTGCTCAGCAGAAAGCAATGGACAGCTCGTGAGAGAGACAGAGGGCTTGCCTGGGTCCCAGAATGAGTGAGTGGCTAAACCAGACCTCCAGCTCACCCATTAGGACCTAGAGTTTCCTTCCGCTGAGCAGACATTGCCTCTAGGTACTGCTTGACCGAAGAGTGCATGTGCTTTATAGATTCCTGGTAGGAGAGAAGTATCAGGTGTGATTCTGCAGGTAGGACTAATACATGGTTTCAGTAAATTGCCTGACTCAGAGCAGAGCTCAGGATGGAAGTTCACGCACAGGTACGGTTATATCTTGGCACGCTGTGGAGTACACATTGTATACTGGAGAACACTCCCCTTATACACACACACACCCCCCCCTTTCTCCAAAATGCTCAGTGGAGGCAGCTCTGGCAATAGAACTGGGGAGAGCCCGCCTGTCCCCCAGCGCTTCCGAGTGAATTAAGTGGCGTAAACTAAGCCTTCAGAGGCAGCAGTGACCGCTTCTGTCAGCACAACCACTGGGCCAGAGAATATAATCTACTTTGCGCTGAGCCCAGAACTCTTGGCTCAAGTGCAAGGTTAAGATGGAAAGTTCAAGATCATAAATAGAGGGGTTGTTAGTGGGGAGGGGATGTTAGTGAGTGAGGGTGACATAAACAGTATTTCCGGTTGTGTGATAAGAGTCAGAGGAGCTGGGACAGGACACAGCGTGAGGCTCACTCAGTACTGAATTCTTCGAGGCACTCTGTACTGCCTCTTTCAGGGGTGATACAAGAGAGATACCAGGCACAGAGGAATCCCTCGACTTGTTAATTTAGGAGGGGAGAGAAAGTAAACCAAAGTTTCTTGCACGGGAAGATATGCGAGGCTTTTGAGAGTGGATATTCCGCCCCCCCCCCCCCGGGGTAATTCCTTCTCTCTGAAATCTGAGCATCAGTTGGACAGCTTGTTGAAAATGACCTTGAGAATGGTAGGGTGGGATGCATTTGTTGCGTTTCAAATCGCGGAGAATAAACGCGTCTGCTAACCAAATTCATTATGTCATTCTATACCTATGCTTCAACTAATTTTATCTGTTTGTTATGGACACTGGGGCATGTACAATGTATATTTACTTCCTAGAGAATGTAAATTCCAAAATCTGAACTTGCTGAAGTCCCTTCCACCAGCCTGGCAACTTCTCCTACTGCGTGTCTGACCAAAGCAAGATTGAGCATCACAGTGGGCCAAGGAAACGGTGGATTTCAGATCTCACCACCTTCCTCACCGCTCCTGGGGCAGACCAGGCGTGTTCCTGACCCTGAACTTTGCTTCTCTTGTTCCTCAGCCTTTCTATACTGCAAGGCCCAGGCCAAGCTTCCGCTTTCTCCGGCCCTTCTTGCTGTGATCACAGCCCACACTGGTTGCGCTGTCTTCAGAATTTGTGTTACAGTCAGATCACTCCATTTGTAGTTGTTCTGTAATTCTTTCATAGATCCATTTTGTCCCTCCCAGATAGACTGTAAGTTCCTGAAGAGCGGGACGTAATCGTGTTTTATATTTATTTATTGACCACCCTGAGTTCTTGGCACACGGCAGATGGAGACTTCATGGCAACTTCCTAGCGGATTGAAACGCTCCTAGGATGCGTCGTACTGTACAGAGCCCTGTGAGATTTATAAAGTCCATGCTCTTATGCATCAGGGTGAATGACTGCTGGCCGAAAATACAGCATGCTCCCAGTTTTGCTGTGTGTGTGTGTGCGCGCGTGTGTGTTTCGTGCAAAGATACAAAAAGACTGGGAAAAGTGCAGCAAAATGTCCAGCGATAGCTCTGGGTACTAAAATTAGTATACAGTGCATTGCTTTTTATTTATTCCGTGCAGTACTTTTCTAAAGATTCTGTAAAGAATATTTTTAGTTTACATGAAGTAGGTCTAGTTTAAAAGAATTCTTAGGCATGAGCGGGTATTGAGATTGATAAGTGATTGTTACTATAGGAGACTCGCTGTGGGGAAACGGAAAGTTTGCAGTGAATTAGGTTTGGATATCTCTGATTCTTTATGGGTCTAGTCCAGTGTTTCCCAAAGTGTGTTCCAAGGGACCCCAGTCCTATCACAGGTGTTACATTTAGATAATATGGGAAGCACACATTCTCCAGCTGCCTTTTGGAAATCCACCACATCCATTAGCCCTGAATACTCCTACAGCAAAGGAACCTGTCTGACTTACCTGGCGTTTCCCAAGCTTTTCTGATTGTGGGATCCTTTTTTTCTTATAATACCTGTTAACCGCGTTACACTTTGGGAAACATCGTTCTATCTTATTTTTAAATAATAGCGCGCAAAACGTCTTTATTTTGTTTGTGTATTATCAGTATTCCCCTGGTCAAATAAGCCAGAGAGCTTACAAAGTTAGAGAATAACTTCTTTTATCCAAATCTGTAGAAGCATTTGAACAGTACAATCTTACATGATTTGGTGATTTTCCTCTTTCATTGTAACAGCAACATAGCATCAGTCTCCGCTTCATCCTTTAAATTTTAAAACCTAAAACTTAATCTGCCATAATGCAAAACTAGATGAAAAAACATGCTGTGAGCCTGAATTGTTTTCAACCTCCTCCAGACTCCCTTCTTAAATGGCCAGTTAGTACCGTGAAACTGCATTGCCTTTCTAGGTGGACTTTTTTTTCATCTCCGTAATTATCTTTTCAGTAGGACTTTCTGATAGTTGATGCTGGCAGTCGAGGAATCTGCCAGCCCACAACACTGCTTGAAAATTATCCCAGTAGTGAAGGGTTGCAGAGGCTCACCCCAAACGTCAGAGAACCAGTGTATAAATTGAAACGTGCATGCTTTTGTCTGAAAATGAATTTGCCATAAGTTGTAGGGATTCCTTGTGAACAAAATCAAGACGTCCTGGTGGGAGGGCATCAAACAAAAGGGGAGGAATCTGCCTTGCTTTTGCCCCCTCTGCTTCTCCCTGCCCTGCAGCCCATGCCAGAAACAGACAACTTGTTGGAAGTTCAGAGGTGGTCAGCCACTTGGTTTTCCAAGGGCTTTCTGACTCAGGTAAATACACACATGGAAAGAAAGAGGAAGAGGGAGATTAAATATTAATAAAGCAGGTAAAGAAGCACAGTACAGATGGGGTCAAGGATTTTGGGTCAGTAAAGACATTATCTCTCCTTGGCCAGCCACGAAGGCTTAGGATGACCTTCGGCTAAAAGAGATACAACCAGGGAATTCCCTGGTGGTCTAGTGGTTGGGACTCAGCGCTTTCACTGCCAAAGGCCGGGTTCGATCCCTGGTCGGGGAACTAAGATCCCACAAGCCACGAGGTGAGGCCAAAAAAAGAAAAGAGATAAAACCAGACCTGTCAATTAATGATAGGATTAGCTAATCCCTATATAATAGGCTACCTTGAATCAGGATTTTTTCCTCGTAGGATTATTATATTTCAGACAGTATGATGTACAAAACTTGGTTTCATGGTATTAGAGCTATTTAAGTTACTGCTAAGTTTAAACAAAATCCATAGGGTACATTTGACGCCATTATGTTTTGTACCCCTATACTGTGTGCCCTCATTCAGCTAAGTGCCTGGCTGAACATATAAAAGGCAAGTAGGCTGTCGCCTGGAAATTCACATCCATCCACGGTCACATCTGATACAAGTTACAGCTCTGTTTAAATTTCCAGAGGACTGACCTGCACACAATCATGAATGAAAACCAAACAGTGGAAAATAACGCCTTTTCCACCCTTCTCATGGTCTGTGGGAACAGTGCTGCTGCACAGCCGTGCTCTGGCCTGTAGCCTGGTTTCCAGGAGTCACACAATTCTCAGATGGAGCGTCTGAGGCCTTGCACAGCACCAGCTGCCAGAGGCTGTGGTTTTTAAGTAACACTTCAAAGTGGGACTGACGGCCATCAGCTGGAAGTCAGTAAGAGCAAATAGAGAAATAAGAGAGACAGATCTTTTTTGGCTCTCCGTGCAAAAGAAGATGAGACTCTTGGCATCCCTGCCCTTAAGTAACAGGTGGGGAGGAGCTTCTCTCAATGTCCTGGGAGCTCTTAGAGGTCAAGACCTATGACCTCCTCAGGGGGGGAACCTGCAGCCCCTAGCACTGCCCAGGCCGGGTAGCACATCACTCCGTGTGAGCTGACACTTGGTGAACTATTTGAGCCACTCCGTGGGTTCTGGAGAAATGCTTCCACTTCTCCAGATGGGCCCAGAGAGCACCTCTCGAAGTAAAGATTCTGACGCCAGGGTTCCTGAGATTCTCCATTGCCAACAGGCTGGGGATGGTCCTGATGCTGCCAGCCCATGCACCATCTTTTGAGGGTCAAGATTCTAGAGGAGAAGGAAACCACTGAAAATGTCTTTAAGTTTTGTTTCAGGAAGCTGCGTCCACGCCCCTATCCCCATCTCCACTTCCCTCCCCCGGGTGGCTGGCCATGACAATGACAGTTGGTTGCTCTCTTGCTCCTGGCCACGGTGGACGTGTGGAGGCCCCGGTTAACCGTGCCCCTCTCTTCCCCCAGGGGAGGAGCGCCCCCGGGACCCCCCGGGCCCGGTAGAGGCCCAGGCGCCGGTGGGGACCGACACGGGCGGGAGACCGAGCCCTCGCTGCTGGAGATGTTCCCAGGCGCAGCTCAAGAAGATCTTCTGGGGCGTGGCAGTGGTGCTGTGCGTGTGTTCCTCCTGGGCCGGTGCCACCCAGCTCGCCAAGCTGACCTTCAGGAAGTTCGATGCTCCCTTCACCCTGACGTGGTTTGCCACCAACTGGAACTTTTTATTCTTCCCGTTGTACTACGCGGGCCACGTCTGCAAGTCGGCAGAGAAACAGTCGGTGAAGCAGAGATACAGGTAGGTGGCTCCGGGATGCCAGGATGCCGGCCCGGCGCTGGGCTGCTGTCCCGATCGCTGATGCTACCGGGCTGCCCTAGTGGCGGTCACTGGGAGGGGCCAGTGGGCACCGTGGTGAGAAGTCACCGTGTCACCTGCTATCTTAGTGAGGTTGCAGGCTCGGCATCCTCTCCCCTCAGAGTGGTAACACCTCTCCTCTGCCTCGAGCCCCTCAACGCTAGGAACTGCTTTATAGTAGACAGGAGAAGGCAGCATCTTCCGGAGGTGTGCTGTGGTAGGTGCCCAGAAAGGGTAGAAATGGGAAAACCCTGTAGCTCTTTTATCCCTCCTCAGACTGGGCTGGGGACAGGTCCATGGAGCCAGGGGACCCGGCTGCTTCCTGTAACTTACCTTCCCACGTGGCGATGTTCGTGGTGAAGATTTCTCCTCTCCTCTCCAACCCAAGCCTTTTCCTCCTTTGGTTATGTGGTTGCATGGGTCTGAACGTCTGGCAGACCCATGGGGTCGTCAAAGTCAAGGTACTCTTTGAGCTCTGTTGACTGTATTTTCTCGTTGATATGCGATGTTCGTGGTGAAGATTTCTCCTCTCCTCTCCAACCCAAGCCTTTTCCTCCTTTGGTTATGTGGTTGCATGGGTCTGAACATCTGGCAGACCCATGGGGTCGTCAAAGTCAAGGTACTCTTTGAGCTCTGTTGACTGTATTTTCTCGTTGATATGCGATGTTCGTGGTGAAGATTTCTCCTCTCCTCTCCAACCCAAGCCTTTTCCTCCTTTGGTTATGTGGTTGCATGGGTCTGAACATCTGGCAGACCCATGGGGTCGTCAAAGTCAAGGTACTCTTTGAGCTCTGTTGACTGTATTTTCTCGTTGATATGATCTCACGGTATTTCCTCATTGATATGACCTCCCTTTAAAAGAGGACAGAAACCCTGACACCAGCCCTCTGCCACAACGTACAGCAGGGCTCCCCCAGCCTCCTTGGGGGTCGGATGGTCAGTGTTGGCCTCAGGGTCCCATCTGTGCCAGTCCCTGGATCTCATGGTCACCCAAAGCTGAGGTCTTCTGTGGCTACGTCAAGGACCCACTGTTGGCCCAAATCAGATCTACTCAGAAAAAAAAAACCCCAGGGGAAGCATGCTGGCCAAGGTGCCAGATAGGCCCTGGGAATGTATCTTTCGTCAGCCCCAGAGGTGGGAACAAATTTGAAAGCTGAGGGCTGTATTACTCTTTCAGTACTGCCTTCTTCCCCACTTCACCGCCACCCCACCAAGCACCCCCCGCATACAATCACCACATCCCATTTACCATCTGCTTCAGACTTCAGCCGCATTCTGAAAAGTTACCCTTAGAAGTTGCAAGCTAGCTAAAAACGTCATTGGGTCCAAGGAGCAAGGAGGTTTGGGAATGGAGGTTACACTCCGATCAGAATTTTTTCTGAGATTCTACTGTTTTGTCGCTGTAAAGTTAGACTTGGAGCTGTAGTGTTCAGAGGGAATTTGGACCGGCTCCTTTAAAAGTTGTAAGTCAGAGCGCTCATGCTTGAAGAAGAGGCACTGCTGGAGCTCAGATTGAGTCACAAGACCGGCGTCACAGGTCCCCGTGCTGGAAGGGACTCAGAGGGGATTCTCAAAGCAAAGCACGTGGCAGCCTGGAGCCTGGAACCGTTGCCCAGGCCTGGGGCATTGCCAGCGTTGACTTAAACCAGTGGCTTCATGGACCAGCCAGAAATTGCTCAAGAGACACTTGCTGTACCTCTTCTGAGCAGCAGCGGAAAGCAGGCTGAAACAAATCGGTTTAGGAACGTAGACAGGGCCCCAGATTGTCCCAAAGGCAAGGGAGAAATAACGGCCTGCTTTTAGTCCCAGAGAAAAGCAAGTATTCAGTAAATGATGTATCTAACAGTAGAGGAGCCCTGAGTGTATTCAGTTTGTAATTAGGAGTCTGCCTTTCTTGAAACAGAGTAGAATATTTTGCTGCTGCCTCTCATAAAGTGAGCTCATGTGCCCTTTCTTGATGGAGAATTACTGGAGGGAAGATGAAATGGTCTTTCGCTGCTCCCTTCAAACATGGCAGCTCAAAGAGGGCCTCCCCTGAGGAGCAGGACCCTCTACTCCCCTAAAGATGTATCCTCAATGTGACACTTACCTTGGGACAAGACTAGCATTGCTGGCCACTTAGGGCAGGCCTGGCACCATTAACCAATTGTGCTGAAAACAACGCGGAAGGAAGGAAGCTCTTTTAGCAACGAAGTTGGGTAGAAGGTCAAGGGAGGAAAAAATGAAAGGTCATTGAAGCAGATTAAACATAGAAAGACATCACACCTTGACTGCCTTGATTTCCTTGATAAGGAAGCTTATTGTCTTCCTGTAAAAAGTATCTGGGAAGAATCATGAGAGGAGGATGGTGACTGGTGTGTCAACTGGAGAACAGTGGGGGGCAGGGGGCAAAAGCATCACTTGATTAGAGAAGCCAGTTCAAACCTTGCCCAATTTCTGTAATAAAGCTTAGCTCACCACTTAAAAAAATCTTCGATTGTAAACTGTATTCTCCCTGTGGCTAAACAGAGCTGCTAATTTAGCAACCAATTTTTGGGTATGTCGGTTAAGCCATGCACACCACTGGAGGAGTGAAGGGGCATTCTTTCTCAAAAAAAGGAGAGAAAAATGTGTCACTGTGTCACAGCTCAAACTGGGAGTTCTTTTTTTTGGGGGCTGGGTTTTTTTTTTAAATTGAAGTATAGTCGATGTACAGTATTATGTAAGTTGCAGGTGTGCAATATAGTGATCCACCACTTTTAAAGGTTATGCTCCATTTATAGTTATTGTAAAATATTGGCTATTTTCCCTGTATCGTACCATATAGCCTTGTAGCTTGTTTTATACCTAGTAGTGAAGCCGAATCAGGCGTCTGTACCCCAACACCGAACTGAATCTCAGAGACAGAATTTTGGGTGAAGTAGAAAAGAAGAGCTTTATTGCTTTGCCAGGCAAAGGGGGACACAGCGGGCTAATGCCCTCAAAACTGTGTGTCCTGACCTGGAGGGAGTAGTGAGGAGTTTTATAGCAGTGGTTCAAAGAGGGTGTGATCAGCTCGTGGACCTTCTTCTGATTGGTTGGTGGCGAGGTAAGCGGGAGTCTGCATCATCAACCTTCTGGTTGCAACCAGTCTGGGGTCTACCTGCTTGTGGGCAGCAAACAGTTAACTTCTTCCACCCGGTGAGGGTTTCAGTGTCTGCAAAACAGCTCAAAGATACTGTTCTGTGTATCCCTTGAGGGGGAACCCGGACCCTGCCCCAAGGCTGCACTATTGTTTCTTGACTGTTTCTCTCTTGTCTGTGTATCCCCTCCCTTCCCTAATTTGCAAGGTGTGAACCTGCCCCCTGGAACTCAGGGAAGGTCTTGGAGGCTGAATGAAGCCTATTTCCTGTAATCAACAAATGGGGGACACAGAAAGGCTTTTGTGCCCAGGAGCCCCACAGGGTCCTGCTTGGTATCAGTAATTTGTACCTTTTCATCCCCTACCGAATTGCGAGTTCTTTAAACAGACTTTAGGAATCCCAGAAGTCAAGGCAAACTGAAATCACATCTTCCATGTTTGTGCTTGTATCAGAGTGAATGGAGAAGATGGAGAGTCAACTGAGGAGATGTGTCTTTGGGTGAAAGTGTTGCAGCAGGGAGCTGGGGAGAAAAGGGAAAAGGTAGAGACTGTTTTCAGAGAGGGAAGCTGGCCCAATAAGCCAGCTTTTCTTGTGGTTTTCAAGAAGCAATCAGGTAGAAGTTTCTTTTCTCTGAGCCCTCCCCGCCGAGGCTACCTCCCCAACGTGAAGCTAGAAGGGTCACCCCAAAGCACAGGGAGGAAAGCATGTGGTGCCTCACACAGGGCTCCTCAAACCCTAGGCATCTCCGAGATCTTGTTGAAGAGCCGACGATGACTCCGTAGGTCTGTGTGGACCCGAGGCTCTGATTTCCTAAGGAGATTCCAGGAGATGCTAATGGTGCTGACCACGGGCTGGGCTTGGACTGTAAAGGCCCTGGAGTTGTTGAGTCTCCGCTGCACGGTGTTTAAAAGGTTGCTGATCTGCCCAAGCAGGTAGGAAGCAGGACTCACCGTACCACGAGTGACTGGCTTCAGGCCCCAGGGCTGTTTTGAGTCCTACTCCGCTGCCACTTGCAAGGGAGGGGAGGCTCCATGGGCAAGTCTTTTAAGCTCCGGGAGCCTCAGATGCTCATTTGTAAACGGAGGGTGATGACACACGCACTGCCCAGCACAAAAGGTTGTCGTGTGATCATATGAGACCCCGTACGTGCACTGTGAAATGCCATAAAAATGCCAGAAACCCTATTGTGATATTCTCCACGGGGTGCGAGGCAGCCGCTGGTCAGTTCATCGGCCGCCTCGTGGTGGCCTGTTTACACTGCAGGGGTGGGTCTTACAGGGAGTGGCCAACCCCTGCAGGGTCATGCAGGTGTTACACCTTGCAGAAATCAGCTTGCAGGTCTGCTGGCTGCACAGGGCATTCTGGAATGATCGGGGTGATGATGGGGCACTATTGTCAGGAATGAGAGTGTGCATTGAAAACCTCTCCAGCCCAGCTGTCCTGGGTTTTCAGCCTCAAGCCTGTGGTCTCCCCAGTGACACCACCCCAGACCTCCGTGAGTAAAGTGAGCT
This sequence comes from Stenella coeruleoalba, assembly GCF_951394435.1. Taxonomy (NCBI): domain Eukaryota; kingdom Metazoa; phylum Chordata; class Mammalia; order Artiodactyla; family Delphinidae; genus Stenella; species Stenella coeruleoalba. Next base: position 79,437,653 of record NC_137162.1, on the reverse strand, counting down.
CTGCTCTTTCCTCAGACCATCAACACCCCTCCCTCACCTTCCCTGTTTCTCACTGACAGCCAGTCTCAGGGATGCCCTGAGGAAGCAGTAGTGTCCAGGACCCAAGGAGGGCTCTGGCCACAGAGATGCGTGTGGGCACTGCAGAAACTGTAGGCGTGACTTGAGAGGGGGTTCAGCTCCCAGGAGTCTGTGCAAAGCCAGGCGCCAGAGGGAGGCACACGGGGGAGGCCGTGTCAGGTTCATGGCCCTGGGGAGACTGTCAAGGGCAGGTGTGATGACACACAGCCTCCCAGCCCCCCTGACCCTGGGACAGGAGGACAGCGTCTCGGATCCCAGGGCTGCCACGGCCAGCAGGAATCAGCCAGAGCAGATGTGGAGCACTTGCCGGCTCGTCAGAAGGCCTTCCAGGAACTTCTCCCAGTACTGACCTCTTTTCATGAGCAAACACTAGAAGCTTCTGCTCTCCTGCGGCTGCCAGAGAAGTGAACGAATGATACAGTGGTGACAGATGTTTCCCTCGGTCTTTTGTAGTTCCAGGCTTCTGGAAGCTAGCCAGTTGATTCCGTTTCAGAAACGCCCGCAGACGTTCTGAGCCAAGAAGGGGCAGTTTTGATGCCACTCGTTTGTCTTCAATCCCCCGAGGGCCGGCTGTGCGTTCGTAGTGGCACAGACTTACGCGGGCTCCATGAGGGGTCTCTCTGCTGAAACTTCCAGAGTCTCAGGAGCAGAGCAGAGCGGTCACCATCTGGAGCTCACTCCTTCTGGAAGTGGTTATCGCACCTCTTCTCAGGGATAGAAGCATAGCTGGTCCTTGTCTTCAAGGAGCCCGCAGCCCGGTAAGGGAGTCAGATAGCCAGGCAAGGTGAGGGTGTGTGCAGGGGGCCCAAGGGAGAGGCCCAGGTGCGCGGCTCCTGGGACAGGCGGAAAGCGTTCTTAGAGGAAATGACCGAGGAGCAGTCTCTTGGAAGACAAGCAGATGGTCCTGTAGGCGCTGAGTCCCAGGCAGGCAGAGTAGCGTGGGAATGGCACAGAGACTGAGAGAGCACGGCCCATGGGAAGCTCTGATGGGGGGTGGAAAGCAGGTGGAGAGCCGCAGAGGAGCGGAAGGGCAGGTGGCAGCAGACCCCCTGACTCCTACACGCATATGCAGAGAAGGTTGGCTTCTGGTGCGAATGTGGGCAGGCGGTGGGAGTGGGGGGCAGAGAAGCCATCAGACTGGACCTTCAGCAGTGCCACCATCCCTCTGTTAAGGACGGAACGGAGGGCACACGGGGGCCGGGCCCGTAGAACAGGCGTGGGCTTGATGTCCGTGTGTCGGGGTGTCGACTGAAAACAATGCACAATCTAAAAGTTGAGAGTTATGTTTTATTCAGTGGACGTTCTGAGGGCTTAAGCCCGGGACACAGCCTCTCAGATCGCTCTGAGGGACTGTTCCGAAGAGGTAAGGGGGGAGCCAGGATATACAGGAGTTTTTGCAACAAAGACCAGGTAGTCGGAACATCAGAAGATTACTGTTCATTAAAGAAAACCAGATATCTCAAAGTTAAGGAATTCAGCGCTTTTCTATGCATGGGAAGATGCAAGAGTCTGCGCTCACAGAAATCAGCCCTTCGATATGCACCTCAGCTATCTGGGGCCAGCGTCCTGTGCTTCCCCATCCTGAGTCCTCTCAGGGCATAGGGTTGGGGGTGGCTGCAGCGGCTGAGGGCTTGGTGGTGGGCGTCCTGCTTCCGTCCTGAGTTCCCTCCGGGCGCGCCGTCAGGGCGGCTGTGATGTGATGGCTCGGTGGCTGCCACATCCTTTGTCTACTGGTATGGCAGGTGGCACTTTTCATCCGCGGGGGCATGTGGGCACGTGTGAGTGACACAGATGTTGTTCCCGACCTTAGGAGCTCACATCCAAGTGGGAGAGAGACCCGTATGAAAAACAGGATGGGGTGTAATGGCAGGCAACAGTGGGGCAGGCTGGCTGGGCTGCAGCTTGGATTCGAGGACAGGGCCACGTGGAGTGCGGGACTAAACGGTCAGAGGCCGGGGTGGGGGGCCCTGTGGGTGCTGGCTTAAGGGGATGGGCTTTATTCCCCAGGCAGTGGGAGCCTCTGAATGTTGTTGAATCCAGGACTGATATAATCAGAGCTGCTTTCAAAAGCAGGAGAGTGCTAATCACATAACTGGTTACAGAACATGTGCCCGTTTCACGTCAGAGGTAGAATGACTCAGTATTTTGGGGTTTTGTTTGTTTCTTTGTTTTGGGTGTAGACCTTGAAGTATTACGAGGCTAGGTCTCTTGCTTTGAATTGTCAGCTACTTCTTCAGTTGAAAGCAAACTCCTGTGTTGGTGACAAGCATTTCAGTGGTTATTTTCTCACTCAACTCAAGCATTCTGGAAATTGGCGAGGGAAATCTCCTTTCTGGGAAACACCAGTACATGTTTTTCAGGCCCGATGTGAGTATGAACGCGTGGCCGAGGCCGCCGTAAATAGCGATGCCCCAGCACACCCTGCCCTCCTGGCACTGCCGGGCCTCCTAGCTGATGCGCGCTGATGGGACCTCTTGCTTGCTTTTTCTTCCCTGAGCCCTGGACGTGCTCTGGCCCGTTGCTGCCATCAACAGTTGTTCTGCAGAGGGTGAGGGCGCTCTGTAAACAAGTCCACAGGGACCCTCCATTCTAAGAAGACAGAGATAGCCCTTCACTCCTTCCACAGAATCTGCCAAGGGTTTTCTGTATGTCAGGCATTGTTTTCTTTTTTAATTATTTTTTAAATAAATAAATTTATTTATTTATGGCTGTGTTGGGTCTTCGCTGCTGCACGTGGGCTTTCTCTAGTTGCAGCGAACGGGGGCTACTCTTCGTTGCGGTGCGCGGGCTTCTCATTGCAGTGGCTTCTCTTGTTGCGGAGCACGGGCTCTAGGCACGTGGGCTTCAGTAGTTGTGGCGCAGGGGCTTAGTTGCTCTGCAGCATGTGACCAAGGCTCGAACCCCTGTCCCCTGCATTGGCAGGTGGATTCTTAACCACTGTGCCACCAGGGAAGTCCCTCAGGCACTGTTTTAGGTGCTAGGGAAACAGCAGTGACCCAAGCAAATGAAAATTCCCGCCTTCATGGAGCTTACCTTTTAGTGGGGAGACAAACAGCAAACAACTAGAATACAGTAGGTCAGAGGGTGCCGAGCGCTGTGAAGGAAGATGGGGCAGGGCTGGAGTGGAGATGCTGGGCAGAGAAACATGGATGTCAGGCTGGGGGCCTGTCTGTCTGTCCTTCTGAAGGCGCTTGTGGTTATACCAGCATCTCCTCACCCCGTCCACACCCAAAAGCCTGGGTTAGCCCCCGTTACTCACTCATTCATTCATTCTCTATTCGTTGCTACAGTAATGTACACTCATGACTGTCAACTCTGAACATGCGCCACAGGACCCTGCCCTTGAGATGTCCAGAGCCCAAGGGTTAAGCCCCACTTAGAGCACAGGATACAGGAGTCCCGTGGCAAGGAGGTCTCACCAGTATGGCCTCCATGGGGTCCAAGAGCCCTGTGTGGCCACCAGCTTCAGGCCCAGGGACGGAGGCGTTTCCTGGGCTCAGCCATCTCTTTGCCTTTTCCCTTCCTCCTGACTCGTAGCCTTCTTGTTTCCTGTCTTATTTCCAAGAATCAGCCGCCCGAGGAGCACAAGCTGCATCCGGAGCCCTTGCAGTTGATGTTGTTGTTTGTTTTTGTAACTGGTTTAAAAGAAATGGGCAAAATATCGGGGAACTGCAGCTGTTCACTGGGCCCGTGTTTTCTGTTTGCTGGTAAATAATGGTAATTATGCATAAACATCTTCAACGGGAACGGGGAGAAAGGGATAAATTGGGAGGTTGGAATTAACAGATACAAACTACTGTATAAAAAATAGGTAACTAACAAGGACCTACTGTATAGCACAGGGAACTATACTCAATATTTTAAAATAACCTATAAGGGAAAAGAATCTGAAAGAGAAAATACATGTGTGTGTGTGTGTGTGTGTGTGTGTGTGTGTGTGTGTGTGTAACTGAATCACTGTGCTGTATACCTGAAACTAACACGGCATTATAAATCAACTACACTTCAAATAAAATAAAACATTTTTAAAAATATCTTCATACCAGGAGATTTTGGTCAGATTTGCTATTGAGGCAGAGCACCTTCCCCCAAACACAGACACATACATACACATGCACACACACAAACACACGTACACATAGCCATCTGTGCATCAGAACCTGTGGTACAGCCACAGGACGGCCCATAGTCAGTGCTCTGAATCTAAGTAGGATGTCATAAGGCATCATGATGGGTCCCAATGTCAGCCAAGGCAGAAATGAGATGAGGGTGGCTGACAAAGGCTTAGCTAGTCTCTGCCTGTCTTAAGACAGCATTTGAAATATTCAAGGATGCGTCAGTGGAGACGCGAAACACAGAGCATCAATCCTGTGCCCTATGTGGTGACGCCGACCTCGCCCATTTACGCCAGGTCCCCGCTGCTCTGTCCTGTCATCACGGTACTTGTAGTTTCCCCGTGGATGTCACCCCCGTCCCACCTCCACATCTCAGTTCAACAGCTGCTGGCCTCATCCGAGGGAAGTTCAGTGACAGCCAGACACCCACAAGGATGAGTCCAGAACATTCTACGAGTAACTCTTCAGCTTTCACTCAGGCAAATCGGAGGTGTCATATTAACTCCCAGTCTCCTCTGTCCTCAGGCGCTTCAGCCCCCATTCAGCCCCCAGTTACCTGAGCTCTCTGTCCATCCTTGAACAGATATCAAGGATGGGTCTTTGCAGTGCAGCACTTTAAGGGTTATGCTAATGCACCCTTGTAATGTCGGAGCAGGTCTAATTCAGCTGCAGCCATGTGGTTTCCCCACGCAGTTTCATTGAAATTTTGCCAAAGGTCGGTTCCAATGATCTGTTTGTGGGCTTGAAGAATGCCAGCCACTGAGATAATTGCCATATCAGGGTGATTCTGGCGCTTTGAGGGTCAAGTTACCCTAGGCTGCGCTTATTAACAAGAGATTTAGTAATAGTTTTAGCACAAATCACCATGGTCCCTGTGAACCTTTGCAAGATCGGTGTTGCAGTGGCGTAAGAGGTGGAGAGCGGGGGATCCCCAGATCCCAGAGGGGGATCCTTCAGCCAGCGGGTCCTGAGGGGCGGTTAACATTGCACAGGTCAGGCGATGGAAAAGGGCTCCTGTGCGTGGCGTGCGGGAAGGTGCAGAGGGGCATGTGCAGATGCGTATGGGCTACAGGAAGAGGGGATGCCACCCTTGCTTGGGGCACTGTGATCAGATGATAAGAAGGCAGGCTTGCCATCAGTCAGCTCACGTTGGAAACCCAGCTTTGCCTTCATTTGGCTATATTGCCGTAGCTTAGTCATTAAAAGCTCTAAGCCTCACTCCTTATCCATAAAGTGGAGACCCTAATACCTACATCTGAGTGTTGCAATTGGCATTTCCCTCCTTCCAGGCTTTCCCAGTTTCTGCAGAGATCTTGTGTTTGAACTGAACAGAATTAAATATGATAGTGCCTATAAAGCCCCAAACCTTGCTTGGTCCAGAGGTTGGCTACCCATCTTTGGTTGACTCCAAATGTGAATCCCCAGACTCACACAAACACTGGCTCCTGCTCTTTGCAGATCATAAGATGATGGTGATGGTGATGGTGATGAATCTGAGGATGGTGATGATGGTGATGGTGATGATGATGGTGATGATGATGATGATGGTGATGAATCTGAGGATGGTGATGATGGTGATGGTGGTCATGGTGATGTTGGTAATGGTGATGAGGAAGGTGATGATGGTGATGGTGATAGTAATGATGATGGTGATGGTGATGAATCTGATGATGATGGTGATGATGATGGTGATGAATCTGAGGATGGTGATGATGGTGATGATGGTGGTCATGGTGATGGTGGTAATGGTGATGATGATGGCGATGATGGTGATGATGAAGGTGATGATGGTGTTGGTGACAGTAATGATGATGGTGATGATGATGGTGATGATAATGATGGTGATGGAGAACATTCCAACCACACATGACTGAGTCTTTCTCCTCATGAAGATTCAGATAAGTCATGTAACTGGTGTGGAGCCCACAGTAGAGAGGGCAGCTTCTTGCCTTGTCATTCTTTTGGGGTGTTGGGAAGGGGGCATTTCTTGGCAGAAGTGAGCTTTGAGACAAGTTTGCCAGGAAAAGGGCAGAGAACTCATGTGGTACATGCCATGTGTCATTCTAGAATGAGCTGAAAGCAAGCCCGAAATGCGAGGTGATTCATATGTCTAGAAAGCGATGTCCTGTCAAGCTCTTGATGTTCTTTTTGGTTTTTTGAAAGCTAAAAAAGAAAAAGGGAGCGGAAATGCTGGGACAGTGCAGAACGTTAAAGGAGACACGGCTTATCGTGTCATTTTTCTTCCACGGCCACCACTCTAGCCTTGACTGTATACAACTCAGGGCTAAATTGGAGGGGTCACCCCTGACGTGGGAACAGCCATTATCATGGCTTCCACAGCCTTCACCCTGCTTACCGCCCCATACAGCATTTGCACACCTACTAGTGTGACGCTCGCACCAGACCCCAAGGATGCAGAGAAGAACGAGGCCACGTGGTGGGGGAAGGGACCCCAGGCATTGGAGTCCAGCTGATTCAGGTTCCCAAATCTACTGCTTACAAATCTGCACAGCTCCAAAGTTTTCCTTCACTTCAGTGATCTGACATTTAACAATGGGCCAGTACTGCCTATTTCCACAGGCTGGCTGCAAGATTCGGGGTACTTGTCTGAACGTGGCTATTGGTTGGTACTGAATTAATAGTGGTCACGGCGCCTCCCACTGCTGAAACAGTGACCCCTGTGGTGGTGATTGTTAATTTGCATACTCTGCCGTAACAGCCGTACTGCGCACACATATTTCTCTGAGCAATTTCATTTCTAACTGAGCCACAGAGCAAAGGGACCTTTTGGTACGTGCATTCTTTCCTACGTTATTTCATTATATTACATTCCACATAGGCCTTCCTCAGCTGAGGAACTGGGAGCCTGCGGGGAGAGCAATCGCAAGAAATTGTTACGCCTGATTTTTTGTTTTCTTTTGTGGTTCTACATTTTTTTTACATTTTTTTAAAATATTCTTTTCCATTATGGTTTATCATAGGATATTGAATACAGGTCTCTGTGCTATACACTAGGACCTTGTTGTTTATCCATCCTATATATAAAAGCTTACATCTGCTAACCCCAAACTCCCACTCCATCCTTCCCCCACCCCTCCCCCATGTGTTATGCCTTATTTATTTATTTATTTATTTGCGGTACGCGGGCCTCTCACCGCTGTGGCCTCTCCCGTTGCGGAGCACAGGCTCTGGACGCGCAGGCTCAGTGGCCATGGCTCACGGGCCCAGCCGCTCCGCGGCATGTGGGATCCTCCCGGACCGGGGCACGACCCGCGTCCCCTGCATCGGCAGGCGGACTCTCAACCACTGCGCCACCAGGGAAGCCCTCTGATTTTTAAAGCAAAATCCAATCACATTCCCTTATATAGCCAGTGTCCATGCCAAGTGCTTCAGAGAGTCAGTCCTCCTTTCACCAAATCACATTTTCTTTTTTTTTTTTTTGGCCTTGCCACACCTTACAGGATCTTAGTTCCCTGACCAGGGATTGGACCTGGGCCCGCGGCGGTGAAAGCGCAGAGTCCTAACCACTGGATCACCAGTGAACTCCCAAAACATGTGTTATCCACTTCAAGCATGAGCCAGAGCAGACCAGGCTCCCTCAGGCCAATCTTCCCCTCCACCCATCACCCAGGTCTGGACCTGAAAGCTTGGCGAGGGGCAGGGGGCGGGTCTCCAGCTGAGGGTCCCTGAGACCCTTCAGCTGCATTTCCCAGCCTGGGCCGTCATGTTCTAAGAGAGACCCCAGCTGTTGGTGGGTCTCCTGGGCCTCAGAGCCCGTGAACCTGGCCCTGGCAAGCTCTCCGTCATGGAAACTGCATATTGGTTTGATGGCCACACCCCATACCATCTAGTTGAGTTTGTCACAAAAGATGACAAATCCGATTGCCTTTTCGATGTTTATGCAAATTCTATTCTCGTGCTTCCTGGATATTTTAAAATAGAATCATAGTCATTACATTTACCTCCTCAGCTGTTTTCTACTTCAAGTAGAGAGGAAACAAAATGATTTATGTGCTTAGATCCTTTCTCGCTTTTCTTATCTAAGTGCCTGACTCCGTGACACTTAACGTTTAATGACTTACTCTCTACCATACATACATTATTAATTTATAACATAAACGAAATTAAAAGCACTGGAAACTAAAGCTCCCTCATTGCAGGAACATGTTAGAACCCTTATGTGGGATATTTTGCTGTGTGTTTCTCTGCAGGGGGGTGGGAAATGGAAGTGAATTTTTTCAATGACGGGCTTTAGATGCTCCACCTGCAGGATGGAGACCGGCTTGTTAATATTTTTATTATGGATTAAAGTTGGGAGGATTGGGTCTTTTCAATGCTTTATTGGTTATTTTTCAAGTGTTTGGTTTTATGAAAGTTAGATCACAGTTGGTATGTTTAAGTCCAGCTCAGAGAGAGCCCTTGTTTCTTGGTGAAGATGTTTTCTCCCATGGAGGGAGCAGGGGGAACTGACAAGGAGCACTGAGAGGCATGTGTACACATGCATTTTACAGAATCCTTTTGCGGGGCTTGTGAGGCTTCGTAGATCTCCCCTGGAGAGGAGGGATGGAGCTGGGCAAGCTTCCTGGGCAAGCCCCCAGCTCTCGGGGGCAGCCAAGCGCCTGGCATTCCGTAGTGCGCTGGCACCATGGAGAACTTTGCAGTCATCCTGCAGCAGAGATGGGAAGATCCATGACGAGATCCCTACTCTTCCTACCACATTGTGGGGTTATTGCCAAGAGGGGGTGTCCAGCCAGGGACTATATCTCCCAGCCTCCCTTGGCTTCTGTGTTGGGCCGAGTGACTTCCTCCCAGAGACCACTTGGGGGTGTCAAGCAAGACAGATTAGGGCCAGGCAGGCATCGCCCACCCTCCTCTTCTCTGCTCCACTGGCCGCACACACGGGATTCCCAGGTTCCCAAAGATGGCAGAGCCTCTGGTTCCCGAATGTGGTGAGATTTTAAGTGACTGAGGTTAAAACAGAACAAAAGACTCCTCAAAAGAGCTGTCTCTGCTTGCTGTCTCCGTTTTTTCTTCCTGGGTTCTTTTCTTGAACACACTACTTTTCATCCCCACCACTCGGTGAAAATGGATCATGGCAAAACCACCGGTGATCTCCACGTCGCCGGTGTCAGTGACCAAAATCAGCCTTCACCTTCTTCAGCCTGGATGGAATGGGACCCGCATCCTGTGGTCTGTTTTTGAAATGCCAAGGGTAGAAACAGCAGGATGTGCGTACACTTTTGGCGAAGCACATAGGAGAAGCGCCAAGTGGTAAAATACCGCCTGTCTTCCGATACCGTGACTCAGAACCGAACTTCTGTTGTGCTCAGCCTCCAGATTAGCGGGGTAGACGCAGCAGCCAATATGCTAATTAGCACAGTCCCCGTCCTTCTACCCCAACCCGCAGAGTTGCGGTCCCTCTGAAAACCTACTTCCTCCACAACGTGCACTTGGGCATCCTCCCTACCCAGGAGCTTCCATGGGGTTTTATTTTTATTCTCAATGGAATAGAAATTGTGAAAGTGTACCTGGGCAGAAAATGACAGCTTCTGAACACAAGGAGAGGGTCTCCCCTGTGTGTCTCTAGCACCTAGCTCAGGGCCTGGCACGGAGCAGACACAGAACGGGTGCTGGTAGGAGGGAGGGCAGGAGGGGGAGGAAGAAATAATCACGTGGGCAGTGTCAGTATCATCATCCTCATACTCACTGGCAGAGCAGATGCTGAGACCAGCTCTCGCAAGGCGCTTTGCTAGGCGGCAGCTCTGGGAGACACCCTCTATCCTTACAGCAAGCCGTTCCCTTCCCAGCCAGAATGATAACCTGACCCCATTCTGAAAGAGCTCTTTAATGATGAAACAATTTTAGGTAAAGAAGGGTTTGATTATCGGCCACTTTTTGGAAATGAGGTCTGAAATTAGGACGCTCCAGTTCAGCGGATGCCCCTTTAACTGTCTGATTAAAGCCAGAGTAAACACCCATCCTCATGTAAGTTCAATGTGGCCTTTTTACTGGCTAGAATTTCACATTCTTTTAAAACTACACGCTCATTGCATCCCAGAACAGAGGATTTGTGTATTCAGGGTCTTAAACGTCTTGCAGACGTTTTAACCAGCTGTGAGATTTGAGATTTGACATCTGTTCCAGTTACTGTTGCAGTTTAACAAGCTACCCCCAAACTTCATGGCACCAGCACCCCTTTCATTATGGTCTTGGGTGAGGAATTCTGACAGGGCACGAGGGATGGGTTTTCCCTGCTCCGTGATGTCAGAAGCCTCCACTGGGAAGATTTGCTGGGTGGGTAACCGGTAGCTGGGGCCATAATCCTCTGGGCGTCTCCCCTCCAGGTCTGGTGGTTGATGCTGGCTGTCACCTGCTACCTCTGCTGGGGCTGTCAACCTGAGCACCTACACCTGGCCTCTTCGGGTGACCTGGGCTTCCCCACGACATGGTAGAGTCAGACTGTGTTCGTGATGACTCAGAGCCCCGACAGTGAGTGTCCCAGGGAAAAGGGATCTCATTCCTTTTAGGACTTAGCCCCGGAAGCCACAGTGACCTTTCCACTGTACTTTTTCTGTCACAAGCCCGCCCAGTTTCAAAGGGAACATAGACCCCACCCCTCAGCTGGAGGACGCTGAGATCCCCGGAGGAAGAGTGCATGGAATGGAAGCTTTGTCGCCACCACCTTTAGAGAATACACAACATCTAAAGCCGGTGTGGGGCATGGGGGAGGGTGGTGGCCTCCCTCTGTCAGAAAAAGGTGCGTCTGGGCTACAAAACGCAGGCCGGAGGCTTGGGGAGGGGCGGCAAAGGACGTGACTCTGGAGGAGGATTCTATCAGGGAGGCAGCAGGGCCTCAAGGCACCTCTGTCCCCTGACCCGGGGGGAGACGTCAGAGCCCTGCTATCCTCCTGAAGCCGGTGAGCGTGGCCAGACCACCTCCCAGCCCATCTGGGCACCTGGGGCATCTCCAGGTCAGATTCTGCTCCAGCTTCACCCCAGATTTCCACCGCCGCCTTCTGTCTTTGAGAATTAGCACCTTTATCAGTAAAGCAGAAAATAATATCACCCTGGGTAGAGAAGGCTAATAAAAGTGATAATAACTGATTCACAGAGGGTAAAACTACTCTGGAACTGCTGAATTACAAGAACAGACACATGATGTGTTTACCGTCCAGGTATCTCCTTGCTACCTTTTTCTGTACTGATTTTTCCCCTGCTAAAGATGTGGTTTGTTTTTATGCAAATAATGTAAGGACTGCAGTGTTACAGGCCCTTGCCAACACAGGAATTTATAACTCAAGTCACGTCCTCTTATGCACTGAGCTGCCAGAAAAACTCTCATTAACTAAAGCCACACGTCAGACAAAAAAAGCCGTGTGATGGGTTAGAGCGTGACTAGGAATTTGCCCCCAGAAGCGGCCAGGATGGCGGAGCAGAGTGTCCTTGTGGCTCTGTGGACCGAAAGCTCTGAGAGCCGGGAGCCTTTGTTGGCTGCCACGTGTGCTCAGGTCAGATGGTACAGATGAGTGATAAGGCCAGACCGTGCGCTGTCCCAGGAGTCTGGGGGGCCACCAGAAAGGCAACAGACATGGCAGGATATGGTGGTCTCGAAGAAGGGAAAACCACAGCCGAGTCCGAGACCTGGCAGAGTTCATGGGGCAGCAGACTAAGGTGTGGAACCACCGTAGTGGGTGGGCTGGAGCGCAGGTACTAAGCAGTTCCAGGCTAAGGGCACGAGCATACTGGGTGCTCCTTGCTGCAAAGAGAGAAGGACGGGGGTGGAGGAAGGGGCAGACAGAATAATGGCTTTTTTTTTTTAATAGTAATCTTTATTTCCATTTAAGCTTTGGCAAATCTCTCTCTCTCTCTCTCTCTCTCTCTCTCTCTCTCTCTCTCTCTCTCTCTCTGTTTTTTTGGCCGTGCTGCGAGGCATGTGGGATTCTTGGTTCCCCGATCAGGGATCCAGCCTGAGGCCCCCGCAGTAAAAGTGCGGAGTGCTAATCACTGGACCGCCAGGGACGTCCCATAACAATGGTTTTAAACTTTGTTGTTTGATAGGTTGGTTAGTTGGTTGGTTGGTTGATTGGTTTGGTTGATTGGTTGGCTAGTTAGTTTTTGGTTTGCGGGTGTTTAGCAGAGAAATACTTTCTTCTGGTTCAAAGAAAATCACACAGGGAGATGCTATATAGAAAACAAGATTCAAGAATCGCTGCTCCTCTAACCGGGTTACAGTTCGTAAGTGACCTTGACACTTTAGCCCAGGTAGATAATTGCTGTCACAGGTGTGCCCAGGAGAGGGACTCAGGAAGACCTGGGTGCTTCTTCTCTTGAGGCTGCATCCCCCAAAATGTGTTTCCCGAATGTGAGGAGTGCAGGGTGTTAATTAAGCTTCTGTGGGCAAATCCACTTGCGAAATGCATAGTGTTTACTCCAGAAATTCTCGGTCCTTAAAGTGTTAACATGCGCTGGGACCTTACACGTGACATACAACACGGGCTGTCTCCCAACACAGCGAATTATCAAGCCCTTTCTCTACTGAATGTAACGCAGGTACTAGCATTCTAAGAAGCATGTTTTTGAAGATAATTTTTGAAATAATTATTCCAAATAGAAGAAGGAGAAATGGATGGAACTCTTAATTTAAAAGAGATGTAATATGTGGCAGTTGGTAGAGAGAGCGTTTGGTTGAGACAGAAGCAGAGGCAGAGAGCAGAGTAGCTGGGACATGGTCCCCAGCAGAGGGAGGCCAGAGATGACTCCTGCTTTGTAGAGATGACAATGCCAGCAAATTCCAACCGGAACATGCAAGAGGAATGGGTTATTCTTGACCACTGCTGGATGCCTCGTTGAGCTAAACTCTGGTCCTCTCATAAACCTTTGACCTTCTTTAGAGTAATTTCATTGCTCAAGAGGTAAAGGAAATAACGAGGAATGGTGTTATTTGACCAATAAGGAAAAACAACTTAGCGAGTGAAGATTACAGGGACACAAGAGAAAGTGACCGTGGCATCCTAAAGTTTATGAAAGGGAAGCACATATTTGTAGGCGTGGAGAGATCTTAAAATAAGAGATCATTTGAGTTTGACCCTTTGGCCCTATAGGCGGATAATGGGAATAACCACCAGATGGAAACTATATGGAAGAAAGCAACCCATTTACAAGTTCAGCCAAAACAATTTGAAATCCCTGGTAATAAACATAACACAATTTTATAGGACCTCTATGAAGAAGGCTTCAAAATGCTGGAGACTCAACAACATAAAAATGTCAGTCCTCCCTCCATTCATTTCTGAGTGTAATGGTATCCCAATTAAAATACCAAAAGGTTTGTCTTAGGAAATGGACAAGAAAGCCCTGAGAAAGAAAAGCGGTAAGGGGGACTCGCTGTTCTCGAGGTTAAAACATGGTAGGAGGCCATGTTTTGGAGGAATTAAAGCAGTGTGATGCTGGTACACGATTAAACAGAGGACTGATCAAATGTAACAGAACGTCCACAAGTAGATCTAAATACATAAAGAAGAACTTTAGTATATGTTGTGTGCTGTCTCATGTAAGCAAAGGAAAGATGAACTACTTAGTGAGTGATGTTGGGACAACTGGAAAGACATCTAGGAAAAAATTAATTTGACTGCTCAAAGCCTAGAGAAATTCCAAATGGAATTTAATTGTAAAACCTGAAATTTTATGAGTGCTAGATAAAACATAGATAAAACATGAGGTAATCCTGTTACTACTTTTCTTTTATTACCTTTCTCACTGTGATTCAAAGCCTAGAAATCATCAAAAGAAGATTAATACATTATAAATTAAACTACATTTTGAAAAACGTTTAAAGACTACTGCTTGGCAAAAAAATAATAATCACCATAAGCAAAGTGAGAAAAACAAACTGATAAACCGGGGAAAATGTTTGCAATTCATTTAACAAACAAAGGGTTAAGCTGTCTAATAAATAAAGAGCTCTTACAAATCAATATAAAAATGACCAACTCAATAGAAAAACATGCAAAAGATGTGACAAGTAGTTCTTAGGAAAGGAAATGAAAACATCTTATACATGTATGAAAAAATGCTTAATCTTACTCATGAGAGAAATGTAAATTAAAATTTTTTTTACCTGTGTTACTACAAAACAAAAACAAAAAGGTTTGATAATATGCTGTGTTGGCAAAATTGTGAGAAACAAGTACTTTAGTACATTGCTGATGGGGTGCAAATTAGTAAACCTTACGTAGGGCAGTTTGTATAGTAGTACCTATCAAAATCACAAATATATCCACTTTGACTAGGACTTACCTTCTAGGAATTTACATTACAAGATGTACAAGAAAGCCCGGATCATGAAGTATAAACAAAGTAGCTCTGCAGCATTGTTTGTAATTGGCTAAATATTTCTCCCCAAATATTCATCAGTGGGAGACTGGCTAAAGAGATTATGGTCCAGGCTTATAGTGGATGCTATTCAGCTGTAAATAAAGAGAGGATGCTTTCGGTCAGTGTCAGCTAAAACCACTTGCCACCCCATTTTGACCCATCTACCACCTTTCTGACCTCAGTTCCCATCCTCAACTCTTACACGTTCCATAAAATACCATCACGAATGCTGTATGAACATGACACTTATTTTTAAAGTTTTCACAGATATTAGCCCTACTTCTGTCTGCTGACATGGTGAGAACCGCTGTGACCCTTATACTGCAAAGATCAAGCAGTTTAATGATACCCAGTGTAAGTGAAGGCAAGCAGAATTTGGCCTTCTCACATCCTGCGGAGGGAGGATAAATTGGTACAATGGTTTTGGAGGTCAATGTGACACTGTCTATTAAAGTTTTAAATGCCCATTAACCCACCGATTCCACTTTGAGAAATTTATCGTATTGACACCTGCATATATAAGGATGCTCACTGTATGTTTTACAGTTTGGCTTCAGGTTTTTGGGTCAATGTTGAATGGCGGTCAGAAAACACTAATGCCTACTAGTGTCAGGGTCTCATCTTCCTACCTTCTATGCAGGTTAGTCTGTGTAGCTATTATTGCCACCACATGACTGATTTTACAGCAATAAGGAAAATGTCAACTACTGGTCAGTCAGGAAAAAAGAAGGACCCTATAGGTAGAAACCAAAACCTGTTACCTCAAATGCAATCATGTCTCCTGTCTTTCAGACCATAGCCTAGAACATTAGTTTCCCAGTGATGATAATTGGATGCCCAGAATATTAAACTCATCTCATGACTGTAGCCAAGAGATTAATCATGGGTATATTCTGTGTAACCTAAATAACCAAAGACATGTACTCAAGAAAAACTAACTGAAAAAAAATTAGTTTTTTGCTTTAAAAAAACAAAGGTAAAAAGTAAAAGGCTACTAGAGACAAGGAAGCATGGAGTGCGTGGTTGTTTCAGAATATACCCCCAAATTCTTTGATGTTCCTCCCTTCAAGTGGTGGAGGTTAATTTTCCTCCCCTTAAGTATGCGCTGGATGTAATGAGTCTTCTAATGAACGAAATATGGTGGATGTGATGGTGGGTGACAAGGTCATCAGAGACATCGTGGCGTCTTCCTTGCTTTCTCTTGGATTGTTTGCTCTGGGGGAGGCCTGCTGTCCTGCTGTGAGAACACTCAGGTAGCCTGTAGCGAAGACCCCTTAGTGAGGGATTGAGGCCTGCTGCCAGCCCCTGCTGACATCTTGACAGCAACTACATGCAACACCTGCTAAACCACTCACAAATTCCTGTCTCTCCGAAATTGTAAAATGATAAATGCATTTTCCTTTAAGCTGTTAAATTTGGGGAAAATTTGTTACGCAGCAAAAGCTAGCCAATACAAAGAGGGAAAAGCAGTCTGTGGTTAATAAAGATGAACGTTCCCCGAAATTGTGCCCTTTGCAGAGATGTAGCTAGACCCAGAGACTGTCAAACAGAGTGAAGTAAGTCAGAAAGAGAAAAACAAATACCGTAAAATATCACTTATATGTGGAATCTAGAAAAATGATACAGACGAACTTATTTGCAAAGCAGAAATAGAGACACAGACATAGAGAACAAACATATAGATACCAAGGTGGGGGGTGGTGGGATGAATTGGGAGATTGGAATTGACACATATACACACTACTATATATAAAATAGATGACTAACACATATACACTACTATGTATAAAACAGATGACTAATGAGAACCTACTGTATAGCACAGGGAACTCTCCTCAGTGCTCTGTGGTGACCTAAATGGGAAGGAAATCCAAAAAAGAGGGGATATAGGTATGCCTATAGCTGATTCACCTTGCTGTACAGCAGAAACTAACACAACATTGTAAAGCAACTATATTCCAATAAAAATTAATTTAAAAAAATAAATAAAACAAATTACCACCAGCATCTTCCGGGAAAAAAAAAAAAAAAAAAAGATAGACGGTCCCACTATGTCAGGCTCAGGATATGACTTTATTAAGCCCCATTATCCAAGCCTCCATGTCATACAGGATCCACGCACCAAGAGATACCATTACTATGGCTGAGGTTGGATATTAGCTTATGGTATATCATTGTTTGAATAATCGGAAGAAATTTAAGTTATAAGAATCTTTTGATGCTTTTTGAATAGCATTTGATTACCCTGTGTTTTACCTCAAATTTTCATCTCTTATATTTTCATCACCCAAGACATGTGCTTTTGACACTTTGTATACAATTCCTAGTGAAAACTGGTCAATGTAAATAAAAAATCTCAAAGCTTTAGCAGATGAATAAGTAAATAGCAGTTGCATATGCAGTGATAAGGAAAGCTCTCCAAGAAATATTGTACAGTGAAAAAGAAAAGTATACCAGTACTTGTATTTTTTTAATGAAAAGAAGGAAAAAAGAATAGTTATTGGTATTGTTTTTGAATATGCATTAAAGGAAGGATAAGCAATAAATTAAAACTGTGGCCGCCTATTAGTGGATTGGAACAGAGAAAATAGTTTACTGCGTTATGTAGTCAAAGAGGAATACGTAATTTTTTTTAAATTAAACAAATTTTAAAAGTGAGGGGCACCAAGAACATTAGTATGGACCATCCAGGTTGCTCTCTGATGAGTTCAGAGTTTTTTAAAAGTACTGATATGTACAGAAAATAGGAGAGGGACATACCCAAGGCTGAATGGCAAGTAAGGGCAAGAATAACCCCCAGGATGAGCTAAGCCTTGTGAAACATGCCAGGAACAAGGGACATTTTTGGATTTTTGGACATTTTGGACATTTGGACATTTTGGACATTTTTGGATTTTTGGACATTTTGGACATTTGGACATTTTGGACATTTTTGCAGCGAAAACAGAACACGAAAGGCTAACACAACCACTGCCAGGGGAAGGTGTCAGGGTGCTCCTTGGCAGGACACAGAAAGTAGAAGTGCTCTCCTGTTTGACCCTATTACTTCTTACATGTGGAACCTTTAAGCCCTGTTTGTACAGGTTGTTCGCTCCCGTGTAGCTATCTGGGTCATTGACTTATGCCAATGGCCTTGGTTGTTTGGGGGTTGTCTTGGGGTGTTTTGTTTTGTGTTGGTGTTTTGCTCACTGACCTGGGAGCACAGTGCTTGGCTCGACCTTGTTCTCGTGGGCTGATTATCCCCTTTACGGTCTTGTCTCCTTCAGAGCCAACATGGGCACTCACGTTTTGTATCCTTGAGTAGTGTTCACACTCTCTCTGTTCTCAAAACTCATTCTGGAATCCACTTCAGCCTCCAGACAGCTGCTAACTCAGCCAGGAATGCTTCCACCAGGCCGTGGCCTCTTTGTCCGCTAGTGGTGCAGACGTGGGCTTCGCCTTTTGGGTACCAAAGCCATTGGAGAGAAGCACTGCCATCTTCTCTAATCCAAGAAGGATAACCTTCAAATGGAGGAAGGAAAATGAAGCACAGACTTTACTAAGAAGGAGTTAAAATCTACAAAAGGAGGCGAGATGGAAGAAGTACACTTAGCCACTCTAACTATCTTCAAGTCTTCAGGCCCAAGTTAATACTATCCCAGGATAATGAGAAAGCATTCAGACAAGACTGGGAAAGGTATTATAAGAAAAGGAAGGATATTGGAGGATCACTTCTCCGTTTTCCAAATGGTAGGAAAAAATACTCTCCACCAAATGACATGGATTCGTAGTAAGACTCACGAATGAATTATTAAGCAGTTCGTGAGCGCGGAGTGAAGAAATGCAGAAGCCAGGATGGTTCGTTTATTAAAAAATTATGCCAAATTAGCTGTGAAATCTTTGTCAACTTCTTTTGATTATTGTCAAGCTGGAGGGAGGTATCCAATGTTTAACATCTTTGAACTGTCCTATTCGATACTTTTGTCAGGAACTAAGATGCGCATATGTAGTAGAGGGCTTTGTTTTCCAATGATAACGCTGTTTTACATAATGTATTTTAAAATTTCATAACTAATTAAACTTGGACTTTGTGAAAGATACTGTTAAGGGAATGAAAAGGCAAGCCACAGGCTGGAAGAAAATATTTGCAAAACACCTTTAAAACTTAACGATACGGGGCTTCCCTGGTGGCGCAGTGGTTGAGAGTCTGCCTGCCGATGCAGGGGACACGGGTTCGCGCCCCGGTCTGGAAGGATCCCGCATGCCGCGGAGCGGCTGTGCCTGTGAGCCATGGCCGCTGAGCCTGCGCGTCCGGAGCCTGTGCTCCGCAATGGGAGAGGCCACAACAGTGAGAGGCCTGCGTACTGCAAAAAAAATAAATAAATAAAAATAAAAAATAATAAAATTACTGTATCATCCATCAATTCTGAGTATATACACCAAATTCGAATTGAAAGTAGGATCTGAAAGAGACATGAACACCTATTTTCACAGCAGTATTATTCACAATAGCCAAGAGGTGGAAGCAATCCAAATGTCTCTTGATGAATGAATGGATAGGCAAAATGTGGTTTATACATACAATGGAATATTTTTCAGCCTTAGAAGGAAAGAAATTCTGACATATTTTACAACATGGATGAACCTTGAGGACATTATTCTAAGTGAAATAAGCCAATCACAAAAGACAAATACAGTATGATTCCACTTATATTAGGTACTTAGTGTAGTCAGAATCATAGAGACAGAAGGTAAAATGTTGGTTGCCAGAGTCTAGGAAAGGGGGAAATGGGAAGTTATTATTTAATGGGCACAGAGTTTTAGTTTTACAAGATGAAAGAACTATAGAGATGAATGACTGAACTGTATACTTAAAAATGGTTAAATGGCAAATTTTATGCCACGGATATTTTATTACCACAATAAAAAATAAATTGAAAAAGAAGGAAAAAAATAATAGGAAAATACAATTTGAAAGTGGGCAAAATATATGAACAGACACCTCACTAAAGAAGATATACAGATGGCAAATAAGTGTATGAAAAGGTGCTCAACGTCATATCATCGTGGAACTGCAAATCAAAACAACAATAAGATACCACTCTACACCTATTAGAATGGCTAAAATTCAAAACACTGACAACACCAAATGCTGATGAGGATATTGAGGTACAGGAACTCTCATTCATTGCTGGTGAAAATGCAAAATAGGACAGCCCCTTTGGAAGGCAGGTTGGTGGTTTCTTAAAAAACCAAACATACTCTCACCGTATGAGCTGGCAGCTGCGCTCTTTGGTATTTACCCATAAGATGAAAACTTATGTCCACACAACAGCCTTCACAGCGATGTTTGTAACAGCTTTATTCATAATTGCCGAAATATGGAAGCAACCAAGATGTCCTTGAAGGAACCTTAAATGCATACTGCTCAGTGAAAGAAACCAACCTAAAAAGGCTGTATCCCATGATTCCAACTATATGACGTCTGGGAAAGGCAAAAACCATACACAGGGTAAAAAATAGATCAGTGATGGAGAGGGGAAGGGAAGAGACAAACAGGTGACGCACAGGGGAATTTTAGAGCAGTGAAACTATTTTGTATGGTACTGTAATGGTGGATGCATGACATTATGCATCTGTCAAAACCAAAACCAAAAACGAAAAACTGTACAACGCAAAGCGTGAACCCTAATTTAAATGATAGACTTTAGTTAATGATAATGTATCAATATTGGTTCATCAATTGTGACAAACGTACCTCCAATGCAAGATAATTAGTAGTGAGGGGGTAGAGTATATAGGCTCTCCCTGGACCTTCTGCTCAGTTTTTCTGTAAACCTAAAACTGCTCTAAAAAAAAGAGCAGTCTATCTATTTTTTAAGTGTGAAAATTAAAAGTAGAAAAAAAATACTCGGTTGGGAACTTTTCTTAAAATGAAACTAAAAATTAAGAAATAAACCTTTTAAAAATTTAGTTTATAGGGCTTCCCTGGTGGCGCAGTGGTTGAGAGTCCGCCTGCCGATGCAGGGGACACGGGTTCGTGCCCCTGTCCGGGAAGATCCCACATGCCGCGGAGCGGCTGGGCCCGTGAGCCGTGGCCACGGAGCCTGCGCGTCCGGAGCCTGCGCTCCGCAACGGGAGAGGCCACAACAGTGAGAGGCCCGTGTACCGCAAAAAAAAAAAAAAAAAAAAAAAATTAGTTTATAAATGCAACAGTGAATTCTTAGAATGAATAAAAAGTGAGTCAAGTAACTTTTAGGGGTGATGGAAATGTTCTACCTTGACAGTAGTAATAGTGTCATGATTGTATAAATGTATCAAAACTCATGGATTTTTACACGTTAAAATAATTCCTTGTGTTGTATGTAACTTATACCTTACTGAAGAATTTTTTTTAATGAGGTGAGTGAGTTGGGGCTATAATTTTTATGCCAAAATTGGATGAAAGCACAAAATACCATCCTTCACTGTGTGGCTTTTACCGCATGATTCTAAAGAGAATTATTTTTACAAGGGCTTTATCTGTTTTTTTCCAAGTCTCCTTTAAATACTCTCATATTTAGACCATTCTCTTTTAAACCTTCTTTGAAGTCATCATCCTTGTTAAATGCCTCTTCTTTAGTTGGTAACTCTTCTAAATCCCCTGACCTCTACTGGTCAGTGGTTTTATATATGACTTGATCTGTTCTCCAACATCAGTGCCATGGATTACTGGTTTGGTTTGGGTTTTTTTTTTGTTTTGGCAAGATTTGCCATATACTTCGCAACGAATTGCCCTGTATTTGCCCTCAGCAAAAGAAGATGGACAAGGATGTAGAAACAAAGGATGAGCATAGATGCTAGTGTTGAATGGGGAAAGAGAATTTGAGTAGGAAATACTTTTACACTGCAGTAGAGTTGCTTCACTAGAGAATAATTTCGTGTTAGGATGATTTTTGCTTTCCTATGCAGTTTTGTAACTACAGAGACCACAATCATAAAGGTGTGAGAATGCCTTGGAGAAACAGGATGCATTTTTAAAATCACATAATGTAGATGAAACCAAACTGAACTAATGGGGTAAAGAGTGGATGGTCCTACCAGGATTCAAAAAGATGTTGACAAGATGGAAATGATCAGCCTAAACCAGCAAGGGGAGATTTAACACACATGACCTTTAATACATCATCTATTTGAGTTTAAGAGACTAATTTCATTTTTTTTAACTTTCTTTATTAAAATATTTATTTATTTGGTTGCACTGGGTCTTAGTTGCGGCAGGTGGGCTCCTTAGTTGCGTCTCATGGGCTCCTTTGTTGTGGCATGCGAACTCTTAGTTGCAGCACGCATGTGGGATCTAGTTCCCTGACCAGGGATCGAACCCAGGCCCTCTGCATTGGGGGCGTGGAGTCTTATCCACTGCACCACCTGGGAAGTCCCAGGAGGCTAATTCCAGATGTTCAGTGTAGATTGCCCCTGTGGCTTGTTGCACCTTTGCTTACAAGTCATGGTTTTAGTTCCTGTCCAGATGAAGGCAAGCCAACAGCATCAGACAGCTACTTAAGAAGCTAATGTCATTCTTGTCTGGGTTAATTAAACGACACCATCCTGACTGGAGATGAGTCACTCTGCATTCTGCACTGATGGGACCATGTGGGGTAATGTGTCCTATTCTGAGCTCCACACTCTTAGAAGGGTTTTGATAAATCGTGTTCAGAGGAAGGTTTATGGGATAATTTAGGAGTGGGAGTGGGGAGACTAAAAGCCATTTCATATAAAGAATGATTGAGAGGGCTTTCCTGGTGGCGCAGTGGTTGAGAGTCCGCCTGCCGATGCAGGGGACACGGGTTTGTGCCCCGGTCCGGGAAGATCCCACATGCCGCGGAGCGGCTGGGCCTGTGAGCCATGGCCGCTGAGCCTGCGCGTCCGGAGCCTGTGCTCCGCCACAGGAGAGGCCACAACAGTGAGAGGCCCGCGTACCGCAAAAAAAAAAAAAAAAAAAAGACAAATACCATATGATATCACTTATATGTGAAATCTAAAATATGACACAGATGAACCTATGAAACAGAAACAGACTCGTAGACATAGAGAACAGACTTGTGGTTGCCAAGGGGGAGGGGGTTGAGGGAGGGATGGAGTGGGAGGCTGGGTTAGCAGATGTAAACTATTACATATAGAATGGATAAACAAGGAACGAAATTGGGTCATTTGTAGAGACGTGGATGGACCTAGAGACTGTCATACAGAATGACGTAAGTCAGAAAGAGAAAAACAAATATCCTATATTAATGCATGTATGTGGAATCTAGAAAAATGGTACAGATGAACCGGTTTGCAAGGCAGAAACAGAGACACAGATGTAGAGAACGAACATATGGACACCAAGGGGGGAATGGGGGGTGGGATGAATTGGGAGATTGGGATTGACATATATACACTAATATGTATAAAATAGATACCTAATGAGAACCTGCTGTATAGCACAGGGAATTCCACTTTGTGGTACAGTAGAAATTAACACAACATTGTAAAATAACTATACCCCAATTAAAAAAAGAAAAAAAAAACGATGGATAAACAACAAGGTCCTACGGTACAGCACAGGGAACTGTATTCAGTATCCTGTGATAAACCATAATGGAAAAGAATCTGAAAAAAGAATGTATATATGTGTAGAACTGAGTCACTTTGCTGTACAGCAGAACTGAACACAACACTGTAAATCAACTATACTGCAACAAAAATTAATTAACATCTCAATAGTAAGACTAATAGGATTAGATGCGATGAGCCATTTCACAGGTGACCACGTGGCTCATGGGAGAAGCCAGCAAACCTTAGTCCCTCCTTTCTCCCTCACTTCCTGTCTACCGGGGTCATTAATTATCCAGGAGCAGCAGGAAGGAGATGCTTGACTGGACTTCTCTGTGCTCGCCTCCCTCAGTTGTAGCCCCAAGTATACACAGCACAGTGCCCATTAGAGGGAAGAAGTTAAAAATCAATACTTCAATATGGACAACTTTTTTTTTTTTTTACATAAAGCCAAATGAAGAAAAGCAGAAAGTTTACGGACTGAAATTCTTTTTCTCTTAAAGATGAAAATAATTTGATCAAGTCCAGTTTGGGCTAACACAGTGCCAACCAGGGTTTCCTGCAGCGACACCATCCAGCTTGTCTCCCTCACTCACCCTCTTCTGGGCAGGACAAGGGGGTGTGGCAGGCCTGGCATCCTCTTGATGGTCCTGCTGGTAGGACGTTGTTTGGGGACACTCTTGCACCTCCCCTGAAGGAGATCCATGGATAAGGAAACTGAGAAAAACTAAAAGACTTCATTAGTGTCCTGTCATCAGCAGGTTGGAGACTCACATCTGGGTTTGTAGGCAAGAAATCCTATGCCCTTATATCCTCATGAGATTGACATCTCTCCACCCTCTAAGTCACCCCCAGGACTATTACCTGGCAAGGTACAGAGAAGGCTCTTGGTGGTCAACAGATAATTAATTAATATTCACAATGTGCCAAGCTCTGTGTTGAGTGCTGGATGGAGGGCAAAATGATGACTAAGACGTAACCTCAACTCTCAAGGCACCCCATAATGGGCTAGGACAGGCACAGACCTGCTGTGGCACTGACTCTGTGTGTATCCGGATAAGGTGTTTATTCTTCTGAGCCTTAGTTTTCTCACCTGTATGACGGGGCTGATAAGACTGACCTTACCGTGTTGTTTGCAATGACTGTACAAAATAATTTGAGAATAAACGCATTAATAAAGAGTGCATGTACTATAGTTATATAAGATGTTAACATTTGGGAAAGCCTGGTAAGGCATATAAGGAAACTCTTTGTACTATTTTTGCAACTTTTCTCTAAGTCTAAAATTAGTTCAAACTGAAATGTTAAAAAAAAAAAAGAGTGCATGTAAAAGTCTTAGCGCAGTGCCTGGCACAGGGTTGGCACTCGAGAAATGGTGGTGATGGCTGTGGTGGCAGCTTTCGTGTCTGGCTCTTCTTACAGGAGAAGGAAACAGCTCCACTTCCTTCCAGGAGCGCTTTCCTCATTTTTCCCCTTCCTGGTCCTCGAGAGGTCCTCTGGCATCTGATTTCAGCAGAATCAGGACCCGAGTGTACCAAAGGAAGCCTCTCTCCTGCCTATCCGATCAGCGTGTTTCCTGTGGGTAAACTGTGACCTGCAGCAGCTTCAGGGTGACATGTCGCTGGTTGCAGAATGAGGTTCTGGTTGTAGCCTCAGGGCAGGTACCAGGGGTCTGGTCCCCTCCTTCTCACTCCTCCCTAACCAGCCCCCAGCTGGGGGTTCCTGGAATACCGTCTGCTTTAGGGAAACTGGACTGTTTGTGTTCTAACATCGTTAGCCAGACAGAGCTGAGTTTTTATTAGGCAAACAGCTATTTGACTAATGGGTTTGGCCCTGGAACGAGAGCAGGCTGCTTACGTGTCCAGGTTGTTGCCATTCTGGGTTACGGTTCATATTCGGAGCAGGTGTGCCCGTTGTCATGGGGCTCTGCGTTTGGTTACCTTGCTAATGGGATCAAACACGCACACACAAGACGGCTGATGAAAGAAAAGAGTTGCTATGTACAGTAACTCAAATGTTTGACCCTGGTAACACGGCTCACTGCGCCAGCTGCTGTGGAGACCAGAGGTGCCCTGTCTGAGACAGGGAGAGATGTGCAGAGGTACAGAGGGAAAATCTGGGGGCTAGGGATAGACTCCGTTCTGATGAGAGTAAGAAGTAGGCGTGCTTAAAGAAAAATTTTTAAAGAAGAATATCTAAGAGAGCTGGAAGAACTTTAAAGGAAAACAGATATTTCTAATGAGAATTTTAATTCTTATAAAGAATAGTGTTTCACATGCAAAATAAATCCTCTCTTCCACCTCCCATGTGAAACCTTAAGTAAAATTTATCCCACTTAGTTCTCTGTTCCGGGCTCTGTCACTGGGCAGGGGTGCGGGGGGAGCTCTGGGTGAGCCTTGGACCCAGCCTTAACCTTGGGGACATGTGCCCCACCCTGTGATTGGGAGCTTCCATCCTGACAGCCCTGGGGGGCTCAGGGGCTCGGTGATGAAGTGAAGAGTGGTCAGGTCGACCACATGAAAATGAATACCTTTCAGAAAAAAGGCACCTTACATTGAGAGAAGACATTAGCAACACAGATTACTGACAAAGGATTAATATCCTGAGTACCGTCTGCCACGCTCCTCTCTGAGAGCCACTTTGTCTCCAGAGGGACAACACTCCAGCAGCAGCCCTCGCTCTCTCCTGCTCACCAGCGTTCACCTCTTGGTGTATCATTCCCATCAGCTAACTGTAACAGCATAGCTCCAAGAATTTACCAAGTACCTTTGCCCCAGGGCCACCTTGTTCATCTCTCTGAATACAGACAGCGAAACTCACCAGCAGAGTAGGTTTTCCTCTTTGGCT
Source organism: Stenella coeruleoalba (assembly GCF_951394435.1). Lineage (NCBI taxonomy): Eukaryota > Metazoa > Chordata > Mammalia > Artiodactyla > Delphinidae > Stenella > Stenella coeruleoalba. Next base: position 79,411,686 of record NC_137162.1, on the reverse strand, counting down.
CCTTTTTCCCTCTTAAACCCTCACTACCACCAAGAAGCCCTTATCAGAGTCATAGGTGCCAAGTCCAGGGTCATTCTCAGTTCCGGTCTTACTTAACCTCTCACGTGGTCACGCCTCCCTTCTGGAAACACTTTCTTGGCCTGGCTCCTGGGACACCTCATTCTCTGTGCTGGCCCTTGCCACCCTGGCTCTTCCTTCCCACCTGCTTTACCGGTTCCTGCCTCTTCCGTGACCTCCGAACAGTCCAGGGCATCCAAGCCCTGCCCTTTGTTTCCCTTCTTTCTAGAAGTCTCTCCCCCTGTATCTGCAGAGCTCAGTCAGGTCTCAAATGCTGCTTCCCCCGCTTCAGTGAGGCTTTTCCCGACACCACAGTTCAGCGTGCCCTCTCTCTCTTTCTCTCTCACCCACCCTGCTCTCTTTTTCTCGACAGTGCTTAGGGGCATCTGGGCCACGCTTTATTTACACGTGTGTTTGCCTGTGTCCTCTCTCTTCTAGGATGTATGTTTGCTTTGTTCACTGCCATATCCCAGAACCTAGAAGGCAGAGAATAGGCATTTAATTTCTTTTTAAGAAAATGTTTTTATTTAGCCTTTAAATTTGAAAGATATTTCTACTGGATATAGAATTTTATCCTGACGGTTATTTTTTTCTTTCAGTATCTGAAAGATATCTCTCCATTATTTTCTGGCTTGCATAGTTTCTGACAAGAAGTCTAATGTAATTCCTTTGTATGTTACGTTTATTTTTATTTATATTGGAGTACAGTCGATTTACAATGCTGTGTTGACTTTTTTAATTGTAGTAAAATACACGTGACATCAGGTTTACCGTCTTAACCGGTCTTAGTTGTACAATTCAATGGCATTAAGTGCTTGACACTGTTGTACCACCATCACCTCCATCTGGCTCCAGAACTTTTTCCTCTTCCCAAACTGAAGCTCTGTCCCCATGAAGCAACAGCATCCCATTTCCCCTCTTCCCCAAGCCCCTGGGAACCACCATACTGAAGCTCTGTCCCCATGAAGCAACAGCATCCCATTTCCCCTCTTCCCCAAGCCCCTGGGAACCACCATTCTACTCTCTGTTTCTATGTATCTGATTATTCTAGAGACCTTGTACAGTATTTGTCTTTTTGTGACTGACATTTCACTTATTATGTCACTTATTATGCCTCTTAGCACTATGCTTAATTAACGTTATGTCCTCCAGATTCATCACGTTGTATCCTCTGTCAGAATCGCCTTCCTTTTTTGAGGTTGAATAATATTCCTTTTTGTGTTGATGCCACATTTTGTTTATCTATTCATCCATTAATGTACGCTTGGATCGCTTCCATGTCTTGGCTATTGTGAATAATGCTGCTATGAACATGGGTGTACAAATACTTCTTTGAGACGGTGTTTCAGTTCTTTCGCATATATACTCAGAAGTGGGTTTGCTGAATCATCCGATGATTCTACTTTTAGTTTTTTGAGGAACCATCCTACTGTTTTGCATCATGGTGGCCACACCATTTTCCATTCCACCAAAAGTACACAAGGATTCTAATTTCTTCACATCCTCATCAACACTTGTTATTTTCTGCTTTTTTTTTTATGTTAGCCATTGTAATGGATGTAAGGTGATATCTCACTATGGTTTTGGTTTGCATTTCCCTAATGATTAGTGATGTTGAGCATCTTTTCATATGCTTGTTGGCCATCTTTTTAAAAAACGTATTTATTTATTTATTTGGCTGCACCAGGTCTTAGTGGCGGCACATGGGATCTTCATTGCTGCATGCGGGATCTAGTTCCCTGACCAGGGATGGGACCTGGGCCCCCTGCATTGGGAGCGTGAAGTCTTAACCATTGGACCACCAGGGAAGTCCCGCTTGTTGGCCATCTTATGTTATCTTTGGAGAAACATCTATTCAAGTCCTTTGCCTATTTGTTCATCAGGTTATTTGATCTTTTTGTTGCTGTAGGAGTTTTGTTAATATATCCTGGATATTAACCCACAATCAGATAAATGATCTACAGATATTTTTTCCCATTGCATAGGTTGTCTTTTCACTCTGTTGATTGTGTTTTTCGTTGCATGAAGTTTTAAACTTTGATGTAATCCGGTTTATCTACGTTTGCGTTTGTTGCCTGTGCTTCTGGTGTCGCATCCAAGGAACCGTTGTCAAATCCAGCATCATGAGGTTTTCCTCTGTGTTTTCTTCTATGAGTTGTATAGTTTTAGGTCTTACGTTTAGATCTTTGATCCTTTTTGAGTTAATTCTTGTATACAATGTAAGGTAAGGCTACAAATTCATTCTTTGGCATGTTGTTTCCCACCACTGCTTGTCGAAGAGACTCTCATTTCCCCCATTGAACGGTCTTGGCACCCTTGTCGGAAATCACGTGACTATATATTCCTATTGGAATAAACTCTGTATACTTGCCAGAGGATGGTCAGCAGGATGATAGAAGAGCAGTGGATCGCTATCAATGAAACTTTTACAGGAAGATGGGAAATAGGACACAAGGGCTTTTAGAAGCAGAACAACTCACATCAGCTGTAGACTGCAGGATCAGGAAAGTTAAGAAGTAGCACGTCAAGGGAATCTTCAGCACTACCTTTGCGTACGTAGTTGTTGGAGCACTGTTCTCCCTGTGACCTCCTTATTTGTGGTCCTCCCCTGCACGTGAAGCTGTCCTGAGACAGAGTGGGCTGGAGGGTAGGCAGAGGGTGGTGCGAGCATTGGCCAATCCAACCATCATCAGATTGGCTGTGAAGGAAGTCAGGAGATGGATGTGAGGTTGGCCTTGGTGCTCTTAAGATCTCTTCCACCCCTGCGAGTCTGTGTCTTACGACTTAATCAGAGCTTTATTGCTCTTTCTGAAGATGTGTGAAAGGCATATCAAATCTTTCTTAAATCCCACATGTTTTCCCATCCTTCTCCCCTGTTATAATGGTGACCATTGCTTCAGCACAGTACCAGAAGTATTAGATGGACTTTGAAGTCCTCACAGGATGGCCGCAGCCCTGGGATGTATTAACAAGAAGGGGCTGAGTCTAGACCACACGGCTTGAAGTGACTCTGTGCTCTTCCCTTAGCCTCTTCCCTCCATTATTTAATCGTGTGACCATTATGTTATCATTGGACACCTCCTGTGTTCCAGAGATCTACCAATATTGACTCACTCTAGCTGTCCTGTCTGTTTTTCTGTAGGTGAAACTCCCTCCTTTAATGCACTGATTTTTTTAGATCGAAGTATTGTTAATCTACAAGGTTTCAGGTGTACAGCAAAGTGATTCGGGTTCATATATACACACACACACACACACACACACACACACACACACACACACACACACACACACACACACACACACACTGTGCTTTCCATTATGGGCTATTACAGGATATTGAGTACAGTTCCCTGTGCTCTACAGTAGGTCCTTGTTTTTTATCTGCTTTATATTTAGTGGTATGTATCTGTTACTCCCAAATTCCTAGTTTATACCCCCCCACTCTCTCCCCTTTGGTGAACTGCAAGTTTGTTTTACACATCTGTGAGTCTATTTCATAGACTGTTTTATAAATAAGTTCATTTGTAGCATTTTTTTTAGATTCCACATATAAGCGATATCCTATATTTGTCTTTCTCTGACTTATTCCACTAAGCATAATATTCTCTAGGTCCATCCATGTTGCTGCAAATGGCAGTGTTTCATCCTTTTTTGTGGCTGACTAGTATTCCATTGTATATATGTACCGCATCTTCTTTATCCCTTCATCTGTTGGTGGACGTTTAGGTTTTCAGGTCTTGGCTGTTGTAAATAGTGCTGCTGCGTACATTGGGGTGCGTGTACCTTTTTGAATTAGAGTTTTCATCTTTCCCAAATATATGCCCAGGAGCAGGATCAATGCATTGATTTTTACTTGACTCATTTCCAAAGCCAGACATCGGACTTCTGCTGTGCCTTTACTTATTTTTTCTACCCGTTACGTAGGCTGTTGCCTGTGAGACTTCAGAGTGTCAGCGATGGATTCCCTTAGACTCATCCTTTATCAGTGATGCCCAGAAGGGCCAACACAGGTGTAAAGGAATCATCAATTATGTGATACAGAGCGTAAATGATATAGGATTTCGGGACAGGTCATGGGAAGGCTTGGAGTGGCTAGGAAGGCTTTCAGAAGGGTCACTGCAGTAATCCACGCATAAAGTGTGAGCGTCTGGAATCAGGTAGGAATGGGTCCGGGGGGTACTTGAAGGAACACACGGAAACTTGGTGAAGGATGGCAAACTCGTGAAATGACATCTAGAGCAGTTGGAGGTGTGAGGGAAGTAGAGAGCAGTCTGGGAAGTCCCTGAGCCCAGGGGTGTCAGGAAACAGCGCCTGGAGGCATCCAAGTCTAGGAAAAGTTAAGACTGACCAGTCAGAGGGATTTTGAACCTCTCTTTCTTATCACATACCGTTTAGTAACATTTGTGTATAGAATAGGTCGTACTCTAGGACATAGCATTTTGGTTAAAAATTTATTCATGGGGCTTCCCTGGTGGCGCAGTGGTTGAGAGTCCGCCTGCTGATGCAGGGGACGCGGGTTCGTGCCCCAGTCCGAGAAGATCCCACATGCCGCGGAGCGGCTGGGCCCGTGAGCCATGGCCGCTGAGCCTGCGCGTCCGGAGCCTGTGCTCCGCAAGGGAGAGGCCACAACAGTGAGAGGCCAGCGTACTGGAAAAAAAAAATTATTTATGTACATTGAAGTCCACTTAAAAGAGAGATGAAATACGTAACTTATGATACAGCTCAACTCCTAGGCTTGTTGGCAGTAAAATTTTGATAGCTCTCAGGGGACTACTGTTTCTAATTAAAGGTATCTTGTTGGAGTTTCTGGGCATTCAAAGAGGCAAAAGTCTTAATAAAGGCTTAGTATGTGCTATGACACATAGAGGTGTGGGTGGAGGCATCAGGGAAATGGGAATAGATACGAAAAAGACATGGTCTGGTGCTCCCAGGGAAATTATAATCTATTTAGGAAAACAAGTACACATAACATGTTAAAAAGAAACCCAGGAAGCTTCACAAGAGACAGCACAAAATCAAATGCCAAGTGAGATAACTAGGCAGTCATTTCGGGAGAGGGGACAAGCGTAGGAACAAGCCCAGGTGGAGCCCTGGGCGAGAGACCCAGGTGCTTCCTGCTGGCCGTCGGTGATGCCCTGCTCTGCACATCTCCAAACCAACGGGGAAGAGCCGTCCGAGCCAGGGAAGGTGTAGTGGTACAGACGACATTCATGCAGGGGGAACTCCCTGACTGGTGGCTTTGCTTCCAGTTGGCGTCTGTCTCGTCCTCACAGACGTTACTCTTCAATGCTGCAGACTGAGAATTCCGCATTACCTCTCGTTAGTTCAGTAAGATTCCAATTGCGTTTCCCTACATTTCTCATCTTACATCATTCCTAGTTAAGGGGACACAGATGCTCTTTTCAACGTTGCAGAGACAGAGGGATGTTTAAAACTCCTATGTAAGCTAAATAAATGTATACCTATGTACACACGCACATAGGTACCTAGATACAGAAATACATAGATAGACGTAGGTGGTAGGTAGACAGATGAAAGGATGGATGGATGGCTAGATGGACGGACCAATGGACAGTTAGATGGATGGATATATACAGTACTCAAATATAGATGAGTATGTGTGTGTAAGTATACTTACACACATACATGGGTGCACCACACACAAACACAGAGGTTACTCGTGTCTTAATCTCAGTCAGTTTGGCTATCGTATGTTCTCTGATCAAGTTAACTCAACTCTGATGGCTGAAACATCATTGATGCACACTGCAACACTAGATATAGATATATACACACAAAAGATAATAATGACAACTAACACTTCTTTAGCGTTCGTTATGTGCTAGGTACTCTTCTAAGGACTGCGCCTCTACTAAATAATGTAAACCTACCGAGAGCCCCGCGGAATCAGTGCCTTGATTGTTTTCATTTTCCACGTAACGCTGAGGCACCGGCAGCTCTCACCGCTCACCTGCCCGAGACACACGTCTGTAAGATGAAGAGTGGGAAGCTGAGCTTGGCGGTCTCAGCCCAGAGCCCACGCTTACGCGTCCCCGAGGCAACGCTGGGGCAGGTGGCTCCTGGGAGACCTGGTCGTGGTCATTGATCTGACATTTTCTTATTCCTCTTCACGGCCGATGAAGTGGAATATTTTTTTACAGCAGAAATCAGCAACAGTCCTCACACAGGCAGTCCAAGTCTCTTCTATTTCAGAATCACAGCATATGTTCCAGGTTCTCAGGCACGACGTGGCCTTGGACTTGAGCTCAGCCCTCCAGGCCTGACTTTTCTCGTCCACCATGAGACATGCCAGCAGAGTCTGCAAGTGCTCAAGAGCAGAGCCTTGGGGTGGGAGGGACGGTGGACGACGGGGCCCTGGAGGGCGGTGCCAACAGCCTCCGGCATCTGTGTGGGTCTGTCTCCACTCTGCCTGAAGCATGATACACATAGAATGTGACACCACAGCTTATGGTACGTGCTTCCTAACCAACTGAGTGGACACCTCCGTGAAGGCAGGACCCATGTCCATTGATCTAAATACATCATCAGGGCCTAGCCCAGTGCCTGAGATGGGAGAACCCTAACCTTACCCCAAACCCTAACCTGAGATGGGAGATCGTTAAAAACACAGTGGGAGTGCACGGAGGGCCGGGTGGAATGAGCCCCAGGCCACATCGTGACAGCTCTCCTTCTGGCAGATTCTTTCTCGAGATGGGTCACTTTCTGTGCCTCTGTTTCTGTTTTATAATGGCCTGCAGGCCTGGAGGAAACCAAAAAGGAAAAGTATCATGCAGAATAATAGGTAGGAATTATAGTTGAATTAAATGAAAAATGAGGACAAATCTTGCCTTGGATGTCAGTGGACTCCAGTGAGGGCCTTGTTATAAATAACACTTGGTGCCCACAAAGGCCGACAGCTGGCCGCTCGCCACCAGCATCTTTGGTGAAGGCAGATGGGAAGCACAGAGGGGCCCACTCGGAACTGTCGGGGCAGCTTCGGGGTGTCTCTCCTGCGTGCTGGGCTCTGAACACCGGGGACTTAAAATAGCAATTTCTCAGTTGCTTAAGAGGAAAAGGAGAAAGACCAGAGCCATTCTAACAGGGAGGATGCTGCCTTCTCTGACATCATCGGGGAGGAGGGAGGGAGGTCTTTACAAAATCCATCATCATACACTGTGCAACAGGAGGTAACGAAATCCGACCTCCAGGACGCCATGGCTGGGAGGGTCCATGTGAGCGGGTGTAACTGGGGCACATGTGGATGTTGGGGACCGCATCAGTATCAGCTCAGGGAAGAAGAGGTAACTGAGCATGAACTTGAAAGTGATCCTTTTTAATAAAATGCCCCATTCAGTGCAGTACCGTATCCCCCATAGTGGGCCTTATACCACCCCTAGATCCAGAGCTTGGTCCAAGCGCCCACCTACCAGGGCTGGAGAAGAAGGAAGAGACAGAGGAGCCTGGGCTGGGGCTTCCCTTTCCCCGATCGTTGCTGGCTTTTCTGTGATCTTGAGCAAATCACTTAGTCCTTCTCTTAGCGGCAGCCTCACCTGCAAAATGGGAGGAGATTCCTAACACCCGCCTTGTTTCTTTTCTGCTTTATTTTGTAGTCACTGATTTATTCAACTACTTCCTTGTTCTTTTTTGCCCCCCAGTTTTATTGAGTTTTCATTGACACCTAACTTATTTGTTTTTTCAACAAACATTGATTATTTAAGATGTACCAAGCCCTGTCCTAGTCGCTGGTGGTAGCACAGCCATCAAGACCCAGTGTCTGTCCTCGTGGGGCGTGTGTTCTTGGGAAGGTGGCAGACAGTAAACACACGTGCACACACATGCATATACACACACGAGCATACACACGCACACACATGCATATACACACACGCACACACGAGCATACACACGCACACACATGCATATACACACACGCACACACGAGCATACACACGCACACACATGCATATACACACACGCACACACGAGCATACACACGCACACACGAGCATATACACACACGCACACACGAGCATACACACGCACGCACATGCATATACACACGTGCACACACGAGCATACACACGCACACACGAGCATACACACGCACACACATGCATATACACACACGCACACACGAGCATACACATGCACACACGAGCATACACACGCACACACATGCATACACACACACGCACACACGAGCATGCACACGCACACACGAGCATATACACACACGCACATGCATATACACACATGCACACACGAGCATACACACGCACGCACATGCATATACACACACGCACACACGAGCATACACACGCACACACATGCATATACACAACGCACACACGAGCATACACACGCACACACGAGCATACACACGCACACAATGCATATACACACACGCACACACGAGCACACACATGCATATACACACACGCACACACGAGCATACACATGCACGCACGTGCATACACATGCACGCACGTGCATATACACACGTGTACGTGCACATGTGTGCACACACGCACCACACCCAAACACACATGCACACATTTATGTGCTGGCACATGTACGCATGCTTCTATACACGATGTACATAAAGATATGTACAGGCATATAGAGTACATACGCTCATGCAGGTTCATGTGATGCGGGTCCTCTGGAGAAAATTATTTTTGTCCAGACTCTGGGCTGATGAGAAGTGTGAAAGTGAGAAGGACCAAAGCAGTGCCGTGTGATTGGGGAGCGTGGAGCCGGGGTGAGCGAAATACGTGGCCTTGACACCTGTGGGAAGGAGCTCAGGTTCTATTCAAGCTTTGATGGGAGGCTGTAGGCAGAGGAGGGCTCGCAGAGCTGTCTGTGACCTTGTCAGCCTTTCCTAGCATGTTATGTTAGAGACTGTATAGCTAGTGCCGTTCCCAGTTTTAATGATGGGGAAGTAAAATCCAAGTCAGTTCAGCGACTGCCTGAGCCACACAGCCAGAACTGGGACCCAGCCTGCACACCCCCCACGGGAGTTCTTTCACTGCAGATTCCTCTGCTCCTGTGGGAACGGCTGGTTCTTTTCCCCGCCCACCCCAAGCTCCCCAAGCCACCAGCCAGTCTGCTCTCCCTGGCTGGGCTCCCTCCACCCCTAGGGCCACCAGCTTCCCCAGCTCTAGGAAGAGCTGCGGCTCTTGGAAAGGGGGCAGACAGTAAAGGCTGTGGCTGCCCAGAGGTGTTCCGCCAATGTGGACCCAGCCCATCTTTCCGCTGGGGTAAACTGAGTCATCGCAGCCGAGCTGCGCTCCCCAGCCAAGCGTCAAGTGGCAGATAGCTCTCTGGCATTGCCCTTCCCTGCTGCAGCTTCCCCCTCCCCAAATAGAATCTGGAGGTGCTGACAAAGTCACTAGGCTCCAAGGGTGACCCAGGCAAAAAGAGGGTCATTGCTGGGCTTCCCTGGTGGCGCAGTGGTTGAGAGTCCACCTGCCAATGCAGGGGATGCGAGTTCGTGCCCTGGTCTGGGAAGATCCCACATGCCGCGGAGCGGCTGGGCCTGTGAGCCATGGCCGCTGAGCCTGTGCGTCCGGAGCCTGCGCTCCGCAGCGGGAGAGGCCACAGCAGTGAGGGGCCCGCGTACCGCAAAAAAAAAAATTTTATTGAAATAAAGTTGTTTCACAATGTTGTGTTAGTTTCAGGTGTATGGTAAAGTGATTCAGGTTATATGTATATATGAATACATATATTTTTTTACATTCTGTTCCATTGTAGGTTATTATAAGATATTGAGTAGAGTTCCCTGTACTATACAGTAGGTCCTTGTTGGTTATTTATTTTATATACAGTAGTGTATATATTTTAATCCCAAATGCCAGATTTATCCGTCTGCCCCCCTCCCCTTTGGTAACCATACGTTTGTGTTTTATGTCTGTGAGTCTGCTTCTGTTTTGTAAATAAGTTCATTTGTATCATTTTTTAGATTCCACGTACAAGTGATATCATATGATATCTGTCTTTCTCTGTCTGGCTTACTTCACTTAGTATGATAATCTCTGGTTCCATCCATGTTGCTGCAAATGGCGTTATTTCATTCTTGTTTATGGCTGAGTAATATTCCATTGTCTATATGTAGCACATCTTCTTTATCCATTCCTCTGTTGATGGACACTTAGGTTGGTTCCATGTCTTAACTATTGTAAATAGTACTGCATTGAACATTGGGGTGCATGTATCTTTTCGAATTATGGTTTTCTCTGGATATCTGCCCAAGACTGGGATTGCTGTACCATATGGTAGCTCTATTTTTAGTTTTTTAAGGAACCTCCATATTGTTCTCCAAAGTGGCCACACCAATTTATATTCCCACCAACAGTGTAGGAGGTTCTTTTTATATTTTTTCAATTTTTTTATTGACGTGTAGATGATTTACAATGTTGTGTTAGTTTCTGGTGTACAGCAAAGTGATCTGTCTGTCTATAAATATATACATATATATTCAGATTCTTTTCCATTATGGTTTATCACAGGGCACTGAGCAAAAAAGTTCCTTGTGCTGCACGGTAGGACCTTGTTGTTTATCTCCTTTATATACAGTGGTGCGTATCTGCTAAGCCTGGAGCCTAATTTCTTGAGTTCAAATCCTGTTCCACACTTCATAGATTGTGGCTCCCATGTCCGTCAGCTGTGATTGTTAACACTGCATTGTTGCTACACAGACACTCAATAAAGAAAGAATGTCTAAGTCTTGGAGCTGTGCAATAGTGGATTGGCCTTCCCCTCAGTTCCTGGAGGGGTCTCTGAGCTTCTGAAGCTCCAGACTGGGGCTGCTGGAGGTGAAAGAGGGTGGGACGAGAGGCAGGTCAGCCCAGATGGCCTCTAAGAGCAGTGATACTTAAGGCTAAAAGGGTCTGAGAGCAGAGAGGAGCGGAGGTGGGAGCCTTCCCAGATGGAATTCTCTGAGGTGGGTGTGGGTGCCAGCAGAGAAGAGTCTGGGAGGAGATGAACAGGGACAGAGGAGCGACTCCGATTGCTGGCAAGGACGTTGGGGCCTCCAGCAGAAGAGCTTCTGGGACCTTGTTGTTAGATCCGCAGACAGTACTAAGCCAGGGCCACAGAGCTACAGGAATAAACAGCACGGTGCTCTGTAGGGCACAGGGAGCTATACTCAATATCCTGGGATAACCGTAATGGAAAAGAATCTGAAAAAGAATGTGTATATATATACATATATATATATGTGTGTGTGTGTGTGTGTGTGTGTGTGTGTGTGCGTATAATTGAATCACTTTTCTGTACAGCAGAAATTAACACAATGGTGTAAACTAACACGACATTGTAAATCAACTATACTGCAGTAAAATTAAAAAAAAAGAAAAGAAAAAGCTATGGGAGAGTAATTTGGACCCTCACTCCCAGGACTGAGGACCCAAAGAGAAAGCTGCCTGCTTTCTTGACAATTGAGGGATTAAAAAGGATGCCTCTTATACCCGGAGAAAACCATAATTCAAAAAGAGTCATGTACCACAATGTTCATTGCAGCACTATTTACAATAGCTAGGACATGAAATCAACCTAAGTGTCCATCGACAGATGAATGGATAAAGAAGATGTGGCACGTATATACAATGGAATATTACTCAGCCATAAAAAGAAACGAAATTGAGTTATTTGTAGTGAGGTGGATGGACCTAGAGTCTGTCATAGAAAGTGAAGTAAGTCAGAAAGAGAAAAACAGATACCGTATGCTAACACATATATATGGAATCTAAAAAAAAAAAAGGTCCTGATGAACCTAGGGACAGGACAGGGATAAAGATGGAGACGTAGAGAATGGACTTGAGAACACGGGGAGGGGGAAGGGTAAACTGGGACGAAGTAAGCGAGTGGCATGGACATATATACACTACCAAACGTAAAATAGATAGACAGCGGGAAGCAGCCGCATAGCACAGGGAGATCAGCTCGGTGCTTTGTGACCACCTAGAGGGGTGGGATAAGGAGGGTGGGAGGGAGACACAAGAGGGAGAGGATATGGGGATGTACATATGCATAGAGCTGATTCACTTTGTTATACAGCAGCAACTAACACAACACTGTGAAGCAATTATATTCCATTAAAGATGTTTAAAAAAATTAAAATAAAATAAAATAATTTCTAAAATGCATGCATGCAAAACGACAATACATATTTTGTAAGAACCTATTCAAATAAAAAGAAACCCACTCGAAGAAAAAAAAGAAAAGAGAATGCCTCTTATGTGGTGCGGAGGAGATGGTGGCAAAGATGAAGCAGCAGGGGGAATAGACCCTCCATATGATCTGGTCAAAGGAGGAGCTTGGATATAAAACTAGGGATGCTTGGAAGAGATTTTCAGCCAAGTTCAGTTGACCTGCGTTGCCTGACATGTGCCATGGAACCCAAACCTATCTGTTCGGTAGATAGCTCGTGCCCTCAAAGACGCAGGGATTCAGTGTCATTGGAACACCACCCATGGGTTTCTGTACTGCAGGCAGGGCTGGGGCGGGTAGTGTAGCAGAAAACAGAAGAAGAAGGACCCTGTGTCCCAGGGGCTTGACCTCCGGAGGAGGAACGTCCTGTCCCTGTGGGTGAAGGTCATGCACAGGGGCCAGTGGGCAGCAGAGGCAGCAAAGCGGAGACAGGACTCCTTCCCATATGGTTTGGAGGCTGCTTGAAGCACATGTCAGATGTTATTTTCTGATTAGGGAGCTTTAGAGCGAAGGCAGCTCACCCAACAGCCATGTTTTGTCTTGCTGTGATTTTGTAAGAAGAGAAGGTTGGGTGAGACATTGAACGTGGAGGCAAGCACTTCGTGCTCTAACCAAAATATCTAGGAATAGGGCGGCTCCCTTATACCCAGACACACAGGACCTCTCAGCCGGATTTACATCAGTGCTGCGTAGGTGGGAAAAGAATATCTACACTTAGGGCCCTTTGATACTCTTCTAAACTACCAGCTTTGGAATGGGTTTGTGTTCTAGCCTGAAGTCTCATTAAATGCTGGTCTCACTTTTCTAAAGAAGAAACAATGAAGGGGGCTCCCTCTCGCCCCCCCGTAGCTCCTTCACTGTGGATTTCTCTTGTTCTTTTCATCCTCATCAAGTGACCGTGGCCTTCTGCAAAAGGCAGTGGTAGACTCTGGCTAGGAATTAGAACGAACAAGATTTATGGTTTTAAATTGGTTTTCTGGGAGGCAAAACGCACTGCAGGATGAGAGCGGGAGAGGCTGAGAAGGAGTTACTAACTCTAGAAGGGGGGCACTGCAGCATTTGGGAGAGAGGGGGCCAAAGCTGGAACGTTGTCGTTCGGGTGTCTTTCTCCTAAGATGACTTTACGCAAGGCTTGCTCGGACTCCTGTGGTTTTTATTGGTTTTTTTTTTGTGGTACGCGGGCCTCTCACTGTTGCGGCCTCTCCCGCTGTGGAGCACAGGCTCCGGACGCGCAGGCTCAGCGGCCATGGCTCACGGGCACAGCCGCTCCGCCGCATGTGGGATCTTCCCGGACCGGGGCATGAACCCGTGTCCCCTGCATCGGCAGGCGGGCTCTCAACCACTGCGCCACCAGGGAAGCCCTCCTGTGGTTTTTAAAAACAGAGGTGGGAAGGCAGAGATGAGAGGAGCAGGGACCTTCCAACTTTCAAGCCCCTCCCTAGACTGGGGGCCTGAGAGTCAGGCGGGCAGGCAGGGCCAGCAGGTCCCAGCAGAGTGGTCGTGGGGTGCCCAGAGACCGCAGACAGAGCAGGGTGGGGAACAGAGCCCTGGGAAAGCGAGCGCCGGGAGCCCAGCATGGAAGTGCAAGCGGGCAGGACGTTGCGGAAATGGCCAGGCTACTCGAGCAGTGGGTCTGGGGGGTCGGCTTCCCTTACACAAAAAAGACCAAAAATGCTAACCTGGGAATTGGTCCCATTTACAGCTGTGTTATCAGAGGTTGGCTTTGCTCCATTATGTAAATGGAGGAGGTAATACTTACCTCCCAGGAGGTTAAGTATTACTACCATTTCCCCTTTAAAGATGGAGAGGCTCAGAGCGGTTGAGTAGCTTGTCAGGTGTCACAGGCAGGGTTTGAGCCCAACAGCGCGTCCAGATGCTGCTTTGCTGACAGCATCCTCATCGTGTCTGCGACGGCTGGGTCGCTTGGGACGCCAAGATGAAGTGAGTGCAGATTCTGCATAGCAGCTGCGGTCAGGGCCGGATGTCCTCCTGAAGGCAACGGCCAGCAGGGTCACAGTGGGGCTGGCACAGCCTTACCTGAGTTCTGTGGGCTCAGTTGTATACCCCTAAAATACATATGCTGAAACCCTAACCTCCAGTACCTCGGAATGTGACTTTTTTTTTTTTTGGAGACATGGCCTTTAAAGGTGTGATTAAATCAAAATGAGGTCATTGGGGGAGTGGGCGGGGAGGTCCAAGAGGGAGGGGATACAGGTGTACATGTAGCTGATTCACTTCGTTGTACAGCAGAAACTAACACAACACTGTAAAGCAATTATACTCCAATCAATCACTAAATAAAATGAGGTCATTAGGATGGGCCCTAGTGACTGGTGTCCCTGTAAGAAGAGGAGATTAGGACACAGACACACACAGAGGGAAACCATGTGAAGGCAGGGGGAGAAGACGGCCGTCTGCCAGCCAAGGAGAGAGGCCTCAGAAGGAACCAGCCCTGCTGACACCTTGATCTCAGACTTCTAGCCTCCAGAGCTGTGAGGACATAAATGTCTGTTGTCTCAGCCACCCAGCCTGTGGTACTTCATTACGGCAGCCCTTGCAGAAAAATACACGTGGTCTGAGGCTTCTGTTTCCTGTTTGTCCACAGTTGGCAGAGAAGAGAACGGACATAAAGTCAATCTACGTCAATCTCTGGAGAAACAGAGATTTAATGAGGTGTTAAAACAGGCTTTTTTGAAGCCTCAGAACAACAACCCAAAAGATAGCTGGTGGTTTAAAATACGATCCGCAGACACACATCATAGAACAAGTATATGTAAACGGAGTAGGCAGCTCAGGTCTTCTCTTGAACCGGAAACGGGTCCAAGATCAGAGGTAAAATAACGCCCGCCTCCAAGGTGACCTTCAAAATGGCTTGGCCTTTCACTTGGAAAGAGATGCCCAGTGTTGTCAGCCCCTGGGAATCAATCGTATCCAGCTTGTGTGAAGGCTTCTGTGTACTTTGTCTCAGGATTTCAGCGCATTGTGAAGCCCCCAACCAGCCACTTGCTCATCTATTATGCATCATGTCAGATTACTGTCAGAGCCGCAGCCCTGCCCGGGGAGCAAGGAGCGAGCTGGGACTGCTGACTGCAGCTGAGCTAAGCGATCTGTCCTCTTCCAGAGCGTCCGTTTCCCCTGGTGCAGGACGGAGAGGGGATCCCTGCCTCACACCCCTGTGCGGTGAGCGGCCAGGCAGAACGAAGGCGCCTCCCAACACCTGTGGACGTGGTTGTGTCTGGATGCGCACAGACACTCTCTACAGGAGAGAAACAATCCTAAATTCTTCACCAGGCAGTTTCTGCTGTGCTCAGGTCTGGAGGAAAAAAATGTTCAGCGGACCCGCCACACTGACGCACAGTGCCTGATGTTAACCAGGGCTGCAGCATCTGAGGCTTGTCTGGTCCACGAGCCTGACAATACGCTGTGGGCCCCTGCTGGACCTTTAATTCATGATCCAGGTGGGTGAAGCTGCTGGTTTCTCCCACTCCTGCCCTTGACCTGGGTCTGACCCAGAGGAGAACCCCTTTCCGCGGTTTAGAACAGAGCCTTCCCAGGGGCCCCCTGTTGGAGGACTGACTCCACGGCCCTCTCCCATCAGGCCGGCCCACACCCAAGTGCACGTGACCATAAGGCAAGGCTTCATTTGGCAGGAACTGTTCTGAGCAGACGGTCTCACTTCCTTACGCCCTATCCAGCAAATATTCTTAAAACGCAAAGGACGGTATTTTCTACTAATTACTGTCATTTTCTCACAAATCACAAACAATGAACAATTGTGCAATTCATGGCGAATTAGTAGCCAGGAGTTTAGGTCTACTTGAAGCTTCATTGAAAGCACTGGCAAATACGAAATAGCACCGCTGGCCAAAAGGAAATTGGATTGGACCAGTTGTCCCTAAGATAGACCCTAATAATGTTGAGAGTAAAAGGATTCCGTAATGTGAGGCACCGCTGGAACACAGGCAAATTCTGGACTGCTTGAAAGGGCAGAAATCTTTGAAGGCAGACGAATCCAGCCTCCCAGGGACTATGGACCTGGAGGATCGAGCCTCACGACTCTACGGGCAATGACGTGCAGACACTCTGCAGTAGAAGTGTTGACGGGTGGTAAAAAAAAGTGTGGTGCCCGGGCATTTACAGCAAGAGAATGGTCACCTTCAGAGCCTGGAATTTTTAAGAACACACTCATTATTAGGAGGATGGTAGTGATTGAAATCAAGAACAGATTTAGGACAGATACCACTTTTGGAGCATTTACTGCAAGTCAGGAAGCTTTAGATGCAATATCTAATGAAATATTGATCATAACTCTTTTGATAGGTATTATTATCCCCATTTGATAGAGGACAGATACGAGGCTCAGAGAGCGAAATTAACTTTCCCAAGATCACACAGCTAGGAGGTGACAAGAATTCGTATCTTGGTGTGTCCGACTTTTACGTTTGTGCACAAAACAGCTGTTTGCTGTAGGGCACACGTCCGCTCCTCCCTTTGCTCCTGTTCATGTTCCACATAAATGTTTACCTTAAACTCTTCATCACCGCCCTTCTCCCCCGTGAGTTGTTACTGGAACCGTTGGTTCACTTTCAGATAGAATTCATACACCTAACAAATGTTCGTTGAGCTGCTTCTACGTTCCTGGTTCTGTTCTAGTGGCTTGGGGAATGTGGGAAGATGTAGAAGAGAAGGCAGAAAGCCTTTCACTGTAACTCAGTCTCCTGTGTTAAAGAATTCAAAAGAATAGGAGGCAAAATTAGAGGCCACCCAAGGCCCAGAAAGAGGAGGAGGGGGTGAGAGTGCGCCTGGCTTCTCTAAATGCAGGGGTCCAGGTCACTTGATCCAGATGGTGGCATTCCAAGGTGTCAAAGGAACTAGCAAGTGAGAAAACTGACTCACAGCTCCTGGTCTTTGAGGAGAAAGGAGAGCAGAAGAATAGAGATGGGCAAGGGAAGAAGAAAGACTCCACAAATTCCAGCTTGCATGCAAGGTTTGATCCCAGGCCAAGTGCTAGGCTGGATTACTTACAGGATGTTTTGTGAGCCCTTAAGTTAACACAAGTGGTGTTCATTGCAGCACTATTAACAACTGCCAAGGTATGGAAGCAACTAAGTGTCCATCGACAGATGAATGGATAAAGAAGATGTGGTACATATATACAGTGGAATATTACTCAGCCATAAAAAAGACTGAAATAATGCCATTTGCAGCAACATGGATGGACTTGGAGGGCATTATGCTAAGTGAAATAAGTCAGACAGAGAAGGACAAATACTGTATGTCCACTTATATGTGGAATCTAAAAACTACCACAAACTAGTGAATAAAACAAAAAAGAAGCAGGCTCACAGATGTAGAGAACAAACTAGTGGTAACCTGTGGGGAGAGGGAAGGGTTATTATGAGACTCTATGAAATCATAGGTGTGAAACTTTTGAAAATTACAAAGCACTATAGAATTTAAAGAATCTTTCACTCAATTAAAAGAAAACAACTAAAAAAATTAACGTAAGTGATGATCACTAGGGGGACAGCTGACGTTCTCCAAGGATATGTCATGTCAGTTGAGCACTGTTTCCTTTCATGGTGAGAACTCCTTCGTGGTAGCTCAAGGGTATATGGTAGACCCTATATAGACGAACTTCAGCAAAGCGTCCAACCTCATCTCATAAGAAGCTTGAGTGGAGAAACAAGGGTTGAAAGCGAGGCATGTAGGTGCTAGAGTAACTGCCCCCAAAGATGTGTGTCAAATATCAATGTCAACCCCAAGGGAAATTTCTCAGGACCTCTAACTGGGCTTAGTCTGGTAGGTATTTTTAGCAATGACTTTGGTAAAATCATGAAAGTTACATTTGTCAAAATTGTAAATGGCCCAAATTGTAGGAGGGATAACGCTGTCGTATGTTAAAACCAGGATCCAAAAAGATCTGGCTGGCCAGAAAGCAGGGCCAGATACAATAAGAAATGTAATAGGAATAAGTGTAAGGTGTCCACATGGATCCATAAACTACAGGACCAGGCTGGATGGCGGGGAGGGACAACCTGACGGCCGCACCTGTGAAAAGGACGTCAGTGGATTATAACTGTAACGTGAGTCATTTGCGTGATGGAGCCATCAAAAACTTCTAATTTAATCTGGGTTACGTGATAAACTACAGTCATTTGAATGTAGGAACTGACAGTTTTGTCCTTTTCTGCAGTGACCAGCTTATACCCGTAATGTTGTACGGGACCACATTTTAAGAGAGACAGGGATGAGCGGCAATGAGGGTGGCAAGAAGACCCCAAATCAAGTCCCACGAGACGTGATAGAAAATCGGGGATAAATAGTCTGGAGAAAAGGAACTTCCAAATATTTGATTGTCCATATAAATAGGAAAGGTATGAAATTGTTTTTAAGAGGTAGAACTCGGACCACTGTGTAGTAGTTTTATGAAGCAAGATCATACATCAGGATAAAAAGAGAGCGTTCACTCAGAGCTCTCCAAAGAGCTGTGGACTTCAGCAAAAGTAGTGAATTTTGCATTAGTAGAAAAAGTAACTAATATTCGTGAAGCACCAGCCAGACACTGCACTTTTTCACATACTCTCTTATTTTACCTGCACAATAATTCTGAAAATTCTGCCTTCCACCCATATTGGATGTAAGGAAACAGATTCACAGAGGTTAAATGACTTACACAAAGCACGTAGCTAATAATAGAAGAATGAAGTTTTGGTTCCAGGTCTGCCCAACACCCAAATCCATGCTCTACTGGGATATGTTGCCTGGTGAGCCTTCTTAAGGAGGGATTCACGTACCTAAAATCACTCATGATAATAATAAAAATAATAGTAAGAAGAGCTAATGTTCATTGAATGCTTCGTTATACAGGCACTATCTAGGCAGCTTCTACAAAGCAATTCATTTAACAGCTGTATGAAGTGGATATTATTATTATCCGCATTTTACAGATGATGAAACTGAAGCACAGAGAGGCTGTGTAACTGGCTCTAGAGCCTGTGCCTTTAAACACATTTCCTGTTGCCTGTCTGCGTTCTCAGCATCAATGAAGGGCCTCTGCAGTGTAGTAAAAACTTTTGCCCAAGGACGTGAGACTTCAGTATCTGAATGGGATCATTTACTTTGGCTCTAAGCTTAAATTCCCTTTGCTTCATTTGCATTGACTTTGGGTTGAAAGACGGTTGTCTCCGTGTTGAGGTTGGTATAGGGCAAGCCTTTGTGTTACCGAGATGTTCAAGGGCAGGGTCTGTACCACACTGTAGACTCCCCGTCCCCCAAGCCAGAGCACTGCACCTGTGAAAAACAAGAACGGCAGTAAAACCCACAGCCTTAGGAAGCTGAGATGGTTGAATACCATCTAGAATTTGGTAGAACTTTAATTAAATGCTCAAAATATAAATCATTATACATTTAGTACTTTTCAAAAAAAAAAAACCCTCGGGTTTCCCTGGTGGCGCAGTGGTTAAGAATCTGCCTGCCGATGCAGGGGACACGGGTTCAAGCCCTGGTCCGGGAAGATCCCATGTGCCGCGGAGCAACTAAGCCCGTGCGCCACAACTACTGAGCCCGCGCTCTAGAGACTGCGCTCCACAACTACTGAAGCCCGCACGCCTAGGCCTGTGCTCTGCAACAAGAGAAGCCACCACAGTGAGAAGTCTGCTCTCTGCAACTAGAGAAAGCCCACTTGCAGCAAACAAGACACAACACAGCCAAAAATAAAATAAATACATTTATTTTTTTAAAAAAACCCTCATTACTCTTGCAGTGTAGCAACTATTAATAAAAGTTTCAGAAATGCAGTCAGACTAATCCCTGTGTCTACTGTGATTTGGTACAAAATGCTAAGGACATTTTTAGTCTGTTCTGTTGGCACCATGAAAGATTAGACTCAAACCTCCAAGTATTTTCCTTAAATTGAAGTCTGTCCTTTTAAAACGAAGGAATGGGAACGGTGGTGAGGATAATATATAAGGTGCTTCTACAATGGCAGCCACTTCGGTGATCGCTAAACTCATTTTATCTCATTTAACCTTGGTCCTCCAAGGCTGCTATTAAAATGCCCATTTTCCTGATGAAGAAATTAAGGATCCCAGAGATTCCACAAGTTGTTTACAACCCCACCACTTCAAGTAGTGAAGCAATGTTTAATCTTTGTCTCTCGGGTTTCAGAAGTTATTGTCTTATACACTGACCCATGCTGCCCCCTGGTCGAGGCAGTAGGAACCAAAGGCTAAGGGATGACCTTAACTGTGGTGCTACTCGTTTCAAATGCGATTGTTCCCTACGGAGGTCATCAGAAGCCTCTGGCTGCCCCAGTTGTTTGACCGGAGAATTATGAGCATCACAGTGGGAGAACTCAGAGGGAGAATGGAGAAAGAGAAAGCGTATGTATGATGAGCACAATTCTTTAAGTGAGACGTGGTGCCTAGGACCTTGAAAGGCTAATTAACGGGTACCCAGTGATGATGTATTAAGCTTGCATGGGAGAGGACCACCCTTCCTGGGATTCTGGGGGGCCTTTGTCACCAGAACTTCCAGTCAATACGCAGACCGAGTTGATGGGAGAAACATCAAGATATGGTCTTCAACTTCAGATGTTGCACTTAGGAAGAATAGACCCTTCTCCACCAGGGGTTTGAAAAAGCCAAGGGCTGATTGCTGTAGCTGTTGTGGGTGACGGCCTGGAGCCCAGCTTGGGTCACTTGCCTGATCCTGTCCACCACACACACGCACACTGTGGCCAGAGGGCACTAGGCAGCACCTGCCATTCAATCCCGATGGCTGGCGGAGCGCCTGTCAAATGCTCGTGTGCACACAGATCGCCCGGAGAGCTTGTTCAAATGCAGATTCTGACGTCGAGAAGAAGGTCTGGGGTGAAGTCGGAGAGTCTGTGTTCCTGACAAGCTCCCAGGCAGTGCTGACGGGGCTGGTCCCTGGACCACACCATGAGGACCTTGGCTGGAGCTGGCGGGGAGTCGGGGTGTGCCAGGAGGAGTTGCGATTTCCCCAAAAAAACGAGAGTTAGCGCAGAGCTGGCCACTTAGAGGGATTTTTGCGATTAGAGAAACCACCACAATCTGTGTTCATCACAGTCAGGGTGTTCTTGCGTTCGGAAAGCAAAAGCAACTATAGCTGGACCTGGTACTTTCCAAATACATGTAAAGGCAAAAGGCAAAAATCATCCACGAGCTGGTGGAGGTCCTTGATGCGTGGAGGACAGAAAAAGAGCCCTGGGCTCTGAGATGGGATGAGAGTGACAGGGGAACGGGAGGTGGAGAGTGGCAGAGGGTGGCGCCCAGCTGTCCTGGCTTCAGGGAAACCGTAGCTCACCAATCTTGAGTTGTCTCGGGATGAAGTGGGCAGAGATTTGTGAGAGCTTGATGTATCCATCCCTGTAAGTGTGGTTCTGATGCCTGTCTACTGCCTTTTGTGCTGAGTTTTGACCACTTGGAACATTTAGAACCATGACCGGCAGAGCAATGGTTGAGGCAGTTGTTCCCTTCCAGGTCTACTGAGGACAGCCGGGAAGCCATGTGGCTTCTGAGCTGTGGCCCTCTGCGGGCCAGCGGGGTCTCCATTCAGGGCTTTCATAGAGAACATGCTCAGGGAAGATTCTGACTCCCTAAATCATCTCCTTTCTGAAATGTTACCAAGAAATGATGAAAACAATTGTGACGCTTGGTGGAGCCTTCTGGGAGGCTAGACTTAGAACCCCGACACTCCCAAATGCCCTGCCTTAGATGGGAAAGGGCCCTGCAAGTTTGCAGTGTGGGACTCAGGCCCCACTGGGCTGGTGTTTTTTGTTTTTTTTTTTAATTGAAGTCTAGTTGATTTACAATGTTGCGTTCATTTGTGCTGTACAGTAAAGTGATTCAGTTATACATATATAACTGGGCCGGGCCTCTGCTCCAGGGTATTACTTCGAATTTTAAACTACTAGAATATGAATCACGTATTCATAGATTATTGACTATAAATGGATCTCGAACGGGTCCTGCATTTCACAGATGAAAAAACTGAGGCCTAGGGACATACAGCTAGTTGATTTTTAGATTTAAGACTCCTACAGCTCATTTTCAGATTCCCAGAAAGGGCACTCGGGCAACGTCTTGCCTCCAGACACTTCTACTGCCCCCAGGCAGATGGGGGTCACTTTACTCTGGAAACCTCCACTTTCCTAGAAAACACAGACAGCCTCTCTCACCGCCAGAGCTGGCTGTACTAGGTGTTTGTAGGTGCTGAGCAAACAGAAAGGAACCATAAATGGGAATTGTGGTGAGATGGGAAATAGGAAGGCCCATCAGGGGCCTCAGGGAGTAAACAGGACCCCTGAGAACGACAGCTCCTGGGGTGCAGGCCAGAGTCTAGGATGGGAGGAAGCGACAGCAGGAACTCAGGTGTGCCCTGCAGTTTTCTCTGAGCTAGGGAACACCCCAAAGCAAGGGCAGCTCTCTCTCTCAGCCATTTTTTAGTCCTTGAATCTCGGGAAATCACCAGAATCTTTTTCAAGGGTGTACAATGTTGTCTGCAGTCAGTAGTCAGGGCCAAGCAGTCTGTATCTAGACAGTTCCTAGGGTCCAATCTAATTTATTTTTAAAAGGAGCTGTTGGTATGTGCCATGGAGTCCACGCAGCTCTGAAGAACTCACTGCTGGTAGTTCAGATTAAGGCGGTCCTGGCTGTGTGTGAAGGACACACAGGGAAACTGCCTTCAGACATCAGCGGGCAGGGCTTCCCTGGGGGCGCTGGGGTTGGGAACCCGCCTGCCAGTGCAGGGGACACGGGTTTGAGCCCTGGTCCGGGAAGATCCCACATGCCGCGGAGCAACTAATCCCGTGCGCCACAACTACTGAGCCTGCGTGCCACAACTACTGAGCCTGCCCTCTAGAGCCCGTGAGCCACAACTACTGAGCCCGTGTGCCACAACTACTGAAGCTCGTGCGCCTAGAGCCCATGATCTGCAACAAGAGAAGCCACCGCAGTGAGAAGCCCGCGCACTGCAATGAAGAGGAGCCCCTGCTCTCTGCAACTAGAGAAAAGCCCACGCCTAGCAACAAAGACCCAACACAGCCAAAAATAAATAAATAAAAACAAATAAATTTATAAAAAAAAAAATCAGCGGACACATAGCCACACACCAGTCTCCAGCCTTGAAAAGCTTTACAGCTGATATAAATCAGTTCCAAAATGGCACGTTATGGAATTGGCCTCGTCCATAAACACTTCTGTCCTTAAAACACAACAAAATTTCATTTTAACTTTTGTAAAATTGTTCTCCTGATTTAACAACCCTGATTTTTTATCCCCCGTTGAGTTTGTGGCATCTTTGTTTTACTCCAGGTTCAAGGTCAGGAGAACACAGACTGTTCATCTGACACTGAGTTACACAAATCTTTACATCTCTTCAGTTTGAAGGAAGCTGTTTTTTAAAGGCAAAAATCCATTGATAAGCCAGAGGTAGAGCCTTTAGGATAACTTCCCTGAATTTTTCTTTCTGAAGACAAAGTATGCCCATGGTTTTAAATAGTTTGGGCACAGCTCCTGAAAATAGCAAAGAGCATTGCCCACACATCTGTATAATTAGTTGCAGGGAATATACCCTAAATCCACATGACCATTTCTGCAAAATCCAGGGAAGCAGATTCTTCATGGTCAGCACTCCACACAGGCCCTTTGCACAATCACTGAGCATGAAGGGACAAGGGAACCATTGCAACAAGCTGTGCTTGGTTTCCTCATTCTGTCCCGGCCGGTCAAGTGGGAGAGCACCTACTCTCTCCGTGATAAAGATATTCCACTTTACCTGGCACATCAGACACCAGTAAGGTTTCACCAAAATAAATCCAGACAGTGGAGAAGTGAATTGGGAGCCCCTAGTTCTACACTCAGCCCTGCCACTAACTAGCTCTGCAACCCTGGACAGAGCTCTTCACCTCTGTGCCTGGGCTTCCCTATGTGCAAACAGGGAAGTCGGGTCTCCCACATCCCTGCCAGCATGGGTAGTCCGGTTTTACGATATCCACTGGCTAAACTTTCTACAGTATAAACATGCTGATGCGGCCAAATGTGCCTAGATATCAAGAGCCGAGTGGCGGTCAGTTATTCACCGAGGACAGTCAGGTGCTCTCCCAGGTCCTGGCAGGTACAAAGGTGACTAAGACCCCTTCATCCAGGAAGAGACCGGTAGTCAACTGGAAGAGACATGGATGCAAACAGTAATTATGAAACTCTGGGGAGGTGTGAGGGAGCTGACACAGAGTATTGCAGGGGCAGATTTGCAGGGTGCTGGGAGGAGAAGGGAGGTCGAAGAGGAAGCCCTGGTGGAGGAGATGCCCGGGAGCTCTGTGCAGGGGATAGCAGTGGAGGGGTGTCTTCAAAGTTCTGAAGCCCATGAGAACCAAGTTCAGCCCAGTACAGAGAACTGCCCGGATCCCTAACGAGGCAGGACCCCACCTCCGTGCTCTGCAGTCCTGGCTGGCTCTTGTGACAGCGGCTCTGATATCCTGTGGGCAGCTTAAGAGGACAGGCCATCAGGACAAGTATTGTTCATTCTCCTCTGAGAAAGGCCCAGGACAGCAGAAGATACAACATGAGTGACGAAGGGACTATAAAGTCAAGCTAAAAGTCTTTTGGAATCTGCATAGCAGAATTTAACTATCCCATTATACCATTGTTGCCTGTCTGTGGGTGGATCTATGAAACAGCTGTATGAAATAGCTCACTGTACATTGCATTACTCCCTTCAGAGCTTGGGCTTTGAAGATGCCTTTCTGGCCACTGACCAAATGCCACTGCCTTTCATTGTGACAGAAGCAGAGAGCATCCCAGTCATTGGTCCAGGCCTCAGTCTCAAGCCTTGTACTTTGCATTGCAAAAATGGGAGACGGGCTGGGACAGAGAGGGAGGGCTGTTTACCCAAGGTCTTCAGGAAATTCGACCAGAGTTTTGGAATTTCTGCTGGTCATCTTGCTGCATGGATAGAATCCCAGGTCCCTGAAAGGTGGTGTGGGAGGACGAAAGTGAGCGCACAGGCTCGGTGGTTGAACGAGGCTCTTCTCTTGTTGAACAATTATTAGAAAGTTCTTCCTCGCAGTGAGCTAAATAGGCCCCTTTCTCCCACTCCAAAGCCCCAAACAAATAACCACCCACTGGAGAAAGGCAGTCCAGCCAGCAGGTGAATACAGGCACGTGCTGTAGCTGTGGGTTCCAGTTCCAGGACTCTGGTGGGCACTGTCAGATCCCATATCACCCTATCCTTACGAAGTCTGAGCTCTAGCTTTCTTTAGATGGCCAAGGAAGGGTCCACAGATCAGACATGACTTTTCCACTGTGATAAAAATGCTGTTGGGTCCTGTGTTGTAAAAATGTATTCCTGGGTTTCCCTGGTGGCGCAGTGGTTGAGAGTCCGCCTGCCGATGCAGGGGACGCGGGTTCGTGCCCCGGTCCAGGAAGATCCCACATACCGCGGAGCGGCTGGGCCCGTGAGCCATGGCCACTGGGCCTGCGCGTCCGGAGCCTGTGCTCCGCAACGGGAGAGGCCACAACAGTGAGAGGCCCGCGTACCACACACACACACAAAAAAATGTATTCCTGGTTCAAATCTTGACAGCTTAGTGAAACTCAAAACGAGTCTTTGCTGAAAGGCAGCAAAGTCGATGCAACAGCTCAGCAGCTGTAATTTTCTGGGACCCACGGATCCAGCGCCGGGTGCTCTGTCCCTCTGCTCTGTAGCGGAATGTGCCTCCTTAACGCAGTAGACGGACTCTTCCTGAAGCACCAGTCCCATCTCAGGGCTAACAGCTCTCATTAGAGCCCATCTGCAGCTTGTCTCCTACCTGCACAGGAGAGGAATCCCATCTTGCAGCAGATGGTCCTGTGATGTCTTCTGCTACAGGAAACCTCGTGTCCAATCTCATTGGGTTGAGCGGACCACAAGCCAGGGTTCCCAGAGCGGCTTTATTCTGAGCGGCAGATATTTGAAGGAACTCCCTAGAACAGGAAGAATGGTTTCTGATATCAAGCGGCTGTTTCAGATTGGGACGAAATGCACAGCAGTTCTGGGGACCCACCCTTCTTACGTGGCCAGAGGACTTCAGCTGGCGCTTGAGCCTCCACATATACATGGAAGCTGTTCTTCCCTGTCTGCTGCTTCGATCTTCACCTTTGGATGGAGCACAGAAGTACTTACAGTGACCGGCAGGTTAGCCAGCAGCCCTATGGACAGGACGCTCTCTCTGCACTTTTCAGACATTTCTGCTGTTTGATTACGCGTGCAAAACCAGCTGAGCCCCAAAGAGCAAACAGATTCCTGTGGAGCAGGCTGTGAAATTCCCAGTTAGTGGGACACGTATGCAATCTGTGCTTCTCTGAGACACGGTTAAGGCTCGACCATTCCTGGGGGAACATCTCAGGGAACAGAATTCTTTGTACGCTATGCATGCCCTTCACTTCTCTCAGATCCCTTTCCAAAAAGGTCATCACCACTAACATCATGGAAGACCTATCTTTTTCTGCCTCTAAATGTCTCAGGTATCTGTTTTAGGAACAGACCAATAACAAGATAGATGGTGGATAGATAGGTAGAGATGCATGCAGTTTCAGACAGACACAATTTTTGGACTCACAGCTAACAGAGCACTCGGCTAGTTGCTCAGAAAACCTACAGTGTAGGAAACCAAGCTAATAAAATGATTCAGTATTTTTGCTGTGCTGTAAAACTTAATCTTTTAGATTGTTTAAGCAAGTCTTTACAACTTGATTTTAAGATACAAGGATACTTGGCTAAGCCTGGGTCTGCTGGGGGGAGGGAAGATGTGTAACATTATAACATATTCATGGGGGCTTCCCTGGTGGCGCAGTGGTTGAGAGTCCGCCTGCCAATGCAGGGGACACGGGTTCGTGCCCCGGTCTGGGAAGATCCCACATGCCGCGGAGCGGCTGGGCCCGTGAGCCATGGCCACTGAGCCTGCGCGTCCGGAGCCTGTGCTCCGCAACGGGAGAGGCCACAACAGTGACAGGCCCGCGTACCGAAAAAAAAAAAACATATTCATGGGAAATACAAACACATTCACCTACTTATGACAAGAGTGGCTTACTTGGGAAAACCCATTTTACTTAAAACTCGCCCAGCAATGTCTTAAAATGTTCAAAATAAACTAAAGCCTGATTCATAACTCTGGTTAACTGCTCTCTGCTTCTTCTGTCAACCTAAAGCTCTAAATTAATGCAAACGCCAAAAGGGGGGCGATATAAACATTTACCCCAGTGTAACCGGATGCCACTCTGACTTTTGCCCTTTAAAAAGGTTTCATTTTCTAATCGCAGAATCTCAAAGATGAAAAGCATTCAGGACGATGGAGTCCAACCCCCTGCAATGCTGGAGTGATATCTTTTACGACCGCCTTACAGCCTGCTCATTGGTACTCTGAATGAAGATGCCAAGTGGCACAGGGCTGTATAAATACGCTGTGCTTCTAGGCCATTCCGCCATCTGCCTTCCAATAAAGTCCTTCAGTGTGTGCTGAAGTCTAAAGAACTGCCCCTTGGATGCTAAACGAGCATCCAAATACACCCCCAGGGGCTGGAAGCTAGTTCTCTCCAAGACACCTGCTTTCTTTATAATACAGTTAGGTATCAGATATGCCCTAATGGGAGTCGGTAGTGAATTTTAAAGTAACGCTTGGGTCATCATTAAACCCCCTAACATTCTATTATGAATGCAGTTATTCCTCAGGAAAATTTCCTAAAATGTACAGAAAACTATAAGAATGAAGATATTTGTCACCTTTTCATTATCATAGGAAAAAATGGGTGTAATATAGTGTCCAGTAATAGGGGAATAGCTGAGACTCTCACAATGTAATCCACCAGCCCCAGTTCTGTGCAGACTATCACAGAATGTCCATGCAGGTATCCCTGTGGAATCTCACTGCCCCAGAGCTACACAGATGAAACAAAAAATAATCCAGTAAGTAGAAAACCGTGTAACATCAAGGGAACATTCTTAGGAGATGTCATCAGTTAAAAAGCACGATCTGGGCTAACGTGACACAGTGATCACACCTGTGTAAACACATCTCTGGGGGAAAGACGGGAAGCATCATCTCAGTCTGTTACCGAGCAATACTTCGGGAATTTATCGTGTATCTCTGTGCCTCTGCCTTTCCCCAAACCCCCAATTACTGCCCTGTTGATTTACTATTTTGCTTTTTCAGAAACTATTTTCATTTCTTCCATTACATTCTTTTACTTCTCCCATTTTCTTATTCCTTTTAACGTCTTCTGAGCCAGAACCCACACATTTAACTTTCTTTTGCGTATCCAAATGTACTTAAATGACATTTCATGTTTTTTCTTTTTTTTCTCTTTGGCCGGGCGACTTGCAGGATCTTAGTTCCCTGACCGGGATCAAACCTGCCCCCACTACAGTGGAAGCGCGGAGTCTTAACCACTGGACTGCCAGGGAAGTCCCATTAAATGACATTTTGTCTTAACCGACTGTAGGCCTTAAGACCTATGAAAGGAAGGAGATCAAAGGGTATCACTGTGATTACGGTTCTAATTTTTGCAATGCTAATATTTCCAGTCATGATTTTTATTTTCAATAGTAGTTTGTATTTGCAGCCAAAAGGAAGCCCAAATTAGTCATTCAGTAATTCATAATTCATTTAATTCTATTTTTTATTTCATACAGAATTCAGTCTCTCTTTTTCAATCTATCTACCTAAATCTATATAGTTTTGATCTTCGACTCTGTGTGTGTGTGTGTGTCCCTGAAATAGGATAACATATTCTGTCACCATCAATACATACTAACATTATTGCAAGCTTATTTCAGTACAAGCTGTGGACAGGGTTGGTGGGGGTCCAAAACATTGGCTGATTGAATTATTCCAATGACCCTGAGTCATTGAGTAAAAGAAACCAGACACAAAAGAGTACGTGATGTTCAGTTCCATCTTTATAAAGGAAAAAATAAACCATGGAGACAGAACTCTCCATACTGATTATATTTAAGGGGATAAATAATGACTAGGAGACGGCACAGAGGAAGCTTCTGGAGTGTTGGTATATATTCTGTATCTTGGTAGAGATGGTGTTACATGTATGATTTTACTTTACAGAAATTAAACTGTACATTTTAATCTTTGTGCACATAAAGACACACGTGTTATACTCCGATTTTTAAAAAAGTAAAATAATTCCATTTACAATATGATCAAAAAGAATCAAATACTTAGGAGTAAACTTAACTGAGGAGGTGAAAGACTTGTATATGGAAAACTACAAAACATTCCTGAAAGAAATTACAGACGCAGACAAATAGAAAGACATCCAGTGTTCGTGGAGGGGAAGACTTAATGTTGATAAGATAGCAATAATACCCAAAGCTATCTACAAATTTAATGCAATCCCTATCAAAATCCCAACAGCATTTTTTTTCAGAAATAGGAAATTCCATCCTAAAATTCATATAGAATCTCAAGGGATATCAAATAGCCAAAATGATCTTGAACAAAAGAGAACAAAATTAGAGGTCTCACACTTCCTGCTTACAAAACTTATTAGAAAGTTACAGTAATGAAAACTGGCGTGAAGGGTGAAACTGGCATGAAGACATATAGACCAATGGAACAGAATCGAGAACCCAGAAATAAACCCTCACATGTGTGGTCAAATGATGTTGACAAGGGTGCCAAGACCATTCAGTGGGGGAAGGGACAGCCTTTCTACAAATAGCGCTAGGAAAACTGGATATCCACATGCAAAAGAAGGAAGTTGGATCCTAACTTTACAACATACACAAAAATTAACTCAAGATGAATCAAATATCTAAATGTAAGAGATAACACTATAAAACTCTTAGGAGAAAGCATAGGGGCTTTATGGCATCGTATTTGGAAATGATCTCTTGGATAAAACACCAAAAACACAGGCAACAAAAGTAAAAATAGATAAATTGGATTACATCAAAATGTAAAACTCTTGTGCATCAAAGGACACAATCAACAGAGTGAAAAGGCAACCTGTGGAATGGGAAAAATATTTGCAAATCATATATCTGATAAGAGGTTAATATCCAGAATATATGAAGAACTCCTATAACTCAACAACAGCAATAAAAAGAAACACTGGAAAAATAAGTAAAGGACTCGAATATACATTCATCAAAGATGATATATAAATGTCCAACAAGCTCATGAAAAGATGCTCAACATCACTAATCACGACAGAAATGCAAATCAAAACCACAATGAGATATCACCTCACATCCATTACGATGGCTAAAATTTAAATTTAAATTAAAAAAACCCAGAAAATAATAAGTGTTGATGAGGATGTAAAAAAATGGGAACCCTTGTGCACTTTTGGTGGAATGTAAAATGGTACGACCACTATGCAAAACAGTGTGATGATTCCTCAAAAAATTAAGCATAGAATTATCATATGATCCCGTAATTCCACTTCTGGGTATATGTACAAAAGAATTGAAATCAGGGTCTCAGAGAGGTATTTGTATATCCATGTCCATAGCAGCATTATTCACAATAGCCAAGGGGTAGAAGCAACCCACATGTCCATCAGTGGATGAGCGGGTACACAAAATGTGATATGTACAACGGGATATTATTCAGCCTTAAATGGAAGGAAATTCTGACACATGACACAATATGGGTGAACCTTGAGGGCATTATGCTTAGTGACGTAAGCTAGTCACAAAGGGACAAATACTGTATGATCCCCCTTATATGAGGTGCCTGCAGTAGACAGATGCATAGAGACAAAGTAGAGTGGCAGTTGCGAGCAGCTGTAGGGAGGGAAGAGTGGGGAATTGTTGTTTAATTTAGAGTAAGTACTAAGTTTCAGTTTTGCAAGATGAAAAGAATTCTAGAGATTGGTTACACAGCATTGCGAATGTTTTTAACACCACTGAACTGTATACTTAAAAATGGTTAAGATGGTAACTTTTATGTTATGTGGATTTTACTATGACATTTTAAATTGTTTTAAAGAAATAAAGCAAACAGAGAGAGAGAGAGACAGCGTGAACTTTTGGATCCAAACTTAGCTGCACTTGAGAATCATTTGGAAATTGTTTAAAATACAGTGCAGTCGCATTTTAATGCAAATTTGCAGTCACAAAATACAGGTATGACTAATGTTTCATTTATGCATAAAATTTCAAATAATGTGACTCCCTCGAGATTTTAAAAGTTAAACAAGAATCACAGTGTCAACTCGGAGAGGCCAAGGGAACTAGAAATGCTAGGTGGCAGTGTTCACATGAGCTGGCAAATAGAAACGTGGTGCTACTGTGGGAAAACAAGTCAAGATGTGTAAATGTTGAATTATGGAATGCTGTCAGGAATGACACCCTCATACAAACTCATACAAACCATTCTCTACAGAATCCTAGGCCCCTCACAGGAAAGTATGATTGAATATGTCTGAGCTGAATCGAAGCAATTCGTAGTTTTAAAAGTTCCCTGAGATTTCTAAGACTGATGGTCTGTGCATCACTGTTTGAAAACCAGTGGTCCCCCGTAAAGCAATTAGCACATTCATTCTGTAAAAATAAATTATTTATTAACACACATCACGAGCCAAGCTCGGGGGATATAAGATGAAGCAGAAATATACTGACCACCCGGAGCTTACGTTCTAGTGAAGTCAGATGATTAAATTAGCAGTTACAATAAAGGGTCCTATACGTATGATGGGGCGTCCAGGGCGTTTGGGGAGCACATATCAGGGCACTTCACTGAAGGGAGTATATGAGCTGATACCCAAAGGACGGAAAGAAACCAAGTAAAGAAGGAGGAAGAGTGTCTCAGGGGAATAGGGGATCCGATGAGACCCAGAGCGGAGAAAGAAGGAACACTGAATCCAAGTGACTGAAATGAGTTCCAGGTGGCTTAACTTCAGAGTAGGGGTGGAGAAGTGATGGATAAAGGCTACAGGATGGGCAGAGGCCAGGTCGGAAAGGACCTGGTGAGTCTGTGGGGAGCTTGACCCTCATCCTAAGGGAAAGTGAGGGAAGAGAAGGATCTCTCTGACTGCAGCGTGGAGTATGGAATGGATTGAATTGGAGGAGAGGCAACCGTGGAGAGAAGCTCAGATTCCAGTGACCGTAGTCCAAGTGAGAGGAGACAGAGGCATGGGCCAGGTGGTGGTCATGGCAATGAGATACTTAGGAGAAGTAACCTGTAAGCCTTGTTGATGAATGAGATGTGAAGAGGAAAAAGGAGACGTTAAGAATGATTCCAGAGTATCTAGCCAGTAGAAGAAATATGAATCGTGGTACCTTACGGTGATTGAGGATTGAGGGGAATTTGGGGAGTTCATTTGGGGAGGCTGAATTTTTGGTGTCTGGGAATGTCCAGGATGCAGATGGTACCAGATAGGAGAAGCATCCTGACTACAGAGTCACTGGCTGGGCTTTGAAACTCTGACAGTAGATTAGACTGCTCAGTGACTGTTTGTAGGGTCCAAAGAG
Source organism: Stenella coeruleoalba (assembly GCF_951394435.1). Lineage (NCBI taxonomy): Eukaryota > Metazoa > Chordata > Mammalia > Artiodactyla > Delphinidae > Stenella > Stenella coeruleoalba. Next base: position 79,378,920 of record NC_137162.1, on the reverse strand, counting down.
GGGGACCTAGAAGAGAACCCTAGGAAAATACCAAGGAAGTCTTGGGAGGGTGTGGACAGGTAGGAGGAAACCCAGGGGAGTGTGCTGAGTTGTAAGCCAAGAAGGTTGGTTAAAGGACGAACAGTCAACAATGTCAAAGGCTCCCAAAAGTAAGACCGGGAAGCACCCATGGGATTCAGCAACTGGGAGGTCATTGGTAATCAGTCTAGGAGTTTGGGTGAGTGGTGGGGACAGACACTGGATCAGAGAGAGCTGAAGAGTGAGAGAGGTGGTCACGGGGACATGAATGCAGCTGACGGTTCTAAAATCTTGCCTCTGAAAGAGGGGAAGAGAGAGGAAAAGGGGCTGAAGGTGCTTGCTCTTGCTTTGGGGGCGTCTTTTAAGGTTGGCGAGGCTTAGACATGTTGAAATGGTGATGGAAAGGATCCAGAAGAGAGAGAAAGATGTTGCTAACACCATTGATATCATAGCAAAAAAAAAAAAAAAAAGAAGAAAAAGAAAAAGAAAATTACACGGCAAACAGAAATATCAACACGTCAGTTAGATGAAAGTTCCATTCATAGACAGCCAAAAGGGAATCAATTCAGTTGAATTGGTTTCATGGTAAATTTAGTGATTTGAATGTTTTATATTTACCTGCTGCTGGTTTAGAAGCAACGTAAGACTCTGGGTTCAGCAAGGATCCATTGGGAGTGTTCACTGAGGAGTGAGCACAGGCTGCAGGTCTGGCTCCGCCACTGTCTGATTGAACTTGAACGTGAGCGCGTCATTTAATCTGTCTGAGCTCCAGCATCCTTATCTGTAACTAGTAGGGTTTCTCTGTATCTGTGGCTTTCAAACTGCACCCCTCAAAGCTATCTCAGGTACTCACTTTGCAGCTTCAGTCACAGCAACTTGACCTCTCGTGTTTTTAAATAATTTTTATTTTTAGCATTTTAATACTTGCACATACGCTGGAAAAGCAAATGAATAATAAAAGAATTATCATTAAAAAATGGTAACTCCTGTTCCACACCCACTCACTCTCAGTCACTCCCAATTCTCCCAATTTTGTTTTATTTCTCTTGGGAGCCTAAGTCTTATCTTTATCCCTTTTTGCTACAAGTATATGTCTTGTCGTGGCTCTCCATTTTGCTTGGTACTTGGTGAGTCCTTTCATTATGAAGACCCATGTCCTATAGTTCTAAAAAACTTTCTTGAATTATTTATTTTGTAATTTCCTCCATTTCATTTTTTCATTTTCTCTTTCTGGTGTTTCTTTTTAAGTTCAATATTGGACCTTCTGGCTTGACCTTCTCATATTAGCTTTTCTTTCTATCTGTCTCGCTCTCACTTTCACTCTCTCCCCCTCCTCAAGTTTATCTTGACTGTATATTCTAACTCTTCTATTAATTTTTAAAATTTGCCTATTCTGTATTTAATTTGCAAGATTATTTCCATTTTTATAGCCATTTGTTCTTGTGTCATGGGTGCAATTTCTTCTCTCTCTAAGGATATTATATCTTCCCCAACCCCGACTGTATAAATCCTAGCTATCCTTAAAGGTTTAACTCAAAATCTTATCTTTTATGAGACCTTTTCCAATCAGTCCAACTCTCTCCACTTGATGGGAATTCTATAGCATTATTATATTCCACACCACCTAATAGGTGATTTTATTTAAACTTGCATTACTTCCTATTGAGGAATCAGTCTTATCTTCCCAATTTTACCATAATTTTTTCGAGAGGAGGGACTATTTACTTGTTTTGTATCAGCTACAGTGTCTGGAATTGTGACTATAACAAGTGATAAACAGGTGCTTGTTGATTTGAATTAAATGGCAAGCCATCCTAATCCCATCAAGCCAGCCTGTCCCAGTCAGAGTTCTTTAAAGAGCACCGAGAACATAGGTTTTTGTTAAATAATATGAGTGAGATTTTTATGATTTTCCCTATCTTTCACATTGTTTCATTCACACAATTCGGTAGCAATATTTTAGCGACTTGCTTTTTAAGTCTTCCTTGAAGCTCTCAATTTAGATTTCATAGGAAAAGCACAACTTTCTTTTCTCAGTCATACTTCATTGGTTTAGGAAATATTTAATTGAATTACACGCTTGAAACAACCAAGAACAGTTGACACAAGCAGGACTGGAAACAAAGACATTGAAATCTTGGCCAACACATGATTCAGTCAGTAGGAACCGCAGGGCTTGGGCATGCTGGGCAGTAACCTGCCAGCCTCAGGCCTTTATTGTGCCAGGAATGAAGGGCATTAGACTGTCGCGTCAGCCAAGTGGAAATCAGGCAAGAGAGTATCTATTGTCCTCTATTCTTGATACACTTGGGTCCCCTTGCCATCAAGGGTATATGTGGGCCATATACCCAAGCCAGCTGACATGGATTAGTGCACAGTGTTTGGTCTTAAAACAGCACTAGGCTCACTGGCTCAGGGATCAATCATCTTGGTCTCATTAGAACCAAGATCTGCCCACCTGGCCTGTAATCCCCTGACCGTGAGTCCTCAAAGGGCCAACAGAGCTCTGCGGGGCCCAGAAATCTTGCCTTTTCCATCTTCAGGATGGGTCCCCACTCTCCTCCCCACTTCTGGTCAACAGCTTGGGCCATTCACTACCCAGCCATGTCTGTACCCCACCCATGACTTCTACAACCATCACACGTTGGATGAATCAAACGTAGATTCTCAGAGAGGACGTAAGGTGTCCCAGTTGACTTTGTATGGCCCCTGCAACAACATGAATCATTTTTTATCATAGTCAGGAGAAACTTGGAAATCCTCCTTGTGTTATGTTCCCTTAAGTAGGGTAACAACCTCTAAGTTTGGTTAAAATAGGTTGACATTAATGACAAGAAAGAACACTTGGATTTCCTGTTGATCATTCTCATCACTTTATAGCCGCCATAATCACAAACATGAAGGAAGCTGCCCCTGGTCACTGTCCCTGGGGGCAAGAGGACTGCCCTGTAAATAGGGGCTGCAGAAAGACCCATGGAAAATGCAGCTGAACTATTGTATGAAAATTACACGGCAGGGCTTCCCTGGTGGCGCAGTGGTTGGGAGTCCGCCTGCCGATGCAGGGGACGCGGGTTCGTGCCCCGGTCCCGGAAGATCCCACATGCCGCGGAGCGTCTGGGCCCGTGAGCCATGGCCGCTAAGCCTGCGCATCCTGAGCCTGTGCTCCGCAACGGGAGAGGCCACAACAGTGAGAGGCCCGCGCACCGCAAAAAAAAAAAAAGAAAATTACACGGCAAACAGAAATATCAACACGTCAGTTAGATGAAAGTTCCATTCATAGAGAGCCAAAAGGGAATCAATTCAGTTGAATTGGTTTCATGGTAAATTTAGTGATTTGAATGTTTTATATTTACCTGCTGCTGGTTTAGAAGCAACGTAAGACTCAGGGTTCAGCCAACGGTGATGAGTTTTCTGTTTCTTCTATTGATATCCCATAGTGGAGCAATGAACAAAGGCAGATTGCATCTGAGATTGATGAAAAGAACAAACAAGATTAAATTTAAAATCACATCACATCCCCTTTGACTCTTGTTTTCCGTTTTCCTCCGTGACTGCTGCATTTTCATGCCGAGTGGCATGGGCTGCAGCTCTTCCCCACCTTAGCGCATATGGCTCATTCTCGTTCCATCTTTTCTCTCCCTGACTGCTCACTCGCTGGTACGTGGGCCACCCTGGGCCCTGTCGTGAGCCTGGACAGTGATGGCTGTGGGGCAGCATGTCCTCACTCATCCCTGTCCTTGGCCGGGCTCGTGGGGCCCGGCAGAACGATGCTCTCCACTCCCACCCAGGGCAGTGGACAGCTGTCTATAGAGCCAGCCCCCTCAGCCCTCTCTCCACACCCTCTGCCCACAGCCTCCTCTTCCCATCTTCTTCTGCCTGGGCAAGGTTGGCTTTCTTTTTCTTTTCGTTTTTAAATTTATTTATATTACTTATTTTATTTTTGGCTGCGTTGGGTCTTCGTTGCTGTGTGCGGGCTTTCTCTAGTTGCGGCGAGCGGGAGCTACCCTTCGTTGCGGTGCGTGGGCTTCTCACTGTGGTGGCTTCTCTTGTTGCGGAGCACAGGCTCTAGGCGTGCAGGCTTCAGTAGTTGTGGCACGCGGGCTCTAGAGCGCGGGCTCAGTAGTTGTGGCGCACGGGCTTAGTTGCTCCGCAGCACGTGGGATCTTCCCGGACCAGGGCTCGAACCCGTGTCCCCTGCATCGGCAGGCGGATTCTTAACCACTGCACCACCAGGGAAGCCCGGCTTTCTTTTTCTTAAGCAGCTTTTCAGATATCAGTGATCCTTCCCCTAGAATCTGGAATGATGGCATTGGAAAACTTTCTTCTACAGGCATTTCCTCACCTCTTCCTCTCTTAAGATGCTGAGCTGTTGGACCTGCTCGTTCCTCCTGTGCTCACCTCTCAGATGGCGCGGGGACAGGCCCTCGCACTTGGTGAAATGACAAACTCTAGAAAGGGCCTCGTGGAGAAAATGTATAGACAGTAAACACCATTGATATCATAGCCAAAATATATTAGATGTGCCCAGGGAATGACTGCCACTGCCTGATCACCATTTCACTTGGGGGCAAATTTGTTAAAAATATGTTTCAGTGAATTCTCTTCACTATCCAGCCCCCTGAGAAGAAAAGGTCTAGAGACGTCCTTCTCTTACTAACCAAGTGGCAGAATCCCTTAGGCAGTCACCGTGGAATTGGGGCTTCTTCAGATCGGATGGTCCCAACATTACCTTCTGCCAGCACCATCCGTTCCAAACCCAACATGGACAGAAGGAATAATCCATGACAGCAGATCCTTGTGCGACGCTTTCTTCAATGGACTAAAGCATAGATTGAAGGGCTTTGATAGAAAGATTTTGCTAAAACATAATAATAAACAAAAGGACCCCACCCCGTCCTGCATCTGCTAAAAGAAAATAAATAAATAAACTGGGTAGAGGGGGAAAAATGGTCTGTCTCAACCCAAGAATATAATAACACTGACTCTCTTTCCTTGTTTTAGGGAATGCTGTCGATTTTTTGGAGACAATGGCTTGACTTTGAAGGTGTTTTTTACCAAGGCAGCACCCTTTGGTGTTCTTTGGACACTCACAAACTACCTGTACTTACATGCAATAAAGAAAATAAACACTACGGACGTGTCCGTATTGTTCTGCTGCAACAAAGCCTTTGTGTTTTTGCTCTCGTGGATCGTTCTCAGGGACAGGTTCATGGGAGTGAGGGTAAGTTCCTTATTCTCTGTCTTCCTCCCTCACTCAGTCATGCCAGCCAAAACCTGCCCATCGGCTTGCTTAGCCCCCTGTGCTGGGCCGTTAAGCATAAGCTGCTGTAACCACTTTCCTTCTCATTTGCAGCGGAAAAGGAGCCCGGCTCTCGGGGTGCCTTGCCAACCTTCTTGCTTGCGAACCATTCTAGACAAGCGTTCATTAAAGCACCTTTCATTTCAAGCATTTCAACAAGCATTCTCTAAAGTGTGTGCTGCTCGGGGACCCCCCCCGGGAGGAGTGATGTGCTCACCCCGCCTCTCAGGGGTCCTGCGGCCTGGAGCCCTCTGCTAACACTGCCACTGTCTGCTTAGGAGGTATCTGAAAGCCAAAGGTCCTTCTGCATCCACACGGACGTGCAGTCTTGGCGGCCCTTTGTCTGGACCGTGGGTTCAATGCCCAAGTGGGCCGGACACGCTTATGCTAAGTCCAAACTTTGGAGGGACAGTTTCACTCCCTTCAACCCCAGAGCAAGGGAGAATGGAATGATACCCCCGAATTACCTCTGGTTGTTACATCTGAGACTGCGTGCCTTCCCTTAAAATCAAGTCAGATTTAGCTAGTCACATTTCGGAACAGTTGTGTGAAATATGACAAGTGCGCTATCAAACAGGAGCCGAAATATAGATAAAAGGAACAGGTGACATTTAGCCTTGACAGAATCCTGCCGGCTTCTGCTTGTCTCCCTCTGCTGGCCAGGACCTGCCACTGCACCACCATCACCTTGTCACAAACGAGGACAAAAAGGATTCGACCAGGCAGCTGGTAGTCCTGTAGTCAGAGCGCCTCGCTTACTCCTTCCTGCACCCTCAGGCCGTGTAGGAAGCCCACGAAGCTCAGAGTCCTTTTGAAGGGCAGTCCCTTTAGAGCAGCGGTCCCCAACCTTTTGGGCACCGGGGTCGGGTTTCGTGGAAGACAGTTTTTCCAGGGACGGGGGTGGGGAGGTGGACGGTGGGAATGGTCAGACGGTAATGGGAGCGATGGGAGCGGCTGTAACCACAGATGAAGCCTCGCTCGCTCGCCCGTCCGCCACTCACCTCCTGCTCTGCGGCCCAGTTCCTAATGGGCCGCGGACCGGTACCGGTCCACGGCCCAGGGGCTGGGGACCTCTGCTTTAGAGTGAACCCTGCTGGGAACCCAGCAAGGGGCAGACTCCAGGCGCTTGTGTCCTTCGCTAATTGTCCTGGGGACAGGGGCATCACCTTCATGGTGGATTCACGCCCACCTAGCTTCTCAAACAGCAGAGGGGACGGGAGTCAACTGCTGAGTCGGAGTTTTGGCTTGCAGTAGGGGGAAAATTTGTTTTGAGGCTTCGTGTTAATTTTGGAATAAGAACTCAGCTCGCTGTGCTACCACCCAGAAAAGCTTTGAGCCAATAGACCATCGAGTACACCTCCACTAGAAATGAGGTACGGCCAGAGGCCATCGGTCCAGTCGCCCGGACGCTAAAGATTCGGATGTCCTAGGACCACTGCGGCTTTATTTTGAGGTCAAAAGCCAGGGGGATGCATGGAGCATTTGGAGGCGTGACTCTGATGTCCAAAACAAATTCCGGATGAGATTGTTACTGTGAAGAGAGGCTTCGAGGTTCGTTCTGCATCTAAGCAGAAGCAAACAGAAAGTTTTTGAGGTTAAAAGAAGGAGGTGCGAAAACACTGAAACCCACTTGGACTCACAGAGAACAGAGTGGCACACCCAGATCTTCTCTTCGTTGCTATTCATGGGTGAAGAGGGTTTCCGCTAACATCCCTGAGCTGTGATTCGGTCCTGCCATCCTGGCCGCTTGCTCAGCTTGGGCTGTGCTGACCCCTGAAGACTGAACAGACTTTCGTGTTGAAGCCTTTGGCACGAGGCCAGCGCTGAAATGAAGATCCAGGAGCCGGTGTCGGTGATGGAACATCGTAACCTGTAAGGCACCACGCAGTTGTGAGTCTCTCCAATAATCATCACCCCTCTTCGAAGTACGTGACCTGTCCTCCAAGGTCGTCCCACTCCGAGATTTTACTAGAGAGCTAGATGTCGGCAGCTGGCCGGTGTGACTGAAAGGCCCCCCTTGAGAAACAGTTGGAGATTTGAGCCCAAGATGAGACCTAGCCAGTACACAGGTTCTCTGAGACTTTCCTCGGAATGCTGGGTTAGCTGGCATCTTCTCCTGGGTCATTGCCAGAGATTGAAGGCAACTGACACTCTTTTCCATCCTGGAGGGCTGAGCAGACTGGCCTGAGAGTCACACAGATGTAGAGGACAGATGTTTGTGGAACAGGTGACGTAGAGGGCCTGAGTTATTAATCACAAGGGCTGTGGTTCCTAGAAAACATCAACAGGGCCGAGTCATGCAGACAGACCAGAGAGAAGAAAATGTTTATCTTCGAATGCTGGGGAGATCGTAGCCACATGTGGCAGCAGAGGCGAGTGTATGAGGGGAGCCCACGTTGGCCCCCATATCACCCCTTGACTGTGTACCTAGATGTGCATTTCACGTGTCTTCCAGGCTTGGGGTCATGATGGATCCTCTAACCTAGAGTCGAGCGATGAGAGTTTGGGTCCACTCTCATGAGCTGTTGGACCTTGAGCTAGTTACTTAACATCTCTGAGCCTTAATTACCCGACGTTAAAATAGAATGTTAGTACTCAGAGAACAGTTGTAAGAATACAATAAGGTATGCGTGCCCGACACGTGAAACCCAGTAAATGTCATCTTTTCTCAGTGTTGTTATTCTTCTTATTCCTTCTCAATAAGAGGCGTTCGACGGACCTGCCCAGTCTTTGGCTGACAGTGTCAGAGGCTGGCAACTGTTTAGGGAGGCGGTTTGGTGTAGCAGAAGCAGCAGGAGAATGACAGCGAGTAGAATTCTGGGGGCAGGAGGTACGGCCCCTCCCAGGCCAAAGCCCGCCCGGCTGTGGCCCGCAGCTGGATGAAGGAGGGGTTGACCAGCTGCACTGCCCGCAGCCCGCATCTCAGAGGAGGTGGCAGATGGGACCCTCCGCTCTTCACAATCACCCACTGCAGCTAGAGCGTTCACACCAGGAGGACTGGAGGAAGAGCAAGGAGACAAGCTGAGGGATCATCTGGGCGGCATCCAACCACCGCAGCTCGGTCCTGGGGAGCCTGGACTTCTTCCAAGAGCAGTTCCCATCTCAGTAAGATCCCAGCTGATGTCTTCCATAGTGACACGCTGGCAGCCTCTCCCACGGGGCCATCCCTGAACGGTAACCCCAGCTGCTGATCCCGGCTCCGACTTCTGTTTGGGCGGCTGTCCCTTGCCACCTGAGCACGGCCTGGGGGAGGAGGGCACAGGGCACACAGAGCGTAGGGGAACCCGGGGCGGGGGGTTCACGGCTCAGACCCCTTCCCAGCCTCCGACACGAGAGGGGTGAACTAGAGCATCTGGAAATTCCTCCGGACTCTCTTGGAGTCAATGAGGGCAGCACAGCGGTCGGGAGGGGAAATGTTGAGGGGAGGTATATTTAAAAATTAGCCTGTCCTCTCCCTTTTTTAAACTGCCCCAGACTGTGCAGATCTGAAATGCATCGCAGACGGCGCTCTGTCTGGCAGAGAACGTGCAGCCCGTCACATCTTTAGCAGGAGTGAGAAGTGGCGCTGGTCTGAGAGGCGGGCAGACTCCACTGAGGGCTACACCTTCCCTCTCGGCCTGACAGCTGATGGGGAACAGTGCGCCGTCGGGGGGACGGGGGCATCGGTGGGTTGCTGGGGCCCTGAATCCAGAGCCCTGGGGGCCGGGCAGGTTATAACCACACGGGCAAGGCCCCCATTAAGAGGTTAAACGGCAGCGTGCTGGCCTCAGCGTCCCCCTTGCCCATGTTTCTTCCTCTTCCCCGGGAAGATTTTCCCCAGCCGAAGTGGAGATGGTGGCTGTCACCCCTGTTGGTCTCAGGCCACTGTCACCCATCTGTGTGGATCCCCAAGTTCTTGTTCAGTGGGATACATTGGGGTTGGGGGCAACAGGAAAGTGTGAGAAAGGAGGGGTGGGGGGAAGGAGGGAAATTCACTCGATTCCATCCTGAGACTCGCCGTTCTCCCCCAGGGAGGCCCGGATCTAGAAGGTGAGGACCACGTGAAACCACAGGACACGCAGGACCGGCCTTCCCGGAGAGTTCATCTGAGTGCAGGAAACAGGCAGGGAACCTTTCCAAATGTAAACCAAGAAACCAGACATGTTAGGGTGAAAATGGAAACTCTGCACTTATTTTTTCAAGAGATCTGGTATCTATCTTCAAGGGAATGGCAGGTTTGGGGGAAGGACGCTCAGGCTCTGCCCCCCAGACCTGCAGGGTATGTTTCAACTCTGCTCTGCTATTAGGGGTGTTGGACGCGAGGTGAGCGCCAGCTTCCCCTCCAGCACGGCGGTCAGGGCCTCAGGCTCCGGGTCGGGGCTTCCAGGGGAACTCTTGGTGCCCAGAGCGTGAGCCCTGTAATCGGGTGGGTCAAGCCTGTGACGTGTGGCGGGGACCCCCAAGAGGGGAAGCCTGGAGGCGTGAACGGGGAGAGCACTGTCCCCGGTGCCACCTGTCGGAATGAACCCACCGGCCTGGACTTGGCAAATGTTGGCCAGGAAGCCTGTGGCCACCCACGCTCTCTATTTCTTGCCTCTTCCCTCAGCTCTTCTGCACAGCACAGCTCAGGCGGAAGCTTTTAGCTGTTTGTGATTTAATCAATAGAGAAAAGAGAGTAAGGAGATCCAAAATCTTCCTTGTAAACCTTCAGGGAAAAATAACCCTTGTTCTCCTTCATCCCCTCAAACTTCATCTTTATGTTTGGAAAGACTTAAGTACCTTTGGAGATGCGCCGCATCATCTGCAATGTAGCTGTATTCTTCCCTCTCTCTGTCTCCTTCCCTTCTTTTTCTAATTAGTTCCCTCTCTCTGTTTACCTGGCTGCCTAGCCCGGTCCAGCTGCTGGGGGCAGCATCTTTGTACCGTGCGTGTCCTCTGGAGCAGAACCCACACCCCTTGCCCTGCCTGCTTTTTCATTAGCCCCTTGTTCTCCTGGAGGGAAAAAAGGTCACTTATTGTCTTGTGCCTCTGTTTCTTTCTCTGAATGAAGAGTCGTACACAGTACGTGTAGCATTTGAATATAAAATATGGGTGTGATGTGATCATGAGAGATAAAGGTGAATCACTAAACCAGAAAGAGCAAGTAGACAGAGCAGGGATGGTACTTCTCTCGGAAATGATGGTCTCCTGCTCTCTCAAGGGCCTCTGTGTGCGGGTGTATGTGTCTCTGTATGAAAATACCGCGTGAGGAACGCACAACTCAAGCTGCCGAGACCCAAGCACGTCGCCTCTCACTGACCTGAGCATGGCGTGCTTCAACCTGCAGGAAACCTCACTTTAGGTCTCAGAGTAGAATTGGCAGTGGCCTATTATGTGAATCCTACTTTCTGTGTTTATATATAGAAAACACTGACTTTGCAATGAGACCCGAAATGTGTGTCCCTGCTCTGCCACACAGCAGCTCTGTGACTTTGGGCAAGTTGCTGAACCTCTCTGAGCCTAAGTGTCCGTGCCTATAAAATGAAATGAATGATAATGTCTACCTAGTTTGAGGATTAAATGAGAAGATACACAGAAAACATGTATCCCGTGACCACTCAGTAAATGTCAGCTACTCGATGTTGCTACAGAGAGCGGAGGGAATTTTGAGCAAATCCGTAAGAGAGAGAGACTCCCAGTAGATCCAGTGGTCAGAACTTGTGCTGCGCTCGTTTGTCCTGCCCTCCCCGGGTTCTGCCTACAGCGGCCCCTTAGCACTTGCCACCCAGCAACGTCTCTGCAGCTCCACGATCACCTCTGACTAGAACTTACGCGTATTCTGGGTGCTAATGCATTTCTCCTTTGCGAAGTGTTATCCCAAGTCAGTGGATCTCCTGTGCACTCTGACAGTTTGACTTTGCACAGCAGGAACGTGTATGTGTCCCTGGAGTGTCCACTCCACCTGAGTAGAACAGGATTGGAGGGGGTGGGCCGTGGAGGTCAGGCCCTGCAGCAGCCAGGGAAAGGAACTGCAGCGCCAGGGTTAGGACACTGTTTGTAGCCCTGATTGGCCCATGACACACGCTCCCTCAGAAGGTCCTACTGCTGGCGTGTAGAATGGGGCCAAGGCCTGTGGTCGTCACTGTGCCTTCTCTGTTGAGACATGAGATACCTAAAAGCGGGACCCTATGAGGTGCTTACAGAGGGGTGCGAGGGAACTAAGAGGTGGTCATCACCAGGCCTTGTCACGACCCAATAGCCTGTGGTTGGGATTATGACCGCCTCCTCTCGGGTGCCCGGGAATCACGTGGCTGCCCCCCTCCCACGTGATGCCAAGCTACGGTGCCACTCCTTGCTGCCAACCGTTTCCGGTTCCTGGGTCATGCCGGGCTTTGCCGAGTGCCCCCTTGCAAGCAGGGGCAAATATTTAGACAGGAAAGCAGCCTCTGCTTGGTCCCCAAAGAAGGACTGAAAAGGAGCCTCCCCGCCATCGCACCCCCATGAACACGCCTACCCCTTGGCCCTTAGGGGCCCCTCCGATTCCCCACCGCTGCCCTGACCACCGTGTCTTCCTTCCACGCAGATCGTGGCCGCCATCCTCGCCATCGCTGGGATCGTGATGATGACCTACGCGGATGGCTTCCACAGCCACTCTGTCATCGGCATAGCCCTGGTGGTGGGCTCGGCCTCCGTGTCCGCACTCTACAAGGTAGACGCGGGGAGCAGGCTCTCTGGGCCCTCCTGGGAGGGAAGGGCAGCCTCGGCGTGGCCGGCCCGTTGCTTTTGGGGAGGCTGTTGTTTTCCAGGGGCACCGGGCACACGAAGCCTCGTGGTGATGAGACACACGGCAGCTCTTAGCCCTGCTTTCTAGACCTTTCCACCAATGGCTGCACATTTGCAGCATTTGGGATAAAACGGGTGGAACCGTGGACTGGCTGAGTCCGATTGGTGACTTCCTTGTTTGGATCCAGGGCCCTAACCGGCTGGCTCAGTGTCTGGTCAGGTGCTTTCCTACCAGACTGGACATGAAAATTTGAATACCTGCTACAGCTTTGAAATCTCTTATCCCATGGTTTTTGAGGCCACTAGTATTCAACATGAATCCGTGTGCATTTCAAGCGTTGCCTGTAGACTGAATGAATAAAAGCACAGCTACTATCATGTGGGGAATTATAAAATATTTTTGACAGAATGTTGGGAACTGTTGGGAGGCGTGGCCAACTGCAAGTCTCTAGAGAACAACTGTTATCCCCACACTCGCCCCTCACTCTCTCCCCTGCTCCATTATGCCTCTCAGCCACTCTCTCCCCTCACTTGCCCTTCTCTTTGGATCCAAAGTCAAGAATGCAAATATTTTGTGGTCTCCAGGGTTGGGGAAACTGAACTGGAGGATTCAGTGAGAAATGAGATTTTAGCTTTGAGACTTATTGGCCCTTTGTGGATCCAGACGGTTGGACACAGAACATAAAGGAGTGTAGAAAGTTCTAAGAAAAGGAACTTTTTTCCAGCACTGGGAGGAAGACACTTTTGGAAAGTGAAACATCTGTACCATCTTACCTTTCATCAGCTCCCTGGCCTCACTGCCCCACCATACACGGCCCATGTTCCCCCTCTGGGGCACATCTCGCTCAGAGGATGTGATAGTCTAGCCCCATTCTGGGACTCCAGAACCATGGTCCAAATGCAGAAAATAATGAGAGGCCACACTCTGCTCTCTTCAATGAGCTGCATGCTAACGGGAAGCCGAGAGCGGATAGAAACGCGATCCACGATGAACACAGATATTCTGATTTAGACTTACATTTCCATCTCCTACACTGCCTGATCTTTACCCAGAGAGGCCGGTAGGTGGAAGGGTGAAAGCAATTGACTGTATTTCCCTTTCCGTGCTTCCTGCCCAGAAATGCCCAGAGATACCTGAGAGAGATGTGAAATGGCTGGAAGAGGAAGAAGGAGGAAAGTAGGAAGGACAGCAAGGCAGAGACTGAAATTGGACCATCAGGTCCGTAACTGTGGACGGTTCAGTAAACATGTGGGCTGGACGGTGGCCTCTGGGAGCTCAGCTTCCCGGCCTCTCCGGTCACCTTTGTCCCTCTCCTGGCTTTTCATGCATCTCAGATATGTACAAACAGGAACAGGTGCACGAAACCAAAGTCAGGTGTGTTCCGCTAAAACCCATGCCATGTCGGCAACAGGGGTGGTGAGCTGGAGCAGAGAGCTGTGAGTGTTATAATCCCTCTCCCTTTGATTTATAGGAAATGTCTTTGCAGCCAAAGCCCTTTTGTTTGGGGGCACTGGTTTTCAAACCGTGTTGTTCAAGGTCGGAGATTAATGTTAGGGTCCCCGAGAGGAATGTGTAATCACGGCAGATGCTTCTAATTTAAGTGGCTTCTAATTTAAGTGGCTTCTAATTTAAGTGGCTTCCTCGTCTTCAGTGCTCTGAAGCGGGGATGTGGTGTCGCGAATACAGCACAGAGGAATCAAGCCTGGTGTGACAACCTATGGTTTCTGAAGTTGCTCTCTGTGTACCTGGAGAGTAACTCTCCATCGTGTTGCTACTGGGCATAGGTAAAGCCCACCACCCTTCACTGAAGGCCATATGAGGTAGGATTCACCTGTCACATGGCTGTCGGTCCCGTGGTCCAGCCCCAGCTTGCCAAGCGCACTCGCTTCCCCGTGGCAAGTTGGAGTCTTAGGTGAGCCATCACCCCTCCTCCTCTGCTCTCTCCGTCAGGTCCTGTTCAAGCTGCTCCTGGGCAGTGCTAAGTTTGGAGAAGCCGCCTTATTTCTGTCCATTCTGGGTGTGTTTAACATCCTCTTCATCACCTGTATTCCTGTCATCCTCTACTTTACCAAAGTGGAACACTGGAGCTCTTTCGATGACATTCCATGGGGAAACCTTTGTGGATTTTCCGTCCTCTTATTGAGTAAGTGGCGATCACGCTGTCAGAATCACCAGAAAGCAGGGACTCACAGAGCGGCATCCGGGCAGCTCAAGGGGAGTCTTTGGAAACCCGTGTCCTGAAGGAGAAAAACGAGTCTGTTATTATCCTTAAGTTCCTCGTGCTTTTCTAGGTCATTGTGTCGCGAAAAGGAAAGCCTTTGAAATGGTGACACTGGATTCTAATTCCAGGACTACGGTCGCTGCAGTAGTGGCCATGGTCATTTGGCGCTCTGAAGAGTGAACTAGTAGCCCAGTATGCTGCGTGTTATCTACTAATAATAGTACATTCCTTACATAGGGCTGGTAAGAAGTTAGTAAATTAGTGCATGCAGAGAGCTCTTAGAACACTGCCTGATAATGTTCAGTAAATACTACCGATTATCATTAACGTTAGTGTCATCATCACCATTAGTTGATATAAGGCTGGTCCTAAGCAGGAAAGTAACCAAGGAGGTGCCTCATCCCTTTTCCATCAGAAACTGTACATACCACTTAAAAACGATTAGGATAATAAAATTTATGCTATATGCATTTTACCACAATTTAAAAAATTCAAAAAGAAATAAAACTAAATTTAAATAAATTTAAAAATAAAAATGTACATTCCAAAGCTCCTATTCATAGTCATCCCAGAATCATTGCCAGCAGCAGAGAAAAGCAAAGTTAGTAGGATGCATAGGGGGCCCCAATCCTCTTTTCTAGTGCCTGCTCGCTGGTTACCTTTTCCAAATTTCTTTTCCCTTCTTCAAAGCTCAGGAAAGAGAGGAGAGCTGAGTCAGCAGGATGTTTGGCCCTGATCCCCCAGTTCTGGAGCCCTTGCAGGAACCCGGAATTCACTGAGTCAGAGTAAAGGGCAAAACACCTGCGACTCCAGCCTCATCAGAGAAGCTGGGGTCCGACGGACCAGGGGAAAGTCCAGGGCCAGTCGTGAATAACACCTGTTTTTTTTTAATTCTGTATTTCAGCATTCAATATTGTATTAAATTTTGGAATTGCTGTTACATATCCCACTCTGATGTCTCTTGGAATCGTCCTCAGTGTACCTGTGAATGCAGGTAAACCTATATGGCTTTCTGTATCTGCTTGTAAACACACACACACGCAAACACACACAAACACGCATGTGCGCACACACACGTGTATTCTGGCTGTGTCTGGCGTAGCAGGCATGTTTAACCTTCTCTGTAGAAAGAAAGCGCTTCGGTAAAACGTTGACGTTTGTGACCCATGCAATATTTTCTCCAGGGCGGCTTGATTTTCACATACCACACCAAGATACAGAAAGTCTAAAGCCATCTCCCTTCAGACTGGCGTGGGGGGATCAGATGTATATCATGAATACTATTGCTAAGTATAGACAAATATGTAGCAGAGGAAATTTTTACCTTTTGTTAAGTGGCTTTCCAGAAGAGACCGCTAGCTCCGGTTATGGAAGGCCTGAGGTAGAGGCATGTCTGCAAACTGCAGAAGCGTAAACTCTGTTCCCCGAGTCCCAGGAGACAGCCCTTCCCCCAGCTGCTCAGGACCTGCTCTTTCTTTCACTGGGGACTCGCCGACACGCTCAGCCGGCAGCTCTTCCAAAGCCTGCCGTCACCTGCCCCTCACCTCCTTCCTTTTCCTGGCTTCTTCTGCGATGAATTTCAGATTTTCCTCCCGGAACGCCCCCGCCTCACACCTGCCCTCCCTGTAGAACCTGTTTGTGAATCACTTCTCCCCAGAGCATTCACCCCCTTGGGCTTCGCACAGCTCCCGCCAAAGCCATCTCCCGACCCTCCCGCTTCTGGGCCGTTAGAGGATTAGGCCCCCAGGGGATGGCAACCCCTTATCCCGTTCAGTCTGGCGTTAGTAAGCCTGGAAGCACAGGCAAAGCCGCGATCAGCTTCCTAAACCTCTTCCTGCTGTCCCATTCCACACGTTCTGTATATGCCTCACCCTGGCCCCCAGACTCCTTGGGCCCGGCACCATCCCTGCCCAGAGGGAGGATGGCGGTCCCCACGCATCACCTCTCTGGGCCTTTGCTTGTCCCCTAAAAGTGAAGGTCGTCCCCACGTCATCACCTTGGTTGATACGAGAACCACATGAGATGACCTATGAGGCAGAACTTCCAAAGGCAGGAAAGCCCCTGAGCTCCTGGAAAACTGGTAAAAACGTGGTCCAGCTTGTCAGTTTCCATACACTACAGGCTTCTGAAAAGTAACGCATCAACTTACCCCCGCTGCATCTTGGTGTGTCTTTATAGCCCACAGTGTTCTTATTTCAAGGAGGCATATTCCAGGCGGCCCTGGTATAGAAGCTACTTTGACCGTATCATACAGCCGGGTGTGTGAGAGGTTAATCAGAATTCTCTTACTACTTACCTGCAACGTAAGAGGGTCCGTAACGTGTCAGGGGAAGGAATTACCTTCAGTTCTCCAGGGGAGGAGAGAAGCCGAGGAGTCGGCTGTTGCCCGACTGTCAGAGCAGAGCCCTTGCTGGGCTTTCTGACTTTCCCTGACGCCCTCTCTAGTGCAGCTTGTGTGGCTTGCTAATTGACTCTCCCCATCTGTGGATTAACAGGCCATGCTGCCAATATTAAAAATCAAACTGCTTCTGAATTAGAGTGAGATAAAAGCGGCACTTCAATTCCACAAAAGGGCTACTAATAAAGTGCCTTTTTTTGTGTGTGTGTTTTTTGCGGTACGCGGGCCTCTCTCTGTTGTGGCCTCTCCCGTTGCGGAGCACAGGCTCTGGACGCGCAGGCTCAGCGGCCATGGCTCACGGGCCCAGCTGCTCCGCGGCATGTGGGATCCTCCCAGACCGGGGCACGAACCCGTGTCCCCCGCATCGGCAGGCGGACTCTCAACCACTGCGCCACCAGGGAAGCCCACAAAGTCCTTTTTTCAGGTTTAACTTTTACCTCTCTACCCACCCTCCAGACAGAGGTGAGAGTCAGGCGCAAGGGTAGGGGGCGGGGCAGGAGGATGTGGCGGGACATGGCGGAGATGACAGAGCAGCCCCCTTATGCGGCGGGCGAGCTGCGGGGGGACAGCGGTCCAGCACGTCAGGCTTCAGAAGCGGCACATGCACGTCAGAAAACCCTCTTTCACAAAATGCGTTCAAAACAAGCAATCTAGGGCTTCCCTGGAGGCGCAGTGGTTGAGAGTCCGCCTGCCGATGCAGGGGACACGGGTTCGTGGCCCGGTCCGGGAAGATCCTACATGCCACGGAGCAGCTGGGCCCGTGAGCCATGGCCGCTGAGCCTGCGCGTCCGGAGCCTGTGTTCTGCAACGGGAGAGGCCACAACAGTGAGAGGCCCGCGTACCACACACACACACACAAAAGCAATCTAATTCTCCCTTGTGGAGAGGCAGGCCCCAAATTTTCTTTGTTTGATTTAGTTAGGAAAAGAGAACAAGAAAGCAAAAAAAGAAAAGAAAAGAAAACCAACATTTGAAACGCTTTTGATCTTTAGTTCTGAAGAGAATGATGATCTAGATTTGTACGAACCGACGTGAATCCTGTTCTCATTTTGTTCCCTCACCTGATGTGGGTCAGGAATGAGCTTCTTGGGCCTTTAATAAACTTTCATAATCGGTGGTGACACAGGTGGCATTAGAGCCTCACACTAATAATATCCTGGGGTGGAACAAAAGTTTGTATTTATTATCTTCAAAGAACCAGGTCAAGTTTGGTCTTCAGAACGTATATTATATATATCATGCTCTTAAATTATAAAAATAAAGTATGTCACTGTAGAAAATGTGAAAAGTGCCAAGAATATAAAGAAAGCAGTAACGTTTGAATTATCCTGCCAACCCGGAGGTGGCCACGATTAACTTCGGTGGATATACATATTAATACACACGCACATCTCCAACCGCCCCAGGTGTTTCGTTTTGTCTCTCGCACAGATCAATGTGGGAACTAAGGTACCAGGTCAATTGGGGAAAGTGAAACACAGCGCAAGGCCTCGCAGCAGACAGGGTTTGTAAAGTTAACGGGGGATTTCTGGGAGGCAGCCCCTGCCCGCCTGGTCAAGGGAGAACAGCTCCGGCCCCGCGGAAGGGGGCGCCCCAGGCCCTGGCCTGGCCGGGGCCCCGCCCTCCTGATGGCCTGGCACGATCGCCCCCGCGGTAACCCACGCTCTCCATCCCCTACAGTTGTTGATCGCTACACCAGTAAGATCGTCTTCAACGGGGTCCGGGTCATCGCCATGGTCATCATCGGCCTGGGCTTCCTCCTCCTGCTTCTGCCCGAGGAGTGGGACGTCTGGTTGATGAAGCTGCTCACCCGCCTGAAAGTGAGGAAAAAGGAGGAGGCGGCGGAGGGCGGCGCGGACCTGGGCTCGGGACCTCAGAACAAGGGCGGGAGGGCCCGGCCCTCCTTCGCCCGCTGACGGTCTGCCCGAGAACTCTGTGTGACGCTCGCGTGGGTGATTTGGAATCTCTTCCCCGCAGGGGGAACCTCGGTTTGGTGAGGTGTACATACCTGTACAGTTTTGGTAATCTGCGGTAAGTTATATGGTATTTATTGGCATGTCCAATTTGCTTGCACTTTTTTTCACATCAGACCTTTCACTTAAGGGTACCAGTTAAATACGGGAGAGAAGAGACCCTCTCCGCTCTTTTTAAATGAATGTAAAGCAGCATAGAGTGTTGCTTGCCTAGATCGTTCGGGATGACAGACGTTCTTGACAAGGCAGGGCAGATGTTTTGACTCTTCCCAACTGAAAATTACATTGCACACTGTGATTACTTTGCAGCTATGGTAGGTCATACCTTGTTTTATACCAGAGCTGTACTCTTAATTTTAAGGGATTTCAATGAACCAAAAGATCACTCTGAGTTAATCTGGATAAACGGATTGTTGGATGGATGGGTTGATGTGATGTGAAAAGCTGGAGCAGAAAAGGATAATGGACATGGAAAACCATTGACTGTGGCTAACTGGGGGTGGCGATCGGAGGAGGACAGGCCCGAGCCGGGTAACAGAAAGGGGAGGTTAAGTCCCAGCCCCAGCTGGCTCGCTCTCACGTGTCTATGTAAGATCATGGAAGAGAAATTACAGTGCCTTCTACAGAATTTTTGTCTTTACCTATGTGAAGCGAGGTGACATTATAGGTCACTGGTGCCGTCTTATCATTTAGATGTAGAAATCTTTAGAAACAAAAGACTATACATTGTGTGTGTGTGTGCGTGTGTGTGTGTTTGTGTGTACAAAAGTGGCAAAGCTGATGACCGGTGTAGTAGAACACGGGTCACGGTGCGCATATAAGGTAGACTCCGCAGAAGATGAATCGCTGGTTGCTTTTACTTCCCGACCAAGACCGCAAGATTTACTGAATCTGCAAACCTTTTTATGAAACTTTTAAGCACCACGGTGTTTACTTCCACAGTTTAGGTCTGCCAGAAAATTCTATCTGTGATAGATCTGTAAAGAGGGACAAGGGGGTTAGAGTTTACTATTTTTGAAGTTTACATTGTTACATAACGAATTGGAAACCTTATTTTGAAACGGCGTCATAACCCAGTGGTGTGCTCTGTAACCATGGAGTCTTTCGTTTCCTAGGGGAAAGGGCATTCGTGACCTGAACTTTTTAAGCAAATTATTATTCTCAGTTTCCATTACCTGTTTAACCAAACAGATTAATAAACGATTTAAAAAAGAAGCATTCGGTGCCGTCTTGGTGGCCACTCTGTTCCTTTCCCACTAGGCTAGGTCTGACTTTCCAGCTTCCTCACCTCATACTTTTGTCCCAGCGAGCCCCACTCTCCTGCACCTTCAAGGCACAGGAAGCCATTCAGCCGTCTCAAGGGAAGAAAGTGCTTATTGCAGACAGAGTTGACGTTCACAAAAGAGAAATGCAGGACACAGAGGCGGCCTCGAAGGAAAGGTCTCCGGGCAGTGTTCCCCTTCCGTCCTGTCTCCTCTCCTCAGATGCCGCCCTCTGTGCAGCTCTGGGGTTGCAGCCCTTTCCTGTGCAGCCCGGTTCCCTGGCTCCCTTACACTCGGGCCTCAGAGTGGCAGCCTCAGTCCCTAAACTGACCTGGTCTTCCAGCTCAGCTCCCACACCTGACTTCTGCCTTAGGTGCCCTGACCTGTTCTGGCTCTAGAGGGAATTTGATGTAACGTGTTTGTCACTGTTGCAGGCAGCTGTGGCCAGGCGCTCTGAGGTCCAATGTCTCTCATCCTCTGGCCACAAAGGGCTGGGTTCTCTAAGAGGGCGTGTGAATGGAGAGGAGATGACAGCCTCTTTGGGACACTTTG
The DNA here is from genome assembly GCF_951394435.1 of Stenella coeruleoalba. Classification (NCBI taxonomy): domain Eukaryota; kingdom Metazoa; phylum Chordata; class Mammalia; order Artiodactyla; family Delphinidae; genus Stenella; species Stenella coeruleoalba. The sequence goes on along the minus strand of NC_137162.1, from coordinate 79,358,455 downwards.
CCCCGCCACCCATCCCTAGAGCATCTGTACACCATGCACCACTTGCTGTGTGGGGTTGTAACCTGGGGAGTGTAGTCATCCAGATCAAAGGGCTCCCCTGCCCATGTCTCCCGTGTACGCCGGGAGCCCTACAGTGGAGCCCGAGCCCGTCACCTCCATGACTGTCTGGGCTTCCAAGCTCTCGAGTTACCCCAAGGTGCCAAACAGATATTTCCTTTGTAAGCCATAACCTGAAAAATTGGGAAACCCTACACGAGAGCAGATTTACCTTCTTCTCCCATGGGCATAAAAGACTATGAAGACCCAAAAGAATTAAGAGTAGGAACTCAGAGAGATATTTATACGCCTATAATCGGAGCAGCATTAATTACAGTAGCCAAGGGGTGGAAGCCACCCAGGTGTCCATGGATGGATGAATGGATACACAACACGTGGTAAACACGTACAATGGAATAGTATTCAACCTCAGAAAGGAATGCAATTCTGACCCAGGCTACAACACGGAGGAACCTTGAAGACACTATACTAAGTGAAATAAGCCAGTCACAGAGGACAAATATTAGCTGATTCCACTAGTATGAGGTACCTGGAGTAGCGGAACTCACAGAGACAGAAAGTAGGATGCTGGTTACTGGGGGCTGGGAATGAGGAGTTATTGTTCAATGGGTACAGAGTTTCAGTTTTATAAGATAAGAAACGTTCTGGAGGTCAGTGGTGGTGACGGTTGCACAATGGTGTGAAGGTACTTCCTGCCTCTGAGCTATGCGCTTAGAAAGGGTCCAAATGGTAACTTTTTATGTTATGTATGTTTTACTCCAATTACAAAAAAGACTATGAAGGGTAAGGTATGTAAAATAGAAAGGTTAAAACTTGCAGGAGAGGTTAATGCCCCTTTCAGGACATTATAAACCTGAGTTGGGGTGAGGGTTGGAGATGTAAGAGATTTCTTTCCAAGAATACAAACCACAACTCCTCTGACCCCCTCTATCCCTACCATGTAGATTTCGAGAATTGGGAGGAGCTATGGCAAACCAGGAAGGACCCATGAACAGAAAGTCTCAGGAAGGGGTTCCTTCTGATGGAACCTTGGGGGTGGCTTTGGGAAACAGGCTCCATTTTTGCTCCCCCTGGGGGATTGTCTGCCCCCTAGAGGCCAGTCTGGAAAACAGTTAAAGGATTTCTCTATTTTTGCTCCTTTAAGGAATAAAAGTAAAATGAAGATGGAAGGTACAAAGAGGCTATGGGGTCTCTGCTGCTCCAGCCCGCCCCTCTCAGAATGTGGACGTTTGGGGCCAGAGGATACAAAGTGATCAGCCAGCGCCCCCCTGCCACACTGAGTCAGCGCTGTCTCTAGGAACCCACCCACTGTGCAGACCCTGAGCTCCTCCTTACTTGGGCTGACAAGGGTAAAGAGACTCCAGAGGCAGGAAGCTGTGGTCAGAGACCTACCTCCTTACAGAACAGAGGCGTTTCCGAATGTAGGCAACGATGTGTCACATGGAGTTCTTTATCTTCAATTTTGAATATAAATGATTTGTTCTAAAATTAGAATATAGTGGTAGTTGCACAGTCCTATAAATATGCTAACACTTTTTTAAATTGTACACTTCACGTGGGTGAATTTTATGGTCCGTGGATTATTGATCTATCTCAGTCAAGTGGTTTAATGAATAAATAGTTGCCTCACAAAATGATTGAAAATTCTTTTGCCCAAATCTCACCAGTAGGAAGGACGTCTGTGGGATTGTTGGCTTGTTTTTGGCTGCCCAGCATCTGATCTCTGTTGGAAAGACTATCTTGCTGTTGTTGCAGAAGCTGAAGTGAATGGAGTCTCCATTTCAGACCCCAGCGTCCGGGGGAGAAGGGGAGGGTGTGAAATGGACTTGGCCAGTGGGCCAGTCTCCCAGGACTTAACCAGACCCCACGGAACACCCCAGGAAGACCATGCTGACCGGCCAGTCCTCCAGGGTCCTGCTGTGGCTCCGGCCTCCTCCCACCATGGAGGTTCGCATTCCTCCCTTTTCCAAACAGATCCTTCAGACACATACAGTCCCTAAGAGGCTTCCAAAAAATGTTTTTCTGTTTAAGACATAAGAAGCCACTGCTATTGCTTGAATCCAAGAACTCTGAATAATATGTGGGAGAAAACTGGAATGTTCAAAGAAAAAAGTTGGACTCTTTTTTGGGGGTTGGTTTGTTTTTACTTTCTGGTACTCACACTTCTTGAATCTGGGCTCCTTATGGCCTAGCAGGACTCCTTGGTCAAACTGCTTTAAAGAATGGAGGAGACTGATTCATAAGAAATACACCCATGATATATAAATAGAGAGGGTTTAAAACTTTTTCACAGTGCTTAAAATACATTTAAAAATTTTTTAAAGAATAATATTTTCCCTTACATAATTTTTCATGTATTCAGCATTGTCCAAATCTTGAGAAAGTCATTTTCTTGAGTTAAAATGGTAAGCTTCAGCTAAGGGAAATCTGTAAGTTATCCAAAAATGTGGAGTTACTAGAATCGTAACAGATGAGATTTTTATGTAATGTAATGTATTATGTATTGTAAATTTTAACTCAAAACATTGTGAATTTGTTTCTCTTATTGAAAAAAGAATAGGTTTCCTGTAAAAAAATGGGAAATACCCATCAAGCCACAAGCCAGCAAGAAGTGCGTTTGTACCCAGAGCAGCAGTAGCAGTAATAGCAGTGGCCTCTGACACCGGAGAGGGAGCCCAGAATCTCACCAAGAATATCTGGAGGGAGCCCCCAGGCTCTTCCTCTCTGAGGGTGACAGAAGAGGCTCTCTGCCATAAGGAAAAAATTAGAGGGACTTAAAAACCTCCAGATGGAAATTTCAGGAGTCCCCAGTGTTTAATCCCCATTGGAAACAAGACCTGCTGGCCCCCTAAAGCATTCAGTTTGTTAGGAATCTATGCTATGCTAACGACGACGTGGGGAATCTCAGAGGCTAGGAAGAGACAAGGGTTAAAGGGCCCTGCTTATGCCCACATACAGCAGTACCTGTGAAGGGGAAATTTGGGTATAAATAAAGAAAAGCAGTTAGCATATCACTATGGTGTTCTTTTTCAACATACACCTATGTATCGGGGACTAGAGTTTGATGTTTTTTATGCCCCTGGCCACCCTCTTGTGACACCTCCATTTATGGGAACTGTAAATTCAGTTACACCGAGTAGATGTACTTATTCAGCCAGTGCTCCCTCACTCTCCCTGTTACCCGATTTTATCCCCATAGTGAGAAAACTGCATTTATGACGTACTTTCCTTTATAATCTGGAGGGTGCAGAGCAGGCAGCCTTGTGGGGATGCTGGTAGCCTAGCGCTTTTCAAGGATTTTGCAAATGTCTATACTTTGTAGACAGCCCTGCTGAATGGTACTGCACCAGATGTTGGATTTCCTCAAGGACCTCATGTGTGAGTGTGTGTGCATGCGTTTGCCACATGTGCTGTGGGCATATAATTAGCACATCTTTCCAATCAATTAGGCTATTTCTACTTTTTTAAAATTTTGTTTAAGTAAATCATTCATGCAAACCAATCACTACATAATAATCACTAATTTTTTTAATGATACCATTTAGAGTTAGACGTATACTTATCCAGCTACAACCTAGTGACTGTCTTTAACCCCTTATCCCATGCAATCATCATTTAGGGACCTGGTGTTTTTCTCCAAAGCTTAACTTTTAAAACCAAGTCTTACCATTAGCACCAATTTAAAGTCCAAAGTACATTTGGACATTTAGCTGCCCCCCAGATCTGGCTTTCCTGAGAGCGTTATTGCGTCAAAAGTTTAACATGTTACTTTTGTCTAGATTTTCTTATATTTTCTGATAGCATTTAATTTCCTTTCTTTTCTTTAAGCAGAGAGAAGGTGCTGAGTTACTGTTTGGCAGTCTCAACTACTTTTCTGAATTCTCTGTCAGATCCTTTGCTCTCTCTTACCAATGACCATTTAGTAAGATGAAATTCTAGTGAATTCTAGGTTTTACCTGTTGCAGAGCATTTTTGCTTGGTGTTTCTCAGAAATTAAGAGAATAAGCCATGTTCTGCTATCTTTTCCCATACAGGACAAATGCTGTTAGAACTTTAGATGCCAAGAGATCACTTAAAAAACATTTGTCCAGGACTTCTGAGTATAAGAGGAATGAAAAGATTTTGAGGCCAGGGACAATAGAGGGCCACCTGCTTCTTAAATGTCAACTGCTAAAATCAATCATAATACATAAAATGCAATGAAACCTGGTCCCCAGAGTTGTCAAGGGTATGTTTGTGAAAGTAACTTACAATCTGCAGAATGTTCTATGGCTCTGTTAAGTAATTATCAAGGGACTTGCACAAGGCCACATGGCTGGGAGAGACCAAGCAGATTGCCCCGTCCCCCAGGCCCTGTTTGTGGGGAGACTGCACAAAGGGAAAAGGTCTTAGGACAAGCTTCCCTGCTGAGTGATCTTGTCTAGGGCCCTTCTGAAAGAAAAGTCTCCTGGGACATTGAAAGATTTCAATTATCATGAAATCTCTGTAAGCTGGAAGTTTTCTACAAATACCATTATGCCCATAAGTTCCCCTCTGTTATTTCTTTCTAACTAAAGTCAGTGGTAGGTTTTTTGTCCTATCTCCAGATACAGTCACTCCACCTAACAATAGCAGAATATATGTTCTTCTCCAATGTACATGGTCCATTCTCCAAGATAGACCACATGTTGGCCACACAACAAGTCTCCATAAATTTAAAAGATTGAAATCATACAAACTATCCTTTCCAATCACAGTGGAATGAAACTAGAAATCAATAACAGAAGGAAACTGGAAAACTCGCGAATTTGTGGAAATTAAACAACATATTCCCAATCAACCAACAGATTGAAGGAGAAATCATAAAGAAAACTACCAAATACTGAGAGAAAAATTAAAACAAAACATACCATACCAAAACATATGGGATGCAGCAAAGGTAGTATGCAGAGGAAAATTAATAGCTGCACATGCATACATTTAAAAAAGAAAAAAGATCTCAAATCTCAAAATCTAACTTTACACCTTGGGGAACAATAAAAAGAAGAGCAAACTAAACCCAAAGCTAATAGAAGGAAGGAATAATTAAGATTAGAGTGGAAATAAATAAAGTAGAGATACTTTATTAGCTATTTATTAGCTAATAAACTAATTCAACAAAGTTGCAGGGGACAAGATCAATGCACAAAAATCAGTTGTGTTCTGTGTATATGCAATAAACAATCCAAGAGAGAAATTTAGGAAGAAAAAATCTTCTACTTACAATAGCACCGAAAAGAATAAAATGCCTAGGAATAACTTTAACCAAGGAGGTGAAAGATTTGTACACTGAAAACTACAAACATTGCCAAAAAAAAAAAAAAAAATTAAAGAGCCCTAAATAAATGGAAAGATATCCTATGTTCATGAATTGGAAGACTTAGCATTGTTTAAGATATCAGTACTATCCAAAGTGATACATGGATTCAAACCAATCCCTATCAAAATTCCAACAGCCATTTTTGCAGAATTGGAAAAACTGATCTTCAAATTCTTACGGAATTTCGAGAGACTCAAATAGCGAAAACAATCTTGAAAAAGAAGAACAAAATCAGAGGACTCACACCTCCTGATTTCAAAACTTACTTCAAAGCTATGGTAATTAAAATGGTGTGGTACTGGCATGAGGATTAACAGACCAATGGAATAAAAATGAGATTCAGAAATAAACCCATATATCTATGGTCAATTGATTTTCTACAAGGATGCCAAGTACACTCAATGAGGAAAGATCAATCTCTTTAACAAATAGTGCTGGGACAACTGGATCTCCACATGCAAAAGAATGAAGTTCAAACCCTACCTTATGCCATATACAAAAATTAACTCAGAATGGATCAGAGACCTAAATAAAAGAGCAAAAAACTCTTAAAACTCTTAGAAGACAAGATAGGAGTAAATCTTCATGACTTGACTTTGGCAATGATACCAGAAGCATGAGAAACAAAAGAAAATATAGTAAGTTGAACGTCATCAAAATTAAAAATTTTGTGCATCAAAGTACATTATCGAGAAAGTAAAAAATACAATCTACAGAATGGGAGAAAATATTTGAAAATCATATATCTGATAAGGGTTGAATAATCAGAATATATAAAAACTTCTAATGCTCAACAATAAAAAGACAAACAACCCATTAAAAATAAGCAAAGAACTTGAATAAACATTTCTCTAATGAAGATATGCAAACGGCCAATAAGCACAGAAGAAGATGCTCAACATCACTAATCATTGGGGAAAAGCAAGTCAAAACCACAGCAAGATACCACTTCATACCTACTAGGATGGCAATGTTTATATATATATATATATTTTTTTTTAATTAAAATTTTGGTTTGCCCCAATGCCTCTCTGTTGAATAAATGAGTGGGTGAAGTGAGTATTTAATTTCGCTTTATACTCTTAGTTTCTAGGACATGCCTGCTACATGGTGGGTGCTCAATAAATATTGAATTATTTATGACTTTTTACTTGGATATTAACTTACAACTGCAACTGAAATGTCAAATCCCAACCTTTGCCTGAACTTGGGAACAGTCAAGTTTTGATCTGAAAAACCGAAAGAGCTGCCTCACTTCCCATTTTTGATTGGTTGGTGTGGCCCTGTAATATATATATATATAGTATTTTTAAACAGAAAACAAAAAGTGTGTGTGAGGATGTGGGAAAATTGGAACTCATACATTGCTGGTGGGAATGTAAAATGGTACAACTACTGTGGAAAAGTTTCCCATTTCCCCAAAAAGCTAAACATAGAATTACCATATGACCCAGCAGTTCCACTCCTAGGTATAGACCCCAAAGAATCAAAAACAGGAATGTGAACTGATATTTGCACACAGATATTTGAACATTTGTACAATGTTCACTCCAACATTATTCACAACAGCCAAAAGGTAGAAACAACCCAAGTGTCCACCAAAAGATGAATGGATAAACAACATAAAATATAGACATACACTGGAATACTATTCAGCCATAAAACGGATGAAGTTCTGATGCACGCTACAACGTGGATAAATTTGGGAAATATTAAGCTAAGTGAAATAAGCTGGTCACTAAAGGACAAATACTGTATGATTCCACTTTTACAACGTACCTAGAATATTAGGTACTCCGCAAACTTACTGTCATAGGCTTAGGAGGTGGATGAGAGGTTACCAGGGCCCAGGAGGGAGAGAAGGAAATGGGGGGTTATTGCTTAATGGGTACAGAGTTTCTGTATGCAGTGAAAAGTTTTGGAAATACATAGTGACAATGGTTACATAGCAGTTTGAATGTTAATTAATGACACTGATTTATATGGTTAAAGTTGCAAATTTTATGTTACCTTTATTTTACTACAATTTTTTTTTTAAAGCATGGGCTATGGATGGAGACAGAAAATAGAATGTGGTAAGTACTATGATGGTCATATATCCAAGGACAGATGGGGTGGGACTGGAACTGACTAATGGCCTAGGAAAGGAAGAGCCCAGGAAGACTTTATAGATGACGTACCACTTAAGTGAGCATTTTCAAGGTAAATAAAGTGGGAGAGGAGTACTAAAAACAGGGGGAAGAGCAATATTTATGGCAGAAGATGATGCTAGAGAGACACGTAGGGTGCAATCATGAGTATCAATCCTTTCAAATACCTGCCTTTTCCTGACTGATGCATAAACTGTGACTAAAAAGAGCTTAGGCCAAAAGGACCATTGGGGAGGTGTCCTGTCCTCACAAAGCACACCATGATGGAACTCCAGCAGGGAGCAGGGAGCAGGCATCTGTCTCAAAATTTACAAAGAGCAGAGCCGGGGCGATCACACGCTGTCAGAGCAGGTGGAGGCAGGCTGGTCCTAGAATCCCATCTGGGACTGTACATGGGTGCCATGCTGATAAGATCAGCTAATGGAATCAAGAGTGGCTGCTTTCAACAGAGATGCGACCAGATCAGTCAAGCAAGCAAAGAATCAATAAGGAGGGCACTTTAGTTCCCCAGCCAAGGTCTGGCAGAGAGAGTTCCGCGTGGATTTCTGACGAAGAGTCAGCAAGCGGAAAAGTCAACTAAAAATAGAAACTCTTTTAACTTTTATGGGAACTCATAAGTGTATACTACACGATTTTATTAACATTAGAATTAATAATAGATGTTTGCAGGAAACACTACATGTTTCCAAACAACTCAACCGTAGGGAATCCTAAGACTCTTTTAGGCTGTTGCCAGGTTATTTTATACGTCACTTACGATGAAGAAATCGATTCTAAAAATTCTGTGTATACTAAAGAACATATTTACTCTTTCATCTGTAGTAATCTGTCACTCTCGTGCATGAATCTGGGAATTGTTCTAAACAATTCATACTAACAACTAGAAACTAAAGTGATTTCTTCAGCATCTATGATGTTTTGCTTTAGTGCATTACTTTTGAGGTTCTATTAATTAAATTCAATATTTGATACAGTTCCAGCTGTACAGCAACAGCGAGAAAAAGCAGCAGTCATTATATTCAGTGGCTTGCAGTTTCTGTCCAGTCTACACCAGGCCCCTGAGCACCCCCGGGAGTGGGGAAGCAGAAAAGAGTCCTTAGATCTGCTCTGGCTACATGTCTGCAGCTATTAACTCACTACCTCGGTCACTGGAAAATAACTATGGAGCCACTTTTTTGAGGCAAAGCACACCATTTCCAGAAAGGCCTTTTTGAAATTCAGAGTCAGAATCTGGAAAGAGCCATCCGCCATCCACTGAGCTCATGGAGCCTGTTACTTAGAATTCGCTTCAGTGACCGGCCAAGTCACCCCTTACACCCCTGAGAGAATGTGACACAGGGCAGCTAGGCTCTTTTTCTTACTCAGATAGTGCCACAATGATGCCGCATTAAAAGTCCACCTGGAACTCAGTGGCTTAAACATGCATGTGTGTGCCTAGGTTCACGGGTCTGCAAGGGATTGCGCTGTGGCTGCCAGGCCTGGCTCAGCTGAGCGGCCCGGCTGCAGGTGAGGGTCTGCCTGGGCCGGCTGCCAGGCTGGTGCAGGGCTCAGCTGAAGGGGATGCACACGTCTCTTCTACTATGCAGCTGCCCTTGTTCTTTGTTCTTATTTTTGCCTTTCACTCTTTTTCTGCCTTTTGTGGTTTTAATATTGAGCACTTTATATGATTCTATTTTCTCTCCTTTCTTAGAATATAAATTATACTTATTTTTTTTAACTGTTGTTAGTGGTTGCCCTAGAGTTTGCAATATACATTTACAACTAATCCAAATAACACTATACCACGTCATGTGTAGTGTGAGTACCTTATAATAACAAAATAATCCTAATTTCCCCCATGCCTTGTTATCATTGCTGTCATTCATTTTATTTATATATAAGTGTACATATACACACATATGAACAAGATGCAGAAGCATACATAATCGCATACATTGTTGCTATTGTCATTCTTAATAAACTGTTATCCACTAAGTCAGTTAGAAATAAGAAAAATAAAAATTTTAATTTTACCTTTACTTACTCCTTTTTCAAAGCTCTTCCTTTCTTTATGTAGACCCAAGTTTCTGACCTATTTTTTATTCTCTCTAAAGAATTTGTTTAAACATTGCTTGCAAGGCAGGTCTACTGGCAACAAATTTCCTTGATTTTTGTTTGTTTATTTCTCCATTTTTGAAGGATAATTTTGTGGGATAAGGAATTCTAGATTGGTGGGGGTTTTCTCTCAACACTTTAAGTGTTTCACTCCTTTATTTTGAATTTATTTATTTATTTTTATTTTATGGTTGCATTGTGTATTTGTTGCTGCGCGTGAGCTTTCTTTAGTTGCGGCGAGCGGGGGCTACTCTTCATTGTGGTTCACGGGCTTCTTATTGCGGTGGCTTCTCTTGTTGCAGAGCACAGGCTCTATGTGCGTGGGCTTCAGTAGTTGTGGCACACGGGCTCAGTAGTTGTGTCTCACAGGCTCTAGAGCACAGGCTCAGTAGTTGTGGTGCACGGGCTTAGTTGCTCCACGGCATGTGGGATCTTCCCGGACCAGGGCTCGAACGCATGTCCCCTGCATTGGCAGGTAGATTCCTAACCACTGTGTCACCAGGGAAGTCATTTTCACTCCTTCTATTGCCTGCCTGGTTTCTGAGCAGAAGCCACCTTTAATTCTTATCTTTGTTTCTCTGTAGATATAGGATTTTTTCCCTATCTTTGATTTTCTATAGTTTGAAAACAATATGCCTGAGTTATTTTGTTTTTGCATTCATTTATATTATCGTGTTCTCTGAGCTTCCTGGAGTTGTGTTTTGGTGTCTGACATTAATTTGGTAGAAATTATCAGCCATTATTGTTTCAAATATTTCTTCTGTTTCTTTCTCCCTTTCTTCTCCTTCTGGGTATTCCCATTTTTGGTGTAAGTGTTGTCTCACTGTCCTTGCATATTCTGTTCTGTTTTTCCAGTCTTTGTTTCTTTGCTTTTCAGTTAGGGAGGTTTCTATTGATACGTCCTCCAGCTCAGAGATTCTCTCCTCAACTGTATCTAGTCTACTAAGAAGCCCATCAAAGGCATTCTTCATTTCTATGACAGTGTTTTTTATCTCTAGCATTTCTTTTTGGTTCTTTCTTAGGATTTCCATCTCTCCCCACTTACATTGCCCATCTGCTCTTGCCTGCTGTCTCTTTTACCCCTTAACACATGAATTATAGTTGTAATAAATTCCCAATCTGAAGATTCCAACATCCCTGTCATGCCTGCTTCTGATGCTTGCTCTGTCTCTTCAAGTTATGGGTTTTTTTGCCTTTTGGTATGCCTTGTAAATTTTTTCTTGATAACCGGACATGCTGTACCAGCTAAAAGGAACTGCTGTAAATAGGTCTTTAGTAACGTGGTAAGGTATAAGGGGAGGGGAACCATTCTATAGTCCTATGATTAGGTCTCTTTCAGTGAGCCTGTGCTCTGGACTGTAGACTTCTCAAATGAGTCTTATTTTTTTCCTCCTCTCTTAGGTGGGAGAGGATGGCTAGAGTGGGCTAGAGTTGGGTATTTCCCTTTTCCCACGTGGAAGGCTGTTGCTGTCTGGAGTTGGGTATTTCCCTTGCCCAGGTCTCTTGGGGTCTGATAATACCCCCAGCAGGTTCGGCTCTGGTTAACTAGTTTCTTCTGATGGAAGGCTTTGTTAAGAAGAACAGAGTGCACCAGCATATTTCAGAATGGCTCCTTTTCCCCTCCCCCTGCTAGAAGCATGAGGGAATTTTTCTCCGATATTTACTGTGGGAACCTGGTTGAGCTCCTGGAGGTAAGTTTCACAGTCGTGGAGGCCCCCTATGACCGGGTCCCCCTGGAGTTTTTAACTCTCAGAGTCATCCACACTGAGCCTCCGGCATTTGTCAATCACAGTTCTGGCTTTCCTACCTTGGCACTCGTTCCCACGTAGTTTCTGTTTGTTTGTCTCTGCTCTGCTAAGTTTTCTCTGTGTTCATCTGTCTGTCTCTCCAGTCTTGGGGGCAGTGGTTTGCCTTCTGTCCTAGAAGAGTTGATTTTCTAGTCTGTTCAGCTTTTTACTTGTTAGGATGGAGTGGCAAATTCTAAGCTCCCTGCATGCAGAGCTGGAAACCAGAAGGGCTTTCCTTACTCTTTCAACGTACTCTAAGAAGTAATGAGGGGGACCAAAGCAGAAATGATTACAGAAGCACAGACTGCCCAGACATAGATGCCGCTCCCATCCGACCCTCTGATCCTTCAGCGAAAGGGCTGCTCCACTCTGCAGGCTGCCGGCTGCCCCTCCCCTTTCTCCAGTGGTCACTTCCCTCAGGGCTCTTGGCTTGACACGCACGTTTTCAGCCTAACTCCTGCAGCGGTCATCCTTCTTGGGCTCCCATGCTGATTCGTGATTCTCAGCCTGTCCCTTATTTCCCACCATAAGATAAACCCATTCCTTTTTGGCCAGTGTGTCCCCATTCCAGCCATGGCCACAGACATAGGATTCAAGCTTCTTCGTCTCCGTAGGGCTGAGAATGTGGAGAGATTTACTCCGGTCCCAGGGTGAGGAATATGCTGTTATTGGCAAGGTAAACGATATTTCACCACCCTGCAGGTGAAGCCCTTTCCACCATAAGCACACCGTCTAGCAATTCTCTAAGCATTCGATAATCAGAGGCCACATAGAATGATAATCGCCTCACATCTCGTAACACGACAGTTGTTCACTCACCTGGAGCATGTAGCCTATGTTTACATTAGCTTTTAGTGCCCACAGTAACTGTACTTATTTAACTTACAGTCAACTAGACCCCTAAGATTTAGTTAGATGTTCATTCCGTCCTGTTCCCCTGAAATTGTTTTGTTTTGGACACAAACAGGATTTCACACTTACCATTTATTTGTTTGTCCCATAAATACCGTAAAAATGGAATCTGCGTAACTGAACCAGCTCCTGTCTTTAAGAAACTTTGAAATTAATAAGAGGACTGACCACGGTCACCAGGACCTCTGATATAAGGCAGCGTGAGACGATTGACTCTCAGGGGCAGACTTTGTGCTGTTTGGATCGGGAGGGATTGCGAACTACTTCACGAAGGAAATAACTTTTTGAGTTGGGCCTAATAGGATGAATAGGGTTTTCAGAAACAGGTGGGTGGCTGGGCAGTTCAGATGACTGGAAGAGCAGGAAGAGAGGCAGAATGTTAGAGGCAAGATCTGGGAACAGCAAATAGCTAAGATAAAGAGATGGGCATCTGTAGGGAGTGGTAGGAGATAAAGTCAGAAGACAGGCTAAGTCCTAATGTGAGGGTCTTCAGTGCCATGCTGGGATATCAGGGCATTTGTTGGTCAGCAATAGAAAGCCACTAGAACTAAGTAAGCCACTAGAACTAATTAACTAATTAAGTAGCATGATTAAATCTTCTGTATGCCAGCCCATCATCCTAACCTGTTGAGTTCCTTGAGTCTTTCAGTAAAACTATGAGCTACCTCCTCCATCCCCAGACCCTATGCAGGTTTGATAAGTATCCTTGATTATGCTTCTCTAATTCCACTACAAAATATATAAAAGTTATAACCCTAGTCACAACTCTAAAAGTGACGTTCCTTCAGGGTGATTACTCAGATTCTCTGGGCTATGCTTATCCAACCATGTGTCACTCACTATAGCAGCATCCAGTCCACAGATGCTATACTCACTATAGCAGCATCCAGTCCACAGTCCTCAAGAGCAGATATTATTGATGGCTTATTTCAGTACACAGGATTTACACTCATTCTCTTTTTTAAACCTTTCACCAGCCCTCTGAGATGAAGCTATTCAAGTGTACTGTGCATTCTTTTAAACTGCAAAATCTTTCCCACCCCAGACGCTTGAATCTCAACCTTGAATGGATTGGTCTTCAATCAATCTTCTAAGAAAGTATGGATTTTATCAAATAGATCCTTCATAAAACCTTTGGTGAACTGTAACTCCTTTAATATCTACCTGGTTAATATAAAGAATTGTAGAATTCACAAGATCAATTAGAAACTTCATTATTGTTTGTGTTTATTGAGGCTAACTAGAAAGTTTCAAGTCTGGCACGGGGAATAATGAAATAGAGTTTCAACCTAGCCAAGAAGCGCAGTAGACCTGAATTTCCTGACAATTTTTAAATAATCTAACAGTACCAGCATGAGCCCTTAGTTGCCTAGGTAATAAAGCAGGTTTCCATGGAAACCCATTGGCCTGTATCAAAGAAACGCTTTGAATTTTAATGGGGTGAAAGAGCATCATCTAAGAAAGACCAAATAGTTATTGCTAACTTAACTGTTCTTGGTGGTGACGGCCTTTTATGTTCATATTTGTTAATAGCGGTGGTTGTTTTTGCCAGAAAAACAAGCTTTAGATATGCAAATAATCGTAATAGCTAATACTGTCTTCTCTCCTCTACACACCACAAGAGAGTTTCTTTTTTTTTTACAGAAATATTTATTTATTTATTTATTTTTGGCTGCACTGGGTCTTCGTTGCTGCGCGCGGGCTTTCTCTAGTTGAGGCGAGCGGGGGCTACTCTTCGTTGCGGTGCGCAGGCTTCTCATTGTGGTGGGTTCTCTTGTTGCAGAGCACAGGCTGTAGGTGTGTGGGCTTCAGTAGATGTGGTACGCGGGCTCAGTAGTTGTGGCTCGCGTGCTCTAGAGCGCAGGCTCAGTAGTTGTGGCGCACGGGCTCAGTTGCTCCACGGCATGTGGGATCTTCCCGAACCAGGGCTCGAATCCATGTCCCCTGCATTGGCAGGCGGATTCTTAACCACTGCGCCACCAGGGAAGCCCTACCAGTATACTTTATATACTTAAACTATATACATACACACAAACACACACTCATTTTATCCTTACAGTAACTGAGGTTGAATTCCCTGGAGATCCAGCGGTTAGGACTCCGTGCTTTCACTGCTGAGGGCCCGGGTTCAATCCCTGGTCGGGGAACTAAGATCTCGCAAACTGAGTGGTGCAGTCAAAAAACAAAACAAAACAAAAAACAACAACTGAGGTAAGTGGTATTATTATCCTCATTTTACAGATGAGGAAACTCAGAGATAAGAAATTGAATAACTTACCTAACATCATACAACCAGTAAGAAGACAGCTGTGATGTGAAGTAAGGCAACCTGGCTACTCCACACTAAGCCTTTATTCTGTTAGCTCTCTATACCCCCCTTGCCATCCCAGCTTGTATTCCCTCCATCCCCCTAACTTAATTTTATTATAATGTTTTTGTTTTAAGATTTTTTGATGTGGACCACTTTTAAAGCCTTTATTGAATTTGTTACAATATTGCTTCTGTTTTTGGTTTTGGTTTTTTGGCCCCGAGGCATGTGGGACCTTAGTTCCCCGGCCAGGGATTGAACCCATGCCCCCAGCAGTGGAAGGGGAAGTCTCAACCACTGGACCACCAGGGAAGTCCCGATTATGATTTTTAAATGAATAGTTAGTATTTACATTATTGTGGCTATGCCAACTTTGCTAATTGCTGAGCCAAGTAATATACTATTTACATATTTCTTTTCTTTTTTCTCCTTCCTTTTTACTGAGGCTTGATACTAGCCCTTTTGGGGAGTCTGAAATTCTACCTACCTATTGTTAATGTTTTTCTCAAATGTGCCAGTGTTTCTGCCATATGCACATTAACAGTTTGTGTGTTTATTTCCTGAGAACACTTTCCTTCCTTCCTTCTGCTACGATACCTATTGGTTGCTCTCTGCAAAGATTTCATTGTGAGATTTCCCTTTGTGCCACAGATCCTCTTTCCTGGATCCTGTGCCATGTCTTTCTTTTGATTTCTTGTTTTTGGTGGAAGGTATTCTCCATAGCCCGTTACAGGAAAGTGTATGAGAGGTTTTCGAAAATCTGAAAATGTCTCTATCCTGCCCTCACATTTGATTGATAGTTTAGCTGGCTCTCGAATTCCAAGCTGCAAATAATTCTCCCTCAGAATCTTGAAGGTATTTGATTTGCTGTCATTTGGCTTCTGATGCCACTTGAGAAAGACAAGGCCATTCTGATTGCTAGTAATTTGTAAGTAGTCTTTATTTAGCTTAATAGAAGTTTCCAGGGGCATCTCTGGTGTTCTGAACTTTCACAACATGCCTCGATTTGAGTCTCTTCCACACCTTTTGCTAGGCACACGGTGAGCCTTTTCCATCTAGAGTCTTGTGTCCTTTGGTTCTGGGAAATCTCCTCCCCTCTCTTTTCTCTCTTCCCTGAACTATTAGTAGGATGTTGGATTTAAAGGACTGATTCCCTAATTTTCTTTCTTTCTCTTATATTCCGTCTTACTCTTATTTTGTTTGTCTTTCAGGAAGATTGTATCAAGTTCTTTTTATTTCTGCACCTCAAGTAACAAAGACTTAAAGTCATGCCTTCAGCAAGATAGGAGTTTAAGTATCTCTCATGCGAAAGTCCAGAGGTAGGCTGCCCGTGTTGGCATGACAGCTCTGCTCTATGAAGAGGTCCCATCGGGCTCCTTCTATGCCCACATTGCATCACGGATCACACCAGTTATCTTTTTAGGGAAGTTTCCTTAGTTGCAAGAAAATACTTTTACTCGCATGTCAAGAATTAGTCACATAGCTATATCTACATCTCGGTTGGAGAATCCACCCGGCCACATATTTTATGCGTGTCTTGGACAACTGGAATCCTCTTGTCATCTATAAGTACATTGTCTAATCTGGTAGCTGCTACCTACATGTGGCCGCTGAGGACTTGAAATGTGATTAGTCCAGATTAACATGTGTTTTAAGTTAAAATACACACTGGATTTAGAATAGTATGAAAAAAGGAAAATCAAATATTTTAGGTTGATTATAGGATAAAATGATAATATTTTTAATATATTGGGTTAAAAGAAATATATTATTATAATTCATCCCGCCTGCTTCTGTTTTCTATTTTACTTTTTTTAATGTGGCTACTAGAAAATTTTAAACTACATACGTGGCTTGCCTTATATTTCTATTGGATAACACAGCTCTATAAAATGGGAATAATAGAGTGCCTACCTCAGTGGCGCTCTATTATTAAATGAGAAAGATTAAATGAGATCCTAAGTGTAAAATGTTTAGCCCAGTGCCTGACAAAGAGTAAATACTCGGAAAAAGGAAAATAGACTAGTTAATAACGTAGTGTTTCACTGACTCTAACACGTCCATTCTTGTTCCTGCATTTTCACACCTCGGACTCATCGTACCGGGGATGACACCCAACTGTCGCCAGACCCCAGTCATAACATAGTTGTCACCGCCTGTGTGTGCATACACGTCGAAAGCACTAGCGTTCCGTACTTGCAGAGTGAGTGTCCGTGGCCTAGAAGACAATCTAGGAGATCAAGAAGGGGGCACTCTTAACCTCTAAGAATCAAAATGTTAAGGAGACAGGTGGAGGGTCATTCTGATGTGTTTAAGCAACATTCCCCAAATAGGAGTGAAGAGTAAGCTCCCTGTACCTAATTACCAAGTTGGCTGAATTGTTCAGCACCAATGGCTTTTAGCTCTTCAGTGGATCTGGAAAGACAAGAGGAGGGGAGGGGAGAAGATACGGTAAGAGGACTCGCTCAAAGTGCCTAATGCCATTGATGATAAGACTGGTGGAAAAACACAGACATTGGTGACCGAATCAAAAAGTGGTTCTGATGACTGGAACTCGAAATGTAATGAAGTTTCATGAATACCTTAATCAATTTCTGCTCTTATTTTCCTTCTTCTGTATGTATTACTGTGATATGATTTTTTTAAATTCATGCCTAAATATGTCTAAGTAAGTTTAAGATAAGAATCTTAGGTAATGAAAAAGCATTGTGTTACAGTTTAATTGGCAGCGCTTTTTCCTTTCTTAGGGGTATGTAAAACAATGGGGCAAATTCTAATTAATGCATTTTAGATTTGATGAAACATAGCATTATTCCCTTTAAAGGACTTCTAAGTCCAAGATCAAGTGACCTCTAAAATATAGTAATACTAATAACTAACATTTATGTTTTTCTTTTTCCTATGACACTTTTCTAACATACTAATATAGAATTTATTGTTTATGGTTATTGCTTACTGTCTCCCTGCTAGGTAGAGCAGCAGTTTTCATCTATATTGTTCTCTGATGTCTCCCAAGCCCCTAAAACAGTGCCTGGCACAGAGTAAGTTCTCAATAAATATTTGTTGAGTGAATGAATGAAATCTTTGTAAGTGCTGTTCTAAGTGCTCTGCTTGGATTATTCCATTTAACTTTCACAAGAAACCTCAGTAGATATTACAATCATCAACATTTTCAGTTAAGGAAACCCATGTATGTAAAAGTTCAGGAACCTGTCCAAGGTCACACAGCTTGACATCACTGGCGGGGGAGGGGGGCAGGATTCAAGCCCAGTCTGGTTCTGAACCTACACTCTTATCCACTGAACTTTGCTGCCTCTAATAGTGCCTGTGTTTCCCTTCTTGATTTAACTCCTGCTGGGCTCCCGCTGCATTTGGTGCGTGCCTCTCTCATAGGTCTTATTACTCTTTATTAGAGGAGAGTATGGCCTGTGTCCTCCATAAGACTGAGCTTCTCAAGGACCAAGATCTATCCGTATTCATCTTTATTTCCCCAAGGCTGACCGCAGTGCCTGGCACTGTGCAAGCTATGTAAGTACAGAGCAAGAAGCATGAAAGAAGGATCAAAGGTTCCCAACTGGCAGCTGAAGCATTAGTAGATCCGATGAAAAGGAACAGCTTAGAAAGAGAAGCTTTCCTGGAGAAAGAATACTACGAGTTCCAGTTTTGAACTTATTGGAGTGATGGAAGGACAAACAAATGGAGATAGCCGTCAAGGGACGGAAAGAGAAAATGGGCACAAAGGTTCCATTAGGACTAAAACATAGACTTCCAAGTCTTTTTGAAAGAAGTGCTAACTGAAGCTCCGGGGGTGAATCAGCTCACCATGGAAAACAGAATGCAAAGCAAAGAAAAAGAGAGAAAAAAGGCAGCATCTTGGAGCGTACCTATAGTTAATAGGAGGAAAAAGGGCAAGGAGTCAGCATAGAGATCTAGAAGAAATTCAGAAGGATCTCTGCAGCAACACTGAAGTCAAAGGAATCTTTCTTGTTTGTGTCCCTGAGTAGGTGTCTGTGATGACTGCTTTGTAAAACAGTACAGATTATAAATAAAAAAGTCCGTGGGCAGCAACAGAAAAACAACACATACGTTTTCAGTGCTACTGGGTCTGTCTGGCCCTGCCCACCATTGGTTTGGGGAGCAACTTAGTTCAGACCGGAGAACACCCACATGAAACTCCTCTCGATGGTACCACGACATGTCTTCCACCTCTTCACACTGACTTCTCTCTTCGCCTCCGCTCTCCTCCAAACATAGGTTGGAGATTACACCCTCTCTGTATCAAAACAGCACATCTGAAATCATCTCATGGCACCCACATTCTTTTACTTGCCCCATAGTCTTCCAAATTTTGTAAGGTGAATGTGGCCTCTCCAGCTCTTACCCTGCATTATTGCTGTTGTTATTAACATATATATATATACATACATATATATATATATATTTTTTTTTTTTTACCATATCTACACCTCAAAATTTCTCTCTTCTAGTTGTTTTTGCTCTGTTGGCTAGACCACAGAGCTCCTTGAGAGTAAGCGGGTGGGGGAAGGGGCATTATTGCAATTCATTGAATCTCTTTGGTAGTACTTTCCTTATCTCTGCCCTAGGCCTACTACTGACCAGTAGGAATTGCTTAGCTGCCCAAGTGACAGTTAGCACTAGAGACTACTGACTTTTGACCTTGAAGGCCACAGAAGATGGTAAATCCATTAAAAACTTAGTCATCACACTATAAATATTCTGAATGACCATTATTTTTACCTTTCTGTGAATCAAATGTACTAAAGATGACCTTTCTCAGGCCAACTACTCTACTTTACTCAAAAATTATGACACGTATCATGCATATATGTGACATATATTCATTCTCATTCACAGAAGAGTGTATAAGATGTACTTGTACAGTTCATTTAAAGAATAATTATAAAACAAATACCCAGTTTCAGAAACAGAACATTGTCAGCCCCTCAGAAGCCCTCCCTGGTCATATCCCATTTCTCTTTTCTTAATAGTTTTGCTATTGAATGTATGTATCCTTAACAGGAGAGTTGAGTTTTGCATTTCTGAACCTTATGTAAGTGGAAACACATGGTATCTATTCTTTGATTGACTTGCTTCTTCACTCAATACTGAGACTCATCATATTATTATAAATGGTTATAGTTGTTCATTTTCATTGGTGCATTATACTTCACCTTATGACATCATAATTTATCCATTCTATTGTTGATATAAGTTTGGACTGTATGTTGTTTTTAGCTATTACAAACTTGCAGATATACAAGAGATTCTGAATAGAATTGCTGAGTGACAGCAAATGTGTATCTTCAACTTTACTAAAGTCACAGTTTTCCAAAGTGACTGTGTCAATTTATACTACCATTAGAGTATCTCTTGTTGCGGAGCATGGACTCTAGGTGCGTGGGCTTCAGTAGTTGTAGTTGTGGCTCACGGGCCCTGGCGCACAGGCTTAGTTGTTCGGTGGCATGTGGGATCTTTCTGGACCGGGGATCAAACCCATGTCCTCTAGATTGGCAGGTGGATTCTTAACCACTGCGCCACCAGGGAAGCCTGATGTAGGTGTTTTTTATATATTCTGGGTACTAATTCCTTGTTATATGCTTTGCAAACTTCTTCTCCCATATTGTGACTCTTCCACTCACTTTATGGTGTTATTTGGTAAACAAAAGTCCTTAATTTTAATGTAGTTGAATTTATTGATCTTTTCCTTTATGGCTAAAAAAAAATTATTCTCAATCCTAAAGTCATAAAATCATTCTTCCATACAGGTCCACAAAATTTATCTGAAATACTTGGAGACAGATGTGTTCTGGAATACAGACTTTTTTGGATATTGGAAAGGTACCATGGAACGTACAATGTATACTGTGTAGCAAGAACTGGGACAGTACCTATAATCAAAAATACCAGTATTTCTACAGTAAAACATATAGTCAACTAAGTGATATATAAATAATGACTATCGTGGCACTAAGTTACATTTTTCAACAAATGAGTTCCAAAGAGTTTGATGTTTCAAGGTTTGGGGATTTTGTAATTAGTACAAAAGTTATGGTAGTCTCATACAATAAAAATGGAATTATTTCAAAGTTTGAAGGAACTTACCAGTGGAGCCATTGACCTGGAATTTATGTGTGAACCTTCATTACTACTGATTCAAATTTTTAATGGTTTGGGACTATTCATATTTTCTTCTCTTTAGTCAGCTAGTTGTTTTTCTTGAGATTTGTATAATCATCTACATTTTATTTGCATCAAATTGTTTACAAGATGTTGTGTTTTGATTTCTAAAGTATAGTTTTTGTTATTGACATAGGTTGTTAACATCTCTCTTTTTATTGCTCAATACTGTTAAATACTTGTCAATTTTATTAGTCTTTTCCAAAAAAAAAAATCAACTTCTGGATTTTTACAATCTACTCTATGCAGTGGTGTGCTAGTTAATTAGCTCTGAACATAACAAAAGAAAACACGACCAGAAGAGGTGTGCACAGTTGGCTTTCCTGAGCCAGTACAAGGCAGTGTCTGGCACACCACTACTTTCATTTCCCCTTTCATTCATTTCTGCTTTCAGCATTATGTCCCTCCTTCCCCTTTCCTTAATTTTGCTCTCCTTTTTCTAACTTCTTGAAAGGGAATGTTTAGCTAAAGACCTTTCAGCCTCTTTTCTAATGTACTTACTTAAGGCTATAAACTTCCCTCCACGTATTATACGTTAACTTTATTCCGCAGGTGTTGCTATTGTATTTTATTATTCAGCTCAAAAAATTTTCTCATTACCATTATGACTCTTTGGCTGTGGGTTACATGGACTTGTTTTTATAGTTCTTTATTGATTTCTAGCTTAACAGCACTGTGCTCAAAAAACACGTGCCGAATGATTTCAATCTTTAAAATTCGTTGAGAGTTGCTTTACAGCTAAGTATGCAGTTGATTTTGGTAATATGTCATGTTTGCGTTCCAAAAAACATGTTCTGATTTTGGTTGTGTTTTTCTGTGTATATTCATTAGGTCAAGTTTGTACATCATGTTATTCAAATTTTCTATACCCTTACTGATTTTCCTTTTGTTTGTCTTAACAATGACTGGGAAAGGCCTGTTAAAATCACCCACTATGGCCATATATTTTTTTCTTTATAATTTCATCGATTCCCTTTATATATTTTATATATATTTATTTATTATTAAGTGCATAAAAAATTTTAACTTTAAATATAGTTTTTTCAACTCATAAGTCATTCAAGACTCCTTCCATCCTTTTTGTATCTCATTAGTCATACTTAAAAGATACTATCTTTATATAAACTGCCCTTGATAGACACAGTATAAAATAATTGGGGGCCCTGGTAAAGCTAAAGCAATCCACTTATTAGACTCCATTAACTATTACAGAAATCCTTCCCATATTGTAGAACATATGTTTGGTGGTACTTAGGCTTCACACAGCCAACCTGAAAATCTGCGTATGTTTATTTGTAAAGGATTAAATACCAGCACTGAGTGCAGAGCTGTAAACTGCTTGCGAGTTTTATAAGCACTTAGAATTCAACAGGACTAGATGATGGCGCAGATGGGATCTTTAAGAGACCTGGACGACTGACCTGTATCTACAAACGTGCTTTCAAATAAAGATTCTACTGACATATTCACTAAAATATTAAAAAGAGCATCTTTCAAAATATCTGGAGCAGCGCTTTTCATTCCTTTTGAAAAACACCTCGGCGTTTAGGGAGTAAAAAAAGCCACAGGTAAGATTAAAACAATAATACAGGTATTAATTTTACCCACTCTCCTGACCAATTTGTATTACCTCCGGCAACTTTCAGATCCAAGTCCAAAGATCTTAGCTGTAAACTCTAATCAGGCTCACATTTTAATCCCACGAACTATCAGATCTCAGCCGACTGGAACTTGGCTTTCATATTCTTTCACTAGATGTCTCCCAATACCAACTAAAAGGATCTTGTCCATCTACAGAAGAAAGCCGCAAAAGTTCAAGCAAGGGAAAGGTGATAATGTTGGTAAATGTAACAGGATCAAATGTGAATCAGGAAACTGGGAGCTTGGTGCCCTGGATTCTCAGCTCAGTCACTTATTTGCCATGTGTCCTGGGGTGTCACCCGCCTCTTTCTGGGATCGCTTCTTTCTTTTTTTCCCTTTAATTTAAAAAGCGAGGAGTTAAGCCTTCACGGCCCTTTAACGCTTCGTCCCGCTCTCATCTCAGGTGCCAACTTCCACACAAAGCCGCCGTTTCCGGCAGGGCTCGCACGTTAAGCTTTCCGAACGGCGCTTGGCGAGATATATGCAGAAATTTAGATTCATGAAAGAAGCACAGTTCGTTAAAATGACGAAAAACTGCAGGGAGAGAGGCACCGAGACGTTAACAAAGCCAAGACCGCTCTGAGGAGTGCCTGGATCCCACCCACTTCCCACCCCCACGGCCCCAGGACCCGCCTCCCTCGCCCGAGCAGGCCCGGAAGTCACTGCGACAGGTAAGAGAACGGAACAGGAAGTCCCGCCCTCCTGGAACAGCGAACGGTAGCCCGTAAGGTTCATTCCAAGGCCAGCGCGTTCGCCGCGTGAATTGTTTCCTTGAGGGGGCGGGGTTCTACGACGCTTGAGCTCCAGCGGGCGAGGAGGCAGTGCGCCGCCAGTCTTCGGCACCGCGTCCTTCTTTCTCGGTTGTTGGGCTGCGTGCCTCTCCTCCAGTCGGCGCCGAAGGGAGCCTGGTTCTGGGCGGGCGGAGAGGTGGGCTTGCTGGCGGGGCTGGCGGGGCTGGCGGGGCGGGCCGGGGAGGGTATGGACCCCGGAGGTCGCTGACTTTCTGCGAGCCTCGGGCTCCTCTTCTGCAAGACGCAGCAGCACTCCGTGTCCTGCCTGGTGATTTTGCCCTCGTGCATTTATTTGTATAGCACTTTGGTTCGAACAGCAACCTCGTAAAATGGGCACCGCTCCCCTGTTTTACCGAAGGGGAAACAGGCTCGAGAGAATAAGTGAAGTGTCTTAAGTGGCAGACCGTGTGAGAGCCGTAATTCTAACTCCGGCTTTCTTTTTTTTTTTTTTTTTTTTTTTTTTTTTGCGGTACGCGGGCCTTTCACAGCTGTGGCCTCTCCCGTTGCGGAGCGCAGGCTCCGGACGCGCAGGTTCCGGACGCGCAGGCTCCGGACGCGCAGGCTTAGCGACCATGGCTCACGGGCCCAGCCGCTCCGCGGCAAGTGGGATCTTCCCGGACGGGGGAACGAACCTGCGTCCCCTGCATCGGCAGGCGGACTCTCAACCACTGCGCCCCCAGAGAAGCCCCTAACTCCGGCTTTCTGAGACCAAGCTGCCACTCCAGCAATGGAGCAAATTACCAGGTGTAAGGGATAAGTGTCAAAAGCGAGTGCTCTTACGATACCGTTAATGTAATAGAACTGATTGGTTTCAGTCACATCGTTAAAAAGCGGAGGCATAACTTTAAAAAAAGAGGGGTTTGGAGGGAACAACAGTATTTTTTCTTTGGCTTACCTTCTCTCGAATTACAAGTTCCTTGCTAATATCACATGTTTTGGTTGGCAGCTTGAGCCCACTAGGAATGGCAGCCCCATCTATGAAAGAAAGGCAGGCTTGCTGGGGAGCCCGGGATGAGTACTGGAAGTGTTTAGATGAGAACACAGAGGACGCTTCTCGGTGCAAGAAGTTAAGAAGCTCATTTGAATCAAGCTGTCCCCAACAGTGGGTAAGTCACACTGGGACGTGTTTCTGTTTGCTGTCAAAATACATAGAGCTTACGGTGAGTGGTGGGCTATGAAATGAGGCACCGTTTGAGGCATGTCAAATGAGCGGTTTCCGTGAGCAGCAGAGAAAACCTTGTCTCGTAATCCAGGCTTGTTTTATGTACGTAGCAGGCACACCTTTGGAAAACGTCACCTGACACTTTAAAGATGATTGAAAAGCAAAACATACGCACACTAACCAAAAAATTCCAGCCTTCTAAATTGGTAGATTTCTCCTGGATCTTCTGAGGGGATAGTATTTACTCTTGGGCAAGAGTTGGCAAATTCATTGGCCTGGAGCTGCTATCAGAAATAAAGCATTCCCAGTTGCCCGCCCCAAATCGTATGGTCATATACCCAAAATGCAAATACAAAGGAGTTTAGAAAGTGGAAGAAACTAAATGATCACATGGTGGATTCTGCCACCAGCTGCTCCAAGTGCCTCGCCGACATGGGCTCTTGCTCTGTATTGCCAGTCCTTAGAATGGGAGGGGTTGGAAAAGGGAACTAACATCACTGGGCTCAGTAAGTGCCCCGGTGTGAGTGCCTGATGCTCCTTCATCAGTACCCTTTGAGATGGGTGGTGTTGCCGTCAATTTCCAGAGGAGGCGACTGAAGCCCAGAGCATTGAAATAACTTGCTTTTTCACTATTGGGGCTGGAGAATGGGATGCTCGGAATTGAGATTACGGCAGGGCTGTGTTTGTTGGTAAGGACGAGGCCTAGGCTTTGATCCTGGCAGTAAGGTAGGTTGGAGGACAAGATCATTGAAGAAAGAGGCCAAGGACCTGAGAGGCCAGGGTCTGGCAGGATCAACCACTTGGATACTGAACCACCCAAGAGTTATGACATGAACATTGTTAGAGAAACTGACAGTAACCTACAAAGTTATAGATTACGCCAACAAAGAAGGGAGCAGTAGAGCAAAGCAATCAGAATAACTGCTGCCGCATCTGACAGTGACAGCTGTGCTCCCAGGGAAAACCGTTTTCATCTGCAGACTATTCTTAGTCTGTAACTGAGCTCCCTTTCCCAGCCTGCGCCCTCAGCCCTTTGCTCCCTTTTCACCCGTGCTCTCTACTCAGGAGTCGTACCCAGTGGCCATAGAATAAAAGCAAACGATATTTACAGAGATTTGTGTGAGAAGGTGGGGAAGGAGACAGGGAGAAGTGATGGGAGTGTTCTCTGAGTGCATTCTGTGTGAGAAATTGTGTTTTCATTAGCTTTAATTTTCATTCAGTTTTGTGAGGTACTATTGTATCTCTTTTATGTAATAGAAACTAAGGCTCAGAAAGGTGAAATGATTTGTTCAAGATCGGCTAACCAGCAAAGTAGTAGAGAGGGGATTTGAAAGTAGGTCTCTCTGATTGCAAAGTTTGGATTCTTCTACTTAGCTGAAGCCACAGCCAGAGAATAAAGGTAAAAATAAAAGCACCAAATAGAGATTCACAATGAATACTTCTATGATAAAACACTAAAAATAAAAATTTCTTACATAATAAATATGCCATAAAACTGTGCTGTCACAAAACCAAATTACTCTTCTCTGCCCCTTTGCTTATCCCTTTTATAGCGCTCATCAGTCGGCCTTGCATAATGGCCCGATTTAAAGCCTCCTATTGGTTCGTAACTTAGGAAGAAGCAGGGATCACGTCTGTCATTGTAACATCATCCAACGCAGGCTTCCACAAATAGAGCAACCGGACAGCCAAGATACTTGATCCTAACATCAATTTCAGATACTGTCTTTTCCCTGTGAACCTTTGAAATGTCTCAGAAATTCCAGTATTTTGGCATTCATGCTACTATCCTTCATCTCATCTAATGGCTTAGAGGACACTAGCATTATACATACACAGTGCTTCTCAAGAATTGCTTGTTGGTTTATTGGCCTTTTGGACATTAGCCTCTTCGAGGTGCCACATGTCGAGGGTCCTCAGCTGTTAATTGAATGGAAAAGACTATGGAGCAGAGCTTTTCAAGCAGAGAGTACGGTGTATGCAAAGGCATGGAAGCAAGATGCATGAGAAATCAGCACATTCAGGAAATGGGGTATCTCTGGACGGGTAGCATTTCAGGGACTGGTGGTAAACCCAGAAGATAGACAGGTGGGCAGAGATTAAGCCATGAATGACCTGATTTGTCTTACTGAGGATTTCGGATGTTGACCTTGAAGGCAATAGGGATACCTTGAAAGACCTTTAAACAAGCAGTGCCGTGATCAAATTGGAATTTCAAAAAGATTATTCTGGGCAGTGGTGTGATGGATGGATGAAGGAGGGTAGAGAAACCAGTTAAAGAGCTATTAAAACAATCCAAGTAAGGAATGATGTGGGCCTGTACTGTCGCGATCAAGAGGGGGAAAGAGATCGGAGCATTTGGGTGGACGGTGACGCGGTCACTGAAATAGGTGACGGGGGAAGAAACATGTCTGGAGAGGAGCTGAGTTCTGGACAAGTTGGGACTGAAGGATAAGTAGGACCACTAAATGGCATTGTCATTTAGGCAGTTGGAGATGTGACGAGATGCAAAGATCTGTTGATTTGCCACAAAAACGTTAAGAGCATTCCCCACTTCTTCATCTGGTGCCCTTTCCATATAGCACCCGTCCCAGCTCAGTCAGCCTAAGGACACCAGGGGCGTGGAGTCTGACAGTGAGATTTATTAACGTGCTCTAACCAGGGAGCCCCACGCACTGGAGCTGCTGTGGGCGTTTCACCAGCCAAGGGAAAGGAGCTGTCAGAGGGTTTGGGGAAGGGTGGAGCTTAGGTGAAACTGAAATGAAGTGGTGCTCTGATGGGCTCAGAGCAAAGCAGGGCTGTGTATAAGCAGGTCGTCAACTCTGGACTGAGAAGTGGACCCAGGGTCTTATTTTCCACAAAGATAAATGCTTCCATGTCGGCATGCTCAGAAATCCTTATGTGAAGTCCTGCACCTGAGTTGGAAATCAAGACTGCTTCTTTTTGTCAAAGTGCCTATCAGATCCCCCCCAGGCAAAAGTGGGGTGTTTCATTCTTTTTTTTTTTTTTTTTTTTAATTCTTGGCTTATTTATTTATTTATTTTTGGCTGTGTTGGGTCTTCATTTCTGTACGAGGGCTTTCTCTAGTTGTGTCAAGTGACGGGGGGGCACTCTTCATCGCGGTGCGCGGGCCTCTCCTCCCCTGTTGCGGAGCACAGGCTCCAGACGCGCAGGCTCAGTAGTTGTGGCTCACGGGCCTAGTTGCTCCGCGGCATGTGGGATCTTCCCAGACCAGGGCTCGAACCCGTGTCCCCTGCATTAAGCAGACAGATTCTCAACCACTGCGCCACCAGGGAAGCCCCTGGGTGTTTCATTCTTACCGAAAGAACTTCAAAGGGCAAATTTCTGATAGTTTGATTTTAGAGAACAGAGTTTCTTGGTGAATAAGAAAGCAGTAGGGACTTCCCTGGTGGCGCAGTGGTTAAGAATCCACCTGCCAGTGCAGGGGACACAGGTTCCAGCCCTGGTCCGGGAAGATCCCACATGCCGCGGACCAACTAAGCCCGTGTGCCACAACTACTGAGCCTGCGCTCTAGAGTCCACAAGCCACAACTACTGAGCCTGCGTGCCGCAGCTCCTAAAGCCCGCACGCCTAGAGCCTGTGCTCCACAACAAGAGAAGTCACCGCAATGAGAAGCCTGTGCACCGCAACAAAGAGTAGCCCCTGCTCGCTGCAGCTAGAGAAAGCCCGCGCGCAGCAACGAACACCCAACACAGCCCCCCCCCCCCCCAAAAAAAAGCATTACTCACTCAAAGGGGTCTCTTAGGACAATGTCTGGCTGCGGTGTGTCCTACAGAGGAACGTTAACTTTGTAGCTGGCTTTATCTGAGTCTCTTATCCCAGCTTGAGACAGGGCAGGCAGAGTTTTACATTCTTAACTCAGGCTCTACTGAAATATTTAAGAATTAAATCCTAAGAAAAGCTTTTCTGTTCTGACAGTGAAAACGTGTGTGGTATCATGCCTTTGTCTTGTCTGCAAAGCAGCTCAGGTGCAGATGCTATGGGGATTTGCTGGTTGGCCTTGATTTTCTACTTCTGTGATTTTACTGTTTCAGGATATGGGGCCTTAAGATACTCCAAATTCCCTATGGCAAGAGGAGGATGAAATAGAAATAATAAAATGAAATATTTAGTGTATTAAAGTTTTACCATCAGTTTACTTAATCATAGTTCATGAATATAATTTTTAACTATGTGTCTGTCTCCTTAAATGTATGTTCCAGATAAGATAAACTTAATACAAATATGATGGCTAGTGAATTAAAAAACTTGTTGAACTTAGACTTGACAGGAAAAACTTGTACAATGTCTTTAAATGATGAAGTCTTTTTTTTTCCTTAACATCTTTTGGGGTATAATTGCTTTACAGTGGTGTGTTAGTTTCTGCTTTATAACAAAGTGAATCAGTTATACATATACATATGTTCCCATTTGTCTCCCCTCTTGCGACTCCCTCCCTCCCACCCTCCCTATCCCACCCTCCAGGCTGTCACAAAGCACCGAGCCGATATCCCTGTGCCATGCGGCTGCTTCCCACTAGCTATCTACCTTACGTTTGTTAGTGTGTATATGTCCATGCCTCTCTGTCGCCCTGTCACAGCTCACCCTTCCCCCTCCCCATATCCTCAAGTCCGTTCTCCAGTATGTCTGTGTCTTTATTCCTGTCTTACCCCTAGGTTCTTCATGACATTTTTTCCCCTTAAATTCCATATGTATGTGTTAGCATACGGTATTTGTCTTTTTCTTCCTGACTTACTTCACTCTGTATGACAGACTCTCGGTCTAGCCACCTCATGACAGATAGCTCAATTTCGTTTCTTTTTATGGCTGAGTAATATTCCGTTGTATATATGTGCCACATCTTCTTTATCCACTCATCCGATGATGGGCACTTACTTAGGTTGCTTCCATGTCCTGGCTATTGTAAATAGAGCTGCAGTGAACATTTTGGTACATGACTCTTTTTGAATTTTGGTTTTCTCAGGGTATATGCCCAGTCGTGGGATTGCTGGGTCATATGGTAGTTCTATTTGTAGTTTCTTAAGGAACCTCCATACTGTTCTCCATAGTGGCTGTATCAATTTACGTTCCCACCAACAGTGCAAGAGGGTTCCCTTTTCTCCACACCCTCTCCAGCATTTATTATTTCTAGATTTTTTGATGATGGCCATTCTGACTGGTGAGAGATGATATCTCATTGTAGTTTTGATTTGCATTTCTCTAATGATTAATGATGTTGAGCATTCTTTCATGTGTTTGTTGGCAGTCTGTATATCTTCTTTGGAGAAATGTCTATTTAGGTCTTCTGCCCATTTTTGGATTGGGTTGTTTGTTTTTTTGTTATTGAGCTGCATGAGCTGCTTGTAAATTTTGGAGATTAATCCTTTGTCAGTTGCTTCATTTGCAAATATTTTCTCCCATTCTGAGGGTTGTCTTTTGGTCTTGTTTATGGTTTCGTTTGCTGTGCAAAAGCTTTGAAGTTTCGTTAGGTCCCATTTGTTTATTTTTGTTTTTATTTCCATTACTCTAGGAGGTGGGTCAGAAAGGATCTTGCTGTGATTTATGTCATAGAGTGTCCTGCCTATGTTTTCCTCTAAGAGTTTGATAGTTTCTGGCCTTACATTTAGGCCTTTAATCCATTTTGAGCTTATTTTTGTGTATGGTGTTAGGGAGTGATCTAATTTCTTACTTTAACATGTACCTATCCAGTTTTCCCAACACCACTTATTGAAGAGGCTGTCCTTTCTCCAGTGTACATTCCTGCCTCCTTTATCAAAGATAAGGTGTCCATATGTGCATGGGTTTATCTCTGGGCTTTCTATCCTGTTCCATTGATCTATCTTTCTGTTTTTGTGCCAGTACCATACTGTCTTGATTACTGTAGCTTTGTAGTATAGTCTGAAGTCAGGGAGCCTGATTCCTCCAGCTCCTTTTTTCGTTCTCAAGGTTGCTTTGGCTATTCGGGGTCTTTTGTGTTGCCATACAAATTGCGACATTTTTTGTTCTAGTTCTGTGAAAAATGCCAGTGGTAGTTTGATAGGGATTGCATTGAATCTATAGATTGCTTTGGGTAGTAGAGTCATTTTCACAATGTTGATTCTTTCAATCCAAGAACATGGTATATCTCTCCATCTATTTGTATCATCTTTAATTTCTTTCATCAGTGTCTTATAATTTCCTGCATACAGGTCTTTTGTCTCCTTAGGTAGGCTTATTCCTAGATATTTTATTCTTTTTGCTGCAATGGTAAATGGGAGTGTTTTCTTGATGTCACTTTCAGATTTTTCATCATTAGTGTATAGGAATGCCAGAGATTTCTGTGCATTAATTTTGTATCCTGCTACTTTACCAAATTCATTGCTTAGCTCTAGTAGTTTTCTGGTAGCATCTTTAGGATTCTCTACGTATCGTATCATGTCATCTGCAGACAGTGACAGCTTTACTTCTTCTCTTCCGATTTGGATTCCTTTTATTTCCTTTTCTTCTCTGACTGCTGTGGCTAAAACTTCCAAAACTATGTTGAATAAGAGTGGTGAGAGTGGGCAACCTTGTCTTGTTCCTGATCTTAGTGGAAATGCTTTCAGTTTTTCACCATTGAGGATGATGTTGGCTGTGGGCTTGTCATATATGGCCTTTATTATGTTGAGGGAAGTTCCCTCTGTGCCTACTTTCTGCAGGGTTTTTATCATAAATGGGTGTTGAATTTTGTCAAAAGCTTTCTCTGCATCTATTGAGGTGATCATACGGTTTTTCTCCTTCAATTTGTTAATATAGTTTATCACATTGATAGATTTGCGTATATTGAAGAATCCTTGCATTCCTGGAATAAACCCCACTTGATCATGGTGTATGATCCTTTTAATGTGCTGTTGGATTCTGTTTGCTACTATTTTGTTGAGGGTTTTTGCATCTATGTTCATCAGTGATATTGGCCTGTAGTTTTCTTTCTTTGTGACATCCTTGTCTGGTTTTGGTATCAAGGTGATGGTGGCCTCGCAGAAGGAATTTGGGAGTGTTCCTCCCTCTGCTATATTTTGGAAGAGTTTGAGAAGGATAGGTGTTAGCTCTTCTCTAAATGTTTGATAGAATTAGCCTGTGAAGCCATCTGGTCCTGGGCTTTTGTTTGTTGGAAGATTTGTAATCACAGTTTCAATTCATTGCTTGTGATTGGTCTGTTCACATTTTCTATTTCTTCCTGATCCAGTTTTGGCAGGTTGTGCATTTCTAAGAATTTGTCCATTTCTTCCAGGTTGTCCATTTTATTGGCATAGAGTTGCTTGTAGTAGTCTGTCATGATCTTTTGTATTTCTGCAGTGTCAATTGTTACTTCTCCTTTTTCATTTCTAATTCTATTGATTTGAGTCTTCTCCCTTTTTTTCTTGACGAGTCTGGCTAGTGGGTTATCTATTTTGTTTATCTTCTCAAAGAACCCGCTTTTAGTTTTATTGATCTTTGCTATCGTTTCCTTCATTTCTTTTTCATTTCTTTCTGATCTGATTTTTATGATTTCTTTCCTTCTGCTAAATTTGGTTTTTTTTGTTCTTTCTCTGATTGCTTGAGGTGCAAGGTTAGGTTGTTTATTCGAGATGTTTCCTGTTTCTTAAGGTAGGGTTGTACTGCTATAAACTTCCCTCTTAGAACTGCTTTTTCTGCATCCCATAGATTTTGGGTCGTCGTGTCTCCATTGTCATTTGTTTGTAGGTATTTTTAAATTTCCTCTTTGATTTGTTCAGTGATGACTTGCTTATTAATAAGTAGTGTATTGTTTAGCTTCCATGTGTTTCTATTTTTTACAGATGTTCGCCTGTAATTGATATCTAGTCTCATAGCGTTGTGGTCAGAAAAGATACTTGATATAATTTCGATTTTCTTAAATTTACCAAGACTTGATTTTTGACTCAAGATATGATCTATCCTGGAGAATGTTCCATGAGCACTTGAGAAAAATGTGTATTCTGTTGTTTTTGGATGTAATGTCCTATAAATATCAATTAAGTCCATCTTGTTTAATGTATCATTTAAAGCTTGTGTTTCCTTATTTATTTTCATTTTGGATGATCTGTCCATTGGTGAAAGTGGGGTGTTAAAGTCCCCTACTATGAATGTGTTACTGTCGATTTCCCCTTTTATGGCGGTGAGTATTTGCCTTATGTATTGAGGTGGTCCTGTGTTGGGTGCATAAATACTTACAATTGTTATATCTTCTTCTTGGATTGATCCCTTGATCATTATGTAGTGTCCTTCTTTGTCTCTTGTAATAGTCTTTATTTTAAAGTCTATTTTGTCTGTTATGAGAATTGCTGCTCCAGCTTTCTTTTGGTTTCCATTTGCATAAAATATCTTTTTCCATCCCCTTACTTTCAGTCTGTATGTGTCTCTAGGTCTGAAGTGGGTCTCTTGAAGCCAGCAAATATATGGGTCTTGTTTTTGTATCCATTCAGCCAATCTGTGTCTTTTGGTGGGAGCGTTTAGTCCATTTACATTTAAGGTAATTATCGATATGTATGTTCCTATTCCCATTTTCTTAACTGTTTTGGGTTTGTTATTGTAGGTCTTTTCCTTCTCTTGTGTTTCTTGCCTAGAGAAGTTCCTTTAGCAGTTGTTGTAGAGCTGGTTTGGTAGTGCTGAACTCTCTCAGCTTTTGCTTGTCTGTAAAGGTTTTAATTTCTCCATCAAATCTGAATGAGATCCTTGCTGGGTAGAGTAATCTTGGTTGCAGGTTTTCCTCCTTCATCACTTTAAATATGTCCTGCCAGTCCCTTCTGGCTTGCAGAGTTTCTGCCGAAAGATCAGCTGTTAACCTTATGGGGATTCCCTGGTGTGTTATTTGTTGTTTTTCCCTTGCTGCTTTTAATATGTTTTCTTTGTATTTAATTTTTTTTTAACATCCTTACTGGGGTATAATTGCTTTACAATGGTGTGTTAGTTTCTGCTTTATACCAAAGTGAATCAGTTATACATACACATATGTTCCCGTATCTCTTCCCTCTTGCGTTTCCCTCCCTCCCACCCTCCCTATCCCACCCCTCCAGGCGGTCACAAAGCACCGAGCCTATATCCATGTGCCATGCGGCTGCTTCCCACTAGCTATCTACCTTACATTTGTTAGTGT
Source organism: Stenella coeruleoalba (assembly GCF_951394435.1). Taxonomy (NCBI): domain Eukaryota; kingdom Metazoa; phylum Chordata; class Mammalia; order Artiodactyla; family Delphinidae; genus Stenella; species Stenella coeruleoalba. The sequence continues at coordinate 79,324,904 of NC_137162.1, read as the reverse complement.
ATATATGTCCATGCCTCTCTCTCGCCCTGTCACAGCTCACCCTTCCCCCTCCACATATCCTCAAGTCCGTTCTCCAGTATGTCTGTGTCTTTATTCCTGTCTTACCCCTAGGTTCTTCATGACATTTTTTTTTAATTCCATATATATGTGTTAGCATACGGTATTTGTCTTTTTCTTTCTGACTTACTTCACTCTGTATGACAGACTCTAGGTCTAGCCACCTCATGACAGATAGCTCAATGTCGTTTCTTTTTATGGCTGAGTAATATTCCATTGTATATATGTGCCACATCTTCTTTATCCGTTCATCCGATGATGGGCACTTACTTAGGTTGTTTCCATGTCCGGGCTATTGTAAATAGAGCTGCAGTGAACATTTTGGTACATGACTCTTTTTGAATTTTGGTTTTCTCAGGGTATATGCCCAGTCGTGGGATTGCTGGGTCATATGGTAGTTCTATTTGTAGTTTTTTAAGGAACCTCCATACTGTTCTCCATAGTGGCTGAACCAATTCACATTCCCACCAGCAGTGCAAGAGTGTTCCCTTTTCTCCACACCCTCTCCAGCAAGTATTGTTTCTAGATTTTTTGATGATGGCCATTCTGACTGGTGAGAGATGATATCTCATTGTAGTTTTGATTTGCATTTCTCTAATGATTAATGATGTTGAGCATTCTTTCATGTGTTTGTTGGCAGTCTGTATATCTTCTTTGGAGAAATGTCTATTTAGGTCTTCTGCCCATTTTTGGATTGGGTTGTTTGTTTTTTTGTTATTGAGCTGCATGAGCTGCTTGTAAATTTTGGAGATTAATCCTTTGTCAGTTGCTTCATTTGCAAATATTTTCTCCCATTCTGAGGGTTGTCTTTTGGTCTTGTTTATGGTTTCGTTTGCTGTGCAAAAGCTTTGAAGTTTCGTTAGGTCCCATTTGTTTATTTTTGTTTTTATTTCCATTACTCTAGGAGGTGGGTCAGAAAGGATCTTGCTGTGATTTATGTCATAGAGTGTCCTGCCTATGTTTTCCTCTAAGAGTTTGATAGTTTCTGGCCTTACATTTAGGCCTTTAATCCATTTTGAGCTTATTTTTGTGTATGGTGTTTGGGAGTGACCTAATCTCATACTTTTACATGTATCTGTCCAGTTTTTCCAGCACCACTTATTGAAGAGGCTGTCCTTTCTCCAGTGTGCATTCCTGCCACCTCTATCAAAGATAAGGTGTCCATATGTGCATGGGTTTATCTCTGGGCTTTCTATCCTGTTCCATTGATCTATCTTTCTGTTTTTGTGCCAGTACCATACTGTCTTGATTACTGTAGCTTTGTAGTATAGTCTGAAGTCAGGGAGCCTGATTCCTCCAGCTCCTTTTTTCGTTCTCAAGGTTGCTTTGGCTATTCGGGGTCTTTTGTGTTGCCATACAAATTGCGACATTTTTTGTTCTAGTTCTGTGAAAAATGCCAGTGGTAGTTTGATAGGGATTGCATTGAATCTATAGATTGCTTTGGGTAGTAGAGTCATTTTCACAATGTTGATTCTTCCAATCCAAGAACATGGTATATCTCTCCATCTATTTGTATCATCTTTAATTTCTTTCATCAGTGTCTTATAATTTCCTGCATACAGGTCTTTTGTCTCCTTAGGTAGGCTTATTCCTAGATATTTTATTCTTTTTGCTGCAATGGTAAATGGGAGTGTTTTCTTGATGTCACTTTCAGATTTTTCATCATTAGTGTATAGGAATGCCAGAGATTTCTGTGCATTAATTTTGTATCCTGCTACTTTACCAAATTCATTGCTTAGCTCTAGTAGTTTTCTGGTAGCATCTTTAGGATTCTCTACGTATCGTATCATGTCATCTGCAGACAGTGACAGCTTTACTTCTTCTCTTCCGATTTGGATTCCTTTTATTTCCTTTTCTTCTCTGACTGCTGTGGCTAAAACTTCCAAAACTATGTTGAATAAGAGTGGTGAGAGTGGGCAACCTTGTCTTGTTCCTGATCTTAGTGGAAATGCTTTCAGTTTTTCACCATTGAGGACGGTGTTGGCTGTGGGCTTGTCATATATGGCCTTTATTATGTTGAGAAAAGTTCCCTCTGTGCCTACTTTCTGCAGGGTTTTTATCATAAATGGGTGTTGAATTTTGTCAAAAGCTTTCTCTGCATCTATTGAGGTGATCATACGGTTTTTCTCCTTCAATTTGTTAATATAGTTTATCACATTGATAGATTTGCGTATATTGAAGAATCCTTGCATTCCTGGAATAAACCCCACTTGATCATGGTGTATGATCCTTTTAATGTGCTGTTGGATTCTGTTTGCTACTATTTTGTTGAGGGTTTTTGCATCTATGTTCATCAGTGATATTGGCCTGTAGTTTTCTTTCTTTGTGACATCCTTGTCTGGTTTTGGTATCAAGGTGATGGTGGCCTCGCAGAAGGAATTTGGGAGTGTTCCTCCCTCTGCTATATTTTGGAAGAGTTTGAGAAGGATAGGTGTTAGCTCTTCTCTAAATGTTTGATAGAATTCGCCTGTGAAGCCACCTTGTCCTGGGCTTTTGTTTGTTGGAAGATTTGTAATCACAGTTTCAGTTTCAGTGCTTGTGATTGGTCTGTTCATATTTTCTGTTTCTTCCTGATTCAGTCTTGGCAGGTTGTGCATTTCTAAGAATTTGTCCATTTCTTCCAGGTTGTCCATTTTATTGGCATAGAGTTGCTTGTAGTAGTCTGTCATGATCTTTTGTATTTCTGCAGTGTCAGTTGTTACTTCTCCTTTTTCATTTCTAATTCTATTGATTTGAGTCTTCTCCCTTTTTTTCTTGACGAGTCTGGCTAGTGGGTTATCTATTTTATCTTCTCAAAGAACCCGCTTTTAGTTTTATTGATCTTTGCTATCGTTTCCTTCATTTCTTTTTCATTTCTTTCTGATCTGATTTTTATGATTTCTTTCTTTCTGCTAAATTTGGTTCTTTTTTGTTCTTTCTCTAATTGCTTGAGGTGCAAGGTTAGGTTGTTTATCTGAGATGCTTCCTGTTTCTTAAGGTAGGATTGTATTGCTGTAAACTTCCCTCTTAGAACTGCTTTTTCTGCATCCCATAGATTTTGGGTCGTCGTGTCTCCATTGTCATTTGTTTGTAGGTATATTTTAATTTCCTCTTTGATTTGTTCAGTGATCACTTGGTTATTAAGAAGTAGTGTATTGTTTAGCTTCCACGTGTTTGTATTTTTTACAGATCTTTTCCTGTATTTGATATCTAGTCTCATAGCGTTGTGGTCAGAAAAGATACTTGATATAATTTCGATTTTCTTAAATTTACCAAGACTTGATTTGTGACCCAAGATATGATCTATCCTGGAGAATGTTCCATGAGCACTATAGAAAAATGTGTATTCTGTTGTTTTTGGATGTAATATCCTATAAATATCAATTAAGTCCATCTTGCTTAATGTATCATTTAAAGCTTGTGTTTCCTTATATGTTTTCTTTGTATTTAATTTTTTTTAAACATCTTTATTGGGGTATAATTGCTTTACAATGGTGTGTTATTTTCTGCTTTATACCAAAGTGAATCAGTTATACATACACATATGTTCCCGTATCTCTACCCTCTTGTGTCTCTCTCCCTCCCACCCTCCCTATCCCACCCCTCCAGGCGGTCACAAAGCACCGAGCCTATACCCATGTGCCATGCGGCTGCTTCCCACTAGCTATCTACCTTACATTTGTTAGTGTATATATGTCCATGCCTCTCTCTCGCCCTGTCACAGCTCACCCTTCCCCCTCCACATATCCTCAAGTCCGTTCTCCAGTATGTCTGTGTCTTTATTCCTGTCTTACCCCTAGGTTCTTCATGACATTTTTTTTTAATTCCATATATATGTGTTAGCATACGGTATTTGTCTCTTTCTTTCTGACTTACTTCACTCTGTATGACAGACTCTAGGTCTATCCACCTCATGACAGATAGCTCAATGTCGTTTCTTTTTATGGCTGAGTAATATTCCATTGTATATATGTGCCACATCTTCTTTATCCGTTCATCCGATGATGGACACTTAGGTTGTTTCCATGTCCGGGCTATTGTAAATAGAGCTGCAGTGAACATTTTGGTACATGACTCTTTTTGAATTTTGGTTTTCTCAGGGTATATGCCCACTAGTGGGATTGCTGGGTCATATGGTAGTCCTATTTGTAGTTTTTTAAGGAACCTCCATACTGTTCTCCATAGTGGCTGAACCAATTCACATTCCCACCAGCAGTGCAAGAGTGTTCCCTTTTCTCCATTCCCTCTCCAGCAAGTATTGTTTCTAGATTTTTTTTAACATCTTTTGGGGTATAATTGCTTTACAGTGGTGTGTTAGTTTCTGCTTTATAACAAAGTGAATCAGTTATACATACACATATGTTCCCATTTGTCTCCCCTCTTGCGACTCCCTCCCTCCCACCCTCCCTATCCCACCCTCCAGGCTGTCACAAAGCACCGAGCCGATATCCCTGTGCCATGCGGCTGCTTCCCACTAGCTATCTACCTTACGTTTGTTAGTGTGTATATGTCCATGCCTCTCTGTCGCCCTGTCACAGCTCACCCTTCCCCCTCCCCATATCCTCAAGTCCGTTCTCCAGTATGTCTGTGTCTTTATTCCTGTCTTACCCCTAGGTTCTTCATGACATTTTTTCCCCTTAAATTCCATATATATGTGTTAGCATACGGTATTTGTCTTTTTCTTCCTGACTTACTTCACTCTGTATGACAGACTCTCGGTCTAGCCACCTCATGACAGCTCAATTTCGTTTCTTTTTATGGCTGAGTAATATTCCGTTGTATATATGTGCCACATCTTCTTTATCCACTCATCCGATGATGGGCACTTACTTAGGTTGTTTCCATCTCCAGGCTATTGTGAATAGAGCTGCAGTGAACATTTTGGTACATGACTCTTTTTGAATTTTGGTTTTCTCAGGGTATATGCCCAGTCGTGGGATTGCTGGGTCATATGGTAGTTCTATTTGTAGTTTTTTAAGGAACCTCCATACTGTTCTCCATAGTGGCTGAACCAATTCACATTCCCACCAGCAGTGCAAGAGTGTTCCCTTTTCTCCACACCCTCTCCAGCAAGTATTGTTTCTAGATTTTTTGATGATGGCCATTCTGACTGGTGAGAGATGATATCTCATTGTAGTTTTGATTTGCATTTCTCTAATGATTAATGATGTTGAGCATTCTTTCATGTGTTTGTTGGCAGTCTGTATATCTTCTTTGGAGAAATGTCTATTTAGGTCTTCTGCCCATTTTTGGATTGGGTTGTTTGTTTTTTTGTTATTGAGCTGCATGAGCTGCTTGTAAATTTTGGAGATTAATCCTTTGTCAGTTGCTTCATTTGCAAATATTTTCTCCCATTCTGAGGGTTGTCTTTTGGTCTTGTTTATGGTTTCGTTTGCTGTGCAAAAGCTTTGAAGTTTCGTTAGGTCCCATTTGTTTATTTTTGTTTTTATTTCCATTACTCTAGGAGGTGGGTCAGAAAGGATCTTGCTGTGATTTATGTCATAGAGTGTCCTGCCTATGTTTTCCTCTAAGAGTTTGATAGTTTCTGGCCTTACATTTAGGCCTTTAATCCATTTTGAGCTTATTTTTGTGTATGGTGTTTGGGAGTGACCTAATCTCATACTTTTACATGTATCTGTCCAGTTTTTCCAGCACCACTTATTGAAGAGGCTGTCCTTTCTCCAGTGTGCATTCCTGCCACCTCTATCAAAGATAAGGTGTCCATATGTGCATGGGTTTATCTCTGGGCTTTCTATCCTGTTCCATTGATCTATCTTTCTGTTTTTGTGCCAGTACCATACTGTCTTGATTACTGTAGCTTTGTAGTATAGTCTGAAGTCAGGGAGCCTGATTCCTCCAGCTCCTTTTTTCGTTCTCAAGGTTGCTTTGGCTATTCGGGGTCTTTTGTGTTGCCATACAAATTGCGACATTTTTTGTTCTAGTTCTGTGAAAAATGCCAGTGGTAGTTTGATAGGGATTGCATTGAATCTATAGATTGCTTTGGGTAGTAGAGTCATTTTCACAATGTTGATTCTTCCAATCCAAGAACATGGTATATCTCTCCATCTATTTGTATCATCTTTAATTTCTTTCATCAGTGTCTTATAATTTCCTGCATACAGGTCTTTTGTCTCCTTAGGTAGGCTTATTCCTAGATATTTTATTCTTTTTGCTGCAGTGGTAAATGGGAGTGTTTTCTTGATGTCACTTTCAGATTTTTCATCATTAGTGTATAGGAATGCCAGAGATTTCTGTGCATTAATTTTGTATCCTGCTACTTTACCAAATTCATTGCTTAGCTCTAGTAGTTTTCTGGTAGCATCTTTAGGATTCTCTACGTATCGTATCATGTCATCTGCAGACAGTGACAGCTTTACTTCTTCTCTTCCGATTTGGATTCCTTTTATTTCCTTTTCTTCTCTGACTGCTGTGGCTAAAACTTCCAAAACTATGTTGAATAAGAGTGGTGAGAGTGGGCAACCTTGTCTTGTTCCTGATCTTAGTGGAAATGCTTTCAGTTTTTCACCATTGAGGACGGTGTTGGCTGTGGGCTTGTCATATATGGCCTTTATTATGTTGAGAAAAGTTCCCTCTGTGCCTACTTTCTGCAGGGTTTTTATCATAAATGGGTGTTGAATTTTGTCAAAAGCTTTCTCTGCATCTATTGAGGTGATCATACGGTTTTTCTCCTTCAATTTGTTAATATAGTTTATCACATTGATAGATTTGCGTATATTGAAGAATCCTTGCATTCCTGGAATAAACCCCACTTGATCATGGTGTATGATCCTTTTAATGTGCTGTTGGATTCTGTTTGCTACTATTTTGTTGAGGGTTTTTGCATCTATGTTCATCAGTGATATTGGCCTGTAGTTTTCTTTCTTTGTGACATCCTTGTCTGGTTTTGGTATCAAGGTGATGGTGGCCTCGCAGAAGGAATTTGGGAGTGTTCCTCCCTCTGCTATATTTTGGAAGAGTTTGAGAAGGATAGGTGTTAGCTCTTCTCTAAATGTTTGATAGAATTCGCCTGTGAAGCCACCTTGTCCTGGGCTTTTGTTTGTTGGAAGATTTGTAATCACAGTTTCAGTTTCAGTGCTTGTGATTGGTCTGTTCATATTTTCTGTTTCTTCCTGATTCAGTCTTGGCAGGTTGTGCATTTCTAAGAATTTGTCCATTTCTTCCAGGTTGTCCATTTTATTGGCATAGAGTTGCTTGTAGTAGTCTGTCATGATCTTTTGTATTTCTGCAGTGTCAGTTGTTACTTCTCCTTTTTCATTTCTAATTCTATTGATTTGAGTCTTCTCCCTTTTTTTCTTGACGAGTCTGGCTAGTGGGTTATCTATTTTATCTTCTCAAAGAACCCGCTTTTAGTTTTATTGATCTTTGCTATCGTTTCCTTCATTTCTTTTTCATTTCTTTCTGATCTGATTTTTATGATTTCTTTCTTTCTGCTAAATTTGGTTCTTTTTTGTTCTTTCTCTAATTGCTTGAGGTGCAAGGTTAGGTTGTTTATCTGAGATGCTTCCTGTTTCTTAAGGTAGGATTGTATTGCTGTAAACTTCCCTCTTAGAACTGCTTTTTCTGCATCCCATAGATTTTGGGTCGTCGTGTCTCCATTGTCATTTGTTTGTAGGTATATTTTAATTTCCTCTTTGATTTGTTCAGTGATCACTTGGTTATTAAGAAGTAGTGTATTGTTTAGCTTCCACGTGTTTGTATTTTTTACAGATCTTTTCCTGTATTTGATATCTAGTCTCATAGCGTTGTGGTCAGAAAAGATACTTGATATAATTTCGATTTTCTTAAATTTACCAAGACTTGATTTGTGACCCAAGATATGATCTATCCTGGAGAATGTTCCATGAGCACTATAGAAAAATGTGTATTCTGTTGTTTTTGGATGTAATATCCTATAAATATCAATTAAGTCCATCTTGCTTAATGTATCATTTAAAGCTTGTGTTTCCTTATATGTTTTCTTTGTATTTAATTTTTTTTAAACATCTTTATTGGGGTATAATTGCTTTACAATGGTGTGTTATTTTCTGCTTTATACCAAAGTGAATCAGTTATACATACACATATGTTCCCGTATCTCTACCCTCTTGTGTCTCTCTCCCTCCCACCCTCCCTATCCCACCCCTCCAGGCGGTCACAAAGCACCGAGCCTATACCCATGTGCCATGCGGCTGCTTCCCACTAGCTATCTACCTTACATTTGTTAGTGTATATATGTCCATGCCTCTCTCTCGCCCTGTCACAGCTCACCCTTCCCCCTCCACATATCCTCAAGTCCGTTCTCCAGTATGTCTGTGTCTTTATTCCTGTCTTACCCCTAGGTTCTTCATGACATTTTTTTTAAATTCCATATATATGTGTTAGCATACGGTATTTGTCTTTTTCTTTCTGACTTACTTCACTCTGTATGACAGACTCTAGGTCTATCCACCTCATGACAGATAGCTCAATGTCGTTTCTTTTTATGGCTGAGTAATATTCCATTGTATATATGTGCCACATCTTCTTTATCCGTTCATCCGATGATGGACACTTAGGTTGTTTCCATGTCCGGGCTATTGTAAATAGAGCTGCAGTGAACATTTTGGTACATGACTCTTTTTGAATTTTGGTTTTCTCAGGGTATATGCCCACTAGTGGGATTGCTGGGTCATATGGTAGTCCTATTTGTAGTTTTTTAAGGAACCTCCATACTGTTCTCCATAGTGGCTGAACCAATTCACATTCCCACCAGCAGTGCAAGAGTGTTCCCTTTTCTCCATTCCCTCTCCAGCAAGTATTGTTTCTAGATTTTTTTTAACATCTTTTGGGGTATAATTGCTTTACAGTGGTGTGTTAGTTTCTGCTTTATAACAAAGTGAATCAGTTATACATACACATATGTTCCCATTTGTCTCCCCTCTTGCGACTCCCTCCCTCCCACCCTCCCTATCCCACCCTCCAGGCTGTCACAAAGCACCGAGCCGATATCCCTGTGCCATGCGGCTGCTTCCCACTAGCTATCTACCTTACGTTTGTTAGTGTGTATATGTCCATGCCTCTCTGTCGCCCTGTCACAGCTCACCCTTCCCCCTCCCCATATCCTCAAGTCCGTTCTCCAGTATGTCTGTGTCTTTATTCCTGTCTTACCCCTAGGTTCTTCATGACATTTTTTCCCCTTAAATTCCATATATATGTGTTAGCATACGGTATTTGTCTTTTTCTTCCTGACTTACTTCACTCTGTATGACAGACTCTCGGTCTAGCCACCTCATGACAGCTCAATTTCGTTTCTTTTTATGGCTGAGTAATATTCCGTTGTATATATGTGCCACATCTTCTTTATCCACTCATCCGATGATGGGCACTTACTTAGGTTGTTTCCATCTCCAGGCTATTGTGAATAGAGCTGCAGTGAACATTTTGGTACATGACTCTTTTTGAATTTTGGTTTTCTCAGGGTATATGCCCAGTCGTGGGATTGCTGGGTCATATGGTAGTTCTATTTGTAGTTTTTTAAGGAACCTCCATACTGTTCTCCATAGTGGCTGAACCAATTCACATTCCCACCAGCAGTGCAAGAGTGTTCCCTTTTCTCCACACCCTCTCCAGCAAGTATTGTTTCTAGATTTTTTGATGATGGCCATTCTGACTGGTGAGAGATGATATCTCATTGTAGTTTTGATTTGCATTTCTCTAATGATTAATGATGTTGAGCATTCTTTCATGTGTTTGTTGGCAGTCTGTATATCTTCTTTGGAGAAATGTCTATTTAGGTCTTCTGCCCATTTTTGGATTGGGTTGTTTGTTTTTTTGTTATTGAGCTGCATGAGCTGCTTGTAAATTTTGGAGATTAATCCTTTGTCAGTTGCTTCATTTGCAAATATTTTCTCCCATTCTGAGGGTTGTCTTTTGGTCTTGTTTATGGTTTCGTTTGCTGTGCAAAAGCTTTGAAGTTTCGTTAGGTCCCATTTGTTTATTTTTGTTTTTATTTCCATTACTCTAGGAGGTGGGTCAGAAAGGATCTTGCTGTGATTTATGTCATAGAGTGTCCTGCCTATGTTTTCCTCTAAGAGTTTGATAGTTTCTGGCCTTACATTTAGGCCTTTAATCCATTTTGAGCTTATTTTTGTGTATGGTGTTTGGGAGTGACCTAATCTCATACTTTTACATGTATCTGTCCAGTTTTTCCAGCACCACTTATTGAAGAGGCTGTCCTTTCTCCAGTGTGCATTCCTGCCACCTCTATCAAAGATAAGGTGTCCATATGTGCATGGGTTTATCTCTGGGCTTTCTATCCTGTTCCATTGATCTATCTTTCTGTTTTTGTGCCAGTACCATACTGTCTTGATTACTGTAGCTTTGTAGTATAGTCTGAAGTCAGGGAGCCTGATTCCTCCAGCTCCTTTTTTCGTTCTCAAGGTTGCTTTGGCTATTCGGGGTCTTTTGTGTTGCCATACAAATTGCGACATTTTTTGTTCTAGTTCTGTGAAAAATGCCAGTGGTAGTTTGATAGGGATTGCATTGAATCTATAGATTGCTTTGGGTAGTAGAGTCATTTTCACAATGTTGATTCTTCCAATCCAAGAACATGGTATATCTCTCCATCTATTTGTATCATCTTTAATTTCTTTCATCAGTGTCTTATAATTTCCTGCATACAGGTCTTTTGTCTCCTTAGGTAGGCTTATTCCTAGATATTTTATTCTTTTTGCTGCAATGGTAAATGGGAGTGTTTTCTTGATGTCACTTTCAGATTTTTCATCATTAGTGTATAGGAATGCCAGAGATTTCTGTGCATTAATTTTGTATCCTGCTACTTTACCAAATTCATTGCTTAGCTCTAGTAGTTTTCTGGTAGCATCTTTAGGATTCTCTACGTATCGTATCATGTCATCTGCAGACAGTGACAGCTTTACTTCTTCTCTTCCGATTTGGATTCCTTTTATTTCCTTTTCTTCTCTGACTGCTGTGGCTAAAACTTCCAAAACTATGTTGAATAAGAGTGGTGAGAGTGGGCAACCTTGTCTTGTTCCTGATCTTAGTGGAAATGCTTTCAGTTTTTCACCATTGAGGACGGTGTTGGCTGTGGGCTTGTCATATATGGCCTTTATTATGTTGAGAAAAGTTCCCTCTGTGCCTACTTTCTGCAGGGTTTTTATCATAAATGGGTGTTGAATTTTGTCAAAAGCTTTCTCTGCATCTATTGAGGTGATCATACGGTTTTTCTCCTTCAATTTGTTAATATAGTTTATCACATTGATAGATTTGCGTATATTGAAGAATCCTTGCATTCCTGGAATAAACCCCACTTGATCATGGTGTATGATCCTTTTAATGTGCTGTTGGATTCTGTTTGCTACTATTTTGTTGAGGGTTTTTGCATCTATGTTCATCAGTGATATTGGCCTGTAGTTTTCTTTCTTTGTGACATCCTTGTCTGGTTTTGGTATCAAGGTGATGGTGGCCTCGCAGAAGGAATTTGGGAGTGTTCCTCCCTCTGCTATATTTTGGAAGAGTTTGAGAAGGATAGGTGTTAGCTCTTCTCTAAATGTTTGATAGAATTCGCCTGTGAAGCCACCTTGTCCTGGGCTTTTGTTTGTTGGAAGATTTGTAATCACAGTTTCAGTTTCAGTGCTTGTGATTGGTCTGTTCATATTTTCTGTTTCTTCCTGATTCAGTCTTGGCAGGTTGTGCATTTCTAAGAATTTGTCCATTTCTTCCAGGTTGTCCATTTTATTGGCATAGAGTTGCTTGTAGTAGTCTGTCATGATCTTTTGTATTTCTGCAGTGTCAGTTGTTACTTCTCCTTTTTCATTTCTAATTCTATTGATTTGAGTCTTCTCCCTTTTTTTCTTGACGAGTCTGGCTAGTGGGTTATCTATTTTATCTTCTCAAAGAACCCGCTTTTAGTTTTATTGATCTTTGCTATCGTTTCCTTCATTTCTTTTTCATTTCTTTCTGATCTGATTTTTATGATTTCTTTCTTTCTGCTAAATTTGGTTCTTTTTTGTTCTTTCTCTAATTGCTTGAGGTGCAAGGTTAGGTTGTTTATCTGAGATGCTTCCTGTTTCTTAAGGTAGGATTGTATTGCTGTAAACTTCCCTCTTAGAACTGCTTTTTCTGCATCCCATAGATTTTGGGTCGTCGTGTCTCCATTGTCATTTGTTTGTAGGTATATTTTAATTTCCTCTTTGATTTGTTCAGTGATCACTTGGTTATTAAGAAGTAGTGTATTGTTTAGCTTCCACGTGTTTGTATTTTTTACAGATCTTTTCCTGTATTTGATATCTAGTCTCATAGCGTTGTGGTCAGAAAAGATACTTGATATAATTTCGATTTTCTTAAATTTACCAAGACTTGATTTGTGACCCAAGATATGATCTATCCTGGAGAATGTTCCATGAGCACTATAGAAAAATGTGTATTCTGTTGTTTTTGGATGTAATATCCTATAAATATCAATTAAGTCCATCTTGCTTAATGTATCATTTAAAGCTTGTGTTTCCTTATATGTTTTCTTTGTATTTAATTTTTTTTAAACATCTTTATTGGGGTATAATTGCTTTACAATGGTGTGTTATTTTCTGCTTTATACCAAAGTGAATCAGTTATACATACACATATGTTCCCGTATCTCTACCCTCTTGTGTCTCTCTCCCTCCCACCCTCCCTATCCCACCCCTCCAGGCGGTCACAAAGCACCGAGCCTATACCCATGTGCCATGCGGCTGCTTCCCACTAGCTATCTACCTTACATTTGTTAGTGTATATATGTCCATGCCTCTCTCTCGCCCTGTCACAGCTCACCCTTCCCCCTCCACATATCCTCAAGTCCGTTCTCCAGTATGTCTGTGTCTTTATTCCTGTCTTACCCCTAGGTTCTTCATGACATTTTTTTTTAATTCCATATATATGTGTTAGCATACGGTATTTGTCTCTCTCTTTCTGACGTACTTCACTCTGTATGACACACTCTAGGTCTATCCACCTCATTACAAATATCTCAATTTCGTTTCTTTTTATGGCTGAGTAATATTCCATTGTATATATGTGCCACATCTTCTTTATCCGTTCATCCGATGATGGACACTTAGGTTGTTTCCATGTCCGGGCTATTGTAAATAGAGCTGCAGTGAACATTTTGGTACATGACTCTTTTTGAATTTTGGTTTTCTCAGGGTATATGCCCACTAGTGGGATTGCTGGGTCATATGGTAGTCCTATTTGTAGTTTTTTAAGGAACCTCCATACTGTTCTCCATAGTGGCTGAACCAATTCACATTCCCACCAGCAGTGCAAGAGTGTTCCCTTTTCTCCATTCCCTCTCCAGCAAGTATTGTTTCTAGATTTTTTTTAACATCTTTTGGGGTATAATTGCTTTACAGTGGTGTGTTAGTTTCTGCTTTATAACAAAGTGAATCAGTTATACATACACATATGTTCCCATTTGTCTCCCCTCTTGCGACTCCCTCCCTCCCACCCTCCCTATCCCACCCTCCAGGCTGTCACAAAGCACCGAGCCGATATCCCTGTGCCATGCGGCTGCTTCCCACTAGCTATCTACCTTACGTTTGTTAGTGTGTATATGTCCATGCCTCTCTGTCGCCCTGTCACAGCTCACCCTTCCCCCTCCCCATATCCTCAAGTCCGTTCTCCAGTATGTCTGTGTCTTTATTCCTGTCTTACCCCTAGGTTCTTCATGACATTTTTTCCCCTTAAATTCCATATATATGTGTTAGCATACGGTATTTGTCTTTTTCTTCCTGACTTACTTCACTCTGTATGACAGACTCTCGGTCTAGCCACCTCATGACAGCTCAATTTCGTTTCTTTTTATGGCTGAGTAATATTCCGTTGTATATATGTGCCACATCTTCTTTATCCACTCATCCGATGATGGGCACTTACTTAGGTTGTTTCCATCTCCAGGCTATTGTGAATAGAGCTGCAGTGAACATTTTGGTACATGACTCTTTTTGAATTTTGGTTTTCTCAGGGTATATGCCCAGTCGTGGGATTGCTGGGTCATATGGTAGTTCTATTTGTAGTTTTTTAAGGAACCTCCATACTGTTCTCCATAGTGGCTGAACCAATTCACATTCCCACCAGCAGTGCAAGAGTGTTCCCTTTTCTCCACACCCTCTCCAGCAAGTATTGTTTCTAGATTTTTTGATGATGGCCATTCTGACTGGTGAGAGATGATATCTCATTGTAGTTTTGATTTGCATTTCTCTAATGATTAATGATGTTGAGCATTCTTTCATGTGTTTGTTGGCAGTCTGTATATCTTCTTTGGAGAAATGTCTATTTAGGTCTTCTGCCCATTTTTGGATTGGGTTGTTTGTTTTTTTGTTATTGAGCTGCATGAGCTGCTTGTAAATTTTGGAGATTAATCCTTTGTCAGTTGCTTCATTTGCAAATATTTTCTCCCATTCTGAGGGTTGTCTTTTGGTCTTGTTTATGGTTTCGTTTGCTGTGCAAAAGCTTTGAAGTTTCGTTAGGTCCCATTTGTTTATTTTTGTTTTTATTTCCATTACTCTAGGAGGTGGGTCAGAAAGGATCTTGCTGTGATTTATGTCATAGAGTGTCCTGCCTATGTTTTCCTCTAAGAGTTTGATAGTTTCTGGCCTTACATTTAGGCCTTTAATCCATTTTGAGCTTATTTTTGTGTATGGTGTTTGGGAGTGACCTAATCTCATACTTTTACATGTATCTGTCCAGTTTTTCCAGCACCACTTATTGAAGAGGCTGTCCTTTCTCCAGTGTGCATTCCTGCCACCTCTATCAAAGATAAAGTGTCCATATGTGCATGGGTTTATCTCTGGGCTTTCTATCCTGTTCCATTGATCTATCTTTCTGTTTTTGTGCCAGTACCATACTGTCTTGATTACTGTAGCTTTGTAGTATAGTCTGAAGTCAGGGAGCCTGATTCCTCCAGCTCCTTTTTTCGTTCTCAAGGTTGCTTTGGCTATTCGGGGTCTTTTGTGTTGCCATACAAATTGCGACATTTTTTGTTCTAGTTCTGTGAAAAATGCCAGTGGTAGTTTGATAGGGATTGCATTGAATCTATAGATTGCTTTGGGTAGTAGAGTCATTTTCACAATGTTGATTCTTCCAATCCAAGAACATGGTATATCTCTCCATCTATTTGTATCATCTTTAATTTCTTTCATCAGTGTCTTATAATTTCCTGCATACAGGTCTTTTGTCTCCTTAGGTAGGCTTATTCCTAGATATTTTATTCTTTTTGCTGCAATGGTAAATGGGAGTGTTTTCTTGATGTCACTTTCAGATTTTTCATCATTAGTGTATAGGAATGCCAGAGATTTCTGTGCATTAATTTTGTATCCTGCTACTTTACCAAATTCATTGCTTAGCTCTAGTAGTTTTCTGGTAGCATCTTTAGGATTCTCTACGTATCGTATCATGTCATCTGCAGACAGTGACAGCTTTACTTCTTCTCTTCCGATTTGGATTCCTTTTATTTCCTTTTCTTCTCTGACTGCTGTGGCTAAAACTTCCAAAACTATGTTGAATAAGAGTGGTGAGAGTGGGCAACCTTGTCTTGTCCCTGATCTTAGTAGAAATGCTTTCAGTTTTTCACCATTGAGGATGATGTTGGCTGTGGGTTTGTCATATATGGCCTTTATTATGTTGAGGAAAGTTCCCTCTGTGCCTCCTTTCTGCAGGGTTTTTATCACAAATGGGTGTTGAATTTTGTCAAAAGCTTTCTCTGCATCTATTGAGATGATCATATGGTTTTTCTCCTTCAATTTGTTAATATGGTTTATCACATTGATAGATTTGCGTATATTGAAGAATCCTTGCATTCCGGGAATAAACCCCACTTGATCATGGTGTATGGTCCTTTTAATGTGCTGTTAGATTCTGTTTGCTAGTATTTTGTTGACGATTTTTGCATCTATGTTCATCAGTGATATTGGCCTGTAGTTTTCTTTCTTTGTGACATCCTTGTCTGGTTTTGGTATCAAGGTGCACGGTGGCCTCGCAGAAGGAATTTGGGAGTGTTCCTCCCTCTGCTATATTTTGGAAGAGTTTGAGAAGGACAGGTGTTAGCTCTTCTCTAAATGTTTGATAGAATTCACCTGTGAAGCCACCTGGTCCTGGGCTTTTGTTTGTTGGAAGATTTGTAATCACAGTTTCAATTTCAGTGCTTGTGATTGGTCTGTTCATATTTTCTGTTTCTTCCTGATTCAGTCTTGGTAGGTTGTGCATTTCTAAGAATTTGTCCATTTCTTCCAGATTGTCCATTTTATTGGCATAGAGTTGCTTGTAGTAATCTGTCATGATCTTTTGTATTTCTGCAGTGTCAGTTGTTACTTCTCCTTTTTCATTTCTAATTCTATTGATTTGAGTCTTCTCCCTTTTTTTCTTGACGAGTCTGGCTAGTGGGTTATCTATTTTATCTTCTCAAAGAACCCGCTTTTAGTTTTATTGATCTTTGCTATCGTTTCCTTCATTTCTTTTTCATTTCTTTCTGATCTGATTTTTATGATTTCTTTCTTTCTGCTAAATTTGGTTCTTTTTTGTTCTTTCTCTAATTGCTTGAGGTGCAAGGTTAGGTTGTTTATTCGAGATGCTTCCTGTTTCTTAAGGCAGGGTTGTATTGCTATAAACTTCCCTCTTAGAACTGCTTTTGCTGCATCCCATAGATTTTGGGTCGTCGTGTCTCCATTGTCATTTGTTTGTAGGTATTTTTTAATTTCCTCTTTGATTTCTTCCGTGATCACTTGGTTATTAATAAGTAGTGTATTGTTTAGCCTCCATGTGTTTGTATTTTTTACAGATCTTTTCCTGTAATTGATATCTAGTCTCATAGCGTTGTGGTCGGAAAAGATACTTGATATAATTTCGATTTTCTTAAATTTACCAAGACTTGATTTGTGACCCAAGATATGATCGATCTGTCCTGGAGAATGTTCCGTGAGCACTATAGAAAAATGTGTATTCTGTTGTTTTTGGATGTAATGTCCTATAAATATCAATTAAGTCCATCTTGTTTAATGTATCATTTAAAGCTTGTGTTTCCTTATTTATTTTCATTTTGGATGATCTGTCCATTGGTGAAAGTGGGGTGTTAAAGTCCCCTACTATGAATGTGTTACTGTCGATTTCCCCTTTTATGGCTGTTAGTATTTGCCTTATGTATTGAGGTGCTCCTACGTTGGGTGCATAAATACTTACAATTGTTATATCTTCTTCTTGGATCGATCCCTTGATCATTATGTAGTGTCCTTCTTTGTCTCTTCTAATAGTCTTTATTTTAAAGTCTATTTTGTCTGTTATGAGAATTGCTACTCCAGCTTTCTTTTGGTTTCCATTTGCATGCAATATCTTTTTCCATCCCCTTACTTTCAGTCTGTATGTGTCTCTAGGTCTGAAGTGGGTCTCTTGTAGACAGCAAATATGTGGGTCTTGTTTTTGTATCCATTCAGCCAATCTGTGTCTTTTGGTGGGAGCGTTTAGTCCATTTACATTTAAGGTAATTATCGATATGTATGTTCCTGTTGCCATTTTCTTAACTGTTTTGGGTTCGTTATTGTAGGTCTTTTCCTTCTCTTGTGTTTCTTGCCTAGAGAGGTTCCTTTAGCAGTTGTTATAGAGCTGGTTTGGAAGTGCTGAACTCTCTCAGCTTTTTCTTGTCTGTAAAGGTTTTAATTTCTCCATCAAATCTGAATGAGATCCTTGCTGGGTAGAGTAATCTTGGTTGCAGGTTTTCCTCCTTCATCACTTTAAATATGTCCTGCCAGTCCCTTCTGGCTTGCAGAGTTTCTGCCGAAAGATCGGCTGTTAACCTTATGGGGATTCCCTGGTGTGTTATTTGTTGTTTTTCCCTTGCTGCTTTTAATGTTTTCTTTGTATTTAATTTTTTTTAACATCTTTATTGGGGTATAATTGCTTTACAATGGTGTGTTAGTTTCTGCTTTATACCAAAGTGAATCAGTTATACATACACATATGTTCTCATATCTCTTCCCTCTTGCGTCTCCCTCCCTCCCACCCTCCCTATCCCACCCCTCCAGGCGGTCACAAAGCACCGAGCCGATATCCCTGTGCCATGCGGCTGCTTCCCACTAGCCATCTACCTTACGTTTGTTAGTGTATATATGTCCATGCCTCTCTCTCTCTCGCCCTGTCACAGCTCACCCTTCCCCCTCCCCATATCCTCAAGTCCGTTCTCCAGTATGTCTGTGTCTTTATTCCTGTCTTACCCCTAGGTTCTTCATGACATTTTTTTTAAATTCCATATATATGTGTTAGCATACGGTATTTGTCTTTTTCTTTCTGACTTACTTCACTCTGTATGACAGACTCTAGGTCTGTCCACCTCATGCCAAATAGCTCAATTTCTTTTCTTTTTATGGCTGAGTAATAGTTCATTGTATATATGTGCCACATCTTCTTTATCCATTCATCCGATGATGGACACTTAGGTTGTTTCCATCTCCGGGCTATTGTAAATAGAGCTGCAGTGAACATTTTGGTACATGACTCTTTTTGAATTTTGGTTTTCTCAGGGTATATGCCCAGTAGTGGGATTGCTGGGTCATATGGTAGTTCTATTTGTAGTTTTTTAAGGAACCTCCATACTGTTCTCCATAGTGGCTGAACCAATTCACATTCCCACCAGCAGTGCAAGAGTGTTGCCTTTTCTCCACACCCTCTCCAGCAAGTATTGTTTCTAGATTTTTTTCTTCTTTTTTTTCCCATTATATATATATTTTTTATTTTTTATTTCATTTTAACATCTTTATTGGAGTATAATTGCTTTACAATGGTATGTTAGTTTCAGCTTCACAACAAAATGAATCAGTTATATATATACATATGTTCCCATATCTCTTCCCGCTTGTGTCTCCTTCCCTCCCACCCTCCGTATCCCACCCCTCCAGGCGGTCACAAAGCACCGAGCTGATCTCCCTGTGCTATGCGGCTGCTTCCCACTAGCTATCTACCTTACGTTTGTTATTGTGTATATGTCCGTGCCTCTCTCTCGCTTTGTCACCGTTTACCCTTTCCCCTCCCCATAGCCTCAAGTCCATTCTCTAGTAGTAAGTCTGTGTCTTTATTCCTGTTTCACCCCTAGGTTTTTCATGACATTTGTTTTTCTTAAATTCCATTTATATGTGTTAGCATACGGTATTAGTCTCTCTCTTTCTGACTTACTTCACTCTGTATGACAGACTCTAGGTCTATCCACCACATTACAAATAGCTCAATTTCGTTTCTTTTTATGGCTGAGTAATATTTCATTGTATATATATGCCACATCTTCTTTATCCATTCATCCGATGATGGACACTTAGGGTGTTTCCATCTCTGGGCTATTGTAAATAGAGCTGCAATGAACATTTTGGTACATGACTCTTTTTGAATTATGGTTTTCTCAGGGTATATGCCCAGTAGTGGGATTGCTGGGTCATATGGTAGTTCTATTTGTAGTTTTTTAAGGAACCTCCATCCTGTTCTCCACAGTGGCTGTATCAATATACATTCCCACCAACAGTGTAAGAGGGTTCCCTTTTCTCCACACCCTCTCCAGCATTTATTGTTTCTAGATTTTTTGATGATGGCCATTCTGACTGGTGTGAGATGATATCTCATTGTAGTTTTGATTTGCATTTCTCTAATGATTAGTGATGTTGAGCATTCTTTCATGTGTTTGTTGGCAGTCTGTATATCTTCTTTGGAGAAATGTCTATTTAGGTCTTCTGCCCATTTTTGGATTGGCTTGTTTGTTTTTCTGCTGTTGAGCTGCATGAGCTGCTTGTAAATTTTTGAGATTAATCCTTTGTCAGTTGCTTCATTTGCAAATATTTTCTCCCATTCTGAGGGTTGTCTTTTGGTCTTGTTTATGGTTTCCTTTGCTGTGCAAAAGCTTTGAAGTTTCGTTAGGTCCCATTTGTTGATTTTTGTTTTTATTTCCATTACTCTCGGAGGTGGGTCAGAAAGGATGTTGCTGTGCTTTATGTCATAGAGTGTCCTGCCTATGTTTTCCTCTAAGAGTTTGATAGTTTCTGGCCTTACATTTAGGCCTTTAATCCATTTTGAGCTTATTTTTGTGTATGGTGTTAGGGAGTGATCTAATCTCATACTTTTACATGTATCTGTCCAGTTTTCCCAGCACCCCTTATCGAAGAGGCTGTCCTTTCTCCAGTGTACATTCCTGCCACCTTATCAAAGATAAGGTGTCCATATGTGCGTGGGTTTATCTCTGGGCTTTCTATCCTGTTCCATTGATCTATCTTTCTGTTTTTGTGCCAGTACCATACTGTTGATTACTGTAGCTTTGTAGTATAGTCTGAAGTCAGGGAGCCTGATTCCTCCAGCTCCTTTTTTCGTTCTCAAGGTTGCTTTGGCTATTCGGGGTCTTTTGTGTTTCCATACAAATTGCGAAATTTTTTGTTCTAGTTCTGTGAAAAATGCCAGTGGTAGTTGGATAGGGATTGCATTGAATCTATAGATTGCTTTGCATAGCAGAGTCATTTTCACAATGTTGATTCTTCCAATCCAAGAACATGGTATATCTCTCCATCTATTTGTATCATCTTTAATTTCTTTCTTCAGTGTCTTATAATTTCCTGCATACAGGTCTTTTGTCTCCTTAGGTAGGTTTATTCCTAGATATTTTATTCTTTTTGTTGCAATGGTAAATGGGAGTGTTTTCTTGAGTTCACTTTCAGATTTTTCATCATTAGTATATAGGAATGCCAGAGATTTCTGTGCCTTAATTTTGTATCCTGCTACGTTACCAAATTCATTGCTAGGCTCTAGTAGTTTTCTGGTGGCATCTTTAGGATTTTCTATGTATAGTATCGTGTCATCTGCAAACAGTGACAGCTTTACGTCTTCTCTTCCGATTTGGATTCCTTTTATTTCCTTTTCTTCTCTGATTGCTGTGGCTAAAACTTCCAAAACTATGTTGAAAAAGAGTGGTGAGAGTGGGCAACCTTGTCTTGTTCGTGATCTTAGTGGAAATGCTTTCAGTTTTTCACCATTGAGGATGATGTTGGCTGTGGGCTTGTCATATATGGCCTTTATTATGTTGAGGAAAGTTCCCTCTGTGCCTCCTTTCTGCAGGGTTTTTATCACAAATGGGTGTTGAATTTTGTCAAAAGCTTTCTCTGCATCTATTGAGATGATCATATGGTTTTTCTCCTTCAATTTGTTAATATGGTTTATCACATTGATAGATTTGCGTATATTGAAGAATCCTTGCATTCCGGGAATAAACCCCACTTGATCATGGTGTATGGTCCTTTTAATGTGCTGTTAGATTCTGTTTGCTAGTATTTTGTTGACGATTTTTGCATCTATGTTCATCAGTGATATTGGCCTGTAGTTTTCTTTCTTTGTGACATCCTTGTCTGGTTTTGGTATCAAGGTGCACGGTGGCCTCGCAGAAGGAATTTGGGAGTGTTCCTCCCTCTGCTATATTTTGGAAGAGTTTGAGAAGGACAGGTGTTAGCTCTTCTCTAAATGTTTGATAGAATTCGCCTGTGAAGCCACCTGGTCCTGGGCTTTTGTTTGTTGGAAGATTTGTAATCACAGTTTCAATTTTAGTGCTTGTGATTGGTCTGTTCATATTTTCTGTTTCTTCCTGATTCAGTCTTGGCAGGTTGTGCATTTCTAAGAATTTGTCCATTTCTTCCAGATTGTCCATTTTATTGGCATAGAGTTGCTTGTAGTAATCTGTCATGATCTTTTGTATTTCTGCAGTGTCAATTGTTACTTCTCCTTTTTCATTTCTAATTCTATTGATTTGAGTCTTCTCGCTTTTTTTCTTGATGAGTCTGGCTAGTGGGTTATCTATTTTGTTTACCTTCTCAAAGAACCAGCTTTTAGTTTTATTGATCTTTGCTATTGTTTCCTTCATTTCTTTTTCATTTATTTCTGATCTGATTTTTATGATTTCTTTCCTTCTGCTAAATTTGGTTTTTTTTTGTTCTTTCTCTAATTGCTCGAGGTGCAAGGTTAGGTTGTTTATTCGAGATGCTTCCTGTTTTTTAAGGTAGGATTGTATTGCTATAAACTTCCCTCTTAGAACTGCTTTTGCTGCATCCCATAGATTTTGGGTCGTCGTGTCTCCATTGTCATTTGTTTGTAGGTATTTTTTAATTTCCTCTTTGATTTCTTCCGTGATCACTTGGTTATTAATAAGTAGTGTATTGTTTAGCCTCCATGTGTTTGTATTTTTTACAGATCTTTTCCTGTAATTGATATCTAGTTTCATAGCGTTACGATTGGAAAAGATACTTCATATAATTTCGATTTTCTTAAATTTACCAAGACTTGATTTGTGACCCAAGATATGATCTATCCTGGAGAATGTTCCATGAGCACTTGAGAAAAATGTGTATTCTGTTGTTTTTGGATGTAATGTCCGATAAATATCAATTAAGTCTGTTATGTTTAATGTATCATTTAAAGCTTGTGTTTCCTTTTTTGTTTTCATTTTGGATGATCTGTCCATTGGTGAAAGTGGGGTGTTAAAGTCCCCTACTATGAATGTGTTACAGTCGATTTCCCCTTTTATGGCTGTTAGTATTTGCCTTATGTATTGAGGTGCTCCTACGTTGGGTGCATAATTACTTAAAATTGTTATATCTTCTTCTTGGATCGATCCCTTGATCATTATGTAGTGTCCTTCTTTATCTCTTCTAATAGTCTTTATTTTAAAGTCTATTTTGTCTGTTATGAGAATTGCTACTCCAGCTTTCTTTTGGTTTCCATTTGCATGCAATATCTTTTTCCATTCCCTTACTTTCAGTCTGTATGTGTCTCTAGGTCTGAAGTGGGTCTCTTGTAGACAGCAAATATATGGGTCTTGTTTTTGTATCCATTCAGCCAATCTGTGTCTTTTGGTGGGAGCGTTTAGTCCATTTACATTTAAGGTAATTATCGATATGTATGTTCCTGTTGCCATTTTCTTAACTGTTTTGGGTTCGTTATTGTAGGTCTTTTCCTTCTCTTGTGTTTCTTGCCTAGAGAGGTTCCTTTAGCAGTTGTTGTAGAGCTGGTTTGGTAGTGCTGAACTCTCAGCTTTTGCTCGTCTGTAAAGGTTTTAATTTCTCCATCAAATCTGAATGAGATCCTTGCTGGGTAGAGTAATCTTGGTTGCAGGTTTTCCTCCTTCATCACTTTAAATATGTCCTGCCAGTCCCTTCTGGCTTGCAGAGTTTCTGCCGAAAGATCAGCTGTTAATCTTATGGGGATTCTCTGGTGTGTTATTTTTTTTTCCTTGCTGCTTTTAATATGTTTTCTTTGTATTTAATTTTTGACAGTTTCATTAATATGTGTCTTGGCGTATATCTCCTTTGATTTATTGTGTATGGGACTCTCTGTGGTTCCTGGACCTGATTAACTATTTCCTTTCCCATATTAGGGAAGTTTTCAACTATAATCTCTTCAAATATTTTCTCAGTCCCTTTCTTTTCTCTTCTTCTTCTGAAACCCGTATAATTCGAAGTGTTGGTGCGTTTACTGTTGTCCCAGAGGTCTCTGAGACTGTCCTCAGTTCTTTTCATTCTTTTTTGTTTATTCTGCTCTGCAGTAGTTATTTCCACTATTTTATCTTCCAGGTCACTTATCCGTTCTTCTGCCTCCATTATTCTGCTATTGATCCCGTCCAGAGTATTTTTCATTTATTTATTGTGTTCATCATTGTTTCTTTCATCTTTAGTTCTTCTAGGTCGTCGTTAAATGTTTCTTGCATTTTGTCTCTTCTATTTCCAAGAATTTGGATCATCTTTACTATCATTATTCTTATTTCTTTTTCAGGTAAACTGCCTATTTTCTCTTCATTTGTTAGGTCTGGTGGGTTTTTATCTTGCTCCTTCATCTGCTGTGTGTTTTTCTGTCTTCTCATTTTGCTTAACTTACTGTGTTTGGGGTCTTCTTTTTGCAGGCTGCAGGTTCGTAGTTTCCGTTGTTTTTGGTGTCTGTCCCCAGTGGCTAAGGTTGGTTCAGTGGGTTGTGTAGGCTTCTTGGTGGAGGGGACTAGTGCCTGTGTTCTGGTGCATGAGGCTGGATCTTGTCTTTCTGGTGGGCAGGTCCACGTCTGGCAGTGTGTTTTGGAGTGTCTGTGGACTTATGATTTTAGGCAGCCTCTCTGTTAATGGGTGGGGTTGTGTTCCTGTCTTGCTAGTTTGGCATAGCGTGTCCAGCACTGTAGCTTGCTTGTTGTTGGGTGAATCTGGGTCCTGGTGTTGAGATGGAGATCTCTGGGAGATTTTCGCCATTTGATATTATGTGGAGCTGGGAGGTCCCTTGTGGACCAGTGTCCTGAAGTTGGCTCTCCCACCTCAGAGGCACAGCACTGACTCGTGGCTGTAGCACCAAGAGCCTTTCATCCACACGGCTCAGAATAAAAGGGAGAAAAAGTAGAAAGAAAAAATTGGTAGAAGTAGAAAGAGAGAGAGAGAGAAAGAAAGACAGAAAGAAAGGAGGGAGGGAGGGAGGAAGGAAGGAGGGAAGGAAGGAAAAGAAGAAAGAATGAAGATAAAGTAAAATAAAATAAAGTAAGATAAAGTATAATAAAGTTATTAAAGTAAAAAAATAATTAAGAGAAAAAAAAATTTTAAAAAAAGGATGTATAGATCCCTAGGAGAAATGGTGGAAGCAAAGCTATACAGACAAACTCTCACACAGAAGCATACACATACACACTCACAAAAAGAGGAAAAGGGGAAAATATCATAAATCTTGCTCTCAAAGTCCACCTCCTCAATTTGTGATGATTCGTTGTCTTTTGGGAGGTCTGAGGTCTTCTGCCAGCGTTCAGTAGGTGTTCTGTAGGAGTTGTTCCACGTGTAGATGTATTTCTGGTGTATTACTTGTGGAAAAACTGCATTCCATGCTGGGCCTGGAAGTTCCAAAGCTCAGTTCTGTGAGTAAATTGCAACCAAGATTTATAAACTGCAAAAAAGGTAGTGGTTCACATGTACGTCTTTCGATAGACGGTATTTTATTACAGGATAAATCTCCGGCCCGCCGTCCACACGAGTGTCGCGGCTTTGGCCGCCGGGGCCCCTCCAGAACCGGCAGCCTCAGTGAGGCCGCCCTCCCCTTGGCCTCCGGGGAGTTCCATGTCGGCGGAGGGAAGAGACCCCGAGCTGCGGGAGTTCTAAATCATGAAGTCTTATGACCTGAGAGCCCTATGGACTGTGCACTTGCATAGTACATTTCACATGTGTAAGCACGTATACTTCTTGAGAAGGTGCACAGGGCACTCAAATTCTCAACAGGGTCAGTAACCCAAAAAGGGTTAGGACTCACCGGTCTATAGTCTCTTTAGAGACTCTTATACATAAGATGCACTGATTCAAAATGGTTCTAAAATATAAATTACTTAGGCCACTTACATGATTTATATTGAATAATTAGTTACATTTAAGTCTGTGCTTTTGTTTAAGCTGCATAGCTTGCCCTTATCTCAGACCCTTTTTTCTCAACAGATAAAATATTTTGATAAAAGAAGAGACTACTTAAAATTCAAAGAAAAATTTGAAGCAGGAGAGTTCCAGCCTCCGAAAACAGCCGCAAAGTCCTAGGCTGTTCCTGAACATTTCAGAAAGGTTGAAATAATTTTTTCTGGACATTCAAAAATGCTCTGTGTGACAACCGTAGTTTGAATGATGGCAAACACCAATGCTTGTTCCATATATACAACTCTTAACTTAAATGGTCAAGTAACAAGATTCCATTTTTCAAAAGACAGATTTGAAATAAAATGGTATGAAATATGCTTAATTGAGTAAAAAACACATATTTTAAGAAAAAAATTAAAGCTTATGAAAACATGTACCTTTTTTGTTGTTGGAGGATGGGTAGTAGGCAAATACTATTATTGATAGAGATATGGATAACCACTGAAAAAAATAAGATTTGCCATTGTCCTGGGAGTTAGCATTTTAATACAGACAGAAAAAAATGAGGAATGGAAGAAGGTTCAACTTAAAATATACGGGTAAAATAATAAAAGCTATCTACAAAAAACCCTACAGCTAATAATGATAAGACAATGAATGCTTTTTCCCTCAAATCAGTAACAAGGGAAGGATATCCTCACTTCTCCTATTCAACATGGTACTGGATTCCTAGCTACCTCAAAAGAAAAAAAGCACACAAATGGGAAGGAACAAATAAAACTGGCTGTATTCATGGACAATATGATTATCTCTGTAGAAAATCCCAAAGAATCGACAAAAAGAGCACCTAGAATTAATAAGTGAATCTTAGAAAGGTGGCAGGAAACAAGGTCAATATACAAAAGAAAATCATATTTGTGTATACCAGCAATGAACAGCTGGAATCTAAAATAAAATTTAAAATGTACCATTTACAGTAGCATTAAAAAAACTAAAAATAAAAGGAATACTTAGATATAAATCTAACAGTATGTGCAGGACCTATATCCTGAGAACTACAAAACACTTGAAATCAGAGATCAACTTAATTGGGGAGAGGTACAGTGTTCATGGATTAGAAGACTCAGTGTTGTTAATTTACTGTTAAGTTCTCCCCAGTTTGTTCTATGGGTTCAAAACAACCCCAATCAAAATCTCAAGATTTTTGGTAGATTCTACCAAGCTGATTCTAAAATTTGTATGGAAAGTCAAAGGACCTAAGATAGCCAAAACAATTCTGAAAAGAACAAAATTGGAAGATTCATATTATATGATTTTAAAGCTTATTGTAAAGCTACAGTGATTAAGATAGTATGGTATTGGCAGAAGGATAGACACATAGTTCAGTAGAACAGATCAGAGCCCAGAAATATACCCACACAGTTAGAGTCAACTGAGTTTGGACAGGGTGAAAAGGCGATTCCGTAAAGGATAATCTTTTCAGCAAATGGTGCTGGAAAAATTGGATGTCCATGCACAACAAAAAGAGCCTTGACATAAACTGCACCTTGTTAAAAAAAAAAACAAAAAAAAAAAACTCGAAATGGAGCATAGACTTAAATGTAAAATATAAAACTATATAACTTCCAGAAGAAAATATGGAGAAATTCTGCATGATTTGGGGTTTGGAAATGAATTTTTATAACGTCTTAACTTTTAAAAAAATTTGTTTTATTTATTTTATTTTTGGCTGCATTGGATCTCCTTTGTGGTGCGTGGGCTTCTCATTGCAGTGGCTTCTCTTGTTGCAGAGCACGGGCTGTAGGCACACAGACTTCAGCAGTTGTGGCTCGCGGGCTCTAGAGCACAGGCTCAGTAGTTGTGGCGCATGGGCTTAGTTGCCCCACGGCATCTGTGATCTTCCTGGACTAGGGATCGAACCCGTGTCCCCTGCATTGGCAGGTGGATTCTTAACCACTGCGCCACCAGGGAAGCCCTGGAAGTGAATTTTTAGATGATGACCTCAAAAGCACAATCCATAAGAGGAAAAAAAAAAGCTAAGTTGGACTTTATTAAAAATTTCTGCTCTGTGAAAGATACAATTAAGAGAATGAAAAGATAAAACTGGGAGAAAATACTGCAAATCACATATCTCATTAAAGAACTTGTATCCAGAATAACAAACCCCTATTTTAAAAATAGCCCAAGTTAAAAAAATAGGCAAATTACGTGAATATTTTCACAACTCTATTCATAGTGTTAGAAATAATATTATATTATGAAAAGATGCTCCATATTATTTGTAGAGTAAATTAAAACCGTGATGACCTATCACTACACACCTGTTAGAGTGCCTTAAATTAAAGAAAGTTGATAGTACCAAGTACTGATGAAGAGGCATAGCAACAGAAACCTGGCATTCACTGCTGGTGGGGAAAGGGGTCGACTCTGAAAGGGTTACACAAAGGGATTTTTAGCTGGAAGCTGTTTTCTATGGCACTGTGGTGGTGCCTCCATGTATGCACTTGTCAAAACCCACAGGACTGTACACAGTAGAGAGTAACTTTGTGTGCACATTAAAATCAAATCAACCAGGGGGACTTCCCTGGTGGTCCAGTGGTTAAGACTGCACTCCCAATGCAGGGGGCCCGGGTTCGATCCCTGGTCGGGGAACTAAGATCCCACGTACTGCAGCAAAGCCCGCATGCCACAACTACTGAGCCCACGCGCTCTAGAGCCTTTGGGCCGCAACTAGAGAAGCCTGTGCGTCTGCAGGAACGAAGAGCCCACACAGCCTAAAGAAAAAAAGAAAATATTAGTCCCATCCATCTCAAAATAAGTAAATAAATAAAAATGAAATCAACCAGGATTTTGGAGGAATTCTAGTTTGGAACGAAGAATGATAAATGAATCTAAGTATTATAAATATATGACAAACTCACTGAAAGGGATGGATAAGAAAGGGGCTGACCCACAATAACTTTGAAAAATGGAGTTCTGACTGGATTCTGTAAGACTGAAGACAAAAAGGACTACGCACATCGCTAAATTTCACAGGGATGTGGTGCAGCAATTCTGAAACTACAGTCATGAGAACCAGGTTTGTGTTAGAAAAAGCAGTTAAAAATAAGAGGTGCATGTTAGAATGAACCCTGTGGTGTTGGATTGGTGTCAGAGACAGCGGGAAGAATTCCTGTTTATGTGAACATATCTGGACGTAGTACTTGTACACACATGGGCTGGTGGACACCCAGCTCTGTCCACTGAGAGGGCCTGCAGTGACAAGTCCAGGAGCAACGAGCACACCCAGCACCCAGATCTCGATTTCTAATAGTATTCACCAATAAATGGAACCAATGATCCTTGGTGAAATGTCTGACTCTAGAACTGGTATAGAGAGAGTAAAGATGAGCCTGGAGCATTGTGTATATAAGAATGTAAGAAAGTACTTAAAAAAAAAAAAAAAAAGGGCATGCCAAAGGACACAAGAGCCAACCATCCGCCCTGCCATAAACAGATGACTGACGAAAGGACAAGACTTCCTTACAGAGGAGTTCCAAGTAATAAAGGAGCAGCATCCTGGATGCCAAAGTCAGTGCTCCTGGAACAGAAAAAGTGTTATCAGTGGGAGATGGGAAGTCTGGATATAGATCAGGATTGTAGTCTGCTTAGTGAACAGCACCATTAGCAACGTTAACTTCTTAGTTTTGATAAATGTCCATGGTTATGTAAGATCCTATTAGAGGCATCTGGGTGAAGGGCATATGGAAACGATGCACTATCTTTGCAGCTCTCCTGCAAAACAAAAATTATTTTAATAAAGCTACAGACACGCCTCCCGGGAGGAGGCACCGCCCCGCCGCGCGGAATTCTTGGTCTGGGTCTTGCTGGAGCTTGGTGGCCGCTCTGTCACTAGTCTGAGTCGGGAGTGCCTATATGGAACCCCAGAAATACGACTCAACAGTATGATTCAAAGCAGCGGAACGAGCAAGACCACGTTTGCGAGTCTTCACTGCAGCATCGTTTTCACTGGAAAAGTGGAAACAATCCAGAATGTTCCGCGGCAAGCCCCGAAATGGTAATCTTACAACTTGAGAACTCTCCCTGGAAAAGTAAGAGCCCAGAAACTGCTGAGCCTCCCAGTCTGAATTTCCTTTCCCAGATTCATCGAGTAGGTCCTTGGGGATTACAAGAGAAAATGCACGTAAAGTGCTTAGCAGAGTGCCTGGAATGCAGAAACAATGAACGACAGTGAACTTGGCATCCGCGTTGACTAGCTTGGCCCTTGCTGCAACCTGCATTCTCACTGACAAATTCCAGCAGGTTATGTCTGGAATTTGTGATGAGTGACTTCAGAAGGGCCAAGGCTTTCGGTGCCGAACCGAGGACGTTCACATCCTTTTGTCTGGAAATCAGACAAATTATTACAAATCAGACAAATTATTACAAATTTGTCTGATTTTATTACAATAAATAATAAATATTTTTATTTATAATATATAATAATATATATATTATTATATATATTTTATATATATTATATATTATATATTATATATATATTTTATATATAAAAATAAATATAAAAAATAAATATATAAAAAACAAATAAATAAAAATATATATAAAAAATAAATATAAAAAAATAAATATATATTTATTACAATAAATAATATTTTTATAATATATAATAAAAATAATAAAATGATAAAATAAATAAATAAATAAAATAATAAAATAAATAAAAAATAATAAATAAAAAATAAATATATATTTATTACAATAAATAATATTTTTATTTAATATATATTACTATATATATATTTTATATATATAAAAAATATATATGTATTATATATTATATATAATATATATACTATGTATGTATAATATATATAATATATATATAATATATATTATATATATTATATATATAATATATATATAAATATATAATAAATTATTATTACAAATCAGACAAATTATTACACTGGTCTGATTTTTGAAGCCAACTGATGTGTGAGACTGTGAGAAAGTCACCTTATCACTTTGTTCCTATTTCCATCTCTGTCCCAGGTGATGGGGGTGGATTACTGTACCTGAAGTATAGAGAAGTAGGAGGAGAAATGTTGTTCTGGGGCTTCCAAATGATATAATTGTATTCAATCCCACCACTGAATATTCTACCCTGGATTTATGTGGCATCCACTTTTACTGTCCCCTCTCCATCCTTCACCAGACTTTAAATTTTTTCCTCATGAGAATGTATTATTCTTACAGTAACAACAAAGAGCTAATGTAAAATGACCAGCAACAAATTGACTCTATTTTAATTCTGACTTGAGCCTCCAAAGTGGAATGAAGAATGTGAGTGCAAAATTTGCTTTATGATATAATGGGTGGAAAACCCCACCTAATTCTAATTATTCTCTACATTTCTTTCTCTACATGTTTGTATAGTCTTGGCTATTTTATTTAAATGCAAGTTCTTTGTATTCATTTTCTTTTTTTTTTTAATTGAAGTATAGTTCATTTACAATATTGTTAGTTGCAGGTGTACAGCATAGTGATTCAGTGTTTTTACAGATTATATTCCATTATAGGTTATTTCAAGATACTGGGTATAGTTCACTGTGCTATACAGTATATCCTTGTTGCTTATCTATTTTATATATAGTAGCTTGTATCTGTTCATCTCATACCCCTAACTTGGCCCTCCCCCCTTCCTTCTCCCCTTTGGTAACCACTAGGTTTTTTGTTTTTTTTTCCGGTACGCGGGCCTCTCACTGTTGTGGCCTCTCCCGTTGCGGAGCACAGGCTCCAGACACGCAGGCTCAGCAGCCATGGCCCACGGGCCCAGCCGCTCCGCGGCACGTGGGATCCCCCTAGACCGGGACACGAACCCGCGTCCCCCGCACCGGCAGGCGGAGTCTCAACCACTGCGCCACCAGGGAAGCCCTCTGTATCTGTGAGTCTGTTTCGGTTTTGCATATAGATCCATTTGTATTATTTTTTAGATTCTACATATAAGTGATATTGTAGAGTAAAAATATAAATTAAAAAATAAAGCTACAGAAGAAAAAAGTACATAACAGGTAACGAACTCTGAAACTTAATTATTATTAAAAAAGGACCCAGACATGATTGAAGTGCATTGCTGGATGGTGACAGTTACCATTAAATAATAAAGTAATCCTAATATCAAACAAACAAAAAACCCTCAGAAGAAGAGAAACAGCACATCAACCCTCGTGGGTTCCATTCTCACTACTGGTAACGATGTGCAAGGGTGTCACCTCCTTTGGGTCCACGTTGACAACCGTCAGAAGGTAGACTATTTCTAATCACTATTTGAACCCTGAGCAAAGATGGCATATGAAAATTTTTCCTAAAAACTTCATATGAACGATTATGGCCTAGTTTATGGCTTTAAAAATAAGTTATGAACTTACTTACAGGGAAGCTGGTTTGGCACCTTGCCAAGCATGTTTCCTCCCTGCGCAGAAGTAGATACAAATCAGCAGAAAGAGGCCAGTGGCTCCTCATGCTGAAGCTTTGCCCCCCCCCCCCCCCCGCTCGCTCTTGACAGGGGTGTGGTATTCACAGATAATCAGAGCTGCCCTAATTCTGCCTTCCTCCTACCATGATCCACATTTCTGACAATACTAGTTTCTAGGAAAGAAATGATCTTTTTAAAATACATTGTTTTATTTCCACAATTGCTTAAAATATTTTATTAAAGCAGCAATACAACTCAGCTTTAAAAAAGGTTTATTAAAGGGGACAACATACAGCAATATAGTTAAGGCACATGACAAAGTTTTGGCATTAAACTGCAAATAAAGAAATGCAAATTATCCCAACCGATTTCAGAATCTATCTCATCAGTCCAAATAGTTCTAAAACAATGTTTCAACAGCACCGATAGATAACTCGATAACTTGATAACTCGTCTCAGACAAGGCACAAGCTTCAGGACCTGGGGTCCCCCTGCTTCAGCAGCTGCTGCCTGGTGTATTCCCAGATGAGCAGCGCTCCACTCACGTGGACGTTGAGGGAGCGGATGATGCCCTGTTGAGGAATTTCCACACACACGTCCAGTTGCTGGATCAGATTTGCTGGAATTCCTTCCCGTTCATTTCTGATTCAGAAAAATGGGAGAAGAAAGGTTAGTTTTCTTATAATAAACAATTTTTTTCTCAGATATCCTGGATGTTACTGGAAGAGACAGGTTAAGAGACAATGACACAAGTCTATGGTACCAGGAAAATAAAGAAGAGTGTAACAAGAAGGTTTATGGGTCAATTCTGTGTTCACCTGACCATCCCAAACAGGTGAAATAAAACGAAAACTTAGGGGGGCTTTCCATAAACCTTGCAAGTCAAAAGCCAGGTACAGGTGTATGATCAAGAGTCCAGGTAAAACTGTAAACCTTCTGAAACGTTTTCTAGACAGACTCTCAAGACAGTGTTCTTACCCCAACAAGAGTAGAGACTTCTCAGGGAAGCAGTACTGGGTTAGGTCTAAACTTTTCACAGTCTGTTCCACACCCACGATGGTGTAACCTTCTGCTTTTTTCTGTTG
This sequence comes from Stenella coeruleoalba, assembly GCF_951394435.1. Classification (NCBI taxonomy): domain Eukaryota; kingdom Metazoa; phylum Chordata; class Mammalia; order Artiodactyla; family Delphinidae; genus Stenella; species Stenella coeruleoalba. Next base: position 79,291,914 of record NC_137162.1, on the reverse strand, counting down.
CAGATAATCGATCAGCTGAGGTGGTTTTACCTTAATATTCGTTTACAAAGAGCAGAATATTAAATCATTCATTTACAGCCCTCCTGGGGGTAAAATCAGTTAAAGAAAAACACTTTCATGAAACTGAAATTTGTTAAAAGGAAAAGGACAGAATTATATACTATAAAAAAGAACGCTCCCAACATCTCATAAATTTATCAAACGAGAGTGACTTATAACAGGACACATTTTACTGAAAAGAATTCTACATTATTGGTTTCTAAAAATACAACAGTGTGAAAGATAATAAGAACAGGAGAACAGAGTGGGCTGTAGTTTACTTTTCAGTATTATTTTTAAGCTATCAAAGGCTGGACTACTGCGAAAGGGCTGATAACGTGAAGACAGAGTACTACAAAAGAGTCTAGCAAATGAAAATTTTAATAATACATCACTTTGCGCCCACCTCCACTAAAGGAAGCCACTGTTCTGCTGAAACGCTGAGGTGCTGAAACTGCTTGTCTCTGATGCACTGAAGGCTGCCAACCACGAGCGCCGAGGCCCCGAACACCTCACAGGTCCGGCACAGCCCTGCACAGGACAAGCCGGGGTTACTGCCGCCAGTCTAAGGCCAAGTTCACTAGGTCCCAGGCATTCCTCTGAAGCTCCCGGAGAGGGGGAAATGTGGAAGAGAGGCCACAAATGGCACTGGGTCAATTACAAATTTTCGGGATCAGAAGATGTTAAGCAAGCCCAGTGGAAACTCTAATTTTACCTCCTAAGTTGGTTGGTTTGTCAACGAGTGAGGCCACTACAATCAGTCTGCTGAGTGACTTCCCAAGTTTGGCCGCACGATCCTGAAATACCAGCTCCAGGTCTAAGTCGGGAACATTGTTTCTCCATGGGATAATCTTCTTTTGAACATCACTCCACTCTGACTCGTTATCTGCTTCGCCCGAGTTAGAACCTGGGAAAGAAAAAGAAAATATAAATCTCCCTCTCTGTTGATTTACATGCATATGTACTTTTTTAAGAGCTTAAAATGATAGTTTAGAATGAGATTCACTGACTAAAGAACTTTACTTGGATTCAGATACAATTGTCATTTTCGGTAACAGTTTAAAATGTTCAAATTCTACCCTGCTAACCAAAATACGACAATATTTCATGAAAATCAAAGATGCACATTTCTTCCATTTTGGCATACCCCAAATTGGGAAGCATCTTAGAATCCATAAGGGTACCATGGGTTTGGCAGCATTCTTTCCTTAGAGTTACATAAAGTAATGGCGTATCTTACAAACAATGGTGTTATTAGATTGGAATTTTCTGTAGAAATATTGTATGCCGGAAAACAACCAACAGGCTTTATCTTAAATTATCTTCCAGGTACTTGGGGGACCTTTTCTAAAAACGAGGACTGTTCTTTGGAGCAGTTATCTCTTGGCTACCGCGATGAGTACACGGATGTTACTGAGCTGTCTAATGTGCGTTGTGATCTCTAGTTCAGGACTGAGACTCTCCTTCCAGGCTCTCCTTCCCACTCCAGACCTGACTGAGCAAACGGGGGCACTTAGGTTACTGGGGAGGGAAGAGACACGCATGGAACCACGACCGACGCGGTACTATACTGAGGGTGTGCCCACACAGACAGGAGTTGCTAATGTCTGGGGGAGGGAGGGGCAAAAAAGCAAGACGCAGGAGGGCTCAGGGAAGGGAGTGTAAAAGTCTGCAAAGGAGAGCGCGTGGGAAGGGCGGGGCAGACTGTGGACGCGTTGCGCACGAGCAGCATCGCTCACAGCCTGCAGTGGAGGGAGGGACGTGACTCAGACCAGGCCGTTAGGGCTTTGTGTATAAAATGATAAAGAATTTCTTCTACAGACAGGAGGCAGTACAGGGTTTTAAGAAAGGGGGTAACAGTACTGGTTTTGTGTTGCAGAAAAAACCCCTCTTAAAAACGAATGTGGAGGATAAGTGGGGAGGGAAAACCACCGAGAGGCTTTCACACTAGCCCAAAAAGACAAAAACAGTCTCTGCAAGAGGAGCTGAAGAGGAAGGGCATAATCGCCAAGATCTGATAACTGACGGATGTGGCTAGAGGGACCGCAGAAGAATGACTCCTGTGAGACCACTAACAGGAAGGGGATTAGAAGAGGCGCGTCTGGGCAGAAAGGTAACGTGGATTTGGATACTGAGTTTAAAGAGCTTATAGATGAGCTAGTGAAAGCGTCTAGAAGGCTCAGGAAGGAGGCTGGCCAGAGATAAGGATCTGAAAGTTGCAGTTACATAGGTGGTGGTTTCCAGTTGTGGAAATTAATAAAAACGTGCAGGGAGAGCAAACAGAATGAGAAGAAAACCAGGCCAATGAAAGCATTTAGCATTCACGTCTCAGCAGAGAAACCCTGTTGCAATATCCCCCTCTTTACGAAAAACAAACAAAACAAAGACCTCTGTAGCCTTCTCCCCATCCAGTAACTCCCCACTTCTCTGCCCCACTCACGCCATGGCAGAAGTCAGACAAGATGTGCAGATGTGCGGCTCCCCTCTCCTCCCCTCCCGGTCAGGCGGGCCCCTCCGCCCTGAGAAGGCTCCCGTCACTGTCTTTTGCCCCCAAATCCACATTTGCTCTTCCCCAGGCTTTGCCTGACTTGCTGTCACTTCAAGTAGCCTCTGCTCGATGTCAGCTCCTTAAAAAGGTCTTTTTAATCCTCCCTCACACTCCTTACTCTGCTTTCTTTTCTCCACACCACCTGACATCTTATCTGTTTAGGGTTGTCCCCCTGGAGGAATGTAAGCGCCCTGAGGGCAGGGCCTTTGTCTTTTGTTCAGCACAGAGGGGGCAATAAGTAAATCTTTGTTGACAGAGTAAATAAATTTAAGGTGATAGTCTTAAAATGAACCACCTAGAGTATTTGATCAAAAAAATGCACTTTCCTAGAACTCTCCTCCAGACAGAAATCTAAGGGTGGGACCCAAGAATCTGCACTTTCAACATGATGTCCAAGGGATTCCTGAAAACACTAAAATTAGAGAGAACTATAAATATAAGGGACGAGGGAGGGGAACTCAAAGGAGAGAAAAGCCAGACTGAGGAGAAGAATCAGGAGAGCAAGAAATGAGCAAGCAAATGCTACACAGGGTCAGGTATGGCAAGAAAAGAGCATCTGTTTAGATTTTGTAAAGAAGTAGACAAAGACAGTTTCTGCTTTTCTGAAAGAAGTTTCCATGATGCTTATGGGCTGGGGAAGCCAGAAGGACAAAATGTGAGTGACAGAAATGCTGAGAATGCAGATCGCTACTACACAGCTCTTAAGGTTAGTTGTGATTTTAAAAATGGGCGGGAGACTTGGTCCCCGGTTTTTTGGGGCAGCTGGACTGTGAAGGGAAGGAGGAGGACGGGAAGTAACAGGGAAAAGGGGGGGTCCTTGAGAAAGCTGCAGGGAAGGATGGGGGCGGGGCACGTGAAAGGAGGGCTGGAGCCATAGGGAAAAGAGGGGTAAGAGATGAGTGACATTCGGCCAGACCGAGCAGGGAATGCAGAGCTCTGCTTCACTCCCAAATAGGACAAGAAAAGAGATTTCTTAATTTGGCCCTTTTTTATATCTATATTTTTTCAGAAATATATAGTAGAAGAGCAATGAATATTAATTATCAATACTTCAAAGAAGACAGAAGCCTTTAGCTTTATATAGTAAAGCAGATTAAGCTCTCTTTGGCTATTAAGAGCAAAGCCAACGTCAACTGAAAGTACTAGTCAGAGTGACACCACGCCTTCTGTCTTTTCTCTAAGTGGAGCAGAGTTCACCACATCAATGAAAAATGGTACTATCGACCACCTATTCTAAGTAACGTGAATCAATGAGCCTGACTGAGGCAACAGACAGAACAAGTAAAACAGAAGTTTTTCTTACCTATGTCCTGCTGGGACCAGTCACCTGGTTTTAGTTCACAAAGTTGAGCTGGAGAAAGGTACCACTGAAATCTTGCATCTAAAGGAATGTCAGTGAACCTGGTGAATTTACCAATGGCAATCCACTCGTCCTCAACAAGGCCAGAAAGGCGTGGAAGGATATAAAATATGGTCTGAAAGGAGAATTGTAAACATCTAAATTTTCTTCCCTTAAAAATAACAAAGAAATACATGATAACATGTTTAAAGTACAACTTAATTATTATTACTGATGTGTTCTGCCAAACTATCACATCTGATCAAATGACATACTTTCATTTATATCTTGTAGCAACTGTCTATCTATACTTCTTATCTTCTCTAAGAAATTAAGAGATTAATTTAGGAAATCCTTGAGAGCGGGCAGATCTTCCACTCCAGTATTTCTAACTGTATGTAACATAGTATACACCATGCTCTTAATACAAGCAAGAAGTGTTTTGGAATTAATCAGCATTCATGTTGGACAACATTTGGATAAATGCTATTTATTGACAACCAGACACCTCCATAAGCGATCAGATTCAAGCTCCTGTGATGCCCGATCTTCACTCTCGCTGCCAATGTACAAATTGAGAGTCTAGATTTTTGCCTCGACTGTATCTTAGCTGTGTGACGTTAGACAAGCCATTAGCCTCTCTCAGCTTCAACTTCCTCACTGGTAAAATGAGGGTAAAATCAGGTGAAAAGAGCACATGAAAGTGATCTGTAAACTGCACAGGGTGACACCACTGTGAACAGCAGTTATTCAGTCACTACATGACAATCCTCCCCTTTTCTTACCTATGACAAGAAAACTGAGATCCAGATAACCCTCAAATGTGAAAAGGCACAGGAGTCAGAAGCACAGCAGGCAATTTAAAACTAAAGTAATAAACTTATAACAATGTCCAAGTCTTCATGAAAGTTTTTAGAATGAATATGGTTTTCTCTTTATTAGCAATATTTGTGCAAATGGAAACTGGCATGATGAATGCAACTGTTCATTAAGTACGTACCAAGCATAGCTCCAAACGTACAGAGAAACAGAGTTCTTGTGTGCCATTACTTTGATATGTACAGTTATGGTTCGTATAATTAATAGAGAATAAAATATATAAAACATATGAGGGTGAGGCAGTCAAAGTCAGGATGAAGGAAAAGTGGAAGCAAGGGACTTACTCCTGCTGGAGAACTGAATAGAAAAGGCTGACTTAGCACTAGAGAGTTATTAAGAGTCCTTCAGAAAGATGTCAAACAAAGCATTCTGGGCGCTAAAGGACACAGAACAGAGCACGTTAAAATATTTGAAAAATCCTAAATAATTTTTGCAATGAAGCAACAAAGTACACAGTAATGTTTTATGATGACTATCTCACAACATATAGATCTGTATTTTTTTTAAAGGCCAGCTTATTAGTAATCCACACACACACACACAACCCAACAACAACAAAAAACTGCTTATGCATGGTAGCTGAAGTTTCTGATACTTCCAGATTCCTAGATCACGTTTTAAATTCCAAGGCTGTAACTGTAGTCGAAAAAGGGAGAAAGTAATATATGTACCAATTTTAATAATCTGTCTATTAATTCACATGCTAACTGTAATAAGTTTAAAGGAATTATATAAGCACATTCTGTTAGGATCACTGAGATGGTGGGTCATCTGCTATACAATGCCAGCCATCCAGAACCTAAAACAGGCACTTAACGAAAGAGTAGATCTTCTCGCTCTTTCATAACAGTGGGCTTCGTTCGTTACAACAGATCTCACCTGCACAAATGTTCTCACTCATTTCCTTTTAATGTCAGAACAGATTTCTGTTCAGAGTTAAATATTCCCCCTTCCAGTGTTTACAAGCCAGACACTGCCTGAGAAACAGAAAGTGAAAATGACTAGCCAGTTTTCACTGCTGAAGAGTGAAGCGCAAGCAGCCGTGACAAAATTACACGGAGCACTTTACGACCGTGAAGGCGGTGCTGTAAGGACAGTTAACCTCAGTACACCTTCCACAACCGCGGCAGAAAGGAAGCACGGGGACTAAAGATACGGAAGAGAGTCGTTCGCAAATGAGACCCTCTGCTCACCTCCAGACAGTAGTCCTTAAGTGGGTGGAACGCTGCAAAAAAGAAATGCTCCTGGATCCGTTGCCAATTCTTCTTCGCGTTCCTAAGTGTTAAAGATACATGTGAGGTACAGACTAGTGAACCCACTCCAGTAAGGGGGAAAGCCAAGTAGCTCTCTTAAAGAGGCACTGCAGAATTTAGAAGGAATGGAAAATCTTGTGAATTTTATCCCAAGATTTATAACCCCTATCTCCAAGATCAGCGTCCTTAAAAGCTGACCCTAAATCTGACGTTTTGAAGTGAAACTCAAAGACAGACAAAGAAATTAAATAACTCTCACAGTCCTACGTCAAACAATGACTCAACAAGAATGAAACTCAGGTCTCCACTCCATCGAGGAGACAGTCGTCAGTCAACAGACAACGATGGGAAAATCTCACAGGAACGGCTGCCGCAGGTACAACTCCCTTGCTTGGGCAAAAAGAATTCTAAAAGGGAACCATGTAAGAAATCTAGGCTGGGATCCTTATGTCTCTCTCTGGCCATAAATGCTTTTTTTTTTTTTTGAGGAGAGAAAATCGTTACATAAGTTCCTTTTTTGTTTCTGGCTGCGCCGCGCAGCATGTGGGATCTCAGTTCCCCGGCCAGGGATTGCCCACTGCAGTGGAAGCGCGGAGTTTTAACCTCGGGACTGCCAGGGAAGTCCACCTAAGTCACGTTTTCTACCCTGAAGATCCACGACACGCAGCCAAACTGTACCAGCTTTTGTTAAGCCAGATGAAAGTAAGAGGTTTTAAATACTTAGGTACATGCTCACAACAACAAAACCCAAAAATGTGTCAAGTTTTAGAAGGCAAAAGAGGGAGGAATAAAAGTGACAAAACATGGCCACCGGCAGGTTTCAGTTTAAATTCATGACCGACAACCCAAAAGCTGAGCAGCAATTTCAAGATGCCCTCCCGGTGAGATCATTCTCCTACTCTGGCCAGCGTACCTCCTTCACCCCTGAGTTCCCAGCCCCTCCTGTCACTGCCGGCTGGGCCTCAGCATCAGCGGGGTGAGGAGAGGAGACCTGAGATGAGAGACTGGCCCCTCCTTATGCACCTGTCTTCTCTGCCCCTTGGCTTTCAAGGGTCTCTTCAAAGGACAGCACCCCAACGTGTGTCCGAGCTCCCATCCCCCTGGGTTTTGCTATTGAGTCGTGCACCCCGACCTACTCCATCACAGCAGCGGTGTTGTATCTGTTTGATACTGAGCATCTGACTAGGATTTTGTTTGGGGGATAGAGAAGTTCTCTTAGAAAAGAAAAAGGCAAGAGCTTCCAGCTTTAACCCGGACATCTGAGGGGTTATGAGCATGGCTTTAGAGTCCGGTCATGCTACTTCTCAGCAGTTCTCTGACAACAGAGGATGAAAACATTTGGCTACGCTGAAGAGAAACGTCTAGAGGTCCCTAAATTAAAGATCAAGGATTAAAGAGCAAAAAAAAAGAAAAAGAAAAGAGGTCAATGACAGAGCTGACAGCACTTAGAACTGTAATTAAACTGCACATCAAATAGTGAGCTGCTTAAATGCTGCTTAATCCGAGCTCTGTGCACTGCAGCGTGATGGGTAAACAGGAGCTGCTGAAAGCTGGGCACCCTCTCTGCCCTCTCTGCACACAATGCCGGACCGAGGGGAAGGGGACAAGGTCTGCTTACCCTGCTCCGTGCATGTTTTCCACTTGATTCAGACTGGATTCAATAACGGAAGTCAAAGCATCAAGTTCTTCAACGTGCAATGTCTTACACATGCTCCAGATTTTCTTAAGAGCAACTAAGGCATACAGTCGAATGCTAAAATTGTGATTAAAACACCAGTGCAGTACGACAATAAGGGCTTGCTTCAGAATGAGTTTCTGAAAAGGAGAAACATTCTTCAGATGTAAACATGGACCATTTTACCCTTGACTGTATGACCAAGAACAAGGAGTACAGGTGACAAAAATGCTACAAAGTAAAATCTTATTTCGCTGTTTTTGCATCGTCATTCTCAGACGGATACACTGGCAGGAGTGATTTCCTCAAGAAGGAGAAGTATCTTCCCAGCTCTTTAGTTTTTATTTACCATGCTGCCACACATGTTCTCCCCCATACTCCAGTACCTAGGTTAATCTGAATGATGTACTTTCATGCTAACCACTGTATGACCAGTGTTTTAAAGAAGTCTCCATCACTTACTACCTTACCATGGGCTGAAAAAGTTAGAAATATTAAGTGAACTTGAGCAAGGTACCTCATAAAATGCTGTTTTCCCCTGGTCTGAACTACTCTGTTTTCCCTAATAGTGACCTTGGACCCACACAGCACTGAGTGGTGGCAGGAAAATTAAGAAGTGGGGAGAAAAATAATAAGAGTTTAAACTTCCCTGTAGTCTTTTCCTGGGAATTCACAGTTTTTCACCTTCACGGCCAGGAGATTTTATGCAATGATAATCCTTGATTTCTAAAACCACACAGTTCAACAGATATTGAAAGGCAAAGGAAGTGACATGTATTAATGTGGAAACCAGATGGACTCAAACTTTTAATACAGGTATCAGGAGCTACCTTAATGCTCCTACAAACGGCTCATCTGTAAATGTTACTGGGCTGCACCAAGCTAAGAGCCCTGCAATAGTACAGTTTCCTGTCTATCTTACTTCTCTCAACAGATTGTAAGCAAATCTCTTCCCTGCACATATTTAAAACAGAAAGATAACAACTGCTATTACCTGATGCTAGAGCTTTCGTAACTCTTACCAGAAGGTGTTAACACAAGTTTTCACATAACTATAACTAACACACTGCCATCTGGCTGACAGACACTGTAACACACCATCAATTTTAAGATATTATCATGGTTTTTGAGGTTAAAATGCGGTGGGAAGAAAGACCTGTTCTTAGGATTGATGAAATAGGTTAACAACGAAATCTGATTGTTACTGTGCTTAAAGACAACACTTTGAAAAGTTCTAGGAAACCTATCCCCCCAATATTTTTACCTCACTTTCAACACTAAACAACATTTCTTTCAGACAGCTGACCATTGAACAACAGGGGTTTGAACTGTGCAGGTCCACTTATATGTGGATTTTTTTTCACTAAAGACGTACTACAGTGCTACAGGATCCTCGGGTGGTTGAATCCACAGATACAGATGAGGAACCTTGAATTACGGTGACTGTAAAGTTACATGTGGATTTCCCACTGCGCAGAGGGTCGGTACTCCCAACGCCTGTGTTGACCGAGGGTCGACTGTGTTAAGTTTCTCCCAGAATTTACAACATATAAGTACCCTCTATGTAGATTCAATAATATAGAATCTTGCTCTAAATCTTTACCGGCAGGTTTTCCTGAATTCTTCACAGTTGCCATAGTGATTAACCAGAATTAGCTAAGATCTCTACTTATCTAGGGAAGATGCTTTAAACCTGAGAAAGATGAAGAACTGCCTTTCACACTCTGAATAATGACAGTCATTTTATATAAACCTTCAATAACACAATGGCTTTTAATACTCTGACCATGAGTTTCTTTGTACAAGCATTTGTTAAATAACTCTGCCAGCCAAGGAACAGTTAAATGCAGTAAGGGAAGTCTTATTTAAATAATCTTACGTAAATACTTGCATAAAGTTAAGCGTCCTATCATTAAAAGTTGCCCATTAATTTGTCTAGAGATTTAACATGGGCTCAGGCGTTATCTCAGTGTGTGTGTGCCCGTGGGTAACACCTTATTGTGCATTTGTGTCTAAGTGCGTGTGCCATTAGGAGGGGAGTGGAAGGGGAGAAACTGCAAAACACACAAGGACTACTCTAAATGAGAACAGTCAGCACAAATGTATAAGTTCTATTTTGACAGTCAAGTCTGAACTCTTCTCATAAACAATATAAACCTACCTTCTCTGGAATATTTTCAGTAATGATGTCCAAATGCGACAAAACTGATAAAAACGTACAAATGCTTGTTTTAAGGTTTTCTTCGGCCTGAAAATAAATCAGATACACGAAACAGTCACTCAAGGCTGCCGCGAGCCCGTGCACATCAAGGCGCCGGGCTGCATGCTTGGGGCCCGGGCCATGAGGCCGGCTCTTCCCCGACGCAGCCACGGCCTGGGTGGGAGGAGAGGAGGAAAAGCGAGAAAGCACAGGAACGTCCCAGAGTCAAATGCCCGCACGCACAACACTCATCCGACACACGGCCGCTAACCACTCAGGCGAGGAGTACCTGGGGGAGACCAGGGTGAGCTCACTGCAGGGAGAGAAGGGCTGGCTGGAGAAAGCGGGGGTGGGCGGGGGAACAGCTGAAGATGACCAAGACGAACCAAGACAGGCAAGCGGGAGGCAAAGGCCCCCGTGCGGAGGGGAGAAGCAGAGGTTAAATGGGGCCCTGCAGCTGCTTAAAAAGAGCCTCAAGAGGGCTGCCCTGGTGGCGCAGTGGTTGAGAGTCCGCCTGCCGATGCGGGGGACACCGGTTCGTGCCCCGGTCCGGGAAGATCCCACATGCCGTGGAGCGGCTGGGCCCGTGAGCCATGGCCGCTGAGCCTGCGCGTCCGGAGCCTGTGCTCCGCAATGGGAGAGGCCACAACAGTGAGGGGCCCGCGTACCGCAAAAAAAAAAAAAAAAAAAAAAAAAGACACAAACGACACATGAACTGCGATCTGAAGGAAGAGCAGCAGTTATGCAGGCAGAAAGGAAAAAGAACAGAAAAGGTCAGGCGGTACTCGGCCAAACGGGGGCCCCCGATGAAGCAAGCTGTCCAGTAATCAGGCCCTAAGGCGGGCCCCGCCCCCTGGGGGGCTTGGTCACACCATCTGCCCTGGCCAATAAGCAGCACGCGATCAGAGGCTGGGAACGTGCGGGTTCACCAGGGCGCGTCCTCCTGGAACGCTCGTCCTCGGCACCCTGAGCGACCACACACACAGCTGCAGAACCAGTGGTGCTCCGCACCACGGCTGTCCCCACTACTGCAGCCAAGGTGATAAGCACGTGGCCGAAGAAGTCGTTTGCAGGTCCCAGCCCAGTGGACACCACATGCACAACAGCCCAGCCTGGTCCTGTCAATCCAGAAGCAGGAAAAATAGCAGAGTGTTGTTCACACCCCTGGCCTTTGGAATGTTCCAGCAACAGAAAACTGAGCCCATGCATGCATCCATGACTCGACTGCAGAGGTGGGAACGTGGGGCACACGGACTGGATGGGGAAGAGGGCACAGGCCACGTGAGATCTGCAGGCCACGCACAGCTGAAAGTGGACGACCTGATCACTTTTTTTCTTTTGTTGTTTTTTTTACTTTTTGGCTGCACTCTGCAGCATGTGGGATCTTCGTTCCCCAACCAGGGATCGAACCTGCACCCCTGCATTGGAAGCACGGAGTCTTAACCACTGGACCACCAGGGAAGTGCCCAATTCCTCAGCATTCTTATCTCTAAGATCAAACAAAGACTTTGCTTGGTAAATAAAAATATAGAAGGCGCCTATTTCCCTTACTCCTTAACAACAGAAACCTTTTCCATCTTTGTTTTGTTGGAACAGAAGAACTCTCAGATAAAAATTATGCTATACTCAAGATAAACGCCAGGGCTTTCTGTCTCTGTCTAAATTAATTCAAATCCTGCAAAACACAATTTAGGGTGTCGGTACATCAGGGGCAGGGCAACTGACAGCCAGAAAACTATTAAAGTGAAACAATCTCCCAGCATAGCTAAGATCTTTTCTTCATTAAAAAAAATTATGAAAAACCTCCTTTACTTACGTAAGAAAAACAGTCCCAGAACTTCGGAAGAAATTGAGGGAATTTATGAAGAATCAGTATAATAATCCATTCTATAAAATATTTTATGGACGCTTGATTATTGATGAAACCAGCCTGGAAAATCTTGTCAGTAATTCTATTCAAGAAATTCTGAGAAAAATAAAGCACACAAATTAAACTGTTATAGTTATTAATTTTAAAAAATGTATTTTTATTGAGATAGCACTGACATATAATGTATAAGTTTAGGTGTACAACATGATGTGATGATAATTTATTTTTTAAACATCTTTATTGGAGTATAATTGCTTTACAGTGGTGTGTTAGTTTCTGCTTTATAACAAAGTGAATCAGCTATACATATACATATACCTATGTCCCCATATCTCTTCCCTCTTGCGTCTCCCTCCCTCCCACCCTCCCTATCCCACCCCTCTAGGTGGTCACAAAGCACCCAGCTGATCTCCCTGTGCTGTGCAGCTGCTTCCCACTAGCTATCTATTTTACGTTTGATAGTGTATATATCTCAGTGCCACTCTCTCACTTTGTGATGATACATTTATATGTCACATTATGACTACCACCTTAGCAGCACTAGTCTCTATCATGTCCCATAGTGATTTCTCTTCTGTGGTGGGAAAAATTAAAATCTACTCCTTATCAACTTTGAAAATGGTTACTAATTTTAATTAAGAAATAGTCACTATTAAAAAAACAGCTTAAAGTTTTATCGTGGCATATGAGTCTTTAAAGAGCTAAAATATGACAATAAAATACTGAGGGGAAAAATATATTAAATGGGGCCATGTAAATCAGTTTCCAATTTATTTCTACAACACCTAATTGCCTTAGTATTCTATTAAAAAAACTTCTGAATAAACTTCAATTTTAAGAACTAAAGTATAAATTTTAAGCAGACGACTTTCTCAATTTTAAAGTAGCACATGACAATTTCTACTACATAGTTTATTCATATGAAAACATTATGCTTAAAGGTACGAATGGAATAAATGTCATACCTGATCGAATCTGGGGAAAAGTACAAGCAGAGTCTGCCATATTCGGTTTTTCACTCTGTGTTGTTGAGAGTTCACATAGTATCGAGTTCTTGACTTGGACACCAATTCGTCCTTGGAGGGGGAGAGGGTGGGACCAATATTAAATTACCTACTGAATTCGTGATTAATGAAAATAAAATCAGTGACAACTTCAAGTTTAAAAAGTATAAACTGGGCATAGGAGCCTGTTATACTCTGAAAGGCAGAAGGATAAGAAAGACACTTTCTTATGATACTTTTCCCAAGTTTCCTTTCAAAACAATGAATTTCGTTCTTTTGTTTAACTTATCTTTTAAAAAAAAGTTTTATTATTCTTACTTAATTATTTATTTTTATTTCTGGGCCACGCCGTGCAGCATGTGGGATCTTAGTTGCCTGACCAGGGATCGAACCCATGCCCCCCCCCCCCCCCCGCATTGGAAGCGTGGAGTCTTAACCACTGGGCCACCAGGAAGTCTAAACGTATCTGCTTTTAAAATTAGAAAAGGAACCATACAAATTTACGTAGTAAAAAAAGTACCTGAAAATATACTTCTCCTTCCTTGTGCCCAGTTAAGGGGGAGACATGGGGTCACAGGGGTGGACTTTGCACTAAAAGTTTTTTTAAGTTTATCGTATTTTAGTAAATAGTGACAGATCTGAAGAATATATATTAGCAAGGGAATACAATGCCCCTTGATGGCGTTAAGTTTGGAATAATGGAATCTGCAATTTGATATAAACACCACTGAGACGGGGGCACCTCAGTAAACGGACAGTGCCGTCACCAGACACAAGGCAACGGCAGCACAGAGTCCTCCTACGTTAGCAGCGCTCTCCCCGGCTTTCACGGCCTGTGCTGTCTAACTTCAGCCAATTGGCAGGTTTACTTCTGGTACGTCACTGCGAGTGCTTGAACTGCTAAGTCAAGATACTTTAAGGTAAAAGAAAGCATATTTACTTTTTCTAATAGCTTGATTGCAAGATCTTCCATAAACAACTTATGAGACATATTTGAGTCATCTAATAAACACAGGAACTTGACAGCACAAATTCTCACGTAATGGTCCTCTCTTTTAGTACTAAAAAATATAAAATGATAGTTATGTTAATACATTTTCAAAATTAAAAAATACATTAGGTATTAATTTCAAAATATCAAAACCTTCCAAAGTTTTCTAAAATTAAGGAGCTTCATATTTAATGACAATGCATTTTATTATTATGTTTTTACATCTTTATTGGAGTATAATTGCTTTACCATGGTGTGTTAGTTTCTGCTTTATAACAAAGTGAATCAGTTATACATATACATATGTTTCCATATCTCTTCCCTCTTGCGTCTCCCTCCCTATCCCACCCCTCTAGGTGGTCACAAACCACCTAGCTGATCTCCCTGTGCTATGCGGCTGCTTCCCACTAGCTATCTATTTTACGTTTGGTAGTGTATATGTGTCTATGCCACTCTCTCGCTTTGTCCCAGCTCACCCTTCCCCCTCCCCTGACAATGCATTTTAAATCAGGATAGACAGTGGACGGTAACGAATACATCAACAGGAGATCCTGTACACAAAGTCTGAATGAGCACAAATTCACCCAGACTTCTGGAAAAACAAGGCACACGCTACTGATACTGGGTCAATAATACCTTATCTGTGGACAAAACAGATCACAGCTCATGACACTGTTCCTGGAAGAGGACCACAGACACCTCCTGCTCAGGGGCAAGAACACACACCAACACCTCGATGCTGTCGTCACCGTGCACTCTAAGTGCACGTCTCTAAGCGAAGGGCAAACTCAGAGAGCACTCACTGTATGTGCTGAGCATCCCAGCATTTTCAGTATCCAAATGGGGAAAAATAAATTCACTGAAATTGTTCATTATTTCCAGGTTCATTAAAATGACTATAATGTGAATAAATGTCATTTTAATTTAACAATATCTGTCTAGTAGAAATCAAAATATTCTGGAAACGTCAACTAAATAAATGTCACTTATTGTTATACTATAACCAGCCAAGAAAACAAAAAATTAAAATAATTAACAAGGAAAAATGTATATATTTAATGAAAAGTGGCAGATTTAAAACACAGCTATGACTCTTCGAATAATAAACTTTGTGGTAACTGTACACAACTGTCATTTGTTGTCCTAAACTCTAAAATCAAAGTGAATCATGACAACACAATTTATTATCTTCTTCATAAACACTTATGCGCAAAGTTTTGAAAATTATGTGAGAAAATAAAAGCTTTTAAAAAAGCTCCAAAAAAATTATTTCAGCGGTTAGATAAGAATAGGCTTATCCCAGACATCAAAACTTTAGGGCCTATTCCAACAGTAATTTTATTTTTGCGTGAGCATAGTGACTTGTTAAATAGTGGATTTTAGCCAAAAAAAAAAAAAACTATGTGCACTGATGATCACCCCTCCACCCAAATAAAGAAGAGGGATAGGGATTGCATATTCCCCACAGTTATTTCCTTATTTATGCTGGAGTTGGCACTAAATTTTTTTTGTTTTTTGGTGGTACGCAGGCCTCTCACTGCTGTGGCCTCTCCCGTTGCGGAGCACAGGCTCCGGACGCGCAGGCTCAGCGGCCATGGCTCACGGGCCCAGCCGCTCCGCGGCATGTGGGATCCTCCCGGACCGTGGCATGAACCCGTGTCCCCTGCATCGGCAGGCGGACTCTCAACCACTGCGCCACCAGGGAAGCCCCACACTAAAGTTTTTTAAAGTTTATCATATTTCAGTAAATAGTGACAGATCTGAAGAAAATATATTAGCAAGGCAATATAATTTCTAACACAATTTGGAAGGCTCATGCAATACCTTATACAGAATGTTTCTCATGTGATGTTATGTTTTGAATGCCGCATTTATATCAAGATATGGAGGACCCACCATACTTACTTTTCAATAACTGTGTTCGCTGCACACTCATGCCCAAGATTTTCTATGAAGGTCTGTACATCCTGAATAAGTCTTTCCATAAAACACATGTGACAAAGAACAACAAGTTTTAGAAGAAAAAAATTAAAGTCCCAAATTAAAAATTAATCAATATTCTTCTAACTGAAAGCCTTAAAATAAAGATACAATTCTACCCAAATAGACACTTAATATAAGTTACGTGAGGCTGAAATAATGGCATCTTTTACCTTTGATCACGCCGAAACACCGTTCCAAATATACACGCCTCAAGGACAAGTTCGCTGTAATTTTTAGCAGTAGATAAAGACACATTTGAAGCAGAAACGATCCAAGATTTGCAGCAATAACTGATCAATATATTGAAGACTCCAGTTTTTATAGCAGACATTTCAATTATCCTGTACATAATCTGGAATGAAATACAATAGTTCCTTTATCCTTTGACCAATTAAGTTTTTTCAAAAAAGAGAAAAAAAAATTCATGTTGCTAAAAACTGTTACTTGAATGCCTTCAAATGACAGTTTCAACATAACCATAAACAGAGTCTAAAAAATTAAAAACTCTTCCCTGTTTGCACGATGCGAACCAATCACAGAATGCTAATTTTTCATTTAATACTAAAAATAAATAAAATTTTACTGATACTGATATTCACCCAGAACTATCCCAGAGGAACAACTGCCCACAGTGATAGGGAGTGAGAGGGAGAAAAAACGCCCCACCCTTGACATTTTCAGTTTTCTTTGCACTTGCCAGGGGCCTCCCTTTCCTCAAAACAAAAGAGGCCCCCCTCTCTCAGTGTGTACCGTGGGTCAGGAAAGGACGCAGAGACGGCAGGGTAATAAATGGATTTATTTTCCATCTGCCCCTTTGGATAAGGAGCGAATGTGAATCTGAGGCATGATGTAATTCCATCACCTTATGTTCCCTACTACGTATCCGTGACTGTAAACACAAATGCCTCCAGAAACCAGAAAGACCTTTGGATAGGTTATATCCAGAGAAATATTTCCTTGAACAAGAAAAGCAACCGCACAGAGGCACTGGCAAATGGCAAGTGACGTTTGCCCTCAGGGTCCAGGAGAAATCAAGCCACGGTCTGGACTGGAGCAACAGAAAGGGTGTGCCCCACCTGGACGGGCCAGGGACCAGTGACCGCCGGGACACTGCTGTCACGTAGGAATGACCAGCGTTACCAGATCATACAATTTTCCAAGAGAAGAGGAAATACAGATTTTCATGCAAAGTTCCCAATCCTTAAAAGCTGGCAACTAATTCAAAAGATTTTAATTTTATTATATGAACCAAATATGTTTGTAAGGCAGGTGTGGTTCATGGGCTACCGCTGTGCACCTGCTTCTTTACATCTAGCAGGTTTTGTTCTTACTCATGACACTGAAGAAGGTTCAAAATATTTACTGACTGAATAAATAAATAACGAATCTAATATGTAATTACAAATATAACTTCTTCTTCATGTGCTACAGGTCACACAAATTAAAATGAAAACAAAAAGTTCCCTCTTTTTTCTAAAATCATCAGATTCACAGACATAAAGTAGAACGGTGCTTGCCAGGGGCTGGAAGGCGGGGTGGGGAAAGGGGAGATGCTTAATGGGGACAGAGCTTCAGTTCCACAAGATGAAAAAGTTCTGGGGGTCTTTCACAATTATGTAAATAATAGTTAACACTACTGAACAGTACACTTAAAAATGGTTAAGATGCCACATCTTATGTTACATGTTTTTTAATCCCAATTTTAAAAAAAGTTACCTCTTTGATTTTGAAATATGCCTGGCCCTTGATTTTGGCAGCAATGGTAAGAACTTTGGGATCAAAAACAAACTGAACAAAAGCTTTTAAGTTAGACCAGAATATCAGCTGAGTGTTGCTTAAAGAAGCTATGATTTTCCAAGCCATGTCAAAAGACACTATGCAGAGAGATTCAGAGGAGGTCAGAAGCTGGTAGGGAAAAAAAAAAAAAGAAATACATAATTATCACCATTTCAGAAACTGATGGTCTGTTCTTATGGTTATTCTTTAATTCCGGTCTCACTGTATCTTACCTTGGGAACCAAAATTTTCATGCAGTGGAACACAGGTAAAACTTGATCAGAAGGAAGAATTGTGAGGGCTTCTAGTGCCGACTGCAAAGTCCTTATTGGCATTTGAACAGCAGGTAGAATGGGTTCCAGAATTTCGTCCTCTGAGGCTGGTATAAGGGTGTGATATTTTTTCAACAAGAAAGAGAGGCAGACCCACTGATCGTGAATATATTGTGCAACTATCTTCCCCCATCCTTGGGAAGATGATGACTCTTCAAAAAAACTGAGACAAAGAATAAAGTCACTACCCCATCCTTCTTGGAGTCTGTCTCAATTTCTTTTGCGTGTGGTAGTACACTACCCTTACAAGGGGAGAAATTAAACAGTCATTATTAAATATCCTGTCTACCAATAAACAAGGAAACAACACAAACCTCAATTTCCTAACTACACTGAAAGTAGGTACTTGCACTCACTTTAAATGATTCACTGAAAACTAAATGCAGAAAAGTTAATGGGTTTCCAGTAACAGGGATGAATAATTTGATGATATGTTATCCTGAATGAAGCCTCATCTCGAAGCTTCCATGACCCTCTACGTAAGGTTGAGCAGTCACTAATTATCTCAATGACTCAAACAAAAATGGATTTTTAAACACGAGCAAAAAAGATGCCTTTCACGTATATGCTTCTCTCCAAGGGGTGAACACACCTGCTGTCCTCCTCTGCGTGGGGCTTCTGCAGCGTCTGATTGAGCTGGAGAGAGGAGAGGAACCTTTCCGTGGCTCCCGCATCCCGAGAGTCCAGCTGTAGCTCTGGCTTCTGGTCAATGGCCTCACACACCATGGCCAAGGCAGCCATACTAACGACTCTCTGAATCTGTCTACCCAGTGTCGGTTCCTGGGGAGCAAATGGGACAATCTTTTATTGAACATAAGCAAATCCTAACCAATAAGGACCTGAGCTCCCAGTCTATGGGAATCTCACGCCCTCCTTCCCCTCTTTGTGCCTGCTACTGAATATCAGAGGAAATAAAAGGAAATCCAATGTACGTCACTCTTTACCATTTCTGTACAGACCTGGTGGCAAACAAAGTGGCCATAAAAATTCAGCAATTCAGACTACAAGACAACTTGGACACAAAGTTCCGATGGGTGAGTCTTATTTCAGCTGTTTGGCTAAAGTAGACTTAAAAAAAAAAAAGACTCCTGGCATATCTATAAACACCTCCTTCAGTCGGCTGCACGCTGCTTCTGGTGACACAGCACAGCAGTTAAGGGCTGGACTCGAACCACGTGGCCTGGGTCTGGACCCTGGCTCTGCACTTACCACCAGCTGACTGTGGACACACTACACCCTGGTTTACTCGTCTGTAAGATGGGGACAGTAACAGAATCTACTTCACAGGATTATTGTGAAGGTTAAATAAATCGGTTATTTCACGTAAAGCACTTGGAACTCTACAGGGAGCAGCAGAAAGGAGGAAACCAAGACAGCCTGGCTTTGTTCTTACAGAGAGAAAGTCAATAATCTCAACCAAGGAGCCAGGAGTGCAGGTAAGGACCTAGATAGGGAAAATACTTCCCTGAGAGACCAAAGCAGTTCTGCCAAATACCGCCCACCAGTAACATCTCTCCAGAAAGGAACCTTCTACTACTGATTTCATACCTTCCCTCACCACCACCACAGACAAGTATCTCTGCAGATGAATGTTACTTAGCAACACTGCCAATACAGGAAATAAAATTCAGGGCTACTTTTGAGCCAATACGTTCCCTATTAACCTTAAAGGAATTCAGTGAATTAGTAGAGACTAAGCCAGTCTTTAAAAATCACTGTGGTATGGTTCACAATTCTGGTCTACATTCAAAACTCACAGTGTCTTTTTGCAACGCTAATCCACTAATCCACTAATATGCGGTAGACAGGATGCTGAAATATTCATCGGTTCTCCTTATAATTTTCTTTTAATACGGTTCTCGAAAACTACTTTAAAAATCAGATTATTAAAGCAATCAAGTAGCTATTTTAATTAGCAGCCCAGACTAGACTAGGATTCAGCTCAAATTTTTAAAACCCTTACCGTGTGTGTTAAGGGAAAACAGCGAACATTTACTGAGGACTCTCTATGTGCCAGGTGCTGTTCTAAAGGTTCACCATGCATGAGCTTGCTTTAATTCTCACATCAACCTTATAACCCTTATTTCGCAGGTGCAGTAAATGAAGCACAGAGAGGTTAAGTAAGTTCCCCAAGGTCACACAGCCAGTAAAGATAAAGCCAGGATTCAGAACCAGGAAGTCTAACTCCAAAGCCTGTGCTCATAACCACTATGCCTTATTATATCATGTTTCAGAAATGCCTCTAGGTACTGAAATCTAGTGGAGAAGACATATATACATAAATTATTCCAAAAACAAGTAAGATGGAAAAAAACACAAAAATGGAGGCATAAAGAGCAACAGGTAAATGAAGAAAAGAATGAGACACTGATCAAATTTCATTTAAGAGAAAATGTAACTTGAGCTGGGACGAAAAGGATGCACCAGATACTGACAAGTGTATGTTGAGGGGAGGGCGTTCTCAGTGGAAGGACGAGACACGATGAAAGCCCAGATGAGGCAGGATATGGCATGTGCTGTGATCTGTGAAGCTCCCTATGGTGGCCTAGCGTGACTGCAGCATAGGGGGCTCTGTGGAAAGGAAGGGGAGATGCTGTGAACTGGGCTAGAAAATGAGGTAGAAATCCAAGCATGGAGGCTCTGGACACTGGACTGGTGAATTTGGACACATCAAAATGTCCCTTACTGGTACCCAGGCAAAAGACCTAGTGAATATCCACTATCTGTATCTAAACGATTTTACGATTGCAGTCACCACACCTTTATTATGTACCTAATATTACGACAGGAGTCCCAATCTTCATCAAATATGATGAACGAGGGATATTGTTTTCAAAATTAAATTTCAGCAGATGCTTTTTATGTATCAAAATATTGTCCAACAGTCAAATATGTATTCTGTGTATGCCTTACTCAACATAATTACAAGCCTTGAAGCAAAGAGGATTACCTGTCCACGGTCCATCTCTTGAAGATGCCGAATGGATGCGTTCTTCAAAGGAGAAATAACTCTCCAAATAGGGTTGCCTCTTTTCCATCCAACCTTCAAGTGGAGATTTATAAGTTCAGTTAATACCATCAGGTACAAATGGCAACGTTCCAGATCTGAAACCTAAGAGAAACAATAAAACACTTAACAAGCAAGGTTCATGATTTTCACAAAGCTATGAGAGTTTAGGCAGGAAATAAATTAGTTTATCTAAAAGTACTGAAAGACGACACTGATGAGAGGAGAAGTCATCTCTTCCAGGAAGCCTTCCATCAACTCCCCAGGCAGAGCTAAGCACGTCCTCCTCTGTGCTTAGACGGTGACTCTGCAATCAGCGCGACTTACTCGGCTGGCTCCCCACCTTGATTATGAGACCCTGGAAGGCAGAAACTATGTTCTACCAATTCTTGCATCCCAGGCTAACACATCATAAATAATCACAGTAACAAGTATAGCAACTGCCACTGCCACTTCCTCTGCTTCAGGCAGTTGTAATACTCCATTCTCACGAGGAATGGTCACTGTCCCACTTTCCGAAGTTCAGAGAGGTTAAACAACTTACCCGGCATATCAGAGCTAGTAAGCTGGATGGGGGGCAGGGAAGGGGACAGAATTAAAGGCAGGGCTTCTCGACTCACAGACACAGGCAGACTGGGTTCGGTCCAGCTCTGTCATCACCAGCTGTGACCTACTGCAAGAGACCTAACCTCTTTGGGCCTCAGATTCCTTACCCGTAAAATGGGGAGGGTAGTATCTCTCCGTCACAGGGTTTTTGTTGAAAGAATTAAGAGAGAAAGCATTCTGAAGGAACTGGCCCTGGGTGGTAGCCTTGCTTATTATCGCTGTGCCAATCCCTCTATCCTCAGGCTTCCGTGGCACACAGGAAGCACAGAATTCATGCAGTGTAGCAGTTTTTACCGAGCAACGCTTAGATGCCAGGCGCTTTGCCGAGCTCTAGGATACAACGCAGAGAGAAGGAAACAACGCCAGGGCTTGGTGCCAAGACTGAACACAGGGGGTGAGCGTGAGGGATCAAGCTGCCAGGATTCCCAAGTTTTAGGCTGGAAGAAACCGGCTGGATCATGTACATCCACCGAGAAGGGAACCTGGGGCGGGGGAAGGCGGATAACCTCCTGCAGGAACGATAAGGAGTTCAGTTTTAAACAGCGTATATGGGGGAAATTCAACCTGAGTTGTCAAACAGCAACTCGCTGAATGGGCGTTCACCTCAGAAGGTCAGTCTGAGGTAGAAAGCAATGTGACGGGCCCTGGCATAACTAAAGCTGGGGATGCCGGTGAGGTCACCTAGACGGGAGAGAATGAGAAAAGGAGGGGCCCGGGCCAACCTGAGAAACTCTGACTTCCAAGGCTACGCCGCAGAGAATGGACATTCGTGGGAGTAACGGCCAGAGGGAGGGGAAACAGCAGGAGGATGATGTCATAAACGCCAGCGTCTCAAGGCGGAGGCGTCAACAGTGTCCACTGGGGCTGAGGGGGTCAAGAGAAACGTGGTCTGAAAAGCATCGCCAGGTGCAGGACAAAGGAGCCACTTCTACTCACAGGAGCTGAGGGGTCTGTTTACAGACCAGCTCACAAAGGGAAGGAAACAGGGCACCAGAAGGAACGTGGAACTGAGCGGGTCCTTGTTAGATGAGGGACCCTTACCCCTTACTTTACCCTGTTAATCAGCCTCTCTCTTTCCTCACGGAAAGAATCCAGGAGGAAAGGAGAGGTGAGAAATACAAGAAAGAGAGAGGCTGACCAACAGGGTAAAGTCGCTGAGCAAATGGGAGGGGATGAGGTCCAGACCACCTTCCTCTCCTGTCAGGGAGGGAAGGCAGGGAGGATGGATTCAGGGGTGGGTGAGGCAGACACCGGGCAGTCTGAAGCGGGGGCGACGCCGGCCGAGGCTGCTGTTTCCTCTGTGAAGTGAGGGGGACGGTTCATCTCTCCCTGATTCATGGCCCCGTGCGGGCAGCTTGAAATCAACCACAGGAACGAATAAACACTACAAATCAGGGCTTTTCCCCCAAGAGCCAGTTGTTAGATACTGACCGTCACGCTGCTGAGGGGAAGGAAAATGGGGGAAGAGATTTTTATTAAACTCTAATAAGCTACCAAACAAATGTGCTTAATTGGGAATTCTAATACCTAATGTATGAAAGAGTGGATTTTTCAAAATAATTTTAAACTATTATATAATGAGTTTACTTTAAAAAATCTTTCCATCTGAAGGATAAAATCACATTTACCTTTCCCTTTTTTTTTTTTTTTTTTTTTGCGGTACGCGGGCCTCTCACCGCCCAGCCTCTCCCGTTGCGGAGCACAGGCTCCGGACGCGCAGGGCCCAGCCGCTCCGCGGCACGTGGGATCCTCGCGGACCGGGGCACGACCCCGCGTCCCCTGCATCGGCAGGCTGACTCTCAACCACTGCGCCACCAGGGAAGCCCGAAAGCTTATATCTTTTTCTGCTCCCAAAGGCCGCTTTTTGAGAAACTATCACGTTAATTTTCAACTTAATACAGTGCCTGCCAGTCAGTACTCACTCAAAATATTGATGAAAAGACTGAAAAGTTACTCCCACACATACATACCCTACTTAGTTCCTTCATAGTAAGTCTTCTGAGAATAAATTCCGAAACACTCTCCGTGGTAGACATGACAAAGTTCTGAAGGAGAGGAAACACCTCGTCTGTATGCGCAACTAAAAGGAGAGAAATAAGTTTATTTGGTACAAAGTACACCCGGCGGTCTAGTAAAAGCTCACCTATGTTAAGCATAGACATGAATCACTTACCAAAAATGAATTCTAACAATAGAATAGTCATTGATACCATGGGGACCTCTACAATTAATCTTAAAAATCGTTTAGGCGTTTTAGTTCTGGATAAGATGCAACAAAGACACACTGTCCTCTCTCACTGAATTCAGCTACAAAACCTGGAGGGAATACTCCAAACAGCTGTTTGAAGACTCTGAAAGGCACAAAGCAGCAGATGGATTCAGAAAGAAGTAACCCTGAACAGAGGTGAGTTTGCGCCTGTCCTCCTACACACTGGACCCAGGTGGCAGAGCAGTCAAGAAAGCGGGCAGCAGACTGGGCGCCCACCTTCTGGTCAGGGAATGAAAAAGGAGAATCTCAGAGAACCGAACGGTGAGCACTTAGGAGAGTCCAGAGAGGGAGGCGCTCAGGAAAATGGCCCCAGCAAGTTCTGGGCTCACCCCTGAACTGCTAGGCCTGGATGTGATACTATTCAGCACGTCGAAGACTTTCAGAACGGAGCTAACAGACAACTGGACAGGTCCCAGCCTGACCATCAGATGGAACACATGGGGCACAGGTCAAGATAGCATTGCAAAGGACATGAAAACAAAACTGTGGAACCAGCACCCACAAAAGCCGGAACATTAGGAATTGAGGCCTAAACCAAGCCAGGCTGACTGTCTGTTACACAAAAATATCAACACTGTCTCAGGATCTGACCAAGATCCAGGGTCTCACAACACAATATTCAAAATATCTAGGATACAATCGAAAATAACTGGGTATATGAAGCGTGAGCTATTCCCTATCTCACATGGGAAAAGAATCTACGAATGAAAACACCAAGATGATGGTGATTTAAGAATAACCTGACCAAGACTTTAAAGCAGCTATTAAAAAATGCTTCAACAATCAATCAACACACACTCTTGAAACAAATGGAAAACCAGAAAGTCTCAAGAAAGCAAGAGAAGATATACACAAAAACCAGACAGAGATTTTTATCACTGAACGTACAATAACTGAAAATTTAAAAACTCAACTGGATGGGTTTAATAGAAAGGAGAGGCAAGAGAAAAGAATCAGTGGGCTTGAAAACAAATCAATAAAATATGCAATCAGACACGGTATAGCCAAACTGCTGACAACCGAAAATGAAGAAACAATCTTGAAAGCACAGAGAAACAACTTATTACCTGGGGGGAAAAACAATGTGAAGGACTACAGAGTTCTACTGAGAAACCATGGAGGCCAGAAGCAAATGGAACACTTTTAAATTGCTGAAAGGAAAGACCCATCAGACCAGAATTTTATATCCAACAAAAATATTACTCAGAAGGCAAAATCAAGACATTCTCAGAGGAAGGGAAACCATGAGAATTCATTGCCAAGAAACTTGCTACAAAAGCAATATTAAAAGACATTTTTCGAACAAACGGTATACAACGCCACAGGAAAACATGGAACGGCAGGGATGAAAGAGCAAAAGAAACTGTGAATATCTTAGTAAATACAACAGACTCTTCTCTTGAGTCTTTAAAATGTGTTTGATGGTTGACAGCAAAAAACACAACATTGTCCAGTAGGATTTTCAACAAGAGTAAATGTAAGATATCTGTAATAAATGGGGGGGAGGAGGTTAAGGGACCCATAAGGTAGTAACATTTCTATGTTAATTTTAAGTGGCAAAATATTAATTCTAAGCCGACTGTAAAAAGTATGTACATTATAATCCCTAGAGTAAGAGATTAGTCCATAATTATAGTGGGGTTCAACCATCCTAAAATCACAAAGAATACAAACCTGAAAAACACCACGAAGCTCTTGAATACAACTGACATTTATAGAACACTCCCCCCAACGACAGCAGAACGCACACTCTTTTCAAGTGTACGTGGAATAGTCACCAAAATAAACCATACCTAGATCATTAAAGAAACCTTAACAATTTTTTAAAAGTTGAAATTGTACAAAGTATGCTCTTTTGACTAGAACAGAATTAAATTAAAAAGCAATAACAGAGGGCTTCCCTGGTGGCGCAGTGGTTGAGAGTCCACCTGCCGATGCAGGGGACGCGGGTTCGTGCCCCGGTCTGGGAAGATCCCACATGCTGTGGAGCGGCTGGGCCCGTGAGCCATGGTCGCTGAGCCTGCGCTCCGCAACGGGAGAGGCCACAACAGTGAGAGGCCCGCGTACCGCCAAAAAAAAAGAAAAAGCAATAACAGAAAGACAACAGAAAAATCTCCAAATACATTTGCAAATAATTCACGGGTAAAAGAGAAAAGTCTCCAAAAAAATATATTCTTAACTGAAAATACAATATACCAAAATTTGTGGGATGCAGTTACAACAAAACTTAAGAAAATCTAAATGTCATTTTAAAAAAGAAGACAGATCTAAAATCAGTGACCTAAGCTTCCACCTAAATGTCAATAACAAGGCAAAATAAACCAAAAGTAAGCACAGACGTAAACATAAAAACCCAGAAATCAATGAAATTGAAAAGAGAAAAATCAACAGAGAAAATTCAATGAAACCAAAAGTTCGTTCCTTGAAAAGGTCGATCAAATTGATAAACCACTAGCCAGTCTTAGAGAGACAGAGAGAGAGCACTGCCACTATCAGGGGTTAGAAAGGAATTATATCAGACCCCAGATCCTGCAGGCATTTAAAGCATAAGGGAGCACTACGCACAACTCTACAAATACAACTGTCCTCATTCACAAATGACACCACTGTCTACCAAAAAGTCCCAAGGACCTATTGAAAAAACTGCTACCACTAGTAAGTGCTTCAGCAAGGTTACAGGATACAAGGCCAACACACAAAAATCAATCACATTTCTGTATACTAGCAATGCACAATTGAAAGCCAAAACATTTTAAAATATATCATTTACAATAATCTTCCTCCAAAAGATATAAATCTAACAAAACCTGCACAGGATCTATATGCTGAGAGCTAAAAAACTCTGATGAAAGAAATAAAAGACAGCCTAAATAAATCAAGAGATGTACCATATTCATGAATTAGAAGCCTCAATATAATAAAGCAAGCAATCCTAAAAAAACTGATCTGCAGACTTAATGCAATTCCAATCAATTCCAGCAGGATTTTTTTTTTTTTGGTAAATGCAAACAAACTGATTATAAAGTTTATATTGAAAGGCAAAGGAGCTAGAATAGCTAGAAATATTTTTGACAAAGAAGAATAAATTTGAAAGAATCACAATATCTATTTAGGGACTTACTGTAAATCTACAGTAACCAAAACAGTACAGTATTGGCAAAGGGCTAAAAATACAGATCAAAGGAATCCAGAAACAGATCCACATAAATACGGTCAATAAATTATGGAGCTATAAATCACATATCTTACAATTCACCCATTAAAAGTGTATAATTTAATCCTCTAGTACAGACACTCCCATTTACCACTGCAACAAAAAGAAAATACCTAGGAATAAACCTATCTAAGGAGACAAAAGATCTGTATGCAGAAAACTATAAGACACTGATGAAAAAAATTAAAGATGACACAAACAGATGGAGAGCTATACCATGTTCTTGGATTGGAAGAATCAACATAGTGAAAATGACTATACCATCCAAAGCAATCTACAGATTCAACGCAATCCCTATCAAAACACCAATGGAATTTTTCACAGAACTCGAACAAAAAAACTGCACAATTTGTATGGAAATACAAAAGACCTTGAATAGCCAAAGCAATCTTGAGAAAGAAAAACGGAGCTGGAGGAATCAGGATCCCAGACTTCAGACTATACTACAAAGCTACAGTAATCAAGACAGTATGGTACTGGCACAAAAAACAGAAATAGAGATCAATGGAACAGGTTAGAAAGCCCAGAGATACACCCATGCACATATGGTCACCTTATCTTTGATAAAGGAGGCAAGAGTATACAATGGAGAAAAGACAGCCTCTTCCAGCTGGGAAAACTGGACAGCTACATGTAAAAGAATGAAATTAGAACACTTCCTAACACCATACACAAAAATAAACTCAAAATGGATTAAAGACCTAAATGTAAGGCCAGACACTATAAAACTCTTAGAGGAAAACATAGGCAGAACACTCTACGACATAAATCACAGCAAGACCCTTTTTGACCCACCTCCTAGAGAAATGGAAATAAAAACAAAAATCAACAAATGGGACCTAACGAAACTTCAAAGCTTTTGCACAGCAAAGGAAACCATAAACAAGACCAAAAGACAACCCTCAGAATGGGAGAAAATATTTTCAAATGAAGCAACTGACAAAGGATTAATCTCCAAAATATACAAGCAACTCATGCAGTTCAATATCAAAAAAACAACAACCTAATCCAAAAATGAGCAGAAGAACTAAATAGACATTTCTCCAAAGAAGATATACAGATTGCCAACAAACACATGAAAAGATGCTCAACATCACTAATCATTAGAGAAATGAAAATCAAAACTACAATAAGGTATCACCTCACACCGGTCAGAATGGCCATCATCAAAAAATCTACAAACAATAAATGCTGGAGAGGGTATGGAGAAAAGGGAACCCTCTGCACTGTCGGTGGGAATGTAAATTGATACAGCCTCTATGGAGAACAGTATGCAGGTTTCCTTAAAAATTAAAAATAGAACTACCATATGACCCAGCAATCCCACTACTGGGCATATATCCTGAGAAAACAATAATTCAAAAAGAGTCATGTACTACAATGTTCACTGCAGCACTATTTACAATAGCCAGGACATGGAAGTGTCCATTGACAGATGAATGGCTAAAGAAGATGTGGCCCATATATACGATGGAATATTACTCAGCCATGAAAAGAAATGAAATTGAGTTATTTGTAGTGAGGTGGATGGACCTAGAGTCTGTCATAGAGAGCGAAGTAAGTCAGAAAGAGAAAACCAAATACTGTATGCTAACACATATAGGTGGAATCTAAAAGAAAAAAAGGTCCTGATGAACCTAGGGGCAGGACAGGAATAAAGATGGAGACGTAGAGAATGGACTTGAGGACACGGGGAGGGGGAAGGGTAAGCCGGGACAAAGTGAGAGAGTAACATTGACATATATACACTACCAAATGTAAAACAGATAGCTAGTGGGAAGCAGCCGCATAGCACAGGGAGATCTGCTCAGTGCTTTGCTACCACCTAGGGGGTGGGATAAGGAGGGTCAGAGGAAGAAGCAAGAGGGAGGGAATATGGGGATATACATACAGCTGATTCACTCTGTTATACAGCAGAAACTAACACAACACCGTAAAGCAATTATAGTCCAGTAAAGATGCTAAAGAAAAAAAAATGGTTAACGTGTAAATTTTGTTATGTATATTTTACCACAATTTTTAAAAAATAAAAGCTACCTCAGGAAGAAAAGTTCAAAGAGACACAAAAGATCAAGGCCAGAAAACAAAAGCAACTCAGGAAAAAAGTGACAGCAACAAGGATTACAAGTGGATACTGTATGTGGATATATCCACATATATTGGGTTGGCCAAAAGTTCATTTGGGTTTTTCCATAAGATGGTATGGCAAAAACGGAACGAAATTTTTGGCCAACCCAATGTATTCTATGTAGATATTGTGACACATTCAGGAAGTAGTTAGGACAGAAGAAGTGTGATTAGGCCAGTTACTTTGACCATATAATCCAAAGCAACAAAGGGAGAGTTATAGTGTCACTGTAAGTACGTTTCCTCAAATATTAAAACAAACACTGTACAGTTATTCTGAATTAAAAAAAAATTACCACTGGAACATCATTTATTTAGAGCTTTAAGCTGACAGAAGCAGCAGAGACCATTTAACCAAAGTTATGAATTAGGCTTTAGTTTATTTTGAACATTTTAGGACATCTTTGGGGGAGTTTTAAGGAAAATGGGTTTTCCCACATAAGCCATTATTGCTCATAAGTAGGTGAAAATGTATTTGCATTTCCCAGGAGTATGTTTTAATTTTACACATCTTCCCTTCTGTAGCAGACCCAGGCTCAGCCCAGTATCCTTGTATATACTATATAAATAGCTGTAAATACAATGTAAATAGTTGCTGGAGCACGGCAAATTCAAGTTTTGCTTTTTGGAACTTTCTGGAATCTTTCCCCTGAATATTTTCAGCCCATGGTTGGTTGAATTCATAAATACAGACAGCTGACTGTACCTAGTTATTTCTGACTTTACCATTATGTGCTCATTGACCCTTGTACTAGTAGTTAATCCTAGATTATTTACTCATTTATAAAATGGAAAAACTCTTTTCCTCTTCCCCCATCAAAGAAATCCTTTCAGGATTTAGATCTATTTAAAGTTAGTTAAATAGATCTAAATTAGCAGACGTAAGCTATTATATACAGAATGGATAAACAACAAGGTCCTACTGTATAGCACAGAGAACTATATTCAATATCCTATGATAAACCATAATGGAAAAGAATATTAACAAAAGGTAAATAAATATATGTATAACTGAATCACTTTACTGTACAGCAGAAATTAACACAACAGTGGGAACAGCTATACTTCAATTAAGAAAACATTAAGTTAATTAAGCTTATTATGGTTTACCAATTACCTGGAAGTCAATTACTATCAAAATTACACACTGATTTCTCTGGCTCTTACTTGTAGTATAATGAGAGACGCAGGACCATCATTGGGAACTTACATTCTGCAGATGAGAACATAAAACGTGTACAAAACTGCTTAGAAAAACAATTTTCCATTATCTTAAAAGCTGGCTATGCACATACTCTAAGAACTGGTCACTTTGGCCCCAGGGGCACGCATGTGCCCTGGAGAGACACAGGCCTAGAAGAGACACGTAGACAAGTGTTCAAGGCAGCACTGTACACAACAGTAGTAGACGAAATGCAATCCAGTGTCCAGCAACAGAAGAACGCGTAACTGTGGTGTCATCACACAACGGAAGGTAACACAACGGGGAAAATGCGCAAGTGTAAGAAAGGACACGCATGGATGATTCTTAGAAACCTGCTAAGTGAAGAAGTTACAGAAGGCTTCTTACAGTAAAGTAACGTTTCTATAAAGCTCAAAAGCAGGAAAATGAGACAATACATTGCTGAGGAGCATCGATGTATGTGGGAAAACCATTTTTTAAGTGCATGGAAGTGATACAGATAAAAGTCAAAATAAGGAGGCAAAAGGCAAGGATTGAGGAGTCATAGGTAAATTCCTTCTTAGCAACAAATGCCGTGGTGGTGCGTTCGTGGGTGTTTATTCAATTATTTTGCATCATAATTACATATAACCATCACACGTTCTTGTGTGTATCAAATATAACAATTTTCCAAAAGGTACCCGTAACCCAGTCCTGCACTTGAAGGCACTGAGTCTAGTGCTTTCAACAGTCAAGACATGTCAAATGAACCCAAATTTATGCCCTTAAAGGAGTTAAAAGTCTTATAAAAAGTTACTGTTACGTGTACAGCATTCGGTTCTGCTACCATTACCAAAAATACCAGAACTTGGAAACAAGCTTTAATATTTCACAAGCCTATATTAAAACCTAAACTTTCATATTATCCTCAGGTTTAACCTAATACCAATGCTTCTCTAGGATACTCTTTTCTAAATAGAAAATTTCTAAAATTCCAAATGAAACTGGTCAGAAAGATTGGGAATCAAGGCTTACCCATCGATATTCTCATATCTGATGTCCATGGGTTTTCAACTACTGTTTTACATAAATCTTAGTTTAAGGAACGAAGAAAGTGCTCAATGCTTCCATCTACCACCACTGTACTTCCTGGATGAAGTCTTTTCTACTTAGAGGTGCTGAGGGATGAACATATTTCAAAACAAATAATTATAAAATTATTGCTATTCTCATGCTTTACTTTCTGCAACATCCAGCAGCACAGTGGCAATTAGGAATGGATCTTGGCTTAAAACGTATGAACTAGGGATCATTTTCAGTAGTCTGGAAATCAATGAGAGCCCATTGGGGAAAAAAAAAAAAAGCAAAAGCAAATGAAATCACATTCTAAAATCAACAGTGAGCAACAAATGTAAACATGAAAATGTCAGCTCGGTGAGGGCAGTCTGCTACTTTGCCTCTGCATCCCCAGCACCAGCAGGAGCTACTCAGTAAATATCTGGTGAATGCACGAAGTTAAAAGGTCAGGAATTTCCTCTCATTCTGAGTACCAACGATATATCCAGCAAAACACCAACAGAAACCAATGATCCTCACCATCTTGGGTACCGGAACCTTTCAACAAGCAAGTGTGCAGTAACTTCAACAGCAACTGCAGGCATCTGTCAGTTTTCAGCAAGGGCATGTAGGCATTTGTACCAAACTTCACAAGGGCATCCAGGAGAGGATCTAAGAATATCCTTAATACATTCTGTGTCCTCCGCTTTTCACTAGACATTAAAAGACACGCCCAAATCAAGCATTTCAAAAGCATAAAGAAACTGTTTTCCATCTACAGTCGTGGAACTGGTTAGCTAATGCTTCCATTGGACAGAATTACTATTAGGGATGATCCAAACACCTAGAACCTGTTAGGATGGACCTTTCTGTGTGTGCTTTTTCAGTGAGTTCAGCGAGTCACTGGAGAAGAAAGCACAGGGAGCAACACAACTCTGTGCTCGACTCGGGGCACAGTATGAATGAAATCCTATATCCAATTTACTGGCAAATTAAAATGCTGAGACCTCGCTTCCATATTTCAAAAAAACCAAAAAACAAAACAAATCCATGCCAGCCAAGGAAATGAGACATGTTAACGAAAATATATATAAAGCACTAAAGATTTGTGAAAAACTGTTGTCACTAACTTTAGTACTAAAACTTTGTCTAGAAAAGAGATTTGACGTTAATCAATAATCAAATTAATTGCATTATCATGCAAATACGTACACTACCTAATGAAGCTGCTTACTGCAACAATTATAATCTGGTGACACGTTTCTCACGTTTCTCAAAATACAAATGAGATTGTTTTATCTTTATTACCTTTTAAAAAAATAACACATTTTACAAAAGGGTAAAATCCAGTAAATGTCTTTACCTAATCTTATGCTAGGACCTTACAACCCATTCTTCTAATATTCTTATACAAGACCTGTGATTCGTGTATACAGGTTTTTTTTTTTTTTTGACCTTCTCTAGTTTAAACCTCTAATCCTATGAACTTATTGTTAATTTTAAACATTTTTAAAGTATACTGCCAATGTTCTAGTTCCTTCCTTGAATACACTGTGATCAATTCCATACCCATCATTGAAAAGTCTGAATATGTACCATAAATCTGATTAGCCTTTTTTAAAGAAAGTTTTCTTTTCAAGTTTAGAAACACTTACCTATACTGACTCTTCATTCCTTCCACATCTATGGCCAGCAAGACCATCACAGCAACAAGCTTGGCTTCAAGCCAATCAGGCATACAGCAGTCTTCTCCTCCTTAAATAACAATAGTTAAGGTTTGCAAAGCATTATCAAAATCCTTCCAGGATGATGTTTCAAAAATAACACAGCTAAATGATTATGTTTTATCCATATTAGAGAAACACAGCTGAGAAGAAATACAGTAGAACACCCCACAGCGTGGCTCACTGTTACACACTTAACTGTGAACACAAAGACATCTCTGCATGCGGACTACGTGCCATGCACTGGCCTCAGTGCTGCAGACACAATGGTTCCTGTCCTCACAATACTTACAGTGCAGGAGAAAAGAGCACTCATCAAAGAATATGCAGAGAAATGTAAAATGATAACTGTAGCGAGTGCTCTAAATGGTGCAAGTAGAGTGTATACTGGGAAGTAAGACAAAGTCACTCTGAAGCAATGACAGTTGAGCTGGGTATAAAAAGCTGGGAAAGAATGAGGTAGGTGAAGGGAGACATGACCTTTCCAGGCGGAAGGAAGTACATGTCAAGGGCCTCCAGCAGGGGAGAGCACACCATAGTCCAGGAAAGGGCTGAGGTAAACAATAGGAGGGAGCACCAAAGATGAGGTTACAGGACCAGGCGGGAGAGACCAGGGACTTCGTAGGCATGTAATGGGTTTCTGTTTTCATCCCAAAGGCAAGAGAAAGACACTAAAGGTCAACGTGAATGTGTATAAAGAAGTGGAGGAGACATCTGTTAGATCAAAGTTTGTATTTTAAAAAGATTTCTCTAGGTACAATGTGGAAAAGAGATTTTTAGAGGAAGCAAGAGTAGATGCAAGGTGACCGGTTAAGAGGCAATTCTGGCACCTCAGTTGAGAGGTGAGAGTTCCCTGAAATGGAACCAGAAAGGGGATGGACTGGATACAGACACAAAGGCTTTGCTTCTTAGAACTGTGTTCAAACCCCAGTCCTACTGTTTGTTAGCTGTGGGAGTCTGGGACAGACGAATGTTCTCTCCGAAAGCTTAGGTCATCTTCTATGAAATCAAACTAAATAAACCTATGACTTTCCTTGGGTTTATTATAAAAATTAAATAATATATGCAGAGTTCCTAGAACAACTTTTGGAAGACAGAACTTGGTTAAGTGATAAAATTATTTTCCTATCACTGAAAGCCAGTTAAAGTAAAATAAATCATAGATAGAACATTTCATTTTCATTCTATTGTAAGATAATACTCTTCATCTCAACTCCCAAGAAAAATTAGTTAAGGGATCTAGTTTTCCAGCCCAGCAGTTCAGATACTTAAAACATATTTTTAAATATTCTAATAAATTTGGGGAGTAATTTAATATATTTTGATACAAATTAGAATAGTACAGAAGACAGACAATACTAAAAACATACTTGTATGGAGGGCAACTTAGTTTAAAAATGCAACAAAAGGATAAACTTTATTCTTTAAAATGTTATAAATATCATTTAGTTATCAGTAAGAAATCTGTATTTTTTAGAAAATCTAAAAGTTGGTGCTCTCCAAAATAGGTTAAGTTTATAGGTGTTTATAAAAGTGAATTATTGAAACTTGTTCTCTGAAACATTTTTACTCACATTAGCTTCATATCCCACATTTACATATAAAAACTCATTAATGAAGACTAAAATGAAATCAAATACCAATTCAGTATTCAGTTGCCTATAATTTCTAGCAATCACATAATCAGATATTTTTTGACCTTGTAGGAGGCAGGGGTCAGGTAGGGGTGCTATTTGAGAATGAAATGTTTCCAATCACAATGCCACTTTTTGAAGTCCTAAACAATTTTTCACTTTGGATACTGAAAGGGAAGGTTATAAATCAGAAGTTTAGTGGATTTTTAATGATTTCTGATTTCAAGGAGAGCCACAGGACCAGGCTGGTAACATTAGAGTGCCTGACCCAGTGGAGGACACTCCTGCAGAGATTTCTGCCAAGTCCTCTACCACCACACTAGGGAAATCCAGGCTACGGAACAGTGGGTCGCAAACCTCAGCATGTATTAGAGGTCCCCCAGAGGGTGAGCCCTACACGCAGAGTTTCTGATTCAGCAGGTGTGGGATAGAGTTTGAGAATTCACATTTCTAAAATGTTTCCAGGTGATGCTGCCTGTCTGGAAATCCTTCTCGGAGAACGACTGGCAGAGAATCCTTTATACACTCTCCCCCCTTTATCTCTCTGAGGCTAGAAAAGTGAAAGTAAGCAACAATGGTCTTAACGAAACAAAAGGTCACTGGCTATCTTCAATCACCTTAATTTACCCCTAAATTATCACTCAAATCTTGCTACTACGAATTCTAAAAACTGAGTGTAATTCTAGAAAATGCAAAGTAATCTATAGTGTCAGAAAGCATACCAGGGTTGGTCTGGGGATGGAGAGGGACAGGTAGAAGTGGGAGACAGGGATTATAATACAAAGAGGTGTGAAAACATTTCGGGGGTGGGGGGTGATGGATGTATTCATTATCTTGTTATCCTGATGGTTTCGTGAGCATACACAGAGGTCAAACCCATTACACTGCATAGTTTAAATATGTGCAGTTTAATGTATGCCAATCATACCTCAATAAAGCTGTTTCTAAAATTTGTTACACAGCTGCAGTATACTACTTTGGGATTATTACATATCTTCAGCTTGGTTACATTTTAAGTAGGCACATCATTTAACTACAAAATCTTTACTCAAAATATCCTTTCTGATGGACTCTCTAATTTAAGTATAAATTTCTTCAAATATATTTCACTTTTTGGTTGATCTTAACATTTCCAAGTTTTGACAAGCTTTTACTGCTGCTTCCAAACTATATCTCACTTTCTCTATTTCAGAAAGCCTTCTCTGAAAGCTCTCCAACATTTCTGCTTGTTGATGATGCTGGTTTTGTGTGGTTTTAGTTGTTGTTGCTTTGTTTTGCTATATATCACATATATGGTATGGTACATATATATCTACCTAACATGTATCCATCCTTATCTCTTAACCATTCCTACCTGGGGTCCATGCTATAGACAGAAACAGATGGATGCCTACCTACTTTCAGTTCCCTGGATGCAAGTTCATCCAAGCCTTGCAGGATACACCTTCTCCCTTTCCACCTTAATTTCTATTCACTCGTTAGCTGTCA
Source organism: Stenella coeruleoalba (assembly GCF_951394435.1). Classification (NCBI taxonomy): domain Eukaryota; kingdom Metazoa; phylum Chordata; class Mammalia; order Artiodactyla; family Delphinidae; genus Stenella; species Stenella coeruleoalba. The sequence goes on along the minus strand of NC_137162.1, from coordinate 79,255,738 downwards.
CCTCATCTGGTGACCTCTCCTGACCCCCACAGGTCTACCTGTTCTGGATCAGTATTGCTCACCCGGGTTCCCCATCCCAGTGCTTATGGCTTTCAGGGCATTGCGCTAAGATTATCTGCTTACTTATCAACTCCCTTGCTAGACCATGCTCTCTCTGAGGGTGGGAGACATACCTTTTATCTCTGTAACTCCAGTGTCTGGCACTTAGAACTAACATTTGATATATGGTTGCTGAATAATTAGTGTAAAATCTATCTGTACTGACCATGTCAAACCCAAAGAAAAAAGCTACTTCAGGTGTAGAATCTGATTAAAAACATTTGAGCTAATGAGTCTTTATATAAAAACAAATTTGAATGTTATATGTATTTTATGCTCAAAAACTCATTAAATAATGTTTGCTTTGGAATTTATTACCTTGTTCTGAAAACTGGCCAGTAATTGATAACTAAACTAAAATTTTATAAAGGCACTTAGCCAAGGGCATTAAGAGTCAAAAATATCACACACACACACACACACACACACACACACCTCCTTTGCACTTGAGATCAATTTTTTAAAAACTTAAAATAGCATATTATATAAATAGTATAGTTTAAGTTCTAGAAATGTTAAGGAAGAAACTCTAAAAATCTTATTTTATCCAATTTTGAATTATTTAATCAGACTTTATGCTGTTATGCACTGAATTATAAGACAAGTTCTATAGATACTTCAGGGAGTTGAATCTATGTTTACTCTAGTAGGGACTAAAATTTATTTACTTTTTTAGGCCTTAGAAAAGGATCTCACAAGTAACAGTACAGAAAATTTACTAGACAACAGAGAGAATAAAACATAAAAGAGAAATGTTCTAAGAAGAACAAACAGATAAACTCATGTATTTTGGAAGGATAATTATCTAATCATTTAAGACCTATTCCATGATCAGATTAGAGAAATCGGGAGATGAAAATGACTTGGTCTGAGACAAAGCTAGGAAATTTAAGACACGTTAAATTCAAAGGTGCAATTTACCCCAATTATCACTAATGACTTTTAATGATGAGGAAGCATCAGAAAGCAGTCTTAACACATTTCCCTAAAGAGGAAGCAAAATTGATCTTTGCTAAGTATCTGGTAAAAAGAAGAAACTAACAAACATAATTTTTCTCTAAAATTACTTTTCATAATCAGTTCACACTAAATGTAATGCTTTGAAAACAAACAAAAGATGAACAGATTTATCTACAAATATTTCCACTACCGAGGCTTCAAAAACACATCTGCAGATCGAGCCAACAAAGATTCAGTACTTGTAGAATAAATTAATAAATGTATTTGTGTCCGAGTCCTACCCAGGTAACTTCTTAAAACATTTAAAATGTTTAAAATCTCAAGTTCTAGAACAAATAAAGTACAAGTTACGAAACAGTATTTTTACATTCTGTTTATTCACATTATTTGGCTGAAATACAAGCCTGGCATCCATAAATTGGCATATATTTGGTTAAGCCTGAATCTCGATCTGAAAAACTACTAAAAAGCTCTTTGAAAATGTTTTGGATATATCAGTCCATAAAAATGATTTCAGACTTACCTTCCCAGGCAGGTGACTTAATATACTCTTGGACTAGGTTCTTTACATAAGCATTTAAAGAGGATGTCTCGTGAAGTCCAATGGAGCTACAAGTTAAGGGTCGCCTAAAACAGCTTTCATTAACACGCAGCCAATCACAGAGCTAGAAAAGAAAAGTTATTACTTATTTTAAAAGCTAAACTGAACAAAGGGTTTCTAACTTCCCTAAGCCAATTTTCTTTCCTCCACAATAAACTGAATTTAAATGACTGAACACAACAAAGTAACAGAACATTTATTGTCATGATTGAGTTCCGCAGATAGCTCAGACAGAAAAGTGTTCGTATGTATGCGTGTATACACACATACGTGTGTGTGTGTGTGTGTGTGTGTGTGTTTTCTAACCTCTTCAAAGAACTTATAAACTTCATTAACAGGCAAGAATTTTTAAAGCACCTAATATAAAATGCACACTTTGATAAGGTGTTCTAACGAACATCTCTACGAAAAATAACTCATTATGCAAAACAAATCAGTCTTAAATTAAAATTTATTCCAGCTTCATATACTAAAACAAGGATTTATTTATGAGGGAACATAGAATTTGAGATATAAGTTATAATGAAAGTTCCTACCCTTCTTGCAAGTTTATTTTCTATGATATGTGCATTTTAAAATACAGTTGATGCAAATGTAAGGCCAGGACTTCCCTGGTGGTGCAAGGGTTAAGAATCCACCTGCCAATGCAGGGGACACGGGTTCAATCCCTGGTCTGGGAAGATCCCACATGCTGCAGAGCAACTAAGCCTGTGTGCCACAACTACTGAGCCTGCACTCTGCAGCCTGCAAACCACAACCAGTGAAGCCCGGGCACCTAGAGCCCATGATCTGCAACAAGAGAAGCCACCACAGTGAGAAGCCCACGCACCACAACAAAGAGGAGCTCCCTCTTGACGCAACTAGAGAAAGCCCACGAGCAGCAACAAAGATCCAACACAACCAAAAACAAACAAACAAAAAGTTAGGTTTAAAAAAAAACCCCCCACACACAAATGTAAGGCCAGACACTGTAAAACTCTTAGAGGAAAACACAGGCAGAACACTCTATGACATACATCGAAGCAAGATCCTTTTTGACCCACCTCCTAGAGAAATGGAAATAAAAACAAAAATAAACAAATGGGACCAAATGAAACTTAAAAGCTTTTGCACAGCAAAGGAAACCATAAACAAGATGAAAAGGCAACTCAGAATAGAAAATATTTGCAAACAAATCAACGGATAAAGGATTAATCTCCAAATTATACAAGCAGCTCATGCAGCTCAATATCAGAAAAACAAACAACCCAATCCAAAAATGGGCAGAAGACCTTAACAGACATTTCTCCAAAGAAGATATACAGACTGCCAACAAACACATGAAAGGATGCTCAACATCACTAATCATTAGAGAAATGCAAATCAAAACTACAATGAGGTATCACCTCACACCCGTGAGAATGGCCATCATCAAAAAATCTACAAACAATAAATGCTGGAGAGGGTGTGGAGAAAAGGGAACACTCTTGCACTGCTGGTGGGAATGTAAATTGATACAGCCACTATGGAGAACAGTGTGCAGCTTCCTTAAAAATAGAACTACCATATGACCCAGCAATCCCACTACTGGGCATATACCCTGAGAAAACCATAATTCAAAGAGTCATGTACCACCATGTTCATTGCAGCACTATATACAATAGCCAGGACATGGAAGCAACCTAAGTGTCCATGGAGAGATGAATGGATAAAGAAGATGTGGCACGTATATACAATGGAATATTACTCAGCCATAAAAAGAAACGAAATTGAGTTATTTGTGGTGAGGTGGATGGACCCAGGGTCCGTCACAGAGAGTGAAGGAAGTCAGAAAGAGAAAAACAAATACCGTATGCTAACACATATATATGGAATCTAAAAAAAATGGTTCTGATGAACCTAGGGGCAGGACAGGAATAAAGATGCAGATGTAGAGAATGGACTCGAGGACACGGGGAGGGGGAAGGGTAAGCTGGGACGAAGTGAGAGAGTAGCATTGACATATATACACCACCAAATGTAAAATAGATAGCTAGTGGGAAGCAGCCGCATAGCACAGGGAGATCTGCTCAGTGCCTTGTGACCACCTAGAGGGGTGGGATAGGGAGGGTGGGAAGGAGATGCAAGAAGGAGGGTATATACGTATGCATACAGCTGATTCACTTTGTTATACAGCAGAAACTAACACAACATTGTAATGCAATTATACTCCGATAAAGATGTTAAAAAAAAAATACAGTTGATCCTTAACGACACGGGTTTACACTGTGCAGGTCCACTTACATGTGGATTTTTTCAGTAGTAAATACTATGATACTTCATGATCCATGGTTGTACGCATCCTCAGACGAAGGGCAGTTTCTTAAGAAACCAAACATACTCTTGCCATAAAATCCAGCAACTGTGTTCCTCGGTATTTACTCTAATCAGCTGAAAAGTTATGTCCACACACAAACCTGTGATGTAAATGTTTATACCAACTTTACTCATAACTGCCAGGACTGAAAAGCAAACAAGATGTCCTTCAGTTGGTGAATGGATAAACAACGGCACACCCAGACAAAGGAATATTATTCAGTGCGAAAAAGAGACGTGCTACCAAGCCATGAAAAGACATGGAGGAACCTCAAAGGCATATTATAGCTTATTGGAAGAAGCCAATCTGAAAAGGCTTCGCAACGTATGATTCCAACTGCAGGACGTTCTGGAAACTATGAAGGCAGTGAAATACCTGGGGCTGCCAGGGGTTTGGGGGAGCAAGAGAAGACAGGAATTACTGGGTGAATTGGGGATTTTTCCAGCCGGGAAACTATTCTGTGTGATACTGCAATGGTGGATACATGCCAAAGCCCACAGAATGTACGGCACAAAGAGTGAACCCTAATGTAAATTATGAACAGTAGTTAATAATAATGTATCCGTATTGGCTCATCAATTGTAACAATGTACCATGTTTAATGCAAGATGCTAATAATAACAGCCACAGGTGTTGGATGCAGAGGGTACCCAGCGGGTATATGGGAACTCTCTGTACTTTCTGTTCATTTTTTTTCTGTAAACTTAAACCAAGCAGCTATCTGATCAAACCAAGGGGAAAAGACAATAGTAGCCGTAGATATTTACACTTAGCATGGGCCAAGCACAGTCTGAAACATGTTTACATGCATTTTTTCATTTAAACCTCACAGCTCACACCAGATATCAAAGTAAGTTCCAGGTGGATTAACCACCATTTACAAACTATACATATCGATCCAATGAATAGACCTGATTTGGGTACTTGAATAAAACTGACTATTTGAACAAACAAAATGCAAAAAACAAACAGAAAAACACATTTATTGAACATCTGGATAAATTAAACACCGAATATTTGAATCAAGAAATTAATAACATTTTTAGGCGTGATAAGGGCATATTTCTTAGCAGTATCTTCATCTTTTAGTAGTACATATTTCTACATGAAATAAGATGTGAAGCAAAAGTCCAACAAAAGGAACTGATTAAATAAATTCTAAAATATTTAATCAACCAAATTTTTAAATATCCCATATTGGGGAACTATTTAGCCGACATGCTATATAATATTCAAATGTAGGTAAAGATGAAAAATAAAATTCAAAACAGTATAATCTTAATTTGTTTAGGAATATCATATGTATTAATATATCATTTAAAATATACATATACACACATATATATATATATATATATATAGTGAAAAAGCAAGAGTGAGAATAAATATATCCGAAAAATTAAGAGTTAAACCAAAAAATATGGATTTGATGGTTGGCATTACAGGTGATTTTTACTTGCTTTCCATGGTTCTGTATTTTTCAGATTCCACATAATTGGATGTATTCCACATAAACAGATGTATTAGGCCAAGAAAATAAAACAAAACTCGAATTTTCAAAGGCTCGAATTAGCCCCTTCCTCATTCCCTCTGCCATTACCTTACTCTATGCCCTCATTATTTTAACATAATCCAAGCTGATTTCTCTTGTTTCTCTCCAGGTGTACCTAGCTGGAATTTCTTTCTAAAGGAAATAATCACATCTCTAGCCTCAGTGATCTCTTAGGCACTGGAGAAATACAAAATTTAAAACAAAAAAAGGTTCCTGTCCTCAAAAAATATATATCCTACGGGCTTCCCTGGTGGCGCAGTGGTTGAGAGTCCACCTGCCGATGCAGGGGACGCAGGTTCGTGCCCCGGTCCGGGAAGATCCCACGTGCCGCAGAGCGGCTTGGCCCGTGAGCCATGGCAGCTGAGCCTGCGCGTCCAGAGCCTGTGCTCCGCAACGGGAGAGGCCACAACAGTGAGAGGTCCGCGTACCGCAAAAAAATAAAATAAAAATAAAAATATATATATATATAAACTAGAGAGGACACAGATTAGGATTCTGGGTAAGAGCTAACCGCAGTATGGATTGAGTCCCATAGTTTAAAATAAAAAGGAGGAGGACACGGACGACTGAAGAACCCGCAGAGAAGGGCAGCCCATGAGACCACAGCAGGACCTCAGGGCGCTGCACACGGGGTGAGCAGAGAGTGCTCAGTGAGAAAGCAGTCATCGCAGGGGAAGGTCTCCACGAGCAGCGGCTGAAGAAGAAGGCAAGACACTTATGGTTTCACGGTGAACGAGATGCAAAAAGTCAGGAAGAATTATGGATTACCTACACGCCAGGCTGGGGAGCCTGAGTAGATGAAAGTGACAAGAACCGACAGAAGACGACAAAGAGGAGGTTTGTGTTACTGGCTTTGAGTCTAACGTCATCATCACTCCCAGGACATCTCATCTGGAATCGGGATCTGCCCACTAACACTGCCCCCCCAAACTGGTCCTTCTCTATTCCAGATACTTCCTGCCCCCGTTTCTCCACAGGAACCTCAGCAGCGTTACTGGTTACATCCACTCAAAGCAAATAAACAAGTTTTAAAAACCCCTGGTGACAGATAGCAAAGCAATCATATTTTACATAAAAGGCTAGTAACGAATTCAATTAGATAACAATTTTGCACAAAGTTTTCAAAGACCTTATCGTTAAATTATTTTCAGGCTCACCTCTGTCCACAATGAAGTTCCTCGTCCGAAGGACTCCTCTTGTCTCAGTGACATGACAAAAGATGATACATCAGAGAGGGACACTTTCTCCTGGGGGGGCGGGCAGGGCAGTTTTAAAAAATTACTCATTTAAAAATGTTTGAATCAAACATCACTGAATCAAAATCACTGCAAAAGCAGTCTAGCAGACCACTTATGGTAGAATACTATTAGGTAAATCGAAAGCTAGTTTTTAAAAAGAAAACATTATTCAACTTTTAACAGGAAGACACTGACTACAAACATGCAATTATATGCAATTATCTACGACCATTATAGAAAATGAAAGATCACTTCACAAATCTAGTTTCCTTAAAATTGAGGTTGCTATCTTAGAGGTAACACAGTCACAGATCTAAAAGCAAAAACAGAAACAGCCTATAAGAAATTCCTTAGTACTTAAAAGTGAATCTGACTTTTCAACGCTGCAAAAAACGACCCCGCCTTAAGAAAACCACCCGGGTCTTTTCATTCCCTGAAGGTTGCGCATCTTCAATTAAGATAACTTGCTCTAAGCCGGGGGTCAGCAAAATCCCTCACAGCCTGTTTTGTAATTAAAGTTTTACTGGAACACAGCCATGCCCATTTATTTATAAATGGTCTATGGCTGCTCTTGAGTAGTTGTGACAGAGACCGTATGACTCAAAAAGCCTAAAATATATACTAATCCAGCCCTTCACAAAAATGTTTGCTGACCCCTGTTCTCAGCAGTAGTGTTACTGGAGCTCTGTGAAAAACAGAGAATAAAGGTTTTCCTTGAATGTCAATTTCCTGGAAGACGTGCATAAAAAATACAGAGGAAACCAGGTGAAAGCTTCCAAGAGTCCTCTCCCGGTACGGTCACCCAGCTACCCCACCGACGTGTAAAATGCCTACCAGGGGAGCTCCTTAGAGATCCAGCACCCAGGGTTTTTACTGGAAGCTGGTCACACAGACACCCCCTGCATCGCACCTACAATTCCAGAACCCGGGAAGGAAAGCAGGTGTTCAGTAGAGACCACACTGTTTGTATGAGTACTGCAGGCACAGTAGGAAGGATGGTGGGAACCCTCCTGAAATCCAAGTTCCCAGGTGCCAGCCAAGGGCCAACCTTATAAGCAGGGCTTTCTAACGACAACATCACAGGCCTGCTGTGTTAACTCTTTTATGAACATCCGCTCACTAAGAAAGACTAGGAAACTGGAGTTAACATTAGGAAGAAAGATAAACTCACCACGTCTACCAGATTCATGGCCGTCTGAAGGAGATAGCACTGCGCTGCCCCTCGCAGCAGGATCTGATGTGTGATCATGGTGCACTGAAGAACGTCCCTGACATCGGAGAAAACACATGCACTTCCATTGTCTCAGGACAATTCTGAGAGTTTGTAGTAACTGACAACTTGATTTAATATATCTACACTTTCTAACGCAGACAGTCACTGCCAGGAGAATTTCAAAGCTAGTAAATAATTAAGGCCTCTAGTGGAGCTCAATTTTAATATGAAACAGATCTCCTTTTAAAAACAACAACATAAGGACTTCCCTGGTGGCGCAGGGGTTAAGAATCCGCCTGCCAATGCAGGGGACATGGGTTCAATCCCTGGTCCGGCAAGATCCCACATGCCATGGAGCAACTAAGACCGTGCGCCACAACTACTGAGCCTGCGTGCCACAACTACTGAAGCTCGCGTGCCTAGAGTCCACGCGCCGCAGCAAGAGAAGCCACCGCAATGAGAAGCCCATGCACCGCAAAAAAGAATAGCCTCTGCTCGCCGCAACTAGAGAAAGCCCGCGCACAGCAATGAAGACCTAACGCAGCCAAAAATAAATTTATTAAAAAACAAAAGACAATTTCAAAGTAAGAATTTTACACTTTTTTGAAATACTTTGTAATCAACATTAATATTTGTTATTTTATCTCTAGTTTCCTACATATCAATGTAATAAAAACAACTTACTGGCCTTATTTTTAAAGTGACCATAATCCAACAGTATTTATTATGGCATATATTTAAATTAGTAATTCATAAAACAAAATAAGTTCAACTATATGAATAGATTTTTTTAATTTACTTTTTTATTATATAAAATTAAGAGCAAAAAAGCCTGATGCCAATATTAACTAAAACCACTCACTAGGGATTAAAGCAGAAGGAAAAACAAAATTTACTAACGGAAAGGTACGACAAATAACCGTATGTGAACATACTCAGAGTACATTACCTCAGGGCGAGAAGCCCTTCTATACCCAGGGCTTTACATCTTGGGATATTTGCCAAAGCCTTAGATAGAAACAAAATGGGAATAGCACACCAATGTCGGCTCGTCATCTTCTGAATAAACTTTAACAGGAAACTACCTGAAAGAAAAAGTTTTAAGACATCATTGTTGCCAACAAGCACATGATAAGATGCTCAACGTCATCAGACTTTATGTAGGGAAATGCAAATCAAAAACCATAATGAGATACAACTTCACACCCATTAGGATGGCTACCGTCAAAAGGACAGACAATAACAAGTGTTAACCAGGATGTGGAGACATGAACGCTCAGACATTCTTGGTGGAAATGTAAAATGGTACAGCCAGTGTGGAAAAGAGTTTGGTGGCTCCTTTAAAAGTTAAACACAGGGCTTCCCTGGTGGTGCAGTGGTTGAGAGTCCGCCTGCCTATGCAGGGGACACGGGTTCGAGCCCCGGTCCGGGAGGATCCCACATGCCGCAGAGCGGTTGGGCCCGCGAGCCATGGCCGCTGAGCCTGCGCATCGGAGCCTGTGCTCCACAACGGGAGAGGCCACAACAGTGAAAGGCCCGCGTATCGCAAAAAAAAAAAAAAAAAAAAGTTAAACACAGAGTTACTATTTGACCTAATAATTCTACTCCTAGGTATATAATTAAGAGAAGTGAAAGATTACATTCATATAAAAACCTGTATGTGAATATTCATAGGAGTTATTCATAATAGTTAAAAGTGGAAACAATCTAAACATCTATCAACTGATGAATGGATAAACAGAATGTGAAGTATCAACACAGTGGAATATTATTCAGCTACAGAAAGGAATGGAATATTGATAAATGTTACAACATAGGTGAATCTCAAAAACATTATGCTAAGCAAAAGAAGCCAGACATAAAATAAAAGGCCACGTATTATATGATTCCATTTATATGAAATGTTTAGAATAGGCAAATCTAGAGAGACAGAAAGTAAATTAGTGGCTGACAGGAGCCAGGGGAAAGGAAAATGAGACTTGATTACTTATAGGCAAGGAGTTTCTTTTGGGGATGAGGAAAATATTCTGGAATTAGTGGTGATAGTTGTATAACTTTGTGACTATACTAAAAACCACTGAACTGAACAATTTAAAAGGGTGAATTTTATGGTGTGTGAATTATATCTCAATAAAGCTGTTGGGAACAAAAAAAAATCAATGTCATTTCAATTTCATTCCTTTTTAGTAAGGTAAGTATTCTAGTGCATTGTAGAAATTCTGATAACCATGTAGCTATATATTTAATAGTTAAGGTAAAAGATAAATTTTTTACTGTTGGAAACCATTCATCTGTTGGAGATATTAAAGAAACACAGGATAAGAAGTACCAATGGTAGCTGGCCTCTGGTATCTGCAAACAGTGATATCAGATCTTTCTCACAGGTTATTTTGTACCTACCCTGGATCTAATCACTGTAATTAATTTAAGTATTTTGAGATACAAAGGATGGTGCTCTATCCTGCTTTCTCTGCTAATATGTGACATCTTAAGGATCTTCAAGTCACAGTAGTTAATAAAAATGTCTGTTTCCGGAGATCATCACTTACAATGACTTTTGAGAAATCCCTGGACACTCCTGAAAGGGTATTACCCGTATTTTATATCTCCCAAAGTGCCTAGCTCAGAACTAGATACGCTTAGGATATTGTTGACAGAAAAAACTACAAAGTAAAAACTGTAAATAAACATTCTACCTGCCCTCCCTCCTGTTGGACTAATTAAGTTCCCATCTTCTGCCTCACAGCTCTCTCATGACACAAGGACGATGGCAACAGCCAAGCCTCTATTGCTTATTCACTCACTACACTGACAGGGTCACACGGCCACAAACTCTAGGTGCTCAAACTCTAGGGGGCACTGATCACCGTCACGTCACTCACACCGTGCTGTGGACATGAGATGTGCCAACGTGGTCGGCAACTGAATCCCCAGACTGTAAGCTTCCAAATTCTAGCAAACTAAAGAACGGCTCTGACAGTTATCTTCTCCAGTTTAACTTTTTAAAAAAGTAATCAAAACAATCCATTTTCTGTAAATGTAAAGTTGTGATATACAGGTGACCATCTTTTCTCTTTCTTCCCTGACTTTTGAATACATAGCACCACTGGTCACTGTTCACCCTATTTGCAGATTAAATACAAAAGAAAAAGTATATATATATATTTCATAGCCAGGGTCACTTTCTAAGTCACAAAGCCCAGAACAAAAAAAAAGACTCAGAAAGAAGAGTGGGCCCTGCTACTCAGCAAGGAAAATAACACTGGCTTTGTGCTTTGCTTACCAACATAGCCCATCAGGAAGAAAAGTACATCTCCAACCTGAAGAAGTGGGATATTTCTAGGATACAAGGTCTTACGAAAAGCAAGTATTTTTTCCTTTCTTATCTTTCTGAGTCAATATCTATAAAGGGACAACTTTGCCACAATAGATACTCTGTTTATAACTTTTTCCTAAGCCCAGGTTCTTTCTTTCTTCGACCTGTTTTGCTCATTTTTGAAACTGAATAGAGACAAGTGGCAAGAACAGCAAACTGCAGCACACATTGCAAAACTGCTTCCATGCTACGGATACCAATACTGGTATCACGTTATATACAAAGGTGAAATTGTGTACTCAGTTTCAATGGACATGTGTATAATTCTGACAAAATTTGCATATTCCGGAAAAAGGAACTATTTTGATAATACTGATTATAATAGTCATAGGTTGGTGCTTATAACCAACATACTAAAAATTTAAGCTAATAAATTAAAAAGAAACTCTTTACTGACACATACTCTTTATTTCTTCTGGAAGAAGAGAAATGTAAGTGACTAAGAACTTCTGTAATTTCAATCCCAGTGGAGAACCACTTCCTATCAGCTGGCCTGGGGACCTACAGACAAAGGGGAAAAAAAACAAATATTTTAAATCTATTTACAAATAAGTAGACTGAAACTAAATGGAATATGGCCCAAATGTCTTTCAACAATAAAACAATAAAACCATCTTCTTCTTCTAAACCTGCATTCTATTTTTCAGTAAAATCTTGAGGATTCTTCTGCTAAAAACATCAGAGATCTTCTAGGAAAACAGACGTGAGTCAGCAATGTGCGACACTAAGCAGGATGGATTTCTTTTTTAATGACACTTTCTCTGACACACATATATGAATCTTGCCAAACAGTATCGTTTAAAAAAAAGTCTAAAAATGAAACTTTAAAATTATATTTTATTGTTCCCAACACCTAATCCAATGATTTTAAATCTTTAAGTATTAAATAAAATAACATTCACAGAAAGACATATGTTAGTAATAAGTAACTTTTGCAAGAGCATTTAATTATTAACATCTACAAAAGTCACACTGTTTTTTTTTTTTTTTTTTTGCTATATGCTTCGGCCAGGGACATTATCTGTTAATTGAACACATTAGGGTGCTAGGGAACTGAAGGCATTTCGTAATTAATGTGTTTGTCAACTCTCAGAAAGCACCACGTTGGTTTTACTGCTTTCCAGCGGTCTAATTGCTTCAGAGAACTATTCAACAGTAATGATTACTTGAAAATCAAAAATAATTGGCAAATCTAGCGTTGCTCTGCTCTTTCGATATTAAATAGGACTAAATATTAATATAACTTAGCAGAGACTAACTTAAAAATTTTAAAGAAGTTGGTGGTGAGAGTTTTTTTCTATTAGAGGTATACCAAACAAAAGACTTGCAAGTATAAAAAAACTTAGTTTTCAAAATTAGACAACATAATTTCAAAAGCAAGGGGTATTTTTGAAGATATAATTCAAGAGTACAGGTAATGCTCAAAAGATGAGGATAAGGCATAATACTGACAAACTCTTCCCAGTATCAACCTTGACAAAGGGTGATGGTGTCAAATAAGCAATATGTCATGCAGAATGGCCTCCACCGTCAGATAGGGAAAGGGGGAAGTTAGAATGAACCTTGTGGTAGTGGACTAGAAATGGATGTGCTGGTGTGAACTGATGGTTTTTAATATGGATGGATGGATGGATGGATGGACAGACAGACACTGAAATATAGATGGTAAGTCTGCTCAGCAGACAGAGCTAAGAAACAGAGGTATACACACACACACACACACACACACACACACACACACACACAATCGTCATGAGAGAGACGATGATTAAGCAAATATGGTTAGACAGTATCATTTAGGGAATGTGGATAAAAGATAAATGAGAATTCTTTGTATTATTCTCACAACTTTTCTATAAGTCAAGATCAAAAGTTAAAAGAAAAAGGAAAAAAAAAAAAGTCTCAAGTGTTGGTTAGCCAAAGCCACTACAATTTCCAAGAGGGCAGAAATCAGGAGTAAGGGAAAAGAAGTAGCTATGTAAGATATCCTTCCCAAAAGGCCAAGAATGGATGGGTTCAAAGTAGGAAAGAAAAGAAAAAGAGAAACACCTGACACAACTACTGGAAGAAAGGCAAGAAGAATAACAAACACAGAAGGGATGACATGGTTAGAAAAAGCTGAATATCTACAAGGCAACATATATTTATGTAACAAATTCATTAAACAATCTGGTCACATTTCATAATCACATTAAATTTATATACCCAATACATATGACTGCATTGCTGCTAAATAACGATGTTTGTTTACCTGCTGTATAGAGAGCTCTGTGAAAGTGCATCCATTAATGCCCCAATAATAAACTAAAAAAAAAAGGAAAAAAGTTTTTGATGTTAAGTTGTAACTGTAATTTTGAACGGTCAGCTTGCTGTAACTGCACATGCTACACAGGGCTACAGAAGAGCTGTTACAAGCAAAGCTGATCTCTCATGCTGTAGGTTGGTCTATGATAGTCTTGGAGGATACCTTAATTCCACCAGAACGACAAAACAAATACCGAATTTTCCCACCTGATAAAAACATACGGAATACTGAGAGGAGAGTACATGCTGTGCTAAGAAGGAAGAAGAGAGTCCAAAGAAGGGACACATGGTGGAAAATAAAGGTAGTAACAAAGGAGAAACAAAAAGATACTCAAGAGAAAATTCAAGCCCCTATGCCTGGAAGATAAAGGGGGAAAAGTATATCTTCAAAAATATTACTAGACAAAAAAGCAAGCTTCCAGGAAGTGCAAGAAGGCTAGGAGAATGTAGAAAAATGATGCATATTAAAACACTATACATGTAGTTGGACAATCAGGAAAGTTTACTTCAGTTACCTCTAAATGAGAGGTACATTACCATACCAAAGTCAGTGATCACCTGACTCATGTGGCACCATAATATAAAAGTTTAAGTCACAGCTGAGGCTCTCACCATCTCTTTGCTTTACTGTGATTTCTGATAAATGGAAGCATAGATGCTGATAATATAGCTCTAAAGGCAACCTCCGCTCAGTACAGTCGATAGTAATTCATCGACTCAGAACTGGGGGACTAGCGTGACTAAACAAAGAGCGGTAATTCAGTGACTCAGAACTGTGGAAACAATATCACTAACACGCTTCTATACCAGTTTTCATGCTGTTGACTTTTGTTCAGAATACTGATACCAAAGAACTACTGGTAATGATGCAGGCAGCCTATCGACAAACTACATTACAGAAAGCGTTCTCCCAGTACGATAGCTAAGCTTAGAGAAATAGGATTTGTTGTATGCAAACCTCTAAAATGTTACTTGCGATTTTCAGGCCCTAGTGTATATTTTTTGAAGATCACATAGGATAAAACAAATACCTTCGCCCCTCATCTTTTGACAAAGGGAAAAAGGAAAGGGAAAGGCTGTCATTACCTCAGAAAATTCTGCTGAAAACGGAAGAACCCTTGTTTCATAGAGCTCCAAAAAATGGGTAACGCCTTCTTTGGTCAGGATTTTATTTTCACTTTCAAACATTCTTTTATAAATACACAGATGCCAGGATGGGTGAAAGAGCCAACATCCTGTGGAAATAAACACCGAATGTTGACTTAAGATTTTCACATTATGTCGCCCACGTAGACTACATATTCAAAACTAAACACAAACACATTAACTTCATTCCAACACCGCAAAAGTGAGTCTCTTTTTAATCGCATCTGAGGGTGTTTAATTACTGAATAACCAAAATAACTTCAGTATTTGGTATTCCATTTTCAGAGAGATTCATTTAGAAAGGCTGCAAGCGAGTGTCATAGTGGCTACAGCATACAGAAATTAAATATGACCCCACGCAGGTTGAAACTCTAGGTTTGGGGTGATTTCAACCAATTCTTCTCTCACCTTACTTCAATCCATTTTTCATACAGAAACATGAAACTGTCCCTGCTCTATTTAAAACCCTTGCGTGGCTTCTCAAAACTCAGACTAAAAAACAAGCGAGGCATGAACTGCTTCTGACAATTACTCCGACCTTAACCCGCCTTCTCACATCACTGTGCTGTGGCTTACTGGTCGGGTCCTCTACCCCACTGAGCTGTGCCCATCTCAGGGCTTCTGCACCCAGAGCTGTCTCCTCAACTTCTGTGTCACTCTTCAGGCAGGTCTTTCCTAGCTGCCCTCTCCAAGGTATGGCTTCACTCACTAGATAACTCCATTTCTGCCTCTTGTTTGTTGCCTGTCTAGAACTTATCATCAAAGCTATTTTTTCCTGGAAAACAGACAAAAATCAAGTGAAAAAGAGTACATCTGTCTCACCACTTTATCCCAGCGCTTAGCGTGTATTGGACATTATGTAAACATCTATTAAGTAAATATACAAATGAGAAACAAAAAATGGAGTATGTACCTTGGACATACTTTAACTTTTTTTGAAATATCTTTTAACACTATTAGAAAAAAAACTCAGCAATTTTAACTCATGGCATTCTATAAATAAATCAGTCTTTTTTTTTTTTTTTGTAATTTACACCAAGATGCTTGTTCAATCCTTTGGCAATGATTTTTCAAAATCTGTCACTGCCATTTGATTTGGTTTGCCAAGAGCTGTGGGCAAAACGTGGTAATAAGAGAATCATTTTTATAGTAAATGCATAAGTGAAGTCACAACAGGATTCAATTAAATTCTAGCCCCAGGTGGGACTACAGATTCCTATGGTCTGTGAAAAATCCCAGTGTATCAGAAAACAACCATAGCAATCAGCTGAATAAAGCTCAATTCCTAAGGGGTCAAACTACTAAAGTTGTAATTATCTAAAGTAGGCACTAAAACCCATTTACCTAGGTTATTTCTCATGTGTAAACATGATAATGTAGCATTTTATCATTCATATGAATACAAAACACCATTAGCTTGCATTTAGCTGTCTCGTTGATCTAAACTTAATTTCATAAAATAATTTTAAGAAGCTCCAGCTTCATTTTATTTCTCCTAAGAAGCCCTCATAATATAGAACTGATACAGGACTTAAAAACCATATTTAAAATAGCATCTTGGAATTTTCTCTTCCTAAGAAGTCCAACCTACAGAACAGCTGAAACCCGAAGAAAATAACTCTAACAATGAAACAGATACATTAAGAGAATAAGGATGGAAAGCACTTAAAATATGTAATACCAAAGAGCTCTTATTAAAAATGAATAATACACCATGATTAAAACATTACCAAAGAGCCCTTATCTTTCAAGGATATATACTGAAAAAAATTACAGATGAAATGATATGCTGTCTAGGAATGGGCTTCAAAATCATTTGATGGGGAGGGCGCAGGAAAGGCCACATATGATGTGAGACAGAGACTGGCACAAGTTGATCACTGCTAAAGCCGGGTGGTGGGGTTCATCATACAAACTCTTCACCTTCCGTGAATGTCTGAAATTTTCTATAATCAGAAGTTTATAAATTACCAGACCTCTAAATTATAGAAAACTCTGCAGCCATTTAAAATTAAATTCTCAAAGACTATTTAAGGACATAGGTAAATGCATTTGGTTATACTGCTGAGTGAGAAAAAAACATTATGAACAATCAATCCACAAGGTATGTCTCTGGAATGTCAGCAGCGGTCTCTTGGTAGCAGTAAATTCATATATTCCTATAACATGCTCTATAATGAATAAGAGTTACTTATAAAATTAAGGAGGAAAAACTGTATGTGTTATAAAAAAGCAAAATAAAAGTAACTGTTACCATTTTCCTCTGACACTGCATATTCAAACAGATTGTTCAGCTTTGGTAAAACTGGCTTTATAACATGTATCTGAAAAAACAAGAGCAAAAAGCCACAGGAAATGAAAATTCACCGTTCAAAACTCAAAGGACTTTTCGTCTATTTATACAACAGTCACTCTGTTCCTCCTTGCCACCCTGGAGAAGAGGCAGGGCCTGTATGCCACTATGTCACAAAGAGGAAAAACTACTGCGATGCTTCATCTAGTTATTCACGTTGCTCAAGGCCACTCATTTAGAAGCAGAGTCAGTTCAGAGTTCAAGGCTCTTCATTCTTAGACTCTGCTACACATATCAGCATCTAATTTACATACCCTACAAACTAAAGGTAAATCACAGTTTCTCAATAGTGAGGGTCTTGAGGATATACTGATTCAGGAAAACCGTAAGTTTAGAAATGCTTTTCCTTTATTGCTCATCCTTGTATCTACATATATTTAGTACATATGAGTAATTCTTTATTTTAGTCCACAAACAACGCATCTGGACTGACACCTCCCAGTGGCTCCACGATGGCAGGCCCCACAGCTTACGGACTGAGAACCCCTACAACAGGGGTTCTCCAAGCGTGGTGCCCAGAATGGCAGCTTACGGATCTCCTAGGAACATGTAAAATACCTGAGTTCTCAGGCCCCACTGCAGACCTACTGAATCAGAAACTTTGCAGGCCAGACACTTTCATAAGCCATCTGGGTGATCCTAATGAATGTTAAAGTTGGAGAACACTGCACTAGGGTAGGTAATCTTATGAGATTCTTCTCAACTTAAAAACTCTAAGAGCCTACAAAAATGAACTCAAAGTCGACTGCAAATGATTTTTCAAGTTTCCATTCTCAGGACCAAGAACGCAAAGATGTAAGAGAGAGAGGAAGAGAGAGAGAGAGAGAGAGAGAGAGAGAGAGAGAGAGAGAGAGAGAGGAGAGAGAGAGAGAGAGAGAGAGAGAGAGAGAGAGAAGGAGGGAGGGAGGGAGGGAGGGACAGAGGGGGAGGGAGGGGGAGGGAGGAGGGTGGGAGGAGGGAAAGAAGGAAGGAAGGAGGGAAGGAAGGAAGGAGGGAAGGAAGGAAGGAGGGAAGGAAGGAAGGTAATCTACAAAATCGAAGGCCCATTATAGCATCATTATTTACTTAATAACAATTTACCTCAGACTTTAAGTAACATTTCCCTTAGTGTGCATTTCTTAGGAGATTATTCATAACATCAAGAAACTAAAAACTCATAAACATTTTAGAAGTAAGTGTCAAGGGAAGATCAAATAAGACTGAATTCTTTGAACGATAACTTAAGTCAACTGAAAGTATTCTTTAATTTCCTGAGTTTATATTCAATCTTAAATTGCACCTATGCCAGGAAACAAAGTACGCTTGGACTCCATTATGCTGTATCCAAGTTGGCCTTTCTGTATTGCTTTTACAGAATGTTTGGGGAAAAAACCCCAAGAACTGCATCTACATAGGATTTGTTAAAATATGAAAACACTTACCTGATTTCCTTCAAGAGTTTCCATAATTAATATATAGTTTTCCCAAAACTTTAGAAGCTCATCTTTTTTCTTCTCAGACCACCAAAACAGACTTGGGCCTGATATGGTTTAAAAAAGAAAATTAGTTCCTAGATTTAGTTCCTAAGTCAGAAACTTTCATAAGCTTCCAAATGATAATAGTTCTTAAAAGTATGCTACTCTTACCAAATGTCGTTTTCTCTAACAATGGCGGGTGCCCCTGTATTAGAGCCTAGGTAGCAGGCTTGGGCAAACAAGAATTTCAAAAGGAGGTTTTTTCAAAAAAAATTAAGGTTACTACCTTGGAACTCTGGGTAAGGATGACAGATTTGAACACATGTACTCTACTTTCTCTCCCTAAGAATCTCACTATAACAGTAAGATTTTTCAAAGGCAAAAACCCAAGAATTGGAGAAAACAGGGGAGCAGACAACAGCAATGAAATGAGGATCCGCAAATCGGATTAAAAGCGAGCAGAATCAAGACAAGTGACTCTTAAGTTGGCACAAGGAAAGCAAAGAAAAAAACCTGATTCACACTACAAAATGCCCCCAAGCCTAAGGAACTGGCAGAAGAAAATACTTCAGGAAGTAGAGGTGAAAATCAAGGCTAAACTAAAAAGGATTTGTTTAATGTGTTTAAGAAGCAGATCCCCAGATGCCCTTTCCTGTGTTCCGAACAGGAAAAAGATTGGGATTGATTCTCTGGGGAAGGTAAAAGAGTGGGTCTCCAGATTGAGGGGCACTGGACACGGTTGAGGTCAGGGTGAGTGGCACATGAAAATGGGAAGTGAACATGTATGCACCCTGGACGCTGAGACC
This sequence comes from Stenella coeruleoalba, assembly GCF_951394435.1. NCBI lineage: Eukaryota > Metazoa > Chordata > Mammalia > Artiodactyla > Delphinidae > Stenella > Stenella coeruleoalba. The sequence goes on along the minus strand of NC_137162.1, from coordinate 79,236,301 downwards.
CCCTTCCACCTGCCCCCATCGCCGTCTTGGCCTCTCAGGTCCCAGAGGACCTTCTCCATGGCATGTGGCCACCCCAAGAGGAAAGACCTGAAAATACTTTCACCAGAGATTACCTAACAAAATGCCCTGGCCAGATCGCCTTACAGCGAAGTGCACAGTCAACAAGCACCACTCATGTGTTTAGAGCTTGACTTTTCGTCCCACATTCTTACGTATATAAGCAGGTGTCTAAGGCTCACCAGACATCTAGGGAAACCTCTACACTAAAGATCAAGACCAAAACAAATAAACAAGGAAATCTGGAGAAAACAAAACTACACAGGAAAAAGAAAACCTAAAAAAGAAAAAACTTTCACTAATATTTTAAAGGGAGATAAGATAGTGTGGTTACGATATAAAAACAGGATACTATTAAAAAGGGGGCATTCCAAGAACAAAAAAGATCTCATGAGAATAAAAATCTGATAGCAAAAAGAAGAAACTCAAAGAAAGGACTGGAAATAAAGTTGAGGAAATCACCCAGGAAGTGGAGCACAAAGACAAAACCATAGAAAACAGGAGAGAAGAGATGTGTTAAAGGCCAGTCCAGGAGGTTCGATAACCAAAAAGAGAACAGAAAGCACAAAAGGAAGGGAGGAAATCAAAGTAATACGAGAGCAGTTCTCAGGACCGAAGGACATGATTTCCAGATTGAAAAGGTCCGAGTGCCCTACACCAGGATGTAAACAGGCCCTCAAAACTGAAATGGCAGAAAGCTGGGGACACAGTCTCTATAATCATCCGTGGAGAAGAAACGGCTCACATACAAACAAACAGGATTCAAATGGTTTCAGACTTCTCAACACTAACAATGGGAGCTCGAGCCTCTAAGACATCAGATGGATGGATGCCTTTAAAATTCTGAACAGAAATGTTTTCCAAGCCAGAATTCTACCCCAATCAAACCATCAGTTGAATGTGAGGGCAAAATAAAAGTGTCTAGATATGCTTGGTCTTGGCTTCCAAGAAAGCCACAAGAAAACATTACTGCCACACCAACAAAGAGAAGGAAGAGGCTGGATTATCAACAAAACCCTAAACTTTTTTTTTTGTGGGGGGGTAGGTCCATCAGAGAGCTGAGGTCGCATTGCTCTCTGAATTCCAAAGGGCAAAGAACCTCTCCAAGAATAAGACAGGACACACGAACTGCAGTTAAAAAATAAAATAAAAATTGGACAAGTTTTTAAAGGCCAAGTGTGGACAACTTAGAAACTCTGGGAACCCCAAGGGAGTCTACACCCACTCACCAGCTCTCTTCCTCAAGGCCTCCCCCATGTGTTCAAGAAAGACTGTGGGCAGGGCAGGGGACCCTGGAGGCGTGGGCATGCAGGGCCCACCGAGGTTTGAAAGGGCAGCCCATCCATGCCCTGCAGGAGTACAAGGTGGTGGTCAACTGAAGACGCCTGCCTGCACCCTGGACCCTTCCCTGACAGGAGGCCAAAGCTGTCGGCCGCCGGAGGAAACCCGCCCACAATCCCACCCTTGTCCCTGCTCTCACATCAGGCAAAGTTGGCTGCCCCTGGGGATGGCTAAACACTTGCTCTCCCCTCGACCCTGCACTGACACGAGGAAAGCCTCTTATGTGTCCGGCACTCATATGAAGCAGGTCTGCTGCTGTGGAGGGGGGCAGAGTATCAGCCCTCAAGACCCACCACAGATACAAGCAGAATGCAGCCGCCACAGGAGAAGTTAAGGAAACTCTTAACCCTTCATTAAGTAGGAGGCAGAGGTTACGTGCCACTGGAGAGGGAGCAGAGATGGCTAAAGAGTTTGAACCCTGGGCTTCCCTGGTGGCGCAGTGGTTGAAAGTCCGCCTGCCGATGCAGGGGACACGGGTTCGTGCCCCGGTCCGGGAGGATCCCACATGCCGCGGAGCGGCTGGGCCCGTGAGCCATGGCCGCTGAGCCTGCGCGTCCGGAGCCTGTGCTCCGCAACGGGAGAGGCCACAGCAGTGAGAGGCCCACGTACCAAAAAAGAAAAAAAAAGTTTGAACCCTAAGGATAGGGCACATGGGGCCTAAGAAGAGGCTGTTGTAGGAGAAATGAAAAGTTCCCTCCTTCCCCATCTCAACCTTTGCACCAGGTAACCAACACCAGCAGTCTACCCTCGAGGGAAGGACAAAGGCATGGAGGAAGCTCTCCATCCGCGGAGTCGGCATCGAGGGCTTGAGAAAAACTAGAACACTGAGAAAAACCTTATAGGCTTCACACTAAACATTAGGAGGCAACAATCCACCACCAACAAAATCCAAAGCCAGCTCACCAGAGTGACTCAACCCAAATAGTCTAACAGAGAGGAGTGCCTATCATCGAAGGCATAAATATTTCAGTCTCTGCTGAAAAAAGTGATCCCATTGCCAAGAGATAAAACAGAAAACAAAACCAAACTCAGATATGGTCCAAGTACAGAACTTGTACATAACTATGATGAGTATGTTAAAGGATCTAATGGAAAAGGCAGACAACATGCATGAACAGTTGGGGATTTTCAGGAGATGGAAACTATAAAAAAGTGACAGAAATGATAGAAGTGAAAACATATCAGACATAAAGGATCCTTTGATTAAATTATCAGATATGCAAGGTCTTAAAAAGTTTTATCTCAGGGAACTATTAGAAAATACATTACAACAAATGAGTAAACCAAAAAAGAGGACGAACTCCAGGAAACAAGAGCTCCAACACAGAATCAGGTGAAGGGAATCCCCCAGATGATAGTGAAGGCAGATCTAAGAATGTCAGCTGTGCACCAGACTGAGCTTGTAAGAGGACTCTAGGAGACACTTCTTCAGGAAAATTGATAATGCCTGATGATCTGACTTTGTACAGGAAAGATTTAGACAATTAACTAAGAATCTGGGGTTGAATTAGTGATAAGAATGGAGACAACGAAACATAAATGACATTAATCTAGCAAAAACCTGCAGGAAGGAAAAAACCCATCATATATACACAGATCACCTGTGAACAGTATTTTCCTAGTCATAATTTTGTTGAACTCACATTTAACCAAAATTACAAGAATGACATCGGACTTTATGACATTACTAGATCATTTCAAGATACGGGGGTAAATACCAAAATAATCAGCTAAAAGAGGTAAAAGTGGCTGCCCTCGGAAATGAAGGAAATGGGCAGGGGCACAAGCATGAGACCACTGCTTATCTTTAAAACTGCAGAATGACTGACTCTTTAAAATAAATGAGTGTTTAACTTTAGTAATTTAAAAAATGTTTTCCAGTGACAACTCTCATTGGATGATCACCAACTTTTGGGCTGTTAAAATATTTACTACCTGATGTTTTAAGCTTATATAAAAATCTAATCTACTCACAACTTCAGCCAAACAAAAATCCTTTACCAGTATAAATAAGTAGGCAGCTCCAGTTGAAAAAGTAGACATTTTCTATCTATTGAGGCAGTTTTGAATCAGTCCATCCATTTTTGACTTTGATACCTCAAAATTAATTTAAGGCGAGAATTGTACTTTCACATAATTTCAGTGAGCAAATCAATCAGTAGGAACATACCAAACTGAGGGGAGGCCTTGCTATTTCATCTACTCTTGTTCTGTAATAAAGCGGTAGGAAGCACAGGCTCAAAATGTAAAAAAATTGAAACCTCACTCAATTAAATCAATTTCAAAAATACTCTCCAAAGGTCGACTTAAGGCCCATATGCTTAACAAATATTTAAAAATCCTGCTAAGAGAACTACCAAGGGAAATTTCAAAAGAACGTGCTAGTTTCCATTACAAAATTCTAACACTCGAGACTCAATTCATCGCTCAGTACATGTAAATAATTTTCTTTTTAATTTGATGGGCGCTAACTCTTCTTTCCTGTTAGAACGGACCTACCACGATACAGTGCGAATTTGGTCTGTAAAATCCTGCCTGGGCTCGTTCCTAAATTATTCCCACGGATGCAGTATTCCACCTGCTCTGGGTCAGAAAGTTCAGGAGATGCAGACTCCTCTCGGCTGCAGTGATCTGTGTCAGTTCAGAAAACACCCTCGACATGAGGTTCCCAAGGTTTTTCAGGCTTTATGGGGACCATGAGAATAACCCAATTCAGTACGGATCTCGGAGACTACCCCAGGAGCTGACTGCCGGAAGCAGGGGGCCTCCCTCCCAGAAAGCCAAGTAGGGATGGGCCCGGGGGCAAAGAAGCAAGTACCGGTTCCTTCCTGGGGGGCGCACGCGCAGTCGGTCCCCAGCTCCGCCGACACCTCCACAGCCCGCTGCAGCAGGTAGCGCGCCCGCTTGCGCGTGAGGGCGTCCTCGGCCCGGGTCAGCCCCGCCTGCACCGTCCTCCAGAAGCGCCAGCAGCGCCGGGCGTCCGGGTCCGCCTCGCGCGCCGCGCTGGCGCGCTCCGCGCCAGGCTCGGGCAGCAGCTTCTCCGCCAGGGCGCTCAGCACCAGCAGCTTCGGCCCGACTCGGCCCGGGCCCTCGGGAGCCCCGGGGGCGACCAGCCCGCCCCACAAGGCCCGCAGCGCCGCCCCGCCGCACCGGCCCAACGCCGGCAGCAGCCGGCCGGCCACCAGCGCCGCCGCGCCCTCGGCGGGCCCCGCCTCGTCCCCGCCTAGCGCCAGGGCGAGGGCGGCCCGCGCCACCGCCTCCAGCAGCGGCGCGTCCTCGCGGGGCCGCAGGCAGGGCCCCACGGCCGCCAACACCTCCACGGCCGCCTCGGCGGCCCCGTCGAGGCCGGGCGCGGGGCCCGCGGCGAGCAGGTCGCGCAGCGCCTCCTCGGCCAGCGCGGCCGCCAGCTGCGGGCCCCCGGCAAGGCGGGCGCACGAGCGCAGGGCCGCGCCCGCCGCTCTCAGCACGCGCCGGCGCTGGCGGGCCGCTGGGCCGGTGTCCGCGCCGCCCGCGGGGCGCCCGCGCAGGCCCCGCAGCAGCGGCACCAGGTACCCGGCGGCGACCTCGCGCGCCGCCTCCGGGAGCGCGCCCGCGCCGCCGCCGCGCGCCTCCTCGTCCTCCAGTCGCTGCAGAAGAAAGCGCAGCGTCTCCACGCGCTCCGCGGACGCCTCCTCGCAGCACAGCGCCCCAAGCAGGACCCGAGGGTCCCGGCTCTGCGAGAGCAGCGTATCCGCCAGCACCCACTCCATTTGACCCGAGCGCCCGCAGGAAGGCGCCGGCGTGCGCTAGTGCGTGCGCGTGCGCGGTGGGCCCGGGCGCGCACCCGCAGGTAGGGGGCTTGCAGCCCGGCCCTAGTCCTGCTAGGCGCGCTTTGGGCAGGTCTCACCAGAACTGCCTTGGATCTGATCCTCTCGCTTCTGCCCCTTACTTTTGTAAGAGGAAAAGAGGCCCTCGTTAAACGTTAATGTCGTATCTATACCAACTCCATCGATTCCTAATTGGAGATTGGCCTGCCCGAGGGCTTTAAATCATTCAGGCGCTGTGAGGATGGGCCAGAGGTACACCAGGAAGGTGTACTAACGATCACCTAGAAGCTCTTTTTTCAAAAAGGTGCAGCCTGGCACCACCCACACAGAGACTGACACAGTGGGTCCGAAATGGGTTCCCGATATCTGCATAAAAAATAAATAACGAAAACCCAAGAATGAGGTAGAGGCCCTGAAAAGTACTCTAGCTATGAGCCAGGGATAGGGCTGAAAACGAGATACCCACCACGACGCTGGCAGTCAAATGCCCAAGCGGACTCTTGCATGCAGCCCTTCGCACACAATGCTTATGCTCCCACATGTAGAGTCCCCCAAATAGTCCACGTGTCTGTATGTTCTGTATATCTGACAGCATCTACTGCTAAGTACAGAAACAGAAACCTCACCTTAGTATGCACGGTACTGGTTTGGTTTCTAGCTCAATCCTAGGCGAACTGAATCAATGACTTGGGTTTTCACTTTGCCTTTAACCATAGAGAAGTCCATGGAGAAGTCACAATCTCACCTTCAAAGAGCTTGCTGTGTAATAAGCATAATGGATAAAGTGTAATTTAAAGTTATTTAAGTTTATTTTATGTAATTTAAAATAATTTAATTTTTAGATTTTTGGTTTTATATAATTTAAAGTTATTTACAGTTATCTGACATCATATATGCAAGATTTTATTTCCGTATTTCAGGGTCATTCAGTTTTCCATTGACAGATGCGTAAAGGGTTCAGTTGTAAGCCTACTTAGAATGTGTCAGTAAATATCCATTGCCTTCAACATTTAATGTGCCAATAAACATCAGTTTCCTTCGACATATATTCTTCATATATCTAGCAAACAAAAATATGCAAATGTCTTGAGCAGACACTTAACAAATGAAGATGTGCAAATGTAAGCATCTGAAAAGGTGTGAGTGTCATTATTCCTTAGAGAAATGCAAATTAAACCCTCAAAGAAATACCACTTCACACCCATCAGAATGGCTAAAATTGCAAAGATTGAAAACACCAAACGGCTGTTGAGGATTTCCTTTTCTTGAAACTCTGTCTTCCTCTAGTTTTCATCATATAGCTAATTCCTGTTTTTTTCTTTGTCCTGTTTCCCCAGCTGTTTCTTCCCCATCTCTTTGGGGGAAGAATCCTCTTTCTCTTCCTGACCTGACCTGTTCATATGGATGTTTCCAGAATTACAGCTTCAGATCCCTGCCTGTTCTTCTCACTCTAAATTTTCCCTGAATAACTTCATTAAAACTATAGATTCAACTATGATTTACACGCTAATGATGAAAAAAATCTAGATCTCCTGCACAGATCTCTCTCCCAAACTGCAAACTTATCTACCTACTGCCTACCAGATGTCTCCATTGAATATCACTCAGGGCGTCATTCTCAATCTCTACTTTTATGAAGGTCACCTCACTATCTTCATTCCCCCATCATCATTACTGCACCCCCCCCACCACCAATATACTTCTTCCCAGGTATTTCCTATTTAGGGGAATGGCTGTCACTCACTGAGTTGCCCAAGTCAAAAAACCTGGGAGCCAATATGTTACCAAACTAACCTTGGGTCCCCTTGCCTGTGTGCAGCAAAGTCAATCTACTGACACGGGGTCGTGGCGAAGGAAAGTGCAGCATTTACTGCAGGGCGTCAAGTAAGGAGTCCAGGTAGCTAGTGCTGAAAAGGTCCAAACTCTCTGAAGGCTTTCAGGGAAAAGTTTTTAAAGACAAAGTGAGAGAGGAGCGTTGTGGGTGTGTGATCAGCTTGTGGACGCTCTTCTGATTGGTAATTGGGAGTCAGCTGGTCTGAGGTTTACGTGCTTGTGGGCAGCCTTCAGTTAACTTCTCCCACCTGATGGGGGTTTCAGTAGCTGCAAAACAGCTCAAAGACTATGGCTCAGAATATCATCCAAAGCCCTTGAGGAGGAACTAAAGGTCCTTGACTTTGTTTAATGGCTAAACTATTATTATTTTGTCTTGCGTGACTGCTTTTCTTTCTTTCTGCATTTTCTCACTTCTCTGATTAAATTTACTCTTTGTAACTCGGGGAAGGCCTAGGAGGCTAAAGGGTTTTTTACAGACAAGAGGCAGGCAGAGGACACTGGGGTAGGTGTGGTTTGTTCTAGGAAGGCCCCATAGGGTCTTGCTCAGTTACAAATAGACTTCCCACTCTCTTCTTTGATTCCTCAAATCTATCCATGAAACTTCCTAAATGTTTTGGTGTCCCCGCCTTTCTGTCCCCCACGAACACCTTAGTTTTAGACTCTCCTCATTTCTTACTAAGGTAAGAGCAATAACTTCCTGCCTGATTCGCTCCGCACCCCAATACACATGCCTTATTACTACCAGGATGAGCTTCCTGAAATTAAACCACGACTATCCGTAGCCCCCATAATGATGGCTGAATTTCTTAGCATGACATCCCAGATGCCCCTTGAGGTGGTCCTGCCTACTTCTCCAGCCCCATCGTCCTCATGCCCCATATACACCTGGATTTTGAAGTCCCTAAAACATGCCATGTGCTCTCCCTTTGTCTTTTCAAAAGCCCTTTCATCTTCTGGAAAGCCCTTACCTCTACTCCACTTGTTCAAGACACATGGTCCAATGTCATCTCTCCAGAAAGTCATTTCTTACTACCTCGCTCCCACCACCAACACCCACCCCACCTAAGTGAGGTCACCCTCTTCCAAATTCCCCAAACATCCTAGAATATCCCTAACGCAGCATTTGTCATGCTGTTATAACTGCAGGTTTACTTCTCTGCCCCCTCCCCTCCCAAGAGCAATTTGAGGGCTAGGCAGGAGTTACGGAGTTATATCTTTTATCCCATGAATCCCAGTACCTGCACCTCTCGTTATAGCATGCTCAAGAAATGCTGATCTTCTACTCCTCAATGAAGACCCAAGCTACAAGGCATCTCTGAGAAGCCCCTCACCATGCACCCAATCATACTTCTTCTGTCTTCCCCAAACTTTCAGTTGTGGTAATAATAATGGCTAACAGTTACTTATCATACTTATGAAGAAGACATGGTAATATCTTTATACTACTGCACTGAATCCTCAAAACAACTCATAAATGAAGTGCTATTATTTTTCTCATTTTACGGATGAGGACACTGAGAATAGGGGAGGATAAGTAACTTGCCTCGGTGTCACACGACAAAAAAGCAGCAGAGCTGTCTGACTCAAAGCTGTGCGCTCTGCTACGTTACCTCCAAACCGTCAAGAAAGAGAAGTCTACAGTGACTAACAGCTTTACCGCCTACATAATCTGCACTCCCAGGGTCTAGCAGACAGTAGGCGCTCAGTAAATGATTGTTGTAGGAAGAAATGAATGAATATATGTGTTTCCGCCACAGTTTATGAACTCCTTGCAAATTAGGATTTTGTTTTTAATTCATTTTGTAGCCTACATGCCAAACATAGTACCAGAAGCATGGTAGCTACTCAAAAAGTGCTTGAAACTGGGTGAACAAGAATGCAGTATTTTATAGTGAGAGTGTTATAAGTTCATCAGTCAGAAAATTTCCAGGGACATAAGGACTCTTGAAACATGAGCATTTGAAAGCTGAAGTCCTTGTCGCCTGGTTCAACATGCAACAATACACTGCTTTGAGACACAGAGGAGACCCCGTGTGAGACCCCTCATGAAGATGAGGGGTTGCTTTGGAAGTGATATGTGAATAGGGTTTACAAGGGTTTGCTTCCCTGCCCCTTGCAAGTTTCCTGTTTTATCCGTAAATGAATTAGGGTTTATGACAATTTTTTTAACATATAGTTGATTTACAATGTTGTGTTAGTTTCATGTGTACAGCAAAGTGGTTCATTTATACGTATACATATATATACATTCTTTTTCAGACTTTTTTCCCTTATAGGTTATCACAAAATATTAAGTATAGTTCCCTGTGCTATACAGTAGGTCCTTGTTGGTTATCTATGTTACATATAGTAGTGTGTATCTGTTTATCCCAAACTCCTAATTTATCCCTCTCCCCCCTTTCCCCTTTGGTAACCATAAGTTTGTTTTCTATATCTGTGAGTCTATTTCTGTTTTGTTTATAAGTTCATTTGTATCATTTTTTTTAGATTCCACATATAAGTGATATCATAGGATATTTGTCTTTGGCTTACTTCACTTAGTATGATCATCTCTAGGTCCATCCATCTTGCTGCAAATGGCATTATTTCATTCTTTTTCGTGGCTGAGTAATATTCCATTGTATATCTCTACCTCATCTTCTTTATCCATTCATCTGTCAGTGGACATTTAGGTTGCTTCCATGTCCTGGCTACTGTGAATAGTGCTGCAGCGAACACTGGGGTGCATGTATCTTTTCGAATGATGGTTTTCTCCAGATATATGCCCAGGAGTGGGAGTGCAGGATCATACGGTAGCTCTGTTTTTAGTTTTTTAAGGAACCTCCGTACTCTTCTCCCTAGTAGCTGTACCGGACTAGCCGTTATTGTAACCTCAAAAACAGGTGCCAGCATGGGCAGTTGTTAGAGTTGCCCTATCTTCTGTTCAGCAACTACACCCTAGCCCATACATTCATGTATTCATTCAACACTCTCTGGCATCACTTAGACCCCAAGCCTGCCCCGAGCTGTTTCCTCAGGCAGCACATGTGTGCGGTTCTGAGGCAGAAACTCTGCCTGTGCTTTGCGTTGTGGATATGAGTGTCCGGCAGTGGCCTCTGAGGATCCATTTCGGGGGATGCGCTCCATCCTCCGCCTCTGGCTCTCACAGCTGACCTACTGTCTATCCGCTTAGGTGCTCACCACACTGGTTCCAACCTATGAATAACTCACATGTATGGCCGATGGTTGTCTACACCATATATTTTACACCTTTCCAAGAGATCTCGGAAGATGGATATCCTTGATTCCCTTCCCATCTGAAATAGAGCACCCATAAATGTGATTGCTGGGAAGCACCTCTGAATTTTAATCCCTTCTCACCTTCCCAACTTAAAATGGATACTGCTTCCCTCTCAGTAAAGGTAATGGAGAGAAGAGCAAGAGAGACTGGGGAAAAGGTTGTGGAAGTGAGGGAAAAGGATCCAGATGAATGTTCGCTCACATGTCTCCTCCCTCTAGGAGTGTTTGCATGAGCTCACTGTTTGCTGCTGTTGAGAGCCCTGCAGATACTTAATCTGGTTTTTCATGATGCTGCCAGGGAAGCAGTGGGCAGGAACGCCACGACAGGACGAATAGATATCCCCAGAAAATAAGAAATGATGAACATGCTGACTTCAGATCGGTACACAGGGTGCAGCCACCACGGAAAACGTTGTGGAGGCTCCTCAAAAAACTAAAAATAGAGCTTCCATATGATCCAGCAATCCCACTCCTGGCCATGTAGCTGGAGAAAACCATCATTCGAAAATATACATGCACCCCAGTGTTCACTGCAGCACTATTTACAGCAGCCAAGACATGGAAGCAACCTAAATGTCCATCGACAGATGAATGGATAAAGAAGGTGTGGTACATATATACAATGGAATATTACTCAGCCATAACAAAGAATGAAATAATGCCATTTGCATTATGCAACATGGATGGACCTAGAGATTATCATACTAAGTGAGGTGAGTCAGACAGAGAAAGACAAATACTATATGATATCACTTATATGTGGGACCTAAAATATGAACCAAATGAACCTATCTATGAAACAGAAACAGAATCACGGACATAGAGAACAGACTTGTATTTGTCAAGGGCGGGGGGTGTAGGCATGGATTGGGAGTTTGGGGTTAGCAGATGAAAACTAGTATATATAGGATGGATAAACAACAAGGTCCTACTGTATAGCACAGGGAACTTTACTCAATATCCTATGATAAACCATAATGGAAAAGAATATGAAAAAGAACGTATATATGTATAACTGAATCACCGTGCTGTACAGCAGAAATTAACACAACATTGTAAACCAACTATTCCTCAATAAAATAAATTTTACAAAAATATAGGTACCCAGGGCTCAAAACCCACTGAAAGAGTTCTTCTTAAGTGTATGCATCTTACATGACTATATGCTCTGAAATGAATGAGCTGTGGCATAACCCAAAACTCTGATCTGTTGAGAAGCTGACATTTCTTTGGACAGAAGATGGTGCTATTGTCAATGCAGTGTGCTTTTTCCATCCTTTCAACTTAGTGCAAAGTGGAAGTCAGCTATAGAAAGAAAATAGCAATTGCAGAGCAAGATTTCAGCTGGAGCCTTCACTGAGCCTCTGAGGGTCTAAGAACGGACTTGACGACATGGAGGGTGGGGAAGGATAAGCTGGGACGAAGTGAGACAGTAGCACTGACATATATACACTACCGAATGTAAAATAGATAGCTAGTGGGAAGCAGCCGCATAGCACAGGGAGATCAGCTCGGTGCTTTGTGACCGCCTGGAGGGGTGGGATAGGGAGGGTGGGAGGGAGACGCAAGAGGGAGGGGATATGGGGATATATGTATACATATAGCTGATTCACTTTGTTGTACAGCAGAAACTAACATTGTAAAGCAATTCTACTCCAAAAAAGATGTGGAAAAAGTAAGTTTCTGCCACTAATGTTCCATAGAGCAGCAAAAAAAAAAAAAAATGACAGGGAGCTGCCTGATAAGCTGCTGAGATTCTTGCCTTGTGATGTCTCCCTTGAAAGCCCTTCAGAGAATCTCCACGGACAGAATTGCCATCACAGTATGGGTAATACGTTTATGTGAAGGGCAACATCTAGAAAACTCGAATTCCCTGTGGGGAGTCAGTGTCAGCCACCATTATTTATTTATTTATTATTTATTTTTTATTTATTTTTTTGCGGTACGCGGGCCTCTCACTGCTGTGGCCTCTCCCGTTGCGGAGCACAGGCTCCGGACGCGCAGGCTCAGCGGCCACGGCTCACGGGCCCAGCCGCTGTGCGGCATGTGGGATCCTCCCGGACCGGGGCACGAACCCGCGTCCCCTGCATCGGCAGGCGGACTCTCAACCACTGCGCCACCAGGGAAGCCCCACCATTAGTTATTAACCCGGTATCCATCCTCCCTTCTCCTTTGCCCACAAAACTCTGGTTTCCTTCAGGATGTCGGTATGTTAACCCTTGAGGCAATGTCTCATGCTCACAGCACCCAACCTTCCTTACAGTTTGGGGATGGGGGCTGGCCCTGTGTCCCAGTCCTGGGCAATGAGACTTAAGCGGATGTCGGTTAGGGTATGTCTGGGAAAGCCCTTGCTTTGTGATGAAAGGAGAGAGACCATCACTGCCTCAGCCTTCTTCTACCCCTTCCTGCCTGAACACAGTGTGTCCTCTGGACCTCCCGCAGCTATCTCCAACCCACGAGACAAAGGACCAGAGGACAAACTCTGCATTAAAGGTAGCAGGGAAGGAGACTGAGAAGAAGCCTGGGCTCCTGGGAGCTGCTCAACCGACAAAAGTATCCATTTCTGGACTTACTATTCTAGGAGAAAAATTGGCCCCTATTTGCTTAAGCTTCTTTTGTTGGATTTTTTGTACTTGCAGCCAAGTATTCCTCCCTGATAAGAACTCCTACCAGTCGTATTTTAGTGTTATTAGCTCAGTTCGTTTTGAGCATCTTACTCTTTCCAAGCTGAGGAGGCTTTCTGACCAATCGCTGCCATCATTCCTGCCTTGAAACTCGCGTTCCCTGGGCCAAGCCCCGCTAGTCCTGGCTGGCCCAACACAAAAGGAGAAGGCTGCGCAATTGGTTCTAGACATCCACTGCCCCTTTCCCTTTTCCTCAACTCAAAGGCAAGTGACTGATCAATGTGAAGTTTGTTGGGACTGTCACTACCATCTGATGAATACGTGCATGTTAGCTCTGCCTTTCTAGGAAAAAAGATCTGTACTTGTGTCGGCCTAACCCAGTGGTTCTCATCTTGGTACCCAGTAGAATCACCGGGAATCTTTAATTCCTGGGAGCAGCGCGTTTACACAGAATGTCTGGGCCTCACCCCAGACCAGTGAAACCAGAAACCCCGAGTGCAGGGCACAAGCATCTGAATTTTTTAAAAAGCTTCACAAGACGGTTGAGAAGTGCTGCCTTTGCTCCTGCCTCCCCACTCTCATTATAGATGTTCACGGGAATTAAGGGAGGATGGGGAAAAAATATTTGGGGAGTAGCCATCCTTTCAACCCTCAGCAAATTACCCTATTATGAATAGATACTGTCTCATTTCCACTCGAGATGGCCTCGCTCATTTTGCAGATGCACAGAAAGAGAGGTATGGGGTGCTGAGCGATTCACTGGCCTAAGTACGAAGAGCAAAGGAGCGTGACTGCGGTCCCCAGGAGGGACATGCCTATTCTGGGCGAACCGGGTCCGTGTCTCGCCTGAGATCCCAAGGAAACTGCCGTGAAAGCCACCAAATCTTCCACCAGTATATCTTTAAAAACAATCTAAGAGCTTTTAAAAAGAAAAAAAAAATCACTCTTACTCCCATCTTTCCTTTCCTTGTTGAATTTTCTGCAAACAAAAGGGGTCCCGCGTGAGTGTGCTTCTCTGATGCAGTGGTTGTTGAATGACCCACAAGATGCTTCAATCCATGGGCCTCAGTTGAATCAGATCTGCAAGACTTGGGCAGGTGGGGAGTGCAGGACAAAGCCTGCTCATCCGGCCTGTTTCTGAGGCAAAATCAGAATTCTCAGGCCTTCTGTCACTGTCAGAATCTCACTCTGCTGCTTCCGGCCCAGGGAAGCAATGGCAATATATTCAGTCACACCAGGATTCCTGTTAAATGATGAATTGCGATTCCATAGCGAGCAGCCCATCCCTGCAGGAGAGGTTGAAGCCCAGGGAGCTGTCGCCAGTGTAATAAGAGCACTGGAGGGGCCTTGCACGGCTGCAACTGCAGTAAAGAAGGAGGTGAAATCCATTAGCGGCTGTCTTTATTTTGCTAGCCCACTGATGAGCGAACTCTACAGAAAGCTCTTTCCAACGTATTTTACCTGCTTCTTTTAGCCAGACTTGGACCTATCAGGCCAATCAAGTTCTCACCAGTAATAGCAGCTACTCAAGGAGCTTTTCCCGGAATACTGGGAATGTCCTTTCCCTGCAGGATAAGTAGAAGTCCTTAAGGGAGGTTTGGCACATGGATTTAAATGTTTGTACCTGGGTTTAGAGCCAGAGAGCAGTAAGTAGATATTGCTGATTCCTCATTTAGGAGTGTGACAAGGCTCTGACGGTGAGCTCTCGAGACAGTTTCCAAGGTTTTGTGCAGGGATATTGTGTGGTTGACAGTTTTCCTGCTTAGCTAAGGTAGGGGTGGTCTATGCCCCACAGAGCAGATGCCATTGGTGTCACTCACCTCTGCAGTGCAGTTGTCAGGCTTCGTTCTAGTGCTTGCGCAGGCTGCTACCTACTTTTTTCCCTCACTTGTGTGTGTTCTCACCTGGGTTCTTCTCTCTCTTTGTAAATGTGTGCATACAAGAGACGATTCATTTTATGGGTCAACTTAGAGCGTGTTTGGGGTTGAGATTAAGAGTATATTGGTGGGCTTCCCTGGTGGCGCAGTGGTTGAGAGTCCGCCTGCCGATGCAGGGGACGCGGGTTCGTGCCCCGGTCCGGGAAGATCCCACGTGCCGCGGAGCCATGGCCACTGAGCCTGCGCGTCCGGAGTCTGTACTCCGCAACAGGAGAGGCCACGGCAGTGAGAGGCCCGCGTACCGCAAAAAAAAAAAAAAAAAAAAAGAGTATATTGGTGAACCTTGAGCAAAGCAGATTGCCCTCTCTAATGTGGGTGGACCACAGTTGATGGCTGAATAGAACAACAACCAAAAACCCCAGTCTCCCTAAGCAAGAGCAAACACTGCAACAGATGGCCTTCAGACTTCATTTACACCGTTGGCTCTCTGGGGTCTCCAGCCTGCCAGCCCACCCTGCAGACTTGAACTTGTCAGCCTCCCTAATTGCGTGAGTCAATTCCTTAAAATAAATCTCTTTCTTTCTATATCTATACACATAACCTATTGGTTCTGTTTCTCTGGAGAATCCTGACTAATACACACGAGTTCCCAAACATGTAAGTATGTCTGAAAACATTGTTTATTAAACGCAATGTTAAAGTAAAAAAGAACGTATTTGCTGAGTGTTTCAAGTTCATTGTAAAGACTGTTGTATTTTTAACTTGGAGATCTCATATCTTTCTAATGATGGGCAGTTTTAGTTAAGTTCAGTGCTGTTCTCATTGGCTAATAAAGATTTCAATGTTTCTGAGTCTATAAGAGGTAGGTACTCTTTAACTACTTCATTTTTTGCAATCAAGTAGTCAGTCAATCAAGAGGTATTTATAGGGGCTTCCCTGGTGGCGTGGTGGTTAAGAATCCGCCTGCCAATTCAGGGGACACGGGTTTGAGCCCTGGTCCGGGTAGATCCCACATGCCACGGAGCAACTAAGCCCCTGCGCCACAACTACTGAGCCTGCGCTCTAGAGCCCGTGAACCACAACTACTGAAGCCCGTGCGCCTAGAGCCCGTGCTCCGCAACAAGAGAAGCCACCGCAATGAGAAGCCTGCGCACCGCAACGAAGAGTAGCCCCCGCTTGCTGCAACTAGAGAAAGCCCACATGCAGCAACGAAGACTCAACCCTGCCAAAAATAAAATAAAAATAAATAAATTTTAAAAAAATTGTGAGTTTGAGTCAAAAGTGATTTTTTTTTAAAAAAAAGATGGATTTATAAACTGTATCGTTTATAAAAATCAGCATAACAAGGCAGGTGTATCTCCCTCCCACTTTCCCTGTTCCAGCACCTCCCCAGGCTAAGGTAAAAGAAGGGGCTAGAAGGAAGCAGACAGCCACTCAGCCTAAGAACATACAAGAGATGTGCTAGGAGGAGGCTGATCTTTTCACCGTAAAAGGTTGAATTGTTTTTTAAGGTCCTCCACCAAGAGAACAGATGAACAGACTTTAGAAAACACCTCTTCTTGCTCTGTCCTATACACACACACACACACACACACACACACACACACACACACACACACACACACATATCCAGAGCATTCCACCCCTTGTCCAGCAGCAGATGGTGAGAACTGAAAAAGTGTGAGCATTCTAACTTCAGGAGACCAGATCTAAGAGGTAGAAGACTTTGGGGGCAGGTGGAGTTGGGGGTTGGGGAAAGGAGAGTTATAAGCCGAAGTGTTAAAAAAGGACAAAGTACAGAGGAGATGGAGAAATAATCCTTTATCCATTCATCTCTCGATGGACACTTAGGTTGCTTCCATGTCCTGGCTACTGTAAATAGAGCTGCAGTGAACATTGTGGTACATGACTCTTTTTGAATTATGGTCTTCTCAGGATAAAACAGAAACTAACACACCATTGTAAAGCAATTATACTCCAACAAAGATGTTAAAAAAAAGAAAATCCTTGATCTTGTTTGCTTGCAACTTGAAAATCTAGGTATCGGCAAACTACCATTAAATCTAGTATTTGGGCAACTTCTTTTTGTATCTAGAGCTGACATGATGGAAACTTAATGTCCCTGTGAGTGGGCGGGATCATGAGTTTAGCTCGTGACAACAGTTCTCTGTGAATACTGGTTCCCATTGGTTATGGACTACGGTGGAGCTTGGTCTTGCTTACATTAGGAACCACAGATGACTGTACGCAAATGAATTTACATTGCCTGGGGTCTTTTGTCACACCCCTGCAGATGGGACTGGCAGAAGGAGTCCACGTCAGTAAGGACATGAAATCGGTCTTGTTCATCCAGCTTGTTCATAATGCCTGCTATGTGCTGGGCACGGTGCGGAGGGCAGTGAGTAGCCCTGTCCTCAGGGAGCTTATGATCCAAAAATCTTTATACATAATTAATAACTGTTATCATAAGTACTATGCAAGAGAAGCAAGAGCATGCTGACAGCCTGCAACCAGAGGCCCCAATCTGATCTGGGCTAGGACTGACTTCCTTATTAAAAAATATGTCAGCTGATACCTAAAGAATGAGGGGAATTAACCAGTTCCCCAGGGGAAACCCTGAGAGAGGAGGGAGCCCAAGGGTGTGAAGGGTAAAAGAATGGGGGGTGGTGGGGAGAGATGAAGCCAGCCAGGTGGGCCAATAGACAAGGTTAAGAATCTCAGACTTGATTCTTGGTGGGAAACCACTGTAGGGCTTTTTGAGGGGAGAAGGGGATGTTGAAGGATGTGATTTGCATGTTTTAAAAGTCTAACCATTCTGTTGAAAGAGGGGGACTGCAAAGGTACAGTGGAAATCATCCACAAACTCCTTAATTCAACATTCCAGGCCTATTTCTTTCTTTTTTAAAATTGGTGTAAAATACACACAACATGAAACCTACCATCTTCACTATTTTTAAGTGTTCAGTTCAGTGGCATTAACTACATTCACACTGTTTTGCAACCATCTTGCAAAACTGAAACTCTGTCCCTGTTAAACAGTAACTCCCCATTCCCCTCCTCCAGCCCCTGGTAACCAGCATTCTACGTGTGTCTCTATGAATGTGACCTTTCTAAGTATCCCGTATAAGTGGAATCATACAGTGTTTGTCCTTTTCTGATTGGATTATTTCACTTTGCACAGTGTCCTCCAGCGTCATCCATACTGTAACATGTGTCAGAATTTCCTTCCTTCTTAAGCCTGAATGATATTCCTCTGTATGGACATAACACACTTTGTGTATCCATTCATCCGTTGATGGACACTTGGGTTGCTTCCACCCCTTGGCTATTGTGAATAATGCTGCTATGAACACGGGTGTACAAATGTCTCTTTGAGTCCCTGCTTTCTTTTTTTTTTAATTAATTTTTACTGGCGTATAGCTGATTTACAATGTTGTGTTAGTTTCAGGTGTACAGCAAAGTGAATCAGTTACACATATACATATACCCACTCTTTTTTAGATTCTTTTCCCATATAAGTCATTATAGAGTATTGAATAGAGTTCCCTGTGCTATACAGTAGGTCCTTGTTAGTTATCTTTTTTATATATAGTATCAATAGTGTGTATAGGTCAATCCCAATCTCCTAATTTATCCCTCCCCCCCGCCCCTTTCCCCCTTGGTAACCCTAAGTTTATTCTCTACATCTGTGACTTTATCTCTGTTTTGTAAATAGGTTCATTTGTACCATTTTTTTGAGTCCCTGCTTTCAGTTCTTTTGAGCATATACCCCAAAGGCTATTTCTTGAACTCCCTTTTCAGGAATGACACTACACTAAACACTATAGGGGTTTAGAAAAATGAAGATGACACAGTCCCTGCCATCCCAATGTAGATGGGACAATACCTCCTCTCTCTCTGAAGATTTTGGTGGAGTAGACAAAGAGATGGCTGATACAGTTAGAAAGACAGGGCTGGTTAAGGGTATTAGGTTAATTCAGTAAAAGATAGTGAACCACTGAAGGATTTGGTTTCTCTTGTTGTTTTTTGTTTTTGCCTGCTTGGTTAATTGGCTGTCTGATTTGTTAAAAGCCAAAAGAAATTAAAAATAGAACAAGCTGAACTGAATTGGGCTACAGAAAAATGGTCTTGTAGTCCATAAGTAGAATGCTTTGGGGTGGGCAAAACTGGAGACAGAGGGCTCAGATCAGAGGCTATGGCACAAGCCCAGGTAAGAAAAAAATCAAGGTCTTAATGAGTGAGATACCAGTGGGGGATGGAAAAAAGGCATTTTGCTCTAGAGTTTGTGTTAGCCGTGGCCGAAGCCCATGTGCTCTTGGTGGATTTCAGAATGGCCTGGTCTCCACCCACATGGCAGTCTCCTCTCTCAGGGGCCATCAGCCTCTGTCAGAGGGAGAAAGTCTCTTCCTCCAGGGTTTCCTTCCATTAAGGAGCATCTCGGTCCGCTCCAGCTCCTGCTTCCTGGTGACCGGATGAGAGGCAGCTCAGGAGAGCGCCCAGCGCACACCAGCTCTGGGGGCTATTTGGAGCAACACCTTTGAAGGACAGATTCTTGAAGCAGGAACTCCCACCGGGCAACTCAAGAAGGCTCTGGGCAGCTCAGTCCCTTTAGCTATTTTTAGTGTGCCTTTTAGGTTCAGAAACAGCAGCATTCTGTAAAAACTCATTTTTTCTGCCTCCCCCAGGCAGAAAATTTCAATCCCAAACCTTCACACTAAATAGCACAGCATCTGAGCATTCAGGTTGCTTTCTTCCCTCTGTGTTACCTTTCCATCAGACCTTGAAGGATGCTGAAAGCTTGAAATCTTACAGTCCCAACTCAAGCAGCAGACAATTGCAATTCATGGGGTCCCTAACCATATTAAGACCATGATGTCAAGCTGTGGGGAGAGGATGCAATAACTGTACAGTAGTTGAGAGATACGAACCTCCATGCCCACCCCCCCCAAAGTAGTACCCCAAGTCTGAACATGAACGTACTCTAAGTGGTCCTCAGATCCTGGGTTCATCTTAAAAGATTCATTCCTTTTAAAAGGACTCTTTAGGAGTATGAGAAATCTAGTTTAAAAACATTCTACCTTATCCTCTTCACATGGTATCATTAAGAACTCTTAAAAATAATGGAGCCATATGACAAAAGAAACATCAATGTTCCATTTACTTATTCTTGTCTGTGGGATCCACTGCTAAGACTCGGATGGCTAACAAGGGTCTGTAATTGGCCACTCTCAGAAGTGCTGAGAAGCATCCAGACGTATAGGACATGGGCCGGCTACACGCTTAGCTGGGAATATGATATAAATTTATCCTTTCAATTTTTTTTTTTCATTTTGAAAATTGTCAAAAGTACAGAAAAGTTGAATGAGTGATACACCATTCAAGGACATCGTATGACTTTCACCTAGATTCACTGGTCGTTTATATTTTACTCTACATGCTTTCTCTTTCTTTTTCTCTTCATACATATGTATATATACAGATGGATAATATGTGTGAGAATGTACACACACACACACGTCAAACCATTTGAAAGTAAACTGTAGGCATGCTACTCCACCCTAAATGCCTCAGTGTGTATCTTTTGAGAACAAAAACATTGTCCTTTATAATCCCAATGCTATGCTCACACCCAAGAATAATAACATTGATGTGTTAAAGGAAAATGTTCGAAAAGGGAAAATTATGATTCTTATCCAAATATAGAATGAACATGTGTTAAAGATTTTAAGTCACGATCAGTGAGGGAACTGTTAAGACGTCACAACGAGTTCAAAAGAGAATCCAAAGAACAGGAACATTTGTCGAAGAGGGAGTTTGAAAAGAATGAGCAAATGGAGGAAAAGCTGGCTTCCTTGTGTCGAAGGGCAAGGATTATTTTGCATTTCTCTCCATTATCTACAACCTAATAAGCTGTAGAATAGCTCAAAGGTAACAAAAGGTGCAGAGCCCCCGAAGAGTCAGATAACCCTGAGGGGTGTGCTCAAATAGTTGGCAAACTTTTTCTATAAAGTGCTAGATAGTAAATATTTCAGGTTTTGCAAGCCATGTGGTCTTTGTTACGACTATTCAACTCTATTGTTAAACGAGAAAGTAACCACAGATAATCCATCAAGGAGTGAGTGTAGCTTTGTGCCAATAAAACTTTATTTATAAACCCAGGTGACAGGCCATATCCGGCCCACTGGCTGTAGTTCGCTGACCCTGCTCTAAAGAATGCAGTTTCCCGCTGAAGCACAAATTTTCTCTAACAGATACAGAAACAAGATGGTCTTACGAGCTGAACTGTGTCCTCCTCAAAATTCGTATGTTGAAGTCCTAACCACCCCCCTGCCCCAGTACCTCAGAATAGGACTGTATTTGGAGATAGAGTCTTTAAAGAGGTAATTGAAATGAGGTCATTAGGGCGGGCCCTAGTCCAATATGGCTGGTGTCCCTATAAGAAAAGGAGATTAGGACGCAGACACATACAGAGGGAACACCATGTGAACATACAGGGAGAAGACAGCCTTCTACAAACCAAGGAGAGAAGCCTTGGAAGAAATTGCAAGAAAATAAATTTCTGCTGTTTGAGCCACCCAGTGTGTGGTACTTTGCTATGGCAGCTGAAACAGACTGCCACAGACGTCTTTCACTTTTAAGATATGGCTATCTAATCATGGGTCAAAGGAGTAGGATAGACTAATTTCTCACTAAAGTTGTTTTATCAAATGCATTATCTTCAAGACGCACTTGAAGGTGGAGATGGGGGGAAAATTTCAATGTCAAGTTTAGAAACTATAACAAACCATAGTTCCTTCTTAAATACCCCCTACAATGTCAGTACGTCAAAGCTCTTGAGATGTCCTACGGTAATACCTGTTTTAATTTTGTGTCACCCAGAGTTTCTCAAACTCAGAGTGCCTTTTTTAAAGATACAGTTCTTTTGTTTTGTTTTGTTTTGTAAATAAGTTCATTTGTATCATTTTTTATTAGATTCCACATATAAGTGATATCATGATATTTGTCTCTTTCTGTCTGACTTACTTCACTTAGCATGATAATCTCTAGGTCCATCCCTGTTGCTGCAAATGGCATTATTTCATTCTTTTTTATGGCTGAGTAGTATTCCATTGTATATATGTACCACATCTTCTTTATCCATTCCTCTGTCAATGGACATTTAGGTTGTTTCCATGTCTTGACTATTGTAAATAGTGCTGAAATGAACACTGGGGTGCATGGATCTTTTCGAATTATGGTTTTTCTCCAGATATATGCCCAGGAGTGGGATTGATGGATCATATGGTAGTTCTGTATTTAGTTTTTTAAGGATCTAAATAGACATTTTCCCAAAGAAGACATACAGATGGCCAAAAAGCACATGAAAAGATCCTCAATATCACTAATTATTAGAGAAATGCAAATCAAAACTATCGATACAATGAAGTATCCCCTCATAACGGTCAGAATGGCTATCATCAAAAAGTCTACAAACAGTAAATGCTGGAGAGGGTGGGCAAAAAAGGGAACCCTCCTACACTGTTGCTGAAAAGATACGGTTCTAAATAATAAAACCAGTATTCTTGGAACACGCTTCGGAAACGCTAGTGTGAGCGAAAAATGAAGCAGATATTCTGAGAATGTAGAGGTGCTATGAAGCGAGACTTGGGAAGTGTAGGATTCTGAAGCCTGGAGAAGAGAACCTCAGTGTGTTCCAGGCAGGGGCAAGAGGGAGACTCTTGTGCCCAAGTCTGTGTGATCACGACATGGAAAGGAGAACAAGAAAGGCTGCATGGCCCAGAGCTGAGTTCTTCTGGTTTTGTCCTAAAGGAAGGATCAGTTATCTCTGTTTCGAGGAGATCCTGAGACCTCGAGCATCCCGCTGTAGACTAAGGAAAGGAATTTAGAACAGCTGGCTCTTAGTGTCTTCCTCCGGGACCCCCGATGATCACCTCCCAACAGAACTTAAAAGCCCACCGTACGCTCCTTCTGTGAAATTACTGCAGATCAATGGGGTAAAAGCCCGGGTGGTGCCCTCGATGTCAGCCTCTGGCCACCAGATGGCGCGCGGCATCCACAGTGCACGTGCGCCCGCCTCGGTCCGCCCAAGGGCTGGCCCGGGGCCCAGAGGAAATGTGTTTCCGTGTCTCCTCTTACAGAGTGCCCTGCAACGTTTTTACACTTTAGAAAGCTCATCCATAGAGAAGCATGTGAAACAGCACACTGCACAGCTGTGCTCTTCCTGTCCTGTCCCTCCCGGGGACACGTCAGCTGCGTTTCCCCTTGTCTGTAGAGTTTCAGAGCCTTCTTGCACATTTGTTCTCACTGGAACTAGATGTAGGGAGTGTTTTGCTTCCATTTTGAAACCCGCAATCCTGCTGAAATAGAATCTTTTGAAAAAAATATCCCAAGGATTATTTATTAGGGCAGGCAACCACATTGCTGGCGTGAAAACAAACTGCCAACGCTTTGTTACCCTGGTGTTCTGACAGCTGACACAGAGGGTGGAAGATTTTGACGTCATCCCAAACCTCAGCCCCAAGAGTTAATGATGTTACTCATGCCACTGGGGCATGGAAGAAAGACTCGCATTTTTGGGTGGTTATTGCTTGCCCAGAGCGGTGGAGTGAGCCATAGGGCTGAAGGCCAACGGACTCGGGCCACCCATGCAGTGAAATAATCCCCCAGAAATGCGCTGCCTGGAGTGGAAATGAAAGTCAAGTGAACGGTCATTCCAGGGCATTTCCTAAATATTATGAACAGTCATTCAGTCTAAAGTTTGTTTGACTCTCAACGCTGCAAATCTCACATTTGGGATACATTACGTAGATACCAAGAAATGATGGGAATCAAACAATGGTCAAGTTCTGGGTCATAAGCAGTGAGGCCTGTTCTTATTTTCTGTTCCAATGGCAACGAATAATTAATAACCTAGTTTTTGAATGGAAAGAACATTTCAATAGATGGGTGATGCTTTCAGAAGGGCCTCTGCGAGTCACTGTTTATTTCCTTCTTTCTTTCTCTTTCTGAAGTAGGGCCCTGGAAGGGAAGACAAAAGCAATATTCAAATATGACCTACATTTTTGACCCAATCAGAGACTTGTATGAATAAAGAAAAGCAAACCTTGGCACCTGCATTTTGCCAGGCACTCTGTTCCATGTCTTAAAAGTACTTCGGTATTTAATCTTCCTGACAATCTTCCTGGCTTTGGCCCAGGTTTTCAGATGAGAAACCTAGGTTCAGAGAGGTTATGTAGCTTGCCAGAGGTCACACAGCCAGTAAATATGAGAGCTAGGCGATGGGCCCAGATCTCTCTGACTTCAAAGCCTGGGTTTGTTCTTCACCAAGGCATTTCATAGACTCACAGAACCTCCGAGTTGGGAGGGATCTGGGAGGTCATTTAGATAAACCCTCTAAATAATGCAGGAATCCCTTTTCCAGTATTCTCCATAAGTGGTAAGGATAAATGTGCCTGAAATCAAAAGCCGAAGCCTAGAAAGAAATAAGAGCAAGACTTCAGAATGCAGACAGGGAGCCTAAATAAATGTAATAGATTTTGTTTCAATTTTATTTAAAAATTAAAAAAAAAAATATATATATATATTTACAAAATTAAATACACACATACAGGGTGGGATGGCTATAATATTTTCAAGTGTGTGTGCTTTAATTAAAAATGATTCAGAGGAATACTACTATCTCAAAACACCTTCCCATACCAGAAAGATGGTTCTGGTAAAAAGCCCCCTTTCAATACTGGAGACAGTTAACTACATGGAATGAGGGTAGGTGACTGGCCTCAGGCCACACAGCAGGTCGTGGCTGAGCTAGAAATAGAACTGAATGCTGTGTGTCCTAGCTGTGCCTCAGCGCTGCTTGTCCTTGCCACCTCACACTTAGTCCCTTGTCATGACTAGCTCTGTGTGAATTTGGTAAGGAAACCCAAAACCGGGTTTCAGTTTTCATTACATACCGGAAACTTGGCCTGAGATCACTAAAAAGTTCACTATGGTTTGTGAACCTTTCGAGCAGATGGAGCCAGGTTTCTGCCACGTGCCTGCCCCCGCGATGCCAGGAGGGATGCTGAGTGGGAACCAGGTACAATTCCATAGCCTCTGCAGTGCCATGTCCCGGGTACAGGCCAGCCTGGGGTGACACCGGGAGACCAGAAACCTCTGCAAATCACAGCTGCTGTGGCGTTTCTTTCCATTCCAGCCAGGGACAGAGAGAAAAGGAGGGAATGATTTAGGAGGTGTGCATATTCATTTGCAAAGAAAGTTACGGAAGTTACTAGTGAGATTTATATTGGTAATTAAGTGATAACGGCTGTGTAAAACTGCTTGAGTTGGAATTCCTGGAAAATACAGGAGGGACTGAGGCCCTTTTGAGAAACATCTTATTGTTAACATTTTCAGAAACAATTTGGGTTTCTATAGTCCTTTGTATCCGCTAAGAGTAACTCCTCAAAACACCCTGGTGCGGCAGGCCCCTGGGCCAGCCCATCTGTGCAGACCCCAAATACGCATCATCTCTTGCGGGGCTTGTATTAGGCTCACCTGACTCCTGCCCCAGGCCAGCGAAGGAAGGTCAAGTAGATGTCCTTCAAATGGCATAGCCAAGCAGGGAATGTCTTGTTTTGTTTTAAATCATTAAGACCCTCTGTACAACCAGCTTGAAATGATCCAGTTTAATTGAGGGACTTAGGGGAATTCTGAAGAAACCAGGTTCAAAGATCTTGCAAGAATTTAAGTTCAAACTACCATGGAAAACAGAAATGGCTCTCTTCCCTCGCTGGCTGGCAGTGGTGGGCCAAACGTCCATGAGGCTGAGGAAAAGGAATAAAGGAGAAAAATATTCTCTAAATATTAACTATATCATAATATATATAAATATATGGTATATACTTTTATGTATTCTAATTATATATTATAAGATATATAAATAAATAAGATATATATTAAATATATATTATAGATTTGTGTATATACTTTATAATAATATACATTATCTTATATTTAGAGAGAGACTCACTTATGTGAGCATGACGTGTGCAGTGTAATGAGGTACATCTCTTAAAAAATTGGTCTGTGGTGTTCTTAGTTTTCTCCTTTGCCTTAATCGTGGAAATCTAAATAAATATTGTCTTAGGACCAAGAGTGGAGGAAATAGTTCCCTACTTATGATGGTTCGACGGAACGATTTTTCGACTTCATGATGGTTCAAAAGCGATATGCAGGACTTACCTGGTGGTCCAGTGGTTAAGACTCTACGATTCCACTGCAGGGGGCATGGCTCCCATCCCTGGTCGAGCAACTAAGGTCCTGCAAGCTGTGCAGTGCATCCAACAAAAGAAAAAAAAAAAAAGCGATATGCATTCAATAGGAACCGTACTTCAATTTTGAATTGCGATCTCTCCCCGGGCTAGCGATTTGTGCCACGATTCTCCATCCTCTCTGGTGATGCCCGGCAGCGAGCCACAGCTCCCGGTCAGCCCCGCCATCACGCGGGTTCACACCTGATACACTTAAAACCATTCTGTCCCCAGACAGCCACTGTGTTTTTCACTCTCAGTACACTATTCAATAAATTGCATGAGCTATTCAACACTTTATTACGAAATAGGCTTTGTGTTTGACGATTTTGCAGGCTAATGTAAGTGTTCCGAGCACGTTTAAGGTGAGCTGGGCTATTCCATGATGTTTGGTGGGTTAGGTGTGTAAATACATTTTCTACTAACAGTATTTTCAATTTCCGGTGGGTTTATAGGGACGTGACCCCATCGTAAGTCAAGAAAGATCTGCATTTTGAATGTTCAACGTGCAGCTCGCTTATGGGAAGTAATGAAAAGCTTAGTTTCTTTTCACGTTTGTCCCCTTTCAGGGTTTTAAAATGCTCTTTCAATTCTTGCGGTCATGTGAGCAGGCTTGGGGATGGGTATGTCTGTAAGCTGAGGACACAGGGACTACCGAGGACCGGCTTTAAGATGATGGTGCCCCTTGATTCAGGGGAGGAGGGTAAGGGCCGACTCTTCCTGTCGCATCTTTGGGGTTGGTATCTGTTGCCAGCATCTCTGAACAAACCTGGTAGTGCAGGGGACCCAGTGAGGCACCCAGGCTCAGTGGGGACCCCTGGCAAGCACTCCCTGTCTGTGTGGTTTTGAGAGGAAAGAGAGGGCCGAACAGGAGGCCCATCAGGACTTCTGGGGCCTATCTGAGGCTGTGACAATTTGGGGAACGTCCAGAGGGAAGGGGTGGTGGTCTTGCTGGGCCCTGAGGCGCACCTAGGACTAAGGTCGTGGGAGGGAAGAAGGGGATCCAGGAATCAGAGCTCAGATGGACAGGCTGACGCCCTGTCAGCACGCCCACTCAGCACGTGGTGAATACCAAACGTGCTCATTGACTCAAGACGGTACTAACTGTCCTCAAAATACGAAGAGAAAATAATTTACAGTAATAACCATCTCATCACACGTCTGAAAGTGTAGCACGCGAACGTACCAACCACGACTGAGCTCAGCTCTTATCCGTCAGGGTGGATGGTGGGAGCTTTGAACATGCTTGGTGTAGCGGGGCAGGGGGTCTGGGGTCCGTGAGGGTGCAATGAAGCCCTGGGCTATGAGGGAGGATGAAAGGAGGATGACCTTCTTTCTCTGGAGGGCATCAGTGTCAGAGATGTAAGGACAGAGAAAATTGGACAACTGGGAAGGTATTTTGTTCTGAGTGACTGATTGCTGAAGATTCATGCTCAAGCCAGAATGTTACAGCAATGCACACCTTCTCTTTCTGGGGGTTTCTAGATTATGTGCTCTACAAATATAGGTCTCCTACACCTGGCTGATTAACAGTCCATGTTCCCATCTTCCTTCCTCTGCCATTTCCTGCTTGTCCTGTTTTTTTCTTAAGACTAAAGGGACATTGGAGAACCTGAAGGTGATGTATGTGTATATATATGTATTTATGTGTATATATGTGTGTATATATTTATGTGTATATATAGATATGTGTATATATGCATGTATGTGTATATATGCATGTATGTGTAGATACGCAAGTATGTGTATGTTATATGTGTATATAAGCATACATGTGTATGCATGTATGTGTGTGCATGTGTATATGTGTGTGTGCGTATGTGTATATATGTGTTATGTGTATATACATGTATGCGTGTATATGTATATGTGTGACTATGTGTATATATGTATGTATATCAGTATGTATGTATATATATGTATGTGTGTGTATATATATGTATGTGTGTGTGTGTGTGTGTGTGTGTGTGTGTATGTATATATATATTTTTTGGCCACACAGGGCAGCATGTGGGATCCTAGTTCCCCGACCAGGAATCAAACCCGCACCCCCTGCACTGGGAGCCTGGAGTCTTAACCACTGGACCACCAGGGAAGTCCCTATGAAGTATATTTTGAAGATAATTGCTTGTTGGGAATTTTCAGAGGTGACCTGAATTATCACATTATGTTTTGTATAATGAGTAACCTTTTTCCTATACCTTTTTCCTTCCCTTGCTTAGCTAATTCTGGTTCTTCCCAAAGGATATTCGTCTGAAAATTGACAGCTGATGTTCAAAAGAAACAGGCCAAAATCTTGGTTCTTGAAAGACTGTAAAGCAAAATTATCTTTCAGGATTATCCAAAGACATACAACAGAAGACAGGATTAAAAAAATGTCAAGCGGGCATCTGACCATACAAACACACACTTACAACGGTGAGCACTCATTGGAAGCTTATCAGGCGACTGACCCTTCCTTGTGCAGACTGCACGCGCGAACGTGTTTAACAACGGAATAAAATGAACCACCACCCAGATGGGTGGCAGTGATTTGACCGCTGGCTCCACTTTCTCCCTCACCCCTGTCCCCACTGACCTTTTCACTGCTTTATGCTCCATTTTAGCAAACACGTCAAAGACTTAAATATCAGGTTTTCACCAGCCCCTCCCAAATTACGTTGTTATCTGTGAGCTTTCTCCTATGCCTACAAGATAGCTTTACTCAATCCGGTCATAACGTGAAAAAGAGAGAGGGCTCTCTCCCCGCCAGAGGGCTGCTCGGCCTGGGTACCTCACCACATCTTCTACCTTCGGTTCCTGCATCAATTAGATTTCATACTCTGGAGGAGTGCACGGGTTAAACTATAACCCCCCAGAAAAAGATATGTTGTGGTCCTGACCCCCAATACCTGCAAATGTGATCTTCTTTGGAAATAGGTCTGTGCAGATGTCATCAAGGTAAGATGAGGTCACGATATTGTAGGTGTGCCCTTGATCGGTGTGACTGGTGTCCTTGTAAGGGGAGGAGAAACACCCACCAAGACAGACACAGTGGGCCAAAGCCCGCATGATGACAGACAGAGAGAGAGAGAGAGCAAGAGAGAGAGAGAGAGAGAGATGAAATGCCACAGCTATAAGGCGAGAATTCCTCGACTCACCAGAAGCTAGACGAGGCAGGAAGAATTCTCTTTAGGCCCTGCCTGACCTTGATCTCAGACTTCAAGTTTCCACAGCCATGAGACAATCCGTTCCTGTAGTGTGAGCCACCCAGGGTGAGGTACTTTGTTACACCAGCCCCAGCAAATTAATATGGGTGTGCTATGGGGGAGCAGTTGAAGGTACTGCAGTTTGAAATCAGATCTGAACTTGAGTCAAGTTTCAATGACTTACTAGCTGATGATTTGGGGCAGATTCCTCGCTGGGCCTCAATGTTTCCTGAGACCTAAGCGGCCCAAGAAAGGGGAATAATAAGACTAACCTTGCAGGACTGTTGTGATAATTAAATGGGATACATATGTATATCAGTTGGGAAGGTTGTTTTAAAATTTATTTTATTGAAGTAGAGTTGATTTACGATGCGTTAGTTTCTGCTGTACAGCAAAGTGATTCAGTTTTACATATATATATTCTTTTTCATATTCTTTTCCATTATGGTTTATTACAAGATATTGAAGGTAGTTCCCTGTGCTCTACAGTAGGACCTTGTTGTTTATCCATCCTATATATAGAACAGTTTGCATCTGCTAACCCCAAACTCCCAATCCATCTCTCTCCCTCTCCCCCTCCCTCTTGACAACCACAAGTCTGTTCTCTATGTCCTTGAGTCTGTTTCTTTTCGTAGGTAAGTTCATTTGTGTCGTATTTTAGATTCCTCATATAAGTGATATTGTATTTGTCTTTCTCTGACTTAACTTCACTGAGTATGATAATCTCTAGGTCCATCCATGTTGCTGCAAATGGCATTATTTCATTCTTTTTTATGGCTGAGTAATATCCCATTGTATATATGTACCACATCTTTTTTATCCATTCCTCTGTCAATGCACATTTAGGTTGCTTCCATGTCTTGGCTATTGTGAATAGTGCTGTTATGAACATTGGAGTGCATGTATCTTTTTTTTTAAAATAAATTTATTTATTTTATTTATTTATTTTTGGCTGCGTTGGGTCTTCGTTGCTGCACATGGGCTTTCTGTAGTTGTGGCGAGCGGGGGCTACTCTTCGTTGCCGTGCGCAGGCTTCTCATTCCATTGGCTTCTCTTGTTGCAGAGCACAGGCTCTAGGCCTGCGGGCTTCAGTAGTTGTGGCACGTGGGTTTCAGTAGTTGTGGCTCGCGGGCTCTAGAGCACAGGCTCAGTAGTTGTGGCGCACGGGCTTAGTTGCTCCGCGGCATGTGGCATCTTCCTGGACTAGGGCTTGAAGCCGTGTCCCCTGAATTCGCAGGCGGATTCTTAACCACTGCACCACCAGGGAAGCCCCACATGTATCTTTTCAAATGATGGTTTTCTCTGGATACATGCCCAGGAGTGGGATTGCTGGATCATATAGTAGCTCTATTTTTAGTTTCTTAAGGAACCTCCATACTGTTTTCCATAGTGGCTGCACCAATTTACATTCCCACCAACAGTGTCGGAAGGTTCAGTTAGGCAAGTGTTAATTGAAAGGAACGAAACTCTACAGGACTAAGTAAAAATGGGACTTCGGTCTAAGAATTATGGGATGTCTTGCAGATCCCAAGTGTGGGAAGGTAGCTTGGTCTCAGGTGTGAACATTGACCAACTCTTCTCCATCTATCATCCCTGCCCCCTCCCCCCATCCGTGCACACCTGCTTCTTCCTCACTCTCTCTCTCTCTCCCTCCCTTCAGACCAGCAGCCTCCACTCTTCCAGTCTTTCAAACTGGAGCTCTTACAGCTTCAGCCACCAGAAAGAAACTCATGTGAACTACTCTTGGTTTCCAAACCCAGAGTCCAATGGAAGGGACTTAATGGCCCACGTGGGGTGAGATGCCCCCTACCCTCACTCCAACCAGCTGTGCCCCAGGAACTTGTCTTCCTAAACATGTCAGTTAGGGACGAGTTGGGGTGAAAAATCGCAGGAGACAACATACAAAATTGCTTTGGGAGCCGGGGCAAAGGTAAAAAGCATCCTTTTGCATCTTTCTGCCTCTCACTCCCTCATCTTTTCCCCAGCCCTCTCCAGTGTCCTTCTCACCTTCCTGCTCTCCACCCAAATCCATTCCAGGTTCAAGTCTTAATGCACATCTCCCCTCCCAGAAGCTCCCTCCAACTACCTGTATCCACTCAATTTTCTTCCTTTTTAAATCCCTGTTACCCTTACACTTATTTTCATATACCCTAGCCCAAAACCTCTTCTGATCGGACCCAAGTCTAGATTCAACCTGAGGTCAGGAGGACTGCCTTATTGGGCTCTTAGATTGCCTCCGCTCTTTAGGACCCCTCCAGGCATTAGGAGCTGCTGGGCAGTAGCTCTGCACCTGTCACAGCCTTGTCAGCTCTTTGGGAGACAGCGGTGCTGTCTGTAGGCTGCACAACCACGCTTCACCCCCCCGGGACTCCAGAGAGGCTCACGGTGAACAGGACAAAAGCTCTTATTTCTAGAAACCAGAAGATTTAGACAGAGTTGCTACTCTTCTAGGTCTGAGAGCTATCTCACCCCAAATAACCTCAGGACGTAACCAAGTCAAGTATCTGGGTCCCATTTCAACTCTAGCCCTCGGGAGTTTCTCGCTTCCCGAGGTCCTGGATCCACTAGCCCTTTCCTAAGCCGGTTGGGGGTGCCTGCAGCCTGTTTTCTAACTTCTCCCTGGTTTAGTTTCACTCAGGAAGCCTGGGCTGGCCAGGTGGGTGCCCCCCGGGCTGACACTGATGTTGGGTCAAATGGGGGAGGTGGTGGAGAAGCTTCATTACGAGGACAGCAAATTAGGACCTTTAACAAGAGGAGGCAAAGTCTTGCCTGGGAAGAAAAGAGCACATCTTAGAGGGAAGAGGGCTTCGGAGACTTTCAACCTGAGAAGGCAATGGGGCCCATCTCCACGTGTAACTCCATATATGAACAACACTACACATGAAAAGATGCTCCTTATCATGAATTACTGGAGAAATTCAAATCAAAACTACAGTGAAGTACCCCCTCACAGCAGTCAGAATGGCCATTGTTAAAAAGTCTACAGATGGCAAATGCTGGAGAGGGTGTGGAGAAAAGGGAACCCTCCTACACTGCTGGTGGAAAGGTAAACTGGTAGAGCCACTATGGAGAACAGTATGGAGGTTCCTTAAAAAACTAAAAATAGAGCTACCTATATGGAATCTAAAAAAACAGTACTAGTGGCAGGGCAGGAATAAAGACACAGATGTAGAGAATGGACTTGAGGACACAGGGGGGAGGGGGAAGCTGGGACAAAGTGAGAGAGTAGTATTGACATATATGCACCACCAAATGTAAAATAGATAGCTAGTGGGAAGCAGCTGCATAGCACAGGGAGATCAGTTCGGTGCTTTGTGACCACCTAGAGGGGTGGGATAGGGAGGGTGGGAGGGAGGGAGATGCAAGAGGGAAGAGATATGGGGATATATGTATACGTACAGTTGATTCACTTTGTTGGACAGCAGAAACTAACACAACATTGTAAAGCAATTATATTCCAATAAAGATATAAAAACAATAAATAAAAAAATAAAAATAGAGTTACCATATCATCCAGCAATCCCACTCCTGGGCATATACACAGACAAAACTATAATTCAGAAAGGTACATGCACCCAAGCGTTCATAGCGGCATTATTTACAATAGCCAAGATATGGAAGCAACCTAAATGTCCATCAACAGAGGAATGGATAAAGATGTGGTACATATATACAATGGAATATTACTCAGCCATGAAAAAGAATGAAATAATGCCATCTGCAGCAACAGGGATGGACCTAGAGATGATCATGCTAAGTGAAGTGAGTCAGAGCCATATGATATCTCTTATATGCGGAATCTAAAATATGACACAAATGAACTTACATATGAAACAAAAACAGACTCACAGACGTAGAGAGGAGACCTGTGGTTGTCAAAGGGGAAGGAGAGTTGGGGGATAAATTAAGAGTT
This sequence comes from Stenella coeruleoalba, assembly GCF_951394435.1. Taxonomy (NCBI): domain Eukaryota; kingdom Metazoa; phylum Chordata; class Mammalia; order Artiodactyla; family Delphinidae; genus Stenella; species Stenella coeruleoalba. The sequence goes on along the minus strand of NC_137162.1, from coordinate 79,203,092 downwards.
TGGAATGAACAGATACACACTACTATATATAAAATAGGTAAACAACAAGGACCTACTGTATAGCACAGGGAACCGTATTCAGTATCCTGTAATAAACCATAATGAAAAAGAATATATGTATGTGTAACTGAATCTCTTTGCTGCACGCCAGAAACTAACACAACATTGTAAATCAACTATACTACAATTTAAAAAAAAAAGAACAACACTAAACCTAAAATACAAGATGTTCAGGTATGCTGAAATTAAAATAGCTTCTTGCTATAGACAGGTTTTCCTGTCTATAAAATTCTAAATATGTTCATTGAAGCTGAACTTTTGTTTTCTCTCTCCCTCCCTCTCTTTTTCTATTTCTCCCTTCTTCCCTCCTTCCCATCTTCTTTCTTTTTGAATTTGTTTGCAATTTCCCATAAGCAACTTACAGAGAATGCTGGAAAAGGATTCCTGCATTATTCAGAGTATTCATCTATGTGACCTCCCAGATCCCTCCCAACTGGAAGATTCTATGAGTCTGTGAAATGCCTTGATGAGGAAAACAAATCCAGGCTTTGAAGTCAGGTAGACCTGGATCCATCTCCTAGCTCTCACCTTTGCTGGCTGTGTGACTTCAGGCAAGCTACTTAACCTCTCTGAGCCTAGGTTCCTCATCTGAAAACCTGGGCCAATGCCAACCACCAAATCATGGATCAAAGGATTAAATGAAAAATTATTTATAAAACATACAGCAAGGATAGAGATGGAAGCATGAGTCAGAAAATCTGCTGCTGGGGAAGCTGGGAGGCACCTGCCTAAGGAGAGAAGCCGGGGTCTACAGGGTGTGGCATGTGTGTGGACCGAGAGAGAGAACAAGTTCCCTTGGCCAGTGCCCAGAGGGGTCAGCACTGCTGCTCGGAGGAGCTCCTTGAGTCCGTTCATTTCCCAGGGCCCTGCCCTGCTTCTGTCTCCCTGTCCTTCTGTCCGCTAGACTCTCGTGAACAAGCCAGATCTGTACCTGGGACTTTTGCCACCACTGTGCTGTCCGTCTGAGGCCGCACACCCTGGCACACGGTGATTTCTCCTGGGCTTTGCAACCTCTAACTTGACTAGATTTATCTCCCCACCCCCATGTGGACTTTCTGACCGTTTTATTCACTTATCCACGTATCCCACAAACATCTTGTGGGATCTATAGGGAGCCAGGCCCTGTGCCATGGCTCTGAGAATCCCCAGCACTTGTGCCCATCTGTGTGCCCCAGGATCCTGCTGCCTCCTGTCGGCTCGGGTATAACCCTTGGTCCCAGGTGTGAACCCTTGGACTTGTCCCTCCTTTCCCGGAGGCTGCCTGCTGTGTGGCAGGGGGCCTGACCCCCTACCAGGAGCAAATCCTGACACTCAGATATTTGTTGATTAAATAAACACATAGAAAAGGACTTTTTTTTTTTTTTTTTAAATTACCGCTCCTTCCAGATCTCCAGCCCCCTTCCAGAACTGATGTCACCCAGATGACTCTGCACAGTGATGAGTTAAACGCTGGCGGCTTGGGGATGGCGCAGAAGCAAGCTTCCCAGCTCTCAGGCAGCCATTACCAGCACCTCTCAGAGTCTCTGATTTTCAAGTATCCCTAGGGCTTAAAAACGCTAATGCTAGCTCTCTTCCTATTACTATAATAATACTTGGCAGACAATGTGTCCTGCTGCAGACAATCAGTTCAAGGGTGCCCACTCCCCCTGGAGAGGTGGGTCCCCTATTAGCACCGCGTTATAAAGGAGCAGCCATGGGGTGACGGGGCGTGACTGAGTCACCTGGACTTTCATCTGAAATAGTCATCTCGGCTCCTGCTTGGGAGGTATATGCTGTCCCCTCAGAGGGCAAACAGGCAGCATTTCCCCAGGAACCCAGCCCCCAGAGGCCTTGCAGGGGGCAGCTGGGCCCCTTACTTCCCAGAGGCAAAACGAAAATCCCGACAGAGAGGAGCTAGAACAATCCACTGTACATGAAATTAACCATGGAAACGGTGTAACCCTCAGCTACAGTTCCATAGACTCAAAATAGCGACTTTTCCAACAACGGTGAGAAAAGTTGATGAACACTGCAAGGTTGGGGGCAGTGCGGTCGGTCCCAGGTTAGGAGAAGGAACCCGCCCCAAGCAGGGATGGATCCAGATCACCTGGGGTGGTCCAGAGCACCTGAAAAGCCCACATTTCTCACCTGGCGGCCCGGGAGAAATGAGACACTCCATGTGCCCAGAGCATCCCCCGTACTCTTCCCCTCCCTACACATAGACTGCAAGGCAGATTATTTCCAGGGAGAGAGCAGAGGAAGGAGGCATGGAATGGGAGAGGCAGAGTCTCTGGAGTGATATCCAGGGATCCCTTGGTTATCTCCTCATCAAACTGTGAACAGTCCTGCCCCAAGCCCACCTGGGCCCTTCAGAACCACAGTGTGTAGACACTGGAAGAACCAGAAATAGCCTAACCCAATGCCTTCCTTTTCCAGTTGGCGAAACTGAGTTCAAAGCATTTAAATGACAGGAGGCAGCCCACCTAATCGGTGCCTGAGTTATGTTTTTCATATTAATAATATTGTCAAGATTATTAATAAAGTTGCAACGGATATCAGCATGCCTAATAAAAATCAGCACATGTTCTTCGGCTAAAGTAAAACAGATATGGAAGTATCACGGCAAGAAGGAGTAAAATTAGCGGAAAAGCAAAAAATATGAAAACCACAGTGAGGAGACACAGGGGCTGCCGGCAGGGCAGCATTTTGACCCAGAAAGCACGTGTGTTTCTCGTCCCTACGTGTGTTTGCAGGGCTCTGGGCAATTCAATGTAGTGTGAGCTCTGAGTGTTTTTTGACCAAACAGGTCTTAAGATTCCTGGTATAGCCCCTGGAAACTTTTTGCACCATCTTATGTAAAAACAGCAGAATATCCTTATGCCACCTGAATTTGCACTGCCTGACTTACTTGCCTAGAAACTGGAATCTTTATCTCGTTATGAAGATGCGAGTCAGAGCAACAAAATGCCGAAACCAGTGTGTGGAACAGGAGATTCTGGAGAGGCTCTTTGAGCATCGGGCAAGGCTCTTCCCCAAGGCCATGGTCGATTTCCAGGGGTCTTTATGGTAAGAGGATGGGGTGCTGCTCCGGGAATCCACATGCCCTGTTCTAACTCAGAGCAGCTCTGCACATGCTCTAAGGCTGCCTCCGTCTCTGTCAAAAATCCTCAAATGGCAAAACCTAGGTGCTCAGTTTGACTGAGCAAAATAAAATTCCCCTTCTGAAACTGCCTGCTAGTTATTCCAGGGACCTTCTTCCTGTCAATCTTTTATTAATTATTCAGGGGAAGTGATTCTGTAAAGCAACACACAGGGAAATGATTCATCTGACATAACTTCCTCCGTTTTCCATCCAGCTGAAACAATTCCAAAAGCCTCAGCTAGCCATCAAGTTGGGAGAAAACTAAACTGAATGTCCTCTAAACACACTGTCACATCCCAAGTTGAGTTCTCCAGCAGAAACACTGGCCTGAGCGCAGGTCCTGGTACATTCTATGTCCCTTCTCCTCGCCAGGTGTTTATGATGAAGCATGGATTCTGTGAATACATTCTAATACACAACTGAATACATTTTAATAACCAGCAACTAAAATTATGAATAAGAACACCCCAGAGTTTTAAATATATATTTAAAAGATTTAAAATGCTGTAAGTTATAGATGTTTAAGTTATAAACCACTATTACATAAGAAACTTAAAATATTAACAAAAATTGGCTATCAAGTTATTACACAATTACACAAATATTATCAGTTCGTGTCATCTTGCTATAATCGATGCCTACTACAATAATACATGTTAATTAGATATAGGTTATCTTACCATTTTTGTTCTGTTCTTTTTTCTTTTTGACCATTCTGCGTGGCATGTAGGATCTTAATTCCCCGACCAGGGATCGAACCTGTACCCTCTGCATTGGAAGTGAGGACTCTTAACCACTGGACCGCCAAGGAAGTCCCTATCTTACTATTTCGAATACTTCAGTGTTTATTTTCCCTCTGCCTCACTATTTTTCTTTCCTGAAAGATACATATACGTACCCCACCCATACATAACTTTTTAAAATTTAATTCAATCCGATAAATGTCTGGGAGGCAGAGGTAGAAGGTAACAAAAGTGATAGAAGGTTTGTTTAGCTTTATTGAGGTCTACTGATAAATAAAATGGTCACGTATTTAAAGTGTACCCCACATGATGATTCGATATACTTTGTGAAAGGATTCCACAAGGATTCCACAATTGAGTTAACACACGCATCACCTCACATATTTACTTTTTTTTTTTTTTAGTGAGAACACTTAAATGGTACTTTCTTAGCAAATTTCTATTATACAATACAGGATTCTCAACTATAGTCACCATACTATACAGTAGATCCTCAAATCTTTATTCATCTTACAACTGAAAGATTGCCTTTTTATCATCCTCTCCCCCTTTCCCTTGCCCACAGTCCTGGCAACCACCATTCTACTCTTATTTCTATGCAATCAGTGCTTTTTTCTTCTTCTTCTTTAGATTCCACGTATAAGTGATCTTATGCAGTATTTATCTCTCTCTAGCTGGCTTATCTCACTTAGCATCATGCCCTCAAGGTCCATCCACGTTGTTGCAAACGGCAGGATTTTCTTCCTTTCTGAGGCTGAATAATATTCCATGGTGTGTGTATGTATACCACATTTTCTTTATCCATTCATCCATTGAAGGACACGTACGTTGTTTATATACCTTGGCTATTGTGAATAATGCTGCAATGAAAACGGGTGTTGTACAGATATCCCTTTGAAATAATGATTCTGTTTCCTTTGGATATATATCCAGAAGTGGGATTGCTGGATCAGATGGTAGTTCTCTTTTTAATTTCTTGAGAAATCTCCGTACTGTTTTTGATAGCAGATGTACCAGTTTACATCAGCAGTGCATGAGGGTTCCCTTTACTCCACATTCTCACCAGCATTTGCTATCGCTTTTCTTTTCGATAATAGATATCTTAACAAGTGTGAAGTGATATCTCATTGTGGTTTTGATTTGCATTTCCCTGATGATTAGTGATTTGAGCATTTTTTCATGTACATGTTGGCCATGTGAATATCTTCTCTGGAAAAATGTCTGATTGGCATATGGGAACATATGTTTATGTATGACTGATTCACTTTGTTATAAAGCAGAAACTAACACACCATTGTAAAGCAATTATACCCCAATAAAGATGTTAAAAAAAAAAATGTCTGATTGGGTACTTTTCCCATTTTAAAAATTGGGTTATTTGTTTTTTTGCTATTGAATTGTCTGACTTCCTTGTATATTTTGAATATTAACTCCTTATTGGATATATGGTTTGCAAATATTTTCTTCCATCCCATAGGTGCCTTTTCATTTTGTTGATGAAAAAGCTGTGCAGAAGCTTGTTAGTTTGATATAGTCCCACTTGTTTATTTTGCTTTTGTTGCCTTTGCTTTTGGTGTCAAATCAAAAAGCTCATACCCAAGACTGATGTTAACCAGATTTTTCTCTATATTTTATTCTAGAAGTTTTATGGTTTGGGGTCTTATACTTAAGTCTTTAATCCATTTTGAGTTGATTTCTGTGTATGGTGAAAATAGGAGTCCAGTGTCATTCTTTTGCATGAGAATATCCAGTTTTTACAGCACCATGTATTGAAGAGGCTGTCTTTTCCCCATTGTATATTCTTGGTTTTCTTCTCAAAAATTAATTGACCATATATGGCTGGGTTTATTTCTGAGCTATGTATTCTATTCCATTGATCTATGTGTCTGTTTTTAATGCCAGTACAATACTGTTTTGATTACTATAGCTTTGTAATATACTGGTGGCCCTTGCACAACACAGTTCTGAATTGCATGAGTCCACTTATATACAGATTTTAAAGATAGATATGTATCGCAGTACTACACAATCTGATCCCCGGTTGGTAGAATCCGAGGTTGCTGAACTGTGGATGTAGAGGAGGGCCAACTGTAAAGTTATGTGCAGATTTGTGACTGCGTAAGGGGTCGGCACCCCTAACCCTTGTGTGTTGTTCAAGGGTCAACTGTAGTTTGAAGTCAGGAAGTGGGGTGCCTTCAGCTCTGTTCTTTTTCTCAAGATTGCTTTGACTCTTCAGGGTCTTTCGTAGTTCCGTACCAATTTTAGGATTTTTTGTTCTATTTCTGTGAAAAACACCGTTGGAATTTTGATAGGGATTGCACGGAATCTGTAGATTGCTTGGGTAGTATGAACACTGAAACAATATTAATTCTTCCAATCCATTTATTTGTTTCTTCCTCAATTTCTTTCATCAGTGTTTTATAGTTTTCAGTCTATAGATCTTTCACTTCCTTGGTTAAATTCATTCATATGTATCATATCCTTTCTGATGCTATTGTCAGTGGGATTGTCTTTTAATTTCTCTTTCTGAGAGATTGTTGTATATTGATTTTGTATCCTGCAACTTTACTGAATTTGTTTATTATAGTTCTAACAATTTTTGGCAGCGGCTTTAGGGTTTTCTATATATAATATCATGTCATCTGCAAACAGACAATTTTACTTCTTCCTCTTGGACGAAAGCATTCGTTTAAAGGCACAGGCTGAAGTTAGGGGAAGCACATGTGTGAAAGAGCATGACGCCATGCCCATGCTACAAGGCTAAAAACTTACTTCTTCTCCACAGTTGGCTGCTGGGCGCACTGCATTTCAGGAGCGTTTAAAAGAGAAGATTTCATCAGTCATTCGGAGGCATGGATTTTAAATGCAATTACTGTATTTAATTAGCTGTTTCATCTTCGGTGCCAATGAATTTGGAATTTAATCTCTGATCGCATGAAATAGAATACTAAGCAGCTTACTCCATCGAAGAGCTGATGGAGTCGTTTATTGGTTGGTGGAGAACGTGGCCAAATTCCCTACAGCCACCATAGATAAATGTCAGAGAGAAAAGCATGGTGAAAAGGCACTGGCTCTTACGAAATACTTAGATATCTTTTAACTCGTATGGAAGACACAGTTCAGGTGTCCTCTTTTGGAGCCCCTCCCTCTGCCGTGCTCTTGCTGGGTGGACCGCATCACCGCCCTCTCCTCAAATACAGCACCTACTCCAGCTACTTGATTGTCTCCACGTCTGCTTTTCTTACAGGCTTATGAGCTCCAGGAGGCAGGGGCCATGTCTTATTAAACGTTGTGTTTGTATCACCGAGCACAGGGACTGCCATTCAATAAATGAAGAAGTGGACGAGCTGCCAATTAACATCAGCAAAGGGCAAGTGTACAAACTCAGCAGTTGATTTAAATAGGTCTTTTCTACATCTCTAAAGAAAAATGAACCGTTTAAATGATATCTACTTATCAGTCCCTTTCCAAGATAAGCCTTCAGCAAAACCCAATTTTTTTTTTCTTTTTTTTTTTGCGGTACGTGGGCCTCTCACTCTTGTGGCCTCTCCCATTGCGGAGCACAGGCTCCGGACGCACAGGCTCAGCGGCCATGGCTCACAGGCCCAGCCGCTCCGCGGCATGTGGGATTCTCCCGGACCGGGGCACGAACCCGCGTCCCCTGCATCGGTAGGCGGACTCTCAGCCACTGCGCCACCAGGGAAGCCCAACCTAATTTTTTTCATAGGTTGGGAGGTTCCTTTCCAGCCCTATAGCCAGACCCTTGTTACCACCAGAGGAGAATTCACAGAGTCCTAGATTTGCTGTGACACTGCCCCTGTTTGCAGGCTGCCTGGGGGATATCTGTATAGAGCAACAATCAGTAAAATCAGGAGATGAGTTTGAGGTTTCTGAAAAGAAATGCAGCCTCAATCCTCAAATTCAGATCACCAAATAAATGACTTGATAACAATATTTGAAAATATATGAATAAAGGTCGGCCATCAAGTTCAAGTGTGGCTTCATGTATAGGCCTGAATTCTACTTTTGGTTTATAGCATATCTATGAAGTTTCTTTTAGTCATTACTGGGATGTAAGCTTCCTGAAGAGAAGAAAGGTATCTGTGTGGTTCAAAGCTGTATCCTCAGTAAACTCAACAGTGCCTGGATCATGGAAGATGCTCAAAAAACACTTCCTGAGTGACTGAATCTGTTCGTGTGGTAGACACTGGGATAGAAGCCGGCTATTAAAAAGCGTGAGCTGGGACTTCCCTGGTGGCACAGTGGTTAAGAATCTGCCTGCAAATGCAGGGGACATGGGTTCCATCCCTGGCCTGGGAAGATCCCACATGCCACAGAGTAACTAAGTCCGTGCGCCACAACTACTGGAGGCCGTGCGCCACAACTTCTGAAGCCCGTGCGCCTACAGCCCGTGCTCCGCAACAAGAGAAGCCACCGCAGTGAGAAGCCCGTGCACAGTAACGAAGAGTAGCCCCCGCTCACCGCACCTAGAGAAAGCCCGCGTGCACCAACAAAGGCCCAACGCAGCCAAAAAAATTTTTAAAAATCGTTCGATACTTTCTTGTTTCCAAAAAAAAAATTTCAGTGGACCAACCACGAAAAGAGCATAGATGCCATAGGCATGAAAAGTTTTTCTTGTCATGATTTTTATCCCCAAAGGAGTAAAAGAACCCCCTAAAATCTGTAGGGAAGATGAAGCAAGAAAACCTCCCCCGTAGAAACATGTCCCAAGTAAAGGCTTTCCCTTGGTGCCACAGGGAATGCAGGGGTGCACCTCAGAGGACTGTGGCCGCCCAGCTCACCCTGGGAGTGGCCTAGCCAAGTTAGCACAACAGAGACCCAAGCGGTAATGCCAGAGAGAAACCATAATGGCAAACGGAAAAAAGGACATCCAGGGCCCCCCAGGCTGAATGACGCGTGTCCGTCTGCAGGTGGAATGAATGTGTGTAGCCAGTGTGTGGTTCGTGATTCCCCCATATCCCTCCTGCTGCAGAAGTGAGGAGAACAGCAAAAACCAAACAAAAACAAACAGAAACCTCGCTGTGGTTTCTGAAGACCAGGGTTTCCATAGGTGACCTGAGAGTTTGTAATTTCCGCATGAAGCTATTTGCCAAGTGACTCATTCCAAAGCTGGAGGGAGAAAGATTGATTTTCCGTTGTCATGGTGGCTAGAGAGACACTGGGGAACAAAAAAGGGGACATTCCAGTTTTTCCTGTGCCCCGTCTCTCAGCCCCAGTCCATTTGGGGGAAACAATAGCTCCGGATGTGGGGTCCAGAGGTTTAGAGGATCCTTGGTGCAGTGGGTTCAGACCTCACCCCTGCAGACACTAATGACCCCCCGGGAGCTGCAGCCAGCAGAGCACAGACCTGGCACAGTCAGGGCAAAAGCTGGGTCCCCCTGGCCTATGTCCTGCCTGGTGGTCACTCACCCTGTGTGCACATATGTGTGTCTGTGAGTGTGTGTGCACACATGTGAGTGTGTTAGCAGGAGGAATGTTCAAGGAAAGAGAGGCAGGTCCAGGCCTAACTCTCAACAGTTACTCACTCTTCAATCTGAGACAAGTCCTTTAGTCCTAAGAACGCGTTTTCATCTCGAATAAGGTGATAGTGAAGAACACGAGGTCCTCCCCTCCTCAGAGGCCAGTCAAAGCCCTCTCTGCACTGCAGTGAGCCATGAGAACGCTCACCCTTCTGACTTTGGTGCTTCTTTTCTCTCTTTTCCCTGCAGCCGTGTCCCCAGTTGGACTGCCTGGTGGGGCCGGTTGCCCCCAGCTAGGGCTGTAGGCCACTGAAAGCGGAATTTAGGGCTTGCCAGAGAGGACAGGCTGGCTCCGCCCTCTATACGGGATCTATGTTGATATGCAGCCCCATCGAGGTGTAGGTCACCTGTGTGGTTTCCACCAGCCCGTCTCCTTGTCTGCAGCTGCCCTTTATTCACCAAGCCCAGACATTGATGACTGATGCATTCCCACCTGATAACTGAAAAGGCTTGTGCTTACAGAAGTTCTCTAAGTGATGATAACAGTAGCCACTGAGGTGTACCCATCACTTTTGTGCTGGGCACTTGGCCAAACCCACTGCAGACTTCCTCTTATTTAATCCTTACGATAGTCCTTAAACTAACTGGTATTATGTCCATTTTCCAGAGGTGGAAACTGAGGCTTAGAGAGGATAAAATCCTGCCCAAGATCACATGCTCTCAAGTGGCAGAGCCTGGATTGAAACTCGGGAGGTGGGACCCCAAAATCCTTGCTCTGAATCGTAGTCACCAAGCTCAGTCAGCTGCACACTATCTCAGCCCACGGGGGACGCGTGGAGTTTTGGGAAAGGGAAGAAGTGAAGGATGAGAAAAACTGATTCTGGATGTACAGGCCCTGGGTGAGGGTTAACACACCCCTTTCCACTGCCTTGTATGTGTCTATGTTATTTTCCTCCTGGGCTCCCAAGGGAAAGGGAGTGAGAGTCTAGTTCAAGGCTGTCCCAGCACCACCCAGGTTCTCTGCCTCTGGCCCCGCAGTGACCGCTGGGCTTCTCTTGCTGCCTCTCCAGTCCTGCCAGGGGACAAGTACAGACTGGAGACGGTGGGCCCCGTCTGGTCCCAGTGGAGCACAAGCAGGAAAGCTCTCCTGTGGGCACCCAGTGAAGTGAGGAGAAGAGACGTGGGTCCGGGTGGCCCCCTGGAGCTGAACTCCATCCTTCCTGCTCATGTCCACGCTGCCCATAGCCTCAATGGCCCTCAAGCTTCACACTCCACTGGACAGGGCACCGAACACGGCAAAGAGGACCAGGGTCTGCCTCCACCCCACGCCACCCCGGGCCCTGCCCCTGGAGATCCGCAGGCAGCTATACTGAGAAGGGCACAGGCCAGGGCAGAGAGACCGGCTCTCCTCCCAGGCCCAGCACCACCTTGGCCACACCAGCAAACACATTCGACTTCTCTGGATTTCGGATTTCTCATTCTTAAAATGAATGAGGAGCTTGGGTTTCACTAAGTCTCTACAAATTCCTTTCAGCGCTAAGACCCAGTGACTCTAAATCTCTCCCCTTCTGGGCAACCCCAGTTCCATTCTCCTCCGGTGAACCAGCGGGGACCTTCTTCAGTGGGGGTGATGGCAGAGCTCCCAGGAGGCCGGGGACTGAGGGCACGGGAATTACAGAATAGAAGGGGGATTATTTCATCATCTGGCCGAGGAGGAAGTGGTGCTCTCCACGGCCCCATCCCAGAGGCAGATTCCGGGGCCACAAAACTCTCAGGGGGGCTTCCCTGGTGGCGCAGTGGTTGAGAGTCCGCCTGCCGATGCGGGGGACACGGGTTCGTGCCCTGGTCCGGGAGGATCCCGCATGCCGCGGAGCGGCTGGGCCCGTGAGCCATGGCCGCTGAGCCTGCGCATCCGGATCCTGGGCTCCGCAACGGGAGAGGCCACAACAGTGAGAGGCCCGCGTACCGCAAAAACAAAACAAAACAAAACAAAAAACTCTCAGGGCTCTTAGTGCGTTTCCAAAGGACAAGACTTGTGACCTCCCCCCCCCCAGAAGCTGGTGCCCGTCCACAGTGGAGGGTGATGCTCACACAGGCGGAAGTGGCTTTTCCCCCCAATACTCCCTCATTGTCACTCACGATTAAGTGAATTTAATAACACCCTCCCCCTGCACCAACCAAATGACTTCTCTCCAAATTTACGATGTTCCAACTGTTGACTTTGTCTGATGAACTGCTACAGCCACTGCCTAACAGTCCGGAGGGCTATTGTGCAGCGGGAAATAACTGAACTTCAAGGAGCTCTGTTTACGTCCGGTGAGAGAGAAGGAAGGGATATTAGCTTGAGGCTCCCTTAACCCACTTGGCTATGGTACTCTTCAAAGTAAAATATTCCAAGATGAAAGTGGCGATCAAGTTACCAGCAAATAAAGACGTGGGGAAAATGAGGAAAGAGATATCACGTGGGCAACGGTTGACAAATCTTTCTTATCCACGGCTCTCGGTATGCAGGGGATGCTCAAGGTGACTGTCCACGTGTTCTTCTGTCTCGCAGACTTTCTTAAAGCAAGATCAGAGAGCAAATCATAAATGGGGGCAAATTCCAGCCGGGTCTTTCAACCAGCCATTTTGCTCTATGAAGTGTCACAAGGTTACAGGATAATAGGAGGCTTTGGATAAGCTGGTGAGGGAATAAGGGCTTTTCCCAAGGATGAGAAAAGCAGAGGAGCAGCTCTCTGCACTAAACTGGCTGCCCTGTTTCTTCAAAAATAGGTCCTCTAACGTGCAGAAGCAGAAATTGAAACCTTCTTAAATCCCCTCGAATGTTTGGAACGGAACAAAACACCTATTTCATGAAAGAAATTACATTTTGGAAGATGCCAGCAATGGGAGGCACCAGCTGCTTGGTCACCTAAGTGTTTTTGGAAAAGGAAAAGAGCTATTCAGCATGAAAGATTCAGGAATGTCTGTTGACATATTAAGGAAACAACCTCAGGGGACGACAGCTGACAAAGCTCCAAGAAGCATTACCAAGGGAACAGTGACGCAAACGCGTTCCGTTTTCACAGGCTGGCCCGCTGCCAGGCTCCCTCGCCTGACGGCTGATGTAATGCTAATCCCTATCTGGGTTAGCGTTGCTTGGATATCAACTCAAGCGGCTCAGTCAGCGGCAATCGATAGCAAGCGACTTTTATAGAAGATAGTAAAGGAAAAAATATGTATACACAGCGAGAGAGAGAGCTTCAGATTCTGGTGTGCTCAAAACCTGTACATTGTGCCAAAAATGGGGAAGGAAAAGGAAGGAAGGTCCAATACAAGTCTAAGGAGCATCTAAACACACTCAGGTGTCTTTGTGTGGAATAAGGCCAGTTGTCGACAAAAGATGCTACTATTTCATAATACTAATTTCTTTTAAAGTATAACTAAGGAATATGCCTAATTCCCAGCTGAGCCACATGAGGATGGGAGAAAACAGAAGACATTAGGTGGGAAAGTGAAAATAATGATTTTTTTCATTATTGAATAAATGGGCTGATTCCTTTTAAACCTCTGTGTAAAATATTGCTTTTGAAAAACTTCTATCTTCAAGACCACTGCTTTCCAATTATTTTAGAATCAATAATAAGAAGAAGAATTATGCAAACTTAAATCAGTCTTGGATTGAGTGCTTACGTCAAGTGTCCTCTATAATGTGCTGAGGGAGCACTTTGTATTTTCTCTCTCTCAGGGATGGTAATTTTAACTGTCCAGGAGTGATGAAGAACCCATTTTAAAAACTCACTTCAATTATGCATGTTCTTCTTTCTTTTCTAGGTTATACTTAGATGGAGGGAACCAATGTGGTCTTACAGAGAACACCAACAGCGAAAACATCCTTGGTTCCAAGACTTTCAGAGTGTAAATGATGATAAAAAATCGGGGTGCGGGTGAGAGGGAAGGATGAACGCCAATGGAGATAGATCTGTTTTTAATAATAATGAGATGAAAATAATGATGATGACACAGCACGTTAGATGCATGAATTAAGTCCACTAGGATGGCAGTGACATGATAAAAATGACATATTGTTCATCTTTTACACGTTTACAACACTTTCCTTCTAAGGTAGGGGAGTTTTTTTCCAACCTAAATGAAGTTTAAGCTTCAGGGAGTCTATAAACCACATGAATGTATATGAAAAGTTGATGGATATACACATATTTTTGTGGGAGGAGGGCTCTCGCCTTTCATTAGCTTCTCAAAAGGGTCCAGCAGCTCCTCCAAGATTAAAACTGATGAATTCTAAGGAGTTAAAAATCCTTCAGGAATTTGATCTCAATTATCCTTCACTTCCCAGTGAGATCATTTATTTACAATTAGAGAAAGTGGGATATTGAGAGGCTAAGTTGCTTGCCCAAGGTCAATGAAGGGGTCCGGTCTATTATTATCTGTGACCCTAGATCAGATGGTCCCCTTGCATGAGTTTCTGTGGCATGTCCATTAGTCAGGAATGTCCCTTTAGAGCACTGCTGACAAGGGAAGGACCAGAGGAAGCTCGGATGCCTGCTGATGAGGTCAATTTCAACTCAACTGATCCGCCCCATTCTCCGTGCTTTCCCATGCTCGCCCACTCTGCCCTCTCCACCCTCCCACTACCCGAAGTCTCCTTTCAGTGAGGCCAAGGCTAAGGAGAAGACTCAACTGCAGTATTTCAACATTTTAACAGTCTCCCATGAGAATGTAATTTTAGTACCACCTTTCTTTGATAAGGCAATGTTTGCTTCAGAATCTTGAAACCCTTCCTATCTGGCAGAAAGGATACAGAACAGGAAACTAGGGCACACAGATAGGAGGGAACTTCCCAGCATTGTAGAAAATAGGATGCAAATTTAGTTCTCCAGACTCACAGCCTGGTCTGTTCTACATTGACTTAGAGCAGCTCAGCCTAGGAATCGAGCAGTGCGTTCTCCAATTCTTCCTGCCTGAGAAGAGGAGTCAGATAGCACAGGAAAGTCCTCAAGTAGGGAGCTGAGAGAAGACAGTGGACTGGGGGCTTCCCTGGTGGCGCAGTGGTTGAGAGTCCGCCTGCCGATGCAGGGGACGCGGGTTCGTGCCCCGGTCCGGGAAGATCCCACATGCCGCGGAGCGGCTGGGCCCGTGAGCCATGGCCGCTGAGCCTGCGCGTCCGGAGCCTGTGCTCTGCAACGGGAGAGGCCACAACAGTGAGAGGCCCGCGTATCGCAAAAAAAAAAAAAAAAAAAAGAAAAGAAGAAAGAAAGAAAAAGAAAAAGAAGAAAGTGGACTGGAAGACATGAGAGTGGGGATTTTTAATATTAAGAATTGTAACATTTGATGCTATTTTACCATTATAAAATAATATTTGTTCATTGTAGGAACTCTGGAAAAAAGCAAAAGTGAAAAGAAGAGGAAGGAAAAAAATTATCTGTAAGCCCATTTCTCCCAGATATGATCCTAAATGAACAAATTTCCTCGTTGTTAGGACCACTTCCTCCTCTTCCTAACCGTGACCCTGAAGGCACAGACTCTTGGTTTCTTTGGGAGGAAGATGCAGATGATAAAACCTTTTTTGCATGTCTCCCAGGGTTGCTACACAGCTCAGATAAGATTATGGATTCGAAAGTGAGAAAACTTATTTGTAAATCACAGATATCTGTGTTATCAATATAAGGACTTCATACTATTAACCTTAGAGGTTGTGTCGTCACCACTGTACTCACAGCTGCTAAAACTATCCCCTTGAAAACACTGCTTCTCATGTTCATTCCCTGCTTCAGAACTTACCGTGGATGCCTTTGGCCCCTTATTCAAATCCAAGTGTCGCTGGTCAGACTTTTCTCAGTCCAGAACCCAATCTCGTCTTTGGTACCACAAACTATGATCATTGACACCATTGACACCAATTCTACTCCATCCAAGTAAATCTTAACAACACTGGCCTTCAAATCATTTTATATTTTGAAAATACGCTTTCCCTCATATATGACATTTTAGCCCACCTTAAAATGCAGATCACTTTTAATGCTTCATTTCATGTCATTTCTATCAAAAGATGGCATGCTGAGGAAAATGGGTAACCTACTCGGAGCTAGTTTTATACATGATCATTACATGACATGTCACTTAAATTCACATCCATCTTGTGATTTTTCTCTTGCAAACTTTTGTTTTCATTCCCTACATCCTTTTCTAAAATACTTAAAAAATAGATTTTTACAAAACATGGGATATGAATGTCATTTGTTGTGTATGAATTTGCTAAGAAATCGGGTGTACCACAGCTGTTATTTTTTTCCACATATCCTACTCAATCTGTCATGCATTTACTATGTTTTATAAATATGTGACATATTTGGAAATATATTGTTCACATATCTTTCATGTTTTCCATTCAAGGCATGCTAAAAATATAGTATCAGTTTGTCAACATCTTGCAAAGAAGACAAGATCTCCTCATTTGAAAATTCTAAGAGAGTCCAGAGTCCAGACCAGGCAGTTATTCCAAGAGATTTCGCTTCCTGTTTCTCACTTTGCCGTGTTTGGCGATGGCCCTGTGTCAGGTAGAAGTTGTGCTTTAAGCATCTCGGGTACAAAAATGTCTGAAGTGTGTGACTCAAAAGCAAGGTGGTTTACTCAGTCTGCTTCACGTCCTAGAATGCGTGTGCAACTGGACATAGGAACACCTGCAAAGTAACGGTCTCGGTTCTCTCAGGTTCTTTCTGCTGATTCAACAACATCTCACGGAAATAGTGCTGTTGGGACGTTTCCATTAACTAAAACTCTCTGAGGTGTGCAAATCATAAAATGAGCTGGCTTCCAGATCATTAAAGATGCTTGTTTGCTTTTCCGTGTATATGACCGCAGCCCTGGATGGAGGTTAAGTCATGTAGTTCCCCGGAGAGTTTAGAATCCATGCATGGTCTTGTGTGTCTGTAACGCTTGACTTGGGGAAACTCAGGAGGGGATGGGAGACATGGAGGGTAGAATCTAAATACCAGTTCTTTAAAAAAAACAAAAACAAACATACTTGTTCTTTCTTGGTCAAAAGAATAAAGCAGTGGTTAAACCAGGAAAACGAGTAGGAGTTCTTCAACTCTTTTAAAATTATCTTCAATTTTATAAAGTACATCTGTCAGTTTCTTTTAAATAAGGGCAAGATGAGCCTAAGAAACCCATCCTCTAGATCTCATATTTTCAACAGATAGAACCATTGCAATGACAACCATGATCATTACACTGTTATTATTTATTACATGTTTATTTCCTACATTCATCGGATCTTAACACATTAGCAGTCAACTCTTTCCTTGCAGGAGGGAAGCCTGCTCAGCGGGCCCTCGCTCTGCAAAGCTGTCTCCCCAGCCTGGACCGTATCAGCATTTGTTCTGCGCAGCTGCACGGCTCAGGCTGGTCCCAGACTCCCCACTATCTATCTCCCTCCCTTCCTTAGTGTGCCTGGTACAGACACACAGGGGACCAGGGGATAATGGAAGTTGTCTGTGGTTGCTGCAGAAGAGATTTTTTTTAATTTAATTTTTATTTTATATTGGAGGATAGCTGATTTACAATGATGTTAGTTTCAGGTGTCCAGCAAAGTGATTCAGTTATATATATATATATATATATATATATATATATATATATATATATATATATCTCCATTCTTTTTCAGATTCCTTTTCCCATATAGGTTATTACGGAATATTGAGTAGAGCTCCCTGTGCTCTCCAGTAGGTCCTTGTTGGTTACCTATTTTACATATAGTAGTGTGTATACGTTAATCCCAACCTCCTAATTTATCCCTCCCCCCACCCACCTTTCCCCTTTGGTAACCATAAGTTTGTTTTTGAAATCTCTGAGTCTGTTTCTGTTTTGTAGATGAGTTCATTTGTATCCTTTTTTAAGATTCCACATATAAGTGATCTCATATGGTATTTGTCTTTCTCTGTCTGACTTACTTCACTTAGTGTGATCATCTCTAGGTCCATCCATGCAGAAGAGGTGATTGATCTAGAGCTCAACTTTGGGGTAAAACTTTGAAGGAAGTTCAGAACGGGTTCTTTCTAACGTGTGCCCAGAAAGGGCATCATCCCCGAGTTTATGGGAGACGCTGGGGCTGTCTCTTGAGTGCCTCCCTGCTTATCACTGAAA
Organism: Stenella coeruleoalba; assembly: GCF_951394435.1. Taxonomy (NCBI): domain Eukaryota; kingdom Metazoa; phylum Chordata; class Mammalia; order Artiodactyla; family Delphinidae; genus Stenella; species Stenella coeruleoalba. The sequence goes on along the minus strand of NC_137162.1, from coordinate 79,185,540 downwards.
AAAAAACCACCCTGTTGGTTATGTGATCACACGTCCACCTTTTGAGATAGCAGTATATTATTAATCACCAGCTCCTTAGCAATCTGCAGCAGGACAATAAAACCTTTGTACCCACGGTTTGTTCTTTCAAAGGCTTTTCGGCCCATCGTCATTTTGCCTGTCAGCAACCCCACAAGGAAAGGCGGGTACTATCTCCCCCACTTTCCAGGTGGGGAAAGCTCACACGGCTTTTAGAGGAGGAGCTGGAATGGCACCTAGCTTTCCCAGCTCGTTTTTCTTTCCTTTCAGCCACAGACTCTTTGGATTGTGACCTATCCGCACTTCCTTCCACCTCAACCCATGAAGACCTATGGAGGACAAAAACCAGAACACCTTTTTTTCAGAGTGTGCTCTGGGAGAAACTTTGTGTCTTAAAAATATTAATTTATTGCCAATCGCTAAATTCTCAGTGTCCATGAATTATTTTTCTATTGTTTGCCTAATGCTCTGCTAAGTGTAATGACAGATCAAAATATGTAAGACAACCTCCCTATTCTGAAGTAGCTTATCGTCGAAGACAGGTTGTAAGATGACCTCCAAGGTCCCTTGTTCTTGTGTAATCTCCCCCTCTTGAGGGTGAGCAAGGCCTTAATTTGCTTCTAGCCAATAGGATCCGGCAAAGATCATAGGATATTATTCCTGTGATTTCATTATGTTATGTGGCAAAGGTGAAGGGATTTTGCAGATGTAATTAAGATCTCTAATCAGTTGCTGTAAGTTAATCGAAAGAGAGATTATCGTGGGTGGGTCTGACCTAATCAGACGAGCCCTTTAAAAGAAGGTCTAGAGGTCAGAGACTCAAAGCAGTATGTTCTCTCTCTCCCTTGCTGGCCTTGAAGAAAAACTGCCAGGAGATCTACACCTTCACGGAAATGAATTCTGCCCTGTGAACTTGGCCAAAGATGCTGAGCCTGGCTGGGACCCCAGCTCTGGGTGACAGGCTGATGGCAGGCTCCTGAGACCCTGGGCGGAGGACACAGCTAACCTGTGGTGGCTGTGAGCTCATAAATGCATGTGGCTTTAAGCTGCTAAACTTGTGGTAATTTGTTCCACCGCAATAAAAAATGAACGCGCTTATGATCTAGGAAGGGGTTACTACTCAAGAGAACTTAGTTAAGTATCTGTAAAACCTAAGATTTGTAAAAAAAAGAATTTTTTTTTAACTTCTTGGAGCATTCCACAAATAAGATGTAGAGGTGATATGTAACGCTAATAATTATACCACGGTAATAAAAGCAGTCTTGTCATTTAGAAACAATAGTGACAGCTGTATCTTCTCTCCCTGTCTGTCCTTGTCTCATACACAGAGTATATAATCAACCAACTGCTTATACGAAGATCCTTTTAGTACCATTAGCAATCGCATTCAGAAACACCAGATAACTATTCCAAGAAGGCATTTTTTTCATCTTTATTGGAGTATAATTGCTTTACAATGTTGTGTTAGTTGCTACTGTATAATGAAGTGAATCAGCGATACATATACATACATCCCCATATCTTCTCCCTCTTGCGTCTCCCTCCCACCCTCCCTATCCCACCCCTCTAGGTGGTCACAAAGCACGGAGCTGATCTCCCTGCGCTGTGCAGCTGCTTCCCACTAGCTATCTATGTCACATTTGGTAGTGTATACATGTCCATGCCTCTCTCTTGCTTTGTCCCAGCTTCTCCTTCCCCTTCCAAAGCATTTTAAATTTCTCTCACGGCCCGAGCTGTCACCTTGGAGAGGAAGAGTTGTGTTCCGTGCCAAATCACAAGAAAAGATTTCTCTGGAATGCCAGGATTTCCACAGGTGCCCATTCACCCCTTAAGCATGTAGACACTTTGAGGCAGTGCCTGGATTAAAAGGAACCCAGTAGGCACATAGTAGGTACTCAGCAAGTAACAAATATACAAAAGTGGCGTCTGCTCTGGAAAATAATCTTCACTTTAAAACTGTCAGATGGGGGGTGCTTCCCTGGTGGCAAAGTGGTTAAGAATCCGCCTGCCAGGGCAGGGGACACGGGTGTCACGACTACTGAGCCTGCACTCTAGAGCCCGCGAGGCACAACTACTGAGTCCATGTGCCACAACTACTGAAGCCCACGCACCTAGAGCCCAAGCTCCGCAACAAGGGAAGCCACTGCGATGAGAAGCCCGCGCACCGCAACAAAGAGTAGCCCCCGCTCGCTGCAACTAGAGAGAGCCTACACGTAACGACGAAGACCCACTGCAGCCATAAATACGTAAAATAAATAAATAAATAAAAATGTCAGATGGCATAGAGAACAGACTTGTGGTTGCCAAGGGGAGGGGGTTGTGGGAGGGGTGCATTGGGAGTTTGGGGTTAGCAGATGCAAACTATTACATATAGAATTAGGATAAGCAACAAGGTCCTACTTATAGCACAGGGAACTATATTCAATATCCTGTGATAAACCATAATGGAAAAGAATATGAAAACAAATGTATATATGTGTATAACTGAGTCACTTTACTGCACAGCAGAGATGAACACAACATGGTAAGTCAACTATACTTCAACAAAAAAATAAATTAAAAAAAAGTCAGATGGAATAGTTTGTCCATTCAACACTTATCCATGGATTTGACCTGAAAGGTTACATTTTAGTGAACCTTTCTAATATTAACTTTGTTAGTGTGGACTTTTCTTGCAGTGGTGATGATGCCTAGTGAGTGGAATGAGGTAAAGGAATGAGAGGAAGCCTGGCCAGGTGGAGGGCATCCCAGACCTGCTCTGAGGACTCACCATACACCTAGGGGGACAAGGCTGGTGACATAGCACAGCACACAGCTGAGCTCACAGGTAGGAGGAACTGAGAATATTCGTTTTTGTGTGTAATCCTGTATGGAGCCCTTTTTTGTGTGTGTGTGGTACGCGGGCCTCTCACTGTTGTGGCCTCTCCCATTGCGGAGCACAGGCTCCGGATGCGCAGGCTCAGCGGCCATGGCTCACGGGCCCAGCCGCCCCGCGGCATGTGGGAGCTTCCGGGACCGGGGCACGACCCACGTCCCCTGCATTGGCAGGCGTGCTCTCAACCACTGCGCCACCAGGGAAGCCCATGGAGCCCATTTTGACAACCAATGCAAAAATAATATTAACGAAACAGGATGGGGGTGAGAAGTGAAAGTGCAAAGCCCCAGGCAGTGATCACGTGGTGACTTTACAGGATGCCCCAAATAGCACCCCCTGACTTACTACAGTTTGCGAGCTTGGCCAGGCCACTTTGCCCACCCAAGCGTCCATCCCCTCAGTTGAAAATTAGGGATAATTATGTTGCCTACCTCACAGCAAAACGGTGATGGGGCTCCCAGGAGAATGAAGATAGTTCACACTGACAGGCCGAGAAAGGAAGGATGCTGCATGAATATTCATGATTATGATTCACAGAGGTGAACCTAAAAGGTAAAGACAGGGGTGACTGGCTGGGTGTTACAATGTCAGGGGAATGCTTCACAGTCTGATTCTGATTCCAGAAAATTCCATGGGCATCCTAGTGACCTCACTAACTTCGGTGCCTGCTGGCTTGGACAAGTAGACAGTACCTGGCCTCTGGGGCGCTGGACAGGCAAAGCCGCCCTTGTGCTGTGAGTGAGCTGTGCGCCTGCCTGGTGGCCCTGTCTTTGCTCGGCGTGGCAGTGGCTGGCGTGGCAGTGGCCTCCCTCCCCTCCCCCAGCCCCAGCCTCCATGCTCTCCCTCTGCAGCGGCCGATCAGTGCCTTCTGGGCTCCTTTCTGTCCACGCTTCCACTGTGGCTGGACTCACTCTGATTCACAAGCTCTGGATCTTTCCTGGGCAGCCCCAGAGCACAGGGACCAGGTGGGGCCCGGCTTCCCGGGGAGCGGGGAGGGGGACTGTCTTCAAACTGAGAAAGGAAAAAGCCCTCGAACTAATCAGGATTTAAAATCCCCCAGTGATGGCCATCACGAAGAAAACAACGACCGTCACGGGGGAGAGGAGGCGGGAGGCCGTGGGAAGGTAGGCGCCGCGCACACGTGGTGTCCGAGGTGGAGTCCCAGACCTTCCCGGGAAGGGAGAGATCCTTTCTGGCTGACTCCCCTGACTCTGTGTTTCCTACAATTCTACAACAAAGATCCAGGAACATGAGAAAAGGAAACTGAGAAAAATGTGTCCTGTAATCCAAATTCAAGAAAGAACAGGACAGACGATGTGAGCCAGATAGAAATGAGGCCAAGAGTGCTTTCTTGGGGCCCCAGCACTTTTTTTTTCTTTTTTTTTTGTGAAAAGCCCAAACCTGTTTAACTGCTTCGTGTCAACGACGGTTCTGGGATGCAGTTCACAATGGGAAAGGAAATCTGATTAGCACTGGCAACCTCACCTTCAGTCTTAGGTCAATCTAGTCCAACGGCACATTAAGAGTGATTGCTACCAATTGATTCCTAAAAGAAAGAAAAGTGAGAGGACGGGAGGGAGAGAGGGAGAGGAAGCGGAAGCGGAAGCAGGGGACACAGTTTAATGAAGGGTTATACTGAGAAAGGTCATCCTATATCAGCTGCAGAAAGCGAGCAATCCCTTCTCATTGCCGACCTCGATAAATCCCCAGGTTCCACTGCGCATGCGTGGGCACTGCTAGGACCCATCCCTCCGCTCTCTATATCGCGTTCCTGGTAACTTAAGTGATCAAATTTCTACCATTAGGCCTGGAAATGTACTATTAACAACCCACATTTGTATATTGCTCTACCGTTTGTGAAGCAGTTGTGTAATTGTTATCACGTTTGGTCCTTCACCGCCGAGCTCGGGGCAAGATGGTACCGGTCCCATTTTACAAGTGAGGATGCTGTACCGAGACTCAGGAGAAATGCCGCTCGAAAAAGGTCACGGGGTGACAGGAATCCAAGGCAGAGACCGATTCCAAATCTCACAACCTTTCCCCTGTCCTGGGAGAATGGCCACAGCGGACACAAAGAGGGAAACTGAGGCACAGACTAGCCTAGCGATTTAGTTACTCATTCACTGTGTAAATGACATGGTGGAGACCATCAGCTCTTAGTTAGAACACCTTAGAGTTTCGACCTATTAAAATCGACGCCGTTATCTAAGGCAAAAAAGACCTCCAGCGACCTTACAGTTCTCATGAAAAGGGCTGTGTATTAAGAAAGCATTGGACCCAGTGGGAATCAGAAGGATTTAGCTGTACTTCCTGTGTCCTTATGTGCTAATATGATTACCTCATAGTAGCTATTATCTGTATCCTATGAATAATGTCGTCCCAGCGATTCTGGAGAGTAAGAGTGGAGTTCCAGGCCCTTAAAAACAATCGTGGGCAGTGTCTGAGTAATCTAGTACCTTGAATCACAAGCAGGAGGCGAGTCTCAGTTTGGAATCAGAAAAGAAGTGATGCAAACCTTTTTAAGCTTTGGAAGGGAGGGAAGCCCCGGCAGACCCAGGATGTGACTTGAAAGGTTGGCTGCTTCTCTCTTGCTTGCTCTCCCCCTGGCCCGCTGTGGCCTGCCCTCCTGGGCCCACCCTCCGCTTCAAATCCTGCCAGACGACTGACAGGCCTGCAGGACCTCGAGGCCGACCCAGACACCTCCAGGCGGGGCTGCAACCTCCACACAGAAGAAGCACATTCTGCGCACAGGTTTGCTTCGCAGACTGATTCAAATCCCACTTCAGGCCCAAATCCCAATTACTGGACATGCCGAATGTAAGGTGTATATGTTTTTCCCCTTCCAAGTTCTTTTGTTGCGTTGCTTTTCCTACGGAGATATGAGGCTGTTTCCATGATGCGAGACATCCTTCCTTTCTAGAATTTCCAGGAAGCGCCGTTGCCTCCCACGTGTTAGATTTAATGTAATTCAAACCGAAGTTTGAGGCTATTTCTCCTAATTCAGGAAAAGTTGTGAGCTTGGCAGCTCTGATGGAAAGAATTCTTTTCTTTAATGGTAGTGGATTTGGGGGGGGGGTGTTTTTCTCGTTTTGGTTGTGTGTATATGTTTCATAAGTGCATAGGAGAATTAAGCTCAGAAAGCAACTGCTTGGAGAGATAGAAGCTCTTGTAATTCGTGTTGTGCATAATGGATTTGGCAGGGCCCAAGCACAGAAATTTCCAGAAGTGTTTGCGTGGCAGCAGTTCTGAGCCAATTCACATTTTTTAGCTGTCCTGGCCAGCTGCCCAGCCTACAAAAAAAGTCTTGTATCTCCACAAGTTTGGCTGGCCTTTCTGATGAGTTTCCAAACTGCATGGCAACATTGGATGAGCTTATTTTCAAGTGCCAAAAAAACTCCTGCTACTTATATTGTTACTAAATACCAGATGTGCTTAATACAGAGTGGGCAGAACCAAACCTAGGGTAATCACATAACCTATCATTAACATTTTCTAAAAACAAAAAATGCAATTGGAACCCCAGATTACTGTTTTTCTTTGTTTGCTTTACGCCCTATTACTGGAACCCCTAGGGTGATGGGAACAGGACTCGGGGTGGAAAGGCAGGCTCTGGCAGCGACAAGGACGCTGTTTACCATCACACCCCTGCACATCTGAAACATGTGTGAGAAAGCCTCAGCCCCAGCAGATTTCCTCCAGCCTCACCCCTTCGCCACCCGCCCCGCCGGGACTCAGCAGGCCGAGGCTCTCACCGCACGGGAGAGCCCTGAAAAGCTGAGGTGCACTGGGACTTGACCTTGAAGGAGAGAAATGTACAGGGAGATGGGCGGGTGGGGTTGCGAGTTGGCAGATGAGAGGCTGGGCCAGAGTTGGCTGCTGCTGCTGGAAAAATGCAGAGAAATTCTGAAAGGCTTGAGGAGACGACAGGATGCTGTGTGGCTTTGTCAGAGGCGCTGCCTGGGCTTCAATGGGTAGAACTGGAAGGATTTCTCGATGCAAAAATCTCCAATTCTATCCCCCAGCCCCCCACCCATCGCCATAATTTCTCTTCTTTTCCTGCTTCCTTCCTTCCTTCCTTCTTTCTTTCTTTTTCTTTCTTTCTTCTTTCTTTCTTTCTTCTTTCTTTTTCTTTCTTTCTCTTTCTTTCTTTCTTTCTCTTTCTTTCCTTCTTTCTTTCCCTCTCTCTCTCCTTCGTTCCTTCCTTCTTTCTTTCTTTCTCTCCCTCCTTCTTCCTTCCTTCCTTCTTTCCTTCCTTCTTTCCTTCCTTCCTTCCTCCCTTCTCCCCCTCTCTCCCTCCTCTCCTTTCTTTCCTTTCTTTCTCTCTGGTAGTTTTCTGGGAATCCAGTGGGGCGGGATGTGTGCCTGGATCTTCGTGCTCTATTCCAGGCCATTCCTGCCATCGGGCTCCCTCTTCCCTACCTCCACGCCCTGAGCACTTGGTTCTCCAAACCTCTATGCTTTCTGTCTTTTAGTCCTGCCTCCAAAACTCACAGTTATGGAAAGGGCATCCTTCTCTCCCCAAGGTTGGGGACCCTGATAGACAGACGGCAAGCACGCGTGTCGGGCTGATTAGAGAGAAAGACGGACTATGGCAAAATGAAATTTTATAGATGGAGGTGGGATCTCACCATAAGAAATTTGAGAGTTAATAACTACTCTGAAAATATTGGTTATCTGCATTAGGACAACTGTATAAATAAAGGAATCAGTGACTCAACCCTTAGAGAGTTGTCTTAGGAAACCTGTTACTAAAAATATATGGTAATCCAACTGTGCCTTGCAGGCCATTTTGCCAAGCCAAACTCAGCGAGAAGACTGCAGGCTTTCTCCACCGCGTGGCATCATCAGAGGGATAAACCATGAGCCTGGTCTAATGAGCAAGGAAACACTTTGTAAATATTTGATTTAAGGGGATGCGAATAGTAAGATAAGGTGGAGCTGATGTCTGTAATGACTTTTGAACTTTCCTCCTAACTACAGGCACATGTGTTTAACACGTCAGCTGTGTTCCTGAAAAGTCGGGTTTCAATCCATATGCTAAGTGGAATTATGTTTCAGATGTTCTAGGGATACTCCTGACTTGGGGAAACCAGGAATCAGTGAAGAGGCTACGGACAAAGCCTCGCCCACGACCGCTTCGTCTCTGCTCAGTTTGGACGGCCCCCTCTGCCCCCGGCCGAGGCCGAGCCTTTGAGGACGCAGAGTCAGCACCGGCAGCGGCTCATTTCATCGCTGGGTCTGCGGAGGAAAGGGCTGGTCCTAGGGAAGGGTCAAGGGCAGGCTGTTTTGTTTTCTAGCAGCAAAACAGAGAAGGCTGGAGGAAACCACCCAAGCGCCAAGCTCTGCAGAGGGCAAGTGAAGTCGGAGTTTAAAAACAAAAGCGGAGGAGCCCATCTCCTTGAAGCTGTTTATATTACATAACTCAAATAAACACAGCAGCGCAGGCATGGTTCCCTCGGTGAGGGCCAGGACCACAGAGCCCAGAGGCGGACAAAGGGCACCTCCTCCAGCCTCTGGCTAGAAATGGCTCCTTTAAAACAACAACAGCAGCATTAATAATATTCGGGGACACACCAGGACAATTCAGGAGGACAGCCTGAATAAACTGAGGAGAGGACTCATGCTAATTAGGACTTGTAAGGTGACTTTCTTTTCTCTTGCTAAGGAAAGAAATCCTCATCAGAGCAATGGGGAGAAGCAAAGTTGACCCAAAACGGCTATTTGCATTTTGCAAAGGGGGAACAAGAGGCACTCGATCCTGCCGTGAAATCCTGCAGGAGCACGGAGGCCACTTTCTCAGGCACCTGGGGGGGCAGCTGGCTTTCTGACTTCAGCCCCTCCTCAGCCCGGGGTGATGGGAAGCATCGGGCAGTTTTATGGAATCTGCCTGAAGAATAAAGAACACGAAAGAAAAGTTAGCCACTCAGTAAATGGACACAGACCTACAGGCCCGGCGTCTGAACGAAATCAGAGAGTCTTGAAATTGAGAGCAGGCAAGAACCGACTGCAACCTTTTTCGTCAGTCGCCTGCAGTGTCCCAGGACAGCAACCCTATCGTATGCCAGGGGACAAGAATAGAAGGAAAAATTGAGAACACAGCCCTTAGCACGGGCTGGCGGTATCGGTTGCCAGCAGTTGCCCCATTAGTAGGCTATGGGGACATGCGAGGGAATTTTTCTGTACGAGGCTTGTGTTTAAAAATATATCTTGCTTCAACGCTGGTGCGGGAGTGGCTGGGGAATGAGAGCCTGCTTTCTCTGCGCAGAGCAGTTTGCTCATCCTTCTGTGATTTACTGCACGGCACTCACCTCTCTGAGGCCGCCCCTCATATGCCACATGACAGTGACCAAGACCTCAGCCTGGCTCTTAGAAAACTAACACGTAGGACGATTCCTGGACGGAAGCCACGCTCCAGAAACATCCTCCCCAGTGGCTTCCTGGAAGCACACGGGGCCGGGGACGGAGGCTGAGAGGAACGCTTCCCCACCAAGGCCTCTCTGACCCTTCTCACTCCATGGATGTGTCCCCGGGGATGCTTCCCTCCCCATGTCCTTATTCTCAAAAGGAGGACACCAGTTCCTACCTACCTCTTAAGGGCGTTCAGGTGTAATAGCTGATGGAAATGACTTAAAAGCCCTTGGCAAATACAAAGTTCGAGATCGAGCGCTGAATGGTGGCCTCCCTCACCTACCCTACCTAAGGCGTTACTTATGTTCCCCCACCTTTAAACCCTTTGCTGAAAGACTGCTCCGTGGGGTGTGAAGCTGGTCTGTGCCGAAGAAATCTCAGGTTCCTCCAGAGAAGTTTGCCTTTGCGGGAACTGCTGAAATCCTTACACGTCCAAACGCATATTCTGGGTAGGAAACAACAGGTGATGAGCTGCCATGGCTGAAAGGCTGCCAGGATCCACCCATGGGCACCCAGGGTTTGGCACCCGTTTCCCAGGGAGAGATGAAAGGGAACAAATCAACACGGCAGGGTCAAGTTCAAGTCTGCCTCAATGAAACTCTGGAGACCTCCTTCTTGAAAAACAACTGGGACAGTGTGACAGCTGTTTAAGGATGCCAAAGAAAAGTGTCCCCGGGGAAAGCTCCCCAGGGAATGCTCTGTTTGCAAGAGGCAGTTGTGAGTGACACACAAGACAGACAGCCAGGAGCGGGGACAGCCCGGCCCCTGTGAACTCTCCAACGTCCCTGGGATCGGGACCACCCACCAGATGTGAAGGCTTGTATTTTGTGCCGAGGATGATGGCAGTGATAGCCGTGCTGATGACTGCTGTTCTCCGGTGCCTGTTAGAAACTGGATTGCTCTGAAGCCGTGGCTCCTGGAGGGGTCCTTCCTGGGAAACGTTTACCACTTTGGACGCCTCACAGCTCCTGTGGTTGTTTCCTCTGAGGGTCTTCATCAACCAGACACAAATCAGGTTTTATGGTTGCCCGTTATTTGCGGCTACTTCACTTTTTTAATTCTTAATTTTTGGCCACGAGGCTTGTGGGATCTTAGTTCCCCGACCAAGGATCGAACCCACACCCGCTGCAGTAGAAGTGCTGAGTCCTAACTACTGGACCACCAGGGAACTCCCTGCGGCCACTTTATAATCTGGTCAGTGCTTCCCCGTGGCAAATGGGTGATGGGACATCAAGACAAGAGGATGGGGACAACGTGTCCATCCAGAGATGCTACACCCTGGAGGTGAAGGCGGACCACACAACGGTCCCCGTTTGTGTGGGAGCTGCCACCTCTGAAGCAGGCTGGGTGGATGTGTCTCATGGAAAGCACTGGACTTGGGTCCCAAAGACTTGGATCTGACTCCTGGACCAACCGCTTCCTAGCAGTATGGAGTGGGGCACATTAGTGAACCTTTCTGAGTCTCAGTGGTCTCACCTGTAAACTGGAGCTGAGACCTACCTGTCAGGGCAGTTAGGGAGTTCCAAGGAAGCACCTCACTCCCAGAGACACAATAAACATTAGCTGAAACAGCAAAATCTGATTCGGTATATGGGCGTGACCTCACCTCCAAGGGCGTTAAACTCAGTCACCTAGTAGGTAGAGTGTCCTCCTGTCTCACCCCCAAGAGCAGGGGCACAGAGCCCGGAAGTCAGCCTGCCACCTCCCCACCAAGAGCTGGTGACGGAGCCCAGGCCGAGCCGGGGCTGCGCGTCCCCGGTGATCCAGAGCGCCTGCCACCACGCGGTTGCGAGCTTTTCCAGAGCACGCGGCTTGGACCATTTGCCCGAGCTCCATCGCTCCCGGCTACTCAGGGGGCATCTCTTTCCTCCAGGCCCCTAGGGCACCACTCTGGGAACTGAAGCCCCAGAAAAAGTGCAAAGAGAAGGAAGCTCAGCGTTATATTCTTTCTAGATGAATCTCCAGGACGCAGCCGCCCCGGGAGAGTCCCCGACCGGCAGCAAACCTGTCTGTGTGAGTCTGCCTCAACATGCTATTTGGAAAGTCAAGATTTTCAATGTAAACTTTGTTCTCCCTTCCCATTCTCTGGGGATTCACAGTTGGAGCTCTTTGCAGCCCTTCCTCTCCACGTCTCCTTGGTGCTGAAATGGGAGGTCACACGACATCCCTGTAAGAACAAGTCCCGGGTGCCGGCGTCCTATCAGAGGGCAGAGCTGCGGCGGCGCTGGCTCCTGGGTTCGCCTGGGTGCTGGGTTTCTCGGCGGCACTATCTTTGGCAGATTTTTTTATCCTTCTTCTTTATCTCAGGCCCGTCGGGCAAATGACAGCGGAATCACAAGCTTGAATGGGCTTGTCTGACAGGCCAGCTTTTCTCCTGGGCTCAGCTGCCTGACTTTTAAAAAGGCACTCCAAGCAGAGGATAGTCATTTCACACCGATTCCTTGCTGTAATTTGCTTTTGGGTTTAAAATGTCGCGTTTCCATCACCCTGGCTGTGCGGCGTAAGGGAGAAGATGGGCCATGCGTGTGGTTAATGTCTCTGTAATAGATACACGCAAAGGCACTGCTCTGCTCTGAAGCGACAGCCCTGGGAACACTGAGCTGCAGACCAAGGAACTCTCTACCAGCCACAGACAAGTGCATTCAAAGGGCTCCATAACAGACGACTGGCTCCCGCAGAAATAGGGCCACTTGTAACAGAAGCCTCACGTGGAAATCTCCACTAGGCAAGCATGTATTAGAATATTTTTATGCTCCAGGCTGTGTGAAGTTGGGGTGGTCTTAGGAAACCCTGCAAAGTGAGAGGATCTGAAACCCAGATCTAAACACAGTGAGGCTCAGATGAAGTCCAGCTGGGGATGCAAAATCCCACTCGGATAAGGGGAAGCTGGAGGATACAGGCCAAAAGGGAAAGAAGTCCCCACGCTGATGAGCACGGATAAGGCTGTGCTTGGAGAATCCTCTAAGCAAAAGGACAGAGGCTCCCGGAAAGGTCAAGGGACAGGGTTGTACCCAGTTTGGCAGCGGGAAGCAATGGCTTTTCCTGATTTATAATCTGCCCGTGGAAGCATCTCTCCCGTTTCTTCACCACCTCTCACCACACTCGTGATGGAGGCCGTGCTGCCTGACGCTTAATTAGTCCTTCTGCCCAGAGCCTGTAATGTTTCACGTTTCTTACTCCTCCCCTGGCCTGTGTGTGCCTTGAGGTCAGGAACCAGCATGCAGCCCTCCCTGCGCGCCCTGAGGCTCCTTCCCAGGGCTTAATAACTACCCAGAGCATATCAGAGCCCTTCGCACACGGCTCGCAAAGCTTCAGGAGTACTAGCGGGATTGCGTAAGGCTCAGGCAGGCTGCTTCGAGGGGAGCAAATCCCAGCTCGTTCTCGGTGGGATACCAGGCTGCTGATGGTCTCTCCCACCCGCCTTCTGTGCCTTCCTGGCCGGGACACCATATGTTATATACGCCAGCTGAGCAGAACCGAATGCTCTCGGGCCTCTGGGTCTTTGCACACACGCTTCTCTCCACCTGGTTGCCCTTCCCTCATTCATCCATCTGTGGACTTGTCCGCTCAGCTCCAGGTCAACCCTCCCCTCCAGACAAAGCTTCAGGCGTCCCGCGGGCAGAGCCGGTGACGCCCTGTGCTGTGGGCCCAGGGTACTTGGCCTGACGCGGCGACTGGGCCAGCTTCCCTGCCATCGGGTCGGTACTGCCTGTTGGCAGGTCTGCCTCTTCCGTCGGGCTGTGAGTGCCTTGAGGGCAGGACCCACGTTCCTCCTCGCCCCTCAGCTCTCGGTCCTCAGCACAGTGCCTGGCACCAGTACAAGTTTATTGAAGGAATATGTTTGCCCACATTGGGTAGATCGTGGGGAAGACGGGACCAGGGCCCAGTAAGTAATATGGGGACAGAGCAAAGGGGATCCTGCTGGGAGATAAGCAAGCTGCAGAGAGAAGCAAGGCCCCGGGGCCCCTCTTGATGAGCTAGGGCACCCAGGACCGATCCTACCTAGGATGCTTGTGACGTGATCCTTTGGATAGCTTGTCCCACTTCGGGGGTTTCTCTGTATTTCCTTCCAAGTCTTTAGGCAAACTTCTCTTACTGCTTTCAGGTACTCTGCCCACCAAGATCATTATTAATAGTTTCCAGGGATAGACTGGTGGTGGGGGGTAGCAGTGCATTGGCTGGGGGACCAGGAGGAGAGAGTAGCAGTAGCCCTGGATGGGGGCGGGGGGTGGAAGAGGGTACGATTAGGATCGCGGACCCCAGCCTGGCTTCGGATCCCAGCCGAAAAGAAGCAGTGAGAGGGCCTCCGCCTCCCTGCCTGGGCCAAGAGTGATGGCTCTATCGCTGAGTTGCTCAGAACATTGAGCAAATTAATGCATGGAAGCTTCCAGAGTGGGGCCTGGCACATAGTAGTTGCTACTGAAATCCAGGTCCTGTCATCTGGAACCAGAAGCTGGAGTCCAGCCTGGCTTTCTCCACCTGTGAGTTGTCTGACCCAGGTAGGTCACGTCACCTCACCTCTCCACTCATGTTCTCTCGACTCTGATATGGAGACAGAAATGCTGACCTCGTGGGCCATTGTGAGAATCAAGGAGAGGATGGGAGTGAATGTGTTTTGTAAAAGCTATGAGGTGCTTTCCGGAGGTGCTTGTGGAGTTACCTGGGTGAAGGTTGGGAAGGTGAGGACACCTCAGATATCCTGCCTCTGTGGAGTCAATGATTGTGTATTAACTTTAAATAGGGCCTATTAGGTACCCCCAAGCAAACCGTGACTCTCGTTGTGATGGCCGGTTCTGTGGGTCAAATTGGCTGGACCACAGTACCCAGATATTTAGTCAGACATTATTGTGTCCGTGAGGGTGTTTTTAGATGAGATAAACATTTAAATCATTGCACTTTGAGTAAAGCAGATTACCCTCCGTAACGTGGGTGGGCCTCATCCAATCAGTCAAAGGCCTGAATAGAACAAAAGACTGATGGCCCCCAAGGAAGAGGGAATTGTGCCAGCAGACAGCCCGTGGACTTGAAGTGCAGCCCGGGCTCTTCTGCGGGTCTCCAGCCTGCTGGTCTACCCAAGTCCAGATTCTGGATTTGCCAAGCTCCAAAGTTACATGAACCAGTTCCTTAAAAATCAGTCTCTCTCTCTCTTCCTTTTCCTCCCTCTGTACACACGTGGGCGCGTGCATGCACGCTACTGGTTCTGTTTCTCTGGCGCACACTAACTAATACACCCAGAAACGTTAGGAATCCTCAGATAGCTTTAAACTCTATCCTCTGACAGTCACAGTGAACGTGAATCTCACAGGGTGCCGCTTTCAAACACAGCTGGTCCAATCTAAGCTTGATTGCCCTCCCTCACCCATTCCTCACCATGGAAACCACATAAAGATTCTTGCCCACAGGTCCCCCCAGCTCCCTCTGCCTCTTGACTGACCTGGTGCTTCCCCATGTGGCCCTGCATGGTGTCTTATGTTCTCCCCAAGGAACCGTGAGTATAATCAAGTCTTTAAACCGTCTCAGTCTCTCTCTGTGTTGACTTGCATCTGGTCTTACTAATGCCCATCCAAGGTACTATGACAAAACAGACCACGGCTTCAGCCCAGTGCTAGGAAAACCCGGGCCAGCGTCCAGAGATGGGCAAGTGGGTTACCGTCACTGTCGTGTGTCACTCTGCTAGAGGCCACGGTACTATTCTATGTGGGATCTGGGGCTGGTAGAAACAGCAGTCAGCTTCTCAAGCAGCTCAGGCCAAAAGAACGACTCCTCGCATAAAACAGAAGCACCATCATCGTCATTATAAACATGACGTGGCCCTACACAGAGCCCAAGTGAGCAGTATTCTCAGTGGGACCAAACGCTCATCCCGAGTGAGGGTTTTTACTGGTTCCTTCAGGGCCCAGACGAGTGGTAGTCACCCCTGCAGGGAGTGTTCCAGAAGCATCTGTGTCTGAGACAGAACTCATTCACCTCACCTCGGGGGAGAGGAGGCCAGCTACCTCTCAGAAAAGAGTTCATTCACCCCAGGTGACTCATAACGTCACAGAATCACACAGTTACAGAACCTTAACACTTCAGAGTCTGGAAGGGAGCTGACAGGTCATCTGGGTCCCGCACCCCTCATTTTAAGAATTAAAAAATTATCCCAGTGAAAACAAAGACCTTCACTCACCTGCAGTTCTTATTATGGAGGCCCCAATGAATCCTAATTGAAGGACTGAATGGAAAACAGCTTCGAACTACAGCCAGTGTTTATTTTGTGGTGGGTTTTCTTACTGATCGAGGAGTGGGTCCATCCGTTCACCTGCCCATTTGTTTATCTGTCTATTCATCCCTCCACCCACCGATTCTCCTGCCTAGTAAGATGTGAAGACAGAGACACAAAGAGCACGGATTTCACTTGCTCACACTTCCTCCTCTCCCCTTCTTGTTTCTCCCTCTCACCCAGGCTGAAGAGGAGTGTCGCATGCATGTGCGGGTGTGGGAGAAGGGCCAGTTGAAGGCACTGTTGCTGTGGGTTTTTTGAAACTCTCCAAGTCCCTCACACGCCCATGGTCGCTATCACGCAGGCAGGACTGCTTGACAGAGCACGTGATAGAGCGGAACTTAATGAAGGGATCCTAGATGCTAGAGGGCGGAAAACAAGCCCTTCTCTTGTCTTCACGATACCTTCCAGTGTCAGGACACGGGGTCACTGGATGGAGCTCAGGACAAAGAAATGGAAATAAACCACCGCTGGAGGTGCCGCTTCCCCGTTTCCGACGGCCAGTCAGACTATCTACCCGGCTTCGGCTGCGGGTCCTGAGTTAAACGTTACAGCTGATGGGCTGGGTGAATCCATGATCAACAGTGATGCTGGTTCTTACAGGAGCTAAGATGAGGGTAATTAAATCCTGTGCTTCGGGCCATATAAACTGATCTCTGCAGGAGGGCGAGAATTAATTTAATTTCACAGGCACAGCCCTGTCCGGCGCCTCCACCAGCTTTGTGTGATAGACCCAGTGCGTGGCAGAGACGGTAGAGGGAAGGCGGAAAGATTTGTTCCGAGCTCGCGGTATTATTAACCACCACACAAATCAAGAGCCTGAACTTGATGGGGCCCAAGGCTGATCTAGGGCGGCAAATCCAGAGATTCTTACAGCTTCTCCCTCTATTGGGTTTATTACACACAATCTGTACCGGGACTGTTTTCACACTTAATGGCAATCCTGAATCACTATCTACTTCCCATTTTCGCCTGCAAAACAGCAACCCAGAGCTAGTGTTCCGTCATAAACACTCGGCCCCATAAAGCCACGGCTGTACAGACTTGCCTTTTTGTGCGTCTGGGTCTGATTCACTGGCGCTTTGGCAGCCTTCCAGGATCTAGGAGAGGAAAAAAACCATCCTGAGCATCCCAACAGCCTCATTTTGATCTGTGATACTGAGCAACTCATTTCCACTTCACAGGCTCTGCTGAGCTGTGCTACAGAAAGACAAATCCCAGCCGAAGAAAGGGCGGGCGGGAGGATGGTGGAGGAGACAGAGGGAGGGGAGGGGAGAGCAGAAAAAGGCCGCATCTATTAAGCTGTTTTTCTTTTGGTGAAAAGAAGCATTTATCAGTGATTTCATATATCATGTGAGAGGTGGCTTCCTGCCAATTTCCAAGAATCCAAACAGCCCACTGACATCAGATGCTAAATATAGCTCAGCCTTTGCTTTAGGTGAATAAATAATGCTGCTGGAAAGGAATAGGTTCTCTTCAGTTACATGTTTATTATGATCAGCCTGTCAGGCTTGTGTAATCAAAAGAATAATACCCAGTTCCAAGGAGGAATGGTGGGCAAAGAATCTTCAAACGGTTTCGGGAGGTCACTGATGGAGACCCGTTCCCCTTGCCTTCCCAGATGGCCAGCTGAGCCTGGCCCTGGGAGGGAGGTGGGTGATTCCGTTGTTGGGGGTCTTCAAAGCCCTGATAAGTGTGTGTGTGTGTGTGTGTGTGTGTTGTATTTGCACGTCTGCCCTGTCCTCCAAACCAATAAGGAGCAGAGGCTGATCTCTCTGGGGGGATACACAGAATGAAGACATTCAAGTGCACAGGTACGGTCACGAGCTTGTCATGAGGTTGGGGTAGAGGTGAGTGGGGACTGGAGAGAGAGCTGGGTGGGGTTTGTAGTAAAGATGGCCAAGGAAGCCTCTGTGTATTCTGCCAGGCTTCAGGTAAGGACACTTGTCCAACAGTGATTGAAGAGCCTAACCCCACTGCTCTCAGGGCCTCAGTGCCTTTGATTCCACCCCCAAGAGTTTTATGTTTAGCATGTTGCGTCGAAGTTACATGAAGAATTAAGATTTATAATAAGACCTAGAGATTTCTGCCTTCTCTTCCAGCACCAGCCTTCTCCCCGCTTATCCTCAGGCTCACATGGACGAGGGGAGCCATCCCCAAGGGCTTGTAGGTACTTGGAGGAAGGGGCAGCTGTCTGGAGAAGAAAGGCAAGAAAATTAGTGTGGGGAGAGGAGGAGACAGGGAGTCAAAGTAGCTCCTGGAAGGTGTTGGATCCCTACTGGCATCTGCAAGATTTCTCTTCGCAGACAGGGATGCAATAGAGGTGGTTGCTATGGAAACGGGTGTAAAAGCAGCCCAGAGAAAGGAGAGGGCTGGATATAAAGAGGAGAGAGCAAAAGGCACACAGCACTTTCAAATCATCAAAGGGGAATACTCCAGCACTTTCCATCTCCGAGAGGAGAAAAAAAAAGTCATTGAGCCCAGAGACTGTGGAATGCCACAAGCAGGGGAGGGGTCGGGGCTCTCAGGCACTGTAATCCCTTTCCCCCCAAGCCCGGGTATTGAACCTGCTTTCCTGCGGTCAAAATCATCGACCAGAAAAGCATCTGCAGGCTGCCTAGTGTGGTAAACGCCGAAGTAGACCGCATGCTCTGCTTGGCTTGGTCGTGACCTTCAGTAACGACCTTGGTGAGATCAGGCTATTTTTCTGGGTCACGGTTTCATCCCCTACCTTCCTCCCAGGGAGGAATGACGAAGCACTTTGCTCAGGGAAGAAACGCTAGTGCTGTTTAAGGCAAAGACGTTTCAGACTGCCAGGAGGTCTGGGTGCAGCTGGACAAGACGTGAGCTGCCCCAGCCGGTATCTTGTGCGCATCCCAGTAGGCCAGGGCAGCAGAGGCCCAGGCCGTGTTTATACACAACCAACTTCACTTTGTTTCAGCGTGGGTATTAATAGGAGGAAAGCGTTTTCTCCGGCTGAGGAGAGTTTTAACAAGTCATCCATCTTTTATCCCAGGACTTACAAACGCGGTGCTGCAGACACCGGCGCTCTCCAATAGAAATAAGATTCGAGCCACAAACGTAACTTAAAATTCTCCAGTAGCCCCGTGAACAAGGTAAAAAGAAACAGATAACACAAATTTTAATCTAATTTATTTAACCCCGATATATCCAAACTATTATCACTTCAATAAAATCAATTTGGAAATTATTAATGAGATCTCTCGTATTCCTTTTTTCATACTAAGTCTTTGAAATCTGGTGTGCATGTTACAGTTACATCTCAATGAGCCATGTCTCAAGGGCCCAGTAGCCACATGTGGCTGATGGCTATTGTATTAGACAGTGAGGCTCTAGAATTTTCCTTTATACATAGGAAGAAAACAAAGAAAGAACACAAAGAAGAATGGAAAATAGGTCTGTTTCGCTCAGGCACTGATCCTAACCACTGGCCATGTCTCACCGTGGGAGCAATAATTACACACAACACACACACACACACACACACACACACACACACACACACACATTTTGAACAGATAGTCAACCTCAAATACTTTTCTCTGCCGTTGAACCGTGACCCTCCTGTGATTAAGATGAAGGAGAATTTCCATCTAACAATCGCAGTCTCTGGGCCAGTGAAATCGGACAAACGCAGCTCAAGGCGCATCTGTATCCCTTCCTGAGTGTTCTTTTCTGAGACAGTTTCTTAACCTTTCTGGGTTTGCCTCCATTGCGAAATGGGAATGCTACTAGTTAGGTCACACAAT
Organism: Stenella coeruleoalba; assembly: GCF_951394435.1. Taxonomy (NCBI): domain Eukaryota; kingdom Metazoa; phylum Chordata; class Mammalia; order Artiodactyla; family Delphinidae; genus Stenella; species Stenella coeruleoalba. The sequence goes on along the minus strand of NC_137162.1, from coordinate 79,166,207 downwards.
GGCGTTCAGGGTTAAATAAGGCAAAGCCCTGTGACAGGTTTAGCGCACAACAGATGTCCACGGGGGTAGCTCACTTCCTGTTCCTTGCCCAGCTCGGGTCTATCAGTTTGCCCGAGTATCTAATCTTCCTGAGGCCGGCCTCTGTGAATGAAGAAACTAGAATGGTACACTTCTTCACATGGTGGGAAACCACTAGAGTAGAAACAAGACTTTAAGGACAGGAATCGGCCTTCTTTCACTGATTCAGTTCAAGCTAATAGCTGGGTGTTTTCCTAGCACAGAATGATACTAAGGCTCAGTCAATCAGAAAGAGCCCTTCTTGAGAGAAGACTCTAGAAAAGAATGAACATATGTATATGTATAACTGAATCAATTTGCTGTACACCTGACACAAACACAACATTGTACATCAACTGTACTCCAATAAAATTAAAAGTAAAAAAAAGAAAAAAGAGCCCTTCTTTTTTTTTTTTTTTTTTCCGGTACGCAGGCCTCTCACTGCTGTGGCCTCTCCCCTTGCGGAGCACAGGCTCCGGACGTGCAGGCTCAGCGGCCATGGCTCATGGGCCCAGCCGCTCCGCGGCATGTGGGATCTTCCCGGACCAGGGCACGAACGCGCGTCCCCTGCATCGGCAGGCGGACTCTCAACCACTGCGCCACCAGGGAAGCCCAGAGCCCTTCTTTTGATGGTCATGAACTACATGGTAAGATATTTAGAAAAGGACATTTAAATGTGTCCTTTATCACAATAACCAAGACATGGAAATAACCTAAATGTCCATCGACAGGTGAATGGATAAAGAAGATGTGATACACACACACACACACACACACACACACACACACACACACAATGGAATACTATGCAGTCATGAAAAGAACGAAATAATACCATCTGCAGCAACATGGATGGGCCCAGAGCTTATCGTACTAAGTAAAGTCAGACAGAGAAAGACAAATATCATATATCACTTATATGTGAAATCTAAAATAGGGCACAAAAAACTTATCTACAAAACAGAAACAGACTCACAGAGACAGAGAACAGACTTGTGGTTGCCAAGGGCGGGGGTGGGAGGGGGTGGATCGGAAGTTTGGGGGTAGCCTGTGCCTGAGTGCCCCCTGTGTGGGCAGAGCCCCTCAGGAGTGAGGTGAGCACCTCAGCACCACCATTAAACCAGCACCCCTTGGGCCTCCTGACTCCCCAACTCCCTGCAGAGGTGGGAAAACCGGGAGATTATGGAGAATGGCTCCATTCTAGGGCGAGGGTAAGTGTGGGGAGGCAGGGAGAGTCGCCCCATCATTATTCTGGTCTTGTTCCTTCTGTGAAAGTGACAATTTGAGCCTCTACTCCAACCTCTCATCTGAAAAGGGCCAGCGTGTCCCAGGGAAGGAATCACAGGCCAGGGTGGCCACGGGGGTCAGGATGGGCCTGTTTGTCTGGTGTCCACAGGCTGCCACGCCACTCTGCTGCCCCCCATACGGATGCGAGTCAGGCACTGTTAGCTGAGTAGGAAAGGAAAACGCAGGAAAGCGTGTGTCTGGCGACTGGGAAACGTGGAGAGGCCTCACAGGTCTGGAATAGCGATGAGCCTGCACAGGCCTGGCAGTCAGGAGGAAAGAGGCTGGGCCTGCATTTCCACAGGCCTCTCCCAGGCTCTGGGGGCTCAGGCCACCCCAAAGCCCCGGAGGTTATGTAATTGAGTTCCTAAATGGATCAAAGACAGAACTCCAGACCCCTCATTTATGCCCAAGGACGGAAACACTGGATTTCTCCTGGGAACTTCTGGTTTCTTCTCTCTGTTCCTATTCTTTCCAGCTGCTGTCAGAGGAGGAAGAGGCCTTTCCAAACAGACATCTGTCTTCCAGTGGATCTGCCTCTCCCAGACCCCACCCAGGGCTGCTCTGAGCCTCACAGAGAATAATGCTAGGAGATGCCCCGAAGGGGATCCACCTCCCACGGCTGCCCTGGACCATCCTGGGTTTTAGCTCTGAATGTCCTTCTATCCCGGGGAAAGCCCTCATCCTGGCCCAACTGGGACGGTTGGGCGCTTGCCCCTGGTTCCAGCTTCCTTCTCAGCCCTAGAGCTCAGGTTGAGAGGCTCCTGGGCAGTGACTCCATCAGAAGATGTTTGTGAGAGGAGGGGCCTTCCTCTCCCCACAAAGAGCTCTTCATATTCTGACAGCAAAGGAAAAGCTGGGCGTGGGCCTTTCCCTCACTGCCTCAGCTGCCTGACCCGGAATAAGAGCTGGTCAGGAGATGCAGATGACAGGGGGAGAAAGCTTCACCTGCCCCACGGCACAGAGATGCTCGAAGCCCAGGTGGGCACTTGGTACCCTGGGCTGCTGGCAACCACAGAGCACCTCTACTCCTCCAGCTGGGCTTCGGGTCATCAAGACCCAGGTAGTGAAGGGGCAGGAGACGACGGTGGGAGAGAAGTGGGGTGTCATGTCCTGGTCCCTGTAGGTGTATGCAGTGGTGTGCTGGTGGGTGTGTAACAACGGGCTCTCTGATGTGCAGCAGAGCCCCGATTTGTATCATTTGCCAGTGTCTTTGGTGTAGGTGCTTCATAGCTGATTTTAGCTGCCACTGTGATGTCGCTGAGTAGGGATGGGGGCGGATGCACGCCACTGGCTCTCATGAGCCATGCGAGCTGTGTCCTTGTGCTGTGTGTGCTTCTCGGGCTGTGCCCACTGAGTGATCCAGCCAGGCCCTGCGTGGGGCGCTTGAGACAGATGAAGCTCTCACTGAGTGCTAAGGTGAGGCTGAGAGTTTTGTTTTTTCTTTTTTTATGCTTTTACTTATTTATTTTATTTTATTTTAATTTTTTAAAAAGTTTTATTGGAGTCTGGTTGATGGACAATGTTGTGTTAGTTTCAGGGGTACAGCAGAGTGAATCAGTTATACATGTACCTATACCCACTCTCTTTTAGAGTCCTTTCCCATATAGGCCATGACAGAGTATTGAGTAGAGTTCCCTGTGCTCTACAGCAGGTCCTTATTAATTACCTACTTTATATATAGTAGTGTGTATACGTCAGTCCCAATCTCCCAATTTATCCCTCCCCCGACCTTTTCCCCTGGTAACCATAAGTTTGTTCTCTACATCTGTGACTCTACTTCCGTTTCGTAAATAAGTTCATTTGTACACTTTTTTCTTTTAGAGTCCACATATAAACAATAACGTATGATATTTGGAGGTTGAGAGTTTTGAGTGCCGTTCACCAATACCAGGAAACTAACTTACTCGCTGTGACCTTAAACCTGTGAGATGAGATTTATCCAGAAGCAGGAGTTATAAGTGATGGGATCAACTCTCAGGAAATGAATGATCTAATTGTGAATGGTGTCAAAGGACCTATTCTATAAGCAAGCAAGGCAGACTCCGATCTATATTCTCCTACACAAACGGTAGGAAATGTGGGGCATTGTGTGATGCTCACCGAAAAAAAAATGTGAAAGGAAAGCAATGAATTTTCTTCGACATTAGAAAACAATATTTTTGTGGGTATAACCTAGAATCAATTATTAACCCCCTTTTGAATAAAGCATAACGTGTAGTAAACTGCAAGGAGCGTTGTTCATTTCATTTAATGATCAATAAAATGATGTTTGACCAATTTGATGAAGACAGTAAGTTAAACTTAAATGTTCCGGCCTTTGATGTTGCCGTAACGACAAATCTTATTAAGAAGCTTTTGACATTTAAAATATGAAAAATGCAAACAAAATTGAGTAGTGAGAGTAAAATTAAATATTTAATGACATAATTAAGTCTATTAATGGTATGTTCTTTGTTTTGCAGATTAAGTATTCACAGCAATGATCATCTCCTTCATCTTTGTCACTTAAGCGATGTGTTTTTCATAATTATTTGTTAGGTGTTTTCATTAACATTTGATGAATATTAATAGTTAAAATAAAAAACAGTTTTTATTTCTGTTGTAATGACTTTACGGAGGTAACAGTATATAACTGTTTATAATGTGTTCTACTTGTTGATGTTTAGATCACCGATTTTGTTGCCATGGAGTGAAAACGTGGAACTTTATAGGTGATAAATGACAATTGTCACATTCTTCCATTATTCTTTCTTTCTTTATTTAATCTACTATTCTTAATGTAGCTCCGCTGTGGGAGAAATATGAATTGCAAACTCACAACTAAAACTAATAAGTCGTGTTTTAGGTTTAATCCTATTATTCTGTTAATAATGACTTGCCTATCTGTTTAGACGTCCTAATTCGTTTCCCATTTTTAGCTCATTTACCTCCCCGTTTTGGCCCATCAGAGCTCATACGGCTCTGGGACAGTACCTCTCCATGACATTTAAGGCTTGATATCTGATGGCCTCCCAGATATTTTTCTTCTGGGACAAAGGATCAGGGTTTTCCATCCTGGACAATATGAAGCAAATGCATGTGCATCTCCTAATTTTCCATTTTAGACGGTGATGGTGGAGAGCAAACAGGAATGGGTCCAATCAACATGAGGGCATGAAATGCATATGGTGGCCATGCCTTGGTTCACCAAGTGTGGTGGCCACGTTGCCATCAGCAGCACGGAAAGCTTGCCGCCTCCAGGACAGCCCAGGACCTGCGTCTTCTCCAGTCCCCACCTCTGGCTCCCACTCCTTGGGCTGTTGACCACCCCTGCAGCTTCTTCTGAAACCTTAAGTGCATTTTCCCTGAGAATGACCGGCAGGAAGGTGACAGTAGTGGATCCCAGTCTCACGGTCAGGCGGGCCTGCAGTCGCGATTCCAAGCCGTTCCGATCCAGATCCCTGCTCAGCATTCTGTGACGGGCGAGAGCAGGCCTTAGAGTGCAGACGGAGACGTGCTAATCAGAACAGGATGTCCTCTGGCTTTCCTCGGAAAGCTTTTTCTCTTCTGCAGAAGGCATCTGCATTTTTAAAGCCACAGCTTGTTGGAAAGAGTTCTGAACCACAAAAATGTACAGGAGGAAGGAGAGTTTCTTCTAGCCATTAACGACCTATAGGTAATTTGTCATTTAAGTGTACAAGAACACATATGCGTTTCAGTAGCAACTACAATCACAATTTATTGAGAACTGACCTTCTGGAGGGCTGTTTCTGACTCATGCAAACCCTGCAAAGTGGGAGAGATCGCACTGTTTTACGGATAAATGGAAGCTTGGTGTGTAGATTGGACACTCAAAGGGTTCACAGGTGTGGATGGGCACAGCTGGGATGCAAAGGCAGGTCTTTCTGGCTCAAAATCCTGTGTTCTTCTCACCACAGCGTGGTCTTACCTCCTTCTTCAGCTATTCCTCTCTGTGGTCGTATAAGACACAAGCTCCAGGTACATCTCATAACTGTATTAAGAAAAGCCAAATATATGTATAACTGTACACCTGAAACTAACACAACATTGTAAATCAACTATACTCCAACATAAAATAAAAATTAAAAGAAAAGAAAAAAAGCCAAACATACACAGGCACAGGAAAAAGGACAAGGTCCCCCTTGTTTATGAAGCTGATGCAGGACACGGGTGTGCAGGAAGACACCACCGGAGGTGGCCCTGGCCCCGCTGCCCTTACAGGTATGCCAACCCTTTGGCCCTGATGGGAAACACCATGCCCTGCTCTCAGATTTTCAGGCGGGGGCACTGGTCACCTGGGCCAGCCTTAGGTGTCTGTGGCTTCCCCAGACCTCTACAAACAGCTGTCCTGGAATATCTAAAACTCAAAATTCTATAACATGTGCTTAAACCATTCACAGTGAACACTTAACAGTTCTGGCTACAGTAAGTCCCCTACCTACGAATGAGTTGCGTTCCGAGAATGCGTTCGTAAGTCCAATTTGTTCGTAAGTCCAACAAAGTTAGCCTAGGTACCCAACTAACACAATCAGCTAGATAGTACTGGACTATAATAGGTTTATAATACTTTTCAGACGGATCATACATAAAAAACAAACAAAAAATAAAGAGAACATTTTTAATCGTACAGTAGAGTACCTTGAGAAGTACAGTAGTACCAGCTACATCACCGTTGCTTTTACGCTTGCTTCCAGACATCCTGGGTTTGAAATCAAGATACTGTCCTACCGTACTCCATACAGTACCGTACAGCGACGTACACAAAAGCACAACCACTTGCAGAGGATGCACGCACGTGACAACGTACGCCAGACACGTGAACTAACTTACGCGACCGGACATGCGAACGTAGGTTCGAATCTTTGAACGTTCGCAACTTGAAGGTTCGTAGGCAGGGGACTTACTGTATTTCCAGCAATGACATCCGCTCTCATGTCACTGAGAGCCTGGCTGCTGCTACCAAAAGCGAGCTGAGACTGCAAGACAGGGGCTCCATCCATACCAGGCCCTCGGAAAGTCTACTGGCCCAGGGGGCAGTGCCAAGAACCCATTTCAACATGCTCCGTGGCCTCAGTTTCCCCCTTCTCGCTTTGGGCACATCTGTCGAGAACAAAGCACGTGTGGGCTCAACAAGGACAAATATGGGATTCCAGCACCCTGGGGTGAGCCGGCCTGCTCAGCCGGGACCGCACAAGGTGACGTCAGGCCTTCCCTTCGCTCTCCTGTCATGTCTCTCCTTGTCGAGCCAGCTATGTGACCACTGTTTATTACCTACTGAGCTCCGGCACCATATTTGGCGCTGCACACAAGATGGATAGATTCTTCCTGTCACCGGCCTCACTCGGGTGGCAGCTCTCCAGGTCTCCTCTCCACCCTCTCCCCCCCTCCCTTCACCTTCCAACAACCCCAGAGGCTCTGAACAGGCCTCCCCGCGGGGCGGCTGCAGACCCTTTTGAAGAAGCTGTTTCCGGGAGAGGAGGGAGACGATGACAGATGCCCAGTTGGCCTCCGTGATCAGGAATGAGCCGGGCCCCAGTGAATCATCTCTGCCGTGGAAGCTGCTGACAGCATGGAACCTTTCTGGAGTCATCTCCTTCCCGACCTGCCCTCAGCTCTCTCGTCTTCAGAGGAGAGAGGCTTTCAGACAGAGAAGCTTATGATTCGCAATATTCAGTGGGTGGGGAAAAGCTCAGATGCTAGGGTCAATTGTACTGCCGGAGGGAGAAAAGGCCAATTTGGAGAGTAGAATGGGAGTGACGCAGAGCTGGAAACCATTTTCATTGTGTCCTAAAGCTTCACGGTGACTCGATTTTGCATCGGTCCTATAGGATAGTTGCGACATCGAATAAGGACTCTTTGGAAAGTTGAAAGACAGTGAGGCGGAGAGAGATGTTCCAGTTGCGAGACTGTGATGCCCAGTCCTTGCCCTGTCACCGAGTATCAATGTGACCTTAGGCATTGTGTCCTGAAACTTACTAACAGCCGCCATTTGAAGGCCAAGCTCACTGAAACGAACCCAGTGAATATCTGTTTCATTAACTAACTGAAGATAAAGAGAGGTTTCCCTCCACAGACCTAGAGGTTCACGGGTGAGCAGGGTGGTGTGACGACGGTTTTTCCAACACCAGCCAACCAGTTCTTCAATCCTCCGACACCTACTGGGTGTCCTACAATTCAATCCAATGCTGACACTAACTGCCCGTAGTTAGTACAGACCCCCCCCCACCAGGTCAAGGGCTCAGTGCCCCTGAGTTGCTCCCATTTCAGACCCACCGCAAATGCGGTCCCCAGCTGACTACAAACCCAGTGCTTCCCATGACCCGCCTCCATGTTCGATAATATACTACAAGGACTCACAGAACTCAGGAAAGTGCTAGACTTCTGATTACCCTTTATTATAAAGGATAGAAATGAACAGCTAGTGAAGAGCTACACAGAACAAGAAACAGAAGGGTCCCCAGCACAGCAGCCTCTGTGTCCACTGAATTGGGGTGCACCACCCTCCTGGCACTTGAGTGTGGTCCCCAGCTCGGAAACTCCTCAACCCTGTAGTTTAGGGATGTTTACAGCAGTTTCATTAAGCAGGCATGACTGGGGATTGAACTCAAGCTCCAGCCCCTCTCCCCTCCCTGGAGTTGAAGGTGAGGCGGGGTGTGGCTGAAAGTCCCAACCCTCTAACCACGTGTTTGGTTCCTCTGGGAACCCCTGTGAGCCATCTGGTTAGTATGAACTCAGGTGTGGTCGAAGTGTTATGAATAACACTCTTATCACTCAGGAACTTCTAAAGGTTTTAAGAACTCTGTGCCATGAACCGGGGATAAAGACAAAAATAGATCTGTTTTTTTTTTATTATAGCACAGGTAGCCAGAAATGTAAATGCCTGTGGTGATGGCTATGGAGGGCTAAAATACGGTGATACTGAGTATCCCCGCCTGCTGGCTGGGGAGGCCCTAAAAAAGGAAGTGATCCATGAGGCAACCGTGTGGGCGAAGGTTCACTGTGGCCACGGCGCAATGTGCCTTTGAATCCTAATATCTAGATGACATGGGACAGGTGACCTGCACCTCCAGGCCTCCATCATCCCATCCATAAATGGGGCTAACAACTGCCTCACTTCAGGGCTGTGATGGGATATAATGAAACTCTTTAAGGACAACCTTCACACCATGCCTTGCGCGTATGAAGCCCTCGATAGATTGAAGCTGTTATGAAGCCCTCGATAGATTGAAGCTGTTATGAATACTGGGTGATGATGATGATAATGATGAAGGAAAATGTCCCGGGAAGAGGGAGAAGTTGTATGTGGCTGAAGCACTTGGTACAGAAGTGGCCCCAATTAACTTGTGATCCGTGAGACATCCGATTACTCAGGCAGCCACACGCAGACCACCGGACACCTGGCTCCCAGACGATGACGGCGTGGTCCATGGGGGGACCCCTCCTCTTCCTGCTGCGGGCACTGCAGGGCATCCCTCTCTGGAGCAGCTTCCTGGTGCCTCGAAATGTTGCCTAGTTTAGCGGGCATGGGATGCAAATTTGACTATGCCCCTAATTAGAAAGAGCTACTGTTTGAAACCGCCACAAAAGAAACCAAAAATATTTTTTTAAACAAAGCAAAAACACTCTGTATCTAATCAAAACAGGAGAGAGAGGGCCAAGTCTTTGTGAAGCGGTCTTCCTGCTCGGGGTAGATACGCCTGACATGGGGCCACGGGAGGCTAGGGCTCGGGGTGCCCCAGACGCTGTGAGGGAGGGTGATGGGGAGACCCCAGGACCGGAGGTGGCCTGCTGGCTGGGGGGCTCGTTGATCTAGGAGGGCCCCGGGCTGGTCTTGGGAGTGTGGCCAGCTGAGACCTCCGGGCTGAGCAGAGGACGCACAGGTGGCCCCTGAGCTGCACCAGCTGCTCCCTCCACCCCACAGGGAAGACGGGAGTGAGGGGTGGTGGAAGATTTCAGGCCGACTGCCCTTCCTTTGCCTACCCTCCCACCCCCAGGGGGTATCTTCCCCTCCCTGCAGAGAAATGCCCTGCTCTGGGCCTGAGGCTGGAGAGGGCCCATCACCCGTATCTTTACAGCATCCTGGACGTTGCTCTGTGAGCCCAGGGCTGGGGATGCTGGGTGGGAGCTGTCAGGCCTGGGGCACAGGTCCCTGGACGTCGGTGGTGGACACTCCCGACGCCGGCACCGGGACTGGGGTAAACTCAGCCACGGCCAAGTTCGCTGCTGCCTTTGGCTCTGGGCCTGAAGCAAGCCAGTGGCAAGGCCCTGGGGTTTAGCTCGTTTCTCGACGTCACCTCTCTGTGAGAGGACAAGGGGGACACCCGAAAGGAAATGCTAGCAGTTTGGGGCCTTGCAGTCTCCTTGGCCTGCCGCCAGCCTGGGACCCCCAGGAGGGATCCCAGCCAGAGGAGGTGAGACCCTCTCATTCACATCTGTGGAGAGAGCATCTCTCCTGCTTCTGGAGCTCCTCCGGAGGCCAGGGCACACCCTGAGGTGCCAGGCGTTGTGTCAGATGTTCAGGAAACAGAGGAACTGAACACAGACCCTGGGGTCAGGGGTGTTCGTCCTCAAACCTCAGTATGGGGTGCACAGACCTACTTGAGAGCTTTGCAGATTCCCGGGCCCCTCCCCTGAGGTCAGATTCATTGTCAGAACCGCCCCAGGTGCTCATACAGTGAGTGATTAGGGCCCAGCTTCGGGGAACCACTGTCTGAAAGGAGCTCCAAGGAGAAAGACCCGCCCCAGCTTGGGAGTCCAGGGTTGTACGAAGGGAAGTTTGGAGGGAGTTCTTGGCACGGATACCCAAGCCACGTGAGTCTTAAAGAACAAGGAGGAGGGGGGGGATGATGGAAACAGAGAACAGGCAGGAAGTTCCAGGCCAAACGCGCGAGGAAGCTGTGGGACAAGCACCCCGAGGGGCAGAGCCGGCCTCATGGGCAGGTGACCTGAGTAGTCACACAGGCCCTGGGCTTGGAGTTTAAGGCCCTGCTGTCAACATTTTAAAATCCTTAATTTTATCTTTGAATTTGTGTTTGGAAGGCAAGACCCCTGCCCTGTGGAGGGTCAGGGAATGGCAGGAAGCTCAGGTTTGAGCTGGAGGGATAGAGGTGGCTAAAGAGATAAGGCCACCAAATGCCAGGTCAAGGAGCTCGGGTTTTGACCCAGAAGGAGGAGATTTTAAGAGGGAATGAAGTAGCTGGGTTTGCAGGCCATGAGGACCTCTCTGGGAGCTGGGCCCAGATAAGTCTGCTCATGGGTCCAGGGGCCACTGGGAAGCCACCAGGACCAAGCCAGGACACCAGTGGCAGCTGGAGAAGGGGTGGTCAGGAGGAACGGGTGGTGAGGGTTTGGAACTGCAGGAGGAGGTGAAAGAGAGCGAGAAGGCAAGGATGACTCCCAGATTTCTGGCCTGAGCCACTGTGTTGCTTGGGGTGCCACTAACTGAAAGAAATGCATTGCCGTTTGTTTCATTGTTCATTTTCTCCTCTGCGATGGCATTTATGCTAAGAACACATCAGCATTGTTCACATTTGTCGATAAGAGCTGTTTCCAACAGACAAACACCTCTTACCCTTTAAGAGAAAAGAAGATGGGGAAAATGTAACCTGGTCCCAAAGTCATCTACTTGTAGGCAACCCTAAAATTATTTGCTGGACGGAGAGCTTCAAAACAGACCTACATCTTCGTTCGTTTTTTTCCCTATTTTCTAGCTTGAATATCAATTATTTTTTTCTTTTGCTAGAAACCCAGCATTGACCTTGAAAATATCACTCATGTTGGTAAACACACTTTGGTTGTTTGACCAGACATGGAGATCTGTGCTTGAGATGCGACCTCAAGACACATCCTGCCTACGGGGCTCAGCCCAGATGGGCAAGCATCCAGTGGGTCTGAGGCTCAGGGAGCAGGAATCCAAAGTTAATGCATTTATCCGAGCCCCTTTGATCTGGAATCGGGCTGACAATCCTTCGAGGCCAGAATCGCCCAGAAGATTTTCAGGCTCTCCTCCGATTCAGCTGGCTGTGCCGGAGAACCGTCTGCCCTCCGGCATCTTAGAACTTGAGCTTCGAATAACTTGATATCACAAATTAAAATCACCCCGAACTATGAATGAAAGGTTTTTAAAAGAAAAGAAATCAGATTTTGTTCAAATTAGACATCATGAAACTGAGAATCATGGGCTTCCTCTGAGCCAATTTATTTACCGCAAGGTAAACGAAATTCAACCAAGAGAAAAGCTCACATCAACCAGCTCTCACAGGAGGCAGTAAGAAAACATGACTTCTAATAAACAAGAAGTATTCAACAGATATTTTAAAAGCATTTTTCCTATTTCTAAAGGTAATACATGCGGATTCTAGATATTTTGAGAATACAGAAAAGTGCAAGATGAAATATAGAATCACTCATCAACTACCACAGAGAGATGATATTGTTCGCTTTGCGATGTGCTTCCTCTCGGCCTTCTTCCCGTGCACACGTTTATAAATTCTTTTCTAAGTCATTCTAAAGCATCTTAAAGGTAGAGATCATGGATGAAACGATCATGCTCATTTGAAAACCAGATTCATGTTGTAGCCATATTTTAAAACCCTTTTTTTCTAATTAAAGAAATAGAGTATACTCAGAAAAGAAAACTTGTAAAACAGAGAAAAGCACAAAGAAAGACAACAAAAGTCACTTGGATTCTAACCATAGAAAACTATGATTAATTTTTTGCTTGGTACCTTGCAGGATTTTTTTCCATGTGTATATGTGACTTTCTTATTTATTCATTTCTTATTTATTTATTAAAAAATATCAAACAGTGTATCCTGTTTTACTGTTCGCGTAGTTCACTTAGTGATACAGAATGAATAGTTCCCATAAGAATAAATGTTCTTCTACAACGTGATTTTTAACGGCTGCCTAGATGGTACTCCTTTTTATAGATTTATAATAATTTACCTACCAAGTGTCCTGTTGTGGGATTGGTAGGTTGTTTGTGATTTTAATTTTTGATAGATAATGCTAAATTGCCTCCAGAAAAGTTGGACCAATTTATACTTTACTAGTTCAAGTTTTTGAAAACATGATTCTGTGGCAAATATAATAATCTCTGTTTTGTCATTTGGGACAATTAAGGCAGAAACCAGTAATGTGGTGAGGGTTACATAGAAAGTCCATGGGGAGAATTACCTTTGTCTAGATCAAGGCTATATTTTTACATGTGCCTTACACATACTCTCATTTAATTCTCACAAAAACCCCAAAAGGAGTTATTTTTAATCCCCATTTCCAGATAAGGAAAACGGGGCTCAGAAATGTCAAATCCCTGCCTTTTCCGTTCATTATATCATGGTGTCTTCATGACCACAAACTTCCACATCTGCACAGGCAATCCAGCTGTGCTGTAGTCAGAGAATCCTAATGTGTAACCCAGTTCCACAAACACCAGACACATCAAACCTTGCAGAAACCAATATGCGATTCTAGATAAGTCAATGACGTAAGCATTCTCTTTTTTGATAAACGCAACATGAAAGATCCTGCCCGTGGATTTATGTTTCGGGTAAAAAGAGCTCCCAGGTTATGGCTTCTTTTCTTGGGGGTAAGAGGTGAAGGAAGGGAGGGAGCCTGAGGAAGAGAAAAACAACTTCCCTGGAGGTCTGAGCAAGGTGTAAGAGCCTGTCTCCTAGGTCTGGATTGGCAGACCTCCTGCTTTGACTCAGAAGGAGGGAATTTGCTTTTGTTTCCTGCCTCGGTTGTCTTGCTTACCAGCCACAGGGCACGAAACATGCCACAGCAATGAAATAAAGTTGACATGTCGTACTGGGGAAAAGGGAGTTATCCAACAGGCTGAGTCACTCACTCCTGGGCTGCAGGTATGGGTGAGACACCCTGCAGAGATTCAGAGCAGACTGTCGGACTGTGGGTGAGTAACAAAGAGAAAAAGGTCTGCAGATGACCTAACACTTCCTGAGTATTTTGAAATTCCTGGATTGTAAAAATGAGGATGAAAAAGTTTCGAGCATATGCACATTCACTCTTCCTTTGTAACAACTCCTGGGCACGTATCCGTCGACAGATGTGGAGAACAGACTTGTAGTGTCAAGGAGGGGCGGGGGGTGGGGGAGGGATGGAGTGGGAGTTTGGGATTGGTAGATGCGAATTATTGCACATAGGATGGATAAACAACAAGGTCCTACTGTACAGCACAGGGAACTGTATTCAATATCCTATAATAAATCATAATGGAAAAGAATATGAAAAATTATATATATAACTGTATATACAGTTTTATATATATAAAACTGAATCACTTTGCTGTACAGCAGAAATTAACACAACATTGTAAATCAACTATACTTCCATCAAATAAATTTTTAAAAAAACTTTCCTAACTGATATACATATGTATCCCATTTAATTATCACAACAGTCCTGCAAGATTAGTCTTATTATTCCCCTTTCTTGGGCCACTTAGTTCTCAGGAAACGTTGAGGCTCAGCGAGGAATCTGCCCCAAATCATAGACAAAAGGTACACACATGTGAAGTCAATTATCTATTAGTGAATAAAACAGTATTAAATGAGACAATACTTTGAAAAATCAAGTTAGTAGCAATCACATTAGAACCAGACCACACTTGAAAAAGCATTTAGTCCACATCCCTCATTTTACAGATGTGGAAAATGAGTTGCAAAGGGATAAAGTAACTTGCTTGATGTTAGGCAATCGGCTGGACAGGAGCTTGAGAACTGGCTGAAGGCAGGAAGCCTCAAGCCTTCCCCGATACTCTTCCCATCACCCACTCTATCTACTGAGATTGGCCGGCAGATTAGCAGATGAACGCATACACAGACGAATGTATCGACAAAGGTAGATACGTGGACAGATAAACTGGTAGATGGAAGGATAGAGACTGACTGATAGATGGAAAGATAGAAAGAGATTTAGCAGAATTGTGTAATAAACTCCATTAGAAAATTGAGAGTAAGAGATGGCACAGTTGAAAAAACACCAGACTAAGAGAAAAATCTAGATTCTGCTTCTGGCCCTGTACTAACTAGATGTGTTTCCTTTGAGTCCCTGAGCCTCTGTGAATCTCAATTAAACGTATAAAAGGGGGTCATGAATGCTAGTGGGAAAGCATATACAGAGCACAGTTGGCCCTCCGTATCCGTGGATGTGGAATCTGTGGTTATTGTGGACCCACTAAGGGTCTTAAGCATCCTTGGATTTGGGTACCCGTGAGGGGTCCTGGAACCGATCTCTCACAGATACCGAGGGACGACTGTACTTTGTTAACTGTTAAGGTTTAATGAACATAAGGTGTTCGCATCCATTTCTGAAACTACACTGAAGACTACACTGTGTTTTTATTCAGACAATGAGCTCCTTGAGGACGGAGATCGTCCTTATTCCGTTTTGTATATCAGTTCCAGATGCTCAATAGGTGTTTTTAAGGTAAGTGAACAAATTAATAGTATGGCTTTTATATAAGTGCTCTTCTTCACCACCATGACCCAAGCTAGCTCATGGACTCAGCCAATCACTATAGATACTGAATTAAGCCCAAACTGACACATGCCAAAGGAACAGGGGAGCAGGGGAAACACCCATGGTTACCCCTTGGATTTAATAAATGTTGAGGACTAGGCTTTTCTTCTTAACCTCCTATAATCTCTGACCTAGTTCTGTTTGTTTGTTTTTTCCTTTTTCTGTTTTTTTGCGGTATGCGGGCCTCTCACTGTTGTGGCCTCTCCCATCGCGGAGCACAGGCTCCGGACGTGCAGGCTGAGGGGCCATGGCTCATGGGCCCAGTCGCTCTGCGGCATGTGGGATCCTCCCGGACCGGGGCACGAACCGGTGTCCCCTGCATCGGCAGGCGGACTCTCAACCACTGCGTCACCAGGGAAGCCCCTCCTTTTTCTTAACATTCACATTTCCTATCATCTTGGAAACGTCCTCTACTTTAAAAAAATATATGCCTATGAAGAAAAAGGACATTAGATCTCTAAGTCACACAATACATAGAAATCAACTCTAGTTACATTTCAGATTTAAATGTCAAAAGAAAACCTTTTAAACTTTCTGACCATGGAGCAGGGAAAGATTTTTAAAAATTAGACCAGAAAACTTTAATTTGAAAAGATACATGCAGGGGCTTCCCTGGCCGTCCAGTGGTTAAGACCCCCCACTGCCATTGCAGGGGGCACGGGTTCAATCCCTGGTCAGGGAACTAAGATCCCACATGCCACACAGTGTGGCCAAAAAAGAGAAAAGAAAAGAAAAGAAAAATACATGCACCCCAGTGTTCATAGCAGCACTATTCACAATGGCAACACATGGAAGCAACCTAAATGTCCATCCACCGAGGAAAGGATAAAGAAGATGGGGTACATATACACAATGGAATACTACTCAGCCATAAAAAAGAATGAAATAATGCCATTTGCAGCAACGTGAATGGACCTAGAGATGATCATACTGAGTGAAGTGAGTCAGACAAAGACAAATATCATATGATATCAGTTATATGTGGAATCTTAATTATGGTACAAATGAACTTAGCTACAAAACAGGGATAAATTAGGAATTTGGGATTAGCAGATACACACTACTATATATAAAATAGATAAACAACAACACAGGGAACTGTATTCAATATCCTGTTATAAACCATAATGGAAAAGAAGATGAAAAAGAATATATATATGTATAATATATATATACATATATATATATATAAAAAACTGAATCACTTTGCTGTATACCAGAAACTAACACAACATTGTAAATCAACTATACTTCAATAAAAAATTTTTTAAGAAAACAAAAAACTAGACCAAAATAATGATAGTAATAATAAAAGTATTACTCATAAAAGAAAGGTTGATAAACTAAAATTCATTAAACGTTCAAATTCCTGTTCATCAGGAGACCCCACTCCCCAACTCCCCTTAATTAAGACCTTAAACGTGTGTTGGTGAGTGTCACCTTTGGGTATCACCACCCCAGAAATGAGGTGTGTAGCCGCACGTTGCTGCCTCACCCAGCACGGCTATAATTCAGGATGACATACACCTGGCAGGATCCTCAGGTTCCCACGAGGGCTTTACCTAGGTGATTTAGGGACTGGAGGATGGAGTGTGGGAGAACGTGTGCAAATCCTTTGATACCAATGGAAAACGAACTTAACACACATGACCAAACAGATGTCATGGACACCTTGAAGGAATGCAGTATATCTTATATCTCCCTAGATCTGAAGGGCCCTGGACAGAGTCTGGGACACAAAAAAGGCCCTTAATACGTGAAGGCACAGAAGACAGTATCATCTTCACTCAGATAGGAAAGCTATTACTTAGAATTACTTAGATCATTATTTTCACCAGGGATTTCTCGCTCTTTCATGTTCATTAACCTGTGGCTGGCCTCTCCAGCCTCTATTGGCTATAACCATGATATCAAAAAAAAAAAAAAAAAGCAGTCAGCAGAATAATAATCCCTGCAACAGTCCAGCTATCTTGTGTTTTACAGTTTGCAAACTACATCCAAGTATAATATCTCATCTGGATCTCACAACGGCAAGTGAGATCGGGTATTATTCATCCTATTTCATAGATGAAGAAACTGAAGGTCAGAGAGGTTGTGTGACTTTTGCAAGGTCATACAGGCGGGAGGTGGCAAAGCCAGGACTTGGAATTCAAGGTAAAGGGAAGACAGTGGGAAGCATTAGTTTGCCATTAAATGTAAGTGAAGGAATAGGGTGAAATGAAGAAGATAGCAACTTTCTCCCCAGGAATGGGTTCTGTTTTACTCTTGGCTTTTGAATAGGGCTGGTTCTGCCGTCTAGCCTATAGTTGAGAACACATAAAAGTCAAGGGGCAATAGCCCCCTCTTGGGTATTTGTTGAGAATTCCCACCCTCCACAAACACACACCTCTCACTTCTGTGTTTGATCTGATTTCCCTAACTCTTAGATGGGGACTCTGGCTTCCAATATTTGTCTAAGGCCTTTCTCCGAGTTTGGTGAAATTGTTAACAGCAATAATGGCCCTGGCTGCCACCCTCTATAGAGCCCTACTTATTATGGGCCAGCACTGAGTGGTCTGCCCGCATTATCTCACTTAGCCTCACAACAACTCTATGAGGTAAGTACTATTTTGAACACTCTGAGGGGCAAAGAGATGAAGTAATGTGCCCAAGGTCACACTGCTGGTGAGCGGCAGACTGAAGACCAAGATGCCGGACTCCAGACCCCTCACCCTTACCACTGCCCGCAACTACTTCTCAGTAGTCAGGCTGGACCCCTGTCCCCCTTGGATTCACTGGCCTTGTCATTCTTTGGCCCCTCAACTGCTGGACTTGCACCTCGTCTCGGCCTTGAGGAGCTCGGAGCTCTAGGTGATAATTCCCTCAGCCAGCCTCCAAACAGACAAGGCAAATCCCTAGCAGTAGACCCCATGGCACACCATTCTCATTCCCCCAGCTGCCGGAAGGGTTGGCTGCGGAGGGCTCAGAGCTGAGACTCTCCAGGAACTGCCCCTGCCTGATGGGAGGCACCGGGCCACCCCCCGTTCCCTCCCACATCCAGTGATTGTACATGTGGGACACAAAGACCCAGCCTTCTGGCCTCGTTGGGGCCAAGTCCGAAGGGCCATGCCAGCTCCAGAGCTCCCATGAGGTTGTGTGATGCCTCTGTTGTACCTGCTACCCAGTTCAATTCCTCTTTCCCCAGTTCTGCTTCCTTTACTCCCCAACAGAAGGTGGTCCCAAGAGCACCCCCCAATAACTGTCCTGCATGCACACTGCAGCCTCAGACTAAGATGCCCAGAAAACACACAAATTCACCAAACATCTCCCAAGTGGCAGAGCAAGGTCTCATGCAGTCCGGGCTCTCAGACCTGTCCCAGTATTTCTGTTGTCCTGTCAGCCAGTCTTTGGCACTGTCATGTACATACTGACTTTCCTTTTCTTATTCTTTAGTCCGCTATAATTTTCTGGTGTTCGTTCCTGTGTTTATGAGTCACCTATGCCTTCAGCCAACATCAGAGCTGTGCTCTTCCTGCAATCTCTCTACGACCCCTGAGGGTGCCAAGTGTCCCAACCTGGGACCCAAGTCCTGCTGATTCTGTCCACACAGCCCATACCTTCGGGCGACAGACATGCTTGGAATTCATGTACATTGAACATAAACGTGTGGGCGGGGGTAGAAAGCTCATTGGGTCTTGAAGCCGGTGCAGATCCCTCCAAGTAGACCCAGGAGTCCTTGGCTGGTGTCCTATTTTCTCTCTTAGCTCACATCCTCACTGTCTGCAGGCCAAGATGCCACCGTAATTCTGACAGGCCTCCTTATCTCCTGCCTTTTTGACTTTAATCTGCTGTACACTCTGCTGTCAGGTTTATCTTCCTAAACGAAGCTCCCATCTGATCCCCTCCCTGCTTAAAAACCCTCACTCTCCCTGATGCCCATGTGTTTCACCCAAACCCCCCAACAAGGTTGCGATCAGAGTAGCCCATTCGTCCTCTCTGGGGCAGCCAGCGTTCTCAGGCCTTGGTGAAGCTGATCGTTCTCTTGTCTTCAAACGCTTAGCAGGACGGTTTTCCTGATCCATATGAAGAGCCGCGGACAGCCTACACTGTTGTTCTCGAATAACCTCGCCTTAGGCTCCCGTGATTTACACTCATTTGTGTACTTGGTTCTTCTTCCCTCCTAGATTACAAGCAGCTCAGGAGAAGATGCGCTACCCATCTCAGCACCCGAACAGTATAGACACATGGTGGTCTCTCGGGGTAGATTTGTTGAAGTGATTTGCCATCTCCCAGCGGGACCATAGATTTATTCTCTTACCCTTCTCCTTGCCCCCACCCCACCCCGCTCTGACCAATCTTTATGTTCCTGAAATAAATATAAATATAAACACTACCCTAAACATATCTTGGAGGAAGGGTGATTTAAAACCTAAGGTAGAGGGCTTCCCTGGTGGCATAGTGGTTAAGAATCAGCCTGCCAATGCAGGGGACGTGGGTTCAAGCCCTGGTCCAGGAAGATCCCACATGCCGCGGAGCAACTAAGCCCGTGCGCCACAACTACTGAGCCCGCGAGCCACAACTACTGAAGCCCGCGCAACTAGAGTCCGTGCTCCCCAACAAGAGAAGTCACCACGATGAGAAGCTCGCTCACCGCAACGAAGAGTAGCCCCCGCTCATCACAACTAGAGAAAGCCCACACACAGCAATGAAGACCCAACGCAGCCAAAGATAAATAAATAAAATTAAAATTAAAAAAACAAGACTAAGGTAGAGTGGAGGGAAAATGAGGTCATGGCTTTAACTGAACAAGGAAAAATATATAATTTTGAAATGATGATATTTAAATAGTGGACTAAACCCAGGGTAGAGAGGAGCCCTATAAAAATATAGTGTAGGGTATTTAGAACTCAAAGATAAGCAGGTGCTACGTGTATAAACAACTTCTAAAGAAAAAGGTGAATGTTTTACTGAAAGATTTCAAAGCCTAGTGTGTTACCTTCTGCCTTTTCCTAGATAAGTGGACAGCTGGGCCCTCCTCCTGGCTTGTAGGGTTGGGCCTGGCACTGTGGCTTCTGACCATCTCTGTCGGCCAGTTCAGGCTGCTGTCCTACCCTGCCCCAGGGCCCAGAGTCCCAGCTCTGCAGACAGTGATATCATTATATCACAACCCAGGCTGCAAAAATAACCACTTCACATTCAAACACACTTCCCCCTCATTTCCTTAGAGTCGTGTTCCCCTGACAAACGGCTGGAAGCTCCTGGTAGGAAGTAAAGCTCAACTGAGCTTCAGAGATAATGAAAAAAGGAGTGAGATTCAGAGTTTCTTAATGAACGCAGTGGTAGCTCTGAGTTGCATTTGGATCAGCTGACCTATCCCCCCTCCTCTGGGCCTTGGCCTCTCTGCTCTGTGTCCCAAGGCCTTCTTTCCAGATGGGCAGCTATATTTCAGGGCTGGCTGTCCAATTCTGGAACTGGCCCTGGTGGTAGGAAACGAGGGGCCTTCTCTCCTATACTTTCTCTAACAAATTGACACAGATCCAATCTCTAAAAGTCAAGCCATTTAGGATGGGTAAGGCATTGACAAATGCTCTAGAATGGATTCAAAGTCAATGTGGGAAGAGATGTGGATAATGGTATTTGCAAGAAGGATTTGCACACTGCAGAAAATTCATCCCAATAAATGTGTGGCTATAACGTTGCTTGTTTCTTTATTGCTGACTTGCCTTTATAGATGGTCAAGAGAGGCTCTGGCCCAGGCCCCAGACTTTGAAGGGCCCCTCAGACACACACACACACACACACACACACACACACACACACACACACATTAAAATACACATGGTACCCCATCCCTTGAGGCCCAGTGCTCAGGGCAAGCACAGCAACCTGTAATCCTAAACATCCACTCTGGTGACCAACACGGCGCAGGCCACAGGAACACTTCTTTCACATCTCTTGTCCTTGAAACAAAAGGCCCTGCATCTGAGTACCCAGATGCCGTGTGCACCACGGCTGACTTCAGAAATGACCAGTACTTGGAGTGGAGAGAGTATTCGAGCGGCAGAAGTGCTGAGATAAAAGACAAAATCATTACCTTGTTAAGTTCTTCCTCTCATATAGCAAGGATGGAATGAATTCTTGCATAATGAAGAATTATTTGCCAATAGTGCCAAGAGTCCATTTTCTTGTTTCCCTTCTCATTCTAACTCAGGATTCCAGAAGGTACTAAAAAATTACCACACAGTATGTGCAACGGTCGTGCATCGATTTTGGCTAACATTCTGCAATATTACATAACTCCTATTTCTCTTACTTTTGCATATAGATATAGTTCTAGATATAACATACGTGATATATAAAATAAAAATAGACTTTGCTACAGTTGCAAGTAGTTTTATTTTTATACAAAAATGCATAAGATGCAATTAAATCTTCAAAACAATTTCCAAACCTTCAGATCTATGTAAATAATTTTATTTAAAATTTTGATATTTACTAATTAACATGTATTTTTGCATTTTGGTTAAAATGGGTAATTTGTAATATTTTGCAAGAAAAATAACTTTTTTGAAAATGTCTAAAATAATTAAATTTCAGCTTCTTACTTTAACACTAATTTACATATTGATTGAACTATATTCAAATTTCATATATTTTAATATAATTACATTTATTTTTAATCCGTTCAGTTACTGCCGTCAGTGGAACACAGATTATGTGAAAATCTTAATTATGAGAATCCAGTTAACGATTCTGCTGAAACGAAGGCGGGACAATGAATATTTTTTTTTTAAATAAATGTATTTTTTATTTATTTACTTTTGGCTGTGTTGGGTCTTCATTGCTGAGTGCGGGCTTTCTCTAGTTGCGGTGAGCTGGGGCTACTCTTCTTTGCGGTGCGCCGGCTTCTCATTGCGGTGGCTTCTCTTGTTGCGGAGCACGGGCTCTAGGCGCTCGGGCTTCAGTAGTTGTGGCACGTGGGCTCAGTAGCTGTGGCGCACGGGCTTAGTTGCTCCGCGGCATGTGGGATCTTCCCGGACCAGGGCTCAAACCCGTGTCCCCTGCATTGGCAGGAGGATTCTTAACCACTGCACCACCAGGGAAGTCCCAAGACAATGAATGTTATTAAATAAATATAGTCTGTGAATTTATATGCGTTTATTCTCACTATTCATCCAAACAACATCCCAGACAGGCTTACACATGATCAAATTCCCCTCTCTTTAATATTTTACTAGTTTTTAGTCATAGAAAAACCATAGCTTTACATGTATTTTTCTGTTTTTGTGTGAAGGTATATTAAGGTGAAAGGATAAAACTTTCTTTAAAAGTCTGTTAGCTTGATTCATAGCTTTAAATACTCAGAAACATGGCATATGAGCCCCAGGCCCGGAAGATAGGAGTGGGCAGCTCCCCCAACCCTCTGATTGCTGACGCCACCACCACGGTGTTTTCTAAACTGTATCGCGTGCTCACACTTGGACAATCACCCTGCTAAGTGCCTTTGCGTGTTTCAGTCAGTCCTCACCACAATCCTCTGAGGTAGGCACCATTCCTGGATTTAGATGAGCAGGTGGGCATGCAAGGCACTTGCTGTGGTCATAGGACCACGACTAGGGGAACGGTCTCCTATCCTGGCCTCTGGGACTCCAACTCCCTCTGCAACCAGGCCCACTGCTTCCACATGGCAGAGGCTGACAGGCCGTGTCTGTTCCCTGCTTGTTTCCTAGAGATCCTTTGTTGGATGCGTTTGTTGTGTCGCCCCCCCCACCCCGTTATACACCTTTTAAAAAATCCTGGATCGATACATCTGCTATGGATTTCAAGTTCATTAGATAATCTAAACACAATATATGCCATCCGCCAATAGCCACTTGTTAAACTGTATGTTTAGCTCAATTATATTTATAAAGCCTTCAAAACAACTTAAATGCCTAATACATTTCACTGCATTGGTAACTGACTATATTGTTGGTATAGCCATTCAAGGAAATATTATGCAGGAATGAAAATGGTAGTGGTGAAGTCTGTAATAACATGGAAAATACTTAGATACGGTGTTAAATGAAAAAAAGTCGCATATAAAATTACACATATCGCATGTCAGAATAATGTAAAAATTAGTATAGGTATGAAAACAGACACACTCACAGGAAGAAAAAGGACAGAAAATACAACTAAATGCTAATAGTAGTTGTGTTTAACATAGTGAATATTAATATATTAGCGTGATTTTTCATTTTTACCTTTTCTATTTTTTGTTTGTTTTTCGTATGTCTTTTATATTTTAAAATTTTATTTTTGTATTGAAGTATAGTTGATTTACAATGTTGTGTTAATTTCTACTGTACAGCAAAGTGATTCGGTTATACATATATATATGTTCTCTTTTTCATATTCTTTTCCATTATGGTTTATCATAGGATATTGAATATAGTCCCCCATGCTATACAGTAGGACCTTGTTGTTTATCCAGTCTATATACAATAGCTTACATCTGCTAGCCCCAATTTCCCATCTGTTTTTAAAATGGTTGGGGATTAGGTTAATTTCATATTTTAAAATTTGATTTAGAATGCATTTTGTCTAAAAATAATAATGATGAATTGGTGAACAGGCCCACAGCGTCATCATCGGCATGGTGTCCCCATCCCCCTGGCTCTGTACGCTGTTTAAGATGAAAGCTGGTGTGGCTGCAGAGGCTCTCTGTGGGTGGGCTTGCTGTTGGCAAGATGCATGTTAGAGATAAAGCACTTTAGACTTTGTCTTAGACATTAGGAGGAGCAAGAGATGAAATAAACCAACGGCTTTGAGGCTTTGATACAAACTCTGCAAACAAAAATTCTATCACTTTCCAAAGGAAACACTGTCCATCAAATGCTCCCTGGGACATGCAGCCACACCATTTGGTCCACGAGCTCAAGATAAAAGCAGCATATGGGAGAGGGTGTGGAGAGAAGGGAACCCTCTTGCACTGTTGGTGGGAATGTGAATTGGTACAGCCACTATGGAGAACAGTATGGAGGTTCCTTAAAAAACTAAAAATAGAACTACCATAGGACCCAGCAATCCCACTACTGGGCATATACCCTGAGAAAACCATAATTCAAAAAGAGTCATGTACCACAATGTTCATTGCAGCACTATTTACAATAGCCAGGACACAGAAGCAACCTAAGTGTCCATTGAGAGATGAATGGATAAAGAAGATGTGGCACATATATACAACGGAATATTACTCAGCCATAAAAAGAAACGAAATTGAGTTATTTGTAGTGATGTGGATGGACCTAGAGTCTGTCATACAGAGTGAAGTAAGTCAGAAAGAGAAAAATAAATACCGTATGCTAACACACATATATGGAATCTAAGAAAAAGAAAAGAAAAATAGTTATGAAGAATGAATGGGCAGGACAGGAATGAAGATGCAGATGTAGAGAATGGACTTGAGGACACGGGGAGGGGGAAGGGTAAGCTGGGAAGAAGTGAGAGAGTGGCACTGACATATATACACTACCAAATGTAAAATAGATAGCTAGTGGGAAGCAGCCGCATAGCACAGGGAGATCAGCTCGGTGCTTTGTGACCGCCTAGAGGGGTGGGATAGGGAGGGTGGGAGGGAGACACAAGAGGGAGGAGATATGGGGATGTATGTATACGTATAGCTGATTCACTTTGTTGTACAGCAGAAACTAACACACCATTGTAAAGCAATTATACTCCAATAAAGGTGTTAAAAAAATAAAAGCAGCATATGATGAGAACCCTTCCTTTCTGCAGTAACTGTGCCTCATAACACAGTGAGTCCTAGCTCCCAAGCCTTTGAGAGGACTCTGACTTTCTCACAGGGATGTGTCAAACTGGAGGTAAGCTTTGAGGATCACGAGACCATCTGAGAACAGCTAGGAAGCAACCCTCAGGAGAGGCTGGGATGAGATCCGCTTTAAAAAGACTCATTAGCCTTTGTTCACATCTGCTTCACCTGAGCCTGTCTTGGTGTTTACTATCAAGGACATGAAAGACGTACCCAAGCTTGTCAAGAACAGGAAAGACCTACCCAATGGACAGTTCCTAATCTCCTGTCTATCTTCTCACCCCACTTCCTCCTTCCAACTGAAAACCCACCGTGTGCCAGCTACCTGACTACACACCGAGGACACAAAGTCACATCAGACATGACACGGACCCTCAAGGAGCTTGAGGTGTATCCTTTCCCACTGAAAGGGTGGGCCTCGGATGGCCTGGAAGCTTGTGTGAAATGCAGATTCTCAGGCCCCGGGAGTGATTACTACTGACTCAGAATGTGGCTTCATGCTTGCAGCAACATGAATGGACCTAGAGATGACCATACTGAGTGAAGTAAGTCAGACAGAGACAAATATCATATGACATCACTTATATGTGGAATCTTAAAAAAAAGATACAAATGAACTTATTTACAAAACAGAAATAAACCCAAAGACAAACTTATGGTTACCAAAGGGGAAAGGGGAGTCGGGGGAGGGATAAATTAGGAGGTTGGTATTAACAGATACACACTACTATATATAAAATAGATAACCAACAAGGACCGACTACATAGCACAGGGAAGTATACTCAATATTTTGTAATAACCTCTAAGGGGAAAGAATCTGAAAAAGAATATGTATATATTTGAATCACTGTGCTGTACACCTGAAACTAACAGACATTGTAAAGAAACTATACTTCAATTAGAAAAAGATTAAGGGTTGGCATTTAGCTTTCACGAACTATTTTAGCTTATTTTACGAGTATCACGCGGAAGGATGTGTGAGTGGCGGGAACCTCAGTCCCGAGACAGTGATGAGACAGTGATCGCCCGTGGGAGTGTAAAGTCCCCTCTGGGAGACTTCGTGGAGGCGACAGAAAGGGAAGGAGAGACGACGGAGGACCAAGTGGACGTAAGTTTCCACGGAGGAACGGTCAGGAGTTGAGGGGTGTGGGAACGTCTTGTAATAGTGGACATCCCGGGCTTAAGCAAACGAGTTTGGAAGGGCTGCCTTCCTGGTGGTGGCATCTGAATGGGCTATACCTTGCTCTCAGGCTCAGAAAACCAAACCTCTTCCTGTGCTTCGCCACCTGAATCTGTGGATGCCTCGCTCAACACTCAGCGTTCAAAGGCATGGGAACATGCCAGGGGCCAGAAATCCAGTAACCTTCACCATTGCCCTCTAAGGATGCTGAAAGGATTCTTGGGGATTGCAGGGAGGTGGGCTGTTGCTGTTGTTTGACAGGGGAGTTCGAATTTTACTCGGGTCGGCCTTCCCTCTACTGAAGTAAATTAAATTTGAGACAATACACATGTTCCAGAAAGGATACTTCAGGAAGAAAAAGGATTTTGGAGTTTTGACCAAGGCTCTACGCTTCTGGGTGTGGTTCCAGACCTTACTGGCATCAAGAAGTGGCAGGAGTGTCTAAATTGGGAGTTAGAGGCTGAGGCACATAGACTCACCTGAGTGTCCAGAATCCCCAGACACAGCCCTGAGCATAGCTCCTCGTCACACAGGTGTTACAGAGGGTACCTGTGATCTTTCCTTCCTTTGAACCGTCTGACTTTCTGTTGCATTGGGTAGAAACCAACCCTTGGCATTAGATGTCATTGGGGGGAGGGGCTTGGATGAAGCTTTATGTCTTCCCTCCGTAGGGAATTACACACACCGAAAGCATATTTTATAGGTCACAGCCATACCTCAGAATCCGCGGAAGATTGGTTCCAGGATCCACGGCGGATTCCAAAGTCCACGGATGTTCAAGTCTCACAGTCGGTCCTCCATATGCGAGGATTCAACCAGTTACGGTTCACGATCCGTGGTTGGTTGAATCAGCAGACGAGGAACATGCGCACACAGAGGGCGGACCACCTAACATGCTTTATATTTTGGGGGCATGTGCAGAAAGGGTTCAAGTACATTTATTCTAGACGGGGATAAAAACAGTGAGTTGGTTTTTTTTTTTCCTATAGTGTATGGAGAAACAATTTATAAGGTACCAGTCTCTTATATCTAAGAGCTGTATTCTCCACACTATACGGAGACCACTAAGAATCAGTCAGAAGAACCAAGTCCAAAACAAAATTCCTAAGGAAACTGAATAACCTAGCACGGGAGAGAAAATATCTGGGGCAGAGAGATAAACTCTCCTGAAGATTGTGTTGACATATATTGATAATTGTGGTATACTTAGCACCACTATAAAGACAAACGGACATTGCTCCCTGGAGGAAAATGGCTATTAGTCAACCGACACTACACTCTGAACCCAAGTGATGGTAAGTCCAAGCCTAAGAAAACCCATACTTTGAGTTATGAAAGAAGAAAAACATATTACTTGCTGAAAATTGTTGTGAATGAAATTCACATTGATTCGTCTTAAGCCCCATAACATTATTTCTAGGATGTATTGAAAATTGTTTGATCATTCTGCACCAGAGATCTGTAGATTCATGCCTCTACTGAAAGTTCTGGGAGGCTGGCAAAAAAAATTGCCCAATATATTAAAGAGAGATGAGAGTGATCCTTTTCAGCAGAATGAGCAACACACAGGTCTTCAGGTTCATGTCTAACCATACTATGCCTGTTTTGATGAGGAATTAAGTTCTCAACAAGAAAATAGCTTTCATTTATATTAACACATTTTGGATGGCTTATGTATTGGTCTGCTCAGGCAGCTATAACAAAATACCACATTTCTTATCATATGATCTAACAATCACACTCCTTGGTATTGTATTCATCAAAAGAGGCTGAAAAATGATTTCCACTCTAAAACCTGCACAAAGATGTTTATAGCGGCTTTATTCATAATTGCTGAAACTTGGAAGCATCCAAGGCATCTTTCAGTAGGTGAATGGATAAACAAACTGTGGTACATCCTGACAATGGAACAGTATTTTGGGCTAAAAAGAAATGAGCTATCAAGCAGTGAGAAGACATAGCCTAACTATGTGACATTCTCGAAAAGGCAAAACTATAGAGACAGTAAAAAGATCAGTACGGATTGTGAAAGGCTTTACTTAGACTATTTGTGAACCTAATACATGTTAATTAATAAAACTGAATGGTTTTAAACACATTAAAAAAAAATACCACAGAGCAGAACAGACATTTCTTTCTCACAGTTCTGGAGGCTGGAAGGAAAAGATCTTGGTTCAGTTCCTCGTGAGGGCCCAATTCTTGGCTTGCAGATGCTGCCTTCTCACTGGGTCCTCACATGGCACAGAGAGAGAGAGAGAAAGAGAGAAGGAAGGAGCCGGGGAGGGAGGGGCACCTTTGGTCTCGCTTCCTCTGTCTTATGACACTAATCCTATCGTTGGGGTCTCACCCTCATGACCTCATCTAAACCTAATCTCCTACAAATTCCATCATATTGAGGGTTAGGGCTTCAACATATGAACTCCTTTTTTTTCCCCCCGGAGGGGGGACACAAACATTCAGTTCACAACAACTTCCAAATGGAAAAATATAACACGTACTAACACTGTAGCAGGAGTTATCAACACCCTCTGCAACAGTTTTCTCATGATCAACATTCATCTACTCATTTACAAATACTCATGGGCCACAATGTCAGTTATATTACTTTGGACACAAGCAACCTAGACTCACCTTTCTACTTAAAATCACAACTTCCCGTTGTCTTCAAATTAAAGTCAAACCCCTCAGTTTGGCTTACAAGAACATGGGAAATGTTCTTTTCCAACCCATCTCTCACCACTTTCCCTTAATTTCTCCCACAGGATCTAATACTTTGTTTCCCTTTCTAGAATGTGCTGTATCTGTCTCATAGCAATTGTTCCCTCATCCCCACTCATCCATCAACCGTCTTGTAACCCGCTAACTGCTACCACCCATCCAGTCCCAGCTCAAGCATTGAACGGTCAGAGATGGGACAGCTCCCGTCTATACTGTGTGTAAAGAAATTGGTATTTGAGCTACATGAAGGCACAAGTAGAATTCCTATGGGATGGGCCGGTGGGTGCACAGAAGCGGTCTTCGAGGCATGAAAACCTGACCCTTATGCCCCAAATAGACAATCCTATCTTTTACAGGGTTCATAAGCAGTTAAACATTGATTTTCTTACAAGGAGGAGTCAAGTCTAAATATTTTAAAGACCTTTTCATGGAAGGTAACTCTGAGGGCACGTGAATAATGCAAGAATAGCGTTTAGGCTTCCTGCCTCTAGCTCCAGTGTAGGCTCAGGAAAGTTTATTTTGGTGTCTTTCTTAGCTGGTTTCACAGAGCAGTTATCACACACAGCTCCCTCACGCTCCCCCAGAAGAATTTTTGAATATGTACTAAACGTCCATGACACAGCAGGTAACCAGCTGGCCCCTAAGCTGGGTATATGTGTGCTTGTGTGTGTGCCTGTGTGTATGAGTGTGTGCTGGCGTGTGTGTGTGTGTGCTTGCACTCATGCATATGCGCCAGTGTGCGTGTGCACATGCGTGTATTGCGGTTGCACGTGTGTGCGTGCATGCGTGTGTGTGCTTGCGGGCATGCGTGTGTGGGCACACACGTGTGTGCACGCTTGCACGTGTGTGCATGTGTTTGTGTGCTGGCATGCGTGTGCGCGTGCGTGGGCTGGGACAGACTGAGTTGGAAGGGAGACCCGGCGGACAGGGCGAGTGAGCCATGTTCCCAAACACAGGCTGTGCCTCCGCTCTGACGTCGATCCAGCTCCGCGGGACTGGAGGGCATTGCTGGTGATATCTTACACCAGGATTCCCTTTCACCCACTGCAGACAGAGCATAAAAATATCTCCAGCGGGCATCTTTCCCCGAAGGGGGAGGCCGTTCGCTTTCACGGGAAATACTGCGTTTAAGGAAAAACAAATCCCCTGGAGGGGACCTCATCGCTGAGGTTCGTTTCCCAGGGTATTTGGGAGGAAGAGAGTGCCGAGCTGCCTTTGGGAAACGTGGACGGAATTGTGGACGTCGCGCCTCCCTCCGCTGGGCCCGTGAGGTCCTCTTCTGGCGCATTCCCACCCGCCCCGCTCCCACTTCCTGCGCAGCCACTGGGGCACCTTGTCCATTCCTCAAGCAGCCTGATTTTCCAGCCACCCAAAAATAACAACATTTGATACCAGGCCTCTGAAGGCTTTGGCTGGGGTCATGTTTCCAAATTCTTGACTCAAGTATTGTTAAATGAGACCTCCTTTTTTTTTTTCTCCAGTCAGGCTATTTTTTTCCCTCTTTTTTTTTTCTCTCAAGATATTGGGAGAACCCCAACCAAGGAACCAGTGCTTAATGGGTCACAGGGTATAAATAGTAGTGTTGAGATTGTAACACAAGGCTCTTTGTACTATCATGCAACTGAACCTAAAAAAAAAAAAAAAAAAAAAAAAAAGCTTCCAAACAGACCAGTAGTTAACATACCAGCTCGGGGATGGGGGGTTGAAGGGCAGCATTGCTGAGCACAAGCTACATTCTATATTTGTCCACCCCTGCATTCCACTACTGACATCTATTTACAGCCTCACCATGTACTCAGGATCCCCTATTCATTAAACATGTACTCAAAAAAAAAAAAAAAAAAGATTCCGTATGTGTTTTTCTGCCCTTGATAGTTCACAGACATACATTAAGCAAATAAAGTCAATCTTTTTTTGTTTGTTTGTTTGTTTGTTTTGCGGTACGCGGGCCTCTCACTGCTGTGGCCTCTCCCGTTGCGGAGCACAGGCTCCGGACGCGCAGGCTCAGCGGCCATGGCTCACGGGCCCAGCCGCTCCGCGGCATGTGGGATCCTCCCGGACCGGGGCACGAACCCGCGTCCCCTGCATCGCCAGGCGGACTCTCGACCACTGCGCCACCAGGGAAACCCAAATAAAGTCAATCTTGAAGTGTGAATCCCGAGTCTGGGTTCACATCCCTGGCTCCTAACTCTGTAATGGTCATTTTACTTAACATGCGGCAAGCTCTTCTCGTCCATAAAATGGGGACAAACATACCTGTTCACTAAAGTTGGCTCTAAGTGACATGTAGTACTGCTTGGAAAATTAAGAGCTAAAATCTGTGGGCTTCTTGGCTTTGAGGCACTCTTTAAATATGAGACATTATCCTAATTGAACTAAATTTTCATGGTGGGGTCAGTTCTTTAATGAAGCTGAAGGGGACGATCCATTAGTTTGCTATCAGCCGTTGTATCTGGAGATCCTGAGGGAGCCTGAGAATTGATGGATTCTGACAGGCCTGACGGTATATTTTGGGGCGAGTATGGCAAAGCCTTGGGTGGTATTAAAAGAGATGCTAATTTTTATGTGACAGTGAAATTCATAGGCTCTAACAGAAGCACGATTAACACCAGTAGAAGGGACCAGGCTGAAGGGCATGTGACTTAGCAGCTGACAAGTGCAATAATTCTTAGAATTTTGTGGCTCAAAATGTGTGCCGGCTACTAAGAACCGGGATTTTGGAAATAGAAAGTTCAGGTTACAAGCCTACTGGGCAGAAGCTCGAACTCCTGGTGCTGGCAGCATGCCCCGGGCATTCACGGGGTAGGCCAAGGTGTTGGCCATTCAGTGTCCTATGTTTAAATTCTGAGCCTGTAAGCAAAAAAAAAAAAAAAAAAAAAAATTGTTGGAAGGGTTCCCTTACCTTTTGGAAACTGCAAACTAAAATCTCCTTTGGCAAAGAGCCTCTTTCTTTTGTGGGCTCTCCTACAGGGCTTCTTGGGCAGGATTTACCTCCGGGCTGCCATGACCCCAGCTCCCCAGCTGCCTGCATGTCCATCTTCCAGTGGGTGGGGTGGAGGCAGGTGACACTCTCGTTCCAGTTGTTGGATTCACCAGAAAATTAGCAGGAAAAGAAAACAGTAAGGGGCAAAGGGGGGTCCATGCTGCTCGGTGGAGGTATCTCAGGGATGAAGCTGCTTATTAATGAGGTGTAGTATTTCAGTAGCTGGTATTTGAGTTGGGTTGCTAGGAGATAAAAGCAAAGAAGGGTACAGGCAGCCCTGTTTATCCCTAGCGTTGGCCCGGAACACGGGTACAGGCACATTCTGATACCGAGGACCACACGCTGAGCACGTACCAGGTAGAGATACAGCACTAAGCATTTGAAATAGACCATTTCATTCAATATGCACAAACACCCTATGAGACTGATGCTATCCTTATGCCCAGGCTGCACAGGGCAACAGAGCCTTAGGAAATAACTTGTCCGAGATTCATAGCTAATTACATTGTGGAGGCTGAATTTGAACCCAGACTTCTGGATGTCCAAACCTAGGCGGTTACTGACTTTGCTAAACTTCCTTTTCTCATACCTCTCGCCCTAAGGCCTAGAACAGTGCATCTGGGACTCAGGGATCTCCCGGGGGGAGGGCGGGGACGGGGGTTAGTCAGACAGGCTCAGGGATGAAAAGTCACAGTGCGTACAGACCTAAGGACTGGCCCCAGAGGCGAGGGCTCCTGGCTCCCGACTCCTCTCCCTGCTTTGAGTGTCCGGCAACCCCGTTGGACCTACATCAGGAACATCTATCTGAATGGTGGATTCAAAGCCAAGTTTCCACCACAAGCTTGCCTCTCCTCCATGCAAGGGGCACAGAACGCTGCCTAGGCCCGGAGCTGTGGCCTTGGAGGTGAGATTTGAGCTTACCCCTGTCTGTGCCATACACTGATGAAAAGACACCCCGAATTTCATGGCATTTGTACACACCCAGGAAATGGCGTTTAGGAGCATCCTAACTGGTAGAGATAAAAACGAGCCCGTTTTCTTTGGCTTGATTTGGTCCTCCGATTTCAAAAGCATGTTCTCTGCACGTTAGCCTCCCAGGGGCTACACTGCTTACCTTCCCCGGGCCGCTGTGACCACAGCCCTCTCCTTTTAGATGTTGAACTTCGAGACACAAACTTGTATCCCTGAGTCACGCTACCCTCTGCTCCTGCGGAGAATTCCTGACGTCTTCTAAGGAGCTCTGTAATTTTACCCTCTTTAATCCCAATTCAACACAGCATCTGTGAGTGAGTACCCTGTCTGGCTGTTTCGAATGCTTTTCTCAGATTTATTTCTCCGTTCTGTGTTTATCTATGCCTTCCCCGTAGACTGAGAGCTTCCCGAGGGCCTCGAGCCGGGCTTACCCCTTTCTGCTGTGGCACCCAGCACGGTGCCTGGTACACGTGAGTGTTTAAATAGCGCACGTTGAACGAGGAAGGAATGAACACGTGTTGCTCGTGCAGCACACATACAACCAGAGATTCTCAGGGAGAAGGACTGAGAACCTCTCCTGAGCTCCCAGAATGCCCTGGTCCAGCTCTGCTCCGCCCCATCTGGCACCTCGGCAGGCAGCCTGGCCCATCTCCTATCGCATGTGCTTTGCATCACCTATTACCATCCTTGCCTAACCCTGGGGGCCGGCGGGTAGGGAGGCGGCCTCCTTCTTTTTGCCCGGAGGCGCGCCCCACCTTGACATCAAGTCATTTTTATTTACTCATCTGGGCATTTATCGTCTTCTCCCAGGATGAGCCCTGCTCCCGTTCACGTAACTGGACCATATGTGCAGGCGTGGAGGTACCCTCTTCTCATCCATGCCCTGAATCAGACCAGTCTCTAAACCTGAGGGACTCCTTCGTTGCAATGGCTTGCCGACTAGTTCCTCTGTGCGGCCATCCTGGTCCGGTTCCTCAGACTCTGATGACCTGTCAGCAGCCTTCACTGCACGTGCCCCACCCGCAGTTCCATCCTTCACGGACACCTCTGCTTGGGCCGCTCCCCACGCGCTGCCGTCATCACGGACCACCCTGGGACCCCCGCGCCTCCCCGTGCATGAATTTCTGGGCCCTTGGAAATCCGTCCTGATGCTATTTAGTCAAACTTCATGTCCCATTACACCCAGTAATTGTCCTTCAGTTACAGGGGCCACAGATTCTTCTTGGTCCCCAAATATGCGACCATCTGTTCAGTCTGATGTCTTGTCTCCGCCTCTGCTGGACCTCCTGGAGCCCATCCTTTTCCCTTCCACCCCGCTCGGCCCACTCCCTTCTTTGAACCATGCAGCCAAAGTGTGCATCAGGCCACCCTTGACCTGTTTGAACGCCATCTTAGATCAGATCCATAATTTAATGTGCTTGAAATTTCCAAATAGATTCTAAGTTGTTTGAGAACAGGGTCTGACTCTTAATCCTGTTCCTCTCAGTACCTGCTAGAGGGCAGGACTTACAGAAATTGTGTAACATGCTTGTGCCTAGGACTGCCTGACTTTCCTAAGGAAAACTAGGAAAGCGTTAAGAAATGTTACACGTATCTTATCTGGGAAAAATCAGGGCTTGCAAGGGGGGGGGGGTTGTTTGCATTGTCTGCTGTTGCTACTTTCTTCCAGTTCTGCTTTTCCTTTTGCCTTCTCTTTCTCCTTTCGCTTCATGTTCATCAGATCTCTCTTGTGCTTCAGGTCCTTTTCCTGTAGGCTACAAGACAGCCAGATCTTAAAAACATAACAATCTACAATCCTCAATGCCTTAACATAGAGGATGCATACAATAAATGTTTGTCTAATGAATTAATTCATGAAACTTCTGGTCTCTAGAATCCATCAGATCCCATAGTATTGAAGCCAAATGCCTCCTTCTTTGTTCTGAAAGCCTAAACTCGGGCCTTTCAACGTTTCTCTCCCCTAAGCACTTCGTTCATTGCTCTGTTTTTCTCTGTTTTCTCCTCTTTCTTCCATCCCTATTCTGCCCTCTTCAATTTTCTAGTGTCCTCTTAAAAGTGATTATTTAGCTTTTAAAACATCTTCTTATGGGATAAAGTTCCATGATTATTAATTACAATTGTTGGACATTATCATATTTGCCGTAGCAAGAGGCAATCCACCGAGATTAATCAGTGTGAAATGCGCAATGTTTGAAAAGACCTCTGTATACCCTAAGGGGAAAAAATGTAACACATTCATAAGAGATGAGATTTCTGGTGCATTTGTTATTAGAACCTCCAAAGGTGATCGTGTATATTTCTAAAAATCATCTTGCGTTCTGTATTGGAGATGCAGAGTGAAGGTGCGCCTGGCAGTGGTATTGCCCCTAAAGTGCTCTGTGTTGACTTTGAACCCCACTCTGCATCCACAACGGAGCTGTCAAAGGACCTTAAGTAATAATGACACCCGTCAGGACACCCCATTGTTGGAGCACACTGCTACATTCACAACAGGGCTAAGGAACCTCTAAGGATACCGCCTGAGAAAACCAAGACAGAAATCAGGAGGAGGAAATAAATATTCCATAGGAAACCTAGCTGCAGGCATAGATAGTCTGTATTTTAAAGCTAGTAATTTATGTTTTCTTTGTGAGAGCAATTCCATATTTTATTCAGCATAGCAATCACCGCGATTGATTCATAAAAGCAAAATTGCCTAATCAATGGACTAGAAATACAGTCACTGTGAATATAAATTCTTTCCTCTTCTAATGATCCCAGGCTAATCATTGCATCTCTTCTGGCTCGCTTTCCTGATTAAACCAGGAGAATAAAGACAACAGGAACATGTGACTCTGTATTAGCCAGCTAAGCATGAAGCATGAGAATAAACCAGTGGGTAAATCGGGGTTGGGAGGACTTGTATAATCCATTCCCAGGCGCATCTTAACTAATATTCCCTATACTGATAGGGCCCCCCAAAGTGTTACTCTTAAATATTGAAAAAAAGTGGTGGGGATTTAGAGTTAGCAGAACTGGATTTAGGTAGAGGCTTCACTTAGTAACTAAATTACTTGAAGCAAGTCTCTTGACTTTTCTGCCTCAGTTTTCTGTTCAGTAGGAGGGTTTCTAAGGCTTTTGTTTTCTCACCTGTTATGAGGATTCAGTGATCTGAGAGAAGCAAAGGGCTTTGTCAATCATAAAGTATCACGTTAGTATTCAGGAGAATGACTTTTTTTTCCTGCACAACTTAGAACGATGCGCCTGTTTATGTGATAGCATCCTTGTTTAATTCCAATGGTGTTTTGCCCCAAACGCCTTTCTCCCTAGCCCAGAATTGTATTCAGGCAATGGAAAAACTCTGCTGATTTTCCTCCTGTAATTCCAGGTCCAGCGTGCTGGTCTCTTCGGCACAATGTTACCACGTGTCGGCTCAGACAGTGGAAGGCCCTTGCCGTCCGGTGGCTGGCGGGGAAGCTGAGGGTCCATGGCTGTGCTAGGCCGACCAGGGTGCACCCCTTCCCGCCGGGGGAAGACAACTCTGTGCACAGAGAACCACGTGCTTTTCAACAAGGTGCAGCGTCCCCACCCCAGCACCCTGGGTGACAAGCTGGTGTCACTAACTGCAGTGGCAGCGCAGACAGAGGGAGGGGTGGAAGAGGCGTTTACACCTTGTTAAGATATAAGTCCTGACACTTCACGTTTTTTTTCTTTTTTTCGCCAATAGCAGAATCTTTATTATTTTTTCTTTCTTTCTTTTTTTGTCCAAAGCAGAATCTTACTTTATTATTCATTCTTTCTCTTTCTTTTTTTTTTTTCTGCCTAAAGCAGAATCTTTTCTTAATTTTTACTGGAGTGTAGTGGACTTACAACGTCGTGTTAGTTTCAGGTATATAGCAACGTGAATCAGTTATGCATATATATATTCATTCTTGCCGAATCTATATTATTTTTTCTTTTCTTTTTTTTTTTAAAAATAATAAAAACAAATTCCAGATTGGAATCTCAGAGACAACCCCCGCACCGGGGCTGCCCCAGCACATCTTCCGGCCCCCTTCCTCCTGCATTCCTCGTCCCTGCCAAGTCACCCCAACAAGAGCAGCATGAACTACTCCCCTCAGTGGCATCACAGCTCTGCCCATGCGTTGACAGTTGTAAAGCAGGCTGCTAGGAGTTCAGTCCTGTGATC
The DNA here is from genome assembly GCF_951394435.1 of Stenella coeruleoalba. Lineage (NCBI taxonomy): Eukaryota > Metazoa > Chordata > Mammalia > Artiodactyla > Delphinidae > Stenella > Stenella coeruleoalba. The sequence goes on along the minus strand of NC_137162.1, from coordinate 79,129,506 downwards.
ACTCCCTCAACGGCAGGGAGGCAAAGAGTTTAGGCACAAGGAAGTCTGAAGTGAGCGCATGTCTGCCAGCCGATCGGCCACCACCCACCTCTCCACGCTGGACTAACTCTGCCCTGACATCCAAGGGGAGCACCCCTCCTTCCAGGCAGCTGTCCTCTCTTGGGACCAGGGATGCTGCCTGTGACCCCACAGGCTGAGACCACTCAGTCCCAGTGGGCACCATTCCCATAGGCTGCAGCGCTGCATGTGCCCTGGATTTGGGCAGTGCAGCCGCCCTGCTTCGGAGGCTGATGCGGAGAACTAAGGTTATCGTCCAGCATCCAGACCCCCCCACGGCCATTGCATAGTGGCCACTTGTTTTGCTGGGATTGATCCTACCCCTGGCTCCAAGGAAGACCCCTAACTAGATGCCATTCAGGGCAATCCCATCCCCTTGCCCTGGGTTTGGTTAGGGTGTGAGTAGACCTAAGCCAATCAGAGCAGGCTATCCCCGTGGCCACATGACGATGTCAGGACCTACCCAATCGGAGGGAAGCTTGGTGCTCTTTTCCCCCTGCTCTGGGAGGGATGTGAAGCTCTCTTTCCTCTTGGATGGGAATAAGAAGCAATCTTACAATCTCGAGAGGCCTGCCTGAATACAACATCAACACAGGGGAGGTGGGGCCAAGAGAACCAGGGAGAGATGAGGTACAAACCTGAAGTGAGTCAGACCTCGGGGTGGCCTGCCTGTGGATTTGTCAGTTCCAAGAGCCAAAAAGTTCCCTTTATAGGTTAAGCCTGTTTGAATAGATTTTTTTGCGACTTTGTATTTGAAAGCGTCATCACTGATAGAGGCATCACAGCCTGGGACAGCCAGAGGAGAAGGAAAAGAAAACTTAGGAAGTGACCATGATGTGTCACTGTGTGTCAGCTCGGCTAGGCCGTGGTACCCACTTGTTTGGTCACGTGGAAGGTAGGTCACCCACAGGTTCTCCCAGTCTAGATGTTGCTGTGAAGGTATGTTTTGGATATGATTAACATTTAAGTCAGTAGACTTTGAGTCAAGCAGATTGCTCTTCATACTGTGGGTGGGCCTCATCTAATCAGTTGAAGGCCTTAAGAGCAAAGACTGAGGTTTCCTGAAGGAGGAATTCTCAAGACAACAACAAAGAAACTCTGCCCGGGTTTCTGCCTGCAGATTTCAGACTCAAGACTGCAACATCAAGTCTTTCATGAAATTCCAGCCTGCTGGCCTGCTCTAAGATTTTGGACTTGCCAGTACCCATAACTGTGTGAGGCAATTTATTAAAATCTATCTCTCTATCTATCTATCATCTATCTCTCATCTACCATATATATCACAGAAGCAATAGGATATATATGCTGTTTCTCTGAAAAACCCTAACACAATGGCATAAGACTTTTCACTAGGGTGGGTCAACCACCGGTTCAGCTGATATGGTGGCAAAGTCTGATCTGAGAAATGATGGCAGGGAGCCTTTAGGCTCTGAAAGTCTCAGGCACCATCTAGCAAGTGGTTGGCCCCATGGAGCCCAATAAGGTAACAGAGTCTCAGCAGGTGAGGACAGCATGATGACAGAGAGCCTGGAGCAGAAAGCCATCCTTCAGGAGATGCTGGGGAGGAAACCAGGCAAGGAGCAGAGTCCTTACCACTGCACTGGGGCTTAAACAAATCTCCAGCCCTAGAGGAGGCCTGGAGCGAGGGGCAGGACAGCCAAGTAGAACTTAAGGGTAAGACCAAGGCAGAACCCGGTCCCACGGACTTGGCCAACACAGGCCAAGAAAGGGAGGGAGTAGCTGAGTGCTGTGACCTAGGGACCGTGGAGTCATCTAGAAGCCTTCCCTAGGGGCAGTGGTCCTACGACAGGGCAGGGAAGGAGACTCAGGGAGTCACATGGGAACTCAGTGGTACTAGGGGATCCTGGGGCTGGGAGAGGCACCCGGAAGTTCTTCATGCCTGGATATTTTGGGGGACTGGGGTCGACGGGGTCGAGCCTTCGTGGTGGGACCCAGTGCCCAGGGCAGAGGAGTGCCAGTGTCTCCTCCTCTATGCAGCCCTCACCCCTTACCCCTCTCTCCCTGTAGAGTGAACACGCCTCCCCAAAGCTGCCACGATGACTTATAAATACGTTCATTATGGCTCAGGGAAAACAGAGCGGCCGGGCAGCAGCTCCCATATGAACGATCCCACGTGAAATCTTTAGCCCACAATGAAATAAGACACTTAGTTGAACACGCCCCCTTCACAGCACCTTATATTTTAGTACCGGGGTACTCCAGTCTCTTGTCAGATCTGCTCAAAGGAGTTAGCCTCCTTAAGTGTCTGAACGCAGACTTCTCTGTTTCTTGTGGTCTTCCTGTGGTGACCAGACGGAAGGGCAGCTCACTCTCAGGCCCTCCCAGCCTTGCCAAAAAGAGTTTGCATTTCTTCTGTCTCCTTTGACCTCCTGGCTTCCACTGTGGACCTCACGGCACACCCAAACACAGCATTTCTGCAAGGCAGCGTGCAAATATGACCCAGTGACTTGTAACTGCGTCAAAGCTAGGAGAACTTGCTTCTAGAAAAGGCTGCATCCTTAGGACAAGCTTGGGATTTGGGAGAACAGTCTTGGATAAACACTTTACAGATGGTCAGAGAAAAGTTAATCGGTGGAGCTGTCTGGAAACTGGTCTCAGTCTTGATATTTTTATAAATTATATGTAAGGGGAAGTAAGTCCCTGACTTCATGACTCAGGTAAAGCTTCTATGGGTAGGGAAATCCCAAGTTAAACAGTAAAAGTCGGCATTTTTATGTGACTTTAGAGCTTACAGCACATGTTCACGTGCACAGTTCTACACTGTAGGTATTAGGAATCCCTCCATACCGTGGTGTGGTGAGTGGTATACACATTTAGTTAATTTAGGGTAAAACTGGCCTTAGCCCTTGCTGCTAGAGAGGAACGTAACCAGAACCGAAGCATTCTCAGATGTCTCCAAGCCAATCTCTCTCTCTGGCCCCTAGAACATGGTGGCCTTCCTTTGCCCTCTCCCTCAGGGCCAAGGATGGATGGGGCTGGCGGAAGCTAGGCAGAGGGGAGCCCTGCAGAATTGCAATGGAAGCCTGAAGGGCGGAGTTTGCAGGCACAAGAAGGGACAACGGCTGGAAATCCATTCCCATCAGGGGTGATGGGGGAGGGTTCCATGGAGTGGGGGCTTGGATAGAGAACTCTGGAGTTTGGGGGGTGGTGTAAATAGGCATTTAAAGAAGGGCTCTCAGAGGGATTCCATCCATAGAGGACCCATGGGGAAGACCTAAGGGTGAGGTCTCAGGTGTTGGCTGAGGGATGAGCGGATAAGGTGATCACCCTACCCTCCCTCTGATGCTTCCTGTTTGGGGTAATTAGACTCTATTATGTGACCATCCCAAGGAGACTTTTTTTTAAACGGATTATTCTATTTATTTATTTATTTTTGGCTGCATTGGGTCTTCGCTGCTGCGCGCGGGGTTTTCTCTAGTTGCAGCAAGCGGGGGCTACTCTTCGTTGCGGTGCGTGGGCTTCTCATTGCGGTGGCTTCTCTTGTTGCAGAGCATAGGCTCTAGGCACGCGGGCTTCAGTAGTTGTGGCACACAGGCTCAGTAGTTGTGGCGCACGGGCTTAGTTGCTCCATGGCATGTGGGATCTTCCCGGACCAGGGCTCGAACCCATGTCCCCTGCACTGGCAGGCGGATTCTTAACCACTGCGCCACCAGGGAAGTCCCATCGAAGCTCTCAATTCTTGCACACACAGTCTCTTTTCCTTAATTGCTTGTGATTCATGTCGTCCACCTAATTCCACTGAAGTCTTCAAACCCTCAGCAAATACGCAGACCAATGATGCTCAGCTCAGTCTGGTCACGGGGTGACACTCAACTCAGGCAATGTTGGTCGCAGAGACATTGAATGAGTTCCTTCCAGGGCTACAAAGTTCATGATCACCGAACTATCTTACTTACGGATCTAAAGGCCCGTGTACAGAAAAGTGTGATTTACATGGATATGAAATGATTTTTTTTACAAACCCAACAGTTTTTCTGAGGTCAGAGTTCAATGAAGGTGTTCTTTTATTTTTCATCATACATCATTTTTATTTATTTATTTAATTTATTTATTTTTGGCTGCATTGGGTCTTCGTTGCTGCGCGCGGGCTTTCTCTAGCCGAGGTGAACGGGGGCTTCTCTTCCTTGTGGTACGCAGGCTTCTCATTGCAGTGGCTTCTTTTGTTGTGGAGCACAGGCTCTAGGCGCTCGGGTTTCCGTAGTTGTGGCACATGGACTCAGTAGTTGTGGCTTGTGGGCTCTAGAGTGCGGGCTCAGTAGTTGTGGCACATGGACTTAGTTGCTCCGTGGCATGTGGGATCTTCCCGGACCAGGGCTCAAACCCATGCCCCCTGCATTGGCAGGCGGATTCTTAACCACTGCGCCACCAGGGAAGCCCCCATCATATTTATTGATTGATTATTTTAAAAGAACACAATAGGCTCCATCGTATCCTCACTCCCCCAGCCCTCCCCTCGCCCCCCAACCCCCAGGCCCACCACCCGCCCACCTGCCACCAGTCACACAAATACCGTTCTTGCTTTTAAAGCCATAAATGGACTGAGGTAAACCGTTTTGGTGGTTTTCAGGTAGGTTGACCCTTCAGTAAATGAATCTGAGCATAGAACCCTTTAAGGAAGATATTCATTTCCTTTATGTGTGGTCTATAATTTTATTTCATTTTATTTTCAGTAGAATGATATATCCCCCAAGGTGATGATAACTTCACAAATCATCTGATACTAAGCTGATACACATCCAGTGGGTGTCCCAGGTACAGGACTCTGGCCTGGGAGACGATGTGTCTTCTATGATGACAGCAGGGGGAGCCCCTTCTCGCCGTCATTTCAATGCTGTTTGCCATGACCCCCTTTCATGTAATAACTGAGAGTCTATATTTTTAGTGGTACACATTCACTGCGCCAAGCACCTAATGAGTAACTCACACACCCAGTGCTTTCTCATGTCCGGCTGATAGATGAAGAACCAAAATGCTATCATAGAGATTGTCCAGTTTAATTCCTGAGCCCCTTCTGAGGTAAGTACATGGTAATGTTTTTTCTCAATAATTGCAAAATAGAAACACAACATTAATTGAATTACGTGAAATGATCACACAAAGCCCAAGGATATCTGGAGACTTCCTGACCTTTATTCCAGTGTTTTTGTGTATCTGGGAAAGAACTGGACAATTCTGAGGTGTGTTTTCATAAAAACTTGAATTTGCATCTCTCAGCAGAGTTCCCTCTCAGAGATCTTTGTGAAGGAGCAGAGCAGCGCTGACTACGGCGCGCTTGAATCAAGACAAACAGGCTTGAGCAGGAGGAACCTCTTAGGCATCGAATTTCAACCTGAAACGGCTTCCAGGTTCCTCGATAAAATACATAAGGAGTGGACTGTTTTGTATGATTTCCATCTCAAGCTTCTAAAATGGTTTTTGTGCCTGTTATCTGGAAAGAAAAATATGTTGATGAAGAAAGTCTTTTAGTAGGGTTGCGTCTAGGTATTCTTAAGCCTGGAGCAAAGCTTTATTTTTTTTTAGCTTCCTGTCCATGTACTGCAATCACTTTTTAAACAATGACTGAAACTGTTATACAACTCTTAGACCTCAGTGAAGTTCCTAGGCTTGTGCTCCGAGACTGGTAATAAACGTCATTTTGTTAAAAGGACAGGGGTCATGACTGTGATTATTATTATTATTTTTGGAGCTATTACTGCAGAGTATTAAATTCAATAATTAACAAAAATTAGAAGTTAATTAATTGGGTGGCATTTCAAGGGCTCAAGAGTAAGTACTGTGATGAGAGAAAAACTTTTTTTTCTCTAACTGAAAACTTTCTCTCTGAAAAGGCAACTGCCTTTCAGGCAGTCAGCTGTTACAGTACTTTATTTGACTTGGTAGTACCCATAGGGGCACGTCCTGAGGTTTGCTTAATAAATATTGGGGTTGGCCAAAAAGTTCGTTCGGGTTTTTCCGACCCTCTGCTGGAAAACCCGAACGAACTTTTTGGCCACCCCCTACATTTTTATTAACATGCACGGTGTCATCAGAATGCTTCCTGCTAAGACAGATGCCCCTTAAGCATGACTGTTTACTCCACCAGCATGGAATATTTGCCTTATTATAGCCACAGTCTTTAAAAAAAAAAAAAAAGCAGCATCATGATTTCCAAAAAGGGAGTGACATTTGGGGCAGCTATAGTCATGCGCCATCTCCAACTTAAGACAATCCACCTAGTACAGCCTGGCCCGCGCCTGGGACCCTTGCAGGCGGCAGGCACGGCTGTTGCTGACGCGCGTTTGATCTTTTCTGGGCAGCCGAAGGCTCGCCGCACCCCTGAGCTGGCTCCCGGGTCCTGCTGGCTCCTCGCCCAGCAGAAGCCAGGTCTTTTACTTTATTTGGTCCACCACGCGGTGACCGTCCCGGGAGCGCGGCGGCGGCGACGCACGGGGCACTCGCGCCCGCACATTCCTCCCGGGAACGCCGGCGGGGGGCGCGGGGGATCAGGCTCGGCCGGGCCCAGGTTCCCCTCTAATTATAGCCGCGGCAGCTGGCGTGCTGGCGGACCTGACCCTCGGGGCCAGGGTGGGCCGCGTCTCACCCAACGGCTGGTCGGCCGAGTGGGCGCCGGTTGGGCGCGCCGCCGCCGCTTCCGGGCCAGGCCCCGCCCCTCCCCGGCCCCGCCCCCGGCCCGGCCCGCCGCGGGGTCGCGCGGCTCCACGTGCGTAGATCGCGGCGCGGGGAGCTGGCGCAGCGCTGTCCAGTGCGGCCCGGGGAAAAGTTCTAGAATACATAAATACGGGCGCGGCGTGAGTCACGGTTCCGCGCTGGAAACCACAGCAAGGTTTCCTCGTGGTCGAAGGCCTTTACGCAGGCGGCTGGAGAGTCAGGGAGCCTCCTCCCCTTTCCTTCCCCTCGAGTAAACAGGGATTGGCAGAGCTGGCGGCTGTTTTCTTCCTTTTAAAAAACGCCATGCTGAGCAACAATAAAAAGTAAAAAAAGAAAAAGCTACAATTTGACAGTGCTGACCCCAGGCCCCATCTTTTCAACCGGTCTGTTGATTCGAATGAAGATAATGGTGTCCCGCGGCCGCTTTTCGTGTGTGATGGTTTCATGCTGGGCGTAATGAAAGCGCTTTGACTGTAGGATTGTGTACCTGTATCAGAATCCTACCAAAGTTCTGGATGTAAGTTCTAGGAAGGGACTCAGTTCTCTATGTAAGAATTTAGCTCTGACTATACTTTCCAAACTCCTGGAAGGAAACCAACTCGTGGTTAACTCTTGTTAGTATCGTGCCCTTCGTCAAGCAAACACACTCCCCACCTGCGGCATTGACTCTAGGCTCCAAGGAAGCTGGGGGCTATGGCCTCTCAGCTGTTCAAAGCCTACAATGCTGTGCCTACTTAATAGGTGTTAAATAATAACAGCAACAGTCCATATGGTGCTTGTTAAGAGTATTCCAAAACTTCCCTAATGACTGTGACCCTCCTGTGAAATTCTGATTTCAGTTGTATATGGGGTACAATAAATCTTTATCTTTTATCACCAAAAAAAAGGCTAATCGAATTGCTGTTTGGAGGCCGGAATAACAACATGGGGTAGGAGGCCAGAGCCCGGGTTAAGGCGCGCAGCAGCCTTTTTCTGCTTTGCAGCTCTCTCAGGCTGCGGAGAACATGAAAGGCGCAAGGCCAAGGCTGTGTAAAGAAATGCTGATTTATTCAGTCCTAGACAATCCCTACTCCTACATTTCACTTCTCTGCACAACTCTTACTGGTATGGTTAATATTTTAAAATCCTACAATAAAAGAAAATAAAGCTCAGTAATTTTGAGCTTAAAAATAATGAGTTACAAAAAATCTTTCCATACATTAAAATAAATCAGGCCTTTAGCTCCGGGGAAATGTTGTTTCAGGACTTTTGTTTTTCCTGGCGAGGTAGCCACATGTACAGTGTCAAATATTCTACTTGCACTGTCACAGGAAAGCTGTTTTCTAAATGGCAGAGAAATACACAGTGACCTAAATATTTATCTGCTAAAGTTGCTATCTGAGCACCTGCACAACAAAACATGACTCATTTGTTGCGCAAGATGCCCGTCCCCTCATGGGCGTCTTTATGTTACTGGCTGGTAATGATACAAAGAGTGAAATGGCAATTTTGCTAAGTAAAAGTGGTAAGTGATGAAATCTACAGATTATATAACGGTTCATTTTCCCCAAAATATAAACTATATTTAGAAATATTGAAATGTGACATATTACTCTATATAGGATGTCTTATCTGAGCATCAAGGGCTTCTGGAAGAGGTTCTTTATAGATTATGCAATACAGTTTCTAAAGCTCATTCAAAGGATGAGATCAACCTGTGCACTGATGCTTGCAAGTGAAACTAGGAATCCCGTAGTCTAGTCTCCAGACTTTATCTGACCTAGGAGAAAATTCATCTCCTAGAAGATTTTCAAGGCTGACTTTTGTGATAAGTTTTACGTGCACAGAAGACTTGCTATACTATGATTTTTAGTTTTAAAGGGCTATTCTACATTTTTTTTAAAGCAATGTTTAAGATTGTATTATAGTAGAAACTGTTTATACCGTTCTAATAAGATGGGGTTCTATTAAGGAAACTTTACCCCATCGTTTTTCAGATTGAAAGACCAGCTTTAAGACCCAATGTCTAAATGATTTGCCTATGGTATACTTTTTGCCCTAAAATACTTTTCCTGTGGCTTGCATGGATTGTTTTCTTTTGCTCAGCCCCTTATGTTGTGATAAAGACCAGTGGGGATGTAGAGTTCATATTCTATAATTAAAAAAAACAGTAAGTTACACCTCAAATTAACAAACGTATTTTAAAATCAAGCATTTTAAGCTGTATTGACATGGGGAAGGAGCCAGTTAACAACTGATGAGTTAAAACAAATTTCACTGTTAAACTGAGTATAAATGGTTCTGTTAATGGTAAATTAGGATAGTGTGGATATCCCTAATTATGGGTTTATCTGGGATTAATAGAGAAATCCACATATAATCCGTAAATCCAGTCATTTTCTATCTTCCAACCTCTTAAGTAATTTACAAATTGACTTTCTGTATATTTTTGTGCCTTTTAAATTACTGTGAGGGGTTCCTAACTTCTGAGGAAAATGCAGGCTGTCAACAGAAACAGCAACAAGGCATCTAGGTAGTTGACAACCTGGGAAGTCACACCCATAATTTTTATTTAGTTGTAACCAATTGTATTGTAATCAATACTATTGCTGTCAGAGGCCTAACCAGTGGCACTGAAAGAGTTAAACTGCGCGCGCGCGCACACACGCGCACACACACACGCACACACACACACTCCATTTCTAGAACCCCAGATGATGCAGCAGGTGAATCTGTATCCCATTCATTGGTGCCGCTGCCCTTGGTCTGTGACAGAGGAAAGGCGTGTCTTCTCACTGTTCCCTATGAAGAAAAGGCAAGCAAATGAGGGTGACTCAGTACTTCCAGTGGCCTACACACGACTGAACATTTTTCTGAATGATTCCACGTATACACTTTGGAATCAGGAAGAGAAACATTTTACTCTTCACTAACCAAATAAAACCATCTATAAATCAAATGCAAAACAACTTTGAGTAAAGAGGGACTTGAAAGTCTAGGAATTAAAAGGAGCTCCGTGTTTTCCCTTCAACTTTTTCCCAGCTTTGGGGAATAAACAAAGACATCTGCCACATCAAGGGTCTGGTTTGTTTGGTTTTTTTTAACTGAAAACTGAATGCAATCATTAAAGTTTACTTTGAAATTTTAAAAATGACTTCTGCAAGCTGCACTAGTTTAAATTTCACTAAAAATAAAATTTAGCATCTTTAAGACTAAGAGTTTAACATTTCTTTTAAGCTAATTATTGAATGAAACATCATGTGTATTATCGTCTATAAATAACTTACTAAGGACACTGTTTCCTGAAAACTGCCTTAAACAGGCTAATTCAAAAATCATTAAACTATATACAGTGATGGGCTCCCCAAGTTACTGGGCCACCTCTAATGAAAATACATTCAACTACGCATAAACTCTTGCTGTTTAATTTAAAACACCTAGTAAGTCTATGTGTACCTTTATCTTAAAACTATAAGTTTCACAAGTTCCTTTCATAGAGAAGTCTGCCAAGCCACTGATCAACAAGAAGAGAAAGAGCTGCAAACAACCAGGAAATTTCTTCCTACGTGATAGCAGACAGGAGTTTGAAAAAGGATCTCAGTGCATTCCACCTTTTATCTGCGTTTATAAATTTAAGGTTTCAGGGCTTCAATGAAGCTCACACATGGCTTTGGCTCTGACTTTTATTCCAAAGCTTTCCAAAAGGTAGGCTTTTTTTTTTTTTCTCTCTTTTGTCTTCAGTGCATTTCCTCTGGCCCAACATGGCTGTTTTATTCCACGGCTTTCCAAAGGGCAGCTCCGTGTCTTGACAGTCTTTTCAATGTCGTCACTATCTTCCCCTTCCAATCTACTATTGCAGAATGGCTGGCTGGACTGCAAGTTGAAAAGTAAACAAGTGCTTTCTGGCTGTACTTTGTTCAGCTCTTCTCGTTATCTGCTTCCCCTATCCAGTTGCCCTTTCCCCAGTCCCTAGCACTTTTTTTTCCCTTCCATCAGTTGCCTTTTTGTTCCATGTCTTTTTATCTCCTGCTATTCTCCTGCCGTTCCAGTCAAGCCTCAACCCCAAACCCACACATCCTTTGGTCTCATTGCCACTAGTGATTAAAACAGCCACTCTAAGCTTACTTTCAACAATTAAAAAAGGCCTCAGAAAATGTTCAGTGCTCCCAATTTTATTTTTATTTAATGCTAAAAGTTAAAGGAAAAAAAAGGTACTGTAAATCTGACAAATGACAGAATGCAGGTGATATTTCCATAGCGTGATTTTAAAATAGAATAATGTTGATATCTGAGATTACACTCACTTCAGTTGACATGAGTTTCATCATATATAGAAAAAGTATCACCTTCAACTTAAAAAAAAAAAAGTAAAGGTTAAAAGGTGGCACACTTTTAAAATACTTGGTGGCCAAGGAAAGGTATCTAGTAAAAGTTGTAAACCATGTGTACGTTCTCATAACTTTTAACGTGAGGCCACATGAAAGACAGTACATCTGTTAAATTCTATAAATTGTTAAAGCAAAAAAGTGAAAGCTTCAACACCCCATCCCCTAATATTCTGAGTATTAAAAGCACAGCTGAAATATTAGGATTTGAAATCTGATACTGCCCATGTACAGTAAGTAGCTTTCTGACATCTTATCCAGCTGTGGAGAATCTCTGCACTGTCATCAGGTACAACAAAGGATCAAACCCATGTCCCAGTGTTAACTGTTCAACTTAAGAGAATGCCAGAGATATAACCCATATCAACACTTCCCAGCTGCAAGCCTTCTAACGAAGGCCACCCAAGGGCCAGTCGGACTCTCATTTTTTAATAGGAGTAAACAACACACGGCCCTTTAACGCTGTTTAAATTTCTCCCTTAAAACAGCAGCACAGAGATACCATAGGTGGTCTTTTCCACAGCTGGATAGACTTATTCAAAACAGCAGGATGGTTCTTTACTAATCTTTTTGGAAAGCTTATCTGTATTAAGAATGCAAAACATACAGATAGCTACCACAAATTAGGTCAAATGACTGATCAACTTGTAACGTCTATGAGGTCAAATTCCAGTTTATAATAAAGTGCCTAGATACGCATTTATACAACAGACCATAATAAGCTGAATTCTTTACAAATGTCTTTATGGGCATGTAAGATTGACTGTGTTTCTGCACGTGTGCATTTACATAAGAGAACCCAGTCTGCTCTGAGTCACAGATACTCCAATTAAAAAAAAAAGTGTAACAACAAACTGGTTAATCATGCAAGTCTGTTTGCAGTATAACAATGACGGGTAACAGGAATTTGCACAGCATTAATAGGTGCGCTCATTAAAAACACCATGAAAGAAATACTGTATTTGGTGCAGTATCTGATTTTCAAGTGTTAATAACTCGACCATTAAAAAATATTTGAGCAATTTAAAAATGAAACACAAAAACATAACTGAAGAAGGATCCAAAGTGGGTAACAATCTATATTTTCAAATTAAAATAAAAGCTCGCTTGGGAACGATACACAGAAGTTGTAGTAGACCTCGAAGCCAATGATTCAGCCTAATTAGAGGGCCAAGTTACAAACACCTGAACATGAAAGGATTTAGAGTAGTGTTCCTGTCAATGTTAAATCATAACAGCACAGAAGAAAAACCAGTATCACTGTGAGACAACTATTTCTAATAACTGATGATTTATTGGTTTAAAAAATCTCACTTTACTGATGCAAAACAGTAATCAAAAGAAATTAGTTTACAAAACGTTTCTAAAAATAGTTTGAGAAGTGGGGCCTGTCTATTATGTAAAACCCTTTCTTTAATTTTCGCCAGTTTATCATGTTTGTCCAGAAGAACAGTATTATTCACTTGGTATTTCAAACACATGTAAGAAGGAAATTACAGGTTTCCTCCACCCCCATTTGGGCTGTCACTGATATGCCCACGGGCAGTCCTGGCAGCACCCTGCGCTGTTACTGTCATTGTACCATACTGTATTTAGCACTCACTACAAACAGGGTGTAGGTGATCATATCAACAGCAATGGGGCTACAGGTAAATGATAAAACAACAAAACACAAAACAGAAACGAAACCAATCCCACAATCTCCAAGTTCACCTGGACTGTAACGTCTCTTTCGACTCTCTTCAAAGGAAAACGACCACAGCCAACGACAGACAGGAGTGCTCCAGGGTGTTTCGAAAGATCAAGTGGCGCTGCAGAGCCAGGCTCCACGCAAAGATGGCAGTGCCACTTGTCCTCACCACCATCCGTTATCACTGCCTTGAGTCACTGGATTGTGTATTATGCAACCGACTAGCATGCAGCATTGTAATCTTACAACTGATCACATGGGCAGTGAACAGTGGTCAACTTTGCCTTAAAACAAACAAAAAAAATCCCCCCCACCCCCAGTCCTGAAAATCTCTCAGCAGCAACTCTCAGGCAGTCATCAACAGCCCAACAACTGAACTTTAAGAACAAAATCCAAACGCGAGAAAGATTCAAAATCGGCTTCCTGTTACTCTCAAAGGACAACGTTTGGGGGGAAACTTGGTGACATTTCCCCGTGGCATATGCCCACTTCACAACAGTGCCCCTTTCGCTCATTTCCGTTCCTTCTCCACCACTTGGCCTCCAGCCTGAGAAAGGGGCCAGCAATAAGGAATAACAGACAGTAAGGCAATCTTACGACGTCAGAAAATGTATTTGGCTTTTTTTTTTCTTTTTAAAATAAGTGCATACAAATACAGCTAGAAGCGTTTCTGATTTGCCAAGTGCTCTAAAAAAGCAGCGCAAGTCACAGCCTACATTGAACGGTAACTGTCACCAGGATAATAAAGCACAGATATATGCTAATAACGTTAACAAAAGAAAAAATGCTTTTATAAGTACATACCTTTTGTCGTCAAAAAAAAAAATAGAAACACAATGTATTCAAAAAAATCAAAATTATACAGCCATGTTTATGAAGTCTACATTTCCCTTGTCTTGGATATATATATATGTGAAGATATATACACAATTCAAGCAGTTTTAGTTAAGGGTAATCATTGGGTTTTTCTGAAACCGGAAAGTCACGAGTCTCTCTCTTTTTTCACTTTCACATCTCCAGCAAGGATGGTTGCAATTTCCCCTTGCATGAAGGCCCAGGGGACATTGGAGCCCACAAGGGGGCATTTTTCCCCACTGGGACAATAGACCTCGCCACTGGCTCCCTGCTGTTTGATGCTTTGTCTGGAGCAAGGGAAGCAGAACTTGTGCGAAGGGACCGACGGGCACTGCACAAAGTGGGTGTCCTCCAGCCGCTCGTGGCAGAGGGTGCAGCACAGCGGGGCGCTGGCCGCCAGCGAGGAGTCCGGGAGGCTGGCGGGGTGCACTGGCTCCAGTCCTCCTGTGCTGCCTGCCCCCTGGCCCCCCACCTCTCGGGGGCCCAGCCTTCTCTGGTTCATAGAGGACGGAGAGGGTGGGCTGCAGCTGTTCCTCCTGGTGGTGGAGTGCACCTGGTTGGCATCTTTTGAGGCATGACTACCCCCCGCATTGTCTGCTACCAAGATTAGGGCTGCCATGGGGGACTGGCCGTTCTGGGCCGCTTCAGGCGGTGTGGTCCGGTTGGAATGAGGTGAGGCAGTGGGGGGAGGTGGAGACACAAAAGAGGATGTAGGAGTAATGGGGATCTTGAGCCCTTCTGTGGACGTGGACAGCCACGGCTGTGCCTCTCCATTGATCTTAGGGGGCCCGACTTCACCTTCTGGTTCTGGAGAAGGCTTCCTTTTCCTTGCTGTTCTTGCAACTGGAAGAACAAAGACATAAGAGGGAAAAAAACGGACGTAAATGGACGTACACTGAAAAGGATCTTTTTTTTCTAACACATAACAAAACTCCCCGAAGAATTTCTCTTCTCTAAAAGCTGGTACCTAAAAACTCATAAGAGTTTCAAGAGCACGTGCAACTTAAACCACTTAGACTGACGGGGCTCTGAGGCAGCCTAGCAGTTTAAAAAAAAAAAAAAGCCACAGAAAATGGCCCCGACAGCGCTGTTTTCCCACAGGCCTGCCTGTCCCCAGACTGCACTGTGCACCTGACGGTTAACGTCCCCCCACCCCCGCGCCACGCACACACAGGTTAAAAGGTGACTGGTGCCCTCCTGCTCGCATCCAGGAATGTGCTAGGAAAGGAAAGCCCTGTGTCGCTGCCTATCAGCCCGTCTGACTCATCTCTGTTATGCTGCTTCAGCACAGGAACACGTTGCCACTAAGCACTGGTTCCGCCTCGGGCAGATCAGGAAGTTGGGTGTTTGTTGTTTCTGGGCCGGGGGAGAACGGCGAATGGGAAGAGCACCCCTCCTTGGCTCTCCGTCCCCGACTCGCCCCTAGACCCCCTCACTCCACAGCCGCCCCTACCTGCTTTAGACCCGTTGGCCCCGTTGGCCTCGAAACCCAACAACCTGCCTGCAGTCAGGGCCGGCTCCTTCTTAAACTTGCTCTCGAAGGGCCCCGAGTGGCCGTGCTGGTGCAGCGCCAGCAGCGTGTCTCGCACGGTCTTGGGCCGGTTGACCCAGTCCTGCTCGCCGGGCCCGCGGCCTTTGCCCGCGCCCTCGGTGCCCAGATCGGCCGCCCCGGCCCCCGAGGACAGGCTGTCGGCCGGGCCGCGGTGCGAGCCCGCCGGCGGCTGCTTCTCCTTAGCCGCCGCCTCGCGCTGCTCGTGCTCCGCGGCCGCGCCGCTCGACACGGACGCCGGCCGCTTGTGGGCGCCTAGTTCGGCGGGCTGCGCCGAGCCCAGGCCGGTGGCCGCGGCCCCGGACACGGCGGCCAGCGAGGCGGCGGCGCGGCCGCCCAGGCCGAGCGCAGCGGGCAGCGGCGTGGCCGAGCCGTTCATGAGCGGCACCAGGGTGGGCGGCACGGCGTGGCCGCGCCGCGGGTTCGGGCTCTGGCGGTTCAGCTCGGGCGGCTCCTCCAGCTTGGAGAAGCCGTTGGGCACCAGGATGCCGTTCACGGGCGGCGGCTGCGGCGTCGGCGGCTGGGCCAGGCTCGCGGCCGGGCGGCTACCGCCAAAGTCGGAGCCCAGGCGCGGAGGCCGCTCGGCCGCGGCGGCCGCCAGGGGGTAGCGCTCCAGGGCCTGCGGGGCGCGCGGGGCGGCCTCGGGGCCGCCGTGGCCGAGCGGCGGCGGCTGTTGCTGCTGCTGCTGCAGGAGGAGGTCCTTGGCCGAGAGAGGCGGCGGCTTGGCGGCGGCCGGGGCCGCGGCGCCGGGCGGGGAGCGGCCCTCCGGGAAGCAGCCGTGTGCCCGCTTGAGCTGCCGCGCCGTCTCGATGACGAACTCGACGCGGTCGGCGCCCTCGTAGTTGACGCAGCCACGGCACACGGGCTCAGTGAAGTCCCAGATCATGGCCCAAGGCATGCGGGGCAGGTCACACAGGTAGCACGACTGCCGCCGGGACGCGGCCGCCACCGCCACCGCCGCGGCCATGTCCGAGGAGCCCGCGGCGCCGGAGGAGGAGGAGGCGGAGGAGGAGGAGGGGGGGGCGCCGCCGCTCCCCGCCGGCACCACGCGCGCCCTCCTCCCCCCCCAACCCCGCGTCTCTCCCACCAGCGGCGGCGGCGGCGGCGGCGGCGGCCGCACAGGCGGCGGCGGCAAAGCCCGCGAAGGCTCGGCGCCCGCGCAGCGCCCCCGGTGCACGAGGGGCGGCGGGCGCTGGGCGAGGGGCTGCAGCCGCGGCAGCACGTCCCCCCGACCTGCGCGGGCGCGGGCGGACGGCGGGGCGGCGCGGCGCGGCGGGCGCTGCGGCTGCGGCTCGGCCGGGGCCGCGGCGGGCCTCCAGACCGGGGCGAACACGGGCCGCGCGGGCGCGGGGGAGCGCAGCAGGTCGCGGCGGCGGCCGGCTCGAAGTGCGGGGCGGGGGGCGGGGAGGCCGGGGGGGCGGGGGGCGGGGGGCGGCCGCCGGGGCAGGCTCAGCCCGAGCGGCGGGGCATGCCGCGCCGGGGCGGCGGCGGCGGCCGGGCGGCGCGGAGCTCGGGCGCGGCGCGGGCCACGGGTCGCTCCGCTGCTCTCTCACAGCTCCTGGCGTCGCCGCTCTCCAGCGCCCGCGTCAGCGCCCAACCCGCCTCAGCTCCGCCGCCGCCGTCGCTGCTGCTGCTGCCGCCGCGGCCGCTCCACTTCTACAGACTTGATTCTTCGACAGCCTCGCAAGGCGCCTGCGCGGGCCCCCTCCCCTCGCGCGCGCGCCCGCCCTCCCCCGCGCCCTCCCCCTCCCCCCGCCGGAGATCGAGCGCTGCCGGGAGAGCCGGCTCTGCGGCGCCCGCCTGCCCGCCAGGCAGTGCCGCGGCCCGTGTCCCCGACGTGAACGCGTGGCTGGCAGGGCTTGCCTTCCTCCACCCGCTCGGCTACCTCGACTCTTCGGGCCGAGTTCCCCCCCCTTCAGTTCCGTTTGGGACAAACCGTGCTAAAACTCATGTTTTGAAAAACAGGCCACTTTGTAACTTGGTTTTGTCTGTAATCTCTCGCATAGGGGCTTTTAAATCAAGCGTGGTTCACATTTTTTACGGAGCTTTATTTATTTGAACTCTTCGATAAGGGCTTTTACACTCGCATGTGTCTTGGGAAGGACACAGGCGCCGCCGGTTCCCTGAAGTTTTCCTAAGAGAAGGGTGTGTGCCCGCCAGCGTAGGACCGCGTCCGCTCGCCGTTTCCCGGAGCCTTTCCGGGAGGGAGCGGGAGCGGGAGCGCCGCGCGATTGGGCCCTCGCAAACACCGAGTCTTCCCCTCGGCCCTCGACCCGCCCTGCCGCGCGAGGGTCCCTGCTGCCCGGCTCAGGTCCGCGCGGCGGGCGCGTGACGTGGGCGCGGGGCCGCGGCCGCGTGCGCCGCCGTCTCCGAGTGCGCACGCTCCGCGCGGACGTGACTCGGCGCCGCTGGCACTGGCGGCCCCATTGAACGAATGCACATTCCAGGGATCCAGGGTCAGCGGCCCGCGCGGTCGCGTCACCGCGCAGGCTCCGCCCCCCTGCCCGCGACACTGGGGCTCCAGGCCCCGCCCCCGGGGCCAACCTCGGACTCGAGGCGGCGCTGGGCGCGGGCACGAGCCACTGTGCGGTCCGCGCCCACCGTGGGGCTGAGCCGCTGGCTGGCCGGCGGGGGTTGCGGGGCCCCGGCCGTTCGCGGGCTTCCTCGGCCTGGCCGTGGGGCAGGGGCGGCCTGGCGCCCACCGCGCAGCCCAGGCTGGGCTTGGGTGGGTGCAGAGCCGCCTGGCCCGAAGTCGAGGTGTGGCCGCGGAGCCGGCCAGGCCCGCCGCGCTCTGCCACCGTTGGCAGCCGTACACTGTGCCCAAGTGAAGTGAGCACTTGAGTTTCACACTTTTATCGGGAGGAGGAGCTGGCGTGTGTTATGGTAAATCACTTTTGGCTGGTCGTTAGTCTTACTAATAGACGCGAGCTTAGTCACTCTCAGTTGGGACTTCTACACTTCAGCTCTGGAAGGGCGGCCTCCGGAGCTTCCTTTGTTGGAAAACAGGCCCACATCTCTCCCTGAGACTGGAGAGAGCTGGTTAAGTGTGGGAAGAACAGGGTACTAATTATATTATCTTTCCTACAACTGGATTGGTAGGTAGCGAGAGAGGAAAAAAATCCTGCTGACGTTTCTCTCTAGTCGCTGCTATTGAAAATGCCAGGGTGCTTCAAAGGATTAACCTCAAGGAAGAGGAAGAACAGCCCTAGAGAAACAGCGGAGCAGCTGCTTAAAGCACATGGAAAAACCTGTTCGAAAGTGGCACAGAAAACGTAATGCCACACCAAAATGTTTTTGCAGGCGAAGCCTGAATGACTTCTCATGGGGATTTCCAGAGAAGGTGCGCCTGCCCTAAAGGTCTCCCCATCTGTTCCCGGATATTGCCCTGCAATTACAATCCTGCCCCACCCTCTCCTAGCTGGGAGAATGGGACCCCGGTCCCCAGCAGCTGGTGCCAGTGGATTTGGTCACACCTGGTCCCTGCTGTTGCGCATCTCTCTCAGGACCTGTCACTCTCCTTGGAGGCCCTGAGCCGCTCATTCTAGCATGTGACTTCACCTACTAGGCCACTGCCTAAAGGGGATGAAGCCCAGTCTCTGTGCTGCAAGAGATGCGCCGTCTCAACACCCCCAAGAAATGGCCCCCCTAGGCAGGGGTGGAAATATTAAAAGAAAACAACTCGGGGTTAGAGCCACGGCCTAGTTTTACTCATCTGCCTGCGAGCAGGCACCGTAATACCCTCGTGGGAAAGCCTGTGGCTCCCTCCCAAATAGAAACACCGAGATCCAAATTCTGCCTCGAGAGGTACTAAGTAAGGATTTTTGTAGAACACAGCTTTTCTTCTCCAAGTGAAGAGCATTTCCTTTTTATTTTACACTACCAGTTCAATGTCGAAACTCAGTTGTTGTAACTTCCCTAACGAAATGCCCGCTAGAAAATGGAAAGGCTGTTTTAGTTCTGGTTTCTTTTGCCATAAAAGGATCCGGGGTCAAGAGGGTTAAGGCTGGCCCTGGATCCAGAGCAGCAATTCCTTATATTGTATCAGAAGTCTTTCATGCTGCCTGGCCTTTCATGTTGCTCTGAAGCAGCTTTATCGATGTATGCTAAGTAAACAGAGCTTTGTTTTCGTCTTCCACCCACTGCCCTCCCTCCCGGCACAGACTGGAGTTGGATCCCTTCCAAAGCGGCTGCTGCAGCAGTTAGAGCCGCCTGCTGCACACACAGGAGCAGGGTTTCTAGGGTGAGGCAATGCGTCTGCAATTCGCAGAGACAAGGCAGGAATTGTAATTGTAGTTCATCATGTGATGACTTATGAAAGAGGAAGTTGGTATGTTTTAGTCACGTAGACTCTGCCCTCTTGCTTAAAAGGCTCCGGGTCCTCTCAAAAGGGAACTATGATCCTCTTTGCCACTCCGAGTCAAGGTTACCGGGTTGGCTGCAGTGTGCTCCTACACGTTCACGCGTGGACAGGCAGGCAGATGCCCCGTGAAGTGTTGGTGGGGCAGTGGATTGAAGTTGGCTTTTAACCAGAACACTGCAGAAATGCAATTTGTCTTAAGAAATATTCTGTGGGGAACACTCCTGCTGAGACTGGAAGAAGCAACAGTCTTTTCCAGCTCGAATTTCTTAAGACTGAAAAAAAAAAAGAAAGAAAGAAAAGAGAAAATCTCGGTGAAGAAGCAAAAGGAAAGCCATTCAGTAGGATATTCTCAAAAGCTGGCATAAGGGAAGCGATTGGAAGGTAAACCAAAGGGAGCAGTTCTAAGCAGGAGCTCAGTGGGTGGAACAAATCTGACCCCCTCACTGAGGTTTACATGGGTTTCCCCTGTGTGAGCATTAAACATCTAAAATCTGAATCTGGTCCCCCGAGCTTACTCCAGTTGACATGCTCTTGTTAACACACCACAGCCCCGTACTGGCACTCGACAGGGCAGCGTAAAGAAATGGTTCTTGGGCTTCCCTGGTGGCGCAGTGGCTGAGAGTCCGCCTGCCGATGCAGGGGACACGGGTTCGTGCCCCGGTCCGGGAAGATCCCACATGCCGCGGAGCGGCTGGGCCCGTGAGCCATGGCCGCTGAGCCTGAGCGTCCGGAGCCTGTTCTCCGCAACAGGAGAGGCCACAGCAGTAAGAGGCCCGCGTACCGCAAAAAAAAAAAAAAAAGAAATGGTTCTTAGCAGAGGACCTTGATGGAACTCTGCCCCTAGGACACGCAGCTCTGGGAGGGCTGCGACCCGTGCCCCCAGCAGTGTGTGGATGCTATCCAGGACGCGGTATTTCTAGGGACTACTGAGTTCCTACGCGTCACCCTATATCCACATGCGGAATCACAGCCTTCATTCTTCAGAGTGCAGTTTCTATTAATAGCATGATGTTGCAAGCATACTAAAGCTTCTTAAACTCTGACCCTGGCATATTTGGAGGAGAAAAAAAATGCAGCCACATGTCATCCGAATTTCTGTGGCTACCATCCTAGGCTCCTTGTACTTGGCCAGAAGTAAGGCTTCTGGAAGAGTAAGTAAGTAAGACTGCAGGAGCATGTGTGATATTCAGGGCTTTCCACTTTGAAAAAGTTATAAATACATATTGGAACATATTTGTTTATATGAATACATCCACACATACTACGGAGAGTCGCGACATACAGGAACCTTCTGGAACAGATATGAGTGCCTTCCTTCTAAGCAATAGCATTTTACGAGACAATCCTACTGGTTTTCAAATTGCAAATATGCTATTTTAGAAATACTTTCCCTCTGTTTGACCTCTCCCTGTAGCCTACCCACCCTGTGTGCAGAAAGCATTCAGATATTAAAAAGGCTTTTGCATGTGGAGGAGATAAACTCTCTGTGGAGGGTATAAGAGTCAGGCCAAATAAAATCACAGGAGCTCTTAATCATCCACATATTATACACAGAAGCTGTTCGTCCCCAGCCTATGTGTGAACATAGGTACAGGTCCCCATTTAGAGTAAAACTTGGGGCCTTGAGGTAGCTTAGCTACTTACTGTGTCAGAATTGAAAGAGCTAAGTGAAAAATACAGACAAAGGAGAGATGGAGGTCACACGCTCACTCAGTCTGCAAGGAAATTTGGAGGAGAACTGGAAGGAATTCAACAGCCCTTCGATGCCAGAACCCTCCTATTGACTTTTTGGAAAGAGCATGATGAAATGCACTTTTCTGGAATAATATCTGGATGCGGGTTTAACTTATATTTAAGACACTCGCTGAAATCCTTTAAACGTTATCAGTAGGAAGACCCTGACAAAATAACAAACTAACCTCTCGGATAATGTTTGAAAAGAATAAAATGGTAAATTTTCTCTCATTAGCTTGCTTACTTAAAAAGGTAACTTTCCTACTACACATTCAGTAGTAAGGGAACTGAAAAAAATAGATGTTCCAGTTCTAAAAGGTCAAGCATGATGTGATAGCTTTGCGTTTATTATTGTTTTCGTATGGACATTCAGAAAAGTTGTTTCGAGCATAAATTTTGTTGTCATCCTTTTTCAGAAGCTAAAAACCTAAGACAGTGAAAGATTAAGTGATTTGCCTATTGTAACATGAAAGGTGAGTACCAGAACTGAAATCCAAGTATGAGTATTTTTTTCTAACAATATAGTCTCGAACATTCTGTTTACATTTTGCATTTTAAAAAGACATGTGATCACAGTTTAGAGGTCTAGAAGAAGCATGTTAACATTTGTGAGTGTTAACAAAAAGAGTGTTAAGATTTGCCTATCTATATCTGTATTTATAGGAAACAAGAACATTCTAGTATAGTTCATAGGACAGGTGATCCTAGAGTTGAGAGATGCCACCACGCCATGCCTCGTATGGGACTTCTTAAATGGCAAACCATTTTGTACTGGTGAAACTTAGAATTTATGAACCATAGATTAAAAATTGATCTTAGGTGTTTGGATAAAAAATTCAGTTCTGGGATTTAGTTGAGTGAGGAAATGGTTTGGTCACTCACCAAACTGGAATACTGTGCCTCCAATTCTTTATGCCCTATTTCCTTGCAAACAAAGAGAAAAGTCTCATGAAATCACTTAATTCCTACTGTAGGCCTCCAGTTCTGGCTACTTTGCACTCAGGCAGGTAAATACACCGTGGTACAAGGCGTTGAAAAGAAACAACCGTGGAGTCAGATGTTTTATAGAATTTCATCGCTGTGAAGGGGCTGTAGGAAGCACAATGATTATAATTTATTCACATAAGCTTTCATTGTTATTGTTTGTATTTCTTATGAGATAGAAGTTAGCCAATATGAACTAGATTGACTTTCTCTTGACAAGATGCAAATATATTTTGGGAAAGAATGCCAATCAGCAGGAAAATGTGGCCTTTACCAATGGGGTTTCAATAATCTGTGCTGGTGACTGACTTGCTGTGGTCTAATGTGCTTTAGCAAACACACACAAAGTAATGTTATTTAAAATAGTTATGTGTATAGGCGATAGTCCAATGATATCTAAAGATCCAAACAGTAACAATAAACTTTTCTCCAAACTTTGTTTTTTGGTCAGTTTTATGTACAAAGGAGATACAGAGAACTCCCTGCAGGAGGAAAAAAGGAAGGAAAGTTTAAAAGACTAATTGTGGGCTGTAATTTATTAATTGGAGTGAATGTCTGTATGCATTGGCACATCCGTTCCTGGGCCCACATGGTACTACCTCTTTGCCAAGGGGAGTGCAAAACCCCCTTGGAGAGAATTAAGATTCACACTCAGAATTGAAGTTATACCGGGAAGAAGGAAACCAAATACATGGGAGCAGATAGCCTAGGTCTGAGCCCTAGAAAAAGACCACTGGTGGACAGAAATAGAAAAATAGATTTCCTAAAGTGACTGCCTAAATATAGCGTGTTTACTAAAAAGCTCGTCGCAGACAGCTAAAATGCAAATACGAATGAACTTCGATGGGCTTGCTAGCAGGCCTCCTCCGCTCTCCAAGCAAATTCCTGAGCGATAAAGTTGGTTCTGAAACATGCCTGGGAATTAACAAATGTGATCTTCCTAGGAGTTTTTAATCTCTTAGCATTTAAGAAGTAGCTAGATTGTGAACATTTTTCAGACCGCTTTTATTCTTTCTATCTTATCTATCTACCTATATTTGCATTAGCAGAGCAATTCATCTTTTTTTTTTTAAGATTTCCTTTTTTTTTTTGATGTGGACCATTTTTAAAGTCTTTATTGAATCTGTTACGGTATTGCTTCTGTTTTGGGTTTTGGGTTTTGGGCCGCCAGGCATGTGGGATCTTAGGTCCCCGACCAGGGATTGAACCCACACCCCCCTGCATTGGAAGGCAAAGTCGTAACCACTGGACTGCCAGGGAAAGTCCCCCAATTCATCGTTCTTAACTATGACTAAGAAGACATCAGTGTCTGTTTACTTTATTCAATTGGTAAACTGAGGTACCAGCACAGTAAGGAACTTGCTTTGAGACAAAGAAACGTACAGTAGAACAACAGCTAGAATTCAGGTTTCCCAAACTGCAGTTCTTTCTTTAGCCCACTGGTGGGCTACCTCCTATTTCTATTTCCTTCACAGGTTCTGTTTTACATACATGTACATATCTGCCCAGGAGATGGCTGTGGGACCATAGGTTCTCTTCAAGCAGCTGGCATGTGACCTGAGGCGGATCCGTGGGACCCTCTGGGCCCATGCTTTCTTGAGCAGAACTTGATGCCGTTTCTGCTCTGACCCTTCATATGGCAGGCGGGGGGAATGGAAACAAGGAGAACATGGCAAACCCAAGCCCAGCGTTCTTCTGACACATAAGGGACCACAAAACAATGCAGAAAAACGACTGCAAGTGCCTGCCCATTATTTGGGGGCATTGTGCCGTCAAATAAAGTTGTGAGGTTAAATGGCTACCAGATCATCACGTCATCTGAGAACATGATGGCTGCTTGGTTTGGGCTCAGATCCCAGGCTAGGAGTGTCTAAAGCACAGTCTATACTTAGTTTAAGTTCGCCAGGGCAAAAGCGTCTGTATCAGCATTAATATGCCCAACTAAAGTGTCTCAAGGCTTATGGAAAACATTTCTTTCCACAAGAGACTGCCTTATTTTATACACACACACACGCACACACACACACACACACACACACATACATATATATGATGGGCAAAGACTGAATATACTACCCACAGGCCTTTCAGATTACTCAAGAGGGCCACAGCTAAAGAAAAAAGAAGAAGAAGAAAAAAACAGTTCAAGACACTGACAGGCATTTGGCTGAATAGGTCAGCAGAATGTGGAAACTTGTTTTGAGGTTTTTTGTGTTCTCACCCAGGATTCCACTGATTAATAGCTGTGTGGCTTCTTTGCTGGCTCTATACTGAATTTATGAAGGATACCGTGAGAGTAAGTTCTAGGAATTCTGATGTTTTGAAATTTGTTGGGACTTTGCTAACTATAGTGAAATGTGACATTCGTGACTTTCTATATGACTTTCGTTTATTTGGGTATGATGATGAAAACTTAATGACGTTTCTTCAGTTCTATGTATTTCAAAAATGGGGGTGGTGGGAAGCGTGTATGGGTAGATGTTCTTTCATTTCAACTATTCTTCAAACACGAACAAAAACCAGGTTCTTTACTTTTCATGTAAAGATGACTCAATTTATTTTAAAATGAGTGTTCCAGAATCAGACTTCCAGATTCCATGAATTCAAAGTGTGGAAAAGAATAAGCAGCTCCTTTTAGCTGTAACAGGAGACATTCTTTTAAAAGCCTGGAATGCTGAAGCCCTCTTACACTGAAAACATGTCAGGACATGCCTTTTTGGGATACTGTCAAGTGGTCTAGGCTCAGAATTCTACATTCTGTACTTTCGAAGTTGTTTTCTGTTGGCAGATGACTTCTTGATTATTTTCACGTGGTGAGTGTTCAGGCCAACCTCTCCTCTTCCAAGTAATTAAAAAACAAAAACAAAAACCATACCCTGTGAAGTATCCGTACTTTAGCAAAAGTTGTGGGTTGTTGTGAGTTCTGGGCTTATAATGATCAGTCCTCTGAGCCTTGTCACAGTTCGTAACAAAAGTCAGTTCAAACATCAGACACACACTACCTAGAATGCTTTATTCTGCAAAGCTCACTCCTGATTCCTAAAAGTGTCGCCATGTTAAGGAATGAAAAATTACAGTGACTGTGAAGACGTTTTCACCTTTAAGGAGCTCTAATTTCCCTAGTAAAATTAAACAGTGATTTCCACCCCCCTCAGTTCCTTTTTGGACCAAGGCTGGGAATGGATTAAGGGGCAAATAAATAAATGAACCAAGTCAATGGGGGGTTTCCTTCTCCTGCCTCAAAAAGGTGCGGCTTCCCCCCTCCGCAGGCAGGAGATACAAGTTAGATGCAAGCCAGTTCTCCCGTTCCCTAGAGCCTCTATTTTTAGGCAGTTCTGATTCATGGATTGGAGAATTGCACTAAATTAGATACTGTATAGCATGGGCCTGGGTAAATTAAACGCTCTGCCCCTCCCCACGCCCCTGACCACCAAGAGTTCATTTCTCCCCGTCCATATTTGCCTTATCATAGACGGCATGGTAGTAGATGTTTTCCTATTTCTTGAACACCAGCAGGATTCTCAACATGCCCCAGAACAGAGAGGCATGATCTTGGGTGATGGTTAACAAAAAAAAAAAAAAAAGGGACTTCCCTGGTGGCGCAGTGGTTAAGAATCTGCCTGCCAATGCAGGGGACACGGATTCAAGTCCTGGTCCGGGAAGATCCCACATGCCACGGAGCAACTAAGCCCGTGCGCCACAACGGAGAGTAACCCCCGCTGGCTGCAACTAGAGAAAGCCTGCACGTAGCAACGAAGACCCAACACAGCCAAAAAAAAAGTTAAAAAAAAAAAAGTCATCTCATTCCACTTCGTGAGAATTCTTTTTTAATTGTATGTTTTATTGGGACATTTCCCAGAGATATGCAGTGAGAAACTAGCCTGGAAAAAGACAAACAGGACAGGCATAACAGAGTCAGATTTCTTTTAAACTACTTCATTTTGCAGACCAAGAAAACAACCTGTAAATCTCTTTTACGCTTTTATTATGGTATATAAATTATGACATTTTAGGTGAAGCCAATAGAGCTAGCATAGGCAAGAAAGTCAGTTTCTTTTTTTAAGCTTTCCATGGGTAGTATGATTTAAATAATTCTGTGGTAGAACTTCAACACCTCCGATCGAGCACTTTTGTTTACGAAGTAAGAACAGTAATCCTCATGTTAAAAGGTAGTGTTGCTGCCCTAGACAGCAGATGGTGTTATTAAACACACAGGCAAAGCCTAAGGTCATCAGGAACTAACAATTAACCAGAAATACGATCTGTCACAGTCGTTTAATGGGTAACCTACCAGATATATGCCACCTCTATTATCGTGAGGGTTGGGAGGTATACTGTTAAGCTTCAGAGCAGTTACACAATCGGTTTAGAAATATTGTAATTATATTCTTGTTTAAGCATTTCGTGAAACCAACAAACCAGAAAGAAAGTGAAAATCAGTGTGATTTCCTCATAATATTGCTTTCTCTTGCCTGCTTTTGAAAAATACTGATTCAGATTGCACAGTTTCATAGCAATCCCTGAATATAATTGGTCTCCCCAGACTAATACTGTCAGGGTTTTGGATTTTCTGCTGCTGGGTTGTTCTAAGACCTCTCTGCGTTATCCAAGGCATCATGTTTGCCCCTGCAGATTTTGTAGTGTGAAAAGATTTCAAAGTACACAAGTACCAACAGAGGGATGGCTGGAAAAAACGGTAGTGCGGAGAAGGGGGCAATGAGTTAGGGGTGAGGGGTAGTGGGAAGTGTAGTCGAAGACTTACTAGCAAGTAACGAGGACACTATTAAAATATGGAAGTGGGCTCAGTTTCTACTGTAAATCAAATATAAATATGTCAATCAAGTAAGAGCTTTGTACGTACAGCCCAATTCCTCGTGAGCGTTTTCCAAGGAGAGTTTGCCACAGAGAATGTGTGACCGGTTTCCTTTCCAGTTAGGGCTTTTGAGGATGAGGAACTGAATTCTAAATTCACTGAAAGGAAAAATAACCAACAGTGCAGCAACCAAGTCTGAATTACAAAGAACAAACTACTTGGTTAGAATTAGGAAAAGTGAACCTTGGCCCATCGGCCAGAACTCCAAAGGGTATCAGAGAGTTGTAACTCCAATCATTGTGTCAACCAATCTGAGAAACAGCATCTGGAAAAGCGAAAACATCCCCAGTGCCCCAGGTGAATAGAAGATGAACAATGGAAAACAAGGTCCCGAGGTCACTGGCTAATCAGAGTAAATAAGGGGGTGGATTCTAGTCTTCCAGCAAAAACTGCTTTAATTTCCCTGCTGTTGGGTTTGGTGAGGAGCTCTGAATCACAGAAAGCGCATGCTAATAAGAATGTTTTTCTTATCCAGTTTCACATATTTAAATATGTTTATTTACATTTCTCCAAATTTAAACGGAGTAAGGGAAAGTGCAGCATCTGAGGGCACAGACGCCCAATTTGAGACCTTCATCTACAAGCTCAGGTAGCTTGATGTTTCCTTGTGGCCAGGACTCCTGCTGACACTTCCAGCTGTCCTCAGAAAAGCCACTGAGCTACCCTTGGGTTGCATGAATGAGAACTTTCTGGAGAGTGGAAGACTGGTAGAGAGGTCCAGCTGGAAAAACATATGGCAGTCGAGGCGGAAAGAGTGCTTCAGGACCGGGAGCTTTACAGAAAACGTCTGGAGGCTCAAGGCAGCCATTACAACCCAAGATCTTACCAAGCATGAAGGATGTTCTTACTTCTAGGACTGTCTCCAATGTACCTGGACCGCTCCTTGGGATGGTGCATGCAGGATGGCATCATCTCCCAGCCCAACTCTGAGGCCAGGATTCCACGCCAGTTCCCGACCTTCCACCCGCCCCGCCCCCCCCCCCCCCCCCCAGTGGAGCCCAGGAGATGTGCAGCTCATGGTGCCTGCCTGAAAGGAAACAAAGTTTGCAAATCACTGTAGACTGTTTTATAATAGGTAGGTCAGAAGGGAAAACGACTGTGGTAAATTCGCATCTTAACCACACATGAGCTCAGCGCATTTTTGAGCTGCAGTGACATAGAGTAACCTCAGGAGCAAACCCAGGCAGTCTGAGTTTCAGACCAGGACCCCATGAGGAGCTGAGGTAAAGGGCACAGGTAAAGGCACAGCCTTGACGTTTTACAGCAGTCCTTCCCTGCCCAATGTCATTTCCAAAACAATGGAAAGGAATACTTGATTTTCCATGTTAATTCTCCACAATAATCATCTCTTCTTGCTAATAACCATTCATGTCTGTTACTGAGCTTTAAAAACATTCTATATGGAATGCTGTATCCCTTACAGAGAAAAATTAAGAGGTGATCATTCAGAATTATTTAAAAAAGAAAAACACTTTATAAAGTCTGTAATTTACAGGATTGTAAAAAAAAAAAATAGTAAGTTCCTCTAGAATACTTACATAGTATTAGGTCTTAAAAAATGTAACCGGGTTTTCCCTGGTGGCGCAGTGGTTGAGAGTCTGCCTGCCGATGCAGGGGACACGGGTTCGTGCCCCGGTCCGGGAAGATCCCACATGCCGCGGAGCGGCTGGGCCCGTGAGCCATGGCCGCTGAGCCTGTGCGTCCGGAGCCTGTGCTCCGCGACGGGAGAGGCCACAACGGTGAGAGGCCCGCGTATAGCAATAAATAAATAAATAAATAAAATAAAATGTAACCGACACATACTTTTTAAAGATGCCCACGGATGGTATTGGAAAGGTAGACATGTGTACCTCTTGTAATCCTCAACTCTGGCATCCATAACGTAGCCAAAGCTGACACCACGATTTTTCTTCGACAGATAATAAGTGTCTCCTTTCAAGTTCTCTGATGGATGTTTCCCCACCATTTTCCTTATGCTGTGGCAATTGTAGAAGCAGCAACGACTGTAGTCACAAAAATCAGGGCCTAATTTTATTACCCAATCATTATGACAATTACCATTCCAGTTTCCTCTTTGTTCATGTACACACGTTTCCAAAGCACGTCGTTTCATTACCGGACACAGAAAGGCCAATAGGTCAGTTACACACACTCCAAGCTGATAAAGCGATGTCATTAACTTAGAATAAAAAAGAAGGAAATTACAGCCCTTTATGCTTAGGTTGTGTTTTTCCTCTTAGGAGCTCAAAGCAAAAACAAAGATGCCCAGTGTGTTTGTGTGTGTGTATATATATGTGTATATATATATATGTATAAAAATATATATGCATACATTATTAGTATATTACTATATTATTATATATTATTTGTATATATTATTGGTATATTATTAAAATATATACTTTAAAAATAATGTTAGGTAGTATGTTGTTGGTTCAGAATGAGCTTTCCATCCATCTCGAAAAAGCGGGGGAGACTACCTGGGCCTAATGGGGAAAAGCTTTGAAACTCCAGCATTTTCTAAATATCCAGAGAGAGAAAACAAAGTCATTTCTTCTCAAGTCAAGCTTTCCTCTTCGCGGGGCATCGGGAATGCCGAGATAGGTATGCATTGGAGACTAGCTAAATGTTTGTTCTTTTAACGGATGCAGAGTCCCAGCTTCCCCATGGCTGCCTGGCTCTGTTTCACACAGTGCTAAGATCTCTAAATCCCTGTCTCCAGCCACTCTGAGATTTAAGTCATGGGAGAATAACTCATGCTCCGCGGTGGGTGCCAGTTCTCTCTCTGCTGCCATATTACTATGTGAACACAGGCAAATTGCTTTTCTGTACTTCGCTTGCTTCCGTAAATTGATATAATGGCAACAGCAACAAAACCAAGTGACAAATGAATGTGAGATTTACTGATATGTCCAGAGACCACTCGGTATGGGTAAATATCACCCAGCGGTTAGGAGTGTGGGGCCTGGAGGCAGAGAGCCAGGGCTCTTATTCTGGTTCTGCCACTTTTACCAGCTGTGTGATCCTAGGCAAGTTACTTAAACTCTCTGTGCCTCAGTTTCCTTGCCTGTGAAATGGGTATAAGAACAGTACTTTCTGCAGAGGTTGACAGGAGGATTAAATGACATGAAAATACTTGAACAGTGTAAGGCACACAGCACAGCCCCATCAACACTGGCTTTTGTCATGTCAGGTGTTTCCAGACTAGGCTGAGGCAGGCGCCTGTTCTAAAACCAAGCAGTTCTCTACCTCCTTCCTCCTCCTTCTACCTCCTGTGACTTCAGGATATTACTTGAGGAACAACGGCTGCTACTCAGCATCCCTCCACACCCACCACTCCAGGAAGCAGTTATCACCCAAGCTGCCAATGACCTCATTTTGACCATCTCTAAGAAACTCTTATCTCTAATCCGTTCTGAGTCATCTACCACTAACTCTCCTTGAATTTTTTTCTCACTTTTGGCTCTTAAAGTCATATCCTGGACCTGCTGAACTTAAAGAAGTTAAGAACTTAAGAAGTCCCCATGCATGTGTGTTTTATCTGTTCTCTGCTCACTCCCCGCCAACCACTTTCCTCCAGGCTGGAGGTTTCAGTACTCAGCACACAGTAGATGCTCAATAAACGTTGTAGCACTGCCTTGAACTGCCACATTCAAGGACTTCCTCATCTCTGTCCCTTCGTGTCGGAGCCCTTGCTGCTCTTCCTGGAACCTCTGCTACCGTGAAGTAAACCCTTCAAGATCGCCTGACTTGGTATCCATCCTTTTCTTCATCTGAGACTTGAAATTGTTCATAGTTAAACTGAACACTTTTCAAGTTCCCAATTTTTTTTTTTTTGATGGGGGACATTTTTAAGGCCTAAATTTTACTTTATTCGGAAAACAGTCTTAAGAATTAAGCCCCCAAACATCAAAACCACACACAACTCTTCTGAAAACAACTGCTCTTGGGATGTACAAGATGCCTTGGGATGTAAAAGGAAATCGTATTCTCTGAGAGGAAGAACCCCAGAATATGCATTTACAAAATAAAGTTTCTGTCTCAAACACAGTAAAGTATGATAACTATTGGTTCAACCTCACCCTGAATCCCTGCAGCCACAAAGTTCAGTGCAGTGTGATTTCAATGGAAAAAAAGGCTATGTATCTATGAGAATCAAGGTTAATTGAAATAATAGCTTATAACTTAAAAAAACAAAAAGAGGCCAACCGCCCCTTAAAGCCACACACACATTTTCTGAAGTCAACTGTGCATGATTTTTTTAAAAATTGCCCATTATTTTGGATTATTCACATCATTAGGCACAATAGGGTTCATGACACTTTTAGGGACCCAAGAAAATATTTTAATCTTAATTTCTTTTTTTAATTTAATTTTTTATTTTATATTGGAGTCTAGTTGATTTACTATTTTTTTAAATTAATTAATTTATTTATTTTTGGCTGCGTTGGGTCTTCGTTGCTGCGCACGGGCTTTCTCCAGTTGCGGTGAGCGGGGGCTACTCTTCATTGTGGTGGCTTCTCCTGGTGCCCAGCACGGGCTCTAGGTGCACGGTCTTCGGTGGTTGTGGCACACGGGCTCAGTACTTGTGGCTCTCCGGCTCTAGAGCGGAGGCTCAGTAGTTGTGGCACCCGGGCTTCGTTGCTCCGCGGATCTTCCCGGACCAGGGCTCGAACCCGTGTCCCCTGCATTGGCAGGCAGATTCTTAACAAGTGCGCCACCAGGGACGTCCTGGAGTCTAGTTGATTTACAATGTTGTGTTAGTTTCAGGTGTACGGCAAAGTGATTCAGTTATACATGTACATATATCCATTCTTTTTCAGATTCTTTTCCTATATAGGTTATTATAGAATATTGGGTAGAGTTTCCTGTGCTATAATCTTAATTTCTTTTAAAATCAGAAGGGAGAAAATAATATAACAATAGTGGATGTAGAATAATTAATCCAGTCTAGATTATATTTATCTTTGTACCACTGCAGTTGTAGGATATAATTTTTTTATGGTTTTTTTTTTTTTTTTTTTTTTTGGTAATGGAGGAAGGGGCCCACAAAGGCAAAAATGCCCACAGCATTTCCAGGAACTACGAAAGTCATAACGCACCCCCTAGTAATGACAACTGATTTTGTTTAGGTTCATGAATTTATAATAGGTATTCCTGGAATATTTTCATGTATACATTGCCCAAGACTTTGTTTTTCTCATTTTTTTCCTGTTTCTGCTGATCCCTCAGAGGCCTCATCCATTTCATTGCTTTTGTTCACCGTCTACATGTGACTTCAACCCGAACTGCTTCCCTAGGTTTTAAGGCCCCGCTCAGGTGGACTCCTCCATTCTGGCAACGATGCCCACCAAAGGCAACAGTGAAAGACTCTCTCCACCCTCCCACGAACCGTGTTTGCTGTCTTTGTCTTTTGTTCACACACTTCCATTCATTCCATAGTTCAGGGGAATACTGTGTCCCGGGCACAGTCACCTTAGATATCCCCTCACTACCTGTCCCAGCCAAATTCAGCTTTCAAAGCTCAGGCCACGTCCCCATCCACGTAGCCCCAGGTCCATCCATGATCACTGGTCTCTTTCCTCTGCACCCCCAGGGAACTTGTAGACAGTGTTCTAGAATTTAGCTCTTAGTTATATATGTGGCAGGGGATTTCTTGACTATGTTGTGTGTGCTATTTGTCTGAGTTTTGTGAAGGCAATGATCTTCACAGATGACCTACCTTTTCAGTTACCCAGCTCCACCTAACATCAAGCACAGGCGGGGCTAGGGGTGCTGACCCACTGATGATTAATAATAACTGCTATATTTCAAGGGCTTTCCGTACTCTGACCCAGACACTGATTGCGCTAGGCACTTTGTACACGCTTATCTCTATGAGATTGATATTATCATCCTTTTTTTATAGGTGGGGAAACTGAAACTCAGAGAGATTAAGAGACTTGGTGAAGTTTCCGTAGTTTTTAAGTAGCTAAACTTGAATTTAAGTCTAGGTGTGATGTAATCAAAAATGGTGGCCTCAGCCTCTCTGTTAAATTAATACTACTTTTGGTTGATTTGTAAATATTCAGATCTACTCATTCTCTTCCCAGTGTCAATTATGTTTGTTCTCTCTCTCCCTTCATTTTTTTTTTTTTTTGGCCGCGCCATGTGGCATGTGGGATCTTAGTTCCCTGACCAGAGCTAGAACCTGCACCCCCTGCATTGGAAGTGTGGAGTCATAACCACTGGACCGCCAGGGAAGTCCCTCTCTCTTCATATTTTTTAATGGTCCTTTCGGGTCTCTGCATTTATATCAGAACAACTAAACCCTTCTAGAATCTTCCAGATGTTGGTTATTTGGTGATATATATCTCTCTATATATTTACATGTATACATAATAGTTGTAAGCATTGAGCTCACATGTGTGTTCATCCACTTTTTCTCTCTTGCAAAGTAGTATATTCTATAAATTGAACAAAACTCAAGATTAAAAACAAAGAAATTAATAAACGTACAATGGAAACAGAAATTGGGAACACAAAAGTAGTATCTCAGAATGAACACATTATATGTTCACAACCAGGAATTCTTCAGTTGCGTTTGTGGTTAAGTCGTTACTAATATGTTTCTCTGTTGTTTTCTATATATTCCAATCTGGTTGAGTTTCTGTAAAGCCTTAACATCAGATTATGGAGCACATCTAGACCATTAAAAAGCCTTCTATAACATTAAGAAGATAAAATAATAAATTAAAATTAAATTGCTTAATTGCAATATAGTAATTTAATTTTAAGAACATTTTTTGGGCTGGAAACTCCTTGAGGTGTTTGTGGCGAGGCATCCCAAAGCAAAATCTGTGGTAGGACTATGTCAGCTTGGGGCTCTAGAGCTTGCCATCTCATTGCTAGAAGATGATCAGTATTTGCTACGAGCCCTTCAATGCAACCAGTCTCCTTGGTCCCTGCAATGACAGTTTCTGCAATGACAGAAACTGCTACCTGCCTCCCAATGTCCATCCTCTTTTCTTTCTTGGTAACAGAGCTGTCACTTTTATCTGGGCTCATTGCCCTAGTCACTGGTCACCAACCCATGCCTTCTTGGGCACCGCTTTCCAGCCTCCCTGGTAGTTATTTATACACAGCCATGTTGCTTGTATTGTTAGTGAGTGGAAGTGGTGCGTGTCGCTTCCGCTTCTGGCCCTCAGAAATTTCCCTTGCCAGTTCTCCATGCTCTTTCCCCTTCTACAGCTTGATGCAGACAAGTAAGAAGATCTTGGCAGACAGGTGTTGAAAATGACAGCAGCACAAGACAGAAGAAACTTAGGTCCCTCAATCACTGCTTGGGGGAGAACCACCTGCCAATCGAGAACATCATTTTGGACTTTCTGTGAGTGAGAAATAAACTTATATCATGTTTGAGCCATTCATCATTTGGGGGTTCCAGTCATAAACTATAAGTACCTTACTGACACAGACATCAGAAGTAGAAGACCCTATTTCCTAGCTTCACTTGCTGAGTGTAGCCAAGTAACTTAAGTTCTGACCAATGAGATATAAGCAGAAGTGTTCTGTGTGACTTTGCAGGAGGCTGCTTAAAGGAAGCGGATTTGAATGGAATGGGGAACATTTTGTCTTCTTTTGTTTTCCCTCTATTGCTGTCTAGAACTCAGACCTAATGGTGGGAATTCCATTGGCCATCTCTCCACCTTGCAGATGGAAATCATTTGCTAAGAGAACGGAGCAGCGAGACTAGGTTCCTGATGAAGATGGAGCTGCTGGACCAATCTTGGACCGCTAACCCGTCCACAACACTTTCATGTTAGAGAAATCTTTTCTGTTTACGCCACTCGTTTATTTGAGGTCCAACGTATTAAGTTTTCTTTTTATAGA
Source organism: Stenella coeruleoalba (assembly GCF_951394435.1). Lineage (NCBI taxonomy): Eukaryota > Metazoa > Chordata > Mammalia > Artiodactyla > Delphinidae > Stenella > Stenella coeruleoalba. Next base: position 79,094,499 of record NC_137162.1, on the reverse strand, counting down.
CCGTGCTTTTGGTATCAAATCTAAGAACTCTCTGCCTAGCCTTAGCCCTCAAAAATATTTTTCTATTTTTTTTTCTAGAAGCGTTAAAGATTTATGCTTTACCTTTAAGTTCATGATCCATTTGGGGTCACTTTTTGCCTCAGGTGTGAGGTTAAGGTTGAGGATTTTTCTTGTTTGTTTGTTTAAATAAACAACAATAATGTATTTGTCCCAATTCTGGAGGCTGGGAAGTTCAGGATCAAAGCACCTGAAGACTTGGTGTCTGGTAAGGGTTCACTCTGTCCTTACATGAAGGAAGGGGCAAGAGAACTCTCTGGGTTCACCTTCATGATATAATTATGTCCCTGAAGCCACACCTCCAAATACCATCATATCGGGGATTAGGCTTCAACATTTGCATTTTGGGGGAACACAAATGTCAGTATATAGTAGTCACTGATTGTCTTCAAGTAGATCAGAGGTATGATTGGATTTTTAAAAAAATTTTATTGGAGTCTAGTTGATTTACAGTGTTGTGTTAGTTTCAGGTGTACAGCAAAGGGATTCAGTTATACATATACATATATTCATTCTTTTTCAGATTCTTTACCCATATAGGTTATTACAGAGTATTGAGTAGAGTTCCCTGAGCTATATGGTGGGTCCTTGTTGTTTATCTATTTTATATACAGTAGTGGAGGTTCATTTTTTTGCCTATGGATATCCAGTTGCTCCAGGTGAAAAATCTATCATCCCTTTATTGAATTGCTTTTGCACCTTTGTCGAAAATCAGTCGGGCATGTTTGTGCCCTATTCTGTTTTATTGATCTATGTGTCCATCTGTCCACTAATAAATACCACACTGATATACAGTAGACATTAATATCAGGTAAAGTGATGCCTCACCATTTATTCTTCTTTTTCAAGATGATTGTTTAGCTATTCTAGGTCCTGTGCCTTTCCGTATAAGTTTAAGAATAAGCTTGTCTGTGTCTACAAAAAACCTTACTGTGATTTTGATAGAAACTGCATTAACGCTGTAGATCAGTTTACGGAGAATTGACATCGTTACTATGTTGAGTCTTCCAGTCCATGAGCACTGTTATGTCTACTAATTTATTTACGTCTTCTTTGATTTCTTCATCATCTCTTTGTAATCTTCAGCATACAGGTTCTGTACATATTTTGTTCAATTTATAGTTAAGTATTTCCTTTTCTTTAGAATGATTGTAAATGGTATTATATTTTAGTTTTGGTTTCAAATGTTTATTGTTAATATGTAGAAATGTGATTGATTTTTGTACGTTGATTTTGTATCCTGCAAGTTTATGGAATTCACTTATTAGTTTTAGGAACTTTATTTGAATATTCCTTGGGATTTTCTACATAGACATTCATATCATCTCCACGGAGGAACAGTTTTATTTTTTCCTTTTCAGTCTGCTCTCTGCTCAAAAAATAACTCAGCCAGAATGGATTTTCCTGCTGAAACGATGATGTGAAAACAGAAAAATTTCACTATAACCTTTTCGTTTTATTTTGTTTATTTTTTTAATCTACATCTGATTGTCACCTTTATTCCTGAATGAAGGATTCAGAAATTACAGGAAATGTTACTGGACAACTTTGATTTACAAGAGAAACAAAGAATTTATTGCTGAGTTGGTTACTGGTGGCAAAGTAATCAGAAATTCTATGAAAGAAACTGCAAGTTGACCTCTTTTAAAGTTACTTTAAAAGCCAAGGTTGATTTTGTAGTTCTTGGTCAGAATTCCACAATGATTTACATTATTTTGATATAGTGTCATGGGCATCTGTTGCTTTTGCCTGCTTAACATCTGTTTCTTCCTGTGATACCAGAACCGGAGTTTTCTTTTTGGGAAACACTCACCCTGACTCTCAGTCCCTGTCGTCCTGGTGGGGCTTACTCTCCCCTTGGGCCCCAGATGGACGTGTGGTCCAAATCTGGCCAATGAGAATGTCAACCACGCTCAGGAATGAGTGTATGTTATAAGCTGAGCCTATGAGAGCAAAGATTGTCAGCCCCTGGAGCTATGCTAGAAGGACTGGGAAAGAGAAACTCTCTTCTTGGGTAGTTAAATCGAGAGAAAGTTAGCCTAGAGCTTCTGGTGAATATCATGTCAGAAAATGGGAATGAGAATGAAATCAAGAGAGGGGAAGGCAAAGCTGAAGTCTCAAGACAAGTTCCTAAAGACCTTTTGTGAAAGTCTGGGACCAGTTATACCTGAAAGTCTACTCCTAAATTTTCCTGTGGACATAAACTTTGCCCTTTATTTGAGTTGTATTTTGGTCACTTGCAACTGAGAGTCTTGACCATACACTTAATTTCTTACCAGATTAATTAGGATAGAGAGTTTCATTTTGTTTCGTTGTTTTGTTTTTCGATTTTTTAATTTTTATTTTTGGCTGCCCCACGCAGCTTGTGGGATCTCAGTTCCCTGACCAGGGATTGAACCCAGGACACAGCAGTGAAAGTGCTGAATCCTAACCACTAGACCACCAGGGAACTCCCAGAATATAGAGATTTTTTAAAAATTCCTTCATGAAACTTTTTCTAATTGGAAGGAGGATGGCCATTCCTCCCCAAAGGATCTCTTATGACTTATATCCATTTCCTTTCACCTGTACACAATCTAAAGATTTTCAAAAGGATTTCTCGAGTTGCCTGAATGTCCTTGCACGCTGTCTTGTCCTTGAAACTCATAATAGGTAGTTGGGACCGTGATGAACGTGTTTTTGTTAACACACAACAAAGTGCCGCTTGCCGTAAGAAGCTTAGAAACGATTTCCAGTGGAAAGAAAAGACATTCTTCCTAAAGTTTTGTGCAGAAACCTTCTTGTCCCTTCCCTGGGGGTAACCAGCCACAGGAAAGCCTCTTCTGCAGAACCCTCCTTTTCCAGGAAGACTAGCTCCTGTTGGGACCAACACCTTTTGCCTGGGGAAGGTAGTGCTTTTCTTCTCATATCCTCTCTGAAGGGGTTGGGTCCATCACAGTTTCCCATTTATGATGTTGGGTCCTGCAAAACATCACATAGCATCAGCAGAAAAGCCCCTGCGTGAAGAAAGAGACTTGCTGGACTGAAGGAGGTCCTGCCTGCGCTCTGGCCTCTGTGGAAGGTCTGCAGCACAGGTGAGAGGCACAGAGGGCTGGCTGTTTGGGGCTCTGCCAGCTGGGATTATGATTTACCAAGCTTCCAACGGATGCCAGTGGGCACAGCGCTACAGGCCAAATTGGATTCTTTACGGTAACCGTGTATTCATTTGGGGAAAACACTTCCAATGCAAATGATTGAAATGGAACTTAGATGTGCACTCTGCTGCCTAAATAAAAGCTTTCACAGGTAGGCCATTCAGACTCAATTAAGGGAAGCAAAACAGGATCCATCAGGGCCGTGGTCACAACCCCCGTGGCTGAGAATGAACAGTGAGTGGTCCAAATGGATGGGGGGCGCTGAGTGGCACCTAATTTACAGCGGGAGCTCAGCCCTTTTACGCTCTTTGCCGCTTCGCTGGAACAAGGAGAAAAAGACATTAGTATGAAGGATAATGTGCTATGGACACATAAAGATGAAAGGAAGAGGGACGCATGAAATGTCATTTATTTGAAGGTCTGCTTTAGGCTCTTCTGTCCTCTTACCCCCGAAAACACATTTCACCATGTTTTAACCATCTGTGGCCCGCCCTGGAGCCCAGGCACCCAGGCTTTTCCAGTTTCTTGTCAAGCCCAGACAGAGGAAACTGCAGCCTGCCATCTGAAGAGGGATAACTGGTGCACCTTACTGTCTCTGCTGAGAAAAGGGTATGCATGTTGCAGACCCCTTTGCTGTGGGTAGAACTGTGTCCCTTTAAAAGACGTGTTGAAGTCCTAAACCTTGGGACCTGTGAATGTCACCTTATTTGGAAATGGAGTCCCTGTAGATGCAGCTGAGTGAAGGTGAGGTGACACAGAATTAGGATGGGTCTAATCCAGTGTGACTGGTGTCCGTATGAGAGGCGAAGAGACACAGGGAGGGCACCATGTGACACCGGAGACAGGGATTGGGATGATGTGTCCACAAAGCCAAAACACCAAGGGTTGCTAGCAACACCAGAAGCTAAGAGAAAAGCATGGGGCAGGTTCTCCCCTAGAGCTTTCAGAGAGAGCACAGCCCGGCTGACATCTTGATTTAGGACTTCTAGAATCCAGAACCGTGAGAATAAATTTCTGTCGCTTTGAGCCACCCAGCGGCTCAAATTGCCAAATTTGGTAATTTGGTGTGGTTGTAATTTGGTAACGGCAGCCCTAGGAACCTAATACACTGGCTGAAGAGTAAGTGCATGATGCTATAAAACCCACTCCACGCATGAAAAGGTCACTGTAGATCTGTCTCAAATAGTCATAACGAACAATGCCACCTTCCCCAAAGGAGGTGCAGCTCCCCAAGGATTTGAGAGGCTCTTCTAGATGTGGCTGCATGTATGTGCCCCCTCCCCCAGACTGGGAGCGCTTGGAGGGCAGGAGCCATGTCTGTTCTCCTCTGCAACCCTCCTTCTGTGCCTGAACACCAGAAGAGTTCCATACATGTGGAAATATGAATGAATTAATGGAAGAATGTATATCAGATGAGCGATTAGCATTATTTTACGCTGTCACATAAGTAATTACCATCATCTTCCATTAATACGTACCTGGCAAAGAAAGCAGGTCCGGTGCCCTCATTGGAGGAATCCACTCTTAGACATTGAAAGACACGACCTTGGGTTTCTTTGAGATCTGATTTAGTCCCTGGAGCCCTTAGTGGCAGATGTGACCAGTAACACCCTTTTCTTCAATCTGAAAATCCTGCTTCTTAACTTTCAGGGCAAGGTGTGTTACCCTCCATTTAAAATCAGCCCACCCCAAATGATAACCTACTCTTTAGTGTATGAGTTCATCTTAAATGACTTCTGAGGCTCCAGGTGAAGGGTGCTATCACCAGCAACAATCACTAAATGAAATAACACCAGACGTAAAATCAACCACATGGGTCTCCTGGAGGGAAATAGAACATTCCCTCCAGGAGGGTTTCTAATGGGGGGATTCATTTGCTGAAACCCCGGAATTGAAGTACCTTTTAGTGTTGAATGTGAAAGTGTTTTATAAACTGTAAAGGGCTGTAAAGAAGTTAGTTATTATGTTTCTGATTTTTCCTATTCCATATCTTTGATTAAATGACAAACCCAAAGACTCAGTAACCAACCTTTTTACTTCTTTGGATGGTAATTTCCTTATCCAAATGAGGGACTTATGGTTAATATCCCAAGGTCCCAGCTAAATCCATTATTTTTTCTTTGCTTTACAATTTATCAGCAGGGGTGTGTATATATCTAAGGTCCTGAAACCTGGGACTATATCTGGTGACTCTCTTGGTGTATAACATTAAATTATTTTGCATAAGTTTTTCAGAATAGATTTTGTATAATATACAAGACAAAGCTTTTTTAAAAAGTAAAGCGGGAGAAAGTAGGACATGAGAAAGTATAATAAGAAGCACTTTTGGAAAATATATCCATTATAATAATCAAAATTCCTCTTACCTAAAAAGGAAAGGAAGAGTACATTTATGATTAGCATGAGTATATTTCATGCTTGTTGCAAAGTACATTTTTAGAAAAAAGAGAAGCAAAAGCTTCCTTAAATGTAGTTAGAAGTCCTAGGTGCCTTTTATATGTAAACAGCAAACTTAATTTTTTAATGTGTAAAAAAAAAGTTGAAACAACCCTAACTTCAAGTTATAAGTGCATAAAGCAAACGCCGTATTCAGAAATGACCATTATTGTGTTTTTGGAATCAACAACTTTTTCTGTGACTAAAATGCCCCTTGATATTCCTGAAGCTTGCTGGAAAGCTGGGAAGAAAAGAACGGGGTAGAAATACAGTCAGGAAGTAATCTATGATTTTTGATTCAATGGAATCAACGTTTCTTGTATATTTTTATTTGCTTTTTTAAGACAATAGGCCTTTGATTTTAGTGTGTGTCTAGCTTTGAAATCAGCTTGGTTCTACGAACGGTCTATCAGAGTGCCCTTGAACCGCAGGTCACAGGCCCACAAATGTGGGCAAGGCAACACAGGCCCTAGACAATAGAGGAATCTCTCAGATGAGTGCGTCTGAGACACAGGGGGATAAGGAGGATGGATTCTAAACTCTAATGATGACAAATACTTAGACTGGCGTGAGCTAAAGGGAATGAAGCAATAAGGCAAAAACAAACAAACTAAAAACCAAAACGCCGTCATTTTCTCCATAACTTCCTTTAGATATTAATCCTTTCGTGTTTTAAAAAGAATTTTTAAAAATATTTTAAGAAATATGTAACAAGAGCTGTAAAAGTACTTATGTCTCTTGCCCTAGTAATTCTACTTCTAGATATTTATCTTAAGAAAATAATCAGAAGTGATTGATGAATAAGCATGTTTACTGAAGCATTGTTTATAATATAGGAAAAGTTGGAAACAAACTCAATGTACAAAAACAGGAAAATGGGGCTTCCCTGGTGGCGCAGTAGTTGAGAGTCCGCCTGCCGATGCAGGGGACACGGGTTCGTGCCCCGATCTGGGAAGATCCCACATGCCGCGGAGCGGCTGGGCCCGTGAGCCATGGCCGCTGAGCCTGCGCGTCCGGAGCCTGTGCTCCTCAACGGGAGAGGCCACAACAGTGAGAGGCCCGTGTACCGCAAAAAAAAAAAAAAAAAAACAGGAAAATGGTTAACTAAGTCATAGTTCATTCATATGATGGAATGCTGTATAGATATTTAAAATTCATATTTTCAGAGATAGTTGTTGAGAAAGGAAAACGCCCAATCTATTGAGGGAAAAAGGCAGATTCACAACCAAATATTCCACATAGTTATAATTTTAAATATGTACATATGTCTATGTATATATGCAGAACAAACATTGGAAAGAACTATACCAAAATGTTAACTCATTACCTCTAAGTGGCGGGATTATGAGATTACAGGTGATCCTTTCTGGTTATTTACATTTTGCAGTATTTTAAGATTTTTCTGCAATGAGCCTGTATTGCTTTTAATGTCAGAAATATTAATTTTAAGGTTCTGATATTTATGTACGTTCCCTTTTTTTTTTTTTTTTTTTTGGCTATGCTGCACGGCTTACGGGATCTTAGTTCCCCGGCCAGGGATTGAACTCGGGCCACGGCGGTGAAAGTGCTGAGTCCTAACCACTGGACCGCCAGGGAGTTCCCTGTACATTCCTTTAAAATGACAAAACTTCCCCCCCCCATCAGAAATGTGGACAACATGTCTTGGCTTTAATGTAGTGAAGTGGAGAATTATGATTAAATGCTATATATTCATGCTTTAATGCCTCAATCAATGAACAGATATTTACAGAGCATGTGTAATTCACTCAACTGATGCTTATTGAGCACTTGTTATGTGCTGGCCTGAATTCATGCCCATCGTGTGTGGATGACAAAAGCGAGAAGATTCTGTTCTGGGTACTTGGGAATGTCACGTATCGCTGAGGGTGAGACGTTCCTAAAGGCTGGGCGAATTTGCCCAGGCAAACTGCCAAGGAGTCTAAGACTTGCCCAGGCGTCTAAGGCCCGGGCCAGCTTCTCAGTCAAGTCTCGCAAAGCGTGGAGGTAAAGCTTTCACAGGTTCCCGTCATGACCTCACGGGTGTTTCACCTTCTGTTGTTTTGCCTCTGAAGGAGGTTTTCTTAGTCCGGGAGGCTTGGTTATATAGTCGTACAGCTCAGGACTTTCTCAGCATTCTGTTTAAGCGCTGACAGCTTGATATTTTGATCAATGGTTGCTGGATTTCTCCATATGTTAGGTTGATAGGCTGATAATTTCCAAAGTCAATCCTCTCTCCTTTCCCTTTCTCTCTCTCCCCATCTCTCTCCCATTTACACATTTCCATTTTCCAGTTGCATTTCCTAAGTACCTCAAAACAGGGCAAAGCAGGGGCTCTGGGATCCCTCGGCCCCATCTCTGCACAACTGGCCCCTCAAGACTTGCTCTGTCCTGACGTCATGGAGGACGGAGCCCGGGCAGGCTGCTGTGTGACACTGGTGGCCTGTGTTCAGGGCACATTGCCAAGGTCACATAGAGTTCGTTTACAAGGTGCCCCCACTGGAAAGGATGGAACTGACTCTAAAGACGTTTGTTTTCTTTTTTTAATTTTTTGCCCGTGCCATGTGGGATCTTAGTTCCCCAACAAGGGATCGACCCCACGCCCCCTGCATTGGGAGCATGGAGTCTTAATCACTGGACCACCAGGGAAGTCCCCTGACTGTAAACATTTTGCCCATGCTGCAGAGAGCTCTCTGTGAACAGAGAAGCAACCAAGCAGGTGGTTTTCTTCTGCAGAAGCTGCCCAGGATGTGTCCTCTTCCCGCATCACATGACCTTTCCCAGGCCCTGATATGTGGGTTTCACCGAGTCACTCAGAGAGACCGGGTGACAGTTAGCAAACAGCACCAGTGTGCCCAGCGATTTCATTGCATATCCCAGGTCTTTCTATTCAAAGTGGCTATTTTTCTCATCTCTTCCCTGCCCCTTGGGAAGATGAGAGAGTCATTGATGGAGATAGACATATAAATGTCACTGGGAGATAGCATGGCCCAGTGGTTAATGAGCAACCTCGGTTCAAATCCCATCTCTGTTGTCTGCGAGCTTCGTGTTTTTCAGGAAATTTACCTAAATTCCTCGAGCCTCAGTTTCCTCGCAGGGGTGCGGATAAGTGATAGCTAAGTGTTGATAGGAAGCTCTCAGTAAAGGGCAGTTCTTACAGTTTTTATACATTCCCTACACGACAATGTTCCTAACACAAGGTGTGTGCACGTGTACACGTGTCTGTATTGTGTGTGAGAAGAAAGGAGGATGCAGCTGATAAGGCTTGCTTTCAGAGTTGCTGCAGATGAACTCTTTTTCCTTAGGAAAATATGAATGTGTCAGCATTTCTTATATATCATATGGGGAGGAGACTTAGATTTTTCTTTCAGTTTTTCATCAGTTGAAAGAAACAATTTCGTGGCAATGAGCAGTTTTGGAGGTCTGTCTGTGACCTGAGCTCAAAGCAAAAAATCAACAGGATAGTGAAATTTTGTTGGAGTGAAATTTTGTTTGTCCCTTAAGGAAACCCTCTTTTCTCCTCCCATTGCCCTGGCAACTGCACTCTAGAGCCTGCGAGTCACAACTACTGAGCCCACGTGCCACAACTACTGAAGCTTGCACGCCTGGAGCCTGTGCTCCACAACAAGAGAAGCCACTGCAATGAGAAGCCCGTGCACCGCGACGAAGACCCAACACAGCCAAAAATAAATAAATTAAATTAAATAAATTTATTTTAAAAAAAAGAAAGAAAGAAAAAAGGGAGGGAGGGAAGGAAGAAGGAAGGAAAGAAGGAAGGGAGGGAGGGAAGACATTTTGGGTAGAAAACTTTCTAAAATGTAATTCAACCTCTCCTGCTTTCTGCAAGAGTCTGGGGGACTTTATTTAACATCTTTTTTTCTTTTCTTGGTCTTGAAGTCATCGTAATGAGAACCAATTCTAATGTTATTGTATAATAAAATTGTGTGCTTAGGCAATTGAGGTATATTCGCGGGCAGGCTACTGGGCCTTTCAGAATTCTTCAGTCCGCTTTTCTATTTCCCCTCTTCTTTAGGGTGTGAGCAGATATGTCTCACTAGCATGTATGTTTATAGGAAGCCCTCCCTCTATTTCTAATTTTCTATTTCTAAAGCACTCTGGTCATGAAAGTGAGAAGATAACACTGATTAGGGCCATGTGTACAAAAAACTTTACTTTTTGAGTCCAGGCCTAAAGGCTATTTCTCCTATGAGCAAAGTATATGTATAAGAAAAGTATTTTTCAAGTTTTGTTTTAATTTTTTAAAATCCCTTGTTTCTGAAGTGTTTTCTGGATAAATGAGGTGATGCAATGACTCAGCTCTGTGTAAATAAAAAACATGGAAAGTATCATCGACCTACTCACCCTCACCCCTGTCTGTTGTATGAGGCCGGTTATCAGTTATTCAAATGCTTATATTCAGATAATATATTTCTTCAGTGCCCTCAAGTTGTGAAAATTTTCCTAGCTCTGTGGATTGAACTGACAGGAGAGAAAAATATTTCAAGTCTCTTTCAGTGATTTTTATGCTCATAAAACTGTCCTCAATGTATCAAAGGCCGTGTTTGATCACAGAGAAGTAACATCCTTAGAAATCTGTCTCAGGTGCTCTCTCCCGATTGGAGACACTTTCTTCTTTTCCCAGTTGGTTTATAAGATGCGTTTCCATGACTCTTTCTCTTTCAGATTCTATTAGTCAAAAATGTAATCTAGACAATTGCCCGTCCTTCAGGATTTCCTGCAGAAACTGTAATGAGTATTAAAAGTCATTGGGTTGGGAGCAGTTGGTCACCAAACACCGTCACATTCAACTGTGCGGTGCTCCTGATTTACCACTTTGGCCTGTTTCCTCCAGTGCAATTTGGGACCCAGAGCACATTGTGGCTGGCTGCCTTCCAGAAAGATCCACACACTGGTCCCTGGACCCTGGGAGGCCTCCGTTACCCTGGCCGTTTATATTAGCTATCACGCCCAGAACAATCATGTGATACGTTTTGCAGTCAGTAAGTTTATCTTGAGTTAAAGGTTTACCAATAGAAATGAAGTAGTGTTTACTCCAGTTTTGCAGTAAGTCATGTGCAAATAGCACCTGTGAACCTTTTCAGCAGACATGTTGGACTCCCTGTTTCATAGTTCCCGTTGCAATGAATGTTGGTGGCAAAGCCAGAAATTTTCAAATATTTATCAAGTGTTAAAATACTCACCGGAAATGGTTCACAGCCACAGTTGTCAAGGTGCCTGGGACTTACCATGGTCATCTTCAGAGCATGTTCACTGATGGCAGACATTCATCCTAACAGAAACCCAAACTCAACATCTAGCTGAAAACTTGGAATGCTGTTAACAGCTATTTCCTCTCTGTATCAAGAAGCCTCTATTGTTAGATGTTTTTAAATGTGTTAGAGGGACTTCCCTGGTGGTCCAGCCCTTAAGACTCTGCGCTTCCAATGCAGGGGGTGCAGGTTGGATCTCTGGTCAGGGAACTAAGGTCCCACAGGCCACAGGGTGCTGCCGAAAATAAAATTGATAAATAATACAATAAAACAAACATTTTTTTTAAAGGGGCTTTAAAAAATGTGTTAGAATTTTAAAGAATTTTATAAACTGGATTTCATCATACTTTCCAACCTCTTTATTTCATATTTGTTTATCAATCACAAAGTGTTAAGCGCTATTCTAAGTGCTTTAAAACACGAATTCATTTCATTCTCATAACAACTTTGTGAGATATATCCTATTACCCTAGTTTACATTTACGTAAACGGAGGCACAAAGAGATGAGGTCATTTGTCCAAGGCCACGTTGCTAGTAAGTGATGGAGCAAGTTGAGCCCAGGCCCAGACCAGGCAAGTGCAGAGACGCCACACCGTGCCGTCTGCCCACGTGAATGTAAGTACTTATTGCTGACACTGTCGTTGTTTTTAGACAGACTGAACCAAAGTTGATTTAAAAAAATATCTACTGTATTAGCTGGTTAGGGCTCCTATAAAAAAGTACCACAGACTAAGCAGCTTAAACAGCAGAAATTTACTTACAGTTCTAGAGACTAGAAGTTCAAGATCAAGGTGTCGGCAGGGTTGGTTCCTTCTGAAGCTTCTCTCCTTGGCTTGTAGACGGCCGTCTCCTCCCTGTGTCTTTACGTGGTCTTCCGTCTGTATGGGTCTGTGTCCTAATTTCCTCTTCTTATGAGGACACTAGTCATATTGGTTTAGGTTAAAATGAACTCATTTTAACTCACTTACCTCTTTGAAACTTCATCTTCAGATACAGTCATATTCTGAGGTACTGAGGGTTAAGACTTCGATATATAGATGTGGTGGTGGGTGGTGTGCAATTTAGCCTATAACATCTACTAAATGGCCATGGTATGCTAGCCACGATGCAAAATGTCATGAGCTCCACGTTCTTTAAAAAGAGACCATAGTCAAAATGGACTTTATTTGAATGACGAAGTTGAGACAGCTCTTGTTCTTTTCTGGACGATTGGTTTGACAGTTCTCTCCAATTTGAAGTGGATACTAGGACAATGAGACACGGTGATGAAACCACAGTTTTACCCTGAGTTCTTCCCTTCCTCTTCCAAGTGTGAGAGTGTGAGGAAGTATTCATATATCATCTATCTATCTATCTGTCCATCTATTCACCTATTCATCCACCCATCCCTCCCTCCATCCATCATCTATTCAGCCATCCACCCATCATCCTTTCATCCATCCATCTGTCCATCTATCATCTCAGCGGACCACAGATTGAGGAGTGAAGTAGTCATCTTGTTAGTTAACTGCAGCTTGGGCAGGTCTTTAGAAAGACTTAATAAAATGTGACTTTGAAGCCAATTCTGGAACATATGAAGTCATATAAAGGGAAAGAGCTTTGTGGCAAGAAATCTAAAGTAAACCGTCTTTTATAACTAGAAGTAAATCCCTGGTTACAGTGAAAAATCAGAGATATGTGGAAATAATAGGAGGGTGTACATGTAAATGTGAGATATTAATCTTACAGTGTCTGGCATGTAGCAGGTGGTTAAAAATATTAAGAAAAGGAAGGGAGGGAGGGAGGGAGGGAGGGCTGGGGAAGGAAGGCATCAGGTTCCAGTTTTTCCTAGCAAATGGCATAAATGGATACTGGCAATGATATGAGTCTCTGCAATGATTAATCACATGGAACGCTATAATTTTACTCCTCCTCCAAGAGCAAATATTAGCTGGCCTCTCCTAATTCTACTTCTAATTCTCCAAGTAGCGCATGTCTGTCTTAGCTGTGTTCATCATTTCTGCAACTACTATTCATAGCAGCAGAAGTGCTGTCTAAACAAAGTCTAAAGCACTACACAAGTACCAGCATCAGGGCTGGCCATGCCTTGCCCTTCTTTTGGTTTTGCATCCCAGAAAACTAAAAACTAACTGCTCACTAGTGTTCCATCATCTAGACTCAGAATCACATACTGTCACTTCTGCTGTACCCTGGTGGCCAAAACAATCGCAAAAGCCTGTCCTGTTTGAAGGGAACGAGGCATAGACCACACCTCCCAATGGAAGGAGGGTCAAAGAATTTGAAGATATATTTTTAAATTGCCACGTGATATACTCACTCCATTCTAAGTGCACACACCTAAGGGGGTCCCTGAAACAATTCAGGGTGGCAGAAAAAATGTTAGAGCTTATATTTTTTTGCTTATTTCACTCCTTTTATGCTATTTTTGTATCTGTTCATATACGTATAAATCAATCGACAAATATGTTGGACATCGTGTTCAAAAGTTTTAGCTAGTAAGGCACACAATTTAAAAACTTAGATATCCCTAAATACATTACCCAGAGCCTTGCCTTTTTTCCCTGCTTATTAAAAACTCAGAGGTCCTCTATATCAAGATCTACCAACCAACTTGGAACGTTTTAAAAAACTGCTTCTTAGAGTTCCGTTTTCTAGCCAGTCTCAACGACATTTAGGCAGATCCCAGCTTTTCTGCTCTTCCCAACAATGCTGTCACGGACGTCCTTGTCCTATACGTCGAGGCATAATTTTGCCAATGTAGTTGTAAGGCTAAATTCAGGCAGTGAAGTTCCTGGATCAAAGATTATGGACATTCAATATTATGATTGATATTGCTAAATTGCTCTTGGAAGAATCTTAATATTGGCAAAATGACCATCAGTTGACGGTTCTCACATCAGTATCTGCAAATGCCTGTTTGTCCACAGATCTTCCTCACAGGCACTAATTATTATAAAACGTCACAGTCTTTGACAGTTAGGTGGAAAATGGCCTCCTGTTATCCCTTGGAGCTGTGTCTTTCAGCTTCTGGTGAAAGTGCTTATCAGACGTTTGTATGACGTTTTCTATAAACTGTCCATTCATATTCTTTGCCAATATTTTATTGCATTATTTTGCTTTTTCTTTATTTGTACTAGCTCTTTGTAATTTAAAGAAATTATGTTTCTCATATACTTTGCAAATATTTTCCCTGTTTTGTCATTTTTTAAAGGTACCTTTGCCACACAAAAGTATGTATTCTTTCATGGTATGAAATTTATGACTTTTCAATCTATGGCTTCCTCGCTAGAAAGGGCTTTCCCATACAGAGATGATCAATAAACACACCCATGATTTTTTAAATCTGTGGCTTCAAATTTTCTCTTTAAGGTTTTTATCCATAGGGAATTTCCTGGGAGTAAAGAGTAAGGTAAGAATCAGCTCCAGTTTAATTTATTTTTCCAAATGGCTAGCCAATGGTTCCAACGCCACTTGCTAAATAATTCCTGTTTTCACTTTCAAGCAATTCGTAAGCTGATCCACACTCACTGAGTGTCTAATGCTGGCCACTCTGACAGATGATGACCGCGACCGAGATTCAGGGTAGAAGCTACCGTTCAGCCTTGGGAAAGGAGAGACAGTTGAGAAGTCCCTTTATGCAACTTCTCGGTAGTAGCAGCTACGCGCCTCCCGACCACTGGTCCTCAATCCCGCGCCCTTGCCTCTCTGAGGACAGCTCTGGTCTGTCTGTTTGGCAGTTCTGACACACGTGATCCTTTCTGGGGACCAGTGCACTGGTCAGACACTCTGTAAGTCGCTTTTGCAGAGCCGCTTTTGGAGACTGTTCAGGAAAAGCTACCAATGAACAAAATGGAATTTGAAATAAACCATTTGTCTCTGCGAAGGTGAACAACTGGAGGACTTTATGTGGGCTTGGTGCCGGTCTTTAAGAAGCTGCGAGGCACGTTGCCCTATGTCACTGCTCTGTTTGGCTTGGTGGGGTGGGGTGGGAGGAGATCCTCCGGTGAGGTCGTCGTGTCTGCCCTCTACTGAGAAGACAGGAGCTAGGATTGAGCAGAAAGTGTCTTTAGCTCACAGTTTTTTTTCAATTGCCTCACCTAGGCTCCGTGGAAGAAGTTACACTTGTACTGGGATACAACCCTCACCCAGCAGAGACTAGGGTCAGGAGCACGGACTGCCGAAGCCAGGATCCAAGCTTGGGCACCTCCTTCCCACGCTTGAAAGGTTCAAGCCCTGTAGGCAGCCCCTGACCCTTGTGTGAGACAGCGAAGCCCTCCCGCTGAGGATGGGAACTGTCCTCGCTCTGTGCAGCCAACGGCGGCGGGACCTGGGTTCTCGCCCACCCTATGGCAGCTCCCAAGTTCCAGAGTGGGCAGCAGGGACCCTCCCCCCACCCCAGTCTCCCTGTCCCACACTCTGGACCCAGATTTCCACGGGAGGCTTCGATGCTCAGCCCCCTGCAGGGTCCGGGGAGAGAAGGGCCAGGGCAGAGCCCCAGATAAACTTTCACCCCTAGGACCTCTAGCTGCACAGATAAGACACAGAAGCCGGGCCACTTCAACTGAAAAATAATCCAAGATATCATGCTAGTTAAAGGGGTCTGCAGGAGAAAGACCTGACCAGATTTAGATCCAGTAGTTAACAAAAATCAGACGGTGGAGAGCAAGAATTTCACGTCCATAAGAATGTGAGCCCACAATGAGCAGCTGAGCTGCTGCCGCGAATTGTTTTCCAGGCTGCGGACTGTTTCCCACCATAGATGCATCGTTTCTGACAGACGAGCAGGTGGGTAGGGCTGCTGACTTCTTTTATTCACTTAAAAATCACTGCAGTTTGCTGAAGAAGGTTCAGTGACTCCCACCTTTTTGTTTAAAAAAAAGGGCAGCTTTGAAATGAATGGCTTCATTGAATCAAATCACTGAAGAGCTCATCCCAGGCCCCCAGCACCCACTTTTCCTCCTGACCCGTTTCGAAGGCAGAGTTTAGTCTTGTCCTTTGGGGATCCCTATGTTTCTTTCATGATGCTACAGCTCTGTCATCCCAGGGAGCTCACCTTGGAGGTCACGTAGCAGCCACCACCCCGGGGGCAGTAAATGCAGGGGGACCACACCGCTGTCACCGGCTCTTAGGAGGAGTCCGATCCCTGGGCAGGTCAGGGGCGGGGAGAAGGGCACCCGCTCCCCTGTGCCGCTGAGGCCGCAGAAGGTGCTACCCCCGAAGGAGGCAAGTGTCATTACAGGAGGCGACAGAGACTATTTTGCCACAAGAGAACCGTAACTGTTTAGACCTTGAAAAGTCTAAGTGTCCCCTCTCCTCCCCAGGCGGCCCAGAGAGTCTGAGGCCGGCGCCTGCCGGGAGGCTCAGGGTAGCCCCAGGTCCCCAAGGTACCATGTTGCATTTCTCAATCTAACTTTGTTTAGTTTGGGGAGAACATTTTTTTGATCCCGGAAAAAAAAAAATCACTGTGGTTTCTCTCCCACCCCCATCCTCTGTAACTGCCACTTGTAAGAAAGAGTTTCACCACGTTTCCCGTAAAACCGAAACAATGAGGATGCCGGGCAGACATCCTTTGTTTCCTTTTCTTCCGTGTCTGTCAGTCCTTCCCCCAACCCCAGCCCCTCTGCCCCAGGCGGGCTTACTGCCCTCACCCACCCCCTCATTCACGCTGGGCCCCAGCCAGCCTGTGTCCCGTCTTCCCCCTGGTCAGACTCTTCCAGAAGCCAGCTCAGCATCTCCTGGCTAAGTCACCCCGGGCTAGGGCTGGAGGTGGTCCGGGGCCTTCCGTGCGCACAGTGCCAGGAGGGCCCCGTGTCTCCCCAAGGCACCCGGATTCTCCTGCCGTCACTCCTTCCCCCTCCCGTCCTCCCCGTGGGCGCTCATACCCCATCATCACCATCCACTTGGGGTACCCAGCTCCACACGGGCCCGCCCCTTGGTAGGTCTCCTAAAGCCGCCTCACGTGTGGGCACGAGGGCACTCTCCTCAACCAACATACTTTTAGGGATTCCTTGTGTCTTCCAGTTATTTTCTGTCACCAGTCTCCTTCCCACAGTTTATTCACATCTTGGCATCCCACCGAGTGCTGTGGACCGCCCAGCTCCTGTCCTTTCTCCTCCCGTCAGCAGGGCGGGGTCGGGGGGTGAGTAGCCAGTTAGTCAAAGCTCCTGGATCCTCTTAAGTCATCCTGCTACTGAGTCACCGAGGGAGCGCAGAAAAGCCACTTCCCTTCTTCATCCCCCCACATCTGCAGCCTCGCCAGGCTCTCTGCACATCCTGAGAGGACCCGGCTGGAGGCAACCTCATGTCCTCTGTACCCAGGATGACCCACTGTCCCGCTGTCACTCATGAGAGCCAAAGGGGGTGCTACTGATTGTGCTGGGTTTGCCCCTGGCAGGTTCTAGAATCCCAGGTAAAAACTGGGACCGGCGCAGGCCTTCCTTAGCTCACGCAGCTAGAATAACAGCGGATTGCTTTGGCCTCTGCTGTCAGCTTTCCCGAGAGAAGAGGGCAGGGGATTCAGACCGTCTTTCGTACATTTCTAACCCATGTGTCAAAGTCATCAGGCGCGACTCTCAGGGGGTGAGCTGAGAAATGGGGGGGGGGGCGAGGTGCAGCTGAGCAAAGCTTTCAAGGCTCTTCTTGTCTGCTCGCTAGAAGTCCCGGCCCCAAACCTTACCCTGTGCCCTGCCCGTCTGACACTTAGGCTACCCTGATGTCAAGCACTTGCTTCGTGGAGGTGTCTAAGCAACACCTGGCCGAGACAGCTAAGCTGGGCCCAGAGGAAAGGCTAACAGAGCTCCGGTTTGGCTCTGAAGGGCTTTAGTATCTTCTGAGGATGGGAGTGTTTGCTTGTGATACCTAATCTGGGCCAGCAGCTCTCAGGCCCCTTGACCGACATCCTTCTTCTGGAAAGGAATATCTAGGGAAGCCTAGAGCAGCGGTCCCCAACCTTTTCGGCACCAGGGACCGGTTTCGTGGAAGACTGTTTTTCCACGGGCGGGGTTGGGGGTGCAGGGGGTGCGGGGGACGGATCGGGCAGTAATGCACGCGACGGGGAGCGATGGGTGCGGCAGATGAAGCTTCGCTCACTCGCCCGTCGCTCCCCTCCTGCTGTGCGGCCCAGCTCCTAACAGGGCCGGTACTGGTCCACGGCCCAGGGGTTGGGGATGCCCTGGCCTAGAGAACCAGTAAGCAGCGTGCAATCATCACCAGGAATCAGCAGAAACAGAGCCGCCCATGCTTGGCTCAGAACCCAGATACCAGGCGCGGGACAGGAATTTGCCCTTAGAACGCTGTTGCTTAACCTTCTCGTTCCTCAGGCTCCCTGCCTCCTTGACAGAGGCCAAGTCCAACAGGGATGCTGGCTGAGGCTAGGCTGGTCAGCCAGTGCCAGCTCACTCAGGGTTAGACCAGGCTGGGAGGTGCCTAGGCCAACCTGTGGGATGCCAGGCACCGGGTAGGATCCCAGGGGTAGGCAGGTCTCTGTAGCTCCCGTTTCCCAGTGGAAAAGGGCAGGTTTCCCCAAGGCTGTTGAGGGAAAGACTCAACTTGTCTTCAGCCTGGGTCGGATCGATCTAGAATGACCCAGGATCCAGGAGAAAGCCAGAAAGCCTTACGGGCCTTGCCTGGAAGCAAAGAGAGGTCTGGCTACAACGGGATCTCCAGTTGACACAGTTTCAAGGACGAGCCCAGCCCTGCGGTGTAGACGTGGGGTCTGTGGCCTTTGTCCCCAAGCAGCCCTACCGACATCTTCAAGGGTTGGTTCCATTATCAAAGAGAGAGAAAGGAGGAGAAGAAGAACAGGAGACGGTTGTCTGGGAGTATTTATTTTCCTTTAAAGTGTCAACTGAGCTGGAAATGTCCCCAGGGACACCTAAGGCGTTTTGACTGTCAGCCCATGGGGTCGGCAGTACATCCAGTCTCTCCGTTCTGCCCTGCACCCTGTCGGCCCTTGACAAATGGGTGACAACACCTTCACGGTGGCCGCCCTCACAGGAGTATCCAGGTGGCACAGGAGGGCTTCATGGCATTCAGTGGGGCTTCCTTCCCATTCCAAGTGGACAGCTGCAGAATTCTGGAAGGGTACCAGGTAGATTAAGTTGCAAACATTTCTTCCTCCTCCAGGAGCCACAAAACAGATCTTGGGGGATATGGAGAAGAGAGTGGGCTGAGGGTCAGGGCACAGAGGGGTGGCCCCAGATTAGGTGTCTCTGATGAAAGAAACCCCAGCGACTGCAATTCCTCCCGCAGTGATTTTGCTCTTAGCAATTTTAATGGGAAAATAACTGAGTATGCGTGTCCCATTCACATACACACAGAGATTCCATGTCTCTGCTCAGGGAAGTAAGATTAGGAATCCGGTCCTTTTCGTCCCTTTAATTTCCTGCCACTCAGCCCCCAGTCCAGAAGCTCGGTGGACACGGTGCTCTCGGGGGGTGACAAACGGCTTGGACACGTCAGGAAGATACAAGTTGCCTGTTGGGGGTGAGAGAGGCCAGTGGGAGCGGGGGGAAAGAGGCAGTCCTGAAGAGGTTCATGCTCACCGCCATCCAGTTTTAAAATCTCAGGTTTGCTCTCTTAGGTCCCTTGGCTTTGAGCCTGTCCCGATAGACACAGGGAAGGCTCAGCTCCTGGGAGACAGGTGGTCTGGGCCCGAGCAGAAGAGCTGCAGCTTCTCAGATGAATTAGAATGAGTCACAGCCCAGGCCTCCCTCTAGTTAAGCAGAGGCCATGCCCCCGTTTTTAACACGCGAAGGTGGAGGAGCTGGCCCTGATCTGCGTGCAGTGGGGACGACTGCAGGCCCAGCTTCTAGAAGGGAGAACCCACTGCCTTCCAAACAGCTCAGAGGCCCTGGGGCGCTCACTCCGTACGCCCACCCTGCTTCCTGCTCCTCTGAGCCGTGCAAGCCCAGCTTCCCTCAATTCCCTCCCAAAAGTCCCATTTGCCTGTCCTCGGCCAACTCTCCTCCACGTGGCAAGTTCTGTCTTCCAGGCCGGGAAGGGCCACTGTTGACATCACCTCCGCGGGGGGAGGAGAGACACCAAGGAGCGGTGAGTCAGTGATGTGCTCTTGAGGCCGGAGAAGGTTTGTTCTCTTGCCAGGGGCTCTGCATTCTTTGGTGCTGGCTCAAGCCACGGCCCCTGGGACGCCAACCCCCCTGTCCAAACAGGATGGGTAAAGTCACTCTTGGATGCCCACGACCTCACTGATTAGTCAATCCAAAACACACATAAGATGAAATGTACAGCCTTCTCAAGTGGATGAATTTATTCATGCATTTAGTGAGGGATTTTCCACTGCTTTCTACATGAGCAAAAGGTACAGGCTGGCTTTGGGTGGTATCTGATTAATGAGAGGCAGATTTGGATAAAAGCACTGTAAGGTCTAGAATGTCTTAGATGGTACTCACGGTGGAGTCATTGGAAGTTTATAATTAAAAGGAAAACAAACCCGATCTTTCTGTTCCTAATGCTTTCTGGTGGACGTTAACAGTCGGCCTGCAGATTCAGCAGATGCTGGAGTTTCCCGAGGCTGTGGTGAGTGGTTCTGAGGACCGGAAGGCTGGCTGAAGCACGTGGCGTCCTTTGTTTACCAGGGCCTGTCCTTGTCCTTCTTCGAGGTGTGGCAGGGCCTCTGGTCATCCCCCCATCTGTGTCCTGTAGCAGGAAATAAGGACGCAGGGGCAGGGCAGCCGGGAAAGGGCTGAGGGGACCTAACCGCTCCCTTTTAGGTTCAGGGGCCTCCCTCAAAGCAGCCTGTGTGAGAAATGGACCTGTTTCTCAGTACCGCAAACGGGGACACCCAGCACAGTTCCCTCATCCCAGCCAGCATTCCTCCAACAGTGGCTCTCACTGTGAGGGTCTATGTACGAGACACTGGCGGGTGGATGTTGCAGGTGGTCTCAGGGCCTGCGAACCACGGCTTGGGGCTGTTTTTAAGTTGAATTAGGGAAGTAAGACACGTGCACAGAAGTTCCAGAAACATCGGAGTGTGGCCCTCGCTGAGTATGGTGGTGGGCAGGCTTCAAGAGCAGCTGGGGTGGGAGCTGGTACTTGCAGGAGAAACAGGATTAAATTAGAACACCGGAAGATGGGAGGGTGCTTTGGGCATGGCCAGAAAAGGAGGGACGCTTGGGGGCGGGGTGTTCTCAGCACAGCGGCCCTGGGGCCGGGCGGGGGGCAAGGGGAGATAACGCGGCCAAGGCACGTTCCAACCAGCCTTTGGGTGTCCTGGAGAGTCAGGCTAGGGGGTTGGACTAGATTCAGAGGGGAACCACGAGAAGGTTTCTTAAGGAGGGTCAGCTTCAAAGAGGCAGTATTGATGGACAACTTACCCTGTTCCAGGGACTATGTTAGGTCCTGGGGGTCAACCATGAATAAGACATGGTGTTTGCTCTTAGAGACTTTCTAGTTTGGGGGACGTAAGAGATAAGAAACATACTTTCGGTAAGTGATCAGTGCAGTGGTAGAAATATAACCAGGTGGAAGGCAATCAATACAGCCAGTTATCTCTTTGAAATTTATCTAGTCATTCTTTGTGTTATATAAAAAGAAGAATGAAATTCCCCCCAACCTCCCAAAGACCACCGCTGCTGACACTTTGGAAATATTTCTGTCAAGTCATTTTTTTCCTGCCTCGGTTTTTATTTGGTTTTAACATTGTGGTAATCATACCAGGTTTACAACGTGCTGTCCTGCTGCAGGAAGCATTCTAGTTGTCTCTTTTTCTGCATATTCAATTTATCCTGGTTCTTGTGAATGTTCGTATTTTTTTTTAATACAGCAGGTTCTTATTAGTCATCAATTTTATACACGTCAGTGTATACACATCAATCCCAATGGCCCAATTCAACGCACCACCACGTATTTTTACATCTATTTCATAAAAAGGCTCACTTCCCTGCTTTTTTTTTTTTCTTCTTCCTTAGCAGCAAACTTTGAAAATGTAGCTTCTCTTCTTTTCTTCCTCTCTCTGTTTTTCCCTCCCGTCCTCTTTTCCTTCCTTCTTTTCTCTTCCTTATACTTTCTAGCTCCCTCCTTCCTGCCTACCTCCATTTCAAGCCTCCCTTTCCCGAGTCAGGAAGGGACATCTCTTTCAGATCTGCAAGTATCTTTGTAAGACACACACCAGAGGACTTCTCGAAGGCCCAAACTCCAAGGAGTTTTGAGGCCCCTGCTGGGCAGAGGAAAGATTTCTGCTGATGGCAGCGCTGACTCAGAAGAGCTGGGGCTGGTGGCTGATTACTCAAAGCCAGGGACAGTTGTCAGGATGGAGAAAAGAGGAAGGTGAGACCAGGCAGGGCCTGGAAAGGTGTTTCCTGGATTTTTCAAGACCATAGAGTCTCAGAGAGAGGGAAGTAGAACATATTCTATTTCGAGAGGAAAACAACGTGTTGTCTGTCAACTATGTCATGGGCCCACACTTGGAAAGAGATGTTTAATATCACATAGTGTTTACAGCAATATTTCTTTTTTGTTGTTGTTGGGGGTAGGAGTTTATTAATTAATTAATTT
Organism: Stenella coeruleoalba; assembly: GCF_951394435.1. Taxonomy (NCBI): domain Eukaryota; kingdom Metazoa; phylum Chordata; class Mammalia; order Artiodactyla; family Delphinidae; genus Stenella; species Stenella coeruleoalba. The sequence continues at coordinate 79,072,090 of NC_137162.1, read as the reverse complement.
ATTTTTGCTGTGTTGGGTCTTGGTTTCTGTGTGAGGGCTTTCTCTAGTTGTGGCAAGCGGGGGCCAGTCTTCATCGCGGTGCGCGGGCCTCTCACTATCGCGGCCTCTCTTGCTGCGGAGCACAGGCTCCAGACACGCAGGCTCGGTAGTTGTGGCTCACGGACTCTAGAGCACAGGCTCTGTAGTTGTGGCACATGGGCCCAGTTGCTCCGCGGCATGTGGGATCTTCCCAGACCAGGGCTGGAACCGGTGTCCCCTGCACCGGCAGGTGGATTCTCAACCGCTGCGCCACCAGGGAAGCCCTACAGCAATGTTTGCCTGTCCCTCGCTTGGTACCATTCCTCCGTAGGTGTACACAGCCTCTCTCTCTCTCCTTCTCTCCTCCCACGCCCTCTCCCTTAACCCAGTGAGATTTCCAAAAGAACCTTTGTTCAGTCATTGCGACCACAAGCTCTCTTTGTCCCACGTGCCTGTCACTGTTCCAGGACCTTGTGTGTGTTTCTCACGACATCACCAGGAGGTAGCTGCTTTCATCACTCACAGACAGGTTCCTTCACTCATCCAAGGTCACAGGTGTGTGTCAGAGCCTGGATTTACACCCAGGTCGGGTGACGCAAACCCATCCTCTCGGGCACGGCAGGATTCTGCGATTTCTCTGTTACGCATTTTTCACGTCACTGTCTTTCGAATAGAGGATAGGATTCCAGTGGGATACACGTGATGCTCAAAGCTCTTTCAACCTGAACGTAGATTAGAGACCAAGACTCTAAATTCTTTGTGGTTCAGGCTGTGGAGGACTCTGCTTTTTCAGGCCAGGTATGGAGCAACTCGGGAAAGCTCCTTGCCTTTTCCTGGACCATCTGGAGAACCGCTTGGAGCTTTGCCTGAGCAGGACAGCCTGTCCTCAGAGACGTCAAGGCCTTGGGTCCCTCTGACATCACGACCCAGGGCCCCAGAGCAAGGACAGTGTGCTTTGCTCCACCCAGAAGGCTGCCGCAGCCACTGGTGTCTGTCCCCATGGAGTCCACTCCCCACGCCCCGAGCCTCTGTTCCTGCCCCTTTATCAACTAGCAGAGGAGGGTGTTTATGGAGGAGAGAACTGTGTCGGGAAGAGGAAGTCACCACGGTCGGTTTCTGAAGATCCCTCCCGTGTGCCTCCCTCCTGGGCCACCCTGAGGGACTTTCGCTCGGTGTTGCAGCCCCGCCTGGAGTGTACCCACTCCCACCTGCCACGTGCTTCCTGCCCCAAATGTCAAGGTTTTCATTTGACCAGGATATCATGAGCTGAATAAAATTAAAAACAGCCAAATACCATCTTGTTTACAGTCATTTGCTATTTTCTGAAGTCATCACGAAAACCTCTCCCTCATGACGCCAACCTCCAGATCATACCAATCGCCGAGGAGAAGCTCCGTCACTGCAGGAACCAACCACCATGTAAATCAGCTCGCAGGCCGAGAGAGCTCGCTCACCCTCATGCTGTCCGCAGCCCAGGTGGGTTTTTCCATCACACGCTTTTTTGGCAACAGGGAGCTGGGGCAGAGGGAATACTCAATTCCCTTTCCCAAAATACGTCCAAGGAAGCCACCAGGGTTCAGAGGAAGGCTTATTTACACTTGCAGGAGCCGGGCGCTGGGCTTCCGGCTCCTGAGTGCCCTTGACCCTGACCTTGGGCTGTGGGCAAGGCTCAGCATGTACATATCATTAACAGATCCTTCCTGCTTCCTTGCTGTATGCCCAGCTGGGTGGACAACCGTGCTGCAGCCGTTGTCCTAACCCCCAGAACCTCAGAATGTGACTGTGTGTGGAGATGGGGCCTTTCAGGAGATGATTCATGTTAAATAACATCATACGGGTGGGGCCCTAATCCGATAGGCTTGTCCTTAAAAGAAGAGGGACAGAGAGAGACCAGAGATGCCCATGCACTGGAAGATAGGCCACGTGAGGATACAGTGAGAAGGCGGCCATCTGCAAGCCAAGGGGAGAGGCCCTCGGAGAAATCGAACCTGCTGACACCTTGATCTTGGACTTCCAGGCTGTATTTTGAAAATACAATTCATTTCATAATTTGGGTATTTACTGGATTTTGTTTTTTCTCAAATCACATAATCCCATACGTCAATAGATCATGGGTATCAAACTTCAGTATGATTTCTTGACATGTTTAAGTCTGTTATTTTTTTTCCTTCTAAATTACCTATCCCTACGGTTATTCTTTTATACTTGTTGAGTATAGAGTTAATTATCGTCATATGCAGCGAGTCTCTGCTTTTTATCAAGTTTTATTCCTGGAAAGTTTATGACAAAGTGAATTGCCTTAAAGTAGATTCTATTCTACCATAGGAGCAACGATATAATTGAAAGTTTTATTCTTGATTTAACATCAGATGACTTTTAGATATGACCATAATATGTCACAAAAGCAAAAACACAGCTGTTTGAAACCTCTGTCATCGATTGCAAGAAGCAAATGAATGCCCAAGCCATTCAGAAGGGGATTAAGTAGATTATATATATTTTGTAATAAAAAGGGCTGTGTGTGTACATAAAATAGGAAAATTCCTTGTTTTTGTTTCTTTTTTCTGGTACGCAGGCCTCTCACTGCCATGGCCTCTCCCGTTGCGGAACGCAGGCCTCTCACTGCCGTGGCCTCTCCCGTTGCGGCGCACAGGCTCCGGACGCAAAGGCTCAGCGGCCATGGCTCACGGGCCCAGCCGCTCCACGGCATGTGGGATCTCCCCGCACCGGGGCACGAACCCACGTCCCCTGCATCGGCAGGCGGACTCTCAACCGCTGCGCCACCAGAGAAGCCCTACAAATTACTTGTTTTTCTCACCTTTTCCCTGACAGTGCATTCTACACACTGGCACCGGATTAATTGTTATAGATGACTCCAAGTTGACAGACTTTTACCAGTTCCCCTTCTCTTATTGGATTGAGTTGGAATCCTCGAGCGTGGAAGATGCCCACACGGGAGCCTCCGCCACCCGTCCTCCCCAGCGTTAGCTCACTGTTCAGCCACCTGGTTAGCAGCTCCGTGTCCTTCACACACATCCGCCGTCTTCTTGCCTCGGTGTTTTTGTTCTCTGCCTGCTCAACCCTCGCCCATCTCTCCACCCACACAAATCCCTTTCCTCCTTGGAGACTCTGCTGCAGTCCCTGTACCTCCCAGACCTACACAGCTCCCCACCCCCCAAGCCTGGGGACTCATGCCGCACCCTGGTCCCTGGTCGGTGGGCCATCTTGCATCTCCCTGGGGCATCGCTCTGTGCTGTTTCTGCTGTGTTGCACCATCCAGGCTGGACATCCAGCTCCATCCACCAGTGTGTGCATCAGTAAAGGGAAGGGAGAGACACCAACCTTTGCTGAGCACCTACTGTGTGCCAGGCACCATGTCTGGCATTTCTATACACGCTCTCTCATTGAATCCTGCAACCATCTTAGGCGGTCGGGATTAGTATTTCCAGTCACAGCTGACGATACCGAGGCTAAATAACTTCTTCAACTAACTCGGCTGAGAAGTGATGCAGCCGTAATTTAAACCCAGGAAGTACACAGGAAGGACCTAAAGCTAGAAATCCGGAGCGCTCCCGTTCAAGCAACCTCTCGGAATCTCATTTTTGCCCATGAATGAAAACGGCTAACAACACCCACCTCTTGGAAATGTGTGAATTAACGGAAGACATACTTCTGAAGGGCTTTATCAGCTGTCGTGATACCATTGCTCCCGACGCCTGGCACTCCGGTGCTCAGTACATGTGTGTTGCTACGTGGTTTCTATTTCTTCCCGTAAGAGTTGCCGTACCTGTCTCGCCTGCTGTGCCCGCTGTCTCCCTGCTCTGAGCTGGTAACAGTAATATTCGTGCTTTCAACGTTGAAAAAGAATTCATGCCACGCTCTGCTAAGGAGCATTTCCCGGTCCAGCGTGATCAGGTAGGCAACACTTAGCTGCACACATCTGCAAGCATTGATCAATGTCCTCGAGAGAATTCCTCCCAGCATTTTGTCATCTGTATTGGAGACTGCTAGCGAACGCTAAAGCTTAACGTCAGTTTGCTTCTCCTTGAAAGATAACGACGGTCAATAATCATGGCTGTGTCTCCTGCTTGGCGGGCTCACTTAGATGGGCTGAAAACCCTTGAGATGCGGGTGATTACCAGCCTTTGCTCTGCAGAACAAGCTACCTGAGAAAACGAGTATTAGTCACATGCGAAGTCATTTATTTATTTAATTCATCTTATTGAAGTATAGTTGATTGACAATGTTGTGTTAATTCCTGCCGTACAGCAAAGGGATTCAGAGACAGATATATCTATATATCTATATATAGATATATATACTTTTTTTTTATATATTCATTTCCATTATGGTGTATCACAGGATATTGAGTATAGCTGCCTGTGCTCTACAGTAGGACCTTGTTGTTTATCCATCCTATAGATAATCATTTGCATCTGCTAGTCCCAAACTCCCAATCCATCCCTCCCCACCCCCCCACCCCCCCCGCCCCCCCGCCCGGCAACCACAGGTCTGTTCTCTATGTCTGTGAGTCTGTTTCTTCAAAGTCGTTTATTTTTGCTAAGCATTCTCTTGTTCCTTTGCACGATAATGGTAATTGAGTTTTGGCTTCTGACTTATCATTCCACGCCTTCTGAGTGCCTTGGGTACTACGTTCAGCATCTCTTAAGGGCTGAGTTTCTGTTGTTTACTTGGGTCTTCAGGTTTTCTTCTTTGTCCTTGTCTTTTCTTTCATGATTCCCCAGCTTAGTTTTTTGCAAACCCATTTTCTCTATTTATTCTCCTCACAGTATGATTTTGGCCCTCAGCTTTCCTACTTAACCTTCCAGAAATTTCCCAAAGCAGACACTTCTTGCCCTGCTGTCATTAGAGTTCCTGTCTCAGAACTTGCCCCATCTGTAATTCCTCTCCTGCTTGCAAATTTCCTTTCATTGAAAGGAGTAAAATCAGTAACTCTTGCCAGGTCTTAATTGTAGTTTTAATAACTTGGATTTTTTGGTAGGAAAATTGCTTACCCTTCGGAGTTCCTTTTCTACCACAACTGTCTGCACAAAATCAAACTTATTTTTAAGATGGAACGGTCCACAAAAATAGGCACCAACAACATTCCTGTGCGGAAAGTTGACAACTTCTAGATACAGATGTGATTTCTCTATCCCACATTCCTGTTCTATAAGATTGCCCAGTGATCAGAACAGAAACTTTATTCAAACACATCTATTCTATAGTATCTGTAGTATGCAAGCTTTCCCCTCCTTGTCCAATATAAAAGCCTTTTCCCCTCTGCCTAGTTCAACTGTTCATAAATATTAATCGGTCCCACGGATTCAGCTTTCCATTTTCAATCCATTAATAGACACCTCTCTGGATGGACATCAGATAGTTAATCCACTTTAACCAGTCCCGTCAATTCTCTTTTCTGGAGAACGCTTGCTTTAGAGAACTCAAAGGAAACGCATTTCTCTTTCTGCTTTCTTTGGTAGGTCTCCCAGGGAAGACATGAAGGTGAGAGGAGGTCCAACGCCCCAGCCTTTCCTGTCATCCCTACTGTCTTTGGCCCCAGAGTACTCCCTCCTGTCTGCCCATGGGGCTCATCCCCACACCACCTGTCACCGCCGTCCACGCCACCCAGCTGCCATTACAATGGTCCACCCTTCCAGGGGGCCTGGGTGGCTGCGTCTCTTGGTGTGTGTGTCCTGCCAAGAGCCCTGCTAAGCGGACATGCGATGGGACCAGCATCACTGGCGCGGTTGCTCATGGATTGCTGATGGACTGGGTGGGCGGGAGGTCAGTCTGACCCACCCTTGCTGTGGGTCGTAGCTCGTCTTCCTTGGTCAAGCAGAACCAGCTCTCCTCATGTGGGGACATTCTGCCCAGGTGGCTGGGTGTCAGCAACATGAAAGTTCACGCGCCCCCTTCCTTTGCTGACTCTGATAGACAGGTCTCTTGTATAGAGGGGTCCTCTCCTTCTGTGGGACCACCTGAGACAGAGAAACTGTTTCTGAGCTGCTTGAGGAGAATCTCTTTGGGAAAAGCTTTGCTTAGTGGCTAGCAGAGGTGAGCCTTGTGTGACCTGAGAGCTAATTAGGTTACAGGTGTCCGGCAGACCCACTTGTGCCTGCTGTTCTAGAATGAAAAGCAGACGGGTAAATAGAAGAGAGAGGTGTGTACAAGGTTACAGAACAGAGGTCGGTGGTGAAGGTGAAAACTGAACTTCAGATTTCACACAATTAGAGTTCTCCCCCTCTCCCCCAGCCAGGGGAATAATGAATAATAGATAGAAATAATAATAATAAACCCATGGACACGGTTTTATGTGTTAGGCATTGTTCTCATGGTTTAAATATATTCACTCATTTCATTATCATATCAACTACAACAGTCCCCACTTAACAGGTGAGGAAAAGGGACATTCAGAAGTTAGGTAAAGTGACCAAGGTCATGAGAGAGAGAGTGTGTGGGACCAGGACACAAACCCTGGCAGTCTGGGTCTAGAGTCCACGGTCTAACCCAAATGTGCGTGTCTGTGTTCGTGCATGCATGCACACGTGTGTGCGTACATACGTACGCGCAAGAAAGAGGGAGAAAGTCTTCTTTCAAAGACAGACGTGGAGATGGTGGTAAGCATATGGCTCCTATAGTTCCTCTCCAAAAAATATTCCCAGACCAAATAATGGCTCCAAGAGCTACCATTATGGAGTGCCTATTCAATCTTCTTCAATGTTTTGCAATAATCCGTCAAGTTTTTTCAGTTTATAGATGAGAAAATGGAAACCCAGGGGGGTGAGGTGAATTGCTCGAGGCCACTCAGAAGTACTTACCCTGGAAGTACCAGGGTAAGAGTCCAGAGGCCACTCTCTTTCCAGGTAACCCAGGGACTTGCCTGGAGAGGGTCCCCTTCCCTTGCCAAGTTCATGGACCAGTCATAGCTTGCAAAACTCTTTCATATTTTTTTTTAGAATTTTCATGCCCCATATTATCCAAGACCCTTTATCTCTGATAAATTTAATGAGATCTGACCTGACTCTATAGATCGTTAGAAGAACAGAATGGACCCGTCTTTGCTGATCATTTTTACACGGAATATCAATCCAATATTGTGGATTCATTGACATGCACATATTTCCAGAACTAAAGAGATAAGCTGATGATAGTCCCTGGATTCTTGTCCCTGAAGGAGCTGCCCCAAAATGCAAGGAAAGAAGGTGCACCAAAGGAGTATTTGTCCTCCTCCGCGTAATTTAGGGTCTGCTTGTTTTGGTCCTACCCTCTGAGGAGTACTCGGACTACCTGGGTCCTTATCTGGACACGATGAGCTAGGATGTCCTCTTGACCGGTGAACTCACGCGTGGCTTCATGCAGTCTCATTCTGCATGGGGTTTTGTCCGAAGGAGGATGAAAGCACAGGTAGCCAGGCGAGAAGCTAACCTGAGGAAGCTGCGGTGGTATCTGTCTCCGAAATGTTCTCCAGCCTAGCTTTGTAAATTTGTGTTGTTTCAGGCCAGAAGGTCCGCAGGCCGAGCTGTAGGAGTTGATTCGGGCTGGGGGGGGATGCTCGTTGAGAAGGGGACAGGAACACTCTGCTTCGGGGGAGAGACAGAGTCACCCAGGATGGAGGAGAGGGCTGTTACCTCCATTCTGTGGGTGTCTGGGCGCTTGGGGAGGACCCGGGTGTTCTCTGTTTGGGGTGCAGACCGTGGCCATCAGTGGAGTTGGGCGGGGGGGAGCCAGCAGAACAAGGGCAGGGCTGTTGGCACCTGTGAGACACAGATTCTTGGAGAGTGGGGCAGGGGACAGAGATCCTGGGCTCGCTGTGTTGGGGGAGCCATCAGAGCCTGTGAAGTCCGGGCCGTTACTGTTAAGGGGACTCCCAGTACCCACAGACTGTTGGAGCCTGGGCTTTATAAGAACGATACCCACACAAGTGGGGTGGTCTGTGAATACAGGTGCGGTGGGTACTCCATCACCAGGCAGCCTTCAGAAAGGAGATAGGTTCACATTCGTGCTTGGGGATATAAGCACACGCTATAAGAAGATAGAAATATAGATACGTATGTCTCTTTCAAAAGACATCTTAGTGCTGTTAGTTCTAGAATCACAGATATCATCCAGGTTATAGGAGCACTGAGGTTGGAAACCTGTACCCAGCGGATTCAGAGAAGTAACAGTGCACAGAGTGAGTCCTGGCAAAGCCGACCCACCTGGAGGCTGAGAACTGGTGGGCTGAGGAAGCGGCACGTCCATCTTGGCGGTGCGATGCATTGTTGACCCCGGGAAGCTCCCCTGTGTTGCTTGGGCATCCAGGGTAGTTTCACAGGCACCCAAATACAGGCACATGTCAAGGGCATGGAGTTCGGTCCCCAGGAGCTCAGCCTGGAACTCCCACTCAGGCTTTCCAGCTCACCTGACACCATCCCCCAAGTTCCCAAGCAGAGGTAGAGCCAGACCCCCGTGCGAGCTGGGGCCAGACCCTCCTGTGCCTTCACTAGTTCTAGGCCGACCACCAGCGGCGCGCGGCACGGCACACATGGCTGCTGAGTCTTTAATTAAAGGATCCAGAAGGCCGATTCCTAAAGGAGGCTCGTATTGGGCCAGGCCCTTAGGTAACACACCTACTTGCCATAAACAAGAGAACCAGAGAAAGATCTTCTACTGGATTGAAATTGCTCCTCCCTTTTGTCCTGCAGTTTGGACAGCAGCCTTGAAATAGTCGTCTGGAAGGATGACACCATCCCGTGTTAATTATTGTGCTTACAGGCTCTCTCCCTTTCTGTTCTCCCCCTTCTTCCTCCACCTGGAACTCCTCGTCTGGGAAGCGAGTAGAGGTTTTCCCTTGGCATAATCCTCCTTAGCGGAGGGCTGAGTTCTCCCAGGAGTGGCAGCCTTGGCCACTGCTGAAGCTTTTGGGAACCCGGGAAGGAGCCTTGACGGCAGCAAGGGAGAAGGTCCTTGACAACCTTTCTGGCCCGTCTACTGCTCTTCCCAAGCCCTGATTAGCTTTGCCAGAGGGGATGTTATCTTGCAGGTTTCAGCCGCCTTCTTCATCTCGTGTCGGGGAAATTAGGAGGGATTTCCATTAAAAATGAGATAGAATTGCTTTAAAAAGGAGAAGCGCCTACCCTCCCTCATTTCCTGACACTGAGTCAAGTGGCTTCCAGAAAAGGTAGGACGATGGTTGACTTTGTCTCCTTCTGGTTCAGTCACCCCCAAACTGTACCAGTCAGGTAAAGGGGTCTCTGGCCCCCTTTGAGTGGGCTTTCTTCTTTGAGGAAGCCTGCAAACTACCCTTCCAACTCTATCTTCCTAGCTCTCTCCCCATAACATTGAGAGATTTTTGTTTCCAGAGAAACAGCTGGAAATTGCTTAGGGAAGAGGGGAGACTGATGGTGATGAAGGACTCTGGATGGGGACAAGAAGGAAGCCACCTGATAGCAGTGCTGCGGATGAAGTTCTCACGTACGCCATGGGGCCAACAAGTTAGGGAAGCAGGCAGAGGAGCCAGGTTGGTAGATGTGAGCTGTGTTAGGTGAATGCTCGCTGGACCCTTGGGAGACAGAACAGGAGACAGGACAGCTCAGCCAATCTATTCTTCACCTGAAGACATGAGAAAAGTATTCAACCTCCTTATCCCATTTATGTTTTGCCACTTAATCTGTTAAGAGATGAGTTAGATGTCTTAAAGTTTCCTATCACTTTTTTCTGTCAATTAATCCTTATACCTTGAACGAGCTTTGTTTTATATAAGTCATGGCTATGTTACTTAGGACTTAAAATGTATGTCTGTTTCCCATTTCATTCCGGAAGATAATGATCTTCATCAACAGAATATTATGCTCTGTGGCCCATGAATTCTTCCAGCCTTGAATTTTAATTTGATTAAAATTAATTAATTTTATAAATTAAATAAATTTAATTAATATTAATTTGGGGATATATATTTTCTTTTTACTTTGTGTTGATACGGTGAATTGGGCCAGTCTTCTAATTGTTATGTTCGTACGCCTCTTGTTGAGGCAGCATGTAGTTGAATTTTCCTGCCAAACATAAATTAAATTAATAAAAAGTGCCCTAATGAATCAAGAGCAACAGAAGATATTAAACAAGTTGTTGAAGAGCTACATTCAAGAAAGTCAGAAGGCTCAAATGGGTGTATAGTTTATGGGTAACTTTTTTCAAACTTACAAAATAATTAATTCTCATACTAAATAAATCATTGCAGAACACAACAAAATATATAAAGCTTTCCAAATCAATTTATAACTTTGTGTAATCTTGTTACCAAACCTCGGGAACCCAGAACATAAAAGGCAGCTACACACCAATCTCATTGATAAATACAGATCAAAAACCTTAAATTGTTTTAGCAAATCAAATCCAGCAATGTATTAGAAGAATAATATATCATACCAAGGAGATTTTATTCCAGGAATGCAGGGATGGTTCAATACGAAGAAACTAATAATACAGTCTACCACACAAAACAGTTTGAGAAGAAAAATAATCTCAACAGATACTAAAAGGGCATTTGGTAAAATTCAACATTCATTCCCAGCAAAAGCAAATCATAAACATATACCTCACATCATAATTAAGAATAAAATAATAAAGATGATACTGTTAAAAAAAGCAATAAGAATGTTTATTACTATCCTTACTATAAAACATTTTCCTAGAATTTTCCATTATAAGGCATACAGAGAAAATAATAAATAAGTAAAAATATCGAAAAAGGAAAAAGGACTGAAAATTATGTGATTGTCTAGAGTGACTTGAGTATAAACTACAAAAGAAACTATCTATCAAATATATATTTGAGAAGCAGTAAAGCTTGATAATCAAAGGCTCAGGATTGCCATCTGAAGTCTGACTCTGCCACTTGCCACCTATGTGACCATGGACAAAGAAATGAAGTCTATTAACTAACTAAGTCTATTAAAGAAATCAACCAACTTTGGCTTTTACTCTGAATGAAAATTCATTTGAGGGTTTTGAGCAGAGGTGAGACACCTTAAAATTAATAAACTTTTTTTTTTGGTATCATAGAATATAAGTGGTTTCTTTATATTTTTTGTACTTCGTATTTTTGGACAATAGCCTATATTTTACTTGCTAATGATAAAAGTAAAGACTTTTTGAAGTATTGGATAAGAATTATTCAAATAAATGTGCTATTAGATTAAGTGGCAAATAAAAAAATTATACTTGATGGTTCTACTATATCAGGACTGAACTGGAATTTAAATGAGAGTCTAAAAGCCAAAGAATAACAGTGGTGAACTACAAGAAAAATATCTCGAATTATTTGCAAGTCAGAGGTCAGTGTTCCCTTCTGCCTCCGCTTTGGGAAGAGTGCCCAAAGTCTTCAGGGAGACAGCATTTCACGCCCTGTCCTCCTTCCATTCCCACCCTGAATAGCTTTTTTCCCAAAAAAAGAATAAAGAATACTCAATGAACACTATTAAAATGCTTGGCAATACTACACAGACACACACAGAGGTCAATTGAGTATAAATAGTTCATAGCAAAACTGTCTTTTTGACCCAGCCACTAATATCTACCCGGCTCCAGATTTAACTGTTTGGTTGAAAACGACAGTGCAGGAACGGGACAGCCAGCCAGCCAGCCACAGAGGAGCTCCCATCCGGGGTGTTGTTTGTCTGAAGAATATGTGTGCGGTATGTTTTCCTAAGAGCACAGGAGGAGACACAGATACAGACCACCTCCCTAAACCTGGAGAAGGTGATTTTTTTTCTTTCATAGTTAATCTTTCCACCACCAACTACCACTTTTTTTTTGGTCTAAAACAGAGTGACCACTCCCTTCTTTGGATTTTTGAAGCTATTGATACCTTCTTTTTTTCTTTTAAGGCTCAGCTGCTTTACGCCTGGGAAATGAATACACTAATAACCAGTATGAGAAGACAGCCTCGCCTTTTGGAGGACAAATGCTATGGGGTGGTGTAACCGCAGAGGCTCAAACCCTGGCCCTGGCGTTTAGTGTGTAAGGCTTGCTACGTTCCTTCACCTTCTTGGGCATCATCCTCTCCATTTGTGAATGCAGGATGGCAGTACCAGATGCCGTGTTGTTTGGTTGTTGTGAGAGTTAAATGAGATAATGCATTGTAACCTCTTAGACTCCATATACTTTAAGATGCTATTGTCCTCTTGACTTAGCTAAGTGCTGTACACTTACTGCTCTTGAGGTAAAATTGGAGCAAAATATTTTGTAATGCCAAAAAAAACCACTCTGTTAGCCTCTTTCTACAAAGATTATTAAAGTAGGAAACATATGTTGAATTATTTTTTGTTCTTAGAGGGAGGAGTTATTGTTACTCACTTATACTATTTGGGCACCCATAACATGTATCTGTAAGCTAATATTTGATAAGGAGATAGTCACTTTATAGACTGCCTTCCTGTATATTAAAAATCAATTAAAACTATGTCAAAAGCACAGCCGAAAACCTCCATTTCCAAAACTAGGGTTGGGCATTGAACTACCTGAAATCTCTCCTACTACAAAGTACCTAGAAATGCTGAAAACCTATAATATCTTTTTAAATTCATCATTTGAATTCCAAGAAAGTAAGAGAAATCCCTGGGGTAAAAAAATGAAGACGAGGGACTTCCTTGGCGGTACAGTGGTTAAGACTCCACACTTCCACTGCAGAGGGTGTGGGTTCAACTCCCTGGTAGGGGAACTAAGATCCCGCATGCTGCGTGGTGTGGCGAAATAAATAAATAAAATAAAGATTCAGTGTTAAGAAATACACCAACTAGGGGCTTCCCTGGTGGCGCAGTGGTTGAGAGTCCGCCTGCCGATGGAAGGGACATGGGTTCGTGCCCCAGTCCAGGAAGATCCCACATGCCACGGAGTGGCTGGGCCCATGAGCCATGGCCGCTGAGCCTGCACATCTGGAGCCTGTGCTCCGCAACGGGAGAGGCCACGGCAGTGAGAGGCCCGCGTACCACAAAAAAAAAAAAAAAAAAGAAATACACCAACTAATGAAGGGTTAAAAAATGTTTAAAAAATGAAGATGAATGTGAATAGCAAAATGGTAAGCACAGCTACTGCTGACAACTGCCTGGATAAAGAAAGGAGTTGGAGGATGGGAAGGTGCCAATCTTATTTGGCAAGAGGACTTCTCTCTCTCTCTCACTCTCTCAAAATTTCACACAGTCTTGTGGAATACTGAGTCCCCCCTATACCTATTGCCCAAATTCAACAGATTCAATCAAGATTTTGCAACATTACATTTATCTTTCCTTTTTAAAAAAAAAAAACTCGAAGGAAGATTTTGATATTATTTTATTATTTAGGAGATTCAGAGAAGAAAGCAGGGGACTTTATTTTGGGGATGGGCAGAGGCCTTTGTCTTTAAACACTTCTTTCAGAAACAACAAAGAGCTTTTCCCATGAAAAGATTTGGCCATCTTTATTTTCAATAAAATGTGTGTGATGCTCCTTTCCATAAATACATATACTTCATAACCTAAAGAAATGAAACTCTGTGGGATTTTAATGTTAGTTTCCCAAACTTGATCTCTCATAAAGTACTGCAGATTGTGGGGTTTTTTGGATACTAATTTACATCTTCATCTGTGATAAAAATAATAATCCGACAGGAAAACTTTTCAACAAGGAGAGAACATTTATAATACTGTGAAAGACTGAGTTCTCTATTTCTGGCTGCCACAAGTAATTAGTCTTAATAGCTATAGTTGATTCTAAGTAATAATTCGCTGAAAATTACACACTCTTTGTGGAAGAAATAAACAGTACATTCAATTAGACCTATTTCCTTTGGTACAAGCATTCCAGAAGTGAAATATATTTATCTTTCTGATGTTAGAATTTCAATGGTTAAACAATGATTAAAAATTAAAAATAATTTTTAAACACTTTATTGAAGTATAGTTGATTTACAACGTTGTGTGAATTTCTGCTCTATAGCAGTGATTCAGTTATACATAGATATACATTCATTTTCATATTCTTTTCCATATGGTTTATCACAGGATATTGAATATAGCTCCCTGTGCTGTACGGTAGGACCCTGTTGTTTATCCTTGGAGCTCCGTCTTTATTCTGCATGTTGATTAATTGGACTCAGCATAATCAATTGCAGAGGACGTCAAAGTTTCTGCAGTTAAGTGCTTCAGGGAGACAGGGATTCTCAGTGCTGAATGGAGACACTGGACTCTGCTTAGCACCACGTGGAATGAGCTGGACCTGGTTCCTTTTAGCACGAGACTGGTTAAAATCCACATAGCACTGAGATAATAGGAATTACCTTAAATTGTAGTTATTTGCTTAAGGGTGTATGTCTTGGTTTCCCAGATAGACTGCAAGCTGCCTGAGGGGATAAACCATAGACTATACCTCTTTGTTTCTAGTGGACAGCTATGCTTACAATTAAGCACTCAGTAATTATTTGTTACATATACTAATGAGTGAGCTCAGGACGAGTAATCAAAGCTGGGTATTCAATCTCCTTGCCTAAACTCTTTGGAACAGGCACCTGGCTTACCAGGCATACTGATCTAGTTTTGGGGGGATTGTTGACTCAGTGGGGAACAATATAAGTTTGTAGAAATGCAGAGAAAGGCACTGTGGACGGAGGAAGAAGAAAGGAGTTAAAACTGTAAAAGTATCAGGGGGCTTCCCTGGTGGCGCAGTGGTTGAGAGTCCGCCTGCCGATGCAGGAGACACGGGTTCGTGCCCCGGCCACAACAGTGGCCCGCGTACCGCAAAAAAAAAAAAAAGAAAGAAATCTCTCAATTCATATATCAGCTCTACAGCTTTCCTTACAAGTCATCATCCCATCACTTCTTAAACATGACAGGGCAGTCTATTTCTAGATAACTCTATTGGAAAGAATGCTGACCTTAATTTAAACCAAAGTCTACCTCTTTTTAGTTTTTCCCCATTGGTACGTGTTCTGAACCTCTGCAGACATATGCAAACATAGAATCCCTTAAAGAATGAAGCCAGCCCTTCAAATATTTGGACAAAAGAATGCCATCTTCTTTAAGTCTCTTTCTCCAGGTTAAATATGCCAAGTCCTCCGATCGTGTCTTCTGTAACGTAATTTGGAATCTCTTCACCGTCAATGTCACTTTCGTGTGGCTGTGCTCTAAATTGTCTCTGGATTATTCTTAAGATGTGTCAGCCATGCACCTTTGGATGGTACCTGAGCAGGGGAGAATAGAGCAGGGCTAGCACCTCCTTTCTTGCTTATGATTGCCTCCACCTTCAGTGCACTGCCACCTTCACCTACAGTTGTGTTTGAGTCCACCCAACCCTCCCAGTCGTCGACGGAATGCCGGCCCAGAGTCAGCTAGCTAGGCTCTGACCTGTGTGTTCCATCCTGGGGGCACTACAGTGGCTAGTTTGCCCTCCCAACCTTACCCTCTTCTTAGGGAATCAGCCTCTGCCAGCTCCACAAGGGATAGCCCCACCCTCTACCCCGGGACCTAGGAGACCCCGCCCAGGTCAGTTAGCCGTGAGGAGCCTTTGGAAGGTTGTGGAGACATGGAAGTGGCTCTGCCTTTTGGGATGGCTATGGGCAAGAAGGGAAACCAGGCTGCAGAGGGCATGAAGGAGGCTTCCGGAAGCAGGGAGGAGTCCATAAGGGCCCCATGGAAACAGAGTCTGAGAAATTAACCAATGACTTGTCCACAAGTTTCCACTGAACCTCTTCCAACTAGTTTCTGTGAGGTTTCTCTGTTTGTAAGGTTAAGTTCATTTGCATTCAAGATTCTTCGAACGGATTTTGGTTCTGAACAAACACTCTTTGCCAAGACTTTAAGCAAGTCTTGGAATCTCACTGGGCTTAATTTTCCTTATGGATAAATTGCATGGTTGTCCCATAGTCTGCTTTCACTCTGTGACTCTACGTGTTATTATTCCCATTCTATAATTCTGTACTCGGGAGGGTTTTTATTTTTTAAAAATAAAAACTGAGGTGTATAACTTTATATATAATCCCTGGTAAATTTCACCTTGGTTCCGGTTAATCTTCCAAAACATCTCACGTATTAGAAGTCACTGGGGTCTTTGATCAGATAGTAGCAAACAGAAGAAAACTTGAGAGTAATAAGATCATACTTCTTCACAGAAGTCTGTGTACTAGTTGTCTCTCACATTGGATGAACTGTCCAGAAATGTCATTTCCATGGCTTAGGAATTCATTCATTCATTAATCTGTTTATCCATTCAGTAATTTCACTAGTTCGTTGTTGATTGAGGGTATGTTTTCCAACATCAGCAGAAACATATGTGAGCAGTAGGTGCAAAGCTTTGATTTACTATGATCTGTTAGGATGGCCACCCCAAGCACAAAATGTCCACATCTTGAAGGACCTGACAAGTGGTGCATTGGACCGACTGGAACGCCCAGTCACCACCAATTATGCAAGGTCAGAGGGGCTGCATAAAGAACTAGTCAAACTCAGACTAGTCCATTTGCTATTTGCTGGCAACCTGGGCATAAAGACTTGGTGGGAAAGGATAAAGGAATTTTGGCTAAAATGAGCTTTGGGCTTATCTTCAGATTCCAATTATGCAAGACTGTCCCCATCCCTCGTTACCTCAGATAAATTCAACAGCGGCTTAGAGTTCAACTTGGGAGCTGGGAGCCAACAAAGAGTAAATCTTTGAGGCAAAATGTGGGCTGTGTCTATTTGTGGTTCATAGATGCTTCAAAAAGACAGGGAGGCAGAAAGCAAGACCGACTCCCAAACACCGTGGGTTGGGAACACACACACCTCTGAATATGTGAGGAGAAGAGGAAGAGCAGGAAAGAAGAGGCAGACACCTGCCTCACTGTCACCTTGGCCACCATCCCCAGAGGGCTTTTTGCAGCTGGTTCTTCCCGGGTAACCATCGCGGTCCTGTGAACGAACCATCGAACCCTCAGTCCTTGTGCCTGGTCTTGGGATCTGGAACAACCACAACTGTTCCAGACCCCAAGTCTGAACTTTCGACCTTCCTCAGCCCCTCAAATGCCTGCCCCACCCCATTCTGTTAGCTCCCCTCTGACCTCAGTTTTTTCCCTCCCCCACCACTCCCTCCTTCTGCTTCAGCTGCTCAGTGATCCCCCGTCCCCGGTAGAATCCCTCAGTTGGGCTCAGTTTCTTTTCTTTTTTTTTTAAATTTTTTTAATTGAAGTATAGTTGACGTACAATGTTGTGTTAAGTTCTGCTGTACAGCAAAGTGACTCAGTCATACACATATATACGTTCTTTTTTTCATATTCCTTTCCATTATGGTTTATCACCGGATAGTGAATATAGTTCCCTGTGCTCTACAGTAGGACCTTGTTGTTTATCCATTCTAAATAGTTTGCATCTGCTAATCCCAAACTCCCAGTCTATCCCTCTCCTTCCCCCCTCCCCCTTGGCAACAACAAGTCTGTTCTCTGTGTCTGTGAGTCTGTTTCTGTTTTGTAGATAGGTTCATTTGTGACATATTTTAGATTCCACATGGAAGTGATGTCATATGGTATCCGTCTTTCTCCTTCTAACTTACTTCACTTAGTATGATAATCTGTATTTGCATCCACGTTGCTGCAAATGGCATGATCTCATTCTTTTCTATGGCTGAGTAGTATTCCATTGTATATATGTACCGCATCTTTATCCATTCCTCTGTCGATGGACATTTAGGTTGTTTCCATGTCTTGGCTATTGTGAATAGTGCTGCTATGAATATAGGGGTGCATGTAGCTTTTTGAATTATAGTTTTGTCCGGGTATATGGCCAGGAGTGGGATTGCTGGATCGTACGGTAATTCTATTTTTAGTTTTCTGAGGAAGCTCCAACCTGTCTTCCATAGTGGCTGGACCAACAGTTGGGCTCAGTTTCTTCATCTGGAGAATGGGCATAATTACCCCTACCTCATGAGGCTGGAAACACGCTATGTGTGTTCAGCGTGAGGGGCAGGCCTGCTCATGGCACCCACCCAGTGAAGGGCGGCCCGTTCTCTACTGCGTCTTCCCCTCTCCTCACAAATATGCTTTTCCCTCCACTTTGGAAAAGACCTCTGGCCTTGCCAGCCTCTCCCTGCTTCTCCTTATTCTCAGACCTCAGGAAGGGCTCCTCTGCCCCCCGCCTCCTCGCCACCAGCACCACATTGCCAAGGACGTTATAGCCTCGCTCCGACCCCATCATCCCCCATTCTGTCCTCATCCTGCCTCCGCTCTTGGATCCAGCCTCTCGAGTTCAAAACCTCAGCGTGAGTCTCAATGCTTCCCTCATTTTCTCTCTCTCGACTCAGCAGATGACTAGATTTGGTTGATTCTGTCCCAGAAATGTCCCCTTCTTACCCATGGCCCCAAAGCCAGCCTCCCCACCGTCTCTGACCAGGACCATCATGGCTTGTCTCCCTGCCCCAGGCTTGGACTCTTCACTCCACACTTCTGGCCCAGCTCTGCTTAAACACCTTCAGTGACTCTGTCATCTCCAGGACAACGTCTGACTTCCTTCACAAGCACATGGGGACCTACCGGTGGCCTCAGACGTCCTCACCGCAGGCCAGGCCTGTCATACACGAGCTGGACACAGGGACCTCCACGCCACACCCTGCCCAGGCCAGAGACCCCGGGCCCCCCTCGGGAGCTCCTGCACTTCCTTCTGGCTGGACCACTGCTGCCCCCTCAGTGTTAAACTCCTCGTCCTGCTTTAAAACCCACAACAAACGTCTCCCAGACTCCTCTGCAGGGACCCCCAGCACTTTGTCCACAGCCCACGGCTTCCTATCAGGTACGCAGGCCCCCAGGACCGGTGAGCTTAACCACGGTGGGAGCCTCGGCACCCGGCCCGGGTCAGGCTCATGCTAAGTGACCAAACGCTGGGTGATGCACACTTAATAAAATGAGACGAGAAATGCTTTGGGGACCCCTGAACCCAGAGGCTGAGGAACCATGTGAGAAGCGAGTGGTGTTCCAGAGGGGCAGAGGGAGCCCCTGCCCCATTTACGCTTCAGGATAGACTTGAGACCTCGATCAGGTCCAGAAGCTGCATAATGAATTTACACTCCGGCACGGAGTGGTGGTTCGGACCAGAGACTGCAAACGAGGTCTAAGGTGGCTTGGCCGGTGCTGAGCTCACTAAGATGACAGCCCTCACGGAGAGGAAGGCTTTGCCACCGTTTATAGGCGAGTTGCTGGTGTGCATTAATCACCCTGACTGTTCAGGGCAAGGCCATAGTGATAGGAGAATGTCACAATAAGCCCTGAGAGTTGAGCTCAGCAAGAACAAGGGCAGGTTGCGAAGAGAGGCCCATTCAGCTCTGCAGACACTCCTTGGGAAGGCCGAGCCCTGGGGCCCTGGCGGGTGGAGGTTTCCCAAAACAAACCCGACCCAGAGACTTTAGAAATCAGAGCCCTGATTTCTGACCCACAGGCAAGCTTGCAAAGCGGCACGTCGCCAAACAGCCAACTTCGTGGTTTGCAGCAAAGACCAGAGGGAAGCATAGGATTTGGAAACCCTCGAGGCCACGGTCATGAGAAGAAGGTCAGCTCGGCTCCGAGCACTTCTGAGAGAGACAGACCCGGCCACGCGGAACAGGACAGATGGGCTGTCAGGGAGGGACGCCCATCAGCGCTGCTGTGCGGGAGGGAATGTGGGAAAGCTGGTGTGGCCCCGTCAGGGATTCTACGTGACACTATGAACATGTAAGGGCCGACATGGAGGCGGCATCGGCAGAGGTTAACGGAGGCCTCAGAGGGCTTATTTATTATTGTTATTTTTGCCTCCCTCACGTGGTTTGTAGAAAGTGCTTTGTCAAGATGGGCAGGCCCAGTCATGTACTAATGACCTAAGGCTGATTCTCAGGGGAACCCCTCTCTGACGCAGCTAGAAGGCAGCATGGAAGCAAGAGGGGGTGAAGGGTGGGCTGAGCAGCACAGACTCAGAAGGAAGAATGATCCTCTGGCCCCCTCCAGACTAGGCGGCAGCTCAAAGCCCGGGGCCTGGAGAGCATGGGCCCTATGGCCCGACTGCAGAAAAGGAACAAGCATTCTTCAAGGTGAACCAGCCTGGATTGGTTTAAAAAGTACATCAGATGGGAATTCCCTGGCCGTCCAGTGGTTAGGACTCCACGCTTCTGCTGATGGGGACCCAGGTTCCATCCCTGGTCGGGGAACTAAGATCCCGCAAGCTGCGCGGTGTGGCCAAAAAAAAAAAAAAAACTCAGCAAGCCCAGTGCTACATTAATTACATTATACCCGGAAACATTTGCCAGGGGATTGATGTATCCCATGATTGACACAAGGTGATGATATCCACAGAGATGGTACAAATTCCAGGCCTTTGTCTAGTGAGCTCTATGTGTGTGGAAAAGCTAGGCTCTTCTCCATTGGATGATGAGCCACTCTAAAGAGAATGATATTGGACATTGTTTTCCTTGGATCTCTCTCTCCATCCATCATCTATCTGTGTCTGGAGACAAGGCTGGATCAGGCAAGAAGAGAAGGCATTTACATGGATGTGCATCAAGAGATACGCAGAAGCTTTTGAGAACCTCAGGATGTTTTCTTGTATTTATGTATTTGTTCCATGGTTCTCTTTCTTTCTGTTTGAAGGGTCTTCTTTTAGGTTTGGAAACCAACCTATTACGACTGGGATTTTGGGTTCTGAACAAGTGTATTCATACGCTACGAAATGACCAAATTACTTTTTCACAGAGTTCACCCAGGCTTTCCAGGAACCCAGGAAACCGAAAGAGGGGTTTTGCGATGACTTACACGCGGACCACGAATAAGACCACTGAGCGGCAAGCTTAAGAAGTCAGTGAAATCCGGGGGACACACGTGTCTTCGAAGGGACAAACCCATGCAGAAGAGGGTCAGGGGTCAAGACTTGCTTGCCCTCGGGCACCATTTTGTAAGCCTGCTCATGGTGTGGTTGGCCAACATCTAGCAGCTCCTCTGGAACATCTGGGGCCTTCAGCAGCTGGGAGAGCAGTGAGGCAAGAGTGAGTGGCCAAAAGGTAGAAGGGAACAGAGAGGGGAGAATAAGAAGGGCCTGGCCGCCGAAACTCAACTGGGAAGATGGCGTGATCCAACTCCTTCTTATGGACTGGTGTTCCCTTCAGTATGAGCCAGATGTAAACAGTCCCCTTCACAGAACAGCTGTGATGAACAGCTTAGAGGAGCATCTTAGGAAAAACCACAGTCCAGGCTGATGCGGCCGTGCAGTCCAAGGATCTCTCAGCCAAGGGGGTTGGCTACAGGTGAGGCCAGGAGGCCAGGAAGGAGAACTTGAGCTCATGGTACCAAAGGGACACAGCCTTAAGGACAGCAGTATTCCAATCACATGATAGCTTGACAGGAAACAATAAATGGAGAAACCAATGAGAAGCCCCAGGATACTTCTTTGGAAAATCCTAAGGCCTTGAGCGTTAGCCAGGGTTATACAAGGGCTGTTCACATTTGGCTGGAGAGTTGGCTCTAGGGAGAACTCATGATCAAACACTCCCTGGATGTGTCTTCGTAGGAATGATGAACGCTGCTGATTCCGGAGCTACTCTGGGGCCAAGAGAAGCTCCAAGGTCCCTCTGGTCCAAGTAAACAGAGAAGAGGGCCTCCCAAACTCCTGGCCCTAACACAGCAGGGAGGCTCTTGGCCAATGGCTTCTTGTTGGCTGGACCATGCCTCTCATGACCTCCTGGGCAGCTCTTCTTGGTGTTACAGGCAGTAGTCATCCCAGCTGGGTTAAGAAAAGGTAACAGAGTAAGTGGAGAATTCAGGGCACTAGTAGGAGTTAAAAGATAGACTTCATCAGAGTAACCAGCACTTCCCTGTTTTTAGGGCATATAATTACAATGTTTGTATTCAGCTTGGAATCCAGCTTCCTGTACTGACTCAGTCCACAGCAGCCCCTCCCTCTCTCTGTATTTCTACAGGACATGTATTGCCTTGAATCATTCTTAAATGTTTCCTGTATACACCACACTCTTTCCATTTTAATAATCCTATACTGTGCCTGTAACGAAATTCAAAGGCAAGTGAATAATAGCCAGTTCTTGTCCTCAAGGAACTTCAAGTCCAGTGAAAGCAACAGGCACATAAAGAATAACATTACTACGGAAGCACAGAGGTAGGAGCCTTGAGGTTGGCTTGACCAGTGGGGCTCACAGGAGGAAGAATGGACCAGGATGTTTCTCCGAGAGACAAAGGGTGTGATTTTATCCCTGAAACCAGAAGTGGAGGCCAGGTGGAGAACCACTGTGGAAAATCCCATGGAAATCTAAAACCAGTGAAGCCAGAGTGGCCACAGACGTGGAAAATCAAGTCTGGGGGCACAAAGCAGAAATCGGGAAGCAGAGAGTAGAGAACAATAAGGACGGCTATGGGGTTCTTGACTAAAATAGTTATTGTTCACAGCTTTTGGGGGCCGCCGGGACAAAGTATGTGGTTGGGTCTGTTGGACTGAAAGGATCAGGGGTAAAATGACAAGAGGAACAGATTTAAGAGATGATTAGGAAGCAGTTGAATGTGAGACATGAAGGAGAAGGCGGCATCTAATATAATCCTGAGGTTCTAGCTTGTAGTCTGCCTGGTAGATGCCTAGATGCCTGGTGATTTCATAAACTATCATTCAGATTAGGGGAGGGGCAGGCTGAGAGCAGGAAGGGGATGAGTCCATTTGGGGCATGTTGAGTTTCAGGGTTTTCATGGGATGGCAAGGGAGACTGGCTGCTTAGCGGGTCACTGGAAATATGGTCTCTGTATCACAGGATGTGTGTCAGGACCAGAAACCACATCTGGGAATCATCAGCCAGGGAGTAGAAAGAATTGCCCGCAGAAAGGGAATAGCAAGTCCCAAGACCAAAACTTGGGGATCACCTACATCCCAAGAGCAGCCATGAGTATGAGCCATTGAGTATGAGAGAGCCATGAGAGAGCCATTCAGTAGGGTGGTCATGGCAGAAGCTGAACTGTAGAGTAGAGGTGGAGGAAGAGGTGGAAAATGGGACAGTGGAGGCGGTGAGGGTAGCCTTCTTAAAAAGTGAAATTGATGGTGAAGGGAAGGTGTGACACGGAGTCGTCATTTGAGAAGGATTTTTAGAGCAGGGAGTCATTAGCATGTTTGAAGGACATAGAAAAGGAGCCAAGGAGACGAGATTGAAGGTCCAAAATAGAGAAGTGCCGGCAGAGAGCCGGAGGTCTCAGGGGAGGGACAGGGGAGGGGTCTGGTGGCAGGGCGGCCTTTAGAGAGCCACGACCCTTCATCTTCTGAGGCAGAGGAAAAGCTTGCAGGTTGGATGAGGAGCTGGGTGAAGCTGTGGGGCAACAAAACACACCCCTGATCCCAAGACTTGTGTGTGTGTGTGTGTGTGTGTGTGTGTGTGTGTGTGTGTGTGATGCAAACCATACTGTCTTGCATATAGGGGTCAGTTTTCTCTGTGAGTTTCAAGCTTGAACATTTTCTCTCCCTTAGATAGTCATGTCTTTAAAGGTAAGGACTGTGGCTTTGACTACTTTTTGCCATCTCAACAGCACCAAGGACAAGAATTGAGTGAGTCGCGAATGAACCTGGCCCTGCTCACCACTGATGCCCTTCTCTCAGATTATCCAGGCAAGTCTTCACAAAGCACTGAGTACAGGCACTTTTCATCTCTTGAGACCAGGGCTGTGCCTTTAAAGGTTATTTGTATTGACCTGGCATACTTCTCAAGCATGAATTTAATAGGAATAAGGCGAGGAGAAAAACTCAACTTACAGTTGAAAAATAAGAATTACTAGGTAGAAAGAGACGATATTAAAAGAAACAAAGCTTCCTTTCCTCTCTTTTAAGTTGCTATCTTTTAAAAATTTTTATTATTATTATTTTTGCGGTACGCAGGCCTCTCACTGTTGTGACCTCTCTGGTTGCGGAGCACAGGCTCCGGACGCGCAGGCTCAGTGGCCATGGCTCACGGGCCTAGCTGCTCCGCGGCACGTGGGATCTTCCCGGACCCAGGCACAAACCCACGTCCCCTGCATCAGCAGGCAGACTCTCAACCACTGCGCCACCAGGGAAGCCCTAAATTATTTTTAATAGATCTTTATTGGAGTATAATTGCTTCACAGTACCGTGTTAGTTTCTGTTGCACAACAAAGTGAATCAGCCATGTGCATACACATGTCCCCATAGCCCCTCCCTCATGAGCCTCCCTCCCCTCCCTACCCCACCCCTCTAGGTCATCACAAAGCACTGAGCAGATCTCCCTGTGCTATGCGGCTGCTTCCCACCAGCCAACTACTTTACATTCGGTAGTGTATATATGTCGATGCTACTCTCACTTCGCCCCAACTTTGACCTCCCACCCCATGTCATCAAGTCCATTCTCTATGTTTACCTCTTTATTCCTGCCCTGCAACTAGGTTCATCAGTACCATTTTATTTATTTAGATTCCATATATATGTGTTAGCATACGGTATTTGTTTTTCTCTTTCTGATGTACTTCACTCTGTATGACAGACTCTAGGTCCATCCGCATCTTCTTTATCCATTCATCTGTCGATGGACATTTAGGTTGGTTCTATGTCCTGGCTATTGTAAATAGTGCTGCAATGAAGGCTGAGCTGGATGGTTCCAAGGTGGCAATTTGGTACATTTGCTCTTTCAGCTTCCTTCCCCGTCTCTATATTAGTCATGACAGGGCACACAGTACACTCTTCGTAAACATGGGGCTGAATCAAGTCTATGAGCCTTTACCAACCAAGCAAAGAGCAGAGCATTTTTTGGCTTCATCCTTTAGCTTTGACCAGATGTTTGGCACAGATCTACTAGGAAGTTTCCTCTGTATTGCCACCTGGCCTCAGCTCTTCCCTTCTCAGTCAATCACAGCATTTAATGTGCACCCTATTCTTTTTTTTAATTATTATTGATGAATAGGTGATTTACAATGTTGTGTAAATTTCTGCTGTACATTAAAGTGATTCAGTTATACATACGTATACATTCTTTTTTTAATATTCTTTTTCATTATGGTTTATCCCATGATATTGAATATAGTTCTCTGTGCTATATAGTAGGACCTTTTTGTTTATCCATTCTATATACAACTGTTTGCATCTGCTAATCCCAAACTCCCTATCCATCCCTCCCCACCCCCTCCCCTTGGCAACCACAAGTTTGTTCTCTATGTCTATGAGTCTGTTTCTGTTTTGTAGGTAGGTTCACTTGTGTCATATTTTAGATTCCACATATTAGTGATATCATGTGGTATTCATCTTTGTCTGGTTTACTTCACTTAGTATGATAATCTCTAAGTCCATCTATGTTACTGCAAATGGCATTATTTCATTCTTTTTTATGGCTGAGTAGTATTCCATTGTATATATGAACCCCATCATGTTTATCCATTCATCTCTCAATGGACATTTAGGTTGCTTCCATGTCTTCGCTATTGTAAATAGTGCTGCTATGAACATAGGGGTGCATGTATCTTTTTGAATGAGAATTTTTTTCCAGATATATGCCCAGGAGTAGGATTGCTGGATCAACCATATTCATTTTTAGCACTTGGTTATACTCCACTTAACACCTTAATAGTGCTTACAGCTTCCTATCACGTAGTATAGTTATTGGTGTTCATTCATATCTTATCTCCTTCACACATCATACCCAAAGTTCCTAGAGAGCAAGGTCCATGACTGATTCATTTTTATATTCCTATTGCAGCAACCAGATTAGACATTGAATAAATATTTGTTCTCGGATGAATAAGTGATTCACTGTCTCATGTGTTCATGCTTCTCTGAACTCAGATTTCTCAGCTATAGGATGAGGCAGCTGAACTAGATCCTTTAAGGTCCTCCTCACTCAAACTTCCAAGTATTTTATGAGCCTGTTTCCCTTCCTGACTTCATGTACATTAGGGAGTCATTCCTGGGAGTGCACCAGTGTTTTAGCCCTGTGCTAGGACATGATGGATTTAGAATTTAAAATCTAGATGGAGAGACAGAAATAACCCATATGAAAATAGCCCCAAATATGACAAGCTTCTTATGCTGAAGTCTGAATTGTGTGCCAGACCCTAGAGGTGAAAAGACAGACAGAAAATCAATGCCAAGGGTCCAGATGTGGGCAATGTCACTTTAGCAATTCCCTGTTACTGCTCAAAACACCCTGGGCAGGACGGCACTTTCAGTTGTGTTGGACCTTCGCTGATTATATTGCGGAGAAAGGAATCGGAAATGGAGTCGGTGATCAACCTTCTTTCTTGGCAGTGAGCAGACTGTTGTGTTGTGATGGGGTAATGCAAAAGGGTTGGTCTGGTGAGGGTCTGGACACACAGTTCGGTGTCAGGGGGCCCATGAAGAGTCTGAGTTGCAAGAGGATACTGTGGTCTTGAGGGAGGGAGCACACAAAGAGTCAAGTGTGAGGGAGAGAAGGGAAGAGGATGCTACTAAGGGCCAACATCCTTCGTTCCACTCCTGTGTCTAGGGCTGACCAGCCCCACTAAGGAGAAGGGCATCAAGGCTGGAACAGAATGGAGGACACACCGTATGATGTGGACCCCAGAAGTGGGCTAGTGACCCTGCCGTACACAATGTGTAAGTGCTTCCTGTGCACCGGTCCATGGAATGGATGTATGTGATGCCTACCACACCCCTTCTATTTTCTTTTAAGGTCACTTATAGCACCGTGTTTTGCACTGAGAAGGAAAATAATGATCTCCTGAGTGATTGATTAATGGAATCATAGAAATACTTTTCGATGAACAATTGAAGCCTTTTGTTTTGTTTTTATTTTATATTGTTTCTTGTTTTATTTTATTTTATTGCAAAGGCTTTCTTTTTTTTTTTTTTTTTTTTGCGGTAGGCGGGCCTCTCACTGCCGTGGCCTCTCCCGTTGCGGAGCACAGGCTCCGGACGCGTAGGCTCAGCGGCCATGGCTCACGGGCCCAGCCACTCCGCGGCATGTGAGATCTTCCCGGACCGGGGCACGAACCTGCGTCCCCTGCATCGGCAGGGGGACTCTCAACCACTGCGCCACCAGGGAAGCCCAGGCTTTTATTTTAAAAGTAACTTTGGTTGTATTCGGTTCACACCACGGCCTCGGCTCAGCTGTGGGGTAACAGCAGCACTTAACAAAGGATGAGAGAGACGCTATGTTTACCTGGAAACCCAGTGACCACAGAGCCATCTCAGAAGCAGGTCCCTGCAGCCTGGCCATAGCGCACCCACTACATTGGGCCTGCAAGAAGCACACGTCCGGCTTCATAGATGGTTCTCCTTGCATTTCCAAGGCCGATTTAAAGCCTGAGTCTCACGAGTCATGGTCATGGTGAAGGACTTGGAAAAGAACGTAGTTGACATGAACCATTTTTCACAGTCAGTGTCGAAGTTTTATCTCTTTGGCTGGTTCCGATTTAATCGATTAGTTAGTAGTTTGGTTAATTACTGATGAATGATTTATAACTTGTTGTAGGAAATGTAGTATGAGAGAAATATGAATTGAAAGGACAAATATGGAAGGCTTAAGACCATAAAGTTACTAATAAGGCATAAAGCTCTTCCCCTGCATCCCCAGCTCTGTTAATGGCGCTCCACAGACTGAAGCATCGAATTCTACTGATTTTGCCACATACGTCCCTAATCGCTCTGCTCCTTTCGGTAAGACTGAGACAGTAACAGTATCTACCTCACTGGGTGGAGACGAGGATAAAATGCCTTAAAAAGAGGACCAGGGCATTCAGTAAGTTAGCGAATCTTATTAGTAAAAGTCTGGCCTCCACCTCTGGGCAATGAAAGACTGAACTCTTCTAGCCTGAGAAAAGGTAGATACACTGCTAGGCTCTGAACCACCCAGGTTTCCAAATTAGCCATTGAGTTCTTTCCAATGGGAAAGAAAAATGCAGAGAAAATGGTCTGTGCTGTTTGTTTCTGGTGGAGGTGGGGAGGGGATGTAGAATGGGGCAGGGGGAGCAGACAGACTGGGAAAAGGGACAGGGATGTGCCAAGTCCAAAGTAACAGATACGTGTGTCTTAGAACTTTGAGGACCTAGGACGGGCCATGGTGATGTGAATTCTGGGGGAGGCTGGACCCTCAAAACCCTGATCTTGAGGTTCTGTGGCAAGATTTGCAGAAAGGGTAGAAGATCTCCACGAGGGACAGACATTTCTGTAGACCCCCAGGAGACGGGACCAGAGCAGGCCAGGCCACACCGTACCTGGAGTTTGTCACAAGTTCTAAGCCAGACTATTGACTTAGAAGGGCTTTCCCCTCTACCTTTGCTAGAAGGAGCTCCAACGGTCATAATTTCCTTTAGAAAAATAAAGAAAGGTAAACATTTCTTACCTTTCAATGTCAAGGAGAAATATACTTGTGTGTTTCTGTTACGATCACAAATAAAATTCATTGAAAAAATCACAAAATTTGTATTAATGTTTTAGTCTATGTTGCATTTTCTCAGTCAATGGTACTAAAAGTACTACTACGACTGTGGGGACGTCTGAGAGGATTTTCTTCCCCTCACTCAGTATGGGTCCTCATTCTTGAACCCACTGAGAATGATTGGCTTATGGGTAAAGTCTAACTAACACGGTGCAGAATTCCATCCATGATGGGGCTCCTGCTTCTCTTCCAGACTCATCTCCCGGCATCCTCCACGCCCCCGAGAAGGTGATGCTCATGTGTTCATTCATTCATTCATTCCACTAATATTGATTATGCCCCAGATGGCACTCAGCTCAGGTCAAGGCTCTCAGGAAAGGGCAGAGGAGACCCAGAAACCCAGCTCTCCTGGAGCTGACATTCCAAGTCCCGTGACAACTCACACTGCTTCACATTTGCACATTGTCCTTCCTGCTGAAATGTCCCATCTCCCCCTACTCTCTGTTTGCCCAAGCCCCACTCATAGCACAGACCACTCAGGCTCCCACCTTTGCAGGAAGCTTGTCACTGCTCTCCCAGATTGCAGAGTCTCCGTGCTCCCCACACGTGGCTCAGAGCACGTCCAGCTGGTGTGGAAATATCCTGTATCTGTCTGAACCCCTCATTAGAGTGCAAAGTTGCCTGTGCTGTATGCACTGATGCATCGCCAGAGCCCAGGCGTAGAACCTGCACCGGTAGGGCTTCTTAACTTTATGAAAAAATTGCCCAAACCTTGGCACAGAACTATCCTTCTGCCAGAATCATGGCCACTGATCCAGCGGTTCTCAACCCAGGCTGCACGTTAAGACCATCCGGGGAGCTTTTAAAGACGCACCATGGCCAGCTCTCCTCCCCAGAGAAGAAGTTGATTTCATTGGTCAGGGACGGGGTGCCCGGGCATAGGTATTATTTCAAAGCTCCCCAAGTGCTTCCAGAGTTGAGAACAACTTACACAGTGGCACAGAAATAAAGGCCAAATCGTCTGGCCCTTCAGAAGGGTGCTGCCACTTTCGTGTGCATATCGAGGGCATGAACTAGGTCACCGGGACAACACGGAATCTCACAGGTACCTCACTGCGGTTCACCGTCACTCACTGTTTTTAATACCTCCGGGCCCCAGCCAGCATCATCTTCTCTAGGAAAGGCGTTACGTGGTGGAATAATCCATCACTGCTTAATTTCTACTGGTTTCTTCAGGGTGCAGACCAGGAAATTAGATTGTGGGCCTTCCGAGCAGATCAAGAACCCACGTCAGACTCTGCAGCCAGGCGCAGGGCAGGGCAGCATCTTAAAAGAAGCAAATAACAAAAAATCTCCCAAGACCACAGTCTGAGAACATTTGCTCTGTAGTACAGACCCTACGCTACAAATGGACAACCACGAGGAAGCTTTCAGTGTCTTTATGTTTCCCTCAGATTTTCTCCTACCTCCAAAAATATTCTCCAAAAATCCACTAAGCATTAGCTATTTTAGGATTTTCGCTATTTTATTACCTAATTTACATAGTTCCTGCGCATCTTAAGTCCGTTTTAACTGTGTGTACCATTTCGTGGTAAATCATGATATGTAATCCCAACAGGATGCTTTATAAATGCTTGTAGACCAATTATTCAGTCAGCCCTCACTTCTTCAGACCAAATAACATAACTTCAATTTGCATATGTTCCCTAGGTTATTGGAAAAAAATCTGTTTCAGTGCATTTAAAGTACAGAACACCGATGGTTTAAAATCACAGTCAATTGCCTAGCTTTTCACTTGACTAAAACTCAGGTACCATTTAGTTCACAAAGATCATTTTAATTCAAGACGTACAGCAATGCTGCTCATCTGGAGAAATCTTCCTCACCCTCCCCTAACCCGATTTCTTTCTTATCGGCCCTTAAACCCACAAGGCTACATTTGAAAATGATGAGTCAAGAAGAAAATATTTATAATGGGAGCAGCTGCTGGATTAGAAAAATGCACTGGCAATCTTTGAAAACCCGGGAGAATGTATCATACGTTTCTTTGATCATACCAAAAAGAGGGTGGGTTGTGTCTTAGCCTAAGGCAGCAGTGGTGTCTTCCCAGGCCTACACTGCATTCTTTGTCCGGCCTAAACACTTGTTAATAAATGCAGCAGGAGCAGCGCCTCTGGAAAGTTAAGCCACATGGGGCCAGTGCCCAGGAACGGGCAAAGCCCAGCACACACTACAGACTTCTTCATTGTATCTGTCCATAAGCAGCCTCATCGCCTGGGGCAGCCCTACCGTATGACACAGAACTCACGCTGTGCAAACGACCTGCTCCCTGTTGCATCTCCACTTCCTTTGCTTCCTGGACACTGCCTTTGTCCTGCTGTAGGCTGGTCATTTCCAGGTTCCACACGTGTACAATGGAGACAGTCACACCTGTTCTTACGTGGCGACCAGAATAACATGGGAAATACGGATAGGGTTCTGGGAATCCTCAGACAGGGAGTGTGGCCACCCTGGTGGCTGAGCACCATGGCCAGAGCACAGGGAGGAACGGTGCCTTGGGTGAGTTGATGGGCCGGCCTTTAAAGATTCGGACTTGGGTCTCTGTCAGTGTGAATAAGAAGGCATTTGGAGGAGCTTATTCTCTGGGTTCCTCATTTCCTGCCTCCAATTCAGCATGAAGGAAGGATAAAGGAGATTCCAGCCTAATAACTGGGAGGATATTTTTAAAGCATTTTCCATAGAAGGCTGCATTTGTCTTTTCAAGCAATTCCAGAACCAACAGCAAGGGACCTGGTGATGACTTCAGCTGAATTCGCTTTCTCACTCCAACGGACCAGGTAACAGTGAAGAACACCCAGAGAAACAGGTCCCAGGGCTCTGGAGGCCCCTCTTTCCTTTGGCCACATGCCTCAGAATACTCCTGATTGTTAAGGAGAGATGAGTGACAGAAAGTGACTCATGGGAGCTGAAGGGGACTGTCCCTCTGAGGGGTTCCTTGCCTAGTTGAGAAGAAAGACAGGAAACCAAAGGGTTGCACAACAATATAAGAAGCACTGCAAGGGAGCCATGTCCGAAGGTGACGGGAAGCAGAAAAGAAGGACTTATCAGGTCTGCTGGAGAAGGTCAGGAAAGCTTCATGGATGGAGAGGCAGCTGACGTGAGTCTTGAAGAATCAGTGGAGACTATCAGGTGGTCCAGGAGGGGCTAGCATGTGTGAAGGCTGGAGGCCTGGGGGAACTGTGATTAGCTTAGGAAAGCTGGAACCCAGCGCCCGAGCTCGGAGGGCCTTGTGTGTCTGGTGCTGGGCTCAGCCTGTGTGCACCTGGAGACTTGGATGGGACGACATGATCGCATCTCTTAGATCGTATATTTTAGAAAGAGGTGCCCAGTGGCAATGGGAAGGTGAACGGGAGGCAAAGGGATGAGCAAAACTGCTACAGACACTCTCAGGATAAAAGGATGAGAAGGAGTTGAGGGTGGGAGCAGATCTGGGTGGGAAGGTGATGTACTGGGTTGAAAGGGGCTGTAGGTTACCCGTAAGGAGAGGTCGCGTATGTTTTGGGCAATGAGTATCCAAAGCACCGTGAAGAGGTCTCTGCTGGAGATGAATCTCCGGGGGCTGATTTAAATAGAGATGGCTGTGGGCAGCATGGTTGGCTTAGGGCTGTTGAGGGAGCACATGCAGCTGAAGATGAGGGAGGCTGGGGCACTAATATCAACTGGACACACAGGGTCTGTGGAAGGAAGAAAAGCAGAAGAATGTTGCACCACGGATGCCAAGGCGAGGAGGGAGTTTCAAGGTAAGGGGCCATCATCAGTGTCAAATATCCCAGGAGGACAGAATAAGGTATGTCCTGAAAAATGCCCTTTGGAATACAGGCATTTAGGAGGTCCCAGTATTCGGAGTAAGAACAGTTACAATGAAGAAATGTCAGGCAAGGGGGAAGCCAGATTTCAGCGGACTAAATAGAGGTAAGGGGAATGCCCTGGAGGTCCAGTGGTTAGTACTGGGCGCTTTCACTGCCAAGGGCCCGGGTTCGATCCTTTGTTGGGGAACTAAGATCCCACAAGCTGCTTGGCACGGCGCAAAAAAAAATTTTTTTTTTAAAGAAGTAAGAAGGGAATAGTGGAGACAGCAAGGAAGGTGTGTATAAGAGAAAATGTTGAGAAGGCTGTGTGGACATTTGGCACTCCTGTCTGCCGGTCGGACAACTTCAACCATGCCACAGGTGTTAGGACACCGTCAGCGTTACAGACAATCTGTTCAGCCCTGGGGATATAAACAAGACAAAGTCCACGCGCCCAAAGAGCTTTCCATCTGTGGTTCCAGAGAGACATATGGACAGACACGTCAAAATGCAAAATCATAAATTCTGGACAGAGCAGTGTTTAACGTAAGTCATGATCGGGAGGAAAACTACACAATCCTTACTCCCAAGGAGCTTACTAACATTTAGTTTGTCCGCAGACAGCTATAATATAACAGAAGGGATAATGCTTTAGTAGAGGAGCGTTGTCCTTTGGGCACCCAGGGAAAAAATCAAATATATATATATATATATATATATATATATATTTTAATTAATTAATTAATTTTTGGTTGCGTTCGGTCTTTGTTGCTGTGCAGGGCTTTCTCTAGTTGCGGTGAGCGGGGGCTACTCTTCATTGCGGTGCGCGGGCTTCTCATTGCGGTGGCTTCTCTTGCTGCGGAGCACGGGGTCTAGGCGTGTGGGCTCAGTAGCTGTGGCACACGGGTTTAGTTGCTCCGCGGCACGTGGGATCTTCCCGGACCGGGGCTCGAACCCATGTCCCCTGCATTTGCAGGCAGATTCTTAACGATTGCACCACCAGGAGAGTCCAGGGTGTGATATTTTAAGGGGAAGTTTTACGAGAAACCTCTGGAGACACTGTCCGAATATATAGGAGTAAGAATCGAGTATGGATCTAGAGCACAGAGTCAGGCTTCTCGGAAAAGTTAATTGGATCTAGCCTTTTATATCCTCTCGAGTCACCAAGATCCAAGCTGCTCTTGAAACAAAGCCTGGGTCCATACCAGGGAGACCTCACTACTATTTCATCTTCCCAAGGGCCTGTCCCGTGGCTCCATGATGAATGTAGGAAAACAGTCGTGCCCGTTGTTGTCAGTGCACGTGTGTGTGCACTGTCCATGAGTACACAGTGCTCCTTGGGCAATGACATCACAGTGGCCTCAAGGAAAACAAACATGGCGACCTATACTGATGAAAGAACATTGAGCAAGCCTGCAATATGCTCGTGCCACAGGGTCCTCTTTGAGGTTCTATCAGGAAGATTACATGTTCTCTCTCCCCCAGAGCCCTCATGTCTCGACTTACGTGTTCGTTTTTGAAAATATCGTATTGTATTGAAAATACTGTGTAAAGATAGGGCCTTGGGATAAAATATACCAATGTGAGGTTTAAATATAGTTGGATAAATTTTTTAAATTGCAACTTTTCCTGAAGGCAAGGGAGCTTAATTTAAACAAACAAATGGTTAGAATCACCTACCAGCATGTAAACAAGGTCATAATTTAAAACGTGATCATCATTCTTACCGGTCCAGCCGTTACCCTGGAATTTCTAGCCCTGTTCTCTCTACACAAGAGGCTCATGTGAGCTGAGGTTTTGGCCTGTTTTAACAGCCACTTTTTTGGCAAACAACGGGTCAGAACACACAGCAATCAAATCAGCCTCTAAGTTGGCTCCAAACATCAAACGGGCCTGGATGTGATGGCGTATTTTCAAGCACATATAAACTTTGCCTGTATTCTTCAGGGTGTGAGGCTAGCGCTTCTCTGGATCAGTAAATAAGCTTTTTGAAAAGCCCAAACAAACCATAAGGAAATCCTGCATTCTGAAACAAAAGGTATAAAAGCTAAGTAAAGACACACACTGCATTGTGTCCTTGGCCAGGATGTGAGCTGTCGCCTTGGGAGAAAGATAACATGAAAGACGCCATAAATGCAGGGCCAAGACTGCAGGCCCCATGAAAACAGGATAAAAAATAGCAAAAAAAAAAAAAAAAAAAAAAGAAGTGCTCCAAGTCCTTTCAGCTGGGCCGGGGGGAAATAAATCAAAAGAGCAACTCCCTGTTGAACTTGTTCAAGAAATGGAGACACAGGGGGAAGAAAATGAGAAAGAACACCAGGATTAGGTTAAAGTACATGAGGGTGGGAGAGAGAGAGAGAGGGAGGGAGGGAGGGAGAGAGAGAGAGAGAGAGAGAGAGAGAAAGGAAAGGAAAGGAAAGGAAAGGAAAGGAAAGGAAGGAAAGAAAGAAGGAAGGAAGGAAGGAAAGAAAGAGAAAGAAAGAAAGAAAGAAAGAAAGAAAGAAAGAAAGAAAGAAAGAAAGAAAGAAAGAAAGAAAGAAAGAAAGAAAGAAAGAAAGAAAGAAAAAGAAAGAAAGAAAAAGAAAAAAAGAAAAAAGGCAGAACGGGGCTCCCCTGGTGGCGCAGTGGTTGAGAGTCCGCCTGCCAGTGCAGGGGACACGAGTTCGTACCCTGGTCCAGGAGGATCCCACATGCCGCGGAGCGGCTGGGCCCGTGAGCCATGGCCACTGAGCCTGCGCGTCCAGAGCCTGTGCTCCGCAACGGGAGAGGCCGCAACAGTGAGAGGCCCGCGTACCGCAAAAAAAAAAAAAAGGCAGGACAATTTAATGACAGCCAAAGGAACTAAGGGGAATAGGGTGTGCTTTTTTAAACAGTTTGCTTTTTCCTTTTTTTTTTTTTCCTTTGTTCAGGGGGAGGAGAGTGGAAAAAGAAAATGTAGGCGCATTTCATGAATGAGGAGAGAGGCGAAAGCTAGGCAGCTCTACATCCTCTGAGCTTTTAAATGGCTCTTTAAAAAGTATCTTAAACAAGGAAAATAAAAATAAGGGGTAAGGACTATTGGGAAATAATGAAGATGCTGTCAGTAAACTATTGAAAAGGAGGAGTTAAGGGAGAATTTAAAGAAATTGAATTTAGAGATATGCAAAGGAGAGGTTGCGGTAACACACATCCTAGGGTATTTAGTGGAGATATATATATATATATATTCTTTTTCAGATTCTTTTCCATTATAGTTTATTACAAGATATTGAATACAGCTCCCCGTGCTATACAGTTGGTCCTTGTTGTTTATCTGTTTTATATATAGTCGTGTGTATCTGTTAATCCCACACTCCTAATTTATCCCCTCCGCCACCGCTTCCCCTTTGGTAACCGAAGGATTGTTTCCTAGCAGCAATTATTTCTAATGCCATCCAGTACACAGGGGGTACTAAGAACAGGTGTCTTAACATTACACTGCATCTAGTACTAATATCGTTCATGATAAATGCATTCACTATGCTCAGAGTCGTACATATTAGTCTGGGTCTCATCTTCACCTCCATTCTCAGTGGCAGTACGAGAGAACTGAGTCAAGCAAAAGGAGTTTAAAATGCTGTCTGGTATTAAATAGAAACAGAAATACATCCCCCCAGTAAAAAAGGAAACTCAGGCATTGGGCAATCAAGGGGATTGTTGGAGATCTAAGACCGGGTCAAGGACTAAGTAATGACCCATTTTCTAGAATTCAGACGTCTCCCCAAAGCAGAAAGAGCACAGAAGGTAACTTGGGTCTCAGGTGTTAGAGCAGCCTCACTGCTGGGAACCAGCAGGGGAGCAGGCCTGGTCTGCATTCACAATGTGGCCACCGCCAGAGCTGGGTTTTTTCCAGGCATTTTCCTCCTCCAGGACGGCAGAGCTAAAAATATCAACACCAAATCGTTCATTCGCCCCCTACCCCAAACAAATTTCAGAAGGACTCCAGCTACTTTGTGAATCGTGCCTGCCCCCTTACGCTGTGAGAGCAGCTCAGTCAGGAGAACGGAGGGAGAGGCCTTAGCGGTTCCTGCACATAGACCAGACCAAGGGAGAAACGAACCTTTAGCTAGTGATCACCGAGCGCAGGTTTTGAGAATTCAGAGGACGTGGAGGGGAAGGTGGCTGGTGGTCGCCCCTACACACCTTATACGCGTCTCTTGCTGAATTACCCCGTCCTGCCGCACTGGCAGGCGACAGACACAGACCCCCACTACGTCCTGCATTGGTCTTTAGGGGCCACTCCAGTTTCTGCCCCTCCAGACTGGACCACGCATCCAAGGCCTCCCTGCTCACACCTATTACTCATCCCCAGCCACCTGATCCCGGAGCATCGTCAGGGTCAGTGTTTTCACTCTGCCTGCTTGGCTGTGCTGAGGGACGAACGGCAGCAAAGTACAAACCATGCCAGAGAAGAATGTCCTCTCCTTCTGGGCTGATTCAGCTTGGGACAGGAAGACGGGGCATCTGGCATCTGATGACGCCCTTGATCATCCCTTACGAAATATTAACTGAAATGGATTTGCGTTGGCCTGGTTCTGAGAAGGTCGCCCAGGATGGGTTTGAAAGGCAAAGGCCCTGTGTCAACAAAGAGAGGTGATAAGCAGCTTGCCATTTCTCCGAGCTAACGTGACGGATCACGTACCACGGGCTCGGTTGTATATCTCTCCACAGATCGGTGTGTCTTTATGACAACCATCGCCATAGCAACCAGGTGTCCAGACACTAAACGGATCTCAGGGATTCTAAATCTCAGCCTGGGAGGGAAGCCCCTTTTGCTGTGGTTTCCACGGCACCATTTCGGGATGAGGGCTCATGGGTGAGCTCCGGGGATGGTTGGGGGGCTTCCCTAGGGCCCTGCTTGGCACAGGGACAGCCGCGATGGAGAGGAGGCTTTATGGGATTATTTTTACTAATGATCCAGAAGAAAGGGTAAACAGCAGGTCAGTTAAACTCTGATGAAACTAAACGGGAAAGAGTTGCAAACACCAGAGAGACTGGAGAAATTATGTCAATGGTAGAGGAGGATATAACCAAGTGAGGATTGTCCTGGCAAGCCCGGAGTTCGTACATCTGGGGGCCAATGTTCCCAAATGAGAAGGCAGAGGAGGCGAACAATGCAGGGGTTGTTTGAGGAGGTCCGGGAGAGAAAGATGGCGATTAGGCCTAAGACACAGGAGGGCGGGGTGCAGGGCTCACGAGGAAGGGGCGGCGCGGCACAGGCTCCTCCGGAGTGGCCAGGTGAGTACAGGGATCTGACCCGGGGAGGAACAGAGGGAGATGGCGGGGATGCGGGAGGCTAGGCGGGGAACCCCCAGAGCAGCATCTTCTTACGGCAGCGCCTTACCGCTGGAGGCGGCGGTGCCATGAATCACCCCAGGTTCTCACCAAACGTGAGTCCGGCTGACGCTGACCCCTGCCCTCAACGGTCCCACAGTACCCAGGGCTTCTTTTGTTTTGAAGGGATGTCCCTGTGCTAGCAGTACTCAGAGGGCAGGATGAGGACGGTCCAGACGGAACCAGAAGGAAGGCACAGACGATGAAACGGAACAAAGGGATAGCAGTTGGAACCCCAAGGGACATCTAAACAGGCTGCGAATGGCCTTTTGGAGGGAACTCCCATCCCTGTCTCATAATCTAAACCAGGACCGGACTGGGCGGGCTAGCCTGCTGGGGAGGTAACACATGGGCGTGAGGAAGGAGGGCGAGGCCGCCTCCCAGCTCCCTCGCTTCCCTCTGCGATCACTCTATCATCAGCCCACAAGTCACAGGGTTGAGGTTTACATGTGTGGTTTGTCTCCTGAACGAAGATAACGGGATCCCTTACACTAGGTGTGTCCCCTGAAGAGAGCTGACCCCTCCCCAAGGACAGCTAGGGGTTAAACCTGTAACTGTCGGCGCGTCTGGCAACAAAATAAAAGGAAACCACATTCTCCATGAATGAAGGAAGAAGCAGGAGGAAGGTCGTTTGCTTCTTTGGTTTTTTTTCCTTTTCTTTTTTTAAAACCTGAGTAAGATCCTCAATGTGTTTGAGATTATTTAGCAAATTCTCTGAAAGGGGCCACAGGTCACTAACCAACAGATTGTGGATGTAGAACCCACACTCCTCCGACTTCCCTTCCCTCCTCGACCCCAGCGACAGCAGACTGGGCGTCCTGGGGGTCTCTGTTGAGTTAACCATTAACGATTCATAACAGTCCAGACCCCTGAACGATCAGTCCAGTCCTTGGAATGTTATTAGAAAATCCTATTTCTGGTCTGTTATGAAACAGAGGTTTTGATGTGCTGCCAGGTTTATGGGGAACTCTGGAAACAGAACACTTGCTGCTCAGAGAAGCCGAGGCCGGTGGGTGTTACATAAAGCTTTCCTAGCAACTCAAGTTTATCAGAGAATGTGAGGCTGCAATAGAAAAAAAAAAAAAAGCCAACGAGTTAATGCGAAACATGAACCAACCCACTATCCCCGTATGCTCTGAGGCCTTCCGGCACATTCGTGGGAGTGATTTTAACCCGTGAGGCCCTGGGACTCCAGGTGGTTGCAAGGTTCAGCCCAAGAATACAAGTTCAGAGCTGAAAGGCACCTCCACATGGACCTCACGGAACGCAGAGCAGCTCTTTTCGCCTCTGAACCAATTGCTTATTGAAATTCACACAAACGCATCTTCTTTGCCCTTCTTGTGGCTGCTCCCAGTTTCTCTGGGCACTGCAGGAATAAAAGGCAGCGAGATCACAGTGTGGAATCCCTGCCAACTTAAATGCACCTAATGGCGTGACTGTGAGTCTGAAGTCAATGGGTGAGAATCTCATCTCCAAACTGTTGGATCCAAAATTATGCAGATTAGGGTTGAATCCTTTTCTGTGGATGGCTGCCGACTTTTGAGAGGTTTCTGAAAAGCATATGTCCAATCGGTTGTTTGAAATCTCCCAGGGCTGGGAGGGTAATGGTGGTTGGGGGAGACCTGGGGGCAGAAAATGGGCACAGAATCCCATGTCAAAGCTGCAAAGCAAAGTCAATTACCGATCATGATCTGCTGACACATGACAGCCCAAACTGCAGCGTTCTAGAGAGGAGGGGAAAGATTCCCCAGCCACGAGGACGAGTCTGACGCACTGGGCTGGGCTGGGGGACGTAGTCAAGGGGGATGATGGTTGAGTTGGAACTCAAGGGGACCGAGGACAGGCAGTGGGAGAGGCGTGGCTCCTTGGTGGACAGCACTCGATAAACCTGCCCCGGGGACTGAAGGTCCCTGTCTGTGATGCCACCAGACCCTGGCTCAGTGCTCGCCTGCTGGACAGTCAGTGCGAGAACCCTCACTTCATTTGGGAAGGAAAAGAATAGCTTTCAGAAATCCCAGAGCCCCCTATCCATGTGATAACAATCACCCAGTGGGAGGATAGCCTTTCCTTACATAAATGAGATTGCTCCGAATCTAGAGGGCCCCTATTCCCCAGGCCTTCTTTGCTGAAGGTCGTGCAAGGGGCTGAAAAAGGTAAAAGCTACATGTTCCTCTTAAAACAAACAAAGAAGGAAACCCCAAGACATCCGAGTTGGATTTGAACTTGAATTCACCTGGTAACGGTGAATTTCTATTTTAGGTTGTCCTTGAGAAGTCACCAGAAATCCAGAAAAGAACTGGCACTGAGATGCCTCTTAAAAGATTTCATTAAAAGTGGAAAAAAAAAAAAAAAGTTGAGGAACACCCAACAAAGGGCACAGGCCTGCCCAAGGGGGACAGAGGAGTCCAGCCACAGCTCCTCCTACGAGTAGATCTTATCCTGCCCATTTAATAACCAGAAGAGGGGGAACCCTCTGCAGAGGCCTGCCTGTCCCCGAGCATCCCCGCCCTGCCCGCAGGTAGGGGCGCCTCCCTGCAGCCCTGGAGGTTGGCTCGCGTCTGGCGGGGGAAAGCTATCCGCGCCCTGCACGGCCATAATGAGCCCATTTCGATTGAAATAAGATCAATACTACTCATTTTCTCTTGCTGGCTCCCGAGTGATTCATGAATCTGAAAACTAGTTCATGAATCACAGTGAGGTGGGGTTGTGGGAGCCCGGGCGGGGGAACATTTGTGCAGTCAGCGAACCTCGATTCCTTTCATGAACCCAGACATTAGTTGCATAACGCTTGCCTGCCTGCTGTGTTGAAACCATCCTTTTCGGAAGCAGCTTTAGGCTTCTCCTTATTCACCTATTCTCATTCTCGAAAGGGAAAGAATGACTCTGGGTGCTGCTTGTGTGTCCGTCTGTGTCGGGGTGGGTATCTCCATGCCCTTTGTGTAGCCGTGTGTGTGCGTGTGTGTGTGTGTGTGTGTGTGCAATGGTCTTTGTGTGCATATTGTGTGTGTGTGCGCGCGCGTGTGCATGTGTGAGAACCAGCCACGTATGACCGGCCGCAGGCCCTTTAAACCTGAACGGCCGCCAAGTTCATTTCTCAGCGGAGCTTCGTAAGGAAGCACGAGATGGGGCAGTTGGAAACCACAGCCCTGCGAGTGCTGATTACAGCCTGCTAAGGAAAATGAGATTTTTATCTCACAGGAATTCAGTTATAAAAATAAAATACAACGTCTGGCTTGATTCAGCGAAATAGACAAGCACCGGGGCGTTTGTGCATTTCACAGAGATGCTGGACAAGAAGCATGGCCTCAAACATTGCGTTTCAAGCGAGCCGGGGCGGGGGGCGGTGAAGGGGGGCTACAGGAAGGAAGTGGGAGTGGAGGGGTGTGTGTGTGAGAGAGATGGAGGGAGAGAGAGAGGGAGGGAGGGAGGGAGGGAGGGAAGGAGGGGGAGAGAGAGAGAGAGAGAGAGAGAAAAACCACCCTGCTGGCAAATGAATGCAGCGGGGATGATGTCATTGGAACAGTTGGAGGAGAGGAAAGAAAAACAACTCAGAGCTGGGCTAATCCTGTTTGCTGCCCTGAAGGGAATGGACGGCCGCCAGGGCAGGGAGTTCTGGGAAACCATATAAGGGTGCCAAACAGGCTTTGCCGCCAACATTAGAACTGACAGCTTTGTTCTTTGTAACTTGGCTGTCAGCCAGAGGCCTCATTTCAGCTCTGCAGCATGATTACCCTGGACGGCCGCCAGCCCTGCGCTGAGAGCTCCTTTTCTTCTCCCCGAGTTTTTTTTTTTTTTTTTTTTTCCTCTTTCCCTTTGCCAAACATGCAGCAGTTACCATGGCAGTCGAAAGTAAAGTTTTAAAAAAAACACAACAAAGTAGAGAGGCACGCCTTGATCCAGATGTGCCATGTGAGCAGAGAGAAAAGGCAGTTAACCCAGTCTCGGGCCTCCGGCTGCAGGAGAAAACACGGAGCCCTGGCTGTCGAGCCCCGGGGAGGTGACTCCAGGATACACAGAGAGGACCTGGCCCGGCTGTTGACAGAGAGGGGCTGGCTCCCAGGCCTGTTTGCCTTCTCTCTCTCTCTCTCTCTTTTCCTGAGGCATTGTGGAGTGCGTCATGTGAAACGGAAAATGTCACGATTTCCACTGGGAATGTGTCCACAGTTCTGAGAAAGCTCTAGAAACCCCGGTCCGCCAAGCACGAAAGGGCGCAGGAAGGTGGGGAGAGGGTGTGGACGGCCACAGTGGCCCCCGGTCACCAAGGTGAACCCGGTGAGCAAGTGATGGCCCGTGGCCACGGCCGAAGGACTCTGCTGGTGGCTGGCGCGCAGCCAAGCGGTGACCCTCGGGCCGGGCTGTGCCGGGATGTCGCATAAGAGGGCGCTGGGGGTTTTGGTGCAGCGGGACCCCGGCCCCTGGAATCTTGGAGGGAACCCGAGGGCCAGGGGCGGTCCTTTTTGCTGCTCGGAGGAGCACCCGTAGTTTTGCTTTACAAGGGGATTCTGTGAAGGGTCCAGTCTGCTATTTTTAACCAGGTTCATTTCTCACCTGCTCGGAAAGTGGAACATCTCCTGGGAGGTGACACATCATGACCATCGGCAGGTCTCCAGGCCGGGAGCCGGCAGTTTACATAGAAGCGGGGTATTGGTCGCCAGCTGCCCTCACTGCACAGTCTGACCTGCCCACCCCCATGTGCAGCAGGATGCTGGGAAGGGCCTCTTCTGGTTCTAGAAGCTGCTGCAGCAGGGGCTGACTCAGCCGTTTCCTGGCCCCTTTAGTTGGGAGAAGGCAAGGCCACGGCAGGCGCTGTTCTCACCGGCCTGCGGCGGCCTCGCTGTGAAACCGCTGACCGTTTCCTTCCGATGGACCACACGGGCCCTCTGAAAGGGGCGTTGGCCTTTTGGGAATATGCACGATCACCTCCTCTGTCCAAGGATGGAAACGGAGGTGTCAGGGAGGAAACAGCCCAAGGTCATGCAGGGAGGAGTCGCAGTAGGAGGCCAGCAGTCTT
This sequence comes from Stenella coeruleoalba, assembly GCF_951394435.1. NCBI lineage: Eukaryota > Metazoa > Chordata > Mammalia > Artiodactyla > Delphinidae > Stenella > Stenella coeruleoalba. Next base: position 79,029,526 of record NC_137162.1, on the reverse strand, counting down.
TACTGCTTGCCTCCTGCTTTTGCCAGGGCCGGGTTGCCTTTCTCGGGAAGTATAAGGCTCGCTGGGAGCGGGGAGCTAGGAATCATTGCCTTTTTAGGGGAGCTCCTGAGGCAGAGAAGCTCCAGCCCCCTCAGAGGGCAGTTACCCTCGACCATTCCTGTGGGCCCATCCCTGCACCTCGTTGCTGCCCTGGACCTCCGGGCTGGCTGTCACCCTTGATGATGACATGGCCACGGAGAGCTGGAGCGTAGAGGGCAGAGTTCCCGTCCAAAGATTCCCCATGGGCCTGGGGTTCAAGAGAACACCAGAGCCCAGGAGGTCAGGAGCCAGAGGCTAGCAAGAGACACACTTTGGCTTCAGGTCGGGGACAGAGCCAGTGAAAGCTGACTGGTGGGCAGAAGCGATCCAAAGACAGACGCCAGTTGCTTAAGAATCAGGAAAGGAATGGGCCACTTGGGTTCAAGAGCTGAACCTCGAATTTTTTGTTGTCCCCTACCCTTCACTGGTGACTCAGAGCTGTGCAGCTGATACCCCGTGCAGGGCCTGGCCGGGCCACATCTCTGTGCTCTGAGCGGACTCGAATGAAGGAAAACGCTCACTGGTGAGCTTTGAGAAGCAGCCCTGAGGCAGACGGCTCCGTGTCCATTTTGGCACAAGAGAGGCCTAGTGTCACAGTGTGTGTGACACCCCATGGCCTCCCGACCCTGGGGACTCAGCTTACCTCCCCGGCTGCTGCTGGGAAAGCCAGTCTCTGGCTGGGATGTCTGAACCTGCCCTTCCCACCTCGGAGGAGAAATCTGACTCCCTGGGCCTGGTTTTTAGAGGTCCAGCCTTCTGGCGGACAGTCCTAAAGTGGAGAAGGGCTAGTGGAAGGAGAAACAGACTGTTTCCTCGGGGGAAGCAGAGGCTCCTGGACACCCCCTCCAGCATCTCCACAGGGCCGGCGGGTACCAGGCCCTGCAGAGGTGAAATCACTTCCCCCAGGGCCTCCGCATACTTCAGGAGCCAAGGGTCTGACACGGCACGCGCGAAACAGCAGAAAAACCGTTAGCCTCGCTTACAGATGAATGTAGGTTTCCTATCGGGTTTGTCAGGCAGACAGAAAAGGAGGATCCTAGGGGATTTTTCTTTCCTGAGAAAGCAAAAACAGATCTGCACGGGTGTACATGTGGGTCTGGGGGTAAATGCCTTTTCAGTAGCCACTGAGGCCTGAAGCAAGGCTAGTATTTGCAAACAGGTTACCTGTTCGAGTCCTCCTGTGCTCTTTCAGTTCTGGTGCTAGTTTTTCCCCCTCATTAAAGAGGCCCAATCTAATTTCTCACTTCCCCTGCATGGTAAAAATAATTACATACAGGCATTAAGCCTGCACTACAAATCATCGTACAGAGAGATTCCACCTTCGCCTTTGGTCATCACAAGACTTCACAGCCATTAGTAGGAAGCATTTAAAACATTTCTCGTTGTAGACAGACAAGTGAAACTCATCACCAGTCTTCTAGCTGGAGAGAAGCCTCTGTATGTTAGGGAAAGTCAGGGACCAGAAATTCAGAGAAGGCTCTGAATTGTGGAGCCCAGGGTCTGTTTGCTTACGAAGCAGAGGATGCTAGGATGGTCACCGGAATAAAACGCTCCAGCTGAAGATGCCGGCTCCGAAGCACTGCTGCTGCTTTAACGCGCACGGGATTTTTCTGTATTATCAGGAGCTCAAGCCTGAAGCAGGGAGGGGTGTAAAGAGGACCCTGGCGAGGCACGGGCAGCCACAGCACCCTGCACCCCCGAACCCACACAGCGCTCTCACCACCGTCTCCCGCAGACAGCTCTCCTCCGGGGTTTAGGATGGGCTGTGTTGGGGGGGGAGGGAAAGATAGTGGCCACCTTCATCAATATCTTCCTTAGCTCCACCCAGATGGGGCTGGAGCATTTGAAGACTGATTCAGGTGAGGCTGTTTCTAGCAGGAGGGATTAGAAAACTTGCCATTTGGGAAACCAGTGTTGAAGGTTTTTCGAGACTCAGGGGTTGGGTTTGCACTAACGTTTGGATATGCATGAAACCTGCACGTTCCTGGTCCCGGCCGTCACGCAGTGGGTCCGGTGATACCCGCGTGCGTGGGTCTCTGGGCCATCGTATTTAAACTCCTGCCACCCAGACATCTCTAGGATTGGTCAACAGGTTCATCGTTTTTCTCTTGTTCTACTGGTGCAATGAGGCCTTCCACCGAAAGATGGAGAGAGGAAGAGCCCCCCCAGCCTTGTGTGTGAGGCACACTCATCCTGCGTGTGTGACGCTCCCACCATCCCAGAGGCCACAGGGACAGCTGCTGTCCTTTGAATGGCCGTTCAGGTTCACTGGCCAGGGCCACGGAGCTAACGAGTGGCAGTGATGGGCCTATAACCCAAGTCTCCAGCGTCCTCTGCAGGCCCTGGGGCCACCTCTGAGGTGGGCCCAAGTGACACCACGGGGACACTCAAAACCCTTCCGGGCCCTGGCTCCTCCCCCCAAAAAAAGCCCAACCCAGCAGGCCAGCAGAGCTATCCTGTGGCCGCATGCCGGGCACTGATTCTTAGTCTGCTTCCCGGTCCTTTTCTATTTACTCAAGAAGGCATCTGTTAAAGCCAGGAATGTTCTTTCTTGCCACATAAATCTGTGCTGAGGTCACACACGGCACTTGCATCGGCCTGTCTGTGCTAAAGCTGGGACAGGATCTGAAGGGAAAGGAATGCCTCCATCACTTGTCTGTAGCGAGGGGCCACGGGGCTCTAGAGGCCCAGCTGAAGGGGTTCTCCACAGTCTCCTCCCCGAGGTGTTGAGGCCCCTGCTCTGGCACCAGAGTCTGACTACTCTTCCTTTAGCTCAGGGCTGCCTTCTCCAGCCCCTGGATGAAAGGGGAACCTGGTGGCCTTGGGTGAGTCACAGACTTCGCCCATTGCCTCAGTTTCCCCATTTGGGTAGAGGGCATCTCCAACGCATCTGATGATGCCGTAATCCAGTGAGAGCGGCGGCAGAGAAACTGAAAAAATAACCGATTGCCCGTGGCAACCCATGGCACGGTCCAACGAATAGTGGGATGGAAGATGCCTTCAGCGTTCTGAGGAGGGAAGGCGCTTACCGACTCTGCCGGCCACGGGGCTGGTCTCTCAAATTCTGCACTGCTGGACCGAGGGCTCAGTTTCCCTACATTCGACACAGGCAGAGACAAGACCAGGCTACAGAAATGCATCATTGCATGTGATCGGTTATCTAAGCGCTGCTTCTCTAATGTGTGTGTGGCTGCGATATGCCTTGCTTTCCACCTAGCGTGTGAGCTCTTTGGGCGCCGAAGCCGCCTTCCACCTTTCCCCTGGGTCCTCCCTAGAACCTGGCAGGACACAGCCCTGGCTGGAAGCACCAGAACTCTCTTCTTAATGGATTGAACATTGAGAGAAGGGATGAGACCCCCCCCACACACACACCCCCAGAGGCAGGTGATCTTTGCCACACGGTCTGGACTCAGAGAGGTCCCTGCAACGGGCACCACATTCCGGCTCCTCAGAAAAATCAAGCTTAGCCTTCCCCATGGCCCCAAATGCACACGGTCTCAGGGCCACGTGGACCCACCAAACAGTTGCGATCCAAGGGCTTGCCCAGCCATCCACCACTCCAGTGAGAAAGAGGCCTGCAGGCACCAGAGAATGACCCATGCAGGGATGCTGTCTACTTGTGGTCCAAATCTGGAGCGTTGAATTCTGCGAACTGTGGCTTTTATGGCAGTGGTGAGCATGTTCACGTCACACCACTAACAGTGGAAAGGCTGGGGGAGGGAGTTGTTTTTTGTTTTTAAAGATAATGAGAAAAGTCTCTAATATTTTAGCGAGAATGTATCCTTGTGGCCGGTGTAGATTTTTAGCCAAGTGATACTGTATGTAATCAGGAAAAGGCAAACATGTATATTATCTACATCCCCTTCTAACTGCGTGAGATAACGTGAAACTGCAGGAAGTATCAAGCGAAAAGAATAAAAGCGGTCTATTCAACCCCTGACATGCCTCCCCTGCCTGTTCTAGAAACACCCTTTGGCTGATAAGAGTGGACAGACTGGGAAACACACTCGCGGCCCTGCACCTTGTCATGCTGGGCCAGGCTGTTTCCTAAGTCACAAGTCACCTTTGTGTCTGTGCCGAATCAGCTGCAGTTTACATCAGGCAAGTGAGGCGGCTCCAGCGGAAGTCTCAGGCTGGCTTCGCCCAGTTGTGTGCATCGATTACACATCACCTAAGTGCAAAGCCACGTGGAAGGCAAGGTGACCTGAGGGAGGTCCCAGCTGAGTCGGCTCAAGAAGAGTGATGGAGACGGTAAGACTTGATTCTTTGGGAGAATTCTGATGTGCAGCTATGACCTGTGATTAAGGAGAACAGTGTCTGGTGGCGATTCCTGCCCAGATCTCCCACGTACAGTAGGGCAGGGCCATGGTCCTGGTCCACGGCACCCCCAGAGACGTTATTTCACACCCTGCACAACAGTCCACGACAACCGTGCCCTGCCTGGCCCCAGGACAGAGGAGGGGTCTTCAGGACACACTTGAAGCCAGAAACAGTGGGCCTGACTCTCAGGGAACACGCGGCAGCTATGTTTTAAGCCTACACACTTCGGGCTACGTATGGAAACTTGTGGGTTAGCCGGGTATACCTTAGAGGTAGGGAATCCCATCCAGCACTGGGAGCTGAGGCCCCCTGCAGACCAGAGAGCGTGGGCTTCTGAGCTGAGGACTGGCCACTCAGGATAAACTGAGGCATGTCTGCTTCCTCCGGGGCAGCCTTCCTTAGGGACAGGCTCACCAAGCCACAGGCCCCGGAGAGCCCTGTGCTAGCTTCGGGCGCTCAGGGGCTTCTTCCCAGCAAGGGCAGGGGAAGCTGCAGACTTGCCTCTCTCCTGGAGACATGCAGGCCCTGGAGCAGATAATAGTCGGCCACGCCTGGGATCTTTACAACTCAGAGAAGAAATGGGTCGAGCAGAACCAGGCAGCTGCCAGGAGGAATGACCACCACCTGTAAAACTCCACAATGCGTGCGCTTCACCATTTCCAAAACACTCTCGGAGCCAAGATCTCCGTCGAGGGAAGACCCGTTCTCGCTGTACACTGTTTCTGATGTTCAAAACCCAACCTCCAAAAATGTGAAGACGAAACAAAAGGAATCACCAGAAACAAAGGAGGCACTGGTCACCCTCCAACATTTCACATCAGACCCACATCAGCTGTGACACCGGCGGTGACAAAGGCCCAGCCAGACGAAGGCTCTGATGCCTGCATTGATCCAATTCTTTCACCATCAAAGGGGAATGCAGTTAGACCAGGAGGAGGAGAAAAAACAGAAAGAACCAGAGCAGCTAGGAGAGACTAGTGGTGTTTCCCTGGCGCTGAGTCATGCTTTCACAGTGGCCCGGACCAGCGGCCTTGACTGGTGACAAATAATGAAAATCTCACCATCGTTCCTTCTGGCGTCCTCACCTGTGAATACATGCAAGAACGGGTCTGTGTGTATATATACGCATCTGTGGGATTCGTTAGAACTCACAAAAGTATTTAAGCACTAGATTGGGAATTGGAATCAACAATCACAAGTTAGAAGGTTAGCTTTGTAGACGGTCATTTCAAACTGTCAACGGAAAAACGTTCCCTGTATGCCTGCGGCACAGCGGAAGGTACATGTGTGTTGAGGGGCGCTGGGACAGGAAGGGACCCTGACTCGGACGTGAAGCCCGAAGCCCAGGGCCACGTTGGGGGTGGTCCTCTCGCTCTGCTCTCCCCTCCATCCTGGCTGGCTCCTCCCCACATCTTTCTGGTTCCTGATCGCTCAGGCTTTCTCTCTCATTTCCAGGCCTCCTTGTGGAAATCCAGCTTCTTGGCCTGTGCGCTCAGATACTTCACAGGACACGGTGGAGACAATGCTGTCCCAGTTCCAGGCCACCAAAAACAACCTCCCTGGGAACCCAGCTCTCCCCCTGCGCCCAGAGGGCCCGGGCCGTAGTTCCTCAAGTTGGGAGGCCTTCTTTCATTAGCACCCACTGCCCCGAGCTTGGAGAGACAGCAGAGGGCAGGAAGTGCCTACTGCCAGGGGGCTCCCAGTCTAGGGGGCAGAGAACCGAGAAGGAATCAGGAATCACGCCTGTCAGCCAGGGAAGAGTGCCCGGTGCTAACTGCCCTGAAGAGAACCAGACGGGCAGGAGAGGGTGCCAGGCAGTCAAGGAGGGCCTCTCTGAGGAGGTGACCTTTAAGCCTGGATGCGGAAGGAGCTGGCTCTGCAATCCAGAGGGAAGGTGGCTGGTCAAAGGCCTCGGGGCAGAAGTGGGCCCAGAGTGTATGAGAAAGAGCCAGGGTGTGGGAAGCTAGTAGGAGCCGGTAGGACGCTCGGTATATATATGCTCTGAACAGGCTCGGACCCCAGTCGTCAGCAGGCTTTACGAAGGACAGTGAGGGTTTGGTTCACGGGGTGAGATGTCACTGTGACTGCTGTGCGGAGGTGTCCTCGGGGCAGCCCACACGTGTGCAGGAAGCCTGGGTGGGAGGCGCCTTCTGGGGTCCCAGCGAGGGACAGGGCTCTGGCAGGGTCACGGCAGCGGTGCCGCAGGGGCTCTACCATGACCTTGGCCTTGGCAATGCCCCGCAGGGTTTGCTGTGTGGTACACTAGGGCCCCTCATCGCCTGATGTAGGTGGTGCCTCTGCACATGACTTCCTCGTGGGCGACCCTGACACGGAGATGATGCACCAGAGGGGGACACAGGCCCTGAGACCCGGCTGACCTGGCTTCAGGGCCCGTCTTAGCCACTTTCCGGCTCAGTCATCTGGGTCAAGGGGCCAAACTTCCCAGACCCTCAGTTTCCACATGTGTAAAATGAGGATAATCGTTGCCTGACGACGTTGGGCCTGAACTAATATATGAAATCGCCCACACAGAGCCTGGCACATGGTAGGTAATCAAACTAGTCTCAGTGGTAGTGGTAATAGTAGTAGAAATAAAATAATATTCATTCAACAAATATTTATCAAGGGCCTCTTATGTGCCAAGTTCAAGGTGCCTGGGACACGTCAGTGAACAAAATAAACCGACATCCCTGCCCTATGGGGCTTATATTCTAGAAAGGAAGACACACAAAGGAGTAACCTTTTTTTTTTTTTTTAAGTAAATAAAATCATTTGTTAAAACGTGATAACTGCCATGGAGAGAAATGGAGCAGAATAAAGGGAATGGGGGTTCAGGGGTCGGGCTGGGACGGAACATGGCTCTAAGCAGCGCGATCAGAGCGGGCGTGTTGGTAAAGGTGGAACAAAGACTTAAGGAGGCAACAAGTGAGCCGCGTGGACCTCGGGGGGACCTCGGGGCTGTGCCTGGCCACAGGGCAGCCGTGTACAGCCCCGGCCAGGAGAGCGTCCAGAGTGTCCGAGGACCAGCCAGGAGGCGGCTGGGGGCTAGAGGGGAGGGCGGGGGAGGGCTAGGAGTGCAAAGTAGGTGATGTGGGCATGGTGACCGGATCCAGCTGGTCAAGGGCCTCGTGGGCTCTTGTAAAGACTGCGGCTTTTCCTCTGAGGGAGATGGGCCGTGGATAAGGTCCCACTCACGTCTACGCAGGTCACTCCAGCCACGGAGTTGAGACAAGGCTGCAGGGGTGAAGCCGGAAGGCCGGTTAAGAGGCTGCTGAGTAACTCAGGGGAGGGGCGAGGAGGCCGGGCCAGGTGACAGTCGTGGCAGTGGTAGCAATATTAGCAAAGCAACTTCATCCTAGTTATCCGACATTAATTCAAAGATACGCCAAGCCACTGAGAGCCCGGAGTCGCTTCTGTTTTACATGGAGTGGCCTCGCTTTTTTTTTTTTTTTTTTTTGTGGCACCACGAGACAGGTGGGATCTCAGTTCCTCGACCAGGGATCGAACCTGGGCCCTGGGCGGTGAAAGCGTGGAGCCCTAACCCCTGGAAAGCCAGGGAATCCCCAGAATGGCCTCCCTTTAAACGGCACGGTCATTTCTTGCCTTCCTGGCCCTGCGTCCTCCCCATTCCCCAGTCCCACCCGCCAGCGGCCCATCCAGCTGATCCTGGCTCCGTCTCCTGGCGTCTCATCCCAGCTCTCTCCCACGGCCTGGCGGCTCCAGGGACAGAAGATGCCTCCTGCTGGACTTGGTCCAGTGGTACCAACACTGGGTCCCATCCACGTGGGCCGATCTCACCAGGACGGGTGGGCAGCCCTGCCGACCAAAGACCAGCAGATGGGTTGAGGTGAGACTGGGAAGAAAGGAAGAGGCCCATCCGCTAAGAGGGAAGTAAGAGAAGAGCAAGATGCTTTTCCACGTGGATACCCAGAGGGTGCGATTCTAGAACGATCTCTAGAATAATGATGAATACTGCCAGTCACTGAGTGCCCATCCTATGCCAGTCACTGCCAGTCACTGAGTGCCCATCCTATGCTAGCACTGGGCAGGCACTTTTGCATCCTCTGATCTCACCACACTTTTAAGATGTGGGATTGCCCCCGAATTACGAATGAAGAGGTTGACCTCAGATAGGTTTAGAAACAGGTCAAGGTAATACATCTAGCCACGCAGAGAGATTCCATCCCAGGGCTGTTCCTGCAAAGCCTAAATCCTCTTCCTTCGTGACTGTCCCTGTCGCTTGGACAGGTGGGAATGTGTCAGAGGGTCTTTGTTCCCTTTTCCAAAAGAGAATCCACGGGAGGAAGCTTGTCCCAGGCCTGGCTTGGACCACAGACACCATCAACAACCCCCATGCGTTCATTTGTGCTGGTTTCTGTGTTTGTGTTCACGGGCTTTTGAGTCTTTTTTCAGGCATGTCTGTCTTTCCTGTTTCCCTAAGATTCTCAGCTCCTCAGGGGAGGGACTGAACCATATATTTCTTGTTTCCGGTTCCACAGCTCTGCGCTCCGCACTCTGTATCCAGGGAGCGCTCGGTGGATGTTACTGATGGGCTGACTCAGGCCCCGTCTGCCCACATGAGCCATTTTGAGCAGCTTTGACTGGAATACGAACAGAGCCAGTTGAAGCTGAAGGAGCGGTCTGGTCGATCCTCTCCTCCCTCCCCACCCGCGTTCCCAGTGCAGCCGGGAGAAGCTGGTCCACCTCCTATCAGATCTGTCCTTCGTGAAGGAAGACGAGACTGCAAAGGCCCCAGCTTCTCCCGGAAAGGCAGCCAGAGCTCTCCCTGCCACTGGAACTTGTCAGACGAATCCTGATTCTCCCAAGTGACCGGCTCGAGGCTTGCAATGGCCATTTTCCCACCATTCCCTCCATCTCCGCCTGACTAACAGCCCTGCACACCTGCTCCTTGCCCGGCAGAAAGGAACAAATGCGACCTGGTTCTCTGTGCCCCTTCTCTGTCCTCCTGGGAAGTGACAGGGAGAAAGGTGATTCTTAAAATTTAAAAAAAAGTCTGCGATTACCTAAGAATTTACTCACTTAGTCCATAAACAGATACTTGAACAAAGTAGTGAGTTCATCAAGAAAGTAAATTGGCTACAAAACAGGTCAAGATATGTTCAGCTTTTTAAATCCTGAAACCCTACCTTTTAGGCATCAGTATTAAAAGGAAAGAGAAAATAAAATACACAAACACATTTGCTTGTGAACACATTACTTAATGTGTTCTCTGATTCAAACCGGTCACATTGGTTAGCTCTTGGAAGAGGAACGGGTGTCCGGGGGACAGGAGTGGGAGGGAGACTTTCACAATAAAGTCTTTGGAATATTTTAAACCTTGCTAACAGCACTTACATAGCTTATTTAAGAAGTAAAGAGATACGATTTTTTTCAAAGCAAGAATGGGGACAGCAAAGCAACAGAGACATGAAATCACCCAAGCTCTAGACCACACCAACAAATGATTTCCCTATAACACAGGCCATCACAATGACCCCATCATACTCAGATTTTGGGAAAGGGGGCATGTTAAAATAACTTCTTCTACAGGGATCAACTGTTTAAGAGATGCTGGGTGCCTTTATCATGTTCCGTCAAGCACAGACCAGAATGACTGGATGGTTAATCTTAGGAAGGAAAAGTGGCGAAGAAGCGGTGCATGGGTTGACCCCAACTGTTGCTTGTGACGTCACAGAATTCAGCAAAAACAGAGAGGAAGGAGAAACAACAATCGCTCCGCAACTGGCATCCCCCCAAGTCAACCGTGAGTGGCCCCATCCTAGACCCGGCCGGCTCAGTCCTCCATCGCTTTGGGTCTTGGTATGAAAGGCAGGAAGAAAATTTAAAAACAAGGAAGGAAAGAAAAAGATCAAGGTGAGAGGCGAGAGCAAGCAGTCAAGGGCATCACGTAAAAGGTGTGGACATAGCAGTGGGGATGGAGAGGGCTTTCTCTCACCTCCACCTGTCCGACCCGGCCTGAAGTCAAAGGGAGGTTGTAAAAGCCTGCGGGCCAATTCCTCAGCCTCCTAAGAAGAGCCTCTCCTGCAGCAAAGGTCAGATGCCACGGCTGGTTCCCAGCCATCCTTGGGGGCTCTACGTACTTCCAGCTGTGAGGCAGCTGCTTCCATCCCCACGTGAGGGCGTGTGACCTGTGGAGAGGGAAAAAGAACCCTGTGTGGCGGGGGGAATATCCCCCTCAACGAAAGTCTCCTCTTCCTTTTCTCTAGGAACTGTCAGCTTCAAGGTGACATCACTCATGAGCTGCTTTCCATTTACAGATAAAAAGAGAGAGGAGAGAGAGGGAGAGACACAAGCACAGATGTGAATTACTGGGTACTGCTGAGTGGCTCCCCTGCTGAGCCTGTTGCTATGGCAACACTCCGGTTATGGACCACTTTGGATGGGGGGTGGTGGTGGGGATGCAAAGAATTGCAGGGAAGCATCACGATGACAGCAGTGTGAGTTTGGGCCTAGGCTTTCTGTATTTCTGAAGTATTCTCAGTACAGATGCATTTTTTGTTTTAACCCCTGCATATTCAGCTGTCGTGAATATGTGAGAGTCCAAAACTCTCACACTTTGCAAAATGGAAGGCATTTGCCCCATCTTCTTTTCTCTGCTCATACCTTTCCATCATTCAGAGTGCCTCTCTAGGCCTGTTTTCCCTAAGTAAAGCAGGAGGGTGTTGGATGTCTCCCCTAAACACACTTTATTACACCTGCCTATTCAAGATTGCTACATTGAACCTTGCATCTATAATGTGGATTTACTAGGTCCATCATATTTATACTTTGAGCATCGCCCTTGTTCTGTGCCTTCTTCCCACAGTGACGATTCCAGGGTGGAGAAAACTGTGAGAAGACCAAGCTCTGGTCAATTTTATTGTGGGAGCAGTGGTTGAGGAAGGCAACTTCATTGCCATCACAGATCTTAGATGGGAAGGGGCCTAAGTAAGAGTCTGGTTATCCAGTCTATTAAGTGGTGGTCCAATCTCTTCCTGAATACCTCTAGGGACAGTTACCTCACCGCCTCCAGACAAGGCCTATTCAATTACTTAGCAATTTTCTTCTGAAAAATGCTCAGAGTACTGGTTTTCTCATGGGCAGGACTGTCTTCTCACACCATCAGGCCCTTCTACGACATGGTAAACCCCTCATGAGTGCAAGCCACCCTGAATTTTATTGAATTCTCACATGGATTCCATGAGGAGGGCATTATTATCCCCACTTTACAGATGAGAAAAGTGAGGTTCAGAGAGGTACATGCCCAAAGCCACTTGCCGAGCAAGCAGTAGAGCTGAGATTGGACCCCCCATTGTGTCTGACTTGCTGTCTCCTAGACATGATGATAAGAATGATGATGATGAAGCCAGTTTGGACCAGCCGGAGGGGGATGGAGAGGCTGGATCCTGACTCTGTCTGCAGCCACTGACCTGCTCTCAGAGCCGCAGTCTAAGTGGTATGGGTTGGAGTTCGACGTCACCGAGCCCACGATTGCTGCGGCAATTCCATTCGTTCTCACCACCTCCCTCTTCCTAAATAGAGGGACAGCAGGGGCTGGGCAGGAGGGAGGCCTGGCAGGAGCCAGAGATCATCCACCCAGTCCTGGGTTTACGGTCCTACCTGGGGTGGTGGGGGGACGCTTAGATACATTATTCCCTGAGGTTACCGCCGGGTCACAGCAGGTATCGGCATGTACAACAGTAATAACAATATCCTAACTACCATTTATGGAGTGTTTATATACACCAGGCCCTACCTGAGATGCCTTTATAGTCGTGATTTTACATAACTGGCTCAAAAAGTTAAAGTGATGTGCCCGAGTTCCCAGAGCTAGTAAGTGGCAGGACATCAACCTTGGTCCAGCTGGTTTCAAACCCCTGCTCTTTTCAACACAGTTCACCAAGCCCTCGAGTCATCCATTCAGTCGACAAAGATTTATTGAGTACCTACCAAGGCAGGCACGAGTCCTGGAGGTGCTCAGGATACATCAGTAAATAAAATCAAGATCCTGGACCTCGTGGGAGGTGAGGGGGCGTGCTTTGGAAAAAAGAAATCCCAAAGAACACGAATAAAAACCAGAGCGGGAGAAGAAGGACCGGGGATGCTGGGGCAAGGCAGGGTGGCGCTGGTGACGCAGGTGAGCTCAGCAGAGGTCAGGGTGGGCCCACCGGGCAGGGGGGGATCAGAGCCAGTTCTCAGTGAGGGACTCAGCCAGAGCCCCCGGGGTGGGGGGAGAGTTCCAGACAGAAAGACTGCGTAGGGCAGAGGCCCTACAGGGGGGCTGTTTCTGGCTTGTTGGAGGAAGAGCAAGGAGGCTGGGGGGGTGCTAAAGTGGAGTGAGGGAGTTCAGAGACGCGGTCTGGGGGAGAACAGAGGCGGGTGTGATGATTTCAGTTCCTCCCTGAATGAGCTGGAAGCCTCTGCAGGGTTCTGAGCATGTGTCGCAGCGCCCACCTTCTATTGTCCAAGGGGCGCTCCGGCTGGCATGTTGAGGGTAGAGTGTAGGGGTCCAGGAGACTCCATGGTGAGATGGTGTTGGCTCAGGGTGACAACAGGGGTGGCCAGACCCTGGACGTTTTTCCAGGAAATACATTTTCAGGGGTCTTCTGACCGTTCGAGTGCAGGGTATCGAGGAAAGAGAGAAGTCAAGGATGGCTCCGAGGTCTGGGACCTGAACTGCTAGAAGAGTCCCTCCCCCCAGCCTCCCGCCCAGCTGAGATGTGTCAGGTTCGGGCGCAGGGGGGCTTGGCTGGAGGGGGCGATGAGCTGGGTTTCAGACACGTTGAGTTTGGGACGTCTGTTAGCCTCGCAGAGATGCCAAGAAGGCCTTTGGAGGTATTTTGAATGTGGGAAGTATTTTAGAACATCTATAAATAGGTATGTCTTTTAAGATTTCAGGTATAAGCTTCAGTCATCAGGGGAACAAAAACAGGTAACAAACTTCTTGTTTCCCATAAGACACCATATGGTGAAGCGTCATAGTAGTCGATACAATAGAAATTCCGGACCTGGGTGGGCAGGAAAAGAGGAGGGGAGTAACCCAGAACACGAGAGGAAGCTGGCCTGGGGTGAGTAACTTTTGTTCCAGATGATCACGAGCTGAATGCATTCAAAGAAACCTATGTCTGAGGACTCCAGTGAATTGGAAACAAGTACTTTATCTGAAGGGAGAGTCCAAATCTTGTGTACAGATCTGGAAATGAAAAGCACGATTTACTTCACAGCGGGTTAACAAAAGTTCTTGGGAACTAACACTTAACCAGAAGTTCACCAGAGGGCCCAAACGTGAATTATTGTTCCTTCTTTCCCTGAATTCAGCAGGAAGGAACAGCAGAATTGTTCTTCTATCTGCCTCCACCGCAAAGTTACTATCGTGTTACCAAATTTCTTTGGCCAAGTACTACAAGTCTTAGAAAAAGGACAGGGCTGTCAGGCAATGATGGAAGCTCCCATTTTAGATAAGTCACTGCCTTTCCTCCTGGAACCTGAGCTGCTCTGTGTGCCTTTTGATATTTCTACTTTGTGGTGCATGGAAATGAACCTCATCAATTCAGATCTTAGGAATCACCAGCCATGGCTGTGAAGTTTGGCGTAGAAAATAATCAGGGAGACGTTGAGAAGAAGCCACACCGTCCCAATCTGAGCAAAGTTCAGGGATTTCGTATAAAATGCCCAGGTGAGTCCTTCTTGGCAAGGCAGAGCTGAGATTTTCACAGGACAAGGAAGATTTTCAGTCTTGTTGGAGAAAACTGGGTGCCTTGTCATGGAACCCATGCAGACACCTCGACACTCTCATCTGTTTCTCTGTCTTGGGCTTTGGATTCTGTATGTAAAACCTCTCATCGTTATCACCAACAGAGTTTCTGATTAGTGCTGGAATCTCTGTGCATTGAATTAAACAAAGGCTGTCCGGGCCCTTGTGGGCACTGGCAGTCTTTTTTGGATGAAGAGTGCAAGGAAGCACCTCTATTACATCATTTTGGCCCTTTCACACATCATCCCAGTAGCTCCACTGTGCTTCCGGGTGACAGCCTCCATCATCGGAAGCCAGCTTAGAACAGGGAAGTGGGTTTGCAGGCTCCTACAGAACCACGGGTACTACCTACGGAGGGTGATGGGCATCTGACCACACACAGAGACACACACACACACACACACACCATTCCACTTGAGGAACAAATGTCTACCGGCATCACCCCCATTCCTGCTGTAGTTGGAAACCAATCAAAACCATTCCATTTGATACAATTAGCTATAGACGCGTCATATACTACAATGATAGCTATCCACTTGTATCTGTTTCCTCACCACACTGTGTGTCCCTTAAGGACAAGGATGGGGGCCTTTCAACCTTATATCCACAGCCGGAAGCCCTCAGCCCAGTACACAGTGAGTGCCTGATAAATATTAATTGACCGAATGTGGAAACTGAGGCATGGGTCTTGTCCTCAGGGCCATCTTGAGACCCAAGTCTGGACACAAGCTCAGGATTTCCATTCGCAAACTCGTGCTTTTGCCAGAGGGTTGATGAAAGCTTGAGCTCCAAGCTATGCATATCCACAAAGAATTTCTTCTAAGCTCATTTCTAGGAAGGGACCGAGGAGCCGTGTGCCTTTTTACCCTGGACCCAGGCTTTCATGCCTCTGCCCAATGGATGCGGCCCATCCGCCACGGAGAGGTCAGCAACCTTGTGGTCTGTTCAGAGCATCACAGCCATGGCTGCTCTGCCACCCCCAAGCCCCCAAGCTGCAGGAGAAACGTCAGACAGGAGGGGAGATGCTGCCACACTGCAGACTGCGTTCTGCTTATCCTGCCGAGGGTCATGCTTTGAAAATATCTCTAATTTTGTTTTCATAGCTTGTTAACCTTTTCCTTCCCAAAACAACGCCGGTGTTTGTTTTGGCTCCTTTCGTGCATTGAGGACGGGTCTGAGTTGGATGCACAAAAGCATTTTTCCCTTAATCTCATTACAAGGGCTCCTCACTCTTGAATTCTTCCCAGGGCTCACTTGCTGTGAAGTGATTTCCTCTTGGAATCGTTTTTCTCTTTGTGAAGCTGGGAGAGCCAGTATGTTTGGTTTTGTAGGGAAACAGGGAGAGATAGCAAAGACAAAGGCGAAGAAAGCAAAACCCAGTGATACAGTGACGCCTTGGGGAGTTCTAGTATAAAATGGACCCAACCTAAAATTTCTGCCCCTTCCAGCAGCCGTACCCCAATTCTAATTTGCGTGAGGGTGCCACGCTGAGGTCACTCTTCTCATTGTCGTCTCTCATCTACCTGAGGTTTATAAAATGTGTGACCAGAAGGGCCAGTGCTTTCACAGCAGGCATTTCTCATGTGTTCAGAGTATCTTGTTTCATCCTTTCGGCCCCCGGAATGCTGTACACCTGCCTGCGTGGCCACCGTGACTTGGTTCCCGCAGGCGTGTGACATTCCCAGCCTGTTCCTTCTAAGCATGGTGGACAAATTCACCTTGATTGTCTACTCTTACGTTTTAACGTTCGTCGTCAAGTCCTGAAGGAATTTTAAGTTTAACCGGTGTTTTGTTCATTTTTCCGTCCTCCACCAAAGTATTCCTTTCCCCTTGGAACGGTTTCTTAAATTGCATCTGCAAACACAAAACTGAAACGAGGGGCAGAGGGTTCTGGAAGGATGCATCGTGGAGCTGGGGGAAACTGACAAAGAACCTCACCGACCAGACCAATCGGCCATGGCCTGAACCATTCAAGTGACCGAGGAAAAGGGCCGGGCACGTTTTGCCTATTGTATATTGTACGAACAATTGTGTATTGTATGAATTGTATATTGTATGTAGATTGCATACACACTGTTGCATAGAACGGGAAACATGCCTTTACCTTTTTCAGGACCACGTTTTACTTTACACGTGAAACAGAGAACGGTGCACCCTACCCTACGAGAGGCAGTGTGAGCCAGTGGTTAGGGCAGGTGTTTGCAGCAGCCTTTCTGGGACCGAGCCCCGGCCCTTTCTCTCATTGGCAAGTTACTTCCCCTCAGCTATGAGATGTGTGTGGGGTACCAGATAGCATCCTTTCTTCCCCCGTTAAGCATTAATTTGGACGTGAACTGAGAGACAGGAAATATACGGTACAGTCCCCGCTCTTCGCAAGCACAGAATCCAGTGAAACTTACAAATAGAAAAGGATGTAAGCAAATTCTTGACAGCATCTCCCATGTACTCACACGTTCTCTCCCGCTATTCCTTTATTCTATTTTCATGTAAAAATGCGTGTGGGTGAGGGAAGGATTCTGGTAGGCGTCCAGTCCTGGTCCTTCAGCACTTATCAATCACCCTTCATCTTGGCGGCTCACGGCCCCTGTGCCCGTGTGCTGAAGAGGAATGACTCATCCGAACTCAAACAGCAGTGCTGACAGTTAATTGAATTCCAGGGCTAAAGTTCCTTCCTACCTACGGCAACTCTCCACAGCTCAGAGCTCCAGATTGCTCGAAGCGAGGCTGCAGTGTTTATGAGAGAGAGGGTGCCTTTTTCCAAGTGATTGAAAGGTCATGTTTATGGGTAAGATTCCATTTCTCTTCGACTTCCAGGCTTAGAACTTATGCAAACTTGGTCCAGGAGAAAATGGACCAGACAGTAATTAGCGCCGAAGATTGCTGTTAGCATCTTCCTACAAGGCAGAGGGCAATGGCAGACCAGCTTCTTTGTACTCCCGACCTAAACGCTGTAATTGGCAAGCAGCTGGTCCCTCCTTTAATAACCCTTTATCTTCTCCGCAATGACCAGGGGTGGTCGCTGTTTGCTGGCTGCCTCACTGCTGTTTAGAAGGAGGGAAATTAATGCATGCGCAGAGAATTTCATTGAGGAAAGATTTATTGCTAGAGTCCCTTCACAACATGTGTACATTTCAAGAGGAAAGTGAGGATGCCAAGTGAGGAAGATGATTGTTTCCATTGGGGGCATCAAGTACTGGGCGGCTGGGTTGGTCGGCCTGACGGACGCTGGGCTGTCATGGATTAAAGTGGAAGCAAGCGCTGATCCCTGCAGGGAGCAGACGAGTCATTCACGTGGTTTAGCAGACTGTCGTCGTGATCGCGTGCACACAAGAGCAAACACACTTCTTGGGAGATTCCAAGTTAGGCTGTGGAGTCAGGGAAAGCCATCCCCAGCGCGAGCCCTGGCCCCTCCAGAAGCCCCGTTTACGGTGGTGGTTTCTCACGGTGGGTCACTGACCCTTTCTCTCTGGTTCCCGGTTACATTCAGGGTTTAACTGAGGCAAGATGACGACCCAGGTGAACTCCTCCGGTTCTTCCCCTCTTGAATTGTTCTTTGTTCTCGGCCAGGCCCAGGTCACAGTACACAGCCTGCACGGGCCTGTCTGTGCAGGACCCAGCCGAGGTTGTAAACATCAGGCAGCAGAAAGAGGCTTTAGGCCTGGGGTAGTGAGTGGGCAGCCCAGCCCTGCAAGTCCCACACCCTTGCAGAAACGACTTTGGGGTCCTTCTCAGTTCTTAGTGCAGACAACTCACTTTCTGACCGTGGCCCTAACGATCAGAGAAATGCCTACACTGGCAGAAAGCTTGGTGATCTATACCTTCAATCGCCTCTGGTTACAGAAGAAAAATCTGACTCCCACGTAGTCATAGTAGAAAGTCTGAATCAGATCCCTGTCCTAACTTGCGATAAGTCCCTTCTCAGACCACCACAGGCCAGCAGTGTGTTGGGCATGGAGTGGTAGGGAGCTTCAGACCGGCTGATTTGGTTTGGAAACACTGGTCTTTAAGACACTTCTATCCAACAGAACCCTTCCTTCTCCTTTTCCTATAACTGGTTGCAGAAATTCGTTCAAGAGATGCCAATTTGAGTCCTGGCTAATTAGCTAAAGTTCTTTCAGAGACATTCTTTTTTTTTTTTAATTTTGTGTGTAGCTGATTTACAGTGCTGTGTTAGTTTCTGGCATACAGCAAAGTGATTCAGATGTATATATATATTCAGATATATATATACTCTTTTTCATATTCTTTTCCATTATGTGGAGACGTTCTTAACCCCTTTGGGTCTTGGTTTCTTTCCCTGAAAAATCTAGAATAATAGTGATAATAATAATAATAATACCTTACATGCTGAACTGTCAGGGTTGCCATGAGGATCTAATGAATAATGAACACGAAATTATTTGAAAAGTATAAAGTTCTCAAAGTATCATGTAGTGTTACTGATAATAATAATTTCACTGCATTCCCATCCCTTAAGAACAAACAACCGAACTCTTATTTCTTTGACTTTCACCAAAACAAGGCTCTCTCTGACCTTTACCCTTTGGTCTATTGGCTGCTCCCAAGCATTGACCACCTGCTGCTTAGGGTTGGACGGTGACCCTGATATTCACCTTTGGTGTGACCTAGTCAATTTCTTTTCTTTTTTTTTTTTAATTGTATTTTTATTTATTTATTTATTTTTGGCCGTGTTGGGTCTTCGTTTCTGTGCGAGGGCTTTCTCTAGTTGCGGCGAGCGGGGGCCACTCTTCATCGCGGTGCGCGGGCCTCTCACTATCGCGGCCTCTCTTGTTGCGGAGCACAGGCTCCAGACGCGCAGGCTCAGTAGTTGTGGCTCACGGGCCTAGCTGCTCCGCGGCATGTGGGACCTTCCGGACCAGGGCTCGAACCCGTGCCCCCTGCATTGGCAGGCGGACTCTCAACCACTGCGCCACCAGGGAAGCCCATGACCTAGTCAATTTCTTACCCCCTTTCTGTTTCTGTTGTTCCCCTGTGACACCGATGTAATCGTTCAGAGATGGTGGCGGTCTTGCCTTGCAGAACATCGATGCTGAATTGTTGTTAAAGCATCCCTATCATCACAGAAGTGTTTGATGGGCATGTGCTGTGTGTCTGAGCTTTTGCTCATGGGTTTCCAAGCTCGGCATTCAAGGCCCTCTATGGTCCAGGCCTGTCCTGCTTTCCCACTCATGTTCCTTCTGCTGCTGGGAATGCCTTCCCTTCTCTCCCCCCGTGTTTCCAGCTCTGCCTCTGTTGGCCCTTCTACTGCTGCTCCGTCGTGGCCCCCCCGTGTCCAGTCTTCTGAGGCCTGAGCATCTGCTCCTCCCTCCTTGAGGGTTTCCCTGAGCGTCTCAGCAAAAGGCACCGCTTCACTCTCAGAGTTTCCAGGACTCTTCTGCTGAATTTCTTTCATACCGCCTTTTTCGTTCTGCCCTGTGTCTTAGATCTTCATCGGCATGTCTTCTCTGAAATAAATACTTGCTGAATGAAGGAACAAATGTGTTGTCTTGGAATAACTGATTTATGTTCGTAGCTGCCTCTATAATTAGGCGACAAGGTCTTAACAGGCAGGGACCACATCTTAGCCACAAATATAATTCAATTAACCAACACGTTGGAGGAACCAGGCTGACGTGACCCCGGAGGAGGTGCTTTCAGGGTGGGGACAGAGTACACGAGACACATCTCTGCCCTTAAACTCACAATCTAGTTGGAAAAGTAAGACCAAAAGATGCACAGAGAAAACACCCCAAATGTCCATCAACAGGGGAAGGAATGAAAAAGCGAAATTATTGTATCCATAAAAATTAACCAACTAGTGACAACACTCAGCATTGATGACTCTCAACAAAGTTATGTTGAGCAAAAGAAGCCAGACATCAAAAACGATCCACCGTTTGATTCCATTCATAGGATGCTCTAGAAGAGGAAGAGGAAGCTATGATAATAGAAATCAGATCAGTGGTGGGCTGGGCTGTCTGGGTGGGTGGTGGGTGGTGGTGAAGGAAGAGGATCACAGCGGAACTTTCCAGGGTGGTGGTGACATGTACACGTTGTCATCAAACTGTATACACTTCAATCCTGTGCATCTTATTGTATGTAAATTATACTCCAACTAAGTCAACTTAAAAATGAGTTGAGGGCTTCCCTGGTGGCGCAGTGGTTGAGAGTCCGCCTGCCGATGCAGGGGACACGGGATCGTGCCCCGGTCCGGGAAGATCCCACATGCCGTGGAGCGGCTGGGCCCGTGAGCCATGGCCGCTGAGCCTGTGCGTCCGGAGCCTGTGCTCCGCAACGGGAGAGGCGGCAGCAGTGAGAGGCCTGTGTACCGCAAAAAAAAAAAAAAAAAAAAATGAGTTGAGAACTAAAAGTACTTTATTTTTTTTGAAGAGTTCTTTTTCTTAATTTTTATAGAAAGATAGTTGATTTACAATGTTGTGTTAGTCTCTGCTGTACAGCAAAGTGATTCAGTTACACACATATTCTTTTTCATATTCTTTTCCATTATGGTTTATTACAGGATATTGAATATAGTTCCCAGTGCTGCACTGCAGGACCTTGTTGTTTATCTATTTTATATACAGTAGTTTGTATCTGCTACTCCCAAACTCCTAATTTATCCCTCCTCCTGCCATTCCCCTTTGGTAACCATAAGTTTGTTTTCTTATATACCACTAAATAGTACTTTAAAATGTAAAAACCAGTCCAAGACAACAGTGGAAGAGATATAGCAAGTCAGGATTAAGAGTAAAGATTAATTATAGAGATGATAATTGCATTGAGGGTCCGAGGGGGCCACTCTCCCATCAGGCCATGGTGGCCTTTAAAGCAGGGACTCGTGCAGAACCTTGAGGATGATAAAGGGGAGGAAGGTTGTGCGCCAGGTGTGTTGGCCTCAACCCTCATCATAGCCCCAGGACCCCAGAAAGCACTTAGCAAATAATTTTTTGCTACAAGAGATGAACTCTGAAGAATGAGTTCTTTCACTCTGTGTCCTGGGAATGTGGGCACATGCCAGGCCAAGGCCACGTCTCTGACCCTTTGCCCAAGCTGTTTCCTCCCGCTGGAACCCCCTCCCTCCCTGTTCTCCACTGGAGAAATCTTGTTCCTTTCCCAAGACTCAGGTTCTCTTGCATGGGGGCTTTAAGGACCTGCCCCTGCTGTCCCTCCAGGTGGGGTTCTCTCTCTGGGTCAGGCTCTCACGGTGCCTCAGTCCTTCTGCTGCCCTGATACTCCCCCGTCGTACCCTGGTTAGCAGTCTCCAGTGCGTCTGTGAATAATTCCTAACTAGGTGCTTGCCACGTAACCAGTCTTTGTTTTTCTTCTTCTTCTTCTTTTTTAGTGTGCACAGAGGCAATGCCACATATTCAGGGCTGGCTAAGGGTTTCGTTTTCAAGCCAAGCCCTGCTACTTGGTGGGATATACCCCTCCAACTGTCCACCTTTGCAGGGTGGCTGCATTCTGTAGATTCCTGACCCATAGGTAGCCCAGTGACCTGCAGAAGCAGTTCTCTCAAAGGTTCCCTGAGTGCCCAGCAGCGAGAACCCAGAGGGCTGTGAGCTGCTGTCATCACGCATGTCTGCAAGTAGTAAATTGCACCCAGTGAATTTCTACGCGGTAAAATCCTCCTGTCAATCAGCCCTGCTCCCTGGGGGGCAGGGGACCAGAAAAGGGCGATCGCTCACAGAATCACAGGACAGCTAATGGTAGACAAATCTAAAATGACCATCTAGTCCAAAAGATGGGAAGACTGAGTTTTAAAAGGTGAAATGATAGTCTCACTACGGGGACCTTCAAAAGCCAACAGAGAAACAAGAGAAACCCTTTTTGTCCTCCTCAAAACGCAGGGGGTGGCGAGGAAAAAAAATCAATCAAAAGTCACCTGGAACAGAACCCATCGGTAAGGAAAGACATGCTATTTTCAAAGTTTCTAAAAGGATATTAGTAACAGTCAGGGGGGAAAGAAACCCACATAAAAACTGCACTTGATAAAGGCCTTTTGGAAGCAGATAAAGGTGTGCTTTGCTGCCTCGCGGCCTTGAGCCTTTCACTCCGCTTTGTCCAGCTGGGTCTGGAGATTGAGGTCTGGGGGTGTGATTGTTTATCTGTTCCAAGTGATACTGGAGTTGTTTGCTTTGAACAATGTGACTTTGTTCCTTTGTTGGATGCGGCCAGCAGCAGAAATGTTGCTTAGGGAAGGAAGAAAACACATCGGGAACTTGCTCAAAGTAAAAGGGGGTTCTGCGGGTTAAATACTGGTGCAAGCGCCGAGGCAGCTGAGCTGAATCTCTATCAAGGCAGAGACTCGGCTGTCCCGGGGGCAGGGAGGGGCATGCCTCCACTGATTCCCTTTCCAGGGCAGCCCTGAGACAGAGGCACTGGCCCCGGGTTATTTCCAAGAAGTTGCTCAGAGCAATTTATCAGAAGCCGGCAGAGAGCGCCTCATTTTTTTAAAAAGATCATTCGTTATTTGCTTCTCCCAGAAGAGGGGATCTATTACCTGCCTTCTGCAGGGCAAGGAGACAGACCGGAAGCTGAGAGTCCTGGCGGATGTGAGCCGCAGCTCGCTAAGTACGCCTACTGTGTGCCAAGCAGTGTACCAAACAGCTTTAAACACTGTCTGTGTATCACCTCTAGTTAAAGCACCCAACGACCTAATGGGACAGGTTCAGGGCTGCACGGCACAACCAGCTCACAAAGCCCACTGTGTGCATCGCCTCCCGCCCGCATGTTCGGCGACATCATGGTACTAACTTGAAACTGGCCATGATGGATTCGTATAGCCACTGTGGAGAACAGTACGGAGGTTCTTTAAAAGCCTAAAAATAGAGCTAACATATGATCCTGTAATCCCACTCCTGGGCATACATCCAAAGAAAACCATCATTCAAAAAGATACATGTACCCCAATGTTCACTGCAGCACTATTTACAATAGCCAAGACTTGGAAGCAACCTAAGTGTCCATCAACAGATGAATGGATAAAGATCTGGTGTATATACACAATGGAATATTACTCAGCCATTAAAAAGAAGGAAATAATGCCATTTGCAGCAACATGGATGGACCTAGAGATGATCATGCTAAGTGAAGTAAGTCAGACAAACATCATAAGATATCACTTATATGTGGAATCTTTAAAAATGATACAAATGAACTTATTTTCAAAACAAAAATAGACTCTCAGACATAGAAAACAAACTTATGGTTACCAAAGAGGACTGGCAGGAGGAGTTAGTTTGGGATTAACATACACATATGACTATATTTAAAGGTAATCAACAAGGACTTAGTGTAGAGCACAGGGAACACAGGTTACCTTGTAATAGCCTATAATGGGAGAGAATGAAAAAAAAAGAATATATATATATATATATAACTGAATCACTTTGCTGTACTCCTAAAACTAACACAACATTGTAAATCAACTATATTTCGATAAAAATTATTTTTAAAAAAAGAAATTGGCCATAATGGAAGTATTTACACCATGGAAACTGGCAAATGCTAGAACATCAGAAGTTTCTTTTTTGCTTGGTTGGTGTTTTTGAGAGCTCGCTGTTCACCTTTTACCACTGGACAGACACGAGACTCTCCCCAGTTTACAGAGGAGAAATTGAGGTCTTAAGGAACTTGTCTGGGGGCACACAGGTTTCAGGTCCTCCAGAGAAAAGGCCTTCTGCTGAGACCTCCTGCAGGGTGCATTGGGTTCCTTAGCAGAAGGGCTAGAAGAGGCAAGGGAGGCTGGAGGGGAGGGGTAGAAAAAGGAATGTTTGCAGTTAAATTGTCAGCAAGAGTGAGGGGAGGTGATTTCATTGGATAGGTCACCAGCCAGGGGTCTGCAGGACTCAGACAACAAGATTTTGCTCGGAGACTTCCTGGCAGCCTCAGGAGCTACTGGGAGAAAGAGACCAAAGAGACCTTCCTGAAATGGGGGTCCTGGGAGCCCTGAGTGGGCCCGGTGGCTGCTCTGAGGCCTGTCCGGAGGTGAGGGCGGGGGAGGAAGCCTGGAGGATTCCTGGGGATCCGCTCCCTGGAACCTGCTTTGAAGCGCACCCCCCAAGGTGAGAGGCTGTGCTCAGGGGCCGGGAGAAGTGGGTGTGACCTGCCCTGGGACCAGCCTTCCTCACTTCCTCTTTGGGACAAGAAACCAATATTCCATTCCATCCACCCTCGAAGTGCACTGGCCATGCCTGAGGCCGCCAGCCTCTCAGGAGTGAAAAGGTCACGGTAGGGCTGGTGTGCCCTGTCTCCGTGTGCCTATCAAGCTGGTATGCAAACCTCAGGCCTCTGTGCTGGCCAGGGCAGGGCTGGGTCAGCCAGGTTGTCAGGGAGCTGTCCCATGGAGGGTTGGACGTCTGCAGAGAAGACTCCGGGACGCAGGCAACGTGGGTGTGCCTTCTGGGTCACCTATGAGGACTTGTGACATGGGGGGAGGGGGAGGGGTGGGGGAGGGGGCGGAGCTGGGGTTCTGAGGGGAGGGACGCTGATGGCAGAGATGGCCAGGGAATTCCTGAGTTTTGCTGACCAGGTGAGAAGGGGGCGCTGCCCTCCCCACCTCTACGGCTGCAGCATCTCCTTCCTCCAGCTTGGTCATCGCTCAGGGGTGGATAGTGGCTACCAAAGCTGGCTGGTAAGTTTCTACGACTTTTCTGCCATGGAGGTCCCAAGTCATCTCAGGGGCCACGTCGGACATCCACAGCCCATGTGTGGGATATTTACTTCCCACTCCAAAGTGGGCTCCAGAAAACCCAGCTTTGGGTCCCAGAGAGAGATCACTACACTTCCAGTCAAGCCCGTGGCCAATAAAAAATGCCACTGAAAACACTGTCGAGCACCATTCTTTCTTTCCTTGTGTCAATCAGAACCGTCACGGGTGCCATTACAAATGGCCTCTTTGTTGTGCATCAGTAAACTTTACAAGATAATGGAGACGGAGTCGTGATGTTGTTGGAGTTCCCCCCCTCCCTTCTTAACTTTCTAGATCTTTCCTGGCTTTGTGGCTTCACTGCCCAGCACAGTAGTAAATGATGTATGAGATGAAGCATTTCTTCCCTCCAGCCAAGCAATGGCTCTGCCATCATTGCCCCAAGATTTATTAGTTGGCGTTGTGTTTGGACTGGCTACAGTCAGAATAGCCCATCAGTGCTTTCTGTTTGTTTGTTTAAGACCAAGAAGGAAGGGGAGGAAAAGGGAGAAAAGCAAGAAAGATTTGTGTCATAAGAAAAATAGACTGGGTCTGTAACGCCAAAACATTGGTTGGACTGACTTCTCCCTCATATATATATATATTTAGCGTCTTTATTGGAGTATAATTGTTTTACATTGTTGTGTGAGTTTCTGCTGTATAACAAAGTGAATCAGCTATATGTATACATATATCCCCATATCTCCTCCCTCTTGTGTCTCCCTCCCACCCTCCCTATCCCACCCCTCTAGGTGGTCACAAAGCACCGAGCTGATCTCCCTGTGCTATGCGGCTGCTTCCCACTAGCTATCTATTTTCCGTTTGGTAGTGTATATATGTCCGTGCCACTCTCTCGCTTCTTCCCAGCTTACCCTTCCCCCTCCCCGTGTCCTCAAGTCCATTCCCTACGTCTGTGTCTTTATTCCTGTCCTGCCCGTAGGTTCATCAGAACCATTTTTGTTTTAGATTCAGCAGAGGAAAGGCCTTCTCCATTATGTTCTGTACCCTCTCCTGTGGGACTCAGCCCTTCCCTCTTGGTCATGGCGGTCTCATCAGACGGTTTATTGCCTTTGGGGCAAACATATGCAGACTTGGTTGTGTTTGTTGTTTAGCAAAATATTACAAAAATGTGTGACTATCTGTCAACTTGTACAGATCTCATTTTTCTGTAAGCTTTCCCCATCAGGAATCTCCATGTGATTCCTGCTTCCTTTCAACTGATCTTGCGTTTGCTGTTTGTGACCACATAATTAGCTTCTAATTATAGTTTGTCCATTCTCTAATTATCTACGTACAAAATTTGGCCCAATTATTTTTCGGCAGAGAATATCATCACTTGTTCCCTAGTTATTTCTGGAAAGATTCTTGGCCCTACAGTCTGAATTCAAATCCCAGCTTTGTTTCTTCCTAGTTCTGTCACCTGGAAAAAATGGACTTTATTTCCCTGTGCCTGAATTTCTCCTATATGGAAGCATAATGGGGCACATAATGTGTTTGCAAAAGTTATTCATTTTTTTATATTACTTCAAATACACGTGCGGTCTTTCTCACCACCCCATGTGGGCTATGGGCTTCATGAAGTCAAGAATCCTGTTGCACATTTCTTGGATCAGTTGTAGTATCAAGTACAGTGTTGGATGTTTGTTGATTGACAAGCTGTTTCTCCAGCTTGGAAATAATGAAAACTATTTCCCAAACTCTTTTTTTTTTCTGTCGGTTTGGTTTTAGCCACTGCATTCTTATAAGCCAAATGATAATTTGAGTTACTGGAAGCAACACAAAATATGCTCCCAAGTTCAATAAGCGAAAGCAATAGATCTAAATGACAAGCTCCATGTACCAGAAGAGGCCACACATTCATCTTTCTGTGGGATCAATTCGGGGCAGATGCGATATCACTTGTAAAACAAGCAGTGATTCTGTGTTCCCTGTAATGGATGTATTCTATTTCTACATCTTGAATCAACATGGGTTTTACCTGAGTTTACTCATCATAGTTACATTTATTGAGTGCCTACTGTGCAGGGGTGTGTTGATAAATAGGTTCTTGGGGGAAAATAAAGCCCTGCTTTGTAGCATCTGCTGATTTCCATGGAGGAAATACTCTTGCCATGGTCAATTTCAAGCTACTGACATGACATCACTGAACAAATGATCAGCCCCCAGCCACCTCCCCTACTAAGTAGGCTGACGCTATACATATATTAGCAATAACTTTCACAACACCCCTACAAGGAAGATATTATTGTTCCCACGCTGTCAGTAGGGAAGCAGGCTTGAAAAACGCTTTGCCCCAAATCGCACAGCTAGTAAGACGTGACTTAAGGATGAAACCAAGGTCTACATGACTCCCAAATCCACGGTTTTCCCAGTACATCACATTTCCCCGATATAATGTGGTGAATGAATGCGTGAATACGGTGGCCCACTAGTCACAAATCCCGGCAGGACTGGAGAGCTGGATCGTGTCCAGAGAAAGATCCAAGACTGCCCAAGAACTCCTGACCCAACCTTGAGAGACATGAAATTTCTCACAACTTACAAGATGGTCCGTACCCATTGGGTTAGTCAGGCAGTGTTACCTTGCGTAGTCCTGGCACATTTCTGTGTGATATAATTAACCCAGCCATGTGGTACCTACTCTGTGTCCAGCAGCACCAAGGTCAGTGTGTCTAGGGGAGAGTGTGGAAGGAAGTCCTCCGCACAGAAGGGGTCGGAAGGCACACCATCATGCCCGCCCCTCCAACAGCTGCTGGCCGGCAAAGTATGTCGGTTTTCAATGATCCTGTGGTGTGACCAGAAGGGGAATTTTCAGCACATCGCAAAAGAGGTTTCAAATGAGTTCTTCAGGTTCGGGTTCTTTCTTCTGGTAACTCCGGATCTGCCAGCTTCTCCCTGTCTTTAAAACTGGCACAATAGTGTTCATCTCTTTATATCCCCAGGGGATTAATGAATTCATGTCTCTGAAGGCTATAAACCCCTCAGATGACAGGAAGCATACAAACACATACTGCTTTTCTTTTCCTCCCATGACTTGGTTTTCTGGATGTCACATCTTGCTATCATAAGACCTAGACGTAACCAAAGCAAACAAAATAATTGCTTTCCATCCTTATTGCTGTTGTAAAGGGGTCCTGTGTTATGAAATAATAATCATGACAAAAATAATAACATCTTGTGTCTGTGTAGCACCTTTCTTCTGAGGAGCTCAAAGCACTTTACAGACACAAGAAAAATTGTCAACAGACAATTTATAGGGAAAAAAATTGACTCATGTTGTAAGGAGTTACTCTGTGAGGGATAATGGTTCTGTTATTTTCACAAATTGACTGGCAAACACAGTATCTATTTCTGGTCTAAACCAGGAATACAAACGCCACGTAGGAGGAAAGCAAGGGGACTCGGGGTGAGCAAGGAGATCGAGAGGGCGCCTCTTCTGGTTATTTACCTGAACGCAGTCTAGACGCAGTCTGGGACAATTCTGACCCCAACTGACCCCATGACAAAAGGCTGCTCACTGACCTGGATGTTAATATCAAGGGACAGCTGCCTGCCTTCTAGACCTTCCTTGGGGTTCCTCTCTGGGGTCCAGACAGAGCTTGTTGGATCATCTCAGCAGATGTTGGAGGGTGAAGCTTGGAACCCATCCCCAGAGTGCCTCTCCTAAATGAACGGTAGGCCTCACCCTGCTCCTTAAATACTCGCCCCCAATTCCCTATGGCTTCTGAGTTTACCTCCCAATACTCGCCCAAAATCCACGAGGCGCAGACAACCAGCTATAGACCTCAGAGGGGACTCTGAAGTATCAGAAAGAGAAATTAAGTAAACAATCTCATTTACAATTGCATCAAAAGGAATAAAGTATCTAGGAATATATTTGACCAAGGAGACGGAAGACCTGAACGCTGATCTTGATGAAAAAAATTGAAGAGAACACAAACAGATGAGCAGATATCTCAGGCTCATGGATCAGAAGAATGAATATTGTTAAAATGACCATACTCCCCTAGGCAATCTACAGATTCAGTGTATTCCTTATCAAAATAACCAATGGCATTTTTCACAGAACAAGAACAAATAATCCTAAAGTTTGTACGGATCCACAAAAGACACCAATAGCCAAAACAATCCTGAGAAAGAAGAACAAAGCTGGAGGAATCACACTCCCTGGTTTCAAAGTATAGGACAAAGCTATAGTAATCAAAACAGTATGCTACTGACACAAAAACAGACACATAGATCAATGGAACAGAATAGAGAGCCCAGAAATAAACCCACACTTATATGGTCAATTAACCTACAGCAAAGGAGGCAAGAATATACAGTGGGGAAAAGACAGTCTCTTCAATAAATGGTGTTGGGAAAACTAGGCACTACATGTGAAATAATAAAGCTAGACTACTTTCTTACACCATAAACAAAAATAAACTCTACGTGGATTAAAGACTTGTAAGATCTGAAACTATGAAACTCCTAGAAGAAAACATAGGCAGTACACTCTTCAACATCAGTCTTAGCAATATATTTGTGGATCTGTCTTTTCAGGCAAGGGCAACAAAAGCAAAAATAAATAAATGAGGCTACATCAAACTAAAAGGCTTTTGCACAGTGAAGGAAACCAACAATAAAGCGAAAAATCAGCCTACTGAATGGGAGAAGACATTTGCAAGTGACATGTCCATTAAGGGGTTAATATCCAAAATAGATAAAGAATTCATACAACTCAATATAAAAAAAAATCTGATTAAAAATGGGCAGAGGACCAGAACTGACATTTTTCCAAAGAAGACATACAGATGGCCAATAAGCACATGAAAAGATGCTCAACATCACTAATCATCAGGGAAATGCAAATCAAAACCATGATAAGATATCACCTCACACTTGTCAGAATGCTATTTCAAAAACGACAAGAAATAACAAGTGTTGGTGAGGATGTGTGGAAAAGGGAACCCTTGTGCACTGTTGGTGGGAATGTAAATTGGTGCAGGCACTATGGAGAACAGTACGGAGGTTCCTCAAAAAACTAAAGATAGAACTATCATACAATCCAGAATTCCACTTGTGGGTATTTATCTGAAGAAAATGAAAATACTAATTTGAAAAGAAATACGCACCCCAATGTTCATAGCAACTTTATCTACAGTAGCCATGATACAAAAGCAATCTAAGTGTCCATCATCCAGCTGAACGAACAGGTGAAGGGAGTGGGGGGGGATGGGCAAAATAGGTGAAGGGGATTAAGTGGTACAAACTTCCAGTTATAAGATAAATAAATCCCAGGGATGTAATGTACAGCATAGGGAATACAGTCACTAACACTGTAATAAGCTTGTATGATGACAGATGGTAACTAGACTGACAGCGATGATCATCTCGTAATATATAAGAATATCAAATCACTATGTTGTATGCCTGAAACTAATATAGTATTGTAAATCAATTATACTTACAAAAATAATTTGGAAGTTACCGTATTTTACAAAAATAGTGCTGCCTTGTGAAATAAACCTTTTTCACTCCGAACAGAAATGAAAGTAGGGGGCCCTACAAAATGCATGCAGCCCACTCAGAAACACTAACATTGTTTCAAAGGGTTGCTGTTCTGGGTTAGGAATCCTTGCTCTGGAAAGGAGCCTATTGGAGCGGGAACAAAAGTACCGTGTATTTTGGGTTTGGAAGGTTGTCCTCCTGCAAAGAAAGCGGGGAAGGACAAAGTAAAGTAAGGAAACCTGAGGGCACCTGGAGAAAAAGGCAAGAAAGGCGCTCAGCAGCGGTTTCTCTCTCTGTAGAGGAGAAATAAAAAGTTCTCAAATCCAACTTTGAATCCACTTGGCTTCCCCCAATTCAATGTTGACGCTGCCCAGGTGAGAGCAACCCAGTGTCCCCCCCAGCCCAGGGGACTCAAACCCAGGGTGGGGATGGGCCACTGCACCCAGGAGGTATTGCCACAGCTCAACCTCCCGGTCCATCCACCCCTTTCTTCCAGAAATCTTCATTTCCCTGTGCTTCCCGTGGGATTTTCTGCCTCAACTCTGGGCTGCCCATTCCGCTCAGTTCTCAAGCGTGTTATCCAGGTGGATGGGTGTTAGTGACAGAAAGTTTGGCACGGGTAGGAAGGGGAGCCTGATCCCTGATTCTCAACACCTCTTCCAGCTCCGTGCTCCACGCAGCTGTGTGTATGAGAGAGAAAAATAAGGTGTGTGTGTGTGTGTGTGCGTGCGTGTGCGTGTGCGTGTGTGTGTGTGCGTGTGTGTGTGTGTGTGCGCGCATGCTCAGGCGTACGCAAGCAGAGTGGGCCGGAGCAGAGCTTTCATCACCGAAACGAAGAGTTCCTGTTTATAAACATTTGCTCACTATTTATACATGGGGAGGGAATTAACCACAAAACATGACCCACAACTTCAGGGCCTCCATTTTCACATCCTTCGCACCACATACACTTTCTCTCTCTACCCCAAAGCCACTGAGTAGAAAATAATTTCTCTCTATCGGAACTACCAACAGGAAGAACACACTAAGGCCTATGGAGGGGGTAGGGGAGACCCTCACGCTTGGCCTGTGGGGTTACTCTTGGAAAAGTTATCAAACGGGCAGAATGTGTGCCCCTATCGGTTAAATAGTCCCTTTTGCAGACTCTCTCTTCAACCCTTTCGTCCCGCCAACTGCCACGTAAAATGCTGTGTAGGACGGGGCGGGGGGCTGGGGGCTGGGCAGCTACATGTCAGCTCTCTGATGGAGGTGGCAATGGCTTAAGGCATTGACTCTTTCCAGACCTTTCTGAAGCCCCCAAAGAGTTTGAGATCCAAACCGAAAGTATCTCTGTAGGATCTGAGGCACCATCTTGGGCAGAGGGGCAAAGCATTTTCCATTTGTAGGAAAAGCGGAGCTCCAAGTGAGGCTGCCTACCGTCCATTTGTGTCCTCAGCACCACCAGGTGATGCCACCTAAATCCAGCTTCCCCCTGGGGCCGCCCCCCTGCTTCCCCCAAACCCGCTCTTACCCCCTCACCACCGCCACTCCCCAGACATCTTCTGTGGAAACGGGCCAAGGACAGGGCCTCACACCCACCTCAGCAGACCATGGTGCATCTGACCAAATAATCCCAAACCCGGGCTGCTTTTGTAGAAACTTTTATTGATGGGACACTCCTTAGATCAGGGCCGTTTCATTGGGACATACTAAAAGTAATACAAGGCAATGGACATTGAGTGTTTAATATATGCCAAATTTGGTGCTAAACGTTTGACATACATGACCTCATCTTGTCCTTAAAACAGCCCTGGGAGGGAGACACTATTATTCTCCCCATTTTGTGATTGAGAAAACTGAGGCTTGGAGAAGTTAAGTAACTTGCCCAAAGTCACACAGTCAGCAGCAGGGCCAGGACCCAATTCTGTCTGATTCCAAAGCTTCTTCTCCTACTCTCTCCATTTGTACACAAAACGATCGTTTTCTGGAAGGTTCTAAACCTCTCTTGCATTCAGTCCTAGACAGAATTAGCAGAAAAGCGTCTTCCATGGCAGAGGGAACCTGGGAGACAAAGCAGCAGGAAATGCACAGCAAACAGAAGGTTGGTGCTGTGGGTGAAGGTCCGCAACCTCAAAACATTCAGCAGGACCGCCCCTCACATGCGGCCCCGCCCACAAGCAGCATCCTCTCTAGACGGTGTGTGGATCTGATGATGGTCCCCAGGTTGGAGCACGATCGCTTCTCCGACAGGTTTCCAGCAAATGCCTCTAGGCTGTCCTCTTCCTTCCATCTTTCCTGTCTGCCTCCTTCCTTCCTCCCCTCTGCTAGTCCTGAGGGACAGGGCTCTGCTGGGTGACCTGGAGACACGACCCCTTCTGCATCTATTTCCTCATCTGGTTTGTAAAATGAGCAGAGTAGTTCCACTCCCGAGAGAGGCTGTGTGAATTAAATATGGTACAAAAATGAGCGACACGCACTAGCACGTAGCAGGTGATCAGAAGATGCTGGTGACCTCATTCCGGTCCTTTTCTTTCCTTCTCTCCTCGCTTTATGTTTTCCTTTCCTTCTTTTGGCATTGGACCATAATGGCAATTTTTTCACCCCCAGGATCCCCCAATCACTCCCGCCATGTGTGAGTCACGCGTGGAGGGATTAACCGTGACCACCTTTCGTTTGCAACTAACGAATCTTGTGATCTGGGTGCTAAACTCAGCGTGGCCGCCGATGGAACACATGTGCTGTAAACAGGTAGAATATTTGAACTATCTTCTAAAATAATTTTAGATTTTGGATTGGAAGGTAACCTCTGAGGCTCCATCTTCTTCAGGCACCACTGGGAAGGGCGATGAATTAATGCAGCCGTGCCAGGAGCTGCCGCAAAGTCGCAGTCTGCATCCCTGGAAAGGGTCCTTCTGGGCTGGATGGCACAGTTCACTCACCCCGGCTGCATCCTTGGGAGATGGGCGGGCCCTCAGCCCCCCTCCCCTGGACCTTCTCAGCCTTGTCATTGGTGGCAGCAAGTTCTATATCACAACGGTGACTGCCCTGGTGCTTGGCCGGTCTCTGGAGACTGGGATGACCCAGGAGAAGGGGACTTGCCACGTCAACCACAAGAAGCAGAAAGAGGCTGAGACCTGGGAGTGGACCAGGTGAGGGACTTCCAGGCACCCAGCTGGGGAGGGTTCTGGCTGAAAGATGATTTGAGGAGAAGGGCTCTATAGGGATGGTGGTGGTTTTGCTTGTTTTTTTTGAGTCATCCTTTGAACTAGTAAGACGGTTCTTTCTGATGAGGGACTGAGCTCGTACTCCCTTCCAGCTGGTTTGGGGGCACTCCAACGGCAGGGATGTAAGCGCTTTGCAAACCATATTCCAAAGAGCACATCTAACCATAATTCCGTGTTCTCCTGTGGGAACGTTCCCCATCACGGCTTTTCAGCTCTTGCTTGGATGGCTAAGGAGTCGGGCTGGGGGCAGGGGACCCACTTCGGGTTCAGATCTACCGAGGCTGAAGAGAAGAAGTGTGTCCAGGCTCGGAGGGGGAATCTCAGAACCAGGGAGAGACTGCTCCAGGACACGAAGGCCCCGGATGGCACTCCAGGGTCACTGGGCCCTGGCGTCCTGCTTCCTGAGGTTCACCCTGAGTCCCGTCCAGAGTGCCATGCATTAGCATAACCAGAAACACAACCGCGGCCAGCTCTGTGCCCAGGGCTGCACGCAGCAGCACGGAGAGAGCGGCCACTGCCCGTGAAAGGCGATCACCCCCCCCAAAGCAAACTCCCTTTCGCTCTCCAGGGCCCCCAGAGATTGCGATGCCCCAGCTGCTCAGCCCCCCAAGTGTTCTCTCTCTTCCGGCCTCATCCATGTCAGTCTTTTGAAGCTCTGCTCTTATTCTGTGAGCATCCCAGATCTTAAGACACTTCTCTCCCATGTCCCTTCCTTCCTCCCAAAGGAGAAGCAGGTGTAAATGCTGTGTACCCGTTTTTCAAAACCAGGTGGAAGGTGGGGTGCAGGTCTGGGAGGATGAGTAAGGGCGAAAGAGAGACAGAGAGAGAGTGAATGGCATTACGGGACTGGAACTTGACTTCTAATTTGCAGGACAGGGGAGGGAGGAGGTGTGCTGGGCTCCTAAGGCTAAGGCAGTGGCGATATGGGGCTGGGGTCCCTGCACGTTCCCCAGGCCAGGGCACTGTCATGAGGGCTGCTCAGAGGCTCCCCATACTGGAACACAGTCACCAGCTTCCTTCACTTGACATTTACCAGCAATTTGGGGATGTCTTCCATCTCTCCAATTACTTCTTCATGGCAAATACATGTGTATATATTGTATCATGAGTGCACTCGTGTGTGTGTGTGTGTGTGTGTGTGCGTGTGTGTCTGTGTGTATCCTTACAAGGAAAACTTATGCTCCCTAGTAAAACAACAACAACAACAACAAAAACCCAGTATTAATTATGTTTTGGATTGACTTCACAGAGATCTGGGAACATAATTTAAGTAAAAAGCTATACTCCTGATTCCAGCGCTATTATTCTTATTTGAATTGTAACCCTAGGAATTTTCCAGCCCGTCAGCCAAACCCACACTTGGGCAGATTGACAGTTTCAAAAGCTAAAATCATTCCAGTCTTCCCCTACCTCCTGGGAGAGGCCTGAGGTGCTGGAGCCCTAGCGGGACTGTGTCCCTGCTCCCATGGCCCCACCCACCTCCTGGGGCTTCCTGACTTACTTTAGCCCTCAGGGGGGTGAGATGCTCTTGAACACGTCAGTAGATCTGCCTTCGAGTGTACTGGGGTGCTGCCTGCTTCTCGCTCTGTTCAGTGTGCCCCGGCCCAGGACCTGCTCACAGAGCTCCGAGCAAACCTCACCCCAGTCTTCTACCCTCGCTGCTCACCTGGGGCAGGTGGAGGGCTGTCCTGTGTGGGCAGTCAACAAGAGGGCCTCCCTCTTGCCCTCACTTGTTAGCCCCTTCCTGACACTGAGGGATGACAGAATGGTACCTGAACCCCGCCTGCCGAGGGATTTGAACCAAGAATCCCAAATTCTACAGCTTCTGTGCCAATCGAACCATCCGGCTTCCTTTGGTTCCCATGTTTCTACAACACGTTCCTTCAGTGTCGTGGAACGTAATTCATTATACATCCATTAGGGATACAGATCCTCACTTATACATGTGGCAGACATAGGTACCTATAGGTTGCATAGCACAGACACATACGTATACGTACAAAATGTGGAAGGTGTGTTCCAACTCGGAGACCTGCACGCTCACAACCGCACCACCACAATCCTCTAAGGGCTCCACAGCCAGCCACAGGCTCCCTGAGGCCCTCCTGGCCTCCGTAACTCACCTCTGTGCATTCATAATGGTACTTTGCCGCATTACAGGGCATTTTCCTAACAGGAGAGGACTTCCATTTTGTTTAGGTGTCAATGAAAACAGAACTTTCTCCGATGACTGAAAGAACTCTCCACAGATCAGATTCTGGCTCCACACATTGCAAACTCTGCTTCTGCTCCCCCACGGACCTGGTTCTGGGCCCAGAGGCCACAGGATTCATATGGTGATGTGACCCCAGGTGCTGCACCTTCACATGTCAATGCCCGACAAGCCAGCACGGGTACCGAGAGGGAAACAACTTCTACGCCAGAACAGCTAGGAATCACTTGGTATATACTGAAGAGACGGCACACTGCATAAACATCCCACTCGGTCCAAATTCAATATCCCCCCAGTGTAATCTTCCCTTAGCCAGATCCCAAAAATGCTCAAAGCCACTTCAACACCACGAGAAACTAGTGAGGCGTGTAGAGGCAAAGTTGGGTTGGAAAGAGACAAAAGTCCTAACCTACTTATCTTGCTGCTGCAAATTTTACAAAGTACATGCCCATGTGAACTGATTATTACGGCGTCTCCAGGTCCGAGGGAGGGATGGTGCAAGTGAGGGGCCCTGAGGTTAAACTTTATTAACCTCCTGGTAAAGTCACCTCTGAGAATAGGATTTGGCAACCGCTGATCAAAGGGATAAAGGAAATCAAGTATTCCAGCTGAAAGCAAAGCTTCAGCAGAGATGTGCAACACTCAGGACTCTGCGGTGAGCAGTTCATCTGGGGGAACAGTTGTGGGCCTGAAGTGTGGAGAGGATGTTGAGCTGAAAGGCAGGCCAAGTGCAAAATACAGAGGGCTGCAAACGCTGGGGTGAGACATCTCAATGTCAACTGTACAGTGAGAAGCTTTGAAGATTTGCCCAAGGCTCAACGCGCGGACGGCCCCTCTCAGAGCCAAGCTTTGGAAAAATGAATCCGGGATGGGTGGATGGGAGGGAGGGAGACCAGCTCAGAGGCATCAGCTGCCACGTCCTGCATTTTAGAATTCTTTGGGACAGAAACACACACTCCCTGACTCAGTAGCCCTGGGGCAGTGCCGATGCCTCTTCCTGCCCTGACCCTGTAAACCCTGGGATCTGTCCTCAACCCAGCTTTACCTGTGGGGTTGAGATCTCCAGCACTGCGCTCCACAGCCCTTCACGGTCCTCCCTGGGTACTGACTCTCAGCAGTGTGGCTCTGACTGACCCCACCTCCACCAGCGCCCTTGCTGCTGGTCTCCCCAGGCCAGGAGGCAAGAGGACACAGTGGCTTCATTCCAGGAAGAAATAAAGAGCCTCCATGGGGTGGTGGCCTTGGGACTGGCATGGTGGGGACCAAGGGGAGAGACGGCCAACCTGGCAACTAAGTGTATGCAGACAGCAAAGACGATGGAAGGAAGGATGTTTGCGTGTTTAGCTGCAGGGGCAGCCCGCAGAGTGTGAATCGATGCACTTGGTCAGGACGTGTCCACTCGGAGGAGAATGGCGTCCAGCTGCTTCATTTTTAGAGCTTCATGTGTTTGAGTGTTGGTCGTGGGGAGGTCAGAGTGCCTCCTTTACCTCTTAGCACCCCCTCTGCTCTCCCCAGGTGGTGTGACCAGTGTCCTGGCTCTAACTTCAGGGTAGCACAGGGACCTGGGCCACTGCATTGAGTTATATACTCGCTATCCAGGGCTAGCGTTCGTGGTGCGCTTGCTACAGTTGACCTTGTCCTTTACGACAAGCGCCCACGTGACTGGCCAGCACCCCTGCCACGGTGGTTGGTGACTTTTTATTGTGGTAAAATGTAGGTAACATTTACCCTTTTAACCATTTCAAACCAGCATTAAGTACATTCACGTTGTTGTGCCACCATCATCAGCCCTTTCCAGATCTTTCTCATCCTCCCAATCTGAAGCTCTGTGCCCACTAAAAATTAACCCCTCATTCCCCTCTCTCCCGACCTCCCATCCTACCTTCTGTCTCTAAATTTGACTCCTCTAGGTACCCCATATAAGTGGAATCATACAACATGGGTCCTTTCGTGACCCTGTTTCACGTGGCATAATGTCCTCAAGGTTCATCCTCGTTGGAGCAGGTGTCGGAATTCCCTTCCTTTCTACGGCTGGATGATAGTCCATGGTATGGACATATCACGTTTTGTGTATCTACTCATCGATCAATGGACACTTGTGTTGCTTCCACCCCTCGGCTACGGTGAAGAGTGCTGCTGTGAACATGGGTGTACAGATACCTGTTTGAGACCCTGCTTTCAATTCTTCTGGGTACGTGCCCAGAAGCAGAACTGCTGGATCATATGGTCATTCTATGTTTAGTTTTTTGAGGAGCTGATGAATATTTTAAATAGAACACCTGTCATAAAATATATACAAGTGCTACTCAACATCTCCACATGGTCTCTAGGTAGCAGCTCAAAGGCAAAATATTCAAGAGCAGAGTCTTGATTTTCCCTCAATCCTAACCCCCCGCAATGCTCCCCACCTCCATAAATGGAACTGCCACATGGCCAGGGCTGAAACACTTGGCATCATTAGTGACTCCCCGCTTTTTCTCACTCTCCACATCCAACCCAGCAACAAATCCCTATAAGCTCTATTCTCACAATAGAGCCAGAACCAAATCCCTTCTCGCCACCTCTGCTGCTATCACTGGGCCCAGCCCACCACTGCTTCTCACCGCAACTGCTGCAATAATGTCCTAAGACACCTTCACTCTTGTCCTTCCACCATCCAGTCTCCATCCAGCTGCTAGAGGGACCCTATTTAGATGTCAGTCAGATTGCATCACTCCTCTGACCAGAACTTCTGAAGGCTTCTCATCATAATTAGAAAAAACCCACAAAAGCCCCCGGCAAGTCCTTACTCTGGCATAGGAGACAGCCCATCTCCTGGCCTCCCGTCCCACCACTGTTGTCCCACCTGCACATCTGGCCTTGACTCTTCCTCAGGCACTGATTGGCTGGTGCCTCGGGGCCTTGACCTTGGAAGACGCTTCCCACAACTCATCACATGGCTTATTCCGATGCCTCCCCCTCTGAGAGGCTCCCCCAATGATCCCATCAAAAGTAGCAGCCCAGTCTCCCAGTCTTCTAATTTGGCTTCACTCCTCCTCACACACTCAGCGCATTACCTGATTCTCTATCTCTCCTTCCAGAGTGTAAGCTCCATGAGGGCAGGGAGCGGCTTTGGTGGCTGCTGGGTGGCTTCCCTGGGTGCACGGGATAGCACCTTTCCGCCTCACCAAAGGGCTTCCCATTAGCATCAACACATTCCTGTCTCCAGGCCAGTTCACTTCTGTGGACACAGGAAAGGAGAAAAGTGCTGAAATCCACTCACTTGACACATGGGCAGGTTCAGGGCTCTGGGATTCCCAGATCCTGTGACCAGTGACTTTTAAAAATATTTTTATTGGCATATAGTTGATTTACAATGCTGTGTTAGCTTCTGCTACACAGCAAAGTAAATCGGTTATACATATACATATATATATATATGTGTATATACATAAATATGTGTATATATACAATCTTTTTTAGATTCTTTTCCCATACAGGTTATTACAGAGTATTGAGTAGAGTTCCCTGTGCTATACAGCAGGTCCTTATTAGTTACCTGTTTTATATATAGTCGTGTGTATCTGTGAATCCCGATCTCCCAATTTATCTCTCCCACCCCTACTCCCTGGTAACCATCAGTTTGTTTTCTACATCCGTAACTCTATTTCCGTTTTGTAGATAAGTTCATTTGTACCCTTTTTTTAGATGCCACGTATAAGTGATATCATATGATATTTGTCTTTGTCTGACTTACTTCATTCAGTATGACAATCTCTAGGTCCATGCAATGCAAATGGCATTATTTCGTTCTTTTTTAGGGCTGAGTAATATTCCACTGTATATATGTACACACAGCAGTGACTTTTAACTTACAGAATCACAGCCACCCTCATCAGCAGTGTGGAAAGTGCACACAGAGATGACTTTCAGTGCTTTAGGAAGGTCTCAGGCCCACAAACAGCTCCAGCCACTAACTAACATATCGCCATATCTTAAATTTTACCGTTAGTCATTCTTTTCTTTGTTTAGTCCTCTCACCAACCTTATGCCCATTTGACACATGAGACACCTAGGCTTTCAGTCACCCAGCCAATGTAGCAGGACTGGAGCTCTAGGGTCCGTGTCCTCTTCACCAGGTCAGGCTACCTCCCGAGGGCCCCCTGACCTCCCTGTGAATGCAGTGATTCTGGGCAGCACCTCCCTAATGGTATTCTTCAGAGCACTAAGATCACCAGATAAGGAATGGAATGGACAGATGCTTAAGGAGGGGTGGAGGGGGCAGTGGCTGGAGAAGCAAAATCAGAAACAGCTTCCAAAGTGCTCCCGGGTTATTTTGGGTTTGAAAAATCTTTGTTCTAAGGTCCAGAACATTAGTATGAACCTGGCAACGGGAAGCAGCAAGACCCGATGACAAATTGTCCTAACCGAGAAGCACTTTGAGCTTCTTGGAAAGAAATTGGTGCATTGAATGGGGCCGGAAACTGGGCATTATTCTTTCAGACCCTCATCTCCCCTAAGCTAGTCGCTGGAGCTTTCAAAATAGTCATTGGGTTCAGCTCAAGAGTGACCCTATAATATATTGTTCAAACAAGTGTGCTTTTGAGAATAAAAGGGGGAACTCTTCACAGTTATTCTGGACCACAGTGGGGATTGGACTGTCTGGGCTAACGGGACGCACAGTCTCCTAGCTGTCTCTTCTAACCATGAGGAATTGAGCGATGATCTAGCATTTTAATGCACCAGAAGGAAGTGAAATTCCCAGCCCCGCTCCTACTGGAAGGTACAGCCTCATCGTTGCCACTGGTGTCCCTGCCACCCCCTGCTCCTTCCCTGGGCCCCGGGTCTAATTAATGCCTTTCCCTAAAGGCCTAAATTCTCCTTTGAGTCTCTTGCATCATATATCAGCAGAGGAATGCCGATTTCAACCACTCTTTCCTGACCCCCAGATTTTCCCAAGCACGTCCCTTGAAATGACCGCTTCTGGGTGCTTCCAGGTACTTCCACCCGCCCACCCGCAGTGCATCGCCGTCTGGCCCTGCTGGTGTTGCCCTGGGTCCCTGACCACAGGCTTTGGAAACGTCTCTTCAGCAGGGTCCTGCTTACACTGATCTGTTTAAAGGTCCGTTCCCTCGCCCTGAACAGGAGCAGAGAGCAGCAGAGCTGCCGAATGCAACTCTGCTAAGATCAAAGTGAGAGCTGGCTGAGGCTTCACGTCTGCAACCTCCCAGCGATCCTTTGTGCTCACCCGGTGAGCAGAAGTGATGGTGAGCTAGCGTGCAGAGACCAACAAGACCTGAGCCCGAAGAAGAGTGCTTTCTGAAGCTTGAGGGCTACAGCCTGTGTCAGCGGTGCTTCGACTCTACCGCAGCCCAGCACGTAGTAGGTGCTCAGTAAATATCACCTGACTCATTGAACCATCATCGCCATGGACCACGCTGAGCCCGGTTGAGTCAATGTGATGGACGGGGTCGAGGGCTTCACAGCGAATGCTGGAATGTTAGCGCTAAAAGAGATCTTAGAAATCATCCAATCCAGCCCCCCAAATGAGAGGTTTCCGATGAGAAACCCAGGAGAGGGCCCTGAGAGGTAAGATGACCTGCCCACAATTTGCTCATGTCAGGAGCCACACTAGGCTCAGCTCTCCTGACAGCTAATCCTCTGCTTCTCTGCCTACACCACATGCCCCAGGCCAGCTCGGCCTTGGCCACGATTGGCCTGATATCTCACAGCACGACCCGGACACTTAGCCTCAGAACCAGAAACCCGCACTTTGGCCTGTAACCCCAGCTCGATGTCTGACCACACTCCTGTACCCCCCTGCCCTCCCCTCAACCCCCGCAAAATGACTCTCTCCCTCCTCCTGGCGTGATTTATTCGTCTCTCATGCCGCTATCCTGTACCTCACACCGCTATCCTGTACCTTTCCCCGCTGTATTCCTATTGGGTCCAGAGGTATCTGCCTTCCTCACAATTTTACCAGGAACAATATCTTTTTCAGCTTTGATTCTCTAACACCTCCACTGCACTTAACACTCATGTATTATAGGAACAAGTGACTTGCTGTGTGACCACGAGCCAATCGTTCACCATCTCTGAGCCTTCTCTGGGATCTATAGAATAAACATGATCCTGCTGACCTGTATACAGCATGGCTGTGTTCTAATGTATATACAGTTGCACAAGGATCTTGGCAATGGTGCTCAAGAGTAGACGCCTGGTACTGAGAGCATTTCTTGGAGACTGAAAGGGGACTTTCCTGTCTGTGATGCAAGAAATGGAAGATGGTTCTGAGTGGCTCCAAGCTCATGCAAAACTCTGTGTATCTGAGCACCCGGCCTGGAGCCCAGCGTGAGCTTTTGGTGGGGGAGGAAGGAACGTGGAACCTGGTAGGGGTCTGAGGGTGCAGACGTCTTGTGGCGAGAGGGCTTGACTACACACTGGCCCTCCTCTTCGAGCCGCCCTGAGTGCTGCCCCGTCGGGTCTGTCCAGGCCGCCTGCCCGCAGCGGCAGCAGCGAGGGAAGAGCCTCCCTCGTCAGCTGGGTTCCTAGCGCTGCAGATGGAGCGGGGAGCTGCCTGCTTTTAATCAGAG
Source organism: Stenella coeruleoalba (assembly GCF_951394435.1). Taxonomy (NCBI): domain Eukaryota; kingdom Metazoa; phylum Chordata; class Mammalia; order Artiodactyla; family Delphinidae; genus Stenella; species Stenella coeruleoalba. The sequence continues at coordinate 78,987,207 of NC_137162.1, read as the reverse complement.
GCGCTCCTTTCCTGTTTTCCGTTGGTGGCCAGCTTCTGCGTTTCCCCGCACCCCCTGCTGCTTCCCAAAAGCAACTTTTTTAAAAAAAGAATCCAAACTGTCTGGAATGAGAAAGGAGAAAGCTATCATTATGTGAGCTGTGTGGTGGCGGCTTCTGCTGGCTCTGCAGTCGTTTGGAGGTTGTCGAAGGGATGACCCTACTGTCCAGACGTGGCCTACGGGCCTGGTGTCAGTTGCCTCCTCCTAATACCATCAGCTCTTCTTGTACATACTGAGCCCCTGTGGGGAGAACACAGCCCTACCAGCCTCTGATCCCGATTAGAAGCGGCTCCCTCTCATGGCTTGTGGAGCCCATGTCCACTTAGAACAGAAGGGGCTCCAGAAGGCTGCCTGAGTGAGCAAACAAGAATACAGGGCACCCAGTTAAATGGGAACCTCACACACACGGCGCACAACTTTTACTGTAAGTCTGTCGCAAATGTTGCATGGGACATACTTTTAAAACTATAACATGTACGACATAGTTGCATTACAAAAACGATTCTTTGTTGCATTACAAAAACGATTCTTTGTTGATCTGAAATTCACAGGTAACTGGACGTCCAGTATTGCCTTGTTTTTTAATCCGGCAACTCTTTTCTGAGGTCCACAGAGAGTCCCAGACCACAAACCCGAAAAGTCCACTCCCCCAAGAGTGGGCTGTATGGGATGTTTTCCACTTGGGAGAGGTCAGCAAAACCAGGCGGAAGAGAGGGATGGCTGTCTTGCGTCACCAGGATAAAGAAGAGAGACTTCTCACACCTAAAGGCATCCACATTATAGGTGCCCAGGCTTGTTTGGAAACGTCAGCATTCAAGGGGAAGATGACAGAGACGGTCCCAGGCCACAGGGCCTGCAGATGAACCTGGTCTGCCCAGAGGCCAGTGGCCTGACCAAAGAAGGAGGAAGAAAACCATGGGCCAATTCTGGGGGGCACAAGTCGCTGGTCATTAATTCCCAGCCCTTTTGGTACCTCCACTCCTGCCGTGGTCTGCTTTGATGCCGGCTCTGGCCCTACTCCAATATGCGTCAGACGGCCTACAGCCTTAATCATTTAGCTCAAGTTTAATTTTATTTGAGAACGGCTTACAAACATAAAGAACTCTCAGACATCATAAGGAGAAGATTCAGAATCTCTGCACTGGAAACTAGAAAGTTCTAGAAGATCCGTGAAGGAGAGGCAGAATAGTAGGGCAAAGTCTCAACCCTCAGGGTCATCTACTGGAGGAAGTGGCCGAGTGGAGTCTGGAAGGAGAGAAGTGGCCTGAAAACCAGGCAGATGGGAGTGGTCTGCCCGGAGAGGAGGGAGACCCCCCAGGAGAGCCTCAGCCCTGAGGGCAGAGCAGAAAAGGAGGAAGAAGGTTCTCACAAAGAAGAACTTTGGGCTTCCCTGGTGGCGCAGTGGTTGGGAGTCCGCCTGCCGATGCAGGGGACACGGGTTCGTGCCCCGGTCCGGGAAGATCCCACATGCCGCGGAGCGGCTGGGCCCGTGAGCCATGGCCGCTGAGCCTGCGCGTCCGGAGCCTGTGCTCCGCAACGGGAGAGCACAACGGTGAGAGGCCCACGTACCGCAAAAAAAAAAAAAAAAAAGAAGAAGAACGTGCAGCCTGCTGTTACTTATAAACTGCGATGGAGGTTGAGAGGCTCTCTACCAGGTTTCCCCCTTATGTAAATGAGAATTCACGATGCACCGGGCCTGATAATTTAAACCCTCTCCGTTCACGGAGCGCTTTGTGCTCCCCCTTTGTTCTCCTCTCCAATCCCCCACTTCAGGAACCGAGATCTGTGAAATTGCACGTGGTCGATAGGGAAGTACATCAGAGCTGTTCTGAACTGCCGTCCTCCTGCCTCCACCCGCCCCAGCTCTGGTTTCGTCTTGGATATCAATTACGGGCTTTTCCATAAGCCGGCTAACGCGTTTTCAAAGCAGGCACATCCCCTTCCCATGTTTTGACAGTTTGGCTTGAGTTGAAATACAATTAAAGTTTTCGAAAACAAGGCTTTGAAACACAATCTCCACACTGTGTACATGTTGGTCGTTGGGTTTTTTTGTTGTTTTTTTCCCCTTAAGGGTTGGGTTTTTGCTTGCTGCGGCGCAATGACTTTGCCCTTCACTTTCTGCACTCCAAACAAACACTGGTTCTAGGCCTTCAGCTTTTCTAGCGCTGCATAGCTGAGAGCAGAAAAAATAACATCTGAAACAGGATGGGCTTTTGATGCGACCTCCTTATGACAGACACATCTGAAACCCACCGCTGGTGAGTCACTCGCATTCTGTGCATACCCTCTCTGAGGAGCAGGAAGTGTGGGTATTTTAAAGCCCGAGGCCAGGAGAAGTTTTCAGCTGCATCTTGGCCGGCACCCCTCCCGTGACGAGCACAGTGGCCTGGCTAAGCGTGGCCCCGTCTCCTGCCAGCCTCTCTTTGTTCTCTTTGCCCTGGTTTTGCCTGTGGGCTAGGAAGCCAAGTCGAAAAAGCACAGAGCTAGCGAATTTACAAAACCAACAAGAACTTCAAAAAAAAAAAAAAAAAACAGCAACAACAACAACGGGGGCCCGGCGGTTGGTAGGGGCGGCTCTGTGGCCAAAGAAGAAATGAAGAAGTCGGGTCCCCGCCAGCGTGACTCCTAACCCAAGTCGTTAGCTGTGGGAGTGGTCTGACTCTTCCCTTCCACTGTCTCCAAAGGCCAAAGAAGAACAAGGAGGGGGAAAAAGAAATAAAGACACAGAATCGAACCCAAATGACTCTGGATGAAAGATTTTTTAAAAAAAGAAGGACTTGGTGGAAATGGGCCAGATGTTTCCATGAAAGAAGTTATAAATCCTCAACTTGTTTGGGAAAGCAGGTCCAGGGAGGGGGCACCGGGAGCTTCTGAAGATGCCGCCCGGCGGGGCTGGGGGCAGCCCAACCGGCCTCGTCATCCTGCGCCAGTGGGAGACCTCAGCTTCCTCTGTGGAAGGAGGAAGTCCTTCCAGAACATCGGCCTCTGATGATATGGAGAGGCAGTGGATTCATGCGAGAATCCATGTCGCGCTCATGTTTTTGTCGTTGTTGACAGTTTTCTTAAAGACGTGGAGTCGTTTGGGAAACGCATGCCTGGCCTTCCGCATTTTTAGTCCAAGAACGTGGTACGACCCCTGAACCGCTTGGGAGCCGTGTGAGCCCCAGAAGCACCCCAACTGTGATGCAGTACCTCTATTGTCACAAATGCCAGCTGCCTCCTTGTCCTAATGGAACCTAAAGGTTTTGTGGGTGGAAGAAAATCCCTGAGTGGCCCCAAGCAGCTCCAGAAGAGGTCAGATTACACAGAGCATCACGGATTCTTGGAGGGGTGTATCACGACGTGCACCCTCCTCAGAACGGCTTTGTGGGAGGACTGGGGTGGTGGTGGAGGGCGTCTGGGACACTCACAGAGGCAGCCCACGGGACACACAAGGCACAACCACGTGGATTAGTCTCCTGCCGCTGCTATAACTAAATGACCACGAACTTGGTGGCTTGAGTAACACACGGTTATCACCTCACCATTCTATAGAAGTCTGCCACGGGTCTCATTACACTAAGACCGAGGGACAGCAGGGCTGCGGACCTTCTGGAAGCTCCAGGAGAGCCTATGTGTCCATCCCCTTCCAGCTTTTAGAGGTATCTCGTGGTACCTTTCTCCCCATCTTTCACATCTCCTCTGACTCTCCTCTTCTCCCCCCCACCATCTTCCACTTTCGAGGATTCCTGTGATTACACTGGGTCTGCTTGGAGAATCCAGGATAGGCTCCGTGTCTTCAAGTCAGCTGATGAGCACACGTAATTCCCTCCGCAACCTTCATTCTCCTTCACCATGTAACCTAACACCTTCCCAGGTTCTGGGGATGCGGCTGGGGACATCTTTGGGGGCCACGATTCTGGGAGGGTGTCTGTAGTATCCTCTGTGAGTCTCACCGAGCATGAGACAGTTTCTCATTCATAATAATGTAATTGATATAATACACATATACTATCTGCCAGGCATGGTTCTAAGCATATCATGTGTATTTAAGCTTCATGACAGTTCTGTGATGTTAATGTTTGCCCCGCTGTACACATGAGGAGACCGTCCAATGTCCACGGCCGGTAAAGGGTGGAGACAGGGTTAGCACCCAGATTCCAGGTGCTCTAGATAAATAAAGGGGTATCACCTTCTAAATCCGCAGGACAAGCCCACCTAGCCCCTTGTTCCCGTAAGTCCTCCTGCAGAGAGAGCGGGCTCCCTGTTACGTCAGAGGCCCTGCCCAGCAGGCAAGGGTGAGTTCTAAAGTTCAGTTCATCCTGCTGGCCTCACACCGTCTGTGTCCTGACCACATGAAGCTGCGTTTCCAGCTAAGAATTTGGAGGAGCCAGAAACACAGGCAGCCTGGCCTGCTCGGCTTCGACCGTGACAAGACAAGCTGGTGACAGCTGACGCATGGAAATTGTCTTGCTGCTTTTTTCCCTGAGTGGAGAGGGCCTTCTGCAGAGGAGAGGAAACTGGCATAAATTAGAATGTGGTCCCACCCTTCAGGGGACCCTGGAGTCATCTGATTGGACGGGAGAGCGTGCACGTCCACACGGGGAGGTTGCCTACTCATTTGTGTCCCCTCCTCAGCCTGGCCCTGTGACCCCTCTCTGTGGAGGGGCCCCTGCCCACCAATGTCTCCTTGACCTGCCCACAATGACGGAGGAAAGTCAGAACTGGACACCCAGACTGGGGGTTGCCCCCAGCCCCTCAATATTTTCAGAATTTGGTCCAAGATGCAACGGCCGGGCCCCAGTTGGCAAGATCGACCCTAAACCAGAGAGAATTGAGAGCCAATGTGAAGGTCCTCAGGGCCCCAGGGAAATCGGCCGAGGGAACCTCCACCGCCAAGTTCCGCAAATTTCACAAGTTTGTTACAAACCCCACAAGTGTTGTTCAGTTGCTTAAAAACGATTTAATTTTTGCAATCTCTCAGAGAGAGGGTGCCCCAAATTAAAACTGATGTTTGAAAAACAGCAGCTATGGGGGGTGAAAGATGGTTCTTCTCTAAGGAGGAAAGCCGGCAGGAACGGGGAAGCGGCCCAGTGCCAAAGTGAAGGGAACCTTAATTCCAGCTCCTGAGACATGAGATGCCAGGCGATGGAGCCTGTTCCCCCGTTAAATAGCTAGAAGAGCCATCTTCGTGCGAGTCACCTGGCAATGTGATTGCCATCAGAACCCTGAGCTCTGGGGGAGAAAGGAGGACCCCCACCCCCGTCACAGTGGAGCTGAGGCCTCAGACAAGCCTGGGTTGGAATCAGAACTCAGACGCTCACTTCACGGTTCTGACAAGATGCTCAGTTTAGCAGGACCACACACCCCCCGCCCCCCATCATGGTGGAGCTGAGGCCTCAGACAAGCCTGGGCTGGAATCAGAACTCAGACGCTCACTTCACGGCTCTGACAAGATGGTCAGCGTAGCTGAGCCTCAGTTTCCTCGACTGCAGAGGGAAGGTGAGCGGCTGGGCCCGGGCATTGCGGGGATGCTGGGATGAGACCGTGGTGCCGTGAAGCTCGCGACCGCTGGTGCTCTGGGGGCCCTTGATCACGGTCGTTGCTATCACTGTCACCTCCCATGTCATTACTCCTGGCATTGGGGTCCTCATCAAGATGGCCTTCTTAAGAGGTCATTTACAGGCCAGGACCCTGTGTGACCTCTCACGCTTCTCACACAATCGCCATGAGGCCAGAGGGCGAAGGGACGACCTGCGTGAACTTGGATGAGAGAGGTCTGCCTGGCCCAGCAGCAGGCACGACGCGGCCTCGGTTCAGCACAGGTGTCCCGAGCACACGGTCCCGACAGACGGTACAGCTGCAGCTGCGGCACCCGTGTCGCCCGAAGCCTGTCCCTCCCCTGCGCCTCTCACACCCCTGGATCAGCAGCGAGCACATCTGAGGGCTCCGCGTTCACAGCCGGGGCCGGAGTGCCCAGAGGGGAGGCGCCTGTGTCGTGGAGAGACGGTCGGCGCTGGTGACCCTCCAAGAGGCGGCCACTGCCACGCAGGCGTCGGGGGAGGGACACGTGCCAGGGCTGCAGCTTTCCAACCTCTTTGCTTGAATGCGATGCTGACGGCATATAACCCGGCCCACATTTTATAGCTGAGCACCAGATGGCTGTGTCCACGGTGTCGCTCTTGATACCTTTCAAGTGCCTCGCTGCCTGACGTCCTTCAAGTCACCTGGCTTTCCCCAGCACCGGCCTGGCACACGGGCAGGTTTGGCTGTTCTCTACAGGATGCCCACCCTGGCCCGCACGAGTGGCCAGGGACAGCTGAGTGGTGGGCTCCGGGGACTGACTCACCCGCAGTGGCCACACAGGGTGCCTAAAAGGCGGGAACGCCAGGGAGCTCCGGGTCTCCCCGGGGAAACTTTCCTCTCAGGGTGCTAGGCATGCTGACCTTCCACCTGGGCAGCAAACGGGATGGCTGCAGGGACCCACGACGTGGCCCTGTGACAAACAGCAAGTGACCACGCCCTCTCCTGCGAGTACAAACCACATGCGGCTTTGTGGCTTCGAGGGTCTCGGGAATTCCCTTCTGTTTGCTAATTGCCTCTCTCCTGGGGGTAGGGGGTTAAGATGCTGCATGCGCTCCGAGTGGACAAACCTGGGGGATGTCAGTTCCGGAAAGAAGAAGAGGCACCATACACACACACACCACAGGTGAATCAGCCTGCCTGGCTCGTGGGGATCCGACGACCTCCCTCAAATGTCCGACGGTCATGCACAGGGGACACCAACTGAAAGAAAAGCCAGGCGGACAGCAGTGAGAGCAAGTGGCGCAAGGCTGTGTTTTCAGAGCTTCACGTGCGTTAACTCGTTTAATCCTCGTAACAACCCGACGGGCTAAGTGCTGTCCTTACTCTCATTTTACAATGAGGAAACCAAGGCAGGTTAAAGAACACGCCCGAGGTGACAAATGTCGTAAGCGATGCTGCTGGGCTTTGACCACTTAGTCTGACCCACGATGGGAACACTTCTGACTCCAGGGACTGTGTTCTGGATCTGGACACCAAGCTGGATAATGACAGGACACACCTTGCAAAGCAAAGAAAGAGGATCTAAAGATGCCCAGAGCCTCCTTTTGGCAGAGGGGAAAGACAGGTGAATGAGACAGGCCAGGTTTCTAAGCTGGCTTCTCTCCGGGTCGGAGAGGACCTGGCAAGAACTTCTTACTCCACCAGAATGAATCTCACAAGTGCTGGAAAAGCACAGCTACCCCCAAACCCTGTCCCCAGCCCCACTGTGCAAGGAAGTGCCCCTTGTAGTGGGCTGTGGCAGTCACTTGCGTGGTCAGGGCTTCCAACTGCAAACAGAAGAGGAAACCGCGCCAGGAAGAAGCGCACTTGACCAACGCCATGTGCAAGCATGTAGGGGACCCCAATGCATATGGGGTCTCGGGAGGACCGGAAGCCCGGGCTGGGTGGGGCTGCCTCCCCAGAGGATGCCGTGTGCTCGGGGCTGAGCTGCTCTGGGAGAACCAGGGGGAAGGGCCAGCGAGGAGCAAGGAAGGGATGCTGGTCCAGAACCCTACTCTGAAGACGAGGGCACTTCCTGAGAGCCGGCCTGAGGCCGCTGGAGCAGTTCTAGGAGACGCCCAGGGGCACTGCCCAGATCTCGTCCGTGGGCCTCCACCAGCCTGCGGCCAGTGCGGCAGCCTGTCGCCCCTCCCTCCCGCAGGTGACCTCTGGCCCGGCCCCAGTGAGCTGAGCCAGCCTCTACCCACACGGAACACAGCAGGCGGGTTCCCTGGAATCGCAGCCATTCCCCGCGGCTGTTTCACGAGGCTCTCAGGATCTGCCGTGTGTCTTTGGACTTGAGGCATGTCAGGGGCAAGGTGGCCAGGAATGCATCTGGGTCCTTGTGGAGCCAACGGGCATTTGAGCTGATGCCTCCGACACGGGCAGGGCGGGGAAGGGGGAGCAATCTGATCAGAAAGCAGAAATCTTAGTTTGATTCCCATCTCTGCCACGTGCAGGCTGCCGACCGGAAGCGTGTCACCCTCCTCAGAAAAACGCGGATAATCATACCCATCCCACAGAATTGTACGGCTGTGACCTGAGTTACTGGGTCACTTATTTGCTGAGCACTTGAGCACCCATTGTACATGGAGCACTGGCAGTGAAAGGGCTTTGAAGTCAGAAGAGTACCCCATGGGCTGGAAGGAGGAAGGGCTGCCTGTCTCAGGAGCAGAGCTCCTGGGGTGAAAGGTAGGCCGAGGAGGGGGCCTCCAGGGGCCTCTGCCCAAGCATCGAGAAGTGCAGGAATCAGGGGCCTCCCACACACTTGGGGTGCCAGGTAGCGTCTGCACCTGGGACCACCGCTTACCTGGCCTACAGGTGACTCCCTGCAGCCAACCCCCAGGATGGCACAGTGCACCCTGTCTCTGCCTGGGCAACGGCAGCAGGCAGAGAGGGGACGAACCCTGCTCCAGCCAGCACGCAGCCTGGTCCAGCGGCTGTCCTGGGAGTCCCAGCCACCAGCCCTGGAGAGGTCCCTGCCAGGAGTGGGTCCACACTGAGAGCAGCCCACGGGGCGTCTCAGGAAGTTCCCTGGCTGCATTGATGCGCCTCACGGTCCTGGGAGGATGCTCCAACTAGCCCACAGCTGCAGTCCCAAGACAGCCTCGGCAGAAAGCCATCTGGTCTGGAAGACTTTCCGCTTGCCCGAATGTCACCTCACACGCTGCCACCTTCTTGGACGCCCGTTGGACCGATGCATGCTTGAGGATACTGCTAATTGCATCCTTAAATGATGCTGACAGAGATCATCGCTCAGCCCAGGCAGCGGCTCTCTCTTCTCCAACCCTGCTCCACCCCACTGCATAATGGCCGACCAGGCATCTTCAGATGACCGGGCATATGAGTCCCCAGAAGAAGCCACCTCTTCTCTGGAGGCTACGCCCGTTCCTGGATCGGGGGTGTGGTGTCTGAGCATCAAGCTAAACTCTGAAGCACCAGGTCTGCTCAGGCAGAGGCAAATTTCCAGGCCCGTGGAACTAACAAGGCTCCTCAAAAAATCACATCCACTCTTTGTCCCTTTAGGGAGAACCTGGGTAGCGAAAGAAATAACTTCGGAGCTGATGGAAAGAGTGCTGGGTGTGACATCTGCAGATCTGAGCCTGTCATGTCCATGACTTACTGGCCCTCATCCTCCTGATGCCTCCATTCCCCATCTATAAAATGGAACAATAATACTTGCGGGTCGAAGCAGAGTTCCGTGTGTACGTATGTTGTGCAATTTATAAAGAGAGCTACGAACGTCTGTTATTAGCAGTATTAAGCAGAACCTTCTTGAAGGAAGGAGAGGAGATGGTAGAAATATTTATACCTGTTTACGATTCTGAAATCCTGGAATCTTAGCTTGTTTCTGTATCTTCCAGCTGGTCCGTGACAAGATGTTGGCTTGTGAACATTTAATCTCTGAAAACTAATTTCCCTCTGGAATATAAGACCGTGGCTGACCTCAACCGTGGGTCCACTTCACACATCCAGGATGGGTTGGAGTGGCCTGTGTCAGGACGGCCACATTAAACACCTCTGGTCTCTACGTTTAGAGGCTGAAAAGAAATTAGTTGGAACCTAAAATGAACTGCACCTTGGCCAGTGGATGTTTCAGAGTAAACTGAGACTCCAATCCACACCATTAGCCCGGTGCCTCCTCACGCCAGTGATAGTTACCCGCTGGATGCAATGAATCAGGTACCCTGGAAGGCGTAGGGCATTTAACGTGCTGGTGACTTCGGGCGGGCTGGTGAAATGCTGGAACCGGGCTCCATTAGGAGACTCCTCCACTGATTGATTGGCTCTTCTGGGTAAGGCTTTCCAGAAAATAAAGGTCTTCTTGGTAGGAATCTAAGAGAACAGGCATCCTGGTTGTGCTGGGATGGCTTTGGAGGCAGACAAATCTAGCTGCAGTGTGGACTCCAGGATGTCAGCGTAGGCAGGGCTTGGGGAGCAATCCCATCGAAAGGGGGGTGGCAGGCAGGGCAACATATATCAAACTTTGATTCTGTCCGCTGCGTGCTCCTTTTACTTAGATTGTGTGTTTATTTGGTGAGGGCGGGAGGCAGAGGTGTGCCCTCCCAAACCATCCCTTGAGGGTGTCACTGTCTTGATCCAAATTCAGAAGCTACCACGTCCCATCTATGTGACCTTGGGCAAGTAACTCAGCCTCTCTGAGCTTCTGTTTTCTCATTTGTGTAATGGGAACAGTAATGCCACTCTGGCAGCGTTCTCTGAGATAACATATGGGAAAGGGCTTAGCACAGCGCAGCATCTAACAGGCCCTCAACATCAGCAAGTTCCTTCCATAGCTGGTCCCCAGATGTCTTAGGATCCTAACGAAGGAACCAGATGGGTACTCAGATCTGGAAATCTGAAAACGAGAAGACGTTGGTAAGGTTTTGTGGGGTTTGCCTTTGGATTTCGTGGCTCGCCAACAAGTGTGTTCCAAGAGGATACCACATCTGCCCTCCACATTGTCAGTCGGGAACGCCAAGCAGCCGGTCTACTTGAAAGGGAGCCTTCACAGACTGAGCTATACAGGCAGCGCCAGTCCTGCGGATGAAACAGTCACCATGGCGAATGAATTAGACCAGCGGTTTTCCTAATGTCTGGAGGCAGCAGAATCTTCCTACAGTGGGTTTTTTCTCTGAGTGTTTTCTTCCCCCTCCCTCACTCACAGAGCTCCTAGAGTCTGGACAAGACACAGGATGACAGAGGGAAACATTATAAGCATACGTCCAGTACCATGTTCTTTGCAAGGAATCTCCAGAGGCGCCTTATGGAAGTGGCCGGGTGGCGGGAAACTACTGAATTTGCTCGTGACCAACACAACGAGCCCATTCATTCATTCATTCATTCATGCAAGCATCCGTTCAAGAAGGATTTACGGAAGAGGGCCCCATGGCTTCGTTGTTAAGATAAACTGACACACTTCCCAGGCCCCGCATGTCAATGATGTATCCCAAGCAACAAACAATGCTGGCTCAGTAAGAAATGGAAAGTTGCAAAATCAGCTGCCTCGAGAGCTGGGCCAGTGGATTGCAGAGCCCCGCACCTGCATATTGTGTTTCTTTGCAGGGAATCAGACATCTGACTTCTGGTCTACCACACCCCCGATGGCGTGCAAGTGTCGGCCCCGTGTCTGGCTCACAACACACTTACTGAATGGATCTCGGGGAGCCCTCTTTATTGCCTGCAAGTTGTAGCTTCCCAAGGGTTAGGAGTAAGAGGAATAAGCCATTTAAACGAAATTGCTTTTGAAACGCAGAGGAGTTTGAAATCTAGAAGAAAGGGTGCTTGGCCAGACACATTTGGGATCTGGAGGATTCCACAGCTCACGCTGTTTGATGCTTCCATAAACCAGCTGCTTCCACTCTTCCCTAAACATCAGCTCCCGAGGGGGCAAGTCAGCCCAGGGCTCTCTGGGCAACAACAGCTTCCCGAATAATATGCAACCTCTTCTGGAGGGCCCAGCCAATCAGCACGCAGCACACAGACTCCAGGGGAACACAGCTCCCATCTAAAGCGTTCTGCTTCTCTTCTCTCCATGGTTTCCATAACAACAGCTCACACACACACACACGCACACACACGCACGCACGCACACACACACACACGCTCAGCAGCAGAGTGTCAGTTCAACTAAGCATGTTTCCCAGCACTTAACACAATAAATTCCTCACCAGGCAGCAGAGATGTCTTCTTACCTGGAATCTCTGGGAGCCCCTGCCTCCAGAGGGCCACAGGGGCTGTGACACTAGCAGCCCGTCCCAGGGACCCTCCCTCTTGTCTCCCCAAGGGCCATCCTTCAGCAATCTGTCCCCTCTCTCCAAGCACACCATACTTGCCTTAAGGTGCCCAGAGGCCCCCAAGCCAAGAAGATAATCTCCTGCATCTTCTCTGATTCCAGGGTCCCTTACGACCCCTTCCCCCAACCCTTCCCCCCAGCTCAACTTTATAAGCAGCTCAAAAGAAAACACAACCAAGACTCTGCCTTTGACGGGCTGCAACACAGCAGCCAGATGAGTGAACCCACTGGGATTTGGATTTCATTAGTCAAACCCGGATCAGAGGGTTCTGGGTAAAAGTTTGTCAGGCTCAAGGAGACCTAGCCAAGACCGTGGGAGGAGAGAGGCTGCCTGTGGCTGTAGGGCCACTTCTGGAGGTCTGCATCAGAATGAGAAAAGGAAGCCTCCCCTCTGCAGTCTGCAGACCCATGCTGTGTGGTCCTAAAGCCTCAGGATCAGAGAGGAAGCCCCAGGCCAAAATTTCAGGCTTGGGATTATGGCCCCAAATGGGTAAGCTTCCATCATGATGAAAAATGTATAACGTTGAGTGGATGGTTTTTTGTTTGTTTTGGTCTTTAGAATATGGATAGGATTTAATCCAGCTGTCTGGAGGCTTCAGAGGAGAAAGACATACCTAGCATAGCTCTCGGCACCTAGCAGGAACTCAGCACACGAGGGCTATTGGTTTTTGCCCCTCTCTGCACAGCGAAAGGCCCAGCCCTGCCCAGTCTGGCCTGATTCCTCCTGGGGAGCTGCTGCTACCTTTTACAGGGAAAGCTGCCCTCCCCCCAGCTCAGTGGGCTGTGAGTGTTGGTTTTGCTCCTGTCACCTGTAACTGGGTCATGTCTTACTTACCCGTCTTGTACCCAGCAGAGGAAGTCAAATGAGAGTGTTAACTGAGGACTGGGTTAGTCAACACTGCTGCTCTTTTCTGGTGCGCTTTATGGAAGTGTAAGGCAATCCCAGCTTACGGCAGGGTTTCGGTGTCACCGAGAGTTCCCGGAGCTCTGTGACAGCCTCACACTGAGTCCAGGCAAAGCGTAACAAGGAGCATCTCAAGTTACCTAATCACATGGCGGCAACACCCCATCCCAAGGCCGCACGGGGCCTTGCCGTGGCGCTCCATCTGAGGAGCTCACGGGGCATAAAGAAAACCCTTTCTGTATTTGGGAAATACTATTACCTGGGTTTGACCGAGAGAGGTACCGAGACGTGAAGTGACCTGCTTTAAGACCACACGGTAAGAAGGGGTTGGGCTGAGCGTGCGGCCCAGGCAGCTGAGTGGAGCTCCGTGGCTGGGAGATGACGCACAGAAAGCATCTTACACAGAGCCTGCCCTGGCCAGGCCCTGGGTGGACTTGCTGGGACACTGAACTCGATAACAAAGGCCAAGGCAGATGAAATTTTACAGCATCAGCCTGAGGAACCATGTGCAGAGAACTGCCTTATCCTTGAGAAAGCAGAATGCAGGACACAGGATGCAGAGACGGAGCATCAGGACGCCAGAACACAGGTTAGCAGCTATTTCTTCAGCCCTTACCGGGTGCCCAGTGGCAGGCCTCATGGACTGACCCCCAGGCAAGACACTGCATCGCCCCTGCTCCTATATGACAACATTATTTTTATTAATAATCATAAGTGCAGCAACAATGATAATGGTTAGAAAAGAAAAGTGGAGAGTCTTTTTCTGACCTTTCTGCAGATGGTTATGCCAATCAGAAAAATTTAAAAATACAGTAAATATTCTAGTACCGAACAAATGTAATGGATTAGTACCTATAATTACATTAATTACACTTTAGTTACATGAATATACTTTTTGGAAAAAAGGAAAAACACATAGCATTTCCATACTGGTCTATTGCAAAAATGAGTAGTAACATTATAGTTTCTGGTTTTGATGTGTAAATGCTTTTTTGTTTTTTAAGATTTTTCTTTTTGACGTGGACCATATTTAAAGTCTTTATTGAATTCGTTACAGTATTGTTTCTGTTTTGTGTTTTAGTTTTTTGGCCGCAAGGCATGTGGGATCTTAGTTCCCCAGCCAGGGATCGAACCCATGCTCCCTGCATTGGAAGCATGGAGTCTTAACCACTGGACCACCAGGGAAGTCCCTGTAAATTCTTTAATTTGTCCATGCACTTGAAAAATTGATCTTCAAGTTTTCATGCTTGGTGGACAGGATGGACAGATTCATCCATCTACCTTTACTCCTGGTTAATCAGAGAACACTGTTTATTAATTTTAATTTTGAAAAGTGTCTTTCCCATAAATCAAGAGATATAGAGTTATGAAAACTCTTAAAATACATATGGCAAAGAGTCACGAAAATTCAATTTTACCATAAATTCTAGAAATTGCAATACTGTCCATATCTTTGTTTCTCCAAGATCCATTCTACTGTCTATCAAATGCCTCCAGACTTGAACATTTTAAAACACAAATAAAAACTCCAAGTTTGACAGAAGAGGTTGGCAGAACTGACGTGACTCAAGTTTCATATAAAGGCACACAGGAAGAAACAATCACAGGATAAATATAGAGAAATAAAGAAAATTCAGAGCAAGGGGAAGAAAGAAATAAGAAGGGAAAGTCCAGCCAGGGAGGAAAAGTCACATTCAGTGTCAGTGCATTGATGTAGTTGCTAGCGTTGAACCGTAAATTTCACTCTACACTCTGGGCTTCCTGGCAGCCAAAGAGAAACGGGGATGTAGCTGGTCATGGCACTCACATCCACAGAAAAGAAACCGCTGTGGGAGAGTCTTAAGAACAGCTCCTTGGGAACCTGTGCAGGAGATCCCATGCAGGGGCCAGCCAAGTCTACTGAGGGAGGTAAAGAGTTCCAGGACAATCTGATTCTACTTCTGTTTCCCTCCTATACTGGTTTCAGACCAGGAAAGGATGAACTTGGGAAAGAGGTAGCAGGGGCCCCAGAGGCCCTGTGAACAAACATTAGAAAGTGAGTAACCAAGAAAGATGAATTCTATTAAGACATCAGAAAATTTGTGTTTAGCACATTTTAAAACTGAGGTTAGATAAATGGCAATGCTTAATCCAAAGGACTAGATCAATAATAATGAGGAAGGTCAAGGAGAGCAGCAAGGATGGCTTAACGTTGCCTTTGAACTCCGCGTTTCCCCTCCCCCAGCCGCTCCACCTGCCAGGAGGCAGCTTCAGCTCTGGGTCTGGGCACGCAGGGACCTGCACCCAAATCCTGCCTCTAGGGCATCTTCCCTGGTGGTAACGGCAGGCTGACTTGTCACAGAATACCCTCCTGCCGAAAACACTGGCAAACATCGACAAGATGTATTTTTTCAATCTAGTTGAAGCCATCAAAAAATCACCAGGGCAGTGAGAAACTAAGGAGCTAAAAATCTCAGAAAGAAAGCATGAGCTGAGAGAGGAGTCCCAGCTGCTTTTCTCCTCAGCATTTGTCAGTTCCCAAGCAGTGGCTGAGAAGTTGAGCAGAGCTTCTAGGAGTCTATGGGGCTGGGGTCACAAAAAAGGAATTCAGGGTCCAGCAAGGGGGGAGGGCCAAGTGAAATATCTCAGACTTTCAGTTGAAAGTCCCCAAGAAAGCATGATCCAGAAAGAGGTCAGCCTGCAGAAAGTCCGAATCTTCTTTAAAGAGCTCAGTCCTTGATTAGATCAACGGGATGTACAACAGAGCAATACATTTCTAAATAACCCATGAATCAACGTAGAAATCACGATGGAAATTAGAAAATATTTTAATGAAAAGATAATACAGTAAGTCCCTTACATACGAACCTTCAAGTTGCTAACTTTCAAAGATGTGAACATGCCCCAGTGTGCCAGCTGTTGTACTGTACTACTGTACCTTTCAAGGTACTGTACTATAAGATTACAAATGTTTTATTTTTTGTGTTTGTTTGTTTTTTATGTATTATTTGTGTGAAAAGTATTATAAATCTATTACAGTACAGTACCATATAGCCGATTGTGTTAGTTGGGTACCTAGGCTAACTTTGTTGGACTTATGAACATGCTCTCAGAATGGAACTCGTTCATATGTAGGGGACTTACTGTAAAACTAAAACATCAAAACTTATGGGATGCACCCAAAGCACACTTAAGAGAAATTTGTAGCCTTAAATGCATCACTGGAGAAGACGAAAGTTTGAAGAAACAATGAACCAAGTTCCTATCTTACGATTTTACTAAAAGAACAACAAATTAAATCCTAAGATAATACAGGATGGAAATAGTCAACAGCAGGAATGAATGAAGTAGAAAACACTAATGCAACAAAGAAAAACAACAAAGCCAAAAATTGTCTTTTAAAAAGACTAACGAAATTGATAAGCTCCTGACAAGACTAATTTCTTTAAAAAAGGATGAGGAACAAATAATCAATATCAGGAATGAAAAAGAAGACATCACACTATAGCCTACAGCTATTAAATAAGAGGCTGTTCTGAACCAATTTATAGTCTTATATCTTTTAAATAAATGAAATCCATAATAACAAAATCTTTCTACAAAGAAAACTCCAGGACCAGATGGCTTCACCAGTGAATTCTTCTAAATACTTATGGACAAAATGACATTCATCTTACACAAACTCTTTCAAAGAATAGAAAACAAGTGACCTCTCAACTCATTTTTGAGAGCAATATCAAAGACTTAATATCAAAGTCTGACTGGGAAAGAAAATGACAGGTCATTTTTTCTCCTGAACATGAATGCTAATACTAAACAAAATATTATCAAATTGGCTTTAACAGTGTATGAAAAAGATAATACATCACAACCAAGATAGGTTTTATTTCAGGAATGCAAGATTGTCTCAATGTTCAAAAATCAATTAATATAATTTACTATAGTAACAGAATAAGGAAGAAAATCATTGATCAACTCAATAGATTCTGAAAAAATCATTTGCTAAAATTAATCTCAGTGACAGTAAAAGGAAACAAGAACTCTTTTAAGAAACTAGGAATAGAGAGGTGATAACTTAATAAGATGGAGAAGCTACAAAAATATCTCTAGTAAATATCATACTTAACGTTCAAATATTGATACCTTTTCCCAGTATTGAGAACAAAAGAAGGAGGATCCCTGTCTTCATTTCTATTCGTTATTAAACTGGGGGTCTTAGCCTTTGCAATAAAGCAAGGCAAAGAAATAAAATTTTATGAATTGGAAAGAAAAAAAATAAAATTGACATCATTTATAGACTACATGATTACATATGTAGAAAATAAAAAATAGTTTGTAGAAAAACTGTCAGAATTAATAAGTAAATAAAACAAAGTTGTTCAATAAAAGAAGTCAACCTTGCTTGATTTACTTATGAACTCTGACAGTTTTTCCACAAACTGTTGTGTATTTCCTACATATGTAGTCATGTAGTCCCTATTTTTATACAACAGAAACAAAAAGCAGACTCCAAAAAAGAAAACATCAATAAATTAGACTACATTAAAATTTGGATCTTCTTTTCATCAAAAAAATTAAGAGTGAGAAGGGCAGCCACAGAGAAGAAGATAATTGTAATTCATATGACTGACAAAGAACTCATATCCAGAAAACACAAAAAACTCCTATGTATCACCAAGAAAGACACACAACCCAATAGAGAAATGGGGAAAAGACCCAAACAGGCCAGTAATGACCAATAACATTTGAAAATGTATTCAATTATATTAGTCATCAGGGAAATGCAAGGTAAAATGCACTCATCAGAATGGCAAAAATAAAAAGACCAACAATATCAAGTGTTGGTGAGAAGGCAGATCCCCCCCACCCCCCCACCAAAAAAATCTCATAGCTGTTAGGGGATGGCCAAAAAGTTCGTTCAGGTTTTTCTGGAAAGATGTTAGGGAAAAACTCAAACGAACTTTTTGGCCAACCCAATATTTGTTAGGAGTATGAACTGGTACAGCCACGTTGCAAAACTATCAGGATCTACTAAAGCTGACCATATGCGCACACACACACTATGACCCAGCAATTCCATTCCTTGGTCTACACCACACAGAAATGTATACACCAACATACGTATACAAGAATGTTCCAAGCAGCCTTATTTGTAATAGGCCCAAATTAAAATCTACCCAATGACCAGCAGCAGATGAATGTATAAATAAATCGTGGTAGATGTATACTAAGGAAATTTTTACAGCATTAAAAATGAGAAAACGACTTGCATCCTTAACAACATTAGATCAACTTTACAGACATAATACTGAGTTGGGGGTGGGGGAAGCCAGATAAAAAGAATGCATGATGTACAATTCCATTTTTACAAAATCAACAGACAAGCAATCTAATCTTTGGTGACCAAAATGGTTGCCATCGGGGAAGAGGTGACTATTGGAGAAGGCGTGGAGGGATTTCTCCGATGCTGGTAATATTCTAACTCCTGTTTTGGATGATGGTTACACAGGTGGGTTCACATTTGTGATAATCCATTAAGTAGCACACTACAGCTTTCTCTATGTCCATTCTACTTCAATCTTAAAAAGTTTATTTACTAGCTAGCTGTGTGACAGTGGCAAGTTACTTAACTATGCTGAGCTTGTCCTCATCTATAAAATGGGTATAATAACAACCACCTCAAAGGATTGCTCTGAGATACAAATGAAATAATGTATGTGAAAAGGACAGCAGAGACAGACTTCCCTGGTGGCGCAGTGGTAAAGAATCCACCTGCCAATGCAGGGGACACGGGTTCGAGCCCTGGTCTGGGAAGATCCCACATGCCACGGAGCAACTAAGCCCGCAAGCCACAGCTACTGAGCCTGCAAGCCACAACGACTGAAGCCCGCGTGTCTAGAGCCCATGCTCCACAGCAAGAAGAGCCACTGCAATGAGAAGCCCATGCACCGCAACGAAGAGTAGCCCCCGCTCTCCGCAACTAGAGAGAGCCTGCGCGCAGCAACTGACCCAGCCAAAAATAAATAAACAGACAGCCAAAAATAAATAAATAAATTTACAAAGAAAAAAAAAAAGAAAGCAGAGGATGGCTGAATAAATGGTAGCTGCTTTGTTCTCACTCTAAAGGATTTCAGCTATTTCACTGTTTACTTCTGGGATTATCTGGGCTTGGCTGCTTGCAGAAGCAGCCAGTCCCCTTCTCGGGCACACTGTTCAGCAGCAAACCTGGGAATTTTCGAGGTTAGTGGTCCTCACACCTACAGAGGGATTAGCTGCTGGGGCATGTGGTCAGGATGAGGACACAGACGCAGCTTCTGTCATCCCAGACAAGCTCATGCCTCTGACTTCCCCACAGGAGACCCAGAGGCAGGTCCCCAGGAGGACCCAAGACAGGGAAATGTAGTCATTTGATCCAGAGGAGGTCGGTAGAGCCGGGACTTTAATGAAAAAGGGATGCAGGGCAGGCAGCAGCCCTTGCAGACTGTCAGTCCCCGAGCAGGGAGAGTCCAAGGGAAACCCTACCTGAGACTCCGGGTGATGGGGGAATGGCTCACTGGGGCACCTGGGTAATAATGTGGGTGCTGTGATGGCCTGGAGCACACAGACCACCCATCCTGCTTATGAAGAGGGATCTGCAGTCGCGGCTGTTTTCTGGAAGTCATCATGCAATATGGACTACAGCTGCTTTTTGTCAATTCCCATTTTCTAAAAGGCTTGGTTGTGGTTTGTGCCTTTTGGGGGCAGACCCCCACCCCCTCTGAGACCTGGCTTTGTCAAGTTGCTTCTTCACTTTGAGAGGCGACACCTTCAAACCCAGAGTTTACCTAAATCTTTCCTGATTAGAAAAAAAATAGCTGGGGGGTCTGGCTAAAAATGCCGATTCCTTGGCCTCAACCCAGATCCACTGAGTAAAATCTTTAAGGAGAGGGGCCTAGGAATCTATAGCTGTAAAAAGAACCCCAAGGGATTCTGATGGTCATTCAAATTGGGAAAACCATCCTTCAACCTGGTAGCATCTCTGGTAACTCTTCCCACTTGGGATAACCCCCTGCTTTTTTACCCAAGTTTCTCTTTTTCTGTGGGATAAGCTCTCCTGATGGTAGTTCCAAGCTCTGTCCACCCCAAGTTATCAAGCCTCTACTTTGTTCAGGCCCAGAGCCTGGAAATTTGTAGCCGTGGGCCCTACCTGCCTGCCCATGATGCTGAGACAATGTCCTCTACCGCAGCTTCATACCCCTACCTGGGGGAAATCCAGCTAAATGATATATTATGCAATTCAAACTAAAATGCATTTTTTGGAGAATTTTGGAATGATTGGTAACACCATGAGGTAACTCAAAGCCACCCTGCAAAATCACTGCACACTTCCATAGTAGTATCTTGAGAGTTATAAACTAAAATAACATTACCTGCCAGGTAACAGTACTTTTCCTAATCAGTATTTCTCAATAATTACTTGTGCAGGAGCTACTGCTCAGAACTAAGAGTTAGAATATCTGATGTGGTACATATGTACACAATAGAATACTACTCAGCCATAAAAAAGAACGAAATAATGCCATTTGCAACAACATGGATGGACCTAGAGATCATCATACTAAGTGAACTACGTCAGACTGAGAAAGACGAACATCATATGATATCACTTATATGTGGAATCTAAAAAAAAAAAAATGATACAAATAAACTTATTTACAAAACAGAAACAGACTCACAGACATAGAACACAAACTTATGGTTACCAAAGGGGGAAGGAGGAAGAGGGATAAATTAGGAGTTTGGGATAAACATATACACAATACTATATATAAAATAGATAAACAAGGTTCTACTGTATAACACAGGGAACTATATGCAATACCCTGCAATAAACCATAATGGAAGAGAATATGAAAGAGAATACATATATATAAAATTGAATCACTTTGCTGTACACCAGAAACTAAAACAACATTGTAAATCAATTATATTTCAATTTAAGAAAAGAATTAGAATATGCGTCTTAGTCTAAGTTCTGATATCAATGAGCCAGGGGAGATGGCTCTATCTAATTGGGTTTCTTCGTCTTTTGTATGCAAAGGTGAGAAGGGTTTACCTGCTTTCCAGAGTTCTTGTCATCAACTGGGGCCAGAGAAAGGGCCCAGCACATAGATGACAAAGGTTTCATTGAACGAAGGAAAAAATGAACGAATAAGTGAGTGAGTGAATAAATGGTGCTACACTTAGTTATTTATTAAGAATAACTAAGAACAAATGTTAGATCTTTGAAAAAAATAAATCCCATAAGGTATGAGGCTGAGGTTCTCTGAAGTGGTGCCTAATTTGGAGATGGAGTCCTGCCGGGAGAATGTTCTTCTCTGCCGGTGTCTGTGCTGACCCTCTGTGCAAGCTGCTGGCTGCCCGAAAAGACACGTTGGCGATCTCCACTTGGGTTTCTCCTTCTTTTGTCTCTCAGCACATTGTTGCATCGGGACTGCCAGGGACCAGAATTTGGTGACAGCTTTCAGGTTTGGTTTGCCAATGACAATGTCTGGCTGAGTGTGGGGCTTCCGTGGTGTAGCTGGCCCATGGCCTTGAATTTCTTCCGGATTCAGTGGGCCCGCTGCATTACCCAAATGGCCTCTTGCAAATGGTGTCTCAGAAATGAGAATGCACGCATGTGTGAGTGTGTAAATGTGCACGCATGTGCACATAGAGAAGACAGTCCTTGAACACCCAACCTCTCAGATGCCTGGCCTTGAAAATGATATTAGAGCATCTTCATCACCATCTGCAAACATGCCTTGTCATTATTTGCAAAGCACCGTTCTACAGGATAATGAGATACGGTACCGTCCATAAGTTTACAGTCTAAGTTAGATAAAATGTATATACATGGTTAATCAACCCTATCCAATTAATATCCATCAGGTTTCTAGGTTGCATGCCTCAGAAACCAACTCTGGATAACTCAAGCAGAAAATGGAACTGTTGGGGAGGTTAAAGGAGCAGGCTTAGTAAATGGTCTTCAACCAAGGGATCCAGGAAGGAGAGACAAACTTATGCCATCAATGGACACAGCTGTGATTACTGGGCTGTCCCCACCACGCTGGCCACTCTCAGTTCTAATCTCATCATCCTTGCATTGTTAGCTTATTCACTGAATAAATAATCTAGGAGGAGGCTGGCACTGTTCTAGAACAGCAGATTCAGGCATGAACCCAAAAGACAAAACCATCTGCCTTCACGGAGCTGGCATCCTAGTGGGGTCATCTCGCACTCACTCAGGTTGGGCCAAGCTCAGTCCTATGCTTTTGCCCAGGCTGCTCTGTGCCCCACAGTGAATTCCTTCAAGGAAGAGGATGTAGATACCGGGCAGTTAAAAAATGACAGTTTTGGGGACTTCCCTGGTGGTGCAGTGGTTAAGATCCCGCCTGCCAATGCAGGGGACACGGGTTCGAGCCCTGGTCCGGGAAGATCCCACATGCCGCGGAGCAACTAAGCCCATGCACCACAACTACTGAGCCTGTGCTCTAGAGTCTGCAAGCCACAACTACTGAAGCCCGCGTGCCTAGAGCCCGTGCTCCGCAACAAGAGAAGCCACCGCAACGAGGGGCATGTGCATCACAGTGAACAGTAGCACCCGCTCACCGCAACTAGGGAAAGCTCACGCGCAGTGACGAAGACACAACGCAGCCAAAAATGAATAAATAAATACATCTATTTTTTAAAAAATAAATTAAAATGACAGTTTCCTACTACAACCTAAGTTCCAATCAAAGTCTAAACAATAAATGGAGAGATGTTCAGAGGAGGTCAAACTCTCTTCTGGGTGGGGAAGAGAATGTGCCTTGGAGAAATTAATCACTTGGGGGGGAGCAGTGTGTCTAAGGGCCCAATTGGGAAAGTGCGCTCTCAGCTCACTGGATTAGAAGAATTTCACAGAATGAGACTTTGTTCAGAAAGACCTAGAACAAAAATCCCATCCTTGAAGGACTGGGAAGGAGAGTGTTTTGCCAGCAGGGCCTTGAGATCATGAAGTTGAAAGAGCAATTTTAAGTAGATGCAAAGGAACTGTCCAATTGCTTCCTCCTCCCAGCCCAAAAGTAGCCAGCGTAAGCCCCTGTTGGATGCAGAGGCCACATTGGAGCCAAATGACCACCATGGTAGTGACAGTGACTGTGGAGGTTCTGGACTCTGAGAGCAGAAATTAGTCCGCAAAAGAATTCCTCGCCCTTCAACAAGAAAGGGACATAATGCCGTCAGAAAAAGAGAGGCAGAGCCCCAAAATTTAAGTACATCTTTGTGTCAATTTGTTCTTCTTACAAAATGGAGATACTAGACCCTTTCTTGCCAAAATCAAATGGATGTTGATGATAAACTGAGAGTGATATAGTGAAAGGGATACAGGATATGAGACGCCATGGGAGCTGGTCTTACATCCAAGATTTACGAGCTGTGTGACCTTGGGCAAGTCACTCAGTTTTTCTGAATCTGTTTGCACATCAACAATATAAGCATAGTAATTCTTGACAGGTGTGTAAAGGATAAACAAATAAGATAATGTATGTGAAAGTCTTTTAGAAGTTACAAAGCGCACCACCACTATAAGGAGCTATAAGTATTATCCTTTAATAAATACCTGTGGCTGTTATCAGTAAACTACCATGAAGAGTTTTGAAGATGTTTATTAAATAACTGATCCCCACTGTTCCTTCCCCTGCATTACCCTTAGGCTGCCGGCCTGCCCGGCAAAGCACCTGCTCGCCTCCAAAATCAGCCAGTGGCCAGAGGCACTGGAACCCTTTGAGCCACATGCTTCCCAAGCAGGCATGGGAGTGATAAATCTTGTGTATTGACCCAGGAAGAAGCCTCGACAACAAAGTCCAATTTATTATCTTAATAAATCACAAATTGTTCCTGCAGCAACTTCCTAAGACTGTGCAAAACATCACAGACTCTAGGAAGAAAAAAGGAGAGCCTGGCTGGACGGGAGCTGAGCTGGGCCCATCAGGCCCAGGCAAAGTTAGAGTGCGCCCAGCCGACCCCGTGAAACAGTCCCCATGAAAGGCAGACGTTTGGTAGGAGTGGGCTGTTTTCCCCCCATAATTTACAAGCCGTCCATGCCTGCTGCTAATATGTAGACGCTTGCCTCCCCAGACTGGCTCAGTGGGTTAGAGAAGGTGTTTCGGGGTGTTTGGGTACCAGCTTACCATGGTGGCTTAATTTTTTAACATCAGCCATTCTCCTGCACTTCTGCAAAGTACTGCCTGTACAGTCCATATTTAATGTCTAAATGAAAGCAAACTAAAATTTATTTTGTTTGGGGAATTCCACAGCTCCCTCTTGAGATAAGTGGAAACACCCTGGGGTGATATAAAATTGAGGCTGGGAATTGCTGTGTTGGAGTGCCATGTGAATGAGGTGAAGGTCAGGGGTTCAATCCCCATGTGAAGGGAGCAGTTAATTTCACTCCAACTCATGGCCTCAGATTCCACCCTTAACCCTGGCCATCTGCCTCAAAGATGAGCCACTGGTCCCCAGCAGGACGGAATGAGATAGAAGGGCCAGATCCATGCAAATCCATCAACCCTGTAGAAAGACAGCCCAAAGCCTGACCCACGCGTAATGTGCCAGGATCTTTAATTTTGCAGATGACAGCACTATTACATTATTACTTTATGTTAGAGTGTAAACACACGAAAATATGGAAGGGTCCCATGAATGAGATGTCATGGGGCCCATGATGTCTGAGGCATGACTCTTCGTTCCCAAGAGTTTAGCTAACTTGCTAGGGAGACAGCTTAATAAATGTGATGTATGTAGGATGGTCACACAGCCGATTTTTGTTTATCCTTAAGAGGGGGAGAAGAGGTGTGGACACCTACAGACAAAAGGTAATACAAATATCACTCATCTTTAGTTTGGAATAGACGATACAATTTAGGGACAACAGATTGCCCTTCTCAATTACGCTTTCTTTTAGCTAATAGTAATATTACTTTGCATTCACTGGACATGCAAGAAAAAAGAGCCCAAATGCTCAGCTGGATGAAGAAAGGGCATTTATCCCAGAGAAATGAAAACTTATCTTCACGCAAAAACCTGTACATGAATGTTTATAGCAGCTTCATTTGTAATCATCCCAGACTGGAAACGTCCAGACGTCAAGGTGACTGGTTTAACAGACTGTGGTCCGTCTGCATCATGGCATACTGCTCAGCAGTAAAAAGGAAAAACTATCTTTTTATATATATTTTACTGAAGTATAGTTGGTTTACAGTGCTGTGCTCATTTCTGCTGCACAGCAAAGTGACTCAGTTATACATATATATATTCTTTTTCATACTCTTTCCCATTATGGTTTATCACGGGATATTGAATATAGTCCCCTGTGTTATACAGTAGGACCTTATTGTTTATCCATCCTATATATGCTAGTTTGCATCTGCTAGTCCCAAACTCCCAATCAAAAGGAACAAACTGTTGATACACGGAGCAACTTGGTTGAATCTCCAGATAATTATGCTGAGTGAAAAAGTCAAGGTTACACGCCATATGGCTCACTTTTAACAAAATTCTTGAAATGACAAAATCATAGATGTGGAGGGCAGGTTAGCAGTTGTCGGGAGTTAAAGATGAGGGGTGGCTGGGTGTGAGTAAAAGGAGTATCGCTTATATGTGGAATCTAAAAGAAAAAATGATACAAAGGAACTTATACACAGAACAGAAATAGACCCACAGACATAGAAAACAAACCTGTGGTTACCAAAGGGGAAAGTAGGGGGAGGGATAAATTAGGAGTTCGGGATTAATAGATACACACTATTCTACATAAAATAGATAAACGACAAGGACCTACTGTATAGCACAGGGAACTCTACTCAGTGTTTTGTAATAACCTATATGGGAAAAGAATCTGAAAAAGAATGTATATATATATATATATATGTATATATATAACTGAATCTCTTTACCATACACCTGAAACTAACACAACACTGTAAATCAACTATACTTCAATAAAAAATAAAATAATTTTTTAAAAAATGGAAGTAGGGGGCTTCCCTGGTGGCGCAGTTGTTGAGAGTCTGCCTGCCGATGCAGGGGACACGGGTTCGTGCCCCGGTCCGGGAAGATCCCACATGCCGCGGAGCGGCTGGGCCTGTGAGCCATGGCTGCTGAGCCTGCGTGTCCGGAGCCTGTGCTCCACAACGGGAGAGGCCACAGCAGTGAGAGGCCCGTGTAACCACAAGAAAAAAAAAAAAAAAGTAAGTAGGTGTGGCTATAAAAGACCAACATGAGAGACATTCGTAGACGCTCATGATGGAAACATTCTGTCTTGACTGTCTCAGTGTCAACATCCTGGTTGTGATATTGTATGACAATTGCGTAGGTGTTACCAATAAGGGAAGCTGAGTACAAGGTACACAGATCTCTCTGTATTATTTCTTACAACTGCATATGAATCTACAATAATCTCAAAATGAAAAGTTTAATTAAAAAAAAAGTCACCCGTCATCTGTGTATGATGGAGGGCGGTGTTACGCACCCAGAGATTCCGGTCTGTTGGGAATATCACAGGCTGGCCTTACTCTCGTCCTTATTAACATGCCCCCTCTTGCATTCCTCAGATAGAAACAACATGTACCTAGGAGTAGGCGGGCTGGGCCAGGAACTGCACGAAAGTGTCAGGACTCCAGGTGACGGGATTGGCCAGCGTGGAGACTCCTGGCAGTGTGACAACCAGGAGGGCGTGAATTTAGGGCAAGAAGCTGCACTGTGGTGCTGGGGGTCAGAGAGATCAGAGGACTGGATTAGGGGATGGACCAGCAAACAAGGAGATCATCAAGAGTCTAAAAGTATTTTTCGCCAATAATAAGGGCTGGGGCCACATAACAAGGGTCGCGTTAAGGTCCTACTAGGCGAGAGAGACACTTGTGTGTCTCCTCCTTTGTTCAAGAAATATTTAGTGAGAAACTCCCAGAAGACAGGCACCAAGGTAAGTGACCAGGACACAGACCTGGTCCCTGGAGCTCACTGTCTAACAAAGGAAACAGTAGCAAGGATGCTTGAAAGCACTTTGAAGGGAGACCCACTCCTGATAAGGCAAGGAAGTGACAGGGAAGCAAGATCTGACAGGTTAAGTGTGGGACTGGGGGGGCAGGGGCAGGATTCATGCAGAGGGGACAGGATCGCACGGCCCTGAGGTGAAAGCACTATCGCCACAGGTTGGGCTAGTCTGCAGAGGCTGAAGAGGTTACTCGTGGTTCCTCTAATCTGGGCATCGGGATACACGGCTGGTGCTCATGGGCTGGCCCAGTCGGAAGTAAAGGCTCACGGCAGGAAAATCCTGCAGAACGGGCCATTAGTGACCACACTCAATCAGCGGATCAAAAAGAACCTCAGGCCGAGAGAGGTTCTCAAACTCTGGATTGCTGTCCCCTGGGAAGGTCAGAGCTTTGAAAAATCTATAAGGCCCTAGTGGATGCTTTGATCCTCACAGCTCCAGGTGTACCTGGTGGGCCTCCTACCTCTGCTGGAACTCTCTGACTGCCAGACGGGCCTCCCGCATGGAGGCGGCATCATCTCTATGGAGCTGAGAGGTCATGTGGACCCCAGGGAGTGAGGAGTCACGAGTCCTCAGCAGAAAGGAAGGTGACACCTTCTAGCTTGATTAGAGGTTCACACTCCCAAAGAGTCCTTCAGCGGGACGGGGGCTTTTCTCTGACTTTTCATTTCCTGGGGACGTTCCCTACTTGGCCTGTGAGAGAGGCCATTGTCGTCCAAGTGAGCAATGGGCCAAGAGCCTCCCAGTCTTTGGAAAGCAGAATTCAGGATGCTGGAATAGAACAATAACTCCTTCATACTTTCAACAACTATTTATTGAGCATATACTATATGCCAGGCCCTAGTGCCAGTCCCAGTGACCCAACAGTGAGCAAACCATGCTTTCTGTCCCCAGGGAGCCTACAATCCACTGCGTCAGTCAAAGAGAAGGTAGGTTCATCAAACTCTCAAAATAATAGGGTTTAAATAAGCTAGAACCACGTGCCTCTCTCACATATCTGTGTAAGTGTAAAGCAGTCCAGAGTTCTTACGCCAAGACATGGGCGCCTTCCACCTTGTGGCTTTGTCATCTCAAGGATGTTGCCCTCATCCATTTAGTCCACGATGGTTCACCACTAGGACGCATTCCAACAAGCAGGAAGGAAGTGGTGGGTAGAAGAATGAGAGGCACAAACCTCTCCCCTGAAAGGCCCAGAAGTTGCACACGCTGCTTTAGCACAAACTCTATTTACAGGAAGTAATCCTATGACCCTATCATGATGCAAGGGATCCTAGGAAGTGGGGTCTTTAACTAGACAGCCGTGTGCCCAGCCCACTTTCAGTTATCGTGGAAGAAGGTGAGCGTGGATATGGCGGGTAAGCAGTCATCTCGAATTAAGCAGGGAGGTGAGTAGCAACAGGACACACCTCTTCCGGAACAAAAGCAAATGAATGGTCCAAAGCTGGGCAGAAAAGGAAAAATCTACAAATGCACAGGACCTAAAGGGCAGTAGCAAAAAACAAAGGGAACACTGACGTTCACACAAAGCTTCGGAACATCTAGGAATGTTATCTGTATTTCTTTCGGAGGCCGGCATCACCCCACACACTACTATAGGTGGGAAAGGGGTGAAGGGGGTGCAGCCTGAGGCAGATCTGATGAAGTGAGCTTCTCAAGGCTGGATGCTTTTGGTTCCAGAACTGTCCATCATGAAAAGGCATCAAGAGGACTAACGGTGCTACCCGTTAGTGGTGCCAACCCGTTGCCTTGCCAACCATCCTGATGGCCACAGTGATGCTGGTGGTGATGGCAATGTAGATGCTTTGTTTCACTGGAGCAGCAGTGAATTACCTTAGCATCCTTGATGAGAGGACCAGTGAAGTACACACCTTAGTTGGAGCTATGCTGGTAAGCAAGGGAGAAATTGACATTTGTGGGCATCCTAAGCCCTTCCTCTGTAGAATAGGAGCTGGACCAATAGCAAGTCTCCCAGGGGTGGACAAGTCCAGACTCGTAGGATGGACTCACCACCCCTCACCACCCATCACCCCTCCCCAGCGTGTTTCAGATTTATCGTGCTTTTCATAGTCTCACATAAAATGCACAAGAATAGTGGAGAATAGCTTCCAGTGACTGCACCCTACTACGTTCCAGGCTCGGAGCTCAGCATTCAACAGCATTTACGTGCGTTTCCCACTTTACACAATGCTTTTGCAATATATTAACTGGGTCCTTTCTCTGTGGAGTAAGCGTAGTGAGAATCAGAGTCATTCCCATTTAACAGATGAACAAAATGTGGTCCATGATGTACCTAAGATCACGTGGCCAATCCGGAGCCAAGGCTGGCCCAGAATCCCTCCTCTCCGGTGGTCACTTCCACCGAACCCGCCCTTGTTCAGGCCACCTTATTTGGGGATTTCTCCTCCAGTACCACGCGCTGGGCTGTGCAGTGATGTTCTAATATAGGTCAAATCCCACGGTAGGTAAACTCCACGCACTGTCTGTAAACCCTAAATTATAAAACAGAGGAATTAGAGAGTCATGGTTTTCTTTAAAAAGGGGGGAGGTTTGCAAAAGTCTTCCTTGAAGGTCCTCTAGGGCAATTATGATATTAACAGCCTCTGGAATAATTCCTTTTCCATTCCACTCTCAAGAAGGCACCTGCTTCGGGGCGGGAAGCCCGTCAGTTCAAGAACTTGAAGGGAGTCCTGCGGGGCCTGGGGAGCGCAGGGGTGGTTTAGGGGAAACCCAATGTTAAGTAACTAGACTGTGGGCTGGGGCTTGTGATTTTTTTTTTTTTTTTTCCAGTTTTTAGCCTCCATCATCCGTCAAGTTCTGAGGGACCAAGCAGTGCACAGTATGTCGGGTCTACTGTGAGATTCAGCCAGCACGGAGCCGGGCTGAAACTCAGTCCTCATCTTACGTGACCTCCTGGCATCACATGAGCCAGCTGATCACCCCTTCCTCCTGAAACAGCCCCTCTCCGTCTCCCCCGCCACCTCCTTCCTCACCTCCTCCTTCTCCTGGTTGCAACGCACCTTCCGGGTTTTCCTCCTGCCTTGATGATCTCCTCCAGGGTCCTGACTGTAAATACCTTTCTTCCACTGATGATACCAAAGTCTTATCTCCAGCCCAGATCTCTCCCCTCAGCTCCATACTCAGAGCTCCAACCGCCTTGACGTCTGACTGGCATCTCCAGCGTATCCTGTCCAAAAGAGAGCTCCTGATTTCCTCTCTCAGACCCGGGTTCCCCAATCACCCCAGCTCAGGGAACAGCAGCTTCATTCTCCCAGTTGCTCAGGACAGCTCTTCCTCTGACACCTTAGATCGCATCTGTCAGGAGGTCCCACTGGCTCCCTGTTCAGAATATCCAGAGCCTGACCCTGCTTCAGCCCCGATGCAAGCCACCATCCCCCTCCCCCGGGTTATTTCCACAGCCTCCTAATCAGTCTCCTTGCCTCCAGCCTCGTCCCCTCAGTGTGGCCTCAGTCCAGCGGCCAGAAGGACACTGCTAAAACCTAAACTGGATTGGGTCACCTCGCCGCTCCAAACCCTGCTGCGGCTCGCACCTCCCTCGGAGAACAGCAAAATCCTCGGGACAGCCTCCAGGGCACACTGTGATCTGTTCCCCACACACCTACTACTGTCACTTCATCTCGTCTCCTCCTGATTCCCCAACCCTGCAGCACTGACCTTGCTATGCCTAGAACACCCTGGGCACACTTGTGCTTTGGGGCCTTGGAATTCACTCTTCCCTCCAGCTGGGACCCTGCCCTCTCTGGTAGTTCTCCCCCATCCTTCAACAGTACCTACCCTGCAATGTCTTTATAAGGATTAGAAAGAGCATGGGCAATCAATAAATCAATCAAAATCTTTAAAAAAAGAAAGCGCATGTGCAAAACTAAATAAATAAAAATTAAAAGAAAAAAGAGCATGGGCAAAAAATTAAAATTTAAAAACAGTGCATGTCCAAAAATAAATAAATAAATAAAAATTTAAAAAAGAAAGAGCATGTGTCAAAAATAAATTAATTAAAAGTAAAAAAAAAAAAGAGAGAGAAAGCGCATGTGCAGAAAGCCAGTGCAGGGCCTGGCACGGGGTAATTCGCTGCTATTATTATTGCTATTTAGAGGAAAATCGGAAAATCTAACCCAGTAGGTCTCCACACCCTGCTGACCTGGCTGACCTCCAGATAGGTCATCGGCGCTCCTCTACTCGCCGTGCCGTGGGAGGGGACGCAAGCTAGTGCGGAGTCCCCATCACCCCTCTGTTCAACAGCTTCACTGTAAGCCATTCACCGTGCAGTCAACAATATTTATGGATATTTGGGGTGTGGCAGGAGCTGGGGAACCCAAGGAAAAATAAGACCCTGGCCTCTCTCCTCACGGCACTCGTCGTCCTTCACAGGGGATGAGCGGGTAGACCACTGATGTCAGAGGGGGTGGTAAGTTCTAGGAAGTTCCGGGGTCCATCTGTTGCCTGCCCAGCGCCTCCCGTTTCCTCCCATCCCACACCCTCACACACACATTACGCCCAAGGTTCCAGACAATCACAAGCAAGACTGAAACTGAGCCCTCGGCACATCCAGTTCTGCTAACCGTGTAGCAGCCGCAGTAACACAAACTCCCGAGGATTCCTGCTGAGGCCCGGGGGTGAGTATCTCCGCCTCAGCTTCGTCATACTGCAGTCTGGTACTGACGTAAGCTGGTCCACCACGGGATGCAGGGCAGTGAGGAGAGAGGCCAAAGGGGCCTCTCTGGACCAGCCCAGGAACCGAAGGGAGCTTAAACAAAGGCCAGGGAAGCTCCTGCCTGGTGGTAGAGGAAGGTTTTTCGGGCTGATGAAGTCCAGGCTGGGGGTGGCGCCCAGCCCACATTCCTTAGCCTAGCTCCAAAGCAGACCCCCAGCCCTTTACCTCCCAGCTGCCGTTTGCCCTTAGGGCCAAGGTCTTCCCTCAAATGGGTACCCCGGGGGGAATGATTCACCAGAAGGGTGCGGGAGGGCCTTCAGGAGGAGGGTGTTTGTCTCCCCTGTCAAAGCTTGAGCATGAACTGCTGTCATGAGGCGGTAACCAGGAGCTAAATAACTCTGCCCTCTGCGCCCAAGCTCCGAGAGCCTTTGTTTGACTAAGGTGTTTTCTCCACGGTTGCTGAGCTGCCAGCCATTCCTACGAGATCCCATTTGATAAGGCAGGACTGGGAGGGTAGGCGAAGGGGAGCTCGGGGTTTCTGGTTGGCAGGTGGCAAGTGGCAGCCCGCAGAATCTTCTGGCACCCCAGGCCTCCTGCTGCCATGCTCGAGTAGCTTTGCTCCCAATGCAGGGTTCCAGGAGCACATCCGGAGAGCACGTGTCTGGCCTCACAGCAGAGGAAGGGGGTGAGCTCCCTGTGGTCAGCAGGGGCTGGCTTAACCTTGGAAGCTCTGCTGGGTGTTGCCTAAAATGGACAGTCTAGGTCCTGTGATCCCAGGCACCCAGTTGCACTCAGGGCCAGTTCTGAGCCTGCCTGGGCTTGGCTCCCTTCTGAGCCAGGAAACACACCTCCAGGAAATGTTAGGTGTGGATGAGTTGTGTGGGGGCCCGAGGAGGAGCCCCGATCACTATCTTTCCCACAAATCTACCATCCACGCCGTGGGAAGAGCCTGGGTGTGAATGTAAATAGATGGTGCGCAGATCGTAGCAGCTGTTAAGATTGCATGAGTAGTGATTGCGCCTCTGAGACGCATCTGAAAAGATGGGGGTGATGATAGTGATGGGATGATGTTGTTTTGAGGATGGAGGGATGTTGTGTGTCCAGCTTCTCTTTTGTACTTTTTTTCTTTGGCCGCACGACATGTGGGATCTTGGTTCCCCGACGAGGGGTTGAAACGTGCCCCACCACCACCGTGGAAGCACGGAGTCCTAACCACTGGACCACCAGGGAAGTCCCTGTGTGTCCAGCTTCTAACCACATAGGAAAGGCTCAAGAAACGGTAGCTGTTGGGCTTCCCTGGTGGCGCAGTGGTTGAGAGTCCGCCTGCCGATGCAGGGGACGCGGGTTCGTGCCCCGGTCCGGGAGGATCCCACATGCCGCAGAGCGGCTGGGCCCGTGAGCCATGGCCGCTGAGCCTGCGCGTCCGGAGCCTGTGCTCGGCAACGGGAGAGGCCACAACAGTGAGAGGCCCACGTACCGCAAAAAAAAAAAAAAAAAAAAAAAAAAAATGGTAGCTGCTGCCCTCCTTCCAGACCCCGACCCGCCCCCCCACCCCGTGTCCCCCTGATGTGCTCGGGCCGAGTTTGCTGTGTCTCACTTCATGCTTCTACAATAACCCTCCAGGGTTCGTATTCTGTGCGTTTGCATTCACCTCTCCGGCACATCACTAATGCTTGGATGTAGGGATTCTGCCTTGTTTGGTGTCATCTCCCCAGCTCTGTCCCCTTCCCTGGTGCAGAGGTGCCCAATGAGCGTTCATCTACCCCTGGGCTCCAGCTCCGCTTCAGAAAGCGCCCGCAGCTCCAACAGCCCAATCAAGGCCTGAGGCCCAGGAAGGCGGTGGGGACGGGGCAGCGGTCCCTCCTCCCAACCTCGTCATCCTCACTTGGTTCCCGTCCCTGCAGAGTGCCGATGAGGCCACCGTACATCGGCCGGAGAGCAAATGCCACGTGGGGAGGCCAGGAAATGGATCAAGAGGCGCTCACTGCATCAGCCCCAGAATGAAGATGGAAATGTATCACCCCCTCGAGCTCGGAGCCAGGCTTAGCCTACTCCACCGTCCTTCCATGAACAAACAACAACCTCACAGCATTACAAAAATGATGGACACCAGGAGAGCTCCAATCAGGTCACCTCTTGGTGCAGAGAAAGTTTCTGTCTTTGCAACTGGAATCAAGAGACGGTATGTTCGGTCCTCGTTTCAACTGTGCACCCAGGCGGCTTTGCCTGACCCCCACGATCTAAGTTAGGTCCCCTCGCTCTCTCTGTCATCATTCCCCGGTGCTCTCTGTCATAGCTCTCACCACACAATCTATGCATTCTTTATTTGTACAAGTATTTGTTTAATATCCACTTCATCTCTGTATTCACAGGTATAAAGGCAGTCATGTATCCCGGGTCTAGCATCCTACTGAGTATATAATATAATCAGCTCTCAATGCATTCATCCAACAAATAGTTCCTAAGTGTCTTCCACATGCAACATACTATTCTAGATGTTAGTCAGCAGAAACAGCAGACAGATGGATAGCTTGTTAAATGAATACAAGACACTGAACTGGGCTATGTGCCTGTGGTAGTCTTCTATGGCTGCTGTTACAAATTACCACAAACCCAGTGGCTTAAAACAAGATAAATGTATTCATCAGAAGTGAAAAATCAGTCTCACGGGGGTAGGATGAGGGTGTCGGCAAGGCTGTTTCTTTCTGGGGTCTCTGTCTACACAGAGACAGAGGAAAGAATCTATCTCCTTGCTTCTCCCAGCTTCTGGAGGCCATCCACATTACCTGGCTCCTGGCCCCTTCCTCCATCTCCAAGGCCGGCAATGTATCATCCTCAGATCCCTCCATTTCTGACCTCTGCTCTTATGGTCACATCTCCTTCTCTGACTCTGGCCCACCTGCTTCCCTCTCGTAAGAACCCTTGTGATGACGCCGGACCAACTCGGATAATCCAGGGTAATCTGCTCACTTCAAAATCTTTAACTTAATCACATCGGCAAATTCCCTTTCACCATGTAAAGGACCATTCAGAGGTTCCGGGGATTCATGGACATCTTTGAGGATCCATTATTTAGCCCGTCGTGGTAACCTAGGTAACACATATTTGGAAATCTTTGAATGAAGAAGTTTTCCTAAGTTTCAGCAATCTCTTACTGCAAACCTCGAGAGGTTTTTACAAGGTACACATTCTATACTGTGAAATCACATCTTACTCAAACTGGAGGTGATGTTTTCTCATCAGCTCCGAACGTCTGTGACATGTACGTGTGCTGTGACCACCTGCCTAGGAGCAAGGGGACCCCTTCTATGGTGGGTTGAATGTGTCCCCCACAAAAGATATGCCAATGTCCAAACCCCGGTACCTGGGAATGGGGCCCTATTTGGAAATAGGGTCTCTGCAGATGTAATCAAGTTAAGACAAGGTTCTACTGGATGGGATGGGCCCTAAAACCAATGACTTGTGTCCACATAAGGAGAGTGACATTTGCACACAGAGACAGAGGAAGGGAGGTCATGTGACAAAGAAGACAGAGATTGGAGTGACGCAGCTGCAAGCCACGTAATGCCCAGGACTGCCGGCCACCAGTGGAAACTGGAAGAGGCAAGGAAGTCCCCTCCCCGAGAGCTTATGGAAGAAGCACGGTCCTGTGACACACTGATTTCAGACTTCCGGCCTCGAGAAACGTGAGAGAACACAGTTCTGTTTTTTTAAGCCACCCAGTTTATGGTGTTTTGCTACAGCAGCCCTGGGACACGAATACACCCCCTCTCCCAGCCCCGACCCCAGGGGCTCCCAGAAGGGCCACCCAAGGATGCTGGAGGAGCAGTTGCAAAGCATGCCCACATCCCACGCCTCCTTCCCAGGCTGGGGCCCATTTCTTCCCCGTCGCACACACTGGGCCACAAGGAAAGGCTTTGCCGTTGGTAATGAACCACTGATTCCCCTCCGCTCAGACAGCCTTCTCCAGAATCAAAGTCACCACTGTGAATTCATTTTTTCCCTTGTTTCTTGGAAAGCACCTCTCAGGACTATTTCAAGAAAAACAAATTGTGAGGTTTGCTTAGGATCTATTTAAAGGGAATCATCAGGGCAACTTCCAATAACAAACCAGAGGCCAGTCAGAGCTTTAGGACAAGACTGGAGCCACTGTGAGTGTGTGTGCGCTGCCGGCCAGGCTGGACCAAGGCTGCCACACACCCATTGCCTGGCACGCCCCTCGCTCACTGGCAGCTCGGTTGCTTCTTCTGAGCCCTCCGCCCAAATGGACACAAAACTGCACGGTCACCAAAAAAGAATTGCCAAGCAGTATTGCTGTAAGGTTTCCCACCTTGGAGAGTTTGACAGGAACATCTTGAAGCCATAGAGCTCCTTTCACCCAGAAATCCCAAACCACTTGGTTATAACTGGCTCTGTGTGTACAGAGCTTTTTGCCAGCCCTCCAGGGTGAGGTGAGTAGAAACTGTCCCCTGCTACCGCAAGAAGGGTACACTCCAGCTGAGACCTCAAGGAAATGAAGGAGCCATGGAAAGATTCAGAAAACAGTGTCCCTGGCAGCAGCAAGAGTGTGTGCAAAGGTCCTGAGGCAGCAGAAAGTTTGGCCAGTATTCAAGGAACTGAACACAGTGTGGCAGGAGTGGTGTGAGCATAGAGAAGTGGAGCAAGATGGGGCTGGAGAGGAGGGGCTGGGGCCAGGTCATGCAGCGCTTTACTCCAGGTCTGGATTTTACTCTAAGTACAAAGGGAGGCTGCTGAAGGGTTTTAATGATGGGGCTGGAAAGGGAGAGTAGATAGAGACAACTCAGGGGAGAGTGATGAGGCTCGGTGACTGGATGGGTGTGGGAAATGCAGACAAATGAGGACTCCAAGATGGCGCCCAAGCCATGAGCCCATGCCACGTGCAACATCTTTCAGATTCTCTAGATGCAAAATTATGTTCAGTGACTCTGCACCTTCCAAAGCTGATGAAGAACTTCATAGAATGTCCCCCAGTGTCCCTCCTCTGAGGTGGTACCAACACAGCTCTGTGGGCTGTAGGGGGACCACAAAGGGATGCGTGCACCCTCCACTCACCCAAGGTCGCTGGACCAACCCTCAGAGACAAACTCTCCATCCCCCATTCATTCCACGTCCTCCCCAGGCGCATCCTGAAAATGCCTCATTCCATTATCGGCACACCTAACATCCTCCTCTACTCCAACCTGAGTTCTCTCTCTTCAAAGCCACAGAAGTGAAAGTCATGAAGAGGTCAAAAGAGGGAACTGGGAGGTGTCTAAACACTTCTAGGGAGCAAGGACTGAGCCTTTTCCTTCCTTTCTCGTTCTCAAACTTTTCTGCACATACCGGGAACATTGGCTGGTGATGCCGCAATATTGAGGCAACTTTGTTTATGTTCTTGGCACTTTATTTGGCTGAATGTGCCTTTTCAAAATCAAGATGTTCTGGGAATTTTTTTTTCAATAAAAATATGAAAATATTCCAAAACAGAAAGGAGTACTGAGGGTAACCATACAAAAACAATTTAAGCTGAGAAAAATAACCCAGTCCCGCTGAGTTCCAAAGAGAACCTTGGTTTCCATGGGATGTGAACAAAGTACAGAGCTCCTAGCAGTGGGCGGGATGGGACGCTTGCTCTCAAACCAAATAAGCAAACATCCTCCCCGAACCCAGCATCCTTGTCCCACAAGCTGTGGTTCCAATTTGCGTCCTGTTTTTGGCCCTCCCCAAAATACATCTCACAATCTTTTTTATTTTCATCTCCTCACCTTGAAAAGCACAGATTTGCAAGTGCGAGTATCTTAGCAGGGAGACAAATCCAGCAGGCATTCAAGACACTCAGGCGAGAAGAAGTGCATCTCATCGAAAAATTTCCATTGCCAGCACTTTTTTAAAATTCCCAAGATAAATGGGTTTTTACTTATAGGACTATGGGCTCCATTATTCTTCAAACACTTTGCTGCTTCCAAGGGGCCAAGAAAATTGGTCATGCACCCGGCCAGCTGATCCAACCTCAAAAATCTTAATGAAAAGGCCCTAATTTTCCCTCCCCTTTAATAAATGTGTCTTCTCTCCTTCCCAGCAGTATGTGGGGTGGGCAGGCAAGGTGCCCAGTTTATGCAAATGGGCAGAAACACCTGATTTACCAGGATTTTTCCCACTGCCTTCAATCTAGGGGTCCCTGCTCCAGAGGGCCTGGGAAGGGGAGCAGATGACTCATGGACCATGACTCCAGGGGACTCAAAAAAAAAAAAATCCACATTCTGATGTGGATTTTAATGTTTACATATATATATGTGTGAATGTACGGGGTTGGGGGAGGGTGTTAAAAGACCAGAATCTTAGAGACGGCTTGAAGGTGTCATGAAAGCTAATTCAGGTGGAAAACTTTCCCGGGAAAAAAAAAATTCCCCTGCTCTACAGATGCCTCTAATCTGTCTTTCAGAACCTGGAAGAGAGCAGCAAGGATTTGGACCGTGGCCTGGAGACACAATTTGCAGCTGTCTTTCCTGTACCCTGAGGCTGGTACAGCAGGTGCTGTGAAATCTGGCTGACAGGTCAACTTCAAGGTGATCCGTTTGCCGAGGCTTCTCTCTGTTCAACTAATCTCCCATCACACCTCTGGTGCCTGGTAAAGGTAAATAATTATGACTAAGTGCATAAAGTAGGGGGGTCTTTGCACACCTGTCATTATTACCTGGCAAGTCTCTGCGGAACCTGGGAGTTTCCCAGAGGGCTGGGGGCGGGGGCGGGGGGGTGGCATTTCGGCAGAGGATAAATCAGGGTGGGTCCTTCCAGGCAACATCTGGCTGGAGGAAACAAAATTCAAACAAACACTGGATGCCTGTTTTGTGGCATGGATGGAAGTCTCAGAGTCAAAGTTCTCAGGCCCCTAAGCTGTGATGAACCTGGCCGAGATGCTCACTTACATCTGTAAGTGTCTCAAAGTAAACAAAGTATCATTCCCTTCAAGCTGCACTGTCCCACAGAAATATCATGGGAGCCACAGGTGTCATTTTTAATTTCCAGTAGCCACGTTTAAAAAAAGAAACAGGTAAGATTCACTGTAATAACTCAATTGACCAAAAATATTATTTTATCATTAAATATAAAAAATTTCAGCTAAATATAAACATTATTGGTGAGACCTTTTTTTTTCCACACGAAGTCTTCAAAGTCCACGGTCTGCTGTGTATCTGGCACGTTTCAAGTTTCCCATGTACCATATTAGACAGGGCAGTCTCTGAAGGTGACATTTCCACCTCATAACATTTTGACTTCCCATGAGCATTTCACATAGAATAAATGAAATCGTGATAGCTGACTTTTACTTGATTTAAAATGCTCGCATTCTTAATAAGATAAGAATTTCTAAACAATGAGCTCCAAGCAGGTCTGAAGGCCAGCCTTGGTTGGCACTTTCCTTCAAGCGCTAAGAACTGCAACCAAAGTGTTGTGACTTAGGCTAATCAGTTTTTGCCTCCTCAGAATGGAAAAACAAATACAGCCGGATTCTTGACTACTCCGCCCCTTAGGGCCGCTCACCAACCTCTGGGTTACACCCACACGTGTGTTCACGTGATGTTTGCCAGGGACCCTAGGCACAGAGGCTGCCCTGGAGGACAGCAGGGCCTAGTGACAGCCGAGCAGACTGAGAATACAGAGGCAGGGATGGCCGTGCAGCCGGCGGCCGCCCCATCGAGAGGCCACCTGGGTAGGAGCCTCTAGGCCTGGATCCAGGACTATGGCTACAAGTTCTGCAGGAAGGCAGGAAGGAGGAGACAGGAAGGGTGCAGTAGGTACAGTAGGTACAGAGCCTGCAGCCAGCTGTCAGGGAAATACAGGCTATTAGTTAAGCACGGAAGGAACCATCCACAGCGGGATGGTCGAGAGCAGTGCAGTCCAACCCCAATATAATGCGGGTCTCATGTGCGGCATTTTTTAGTAGCCACATTAACAGAGGTGACAAGAAACAGGTACAATTCACTTTAAAAACATATTTTATTTAACCCACTTTTTCCAAAATCTGATCATGTCGACACGTGTGATACGTTACGTTCTCTTGTCACATAAGTCCTCGAGATCCGGTGTGTGACTTAAAATCACAGCACATCTCAGTTAGGAGCAGCCCTGTTTCCACCGCTCCAGAGCTACACACGCCGGTGGCTACCATATATGGCTGCGCAACTCTCTCGCTGTGGGTGTGTGTAGAAGGATGCATCGCTTCTGCTCTGCTCCGATTGAGTCCAAAAGAGAAGTCAGAGCAGCTGAGAGGGAGAGGGCTAGGGATGCACAGGGAGATCAGGTCATCCAGCCCATTGGAGGGGTCAGCACGCCTCGCTGGGCGCTATAACCAGCGCGTGAATGAGAGGCACCGGCTCCTCTCACGCGTCCCCAAGGGTGTCTGTGCAAACAGCATCAAGATGATACAAAGCACCGAGGAACGTTCGCTAAATTCTGCCAAGTGCCTGGACACCCGATCACAAGGGTGACCCAGAAAACAGCGAGTGCACCTGTGATGGGGGGCTTGGCGAGGAGCCCGGCGCGGAGGTCACCGGAGGTCACTGCTGGAGGCGGGGAACCCGGCGGCAAAGCCGCCTAATGTGGAAATGTTTGGATCCGAGCGCGGAGGCAGGCGCAGCGGGCAGCCTCGAGGCCGGCCGGGGAGGAGGCCTGGGCGGCGGGGCCGGGAGCGCAGCGCTGACAGTAACCAGGAGCGCACAGGACCATGTGGCCCACAGCGCGCGCTGGCCAAGACCCCGTCTTTTTTAAGAAGTCGGCCGGTGCCTGCGTCCTCTCTGGGCAGAACGGCCTCTCCCCTGCTCCCAGGTCTTATTTAAGGAGAGGGGGCGGGGTGTCGCAGGGAGAAAAGCAAGCCTAACTCAGCAAGGATGTGGAGAGCAGCCTTCCTTTCCCCCTGGCCTCCCCTCTCTGCAACAGATGCCGGCGTTGTAATGAATGAAGGGGGCGCTTTCTCCAAGATGGCTCTCTACCCCTCGGGCACACATCACGCTCCACTTGTTAAGCTGGTCTCATCTGCTCCCGCCCTTCTCTTAGGGCTGAGGAGGGGGCGCCCAGAGCGTCCCTCGGTTCCCCTTCCTGCCCCTCTCCCCGCCCCCCCCGCAAAGGCACCGCCTACCTAACTTCAGAAGGAGGTCCACCCTCCCAGCATCTGGGTCTGGCTTGGGGATCTACGCTTCCCAGTTGCCCCCCAGCACCACGCAAGGGAGGGCAGGATTACAACACGTGTGTGTTTGGGTCAGAAGCACTTCTGAACTATGGCTCTAAGGAAGAACAGCCTGTACACCCACGCCGAGTCTCCCAGCAACAAAGAACATACAACAAGGAACTGATTAGCCCTCACGAGCAAAACAATTTTTTTTAAAGAGGTGCAGCGTGGTCTCTTCATAGGGTCCTGGAAGGAGGGTAGCTGGATTGAAAGGCGCCCTCCCTGGACGGCGGACCATCAGCGTCATTCCCCGCTCAGGGCTTTATGACTTGGCTTTACTCATAAGCCCTTGTAACACGATTCCCGTCGGGGTTTTGCAAGCTTCCAGACCCAGGTGTGGTTGAAGGTCAGCTGCTGGCGAACAAGGGGCTCTCCTGCCGTTGGGAGAAGGTTACAAAGAATAATATTCCTACCCAAGGGCTTGTAGATGATTAACATGTTTCTTTCTGTTAACCAGAGAGTTAATAGTTATTCCAAGCACTCTTTGATAGTGCAGGCAGGGGGAGAAAAGGACTACGTTAACCATTAATTGAGGGAAATGCCATAAAAGTTAGGGTGGAAAACACTCAGTTTGGGAGAGGAATTCACAGGCGATCCTGGTGTGGAAAGAGGAGGCGAGGCAGCAGAGTCAGGCCATAAGTTCATGCATACTTACAGCAGGGGGATTTTTTTTTTTTTAAATCCTTTTTTTTTTAAAATCCTTTTCCTTCCTTCCATTGCTCGGAGGAAACAGAGTAGGGATAACAAAATAATAAACACGGGAACATTATAAATAAAGCCGGTTTTATTGGCTATTTTCCTCCCCCCTCTCACAGCCTAGCTTGTCCTCTGTATGACTTCTTCTTTGGGCCTCTTTGGGGAGAAGAAAAGGAGCCCAGGCACCCCGCAATCAGAGAAAGCCAGGGCGTCCAGGAGGCCCACACCGAGAGGCCTCTCCTGGAGGAAAGGCTGTCTGTTTGCTGCCCTGGAGAAAAGCAGCGTTAGCCTGTTTCTTGCAGCCAGGTTGTGGCACCAGGTCCTGGTGCCCATGAGTGCTTTCACAGCAGGCCTGGGCCAGGAAACAGGAGGACGCAGGGGGCAAAACCCTTGCCTTGCACAGACAAGTCCCAGCTACCCCACCATCACCACCAAAAACATGTCTGCGTGCAGCACACAAGCATGTGTATTTTTTTAAAGGCTAAGTCTCATGCAGAGCCAGAGCGGAATTGCTGTCAGCCGGGAGACCGGGTGGGAAGAGTGAGCTGGGTGCAGGACTCACTGGGTAAGGTGAGGTATGAGTTGGTGGCCCCAAGGATGACAGCAAAGATGAAGAGTGTGTGATAAACGTGGATGCTCAAGAGGTTCCGGGCAGTGTTGGAGCAAATGCCCAGTGGAGGGACACCCGCCCCTCCTCCCCTCCCAGACATTTAGAAAGACATGGGCGATGGTATAGGTGTCTTTGGACCCACCCCCTCCATCTGGCTCCTGGAGGGGCACAGACCAGGGAAAGCTGACTTCAGGAAGGCATGTCCCAAGAGCATGTGACAGCAGACACTCGTATGGTAACTCAGCTACTTGTACCGGGCAGAGAGAGATGGCTTCTCTGCTGAGCTGTGTTCTCGACTTGCTCTGTGAATGAGGGCCTCAGATTTTCCATCTGTTAAATGGAACAATAATTCTTGATGTCCGCTTGCCTCACTTGGACACTATGAATAGAACATTTTCCCCAAGTGCTTTGGGCTCATGTTAAAAGAAACTACCCAAACATTAGCACACTCACTGCTGGATTTTCTTGGACACGGATCGATTTAAACGGATAATAATAAATTCCTCTGCCTATCTTTGTTGAGAGATTATAAGAGAGAGAATCCCACAAGACCTTGGTTCTAGAATCTTCTGCTCTCTAAAATCTCTTTTGGGAAAAGGGTCTGATGTTATACCCAGGGCTGACAGATGGCAAGAGTTGTCTCTAAAATAGTGTGGTTTTAAAAGTCCCCTTCACTGAACCATCCTAGACAAAAGCATTCTGCACTGAA
The DNA here is from genome assembly GCF_951394435.1 of Stenella coeruleoalba. NCBI lineage: Eukaryota > Metazoa > Chordata > Mammalia > Artiodactyla > Delphinidae > Stenella > Stenella coeruleoalba. The sequence continues at coordinate 78,944,486 of NC_137162.1, read as the reverse complement.
GGATGAGAATGGAGTTGAGTTATTACTGGACTTTGGGACCATGTATAGACATTGGGCGGGTTCCGGATACATTCACACTCATTCACTTATTCATTTGTTCCATAGCAACTTACAGAGCGTTTATCATGGGCTCCCTACAAAGCCAGACCCAGGTGGTTTGCCACTATCTCACCTCAGAACCCACTCTCCCTGGCTGGACCCCCCTCAGTGTCAGGCTGCCTGTCTTGCACCCCAACGTCTGCTCACATCTCCCTTCACTCTCTTTGTCTGCGGGGTGAGGGAGCTGCCAGGCAAAAGGAAGTTGTTCTGGTTTGTGTGTGTATGTGTGTATGACACCCAAAGACTAAAGGAGAGAAGAAGAATAGAGACCCTACAACCACTGTTCTCCTCTAATATCCTGAGATGGGACTTCCTGGGGGTGAGGTATACAGGGATCCTGTCCAGGTAAAATTTCCCATCTCCCTAAGGAGTTCGTAAGCTTCTCAAGCAGAAGGATCTAAATTCCCTTCAATCCAGCAGGGCTGTTTACACAATGGGCTTTTGTTGAATGGCAACCGAAGAAGTGATGGACGCAGTGGATTTGAGAACGAGATCATTCACTTTAGACTCCTGCTAGTGTGGACAGATGCTGAAGGGGCTTCCCTTGTTCTTGCATAACATGGGGGCCTGCCGTTCCTTATCTAAACTAAAAGTGGGAGGCTCAGAATCAGAACAGCAACAAAGACACTGCCCCTGAAGATTCCATCCCTATAAATTAACCCTAGGCATTGTACAGGAACTGAGCACAGGAAGAACCTGGCTGGAACTGCCCCTTGGACCCTGCACTGCTTTTGTTCCTGCCCAGGGGCTTAAAATCTTTCTCAGCCTTTCCTGTGTCTTCCATGGCCAGCTGGGAAACCAGTCCATCCTGGACTCACCTGAGAACAGCCAACGTGTCTGTTTGCCTTAAGGAAGGGCATTTTACAACCAGATCCATCCAACGATAGATGGGAAGTCTCCCAACACAGGGAGGGTGGGTCCCATGTTTGCGAGCAAAGACTGTGCCACCACTTGCCTGGGATGCCATGACAGGGACTCCCACCTTGGGTGAACAGTTACACCCGCCGACCAACCTCTAGGGTCTTTTCCAACTTGAGATCTTTTAATCCTGTGGTTTCAGGTCACGGGACTCTAGAAAGAGCAGTGATGAGATATGGACTCTGACCCCACAGGAAAGGACAATGGGTCGAGAAACACCATTGCTTTGGTGTTTGGGCCATCCTAACTGACAGATCAAACACGCGTCAGCTAATCCACTCCATGGGGCGGAAGCTGGCCATGTGGGCGGCTAAAAAGCTCGACCACCGACAGCCTGGGTGACGGTGTGTCGTAATGGCTCCCATCCAGCTGGTGTCCTTGTTCTGAAAGGCTCCACCCCGTCCTCCTGAGCACCTTCCACGTTATCTGAAAGGTGCAGTTGGTACACAATGTGTGTGAAAGGCGCTCACATAAAAGTGATTTTATGGCTCTGGCTTGGGTTTGTAAGCCAAGCAAACAGAAAGGTCTCAGGAATAAAAGGGCCAATAAAATCATCACGTGATGCTTTGAACTCATATTAACTGCCATCTTTATTCCAAGGTTCTCAACGTGTGTTACCCAAAAGCTTAGAACTGTCTTTGTTGCCCCCTTTAATTGGTGGGGAAACTGAGTCACGGCTGGGCGAGGGCTGGAGAACGTGCAGGGTTTGTTTCAAGGGCGCGTTCTGTGGTGGGCTGGTGGGAGGGCACCCCGGACCACACCTTTTTTCTGAGTGTCAATGATTCTGAGCCATCGATGTAAATTCTACCCACACAACACAGATCCAGAGGGTAGCTCACGGCCTCTGGAGTTAAACATAACAATAACAGCACAGATCAGTTTTCACGCTTCCTGTACATCGGGTGCCACCTCCCCTACTTCTCACCACAGTCACGCGAGGTTTGTATTATTATCTTCCTGTGTAAATTGGGACAACGAGGTGTAAGGAGGTGAATGCATCTGGAAGGACCCCCGCTGGAGGGTGAGGTGCTGAGGTCTGATCCCACAGCCTTCCCTTTAATGACCAGGGATGCTCACTTCTGAGACAAAGGACCCAGGCCACCATTTTTACTCAGAGGCCAGAAACTTTAATTCATCCCTCCAGTCTTCACCTCAGAATATGGAGAAGGCCAGAGACAGATTCAGTAAGATTTGCCTTAGAGATCAAGGGGAAATCCCTGGCAGTTCAGTGGTCGGGACGCCACGCTTTTACTGCCAAGGGCCTGGGTTCAATCCCTGGTCAGGGAACGAAGGTCCTGCAAGCTGTGCGGTGCAACCGAAAAAAAAAAAAAAGAACAAGTCCAATCCCTTAGAGATCAAGGAAGCAGGCTGGGGGACGAACACTAACAGACAAAACTGTGAGATGAGCCAGACAGGCATTTCTAAAATCATAAATATGAAGAACTCAAAAAAAAAAAAAGACACGAGATTGTTAAGATGATGATGGAGAAAATTCTACAGTACTCATTGTTCTTGTTATTTTACTATTTAAAATTTGAAAATTGTCCCCTTGAATGTATTTTAATTGCCCAATAGGGGAACGACTCAGGAGTTACAAAATGAGATACCACTGGCCCAAGCTGCACCCACTCTGGATGCCGTGGTGCCCCATTGCTCCCTCCTGGGGTGCCCACAGCCCCTCCTGGCTCACAGGGGAACTCTGGCTAGCTGCTCACCTAACCCGGCATCCCGTTCCTCCTGGGCAAGCTGGACTGGATTTCCCAGCCTCCCTTGCAGCTAAGTAAAGCCACGTGACTGGGTTGTGGCCAATGCCATGTATTCAGGCCAATGTGACTTCTGACTGGTGGGCATTTCTCCATTGTCTTTTGTCTTTTACCGTCAGTCTCCTGGATGTGAATACCTAAGTGACTGATCTTGGAAGCCACATCTTGAGGATGGCTGAGGCTCCATCAGCCTGGATTCTGAAGGCCTGGGTGGAACAGAACCCCTTCCCCATGTCCTGCCACTGACCGAACACAACTGATTTGGTGTTTAGAGCCATCCTAACATGTGCAAGCTATTCCAATTCATGGGGCAGAAACTGGTATCACATGGATGGCTAAAAAAAAAAAAAAAAAATTGAACTTGGAACAGTTTCAGTGACAGTTATGTTATAAAATGTCATAAAATGTTAAAATAGCTTGCTTTACCTTAACTAGTAGAGCAATTTAGAGATAAGAATCCACCCTCTTCGGGCTAAAAAATAAAAATTCTCTAACCATCACCCCTGACACAGTAGAAAGGAACCCGAGGCACAGAAACACCCCGTCATTCTCCTCCTTTGCTGCGTTAGTGGCCTGGCATAAGACTTCTCCAGTTCCCTTCCTGGATACTCTGGGCTGCGGAGGACAAATTGGTTTTGTCCTGATGCCACCTCCAAATGGCTGATGGTCACGACCTGCACGGAGGAGGATTCCGGGGCCAAGTCGGGAAAGAGCACAGTGGTCAGGAGACGTTCTCTGCCAGGCGCACCGAAAGGGGAGAGGCTGTCTGTGCACTTGTATCCGCCGATGGCTCCCAAATACCTGTCCATGGGCAGATTCCCTCAGAATCATTTGGCATGCTTGTTTGCAACTCAGTCTCCAAGCCTCCACCCTCATCCTCCCAAGATTTACTGAATTAAATTCTCTGGGTGTGGACCCTGGAAAGCTATATTTTTTTATAATCTTTCCATGGAGTTGAGATGAGTTAGTTAGCTTTGGCAGCCAGGCACCTACACAAGGTACCGTAGCTCTTGGCAACGAGCACCAGACGGTCGTCACCACCTGGAACAGGGTGACCCTGGGAGAGTCATTGAACCTCTCTGCGCTTCAGCTGCCTCATATTCAATTTAGGGATAATAATAACACCCTCCTCAAAGGGATATTAGGAAGATTTTGCATAATAAACACTCAACAAATATTAGGTTTTGTTATATTATCTTCCTCTAAGTGTTTATAGGAGGCTTTTTGCCCACTGGCACTGCCACCGGTAAAAACACTGCTTTCCAAGACTTCCAGATGCCCTGGACAGCACCACCATCCCCAAATAGTGTGAAAGACAAAAGCATGCAGGGCTCTGGGGCAGTCGTGACCTTCCCTCTCCACTCACTGCTGCCCCAACTCTACATCCAAGCTTGGATGGGACCTTGGATGGGGAACAACCTGTTGAGAGGAGACTAGGGGAGACGGGAGGTGAGTACAGGCGGATGCTGTCTTGGTCATGACCGTGGTGATTAATAGGGCCTGGGACAGTAACGCCAGTGACGATGCCGCTTACGGTGATGAAGGGAACAGTGGTCACAGTGGGACATGATGGCAGTGTGCCAACTGACTGTGTTCACGTGGGATCGGGGCTGTCGGAGAATGAACTCCTGACCTTTAAGCTCATCTATATCATGGCATACTTACTGCCTCTGCTTTATCAGTAGTCAAATCCCAGATCCTGGAATTCATCTTTCAATAATACGATGAGGGAGAAAGAAAAAGGGAAACCTCGCTCACGCCCCGTCTTGTACACATTAAGAGACAAACAGACAAAACTCTCGACTCTAGTTAACTTCCTCAGGAAAGGAATTCATTGAAGGATCACTGGTAACTCACAAATCTATCCAGAAGTTTCCAGAAATGAGCAGGAGGCAGAGTACACCAGCGAGTCAGCTGGTGGTCAAGGTCAGACAGGGCGGCAATCTGGTGACAAAGGGGACTCCTCAGGACCCTGGAGGTCCCATTGGCATCTCAGCACCACCGGTGACAGATGCTGGAGGCTTGGACCTCCACGCATCCCACCCACCCCAGTGAAGTCTACGAAGCCCCTGTGCTGTCCCCAGTTCCCACTCAGGGTCCCAGGCAGGCTTGGTTCATGTGCCGGTACCCTGCTGCCAGAGGTCTAGGAGAGCAAGTAGCCAGCGTTTTCTGTTTCCCGGGTCGATGGTGGAGCCCAAATATCAGAAAGTGGGTTCCAGCGCAAGGCAGCTAAAAACCGGTGAATGCTCACTAGACCCAGCTAATGCTGGCCCCTTTCAGCCGATCAATACATGGAAGAGCAGAAAACCAACATCTTACTGATCTATAAGCCCCTCCGTCTGTGCGTCCTGGGAAGCAGGATGAGAGCAACAGGTGAGAAGAGGCTGCTGGGGAGGAAAGGGTCTGGGTGGTGTTGGGTGCGTGTTCTGACTGCCTTTTCAAAGTGGAACCTTTTGCCCCTTGGACAGTGGTGTCTCGGGAGCTCAGGGGACCTCAGCCGATCCCAGGCAATGGGCTTCAGTAAAGAGTTGCCAACGGGGAGGGGAGGGAGCCAGCGGCACTGCAGGACCTTGGGTGGTCAGGAGCCTGGGCGTGCGCCATCCCAGCACATCCCGGGAAACCGCTCAGCAGACCGGAACCAGGAAGTCTGAGCTCTGGCCCAGCCCTGCCTTTGCTCCTGGCACAGCTTTGAGTAGCTCTTTCAACTTTTGTGACTCAGTTTACTCAACTGCCAAATGGAGATAATTACGTGGTGCTCAAAGGACTTTTGTAATACTCTAATGAGTGTTTATCAAGCACTTTGTAAGAGTTTATGGTTATTGGAGCTGGGAAAGGAATGACAGATTACCCCCGAGTAAACAGTATTTAGAATCTGTATTTTCACCAGTCAACAGGTTTGCCTGGATGCCTATAAGACCAATGTAACAGGACACCCTGAGGTCCCATCAGTGCAAATGGGTTTCCCTCGAAGCACCTCTCCTCTCTGAAGAGCGTCCTGTATACTTCAGGCAGGGGGTCATTTGTGTATACATCGTGCATTTCGTGATTCATGAGCTAACAGGACAACTGGCTTCAGACATGGAAGCCAGAGGTTCATCTTTCTTTTTGATTAAAAAAATTATTTTTTCTTTTCTTTTTTTTAGGATGGGGGATGAAAAGCGCTACACACTTCTGCCAGAATTTGCACTGCATGTGATGTGAATAGATAATCACTCACAAAGAAATATACATGTATTTCCTTCGGAAGTTTGGAATAAACAAATAGAGTACTTGCGTGGAGGGAGAAAAAGGATAAAATATGGCCCCTGTACCAAGGTATATGCTTCCACTTGCCCTGTCTCTCCCTCATTTGCACAACTCTATGAGGGTAGATGTTCTAAACTGCCTAGTAGCAAAGTCACCCATGGTCGGTGCATGGTGGAGTTCACGTTCATGTCCAGCTGTGTCCATTTCGCCTCTGTGTTGTTAACTGGTGGCGTTGCTGCTAAAACACCATCAACTACACGTTGTTACGAAGTACACAAGCGCTGTACAAGTATCCCAAACTCTGTCCTATTCCCTTACCCCGCAGTCGACGCCCTCAGCCACCAAGCAGAAGAAAACAGGCAGGATGTGAAGGATGAGTGAGAAAGGAAGTGCTCTGGGGCAGAAGGTGCGGCTCTCTGGCTGGCCAGAGGAGAAGGGCGCGGGGTGGCAGGAAAAGAGCGACTCTCTGAACGTTTAATATTGGGAGAAGAGCCAAACTCAGCTCTTGTTTTGCTCTCTGTTTCAAAGACCGACCTGGTTCTGCAGAACCAGTTGCCGTCCGTTTCCCCAGTTAACATGAGCCAGGAAGCCAGAAGCATCTGAGATTTTTTTCCCAACTCATTGCCATGAGGAGGGGCTGGGCTTCCTACCCTGACCCACGGTTAGGAGAATGAAGATGAGAAAATGGGACCCATCATCTCAGAAGCTCGTGTCCTGTCCACAAAGCATTTTTATATCTGTGATTCCATTTAAACCTAAAGGAGAGAGAGCACATGAACAGAAGGAGTCAGGTCCAGAGAATTTCCCACAAACCACTCAGCCTGGCCCTCAAGACCCACCACGATCTGACAGCGAATTTCCATTCCCATCAGAGGGTGTCCGTTCAAATCCACTCAACAAACTTTCATTGGAATCCCTCCCCTATGCTACGTGTGATGTTTATAAAAGGATGTGAAGGAACCATCCCTGGCCTCAAGGAATTCCAGAGGGGAGACAGAAAAATGATATTATTCCAGGCAACTGCTTTAAAGGGGAGATGAGTAAAATGCCCTGCGAGAACATTCCATTCTGCTCAGCTCTACCAGACTCTTCACTGCTCAAGAAACTCCCATAAGTTCTCAGCTTAAGGCACTGGCTCTTGCCATCCTCTCTGCCCGAGATGTCTGCCAGGCTCCCAGCTCCCCTTGGTTTAAGGCTTTACCCCCTGGCATATCCTAGATGCTCTTTCCTCCAGGAAGTCTTGCTAATGCCCTACAATCTGTCTCCTTGGAACTTTTAAAGCTCTTACTTATCGCCTTTATGACACCTCTTATCTCCTGCCCAGTTATTTCCACATGTGTCTTAAAGCCCACATAGCACTGTACGCCCTTCAAAGGCAGGGACTATATCTTGCACAGGGTAGGCGCGCAATAAATCTTTGTGGGTTTCCATTAAACCCTATGGAAAACCTTATCAAGTAGAGTCACGAGGAAGTGTAATTATATCTACCGGCATTAAAAGATTCCTCGAAGCGAGTATTAACTTCAAAAAAGCTGGTAGAATGGATAGTACGGTACCATTTCTGTAACTATAGGTGCGTATTGTTTCAGTCTGGGTCCCGGCAGGAAGCACGATGCATCCCGTGAGCTTCAGTGCAGGGACCTCGTCAAGAGCTGTGGGCAGATTTAAGTGAGCCGCCGGGACGGTGACACCCAGACTAGCCCTGCTGGGAAGTCCTTATGGCCCCAAGTGCCGGAGGAACGAGGAGGGGGACGGCATGTCCCGGGCCCCTCGCCGGAGGGGCCGGAAGTAGAATGTGAGATCAGCAAGGACGGAAGACCCCTGGGAAATCGTAGGAAAGGAGCGGCGTCCTGAGTTCTCTGCCTCCTACTGGCTGAATATAACAGGATGCCAGGGTGGGGAGTGCAAAGGAGCCTGGGTTCTGCCACGATGGGCCAGCCTCCTGGGCACACAGCAGGGCGGAGAAGGGCGGAGAAGGTCTGAGGGCTCCGTGGAGACCGCACGGGACACACCTAACAAAGTGTAGAAACGCGTGCTCTAGGCAGTGTGATTATGAAGGACGGTCAGCTTTTCCCTTTTCTTTTATGCAATTAATTTTTTTACAATGAGCGTGTGTTGTCTCTATTATCAAGGGGAAAAACAGGATTTTTCATTTAACACTCTGACCTTCTAGAAATCCATGCGGGCAAAAAAAAAAAAAAAAGAAAAAGAAAGAAAGAAATGAAAGGCATATTTCATAAATAGTGATCTGGACTTTTGAAATCCCCTTCAAATGTTTTCAATCTCTAAATTGTAAAGTCGAAGTCACACCCAGCCATTCATGCATTCATCCACGCACTGATTTATTCATTCAACAAATATGTCCCGTGCTGGATCCAGGCAGACACGGCCCTGGATGCACAAAGCAGAGAAAATGGAACATGAAACTACATGCCAGAGAGGGAGGGTCCCAGGTGACAGGCGAGAGGGTGCTGTGAGGGCCTCATCCCCCTGGGAAACATGTAGGGGTGCCCAGACCCCAACAGGGCCTCCTCCCTGGTCCAGAGAAGGGCCATGGGGGGGGGGTCCCTTCCTGCCATCGCACTAGGTAATATCACTCTTTTCCCGCCAGAAAGCCAGGGGCACTAAATAAGTCAGTGCCTCCATTTCTATTGGGCTAACATCCACACTCAGACTGGGTGTACGCAACATGACAATGAATTTAGGTAAAAACTCATTTTAAAAATCTACAAATACCAAAGGAAATACTGTTGGGGTATGCAGAGATAAATTAGGAGTTTGGGATTAACAGATACACACTACTGTATATAAAACAGATAAACAAGGACCTACTGTATAGCCCAGGGAACTATATTCAGTATCTTTTAATGACCTATAATGGAAAAGAATCTGAAAAAGAATATGTATATATATGTATAATGGAATCACTTTGCTGCACATGTGAAACTAACACAACATTGTAAATTAACTGTACTTCAATTTTAAAATGGTTTAATAAAAAAAATCAAAAAATTAAGTGGGAATTTCATAAACATGATGCCAAGCCCCTGACCTCGATGAGTGGGCTGTTTGCAGGTGTCATTAGATATAAGCTCATCCTTATTTCTGTCCTTTTGCTCTGCAGCCCCACCCGGGATGCAGGCCTCTGCTCCATCGGGCCTGATGTTTAAAGGGTCATCACCTTATTGGCCTCGGCTGGTCTCTTTCTTAGCATGTCTGTATTCTCTAATCTGGGGACCCTTTCTAAACCCCCCAAATATGGCAGAATAGTGGTTGTATGTTCAATATTTCTTGATTAAGAAAATACATGACCAAAGAATATAATGACCAAAGAATATAATGAATTTAGGTATACTTTCAAATAAATAAATGTGCTTTTTGCTAACTATAACCATCTAGATATATTTAAAAAATAAGAGCTCACATGGGTGGATGGTGTTAGTTATTCAGACACACCAATGCTGACCCTCATCTGCAAAGCCCCTTCCAGGGAAGCGTCCACAAACCCTGAGGCCTTGGGCATTTCCCTCCTCCATTCTTAAGCTCCTTTATCCCCCATATGACAAAGGAAATGGCCTGCCGAGACAGTGAGGTTCAACTAGGGGTGGAGACCTTTGGTCAGCATGAGACATTCTTTAATCAAAATTTGATGTCATGGGAGGGGGGACCATCAAGTCACCTTGTTAGTTAAGAAACTCAATTCCAACAGCTGATGGAAGGAAGGATGGGTGTGGAAGAAAGAGGGATGCCCTTTCCATTTCAAATAAACGGAAGCCAATTGTGAGCTTTAAAAAACCTTTTAAGGATAACTGACAGGAATTGAGCGTATCATTCAACATTTATAAATCAGTCATGAAACTCCATCCCCACTGTCACGTCACCTCTTTCCTCCTAACTAGTGCCAACCCAGGTTAACTATCATTCTCAAGCCAGTAAACTCTCAAAATCATGTGCCAGAAGAAGAAAACATTCCTTTATCGGCAGAGATTGGAAATCCCCTAAAGAGACTAAACCACAAAATATTAGCCTATTAAATGTCATCATCTAGAGCTGATGAGAACCTGAGTGACTTCCTAGTCTTGTTGTAGGACTTTAGAGATAGTGGTGCCTGGAGTGAATTAAGATGAGCAAACAGGGTTTTCTGATAGCCATCTGTCCAAAAGTCACTTGATACTTAAGTGTTGGGCACCCCAATAGTTTAATTCAGGATGAATGAAAATCACTGTTTGTTTCTTGGTGTGGACCCTGCATTTCCTTAGGTAAAAGGTTCTATAATAGTCAAGACCATTAGAAGTGGGCTTGGAAGCCACAAGAAAGAAGCAGGGAGAGTGGCTGGCTCTTCCATGCATGTCATCTGCACCATCCCCAAGGAGCAGTGAACTGTCCCCCAGCAAGGATGACCTGTCCCCCAGACCAGAACAACCTCAGACACCATTTCCCATGTATCTATTCAACTCAAAGCCAGCGAGATTCATTACTAACGGGCTTTGTCCAATCTGTCAGTTTGGAGATGTGGTAAGAGATCAAGTGAATTGTAAGGCAGCTGAGGTTCGGTCCTTTCTGAAGGGATATCCCAGAACGTATTTGGGAACATGAGTTCTTAACTCCAAAAGTCAAAATTCCCTGAGTTTGATATTGTTGTTGAACTCCATACATGGAAATCATAAAGGTAAGTCTTGGGTGAAGGGAATGAAAAGATACAAACTCCCAGCTGTAAAATAAGTAAGTCTTGGGGATGTAATGTACAGTGTGGCAACTACAGTTACTAACACTATATTGAATATTCGGAAGTTGCTGAGAGGGTAGATCTCGAAAGTTCTCATCCCAAGAAAAAAAATCTGTAACTATGTCTGGTGATGGACGTTAACTAGACTTATCGTGGTGATCATTTCACAATATATATTAGTATCAAATCATTATATATTTGAATGAAATACATAACAAATATGTTATGTATTATATCTGAAACGAATATAATGTTGTATGTCAATTATACCTTCATTTTTTTTTTTTTTTTTTTTTTGCGGTACACGGGCCTCTCACTGCTGTGGCCTCTCCCGTTGCGGAGCACAGGCTCCGGACGCGCAGGCTCAGCGGCCATGGCTCACGGGCCCAGCCGCTCCGCGGCATGTGGGATCCTCCCAGACCAGGGCACGAACCCGTGTCCCCTGCATCGGCAGGCGGACTCCCAACCACTGTGCCACCAGGGAAGCCCTACCTTAATGTTTTTTTAAAAAAGCTAACTTTCTGTAATCTTATTGATGAATAGAAGCTCAAATAACCCAAAGGGCAGATAATAATAGTAAAACTGGTCTGACCTGAAAATGAAGTTACAGTATTTTATGCAGAAACTTCAGCTTTCAAATTACACTTTGATCTGGATAAACACATATATTGCCTTGTGTCCTGGTACAAAGCATCTGATGTGGAAAGGATGTGGCCACACGCATCCTGGGTGACAGTGAGACTCTTGCTGCAGAGGGAAAAGTTGGCTCCCTGGATAATGCAGCACGCTGGAGAGAACATGGATAAATCCCAGCTGTCTAACTGGCAAGATTTAGATTTACTCAACTTGAGTAAGTGAGTAACTCACCAGGAAATGGGCAGATGTTTGTTTGCAGTATGAACATGGCTAAAGTTCTGTCTTCTCTTTTCATCATTCCACTTGATCCTCTGCATCAGGTAAGTGAGTAATGCCCAGCTGACTTGGTCACTTCCTCTGCCATGTAAGGATGGCCGCAATTCTTTATAAGGATGTCAGCAACATCTGTGGATCCCTGAGGTCTGGATGGACAGTGCCTTGCATTGCTGTGTATGCAAACTCATGTTCCCGTTGTTTTATATTAAGTCCCCACTCTCACTAGTGCTTGTCACACTGAGGAAACTGGTCCCAGGTTTCACACGGGGGCCAAAGGGAAAACGAGAGCCTCTTAAGGCAGAGTCTGTGGAACGTAAAATTAAAATGCCTTTGGCGTCCCAGACATATGGCTATCCTTCAAGATGTGGCCAAGAGAGGGGAAAGGGTTGGCTACTCCTGGAATAATGGAGCTTGTGAGTAGATGTTAATATGTGGAGGTAATGTTTCTAAATGTCATCCAGTAATGCAGCTCTTTACTCCAAACACCAAGATAATACCAATCAGCATCTCCATGTAACTGAATGCATGGCCACCAAGATCTCCGAATTCTCAGTGTAACTGCCAAGGACGCTGAACGTGCATCCAAGCGCTTCAGTAAGTCCTTCTAGAATAGTCTATCCTCTGATGTCCAAGCCAAAGAGAAAACCTGTTCCCAGACCTAGCAGAGGTTTTAGAAACTACATAACTATTCACCAAGGAGACATTGAGTACATTTGCCTGCGTGTGAAATAATGGTGATGGAAAGGAATCAATTATGGACCCATCTGCAGGTCATTAATATGATCTGTTGAAAAGGAGGCCAAATTCAGCAAGTCAACCCGAAAGTCTAAAAATAGCTCTAATGCGAGCCTGGCCCAGTGCATGTGAAGCAACAAAAAGATCCGTACATCTGCTACAGCAAGGGTCCTTTAGCGTTTCCTCACACTTGACTACTAATCCTCAGTGGTCATTGAGAATGGAGGCATTTATTTTCTTTCCAGAAAAAAGAGAAAAGCATTCCATGAGGATCACTGTGGCCAAAAATATCATCCTGTGCTGGTGCAGGAGAATACACAGAGGTTTTTGTCTTATAACATAAATCCTACATGTTCTAAAGATCTATAAAGGGCCACCTCTTACGTGGTTCAAAGGGATACGTCTCCCTTGAAGAGATGTGGTAGTTACTAGGGCAGCATTTGCTAAGGGGCAGCATAGGCAATGATTTTAAGTGGTACACAGATGAATAATTTTTTTAAGAGTTGTATTTATTGTGATGTGTGTTAGAAAAAATATAACTTAACCAATCTGTAACTCTGAGATGTTCCTTACGATTAAGGTAGATCTAAAATCGACTGTAAATTTATAAGTGCAATTCTTCAAATACATAAATACTAAATAAATTGGTAAAGGTGTATGCAAAGATGCAAAAAAGGAAATCAGAAGGTGGTCCACAGATGGCTAAAACTTGGAAAATACTATTCTAGGGCTGAAGCCAGATGGGTTCCCATGGCTTGGGCCAGTCATATGGCGCACAGAATCATTTTCACAGCCTTACAGAATGCAGAACCACCAAGATCTCGGAGTTCCCTGTGGCCTTACTGCCCGTCTGGGACCTCAGCAAAGTCACAAGAACCACTTGGTTTTCTCACTACCTTAGGAAGTCTTCATTCAAACGGACTGAGCAATAGACAGAAATTCCTTTCCTGATCTACCATCTCTGGGCCCAAATCCCTGAACTTGAAGCAAGTGTCCCCAGTGCCCTGGAGGTAAAACAAAGACTGTTTTACTTTTTTTTTTTTTCAAATTATTCCAATGAGAATTTTATTTTTTTCATTGAAGTATACATTGAAGTAATTTACAATTGTTGTGTTAGTTTCAAGTGTGCAGCAAAGTGATTCAGTTATATATATATACATTCTTTTCAGAATCTTTTCCAGTATAGGTTATTACAAGACATTGAGTAGAGTTCCCTGTGCTATGCAGCAGGTCTTTGTTGTTTACCTATTTTATGTATAGTAGTTGTGTATGTGTTGATCCCAAACTCCCAATTTATCTACCCCTGCCACTGGCCCCCGCTATCCCCTTTGGCGACCATAATTTTGTTTTCTATATCTGTGAGTCTATTTCTGTTTTGTAAATAAGTTCATTTGTATCATTTTTTTAGATTCCACATATAAGTGATATCATAGGATATTTGTCCTTCTCTGGTGTACTTCGCTTAATATGATAATCTCTAGGTCCACCCATGTTGCTGCAAATGACATTATTTCATTCTTTTTCATGGCTGAGTAGTATTCCACTGTATGTATGTATGTGTGTGTGTGTATATATATATATATATATATATATACCACATCTTCTTTATCCATTCATCTGTCGATGGACATTTAGGTTGCTTCCATGTCTTGGCTATTATAAGTAGTGCTGCAGTGAACATTGGGGTGCATGTATCCTTTGGGACCATGTTTTTCTCTGGGTATATGCCCAGGAGTGGGATTGCTGGATCATGTGGCAACTCTATTTTCAGTTTTTGGAGGAACCTCCATACTGTTTTCCATAATGGCTGCACCAATTTACATTCCCACCAACAGTGTAGGAGGTTCTGCTTTGCTATTTTGAAAGAGCCTGAGGCTACAGGTGCAGGGAAGGGGTTCCTCCAGGCTTTTGACACCTTGTTCCCCGACGGCCTCACCTCTGACAAAATAAGCAGGAGCTCTGGAACCAGCTTGTCCATTTTCTGGGACAGTGAAGGTTGCCCAGTAGGAAGCACGACGACTCTGGATACACCCATATGAGATTATGATTTTGGAGAAAAGGGGCGAGGTGGGGAGAAGGGTAGGGGGGACTGCAAATTAATGGGGAGGAAACTTGGGGAGTTAGCCAGCTGACACAGACAATAGAAGAGTCTGACGTCTTTTTACTTACCGCTAAATCTCTCGTCTCTGGTTAAATAAACTGTGGCCACGATGGAGTACCACGTGGCTGTTAATGGGAATGAGTTCGGGCAGAGTTGCAGCATGATTTGGCTTTTGGGTAAGAAGAAAGGATTTCTACATGCTTGTAAATAAACCTACAGTATTTCTGAAAGGATTTACCCAAACCATTAAAGATGGTTTCTTATCCAAATTGGGCTGGGAGGGGGGAAGGGACACTCAGGATGGAGAGGAGGCTTTGAAGCTCCACGTTAGAGCTGTCTGTGTGTTGGCAGTTTTTGCAATGACCTATTGCTCTGATGACAAAAGCCTTTCAAATGGTGGCAGACAATGGGAAAATATTTTAAAGCTGGTGTCAGTGCCCCAGGAATATTAGTCCACGAGACATATGTTAGAGTGAGATGTTCATTTGCATTTACATAATAAGCACAATACATAATCCGTATTACGTAATAATCATGATGACATATACTTGCATTTACATAATAATTATCATACAGAAGGCACATTGCGTAATAATCATTATGAAACCTTCGGCAGAAGCCCAGGCGTGGACAAAGCATTCTCAGTATCCGGGCAGGGACTAGACTGGATCACCCTTGCTCCCGCCATGAGACAGGGCCTCACTCCCACTAGCTGTAATCATGGCCAAGACTTGTGTCAGGTGCTACGCTAATCCCATCACAGACATTAGCTCTGATCTTCACAAGAGCTCTTGGAGATAGTCTCTGTTTTACAGATGAGGAAACTGAGGCGTTGGAAGTTTACCCCGTCATTGTGATAGAGAAACTAAGTGTCCAGAAGCTCCCCTGCTCTCCCATCCCTACTACAGAAACCTCACCGGGATTACCTTTCCCAGGCCTCTAGCTCAACGAAGTATAAGTGGAAGCGATTTCAGGCTAATGTGAGATGTACCCCCTCCCTCACCTTCTACCTCCGTGCAGAGGTCTCCAAGGTCCTGGGGATGGGAGAGCCATAGCTGGAAGAAGCCCAGCTTCTCAAAACAGCACCCGAGGGGAGTTGCCCACTTCCCTGAACAGGATGTAAATGTCAGCGTTAAGGCCCTGGAACCTGAGGGTTTATTTGTTACCCCTGCAATGTTCCCCGAAGTAACGCAACAACTAAAAGGTAGTGTCAGACACCATTACAAAGGATTACAAAAGATAAAGGGCAGGGCCAGGACACCAGGGCCATTAGCTTTCAAAGCCCGTGCCCTTACTTCCATGCTGAAAGGCCCCCCCTAAACAAAACTGTCAATCTCCTAGGGCCTTACCCAGCCCAGACTGGGGCCCTGGATGGAAGCTGAGTGGAGAAACAACAGTGCGGGTAGCACTCCTGGCCGTGCGGTGCCCCCTCAGAAGATGATCTGAAGGCGGCAATGGCTTCCCACTGCCAGCAGCTCATGTCTCTGCCGGGGAAGGCTCTGATCCCAGCTTTACCACCAATCCCTCTCCCAGCAACCAGCTCAGGATGCGCCCTGCGTAACCAAACACGAAACCTACCACATTCCAACCAATCCACCGCTGTGTGGGCCTGGTGGGTGGCAGTCTTCTCGTGCACCACCTCTCCTACCCCAACTCACACCCCTGTCCTTTGTCTAGTCACTCCGCTGATGGAGGGGTGTGATGAGCCCCCCGAGAACCCAAAGAAGTGGCTGTCTAATCCAAAGGGTGCTGGGGGTGGGGGTCAGGACAGGAGCTATAAAATACTCTGTTCTATCCCCTACAAGGCTCCCAGTGTTTTGTAGATTTGACCACGTCATAGTGATTGATAGAATTGGATCGGATCTAAAACAAAAAAATGTTTTTTTTTAGCCACTCCAATACACTGTGGTCCATCTTTTTCACTCTGTGAGCACAAGGCATGTAGACATACTGGTCTGCCATTCATTCATTTGCCAGGTGTAGGCTCCTTAGGAACAGAGACAAAGTCTGGGTTTGTATACCATTGCACCACTTAGATCTCAAAGGGCTCTCTGGGACATGGTGGGTGCACCGGAAAGATCTGTCGTCAAGCAAGGGGCTCTCTTAATGAGCTTCGGGTAACTGGAGAGCCATAATCTTCGAGGAACATTGAATGTTGCTTCAGTCATAGGTGTGGTCTTGGACTAATTTGTACAGAGATGGTCCCTGTAAATTAAAAAGGGATGTGTACTGATAACCCTCCAAATAAGGGGAAAGACGCAAGGAGAGAGGATGCGAGTGGTCCCAGGTGACTCTGGGGGCACACTGAGAGGAGCATTCATCCTCGAGCTGTTCATTCATCCCTGCTCTGCTGGACCGCACAGCTTCCCAATGCCTCATCTGGGAGAACAGTGTGCCGGTGACGGACTTTACATCTGAGTGAGGGCCCAGAAAGGGAGTGAGGACCAAGCCACCTCCCACTGCATGGCTTCTATGAAGACAGGAGGGCTGGCCTGTGGTCAGAAAACAGAAGAGAGGCCCACACCCGAGAGACAGATGAGGAACTGCCCAGTCAAAACCAGCCACAGTCCACTGGGGAATGAAAGCCGTGTGCTTATGTGGTAAGCCTGCAGAGAGGCACTTTTCTAATATTTTCCAAGACCTAAGGTTTTTGGGGTTTTTTTCAAAATCCTATACAAGGAAATGTTACACAGAGGCCCTGTTACAGCGATTGCTTCACAAAAGTTGCGTCAGTTTTCCGTGGTAATATTAGCATTTAACTATACTAGAGAACCGACAGACACAAACATCCTGAAATCTCAAGCGATTGATTTCCTTTTTCAATTCTACATATTTCATTGATGCATCCGTAAGACTCTATGAAATCTGTTATGAAGAAAGGTAATCGGCAGTATTATATTATTTTAGGATAAAACAACTACTTAAAAAATTTTCAAGAAAAAGAATTGTTTTCCTATTCTAGTTTTTGAAAGAGCTAGAATAGGTGGGAACATTTCTTGATGAAGTAGCATGAATGCTTTTATCAGTGGTATCGTTTTCTGGTTTCTAACGACATTATTTTCTATATGTTGATGTTGTCAACATCCTGACAACAGGATCTGTTGGAGATATTCACACTTTGTGCCAGGCTGTCTTCTATGCTGAGGTTACAGCAGTGATCAGACCAGCCCTCATGGAACTTAATATTCTAGTGGAATAAGAAATGGACCCCACCGGGGAGGGCTGGATTGGGAGTTTGGGATGAGCAGATAAACAACAAGGTCCTACTGTAGAGCACAGGGAACTGTATTCAATATCCTGTGATACACCATAATGGAAAAGAATATGAAGAAGAAGTGGACCGCAAGAAAATGAGCTCTGTTTTTCATGGCAATGAGATGCCTGCCCAGAGCTGACTCCTGCTAAGCAGACCACGCCCACTGTAAATTACACATTTCACTGCGTAAACAAGTGCCCCAGAAATATAGCAGGAAACTTGACCCCGTCCTCCTCCTAACATCAGGTCTTTCCCTAACCTCAGTGAGGGCTCCCAACACACGACAGATCTCAAATGTAACAAGTGACTCAAAAGCAGCCAGTGAGATGGCGCCCCTTCGGCGAGGGTCTGACTGGCCCCAGAGGAAAGCTGTTAGACAGGCCGGCTCAGAGCCCACGTCTGGAGAGGAGTACGCAGGGCCTGAGTTTCTGGCAGGCAGCTGGGCTGAGGGAATAGCAGGGCTCTCTGCATGCTCACAGGTGAAGCCCTGTGAAACGTGCAGCCTGGGCCACCAGCGGGCTTTCTGCAGAGCCAAGGCACGGGCCCACCTACGTGCTTCTGACCTCACCACATCACCACCCACAGAGGGAGGCTGAGAGGTATTTCCAGGGAGTAGCAGCCTCTTAAGTACTACAATAATGTCAGCAGACTTGAATTGATTAATATCACACGCTGTGATGGACTCTTCCAAAAAAAGATTCTAAAACAGCTGAGCTATTGCAGAACGGAGGGCATTAGGAAAAGTTGACCATCTAACCCCGGGCCTAGCCAAGTAGTGAATCAGTCAGGGACAAGGCCAAGATGCTTCTGTAAAGCAGATTTCCTTCGATGAAAAAAGTAATGGAGGAACCAGACACAAGAGGACAAATATGGCATGATTCCACTTATAGGAGGTGCCTAAAGGAGTCCAGTTCATAGAGACAGGAAGTAGAATGGTGGTTGCCAGGGTAGGAATGGGGAGTTGTTGTTTAATGGGTACAGAGTCTCAGTTTGGGAAGATGACAAAGTTCTAGAGATGGATAGTGGTGACGGTTGCACAACAACGTGAATGTACTTAATAACACTAAAAAATGACTAAACTGGTAAGTGGTAAATTTTATGTCATGTCTACTTTATCACAATAAAAAAGTGATGGAACTATTCATTGTGATTCTTTAATTAGATCACTTGGAAGATTAACTGGGTCACATTTAGCATTTTCTTTCTGTATATGAGCTGGCCTCCCCGCAAGGCACTGGACTATGGGATTCCTAAGGGCAGGGGCTATTTATGATTTACCTTTTTAGACCCACAGCACCTAGTACAAAGCCCTACATAACTTAATGCTGGATAAATGTTATTTGAACAAAAGAAAAAAAAAACAAAAACGAATGAACAAATAGGCCCAGAATTCCCTCATTGGCAAAGGCCATGCCACTGCACCATGTTTTTTCTAAAAAGGTGTTCACAGAATAATAACAACAACTAAACCAATGAACATTATTGAGCGCCTTGCGTTCACAGTAAATAAGGTTTTCAATCCAAAACACAACCAAAAAAATCAACTGTACTTCAATAAAATAATTTTTTTTAAATAGTAGGAAAAAAACACAACAAAAAAAGTTAAGTAAATATATCTAGTCATATTGAAAGCTTCCTGCCTGAATTCCCCACATAGCCCTCACTTTACTCTGATGAGAAGTAAGAGCAATGAATGAATGAATGAATGACCTTCCTTCCTGGTGCACAGGTCTATATTTTCCCTGTCTGGATATCAGAACATTCCATGCAGTGAGCCTTGCAGACCCTGGAGAGGTACAGGAGCCAACTAGAGTCCTTCCAGCTTAGACATCCCTTTTCGGGGTAGCTCCCTTCTGCAGTGAGACAGGAAATGATGACCACCAGCTGCCCTCCCAGCTGACTCAGCCGTGAAACATTTTACAGTAATCTGTCTTCACTTCTCTGGTGCTTCTTTGGGTGAAGACTCTCATTTTCTGGTAAAGCAGATATTTAAGGAGCAGAAAATTCAACGGCAAAAGGAAGGAACAGCAGAGAGAAATCCTTGCATTATCGAAACTAGAGAGCATGCATGGCATAGGGAACTGAAATGCCTTTCTCCTTCTGTTTTCCTTTCAGTGCTGAGCAACCTTCCCAGTGTCCTCAGATTCCTAGGATTTTTAAAAACATCTCGCATTTTGGTACTAAATAAATCCAGCCATTTGTGCACTCCAGTCATTTTTAGCAAAGAGTAAGTACATTAGCTGTTTTCTTTGCAGAGCAAAACCAAAATCTCATCTAAATAAAAGCCGCATATAAAAATATGGAGTACTTTCTGATTAGTACAACAGAACTGCCATGAATTTGGTCAGGGATCCTGGCCTGCTTCATAAGATGTTTCTAACTTCTAGAGAGATCTCAAAATATGTAATCATAATGAGAACGCTTTCCCTGAGCTCAGAAATTCAGAATGACAGGAACTATCATTTGTGGCAATATCATGAAGGAGAAGCTAAAAAACCTCCGGCCACAAAATACCTAGATATGCCTACAAAAATAACAAACATGGTTTTACGAGTGCAGCTGAGATCAGTAAAGGAAATCCCTGAGACCAGAGCAGGCTGAACACCAGAGCAGGTGCTGATGGTTTGGCTGCCCGAGCAGTGGGAGCTCTGGCAGGGAAAAAAGTCACCTTGAGTTTTGTAACCACAGGCCACACTTCACACAGGTTTGCATTTAAATTTACTCACCTGTGTGGTCTAGGAACCCCATGCCAATTCAATAACATAAGAAGAGTCCCAATCTCAATACCATCACAGGGGCGTTTGCTAAAGCAAATGAAAAACTCCAGAAACAGATCCTCAACCTCCGTCACACAAGATACCAAGAGTGAACATTCTTTGATAGAAGGTCACGATCAAAAACTACAAAATGCTTTAGGAGATGTGACTAAGGGTCCACTAAGAACCAGAGTCAACAAACACAACAGGCAGCATGGGTATTGAATCCCAGGAACCGCGAGACATTAGATAATGAAACTATCAGAAAGAGACTATACAATTAAATATGTAATTAAAATGTAAAAGGGGAAGTCAAAGTTATGAGGAAATAATCAGACTCTTTAAAAGAAGACCAGACATATTTGAAAAAGGATCAAATATAACTTCTAGAAATGAAATGTGTATCATTAAAAACAAAAACCCAATGAATGGGTTTAAAGATCAGATGAAACAGTAAAGAGAGAATTAGTGATACAGGTAATGGTTTGGAAGGAGATTACCTAGACTGCAACACAAAAAGATAAAATGTTTTAGGGCTTCCCGGGTGGCGCAGTGGTTGAGAGTCCGCCTGCCGATGCAGGGGACACGGGTTAGTGCCCCGGTCCGGGAAGATCCCACATGCCGCGGAGCGGCTGGGCCCGTGAGCCATGGCCGCTGAGCCTGCGCGTCCGGAGGCTGTGCTCCGCAACGGGAGAGGCCACAGCAGTGAGAAGGCCGTGTACCACAAAAAAAAAAAAAAAAAAAAAAGATAAAGTGTTTTAAAAATGAAAAAGAAGTTAAAGACATGAAAAGTTCTAGCATGTATCACATGGGACCTCCAGAAAGAAAAAAAACAAACAGGGCAAGAAGTAACATTTTAAAAGGTAGTGGCTGAGAATTTTCTAAAACAGGATGAAAATCAGATTCAGGAAGCAAGATGGGGTCAAAGCAAGATACGCAAAACTAGATACATTGTAAGGAAAAACTGCAAAAGACAAAATCAATGGGGGGGGATACTTTCAAAGAAACAACAGCTAGCTTAACCGCAGACTTTTTGATAGCAACAATACAAACCCAAGGTCAGTGGAAGATTCTCAAAGCACTGAGAGATACAGACTAATCTTACTTAGTTTGCAAGTTAAAAACAGCAAAGAAACAAACTAAGGTTAAGTCACAGATCATGCCTAGGGTGAGTCGTAAGAAGTTATTTATGTAGGAATAAGAGATTTCATGGGGGTGAGCTCTTGGTCCAATGATTTGATGTCACCAACTTGAAACTTTTAGTAACTATTGAGCAAGGATCCCTGCGGTTCTGTTTTTCACCGGGTCCTACAAATGATCTGGTTGGTTGTGTATGCAGGCCCTGAGGACAGCATTGGGACAGGTTGTGTATGCAGGCCCTGAGGAAAGCAAGCAGGCAGCATTCTATACGATGTGTGGTCGAGTTCATTAAAACAAAGCAAACGTGTGGGAAAATCTAGGCCTTGTAGCTTGAAAGACAGAAAGAAGAATTTATGCAAATATATTTGACAGGGTTTTTCAACTACAAGTGCTCAAGTCCCTTGTACATGGGGAGGGGAGGGGAAAACAGGCTCCATCAGGGCGTGTACCAGGAAGGAGAGAGTAAGTCACCAAAAAGCAAACGTCTGTTAACCAGGTAACTTGCACAGTGCACCAAGCAGCTGAACAAAAGAAGAGGACCGGACAGATTTAGAGCTGGTGTCAGTGGAAAGGAAATCATCTTTCTCACAGCAATAGAAACACTCACTGAATCACTCTGCTGTACCCCTGAAACGAACACGACATTGTTAATCAACTACACTCCAATATAAAATAAAAAGTTTAAAAAAAATCTTAATAAAAAAATAAAAATAAAATAAATTACACGGAAAAAAAAAGAGACACTCATCGGCATCTTTGCTGAAGTCTAGATCTTGGTATAAATCAAACGCTAGAAACATAATGAAAAAGATCTAGAGAAAGTCGCTCCTCTAATCCTTCAAATTACAAGGGCCTTGTGACAGGTGGTGATAAGGAAAAGCTGCTGTAAAAAGGTATCATGATGAATTTCATCGTTTAATACTTTTGTTCTCAGAGGATTCTGGTAATATTAGAAGATGCCTTAAAAAGCAGGAAAAAGGAGCCATACTCGTATGAAGCTATCTGATTTATTATTTTTTTCAAAGATGTAAGTTTATGGCCTTAAGTGATAATGGGTTCTATCCATTAAAATAGTTTTTCACTATTACTGTGACTTTGGAAGAAATGCAGAGTTAATTGGTCTACTTGTACGATATTTGCAGCCATCTTGGCCCATTAGACAAAAAAAGTATCAAACATCTAGGAGAATGTACCATTTTTAGAACTAAAAATTCAGAGTTGCAAAATAGCCTTGTAGTATCAGAATTAAAATGGAAAGTATTCATCTGCAGTTTCTGAGGTTATGTGGGGTAGGATGGAATTAGATGGCAAGCCAAAGTGAAGTGGAAGATGACAGAAAGAGAGCGAGAGAGAAGAGACAGAGGCAGAAAGAGAATGATGGTTTCAAGTCTACACTGGGCCATGGGGACAAACCTGTAGTGGATTCATAAAAAGGAATTACCTGTGACTGTTCTGGTTGACACAGAAAGTGAAGATTGCCTAGGAAATGAAATTAATGAGCATTTGTAAAGAAACTAATTGGATATAAGTAATGATTTCCTTTAGTGAGTCACTCTCATACTGGAAGTGCTGCAGAGTCTCCTTTGGAAGTCTTTCAAAATAATTTAACTCTTCAGTCGTCTAAGACACTGCTCCCAAGCTGGGATGTATATTCTGTGTGGCACAGTGTAAGGAGTAGAAATTGGGGGTGGGAGGGATGAATTCAGAGAGGGCTCTCCAATCTGGCTTCACACAAACATCCCGAGTCTATTCCATCCATCCACTCACTCTTTCCCTCCCTTCCCCAGAGAACTCCCTGAAGATGGCTATGTTGGCCAGTTTCTTTCTCTCCCAGGACAAGCTATGGCGGAAGACGGAGAGGAAATGAGTGCATGGCAGGCTCCAACAGGGAATGTTAAGGGTCAGAACTTGCCTAAAAACACCAAGAAGAGTCTTCTCACTGTGGCCTCCGCCCCAGTTCTTAGACTCTTCCTCCTTCGAAGATTCCTCCAGATCGTCTTTGTCTGGAGGAATCTTCGAGAGGTCAAACGTCCTCTCCTTCCTCTTTCAGCCTTTGTAGGGCATCCTGAGTAAACAATGACACTTCTCTGAGCATGTGCTTCTCTGTGTGCTTTGGGGATGTACATTTTGTGGAAATAAAAAAGAGAACGCGGGGCTTCCCTGGTGGCGCAGTGGTTGAGAGTCCGCCTGCCGATGCAGGGGACACGGGTTCGTGCCCCGGGGGAAGATCCCATGTGCCGTGGAGTGGCTGGGCCCGTGAGCCGTGGCCGCTGAGCCTGCGCGTCCAGAGCCTGTGCTCCGCAACGGGAGAGGCCACAACAGTGAGAGGCCCGTGTACCGCAAAAAAAAAAAAAAAAGAGAACGTGTTTCTGCTGCTTCCCCACGCAAGGAAGGCTCAGGTTTGGCAGTGACCTGCTTGTTGGTTTTTAGCCAGATGCCCTGGATTAACCATGCAGGTGGGTGTGCTTTCGTCAAAACGAGTACATCACAATGGCCAGTCCAGTGAATTGGACCTAATTAAAATCCAAGGTTAGCACACTGCAAAAATGTTAAGAGAAAGAGTTAGAGGGCAAGATGAGGTTAGTGATGGGTCATGATGACAATGAAGACAGAGAGAAGAAAGGAGAGCAACTTCAGACTCCTGGTGGTGCATTCTAGAAGAGTCACTGGCTAACATCCTTCTCCTGCACAGGTGGTTGGTAAGGACAGTAACCCAGGGACGAACGTGTGGCTTAGGACATAGCAACCAAACTTTCGAAGTCAAAATCTTTAAAAGCTACTGGGAGAGGGGCATTTTTCAGATGTGGTACAGTACGCAGGAAATGTTTGAACACTTCTAGAACGTTGCAGGTAGCACAAACCAGATAGCAATTGAACCCTCACGTTTATTGCTTATTTAGTATATTTACTGGATACGTGTGTTGCATAACAGCCCGTGGGCATGTTTGTAGGAGGAATGACAATGTAAAAAAAAGGGAAAGTTACTGCTATTAGGACTTAGAATCCATCATCTGAAAATGCACGCCAATGCAAGCTGTTTCAGGGGGTCGTTTCGTATGCCTGCCGCTTTTCCTCCCATTGAAGTTTCTGGTAATGGCTGCATGAACACGCCCTTTGAAAGACAGATTCTTCAGTCAAGGCTTCCACAAGCTAACACTGGATGGTAAACCCTGGGTAGACCAGTAAAACTATAATCCCATTCTGGCAAATCTCTACTCTGCAGAGGAGATGTGTCTACACAGTCGCAGACACAGCCAGCCAAGGGACAAACATGTTGTAAATATTATCTTTAAGCTCAAAAGAAAAGCTTTTTGAAATGCACCGTTAGAGGAACTTAGTACAATGATTCAAAGCTGTTAAGAGTTACATTTTCTTAAAAAATGCATAGGAGATGACAAAGTAGAAAAATGTCCATATTTAGTGTTTTGTTGGAAAATATTTGAGGGCTGAACACAGGAAGGGAAAGCCGATGGGTGGGTTGACACCGTTCCAACCTAAGCACGGTGGGTTCGTCGGGGCCCACCTAGCCCAGAGGAATTATCCCCAGGGAAGGAGAATCATAGCATTCCTAGCAGTTGGCACCATCACTTAACCTTACTTATCACTCTTTCACTTCCCCTTTTATCCATAATCAGAAGCAGCAGGTGAAGAGGAGGACCCAGGGCTCCTAGCGGAACTGAAGCCACCACGTGACCTCTCCCAGGAAGAGGCATGAAGAACTGTGGCCCTGGGTTGGGATCCAGCCACCCCTTCAGGATGCGGCACTTGTAAGCAGCCACCACGCTTCTCTTAGAAGCACTTCCTTGATCCGTCCCCTGCACACAAATGCTCATCTCGGAACGAGAGCTTCCGGGAGCCTGACTTAAGACAGGGCCACCGACATGCCACCGTTATCCAGGTGTCTGTGAAATAGAAAAAATAAACATCTTCCCCAGCTATGGACCCCAGATGACGCATCGTTGCTCATTTTTGCACCACTGTCCCCAAAAGTTTAAGCCTGTTCCCATCAAGCCTGGTGGAAAGTTCCTACACTCCCTGGTCCACGACAAGCGTACAAGGGTGTAAAACTGCGGACGCTCAGTTCTGAACACACCTGACTGTCCCGACAGAGCGCAGGGACTGATCATGAAATGCAGCCATCCTGCCACGGAATTCTGTCCAGGACACAAGATCCTCACAAGCTGGAACTGCTCACAAATGCCAGGGGGAGCAGAGCACACTGTTTTCCTAGGATAAGCCCTTCATCTTTGCAAGGAATGTGGAATGAATGGCCTCCTCTCTCTAGACGGCTGTTTTCCCTCTCTCTTTTTAAAATCTGATTGAAGTATAATTGATTTACAATGTATATAGATATACACATATATATTTTTTTCCCTCATAGGTTATTACAAAATATTGAGTATAGTTCCCCGTGCTACACAGTAGGTCCTTGTTGGTTATCTGTTTTATATATAGAAGTGTGTATATGTTAATCCTAAACTCCTGGTTTATCGCTTCCCACCGTTTCCCCTTTGGTAACCATACGTTTGTTTTCTATGTCTGTGGGTCTATTTCTGTTTTGTAAATAAGATCATTTGTATCTTTTTTTTAAGACTCCACCTATAAGTGATATCACATGGTATTTGTCTTTCTCTGACTCACTTCACTTAGTATGATAACCTCTAGGTCCATCCACGTTGCTGCAAGTGGCGTTATTTCATTCATTTTTAGTAGCTGAGTAGTATTCCATTGTGTATATGTACCACATCTTCTTTATCCATTTATCTGTCAATGGACATTTAAGATGTTTCCATGTCTTTTCCATGGCTACTGTAAACAGTGCTGCTATGAACATTGGGGTGCATGTAACTTTTTAAATTATAGTTTTCTCTGAATATATGCCCAGGAGTGGGATTGCAGGATCATACGGTAACTCTATTTTTAGTTTTCTGAGGAACATTCATACTGTTTTCCATAGTGGCTGCACCAATTTACATTCCCACCAACAGTGTAGGGGAGTTCCTTTTTCTCTACACCCGCTCCAGCATTTATTATTTGTAGACGTTTTTTTTTTTTTTTTTTTTTTTGCGGTACACAGGCCTCTCACTGTTGTGGCCTCTCCTGTTGCGGAGCACAGGCTCCGGACGCGCAGGCTCAGCGGCCGTGGCTCACAGGCCCAGCCGCTCCACGGTATGTGGGATCTTCCCGGACCGGAGCACGAACCCGCGTCCCCTGCATCGGCAGGCGGACTCTCAACCACTGCGCCACCAGGGAAGCCCTGTAGACTTTTTGATGATGGCCATTCTGACCGGTGTGAGGTGATGCCTCATTGTAGTTTTGATTTGCATCCTCTCTAAAATTGAGTTTTCTCAAGTTTGGTATCAGGCGCTCCTTGAGCTCCTTCTATAAAGCTGATGGCTTAGCTCAGTATTATTTTATTAGTAATGGTGATAGAGTCCACCCAGCTTGGAAGCAGAAGGATAATGACAATGATGGCGCTGTTGGAAACGTTTCTGTTTCTAGTATTCTTAAACACAGTCGAGTAAGATGACGCTAGAAGCACCAAGGACTATTAGTCATTAAATACAGAAGGAGATTCAATCTGTAAAAGGATATCATGAGCTCAAGTACCTTTAAAAGTCCCTCGGCTTGGTTCTGAGTAATCCCTGAGTTTCTAATTCTTACCAAAGACACCGCTTCATAACTGGTGGTGTTGGTTGGAGAATCCTTTTGCTGTGGTGTGAGGAGGGAGGGAGTGGGGAGGGAGTGGCTGGCTGCAGTTTTCCCCCATTCTAGCACTTGAGAAACACACCCGCTCTACTGTGCTGCCGGGCCTTCCAGCATGAAGCTGGTGGTGGCAGTGGGCTGAACTGGCTGCGGAATCATCTTCGCAGCTGCCATTGCTACCTCCCGATCCTGAGTGTCCTCTGAGCTCTCAACCCCTGCTAATGCCCCTCAGTGGGCTGGGACCCCTCAGATTCACTAGGCAAAGGGGGGCAACTGTCATGGGCATGGAAGTAGGGGCAGGGGAAGTAGGATTGGGGTGGCACTCCCAAGCCAAAACCCATTGCTGAGGACGAGAAGCATTAAAAAATGGCCCCGTCTGGAGAACGCAAACTCTTGCAGTAGATCCGTTTTTCAAATCAAAGCTCAATGGGAAACCCATAAGCAAACAAGGTGAAGGCAGAGCTGCTTTCATTAAAGAAAGCGAGAGAACCACCCAGAGCTCCGCCCCTCCATCCTCCTCCCTGGACCCTGCATCAGCTACTTACTAACTGAATGAGTGGCGTTAGGCAAGTCAACTGCCTGTCTGAGCCTCCATCTCTTTACCCGTAAAAGCAGAGAGGATGCTTCGGAGGGTGTGCAGAGAACGGAATAAAATGACATACAGATGAAAGCAAGCATGAGGCATAGTTACTGATGACAGCTTCTTCCTTTCCTCTTATTTGTAATCGGTAAAGGTGAAGAAGAAACTAAACTTTGTTCCCTAAAAGGTCCTTGAGTCTCAGAGGAACCCCCAAATCCTTGGCGGAATAAACTCTCTGGGAGATTCCAAAGGCATTGGGGTGTCCACTCCTCCTTAGACTACAACCAAGACAGAGCCCACTGTGGTTAACTGTCTCCCACTGGGTCATCACAGGCCACCTGCTGATTCCATTTTGCCTTCCGTCTCCAAGGGAACAGATCGGTGATGGCTCTCCGTGCCTCTCTCCATGTTCTAAGATCATTCCACAGCATCAACTCCCAATGGATCAAAGATACAAACATAGGAAAAACAAAACCATAAAAGTACCAGAAGAAAACATACTCTAGAACCTTGGAGTATGGAAAGCCTTTCTCTTATCCAGAATCTATACCCCCGGAAGAGATGACTATATTCTATCACCTAAAATTTTTTTTCACTTAGACACACACACACACAGCATAAGCAAAATCAAAAATCAACAATGTGAGGTAAATATTTGCAACTCCTATCACAGAGAGCTAATCTTCCCTTCACATATCAAGAACTCCCAGAAATTATTAAGAAAAAAGGATCAAGCCAATAATACAATTTTTGTCCAGATGGGCAAAGGATATGCAGAGGCAACTCACAGAAAAGGAAATACAAACGGCTCTTAAAAGAACCAAATGGTGCTCAATTTCACTTTAAAATATGGGAAGTGCAAATGAAAACTGCAATGAGATGCCTATGTGGCAAGGTTGTGGGGGAGGAGGGTCTTCATTAATCGCTAGTGGTGGTACATACTGCACAACCCCATTGAAAGTATCTGGAAAACCTTATAAATATTATAAACACACTTACCCTTTGACCCAACAATCTTCCTTGCCAGAACTTATCCTACAGACGTACCGGTACATACACGAAGTGTCCTGGTTGGCACTGTTCGTAGTAGCAAAAGGTTATATGCAACCCAAGGGTCCATCAATAGGAAAATAGTTAAATAAATGTATGGTGTGTCCATAAATAGGATACTAACAAGCTGTAAAAATGAGTGAAGACACTCTTTATGCATCAATTTGAAAGATCTCCAAGATATACAATTAGGTGAAAAGAGCAGAGTCCAAAACAATTTGCATAGAATGCTAACTTTTGTCAGTCCTGACCCTCTGGTATTTCAGTGTCATTTTAATTTGCATTTCTCTTAACATAAGTGAGATTGAGGCTCCTTGCATTCTTTTATAAGCCATTTGCATTTTATTTTCTGCGAAAGGGGGAAATAAAAAGGAAAAAATATATATACATATGTTTTTTAATATATAAATACAGACACACGTTTGCTTGTACTTGTTAAAGACACCCCAGAAACTAATATAAGTGTTCGTTTGTGTTGGGGTTGATGGGAGCAAAGGTAGGAGCCGGGCTTTTTACAGTTTTGATTTATGAACCAAGAAAATGAACTATCTGTCCAAAAATAAAAGGAAACTAAATTAAGCTTTCCCCACCAATGCCTCAGGCTCCTGTTAAACCTATCATTTTCGAATTTGCCGAGTGTTTTTCAAAGGCTAAATTTGACTTTGGAGGAACAGAGCAAGGTCAAGGATGAATGGACAGCCAGGGGTTTCCAGAAGACCCATGAGGAGGCCCCACGTGGGTGGATGGACTCTCTTGCCAATTTGTAAAAGCTGAAATCAACAGAGCCCCCCCCCCCGCCCCCCCCACCCATGAAATCAACAAGAGGAGCAATGCCTGCTTTGGAGCTAACATGGCCACTGAGTCAGGGTACCCAGAACCGACTCCAACAACAAACAGTAGGTTCCTGCAGCAGCTGAAGAAACAGAAGGCTCCCAAGCTGAGAATATTCCCTCTCTAGCCTTCAGGGCTACAGCTGGACCCAGACCCGACCTGACTTACATCTTGTCAGGATGACACATGTGCAACTGCTCTCATGTTTGGTTTAGTTATCTTCATTTCTCTCAGAGCACCTGGGACGGCCGCCTGTCACCCCCATTTTAAACATTTTCCCAGCCGGAGGGGCCCCTGGCCGCAGCTTTGCTTCCCCTTCCCTAGTGGAAGGGCAAGAGCTGGCCAGGGCGCTGCAAGATGAGACGGCACATCTGACGCACATAGAAAGAAAAGAGCAAACTGGAGTCTCCAAAGCCGCCTGTCCCTGCGGGCTGAGCACTTGCAGCTTCCCCCTTTGATTCCTCTGGTTTTCTGAGCTCAGAGCACAACATGTTGGAAGTTAGCGGAGCAGCTGCCCCAGGAAAGAACATGCTCGTTCCACTATGTTGGACTTCAAGGAAAAGCACTGAGGGCTGTGAGGCCCCAGGAGGGGACAGACGCCAGTGGCTCCACAAAATGTCCAGTGCCCACCAGCCTCAGTTCCGTTCATGTAAACCAGCTGATTTGGTCTGGGCAAGCTCCAGTTCCCGGGCTGGGGAGAATGCATTTGTTCTGTTACTGATGGATGGAACAGATCTCTCCCCTGCCTGGTGCTGTCAGGGCCAAGTGCTGATCTGGCCTGAAGTGGGGGACACAGTGGGGTTCTGGAATCGGACAGGGAGCTGCAGCCTGGACTTCCGCTCGCCTGGGCATCAAGCAGGGGCATGGCAGGGAAGTAGCAGGCATGGCAGCCTCCACAGGACTTCTCAGAGCGTGGTCCACGGACCAGAGAACTGCACCTCTCCAGGAGAGGTCCTCATCCTCCCACCTCCACCCCAATTCCTAGGATGTGGAGCTCACCTCTGAGCCGGGCACCACGGGCCTTGGGCAGCCCTGACGTCCTTCTTCAAGATGTGTCTGCCCAGAAGCCCCTCCCACCCACCGCAGACCGTAAGTCCCCCCACCCAGAGACCGGAAGTCCCTCCCACACCACAGACCCTCGGCGCCTGGAGGGCAACTGGATCTCTCTGGCCCAAGCGGGTCCGCTGATGGTTTGCAGACTGTGATGCGCCTGTGAGCCCTCACCCTGCAGAGTCATAGTCCTAAGCTCCTCCATCCACTCCTCCCTTGTCATGATTTTAAAGCCCTTCACCAACCTTGTCATTCACCCCCCATGCTACAGTTCGCCCGGGTCCCTCTGAAAGCATGAGCCCCCCAGTGCAACTCCCTCCCCAGATTTCTCTGAGCAGAGCAAAGGACGTGGAACCATCATTTCTCAGTTGTTCATTTGTTCAACCCACGTCTATCCAATGCCTCCTATGTGCCAAGAGCTGGGCGCATGAGGCTCTCCCAGATGCCCTTCATGTATGTCGTCTACAATGGGGGAGTCTTATCAGAAGAAATTCCGGAGCTACAGCTGACATTTGTTTCCCCAAAAACCACGTGACCTCTGTACATCGCTACTCCCATATCCCTAGGGGTTTGTTCTGTAACAGCACGCCAGGTAGCAAGTATTCGGCAGAGCGGCGGAGGTGTCTGTCTCATTCCCGAATTATGGGGCTAACGCTCAATTCGACAATAAAGCAAAGAACACCAAAAACAGGGTGCAAAGGCCACACCCGAACAATCCCCACCCCCATCTTCCCCATCTATTAAAGTGCTTGGGCTGAACACAGAGACAGTGGCCAGCTGTCAGGAGGGAGGGAGAATTCAGGGTGTAATGCTGGATGCTTGCACATGTACTGTCTTCAACACAACCCCTGGGACTCTGACCTAAGTTCCTGGGTCACAGGGGACATTGAAAGAAATGGAACGAATGAAACTTGGGATTGTAATCCTGAAGGAAGAACAAGAATGACCTGTGTGTGGTAGCTGGGTCTGAGCTCTTAGACTTGGGAGGAGGCAGCTGCCCCCTCTTTTCATTGGACCACAGAGGAGACGAGGTCAACACCAGGAAGACAGGAAGAGAGACCTCAACGTGGCAGTGGCTCATCTCAAGGTCACATCAAAGCCAACCCACCCCAGCAGGACAGGAGCCCAACGGCACCACAGAGGCCCAGCCAGAAGAGCAAAGGACTCCAGACTGACAGCTAGCATGCAAAATTATGTCCCACCAAGGAGAATGTCTGAGTCCTCTTGGGACCCTTACCTTCCAGAGAAACGGAGGGCTGGGGCTGCAGAATTTGTGCAAGTGGGACTACAAGCCAGAGCCTGCTACTGTTGGGATCCACCGTCATCCACTGGCCCTAGCCAGCTGTGAGCTGGGGACACGGAAGTCACCACGGCCACCATTCAAGCCAGCGTCAGATCCGGAAGCAGCAGCAGAAAGCTGATCTGCAGCCACTGCGATTTCCCCATCTGCAAATGGAAAAAAGGTTCAAACCAACTGTTTCCACACTGGAGAAGTCAGATGCCTCCAAAACCAGCTCAAACTGGGCCGTACCAGTTTTGTTAAACATTTCAAGGAGTGACACGAAATTCTTCACACGACCCAAACATTTTATTTTAATCCACTTAAACTGTAAAATAGTATGTCATGATGGAAAAAGTATTGAACTGAGAGTGTTAAGGGTCTGGGTTCAAATTCCAGCTCTCCCACTGCCTAGCTGTGTCAGCTTGGTCAAGCTACTGAAACTTGAATTTTTGGGCTGTATAAACAAGACGATAAAAAGACAAAGACGCATGCTGTATACTCATTTTTGAATAACGTGACTGCTTTATGGAATAACTTTTCAACACTGGCAGAATTTTCTAACTTAAAAAATGTTTTGCTCTGTTCACAATGGAATGGACACTGAGGTCATACCCTTTTAAATTTAATCTGCGCTATTAACGTATTCTCCATCACATTCTTTTTTATTATAATTTTTTTTACTGAAGTATAGTTGATTTACAATGTTGTGCTAGTTTCTGCTGTACAGCAAAGTAATTCAGTTATATATACATTCTTTTTTATATATTCTTCTCCATTATGGTTTATCACAGGATACTGAATATAGTTCTTTCTGCTATACAATAGGACCTTGTTGTTTATCCACGCTATATATAAAAGCTTACAACTGCTAATCCCAACCTCCCACTCCATCCCTCCCCCATCCCCCTCCCCCTTGGCAACCACCAGTCTGTTCTCTATGTCCAGGATTCTCTTTCTGTTTCCTAGATAAGTTCATTTGTGTCCTATTTTAGATTCCACATGTAAGTGATATCATATGGTATTTGTCTTTCTCTTTCTGACTTACTTCACTTAGTATGATCACCTCTAGTTGCACTGCATCACATTCTTAAGTTCAGTCATTGAGGAATACAACAAAGCCTTGCTTTGTAGTGGTTAAAAAAAAAAAAAGGATGCTACCTAGCTCACACGTGAACACGTGCATAAGTAGTCCACAATCTATCAATGTTTATGTAATCATCAGTTATTCTCGTCACAGTGAGAGTTATACAAGCCACACGTGAGGGGGAGCTGCAATGCCCATGATCAGGGTCTCATGATCAAGACTCAGTCCTCAGAGGTCAGCCTAGCACACGAACGACTTGGTGATGGGGCTCATGGGCTGAGAGGGCAGAGGGGACCCCAGGCACCATCCTGTCCAAATGCCCCCCTTTCACAGATGGGGAATCTGGGGTCAGAGTGCTCAAAATTGCACGGTCAAGAGGCCTGACCTCTCCATCTCATCCCTGTTTTCTGGTCTGGGCTCCAGAAAGTAGCCCAGGGAATAGAAGAACGGGACTCCTTCACTGCCAGGCATGCCGCTGTTTTTCCCTTGGAGGAAGACAGTATCGTCTCATTTAAAACTGAATCCCACTGCTGCCTTGCCCCACGCTCTGCGGGTGTCCTTCCCGCCGCCTCCACCTCTCCCCCAAACTCGGCCCCCGGACGGGCTGCCCAGCGGCTGATCCTGCAGCACTTGCCCTTCCTCACCCCACCCTTGGCCTCTCTGCAGCATATGGCCTTCACCTCGACTCCCACTAGCACACACCCCAGATTGTTCCTTCCTCTCGTCCTCTTCCCACTCTGCTCTTTCCTTTATCCGTCTCTGAGCCCGCAAACATTCCCTGTGCCTGTCCTCAGTCCTCTATGCTTACCCCTCTCTCTCTCCTCTCGCATGAGCTAAGAAACCCGTCCCATGTCAGCAGCCGACTTGCAAGTCTACATCCCCACCCCTGACCCAGCTCCCAAGGGGCCCCTCAGAGGCCATGTCCTCCTGCCGTCTGAAAACCCATAACCTTCCTCCCTCCAGCCCAGCTCCTCCCATGCTGGCGACAATGCCCCAAAGTCACCCTAGACCTGTCCTGCCCCCTTACCCCACATCCAAGGAGCCCCAAGGTCCTGCAGGGCCTGCCTTCCTAACGGCCTTCGTATATATTGATTTCTTTCCATTCCTACTGTCGGTCAAGGTCCTCCAAAAATATAACTTTCCCATTGTCTCTCCCTCTTGGGAAACATTCAGAAACTCTCCACTCAAGGGTATATCATTCAGGACACGGTTGAAACCCATGAGGCTGCCATTCTGACGCCTTTCCAACCAACCCCAATCTGTTTTTCCACACTCACCTACTCCTCCCTAAACTCCTAACCTTAGCTCCACTGTCTGTTCAGTTGTGGGTTTGAATGTGTTTTGTAAAGGGATGCTTATTCTATTCCTTTCCCTAGAGATAACCGGAGCTTCATGGAAATTTCCATGTTTCAGGCAATGTTTGAACCATTTTACACCCATCAAATCGTGAAACCCTCACAGAAACCCTGGGAAACACATACCAGGAAACACATACAGTTGTCACCCAACCTAACAGAGGAGGAAACTGAGGCACAGAGAGGTTAAGAAGGTTGCCCAAGGCCACACAGCCAGCGAGTGGTGGAGTCACCATTCAGCCCTGTGCCACCTGGCTCCAGGGTCACTGACCCGAGAGTCCCATGTTGACAAACAAACCTGTTTGTGCAGAAGGGTACCTGCACCGCTCAGTATTTTAGCATTAACCAAGATTGGCACGGTGCTACACGGACTTTGGAGTGTCATTCCTGGAGGAAAGAACGTTTTCCCACTGACCTTCAGGCATGGGAGAGAATGATGAAACAGTAGTCATCCTGCCAATTAAAATTAAGTTCAATCACACCTAATAGAATGCCACCTCCAAGATAGCCATTAAAGCCACTGGCCTCCCGGGCTGACGGGGTTCGGCATATATCACCATTACGCGTCCCCCTAACGGCCATGGTGTCCGAGGAGCAGGAAGGCCTGGGGGGACTCTGAGGGACGCTTGGGTCTGCCCCACAGCTGTCGCCCAGAGGAGATGGGCCTGCTGCCGGATCCCACGATGGAGACGATTGTATTTCAGTGTGGAGGAGACTTGATGGAAGGTGAAACCCTACGTAAGACACAGAGACCTTGACCCGCTCAAGATGAAATCCGGCCCTGGCAGAGTGGCCTTGCCTCGTAAGCGGGCAGGACACCGGGCCCTGCCATTCACGGCTACACGACGGCAGCGCCCTTCTCCAGGGCATGGGGCTCCCAGCCTGGCTGCAGTGCCCAGCTCAGCACCCCGGAGGGTCTAGCTCCCCTCCTGGGTCCTCCGGCCCCCAGGAGGCACTCACTCTGCCTCAGACTCAATTCCTCTAACGTTCTGGGACCGAGAACCTTCACAGGCACGATGAGATGAGGTTGTTGTTTTCATCTCCCTTTTAACAGATGGGGACAAACAAGACTCGGGGAGGTGAAGGGAGTAGGTAGGAGTAACTAGGGCATGGGGAGGAGCTGGGATGGGGCCCTCCCCAGACCATGCCATCCTGTTCCTTGAGCACCGCCACAAGCATTGTTTCTTTAGTGTCTGTACTTTGGCCCATAAAGCAAATGGTATTATAGTAAGTCTCCTACGTACGAATGGGTTCCGTTCCAAGAGCGCGTTTGTTAAGTCCAACAAAGTTAGCCTAAGTACCCAACTAACACAATCGGCTATCCAGGACTGTACTGTAATAGGTTTCTAATACTTTTCACACAAAATAATACATAAAAAACAAACACAAAGAATAAAACATTTTTAATCTTATAGTACAGTACCTTGAAAAGTACAGTAGTCCAGTACAATAGTTGGCATACAGGGGCTGGCATCGAGTGAACAGGCAAGACATAAAGATACTGTACTGCTGTACTCTCCACAGTACTGTACAGTAAAGTACACAAAAGCACAACCACTTGCAGAGGACGCACGCACATGACGACATACACCAGACATGTGAACTGACTTCCGTGATTGGACATGCGAATGCACGTTCGCATCTTTGGAAGTGCAAAACTTGAAGCTTCGCGTGTAGGGGACTTACTGAATTCCCACTTAATACGTGGGAAAACTGAGGCCCCACTGGGCTGAAGGAAATTGCCCCAAGTGTACCTCTACCGAGTGGTGGAGCTGGGTGCGGGCCCGGACTCTGCCCCTGAGCACAGTGCCCTTTTCATGCCGTGTTGCAGCAGCCGTGGCTGGCCCCCCTCTGGCCTGGAGCCCCATCCTCACCCACCAGCACCAGCCTCGTCTGACGTGGGCCATGGTCTAGACCTGCCCTTGTTTGCTCCTCCCTGGCTTTGCCTTGGACTCAACTTCTCCCTGGGCCCGGAGGCCTGTCCTCCCTAAGCCCTCGCAATGTGGCTCAGCTCAACCTCCTTCATGCCCAGTGCCACCTGCTTCCCTGTCCGAACCTGCCCCCACTACACTGACTGGCCACCCCCCTGGTCCTCTGTCTGCTTGCCCTGTGGACCCTGCCTGGCTCTTTCAGCCAAACCAGACTCCAGGTCCCTGGTCTGTCCTCATTGGGCAACACTGTCGCCTCCACGCCCCAGCAGACAAGATCCCACTCTTGCCACCAATTCCCAGGCAAGTCAGCTTGTGACAGGAGCTTTGCTTTGCACACTCTGGGGTCAGTTTTGACCTGCCCCAGCAGGTAGCGGTTTGCCACACTCTGAATCCCCTGCAATGGCCTTTGGGAAAGTGTGGCATCACTGAATTCAGAGAGATTTTCAACTTTCAATTATTTTCAGGAGGCTTTGTCTCCAAAACCCTCTCTTTCCCATCCCTGTCCTACCAAATGGGTCCAGTCTAGCAGAGGCAGCCCAACTCCTCAGGGTTTCTGGGACCCCGTACACACTGATCAATTCTTCCTGGCTGTACAAGGAGAAGGCCAGTCCCGGCCAGTCCATTGCTTTCCTAACTGCTCAGTCCAGGCCAACTGTGCTGCCCTCAAAGATATGCCAACATGCTGTCCTCACCCCAAATAAGACAAGCCAAGGTGAAAGGTAAGCTTGATTTCAAGCAAAAGTCCCTATAATATTAGTTAACATTCACTTCGGTGCCAAGCACTGTTTTGAGCCTTTTACCTGGATTGACTCCTGAGTCCTTCTTATGAAAAAGTTGCATTATTACCCAATTTACAACTAGGAAAGCCAAGGCAAAAGGAGCTCAGTAACTTGTCCAGAGTAAGTAATTCCTGGAGCCTGGGTTCAAACCCAGAGAGTCTGACGTGAGATCTAAATCTTAGGCGCCACCTCTCGTGTATGAAATATAATCATGGTGCTGAGGAGAGAGTAGACTTTGGGGTCAGAATTCTGGTTTTGCTCCTTATTCTGTGACACTGGCAAGTTATTTAACCTCTCAGAATATTGGTTCCCTCATGTGTTAAAAACTGGGCTAATAATGAATGTAGCTGACAGAGTTAATGAAAATTAAATAGAATGGTGTGTGGAAGTTTCTAGAATAATGTCTGAGATGTAGTAGGTGCTGGGTCATTTTTCATTTCCTTATTTCCTCTAATGAAGAAAGTCTTCGAAGTGAAGGACCTACTGCTATAGGGATCACTTGAGCGCCAAATACTTCACAGTCAAGGGGTTTTAAGAGAGGTCATGGATCTGTTCTAGGGGAACACTTCTAATTGTTTTAGAGATTTTTAAAAATCATCTGAGGTGGAGAAGAAAAATTTTGGTCTTCCTCAAGATCGTGGTTGGATTAACCATATGTATATATAACCAAATGTATCCATTATATATATATATATTTCAAGTATATATATATATATATATATTTCAAGTATATATAATAAACCATAGTTTTCTTATAATATATAAACCATCAAATAATTTTATCTGGTCAGTAGTCTGGTGTTTCTAGTATGTCAGTAAGCCAATATTAAACAGTCTGCATTAACTTTAGGAAGAGGAACTTTTCTATTCTCTGAGACAGGGTTTCCAGTCTCTGGAAATGCCACGGGGATGCTGTGAAGGGGCCATGGGTGATCCTGACCACATGTGGGCCAGGCCTAACCCTTTTTTCCCAAATGCAGCAACTGTGTACTCCCTGAACACTCCGGGCCCAGTCCTTCCATGACTGGCACAAATGAGAGTTTTTGTTTTTGTTCTGTTTTTTAGTTCCTTAATAGAGGGGTGGGTGTTACGTGGGCATGGAATAAAGTCATGGTGCTGAAATGCTTCTCAGAGAATCTGTGACCATAATTCTAATTCCTCTCCCCCTACCTTGGATAAATCATTTAACCTCCCTGAGGCCTTTTGACAAAAAATTATTTGTGAAATATGAATTACACAGTGTCTCTGAAAATACACAGTAAATGCAATTTCCCATTCCACATGCTATTCTCTCTCCTTGGCATACATCTGCAGTGTTCTTCCCTCTTCCCCTTCCCTTTCTTCCAGAAAATTCCTATGTGTCTTTCAAGACTTAGCATAGAAGCTACCTCTTCCAGAAAGCCCTCCAGTCTGAGATGGGCATCTTTCTCTCTCTTCCATGGTGCCTGGGCTCCCTTCCACCATGGCACTGATGGCCTGTCTCTTTCATTAAACAGTGAACTCCTTCCCAACAAAGTGGATCTGGACCACGCTTGGACCCCCAGAACCTAGGAAGACAGGGCCTGGCACATGGCAGATTCTCAGAAAACCTTGCTGAACAACTAAATCATAAAGTTAAATTCCATAATCCAAGCTGGATTTTCTCATTCGCTTGCAATATGGTATATCAATGACATCTCTAGAAATAAACAAGTCAGAGGTTGTGAGATCAGAGAGTTGGGTCAGAAAGCAGGGCAAGGGGCGGGAGGGGTCACCACCCCAACATGCCAGGCCCTTGGCTCCAAGTAACCTCACTATATGACACAGCAACACAGGGAGGGGAGGACACCCTTTCTGCCCCTTGCCAAGCTATAAAAAGTGGTGGCAGGAAAGCATGTCCTAATTTGCCCCCTCAGATCATGCCACCTTGTGGAATCTAACCATGAGAATATTGATAAATCCCAGAACAAAGCTGGAGCCAGAACTGTAGAGTCATCCTGGGTCTTAAAGGTCATCTGGTCTACCCTTTGCTCTGTGCACAAATATCTCTGGATCCAACCAGTCATCCCCCAGTCACGGGGGTTGGGGGGGAGGTTCAAAATCTCAAGACTTTAAGTTTTAAGTTGGCAAAGAGAAAAAAATTCACTCCATGATTCCTCCAGGTTTTCGAGAATCAATAGAACCCTTATTATGCACAATGCACTACCTTGGGAACCATGAGAAATGCAAAGATGAAGGAGATATGTCGCACCTGCCCTCAAAACGCTCATGATGCAGAAGGAGCAAAAAGGCCAGTTCAGCTGCGGACACAATTATAAGGGCAGCTCCGACTTTCTCTTTCCCCGAAATCGCAGGGGTGGTAAGTCCCTCTCCCTGGAGGGCTCCATAATTGGATGCATCCTTCATCCACTGCCCCCATCCCGTTGGCCTGGGCTCTTACCAGTGACAGGCCCTGGGCCCAGGTGCTATTGTAAAAGCATGAGGACACTGAAAGACCGACATCCAGACAGGCTCCCGGTCTCCCCTCTCCGTCCGGAAGGGTTTCTCTGCCCAAGCACAGCAGGGGTTTGCCCCTTCTGATTTTGTAAACTCTCTCAAAAAAGGTTATCAGTCGGGTAGAAATGCATTATAAGACACTCGGACCTTAGCCATTGTCCTGGTGGGCAGCGTAGTGGAGAGAACATCCCCTCGGCAGGTACTGGGAAATGAATCCACCCCTCGAGGGCCGAGGGCTTTGGGCCCAACCACTCCTCAAGTTCCTCACCCCTCCAATGATAAGACGCCCCATCCACCCTGGCCCTGTTGGGTGGGATTTTCCCAACAAATTGTGGATCTTATGAAAGAGTTTTTGAAAAGTATGAAACCCTGGGAAAATGTGAGGGATTGTGTTGACTCCAGTTTGGGTCTCCAAACCAGACCCCCCGTTCATCCTTCTGTTGTCTTGGGAAAAACCCAGGACCCCCCCGCCCCACTGGCCAACCGCTCCTCAGGCAGAATCACTGGGGCTTTTTCTCTTACCTTTGGGGAGTATGTGGCCGCCTTGCCATGGGAAAGCCCACGGGATAAGCTACTTGGCTCTCACGGCTTCTAGGTGGGTGACCACGTGTTCCCTTTACCCAGACCGTTTCAGTTTATTCCTGTTACCCAGAATAATTATTAATAGCACCTCCTTTTTTATTTTTTTATTTTTTAGCCACGCCTTGCAGCATGTGGGATCTTAGTTCCCCGAACAGGGATCGAACCCGCGCCCCCTGCATTGGAAGCGTGGAGTCTTAACCATTGGACCACCGGGGAAGTCCCAATAGCACCTCCTTTTATTCTCAACAAAGCATCCCAGCTTGTGCGACAAAGTATATGGTCACTGTCCCTCCGGGCCAAGTGGTACCTCTACAGCCAAGCTGGGTTGAGACATCATCTACTGCAGATGTTACCCCCATTTCACTGCTGCCAGAGGGCACGTGGCTTTCAAGGAAGACCAGAGGGTGCCGGGCCCAGACGTGCTGACCAGCCTCCTCAGGGCGGGGACGCAGCCCTGTTCCGCAGCCCTCACGGGACACGTTCCTTCCTCTCCAGTTCCTCGCTCATCCAGCTCCATCCTGAAAGCTCAACCCTGCCAGTACCAGCACCGCCCACCCCTAACCCAGAGCTGCCCCCGGCTGGGGCTCCCGAGGCCTCGGAGCGGCTTCCGTCGGTCCGAGAAGCACAGGGAGAGCCAAGGACATTTTGTGCCGAATGGATTGAAACTCCTTATCCCCTTGGGCTGATTGTTCTCGGCTGTTAGCACATCATGACAAGAGAAACTTGAAAGAAGGCTTGGGATGCCACAGATAGTTGAACTGATGATGTTTTGACATATTTCCCGCCCCCCACCCCAGCCAGCAGTCCTGTGGTTTTTCTTATTGGGTTGGAAAGAAAACAAATGCCTTCTGGAGCACACTTCATGTTGACAACGATTTATAATTATGTCACTTCCACCCCTGTGTGCCTGAGAGGAGCATCACGGAACAAGCGCTGGTCCCATCTTACAGATGGTGAAACTAAGTTCAGATCAGGAAAGAGACGCTGGTCTTTCACTTGACCTAGCCAAGCAGGCTTCTCTCTCTCTCTCACACACACACACACACACACACACACACACTCAACTGCTCCCCAGGGGACCTCATATGGTTTCCCTGCTCTTGTTTTACTCATGATTCTTTCCTACTTCCTGGCTATAAATATACCAAGGTCAAACACGTCTCTTGGTTTCACTCCATCAGCCAAAGAAACAGTTAGTTACTCAGAAGCAGACAGCAGGCAGCAGCCACAAAGGGCGAAGCAGCAGATCTGCTCAGTCCAGGACAGAGGGGGCATTTCCGTCGTGTTTGGCTTTTCAGATGTAGCCGCCAGAGTTCCGTCTGGGAAGGCCAAGGCCCGTCACACACTCTTGTGCCCCTGCAGGCTTGGGCTAGGCAAGCAAGGGTGGAAAAATCACTCTCAGTTTGAATCCCACCTAAACCAAGACTGGCTAAGGCGAGGCCCCTTCATGGCCAACCACTGACCCAGCTGGGAAAACCTACCCCCAGCCTCTTCGGATGGGGATTCAAGGCCACGCCCCGGAGAAGCTCTTCTCCTAAATACCACTGTCTTCCTCTTTACTCGCTTTCAGGGTAAATTCTTCCTACGTGTCTCAGAGACTTTGAGTCAATGTTTCGTTTCTTAGGAATTTATTATTATTTGTAATATAATTATTATCCATAATATATTTATGTTATTTATCATATAATTTTTTTATTATTCTTTTATTATCATTCCTTTATTACTGTTAATTAAAATACAACTCTAGTAGTAATATTATTATATAGTAGTATTATTAGCAAGTACTAAGGTACTGGGTGCTTGCTCTGTAACTGGTGCCCTGCACGCACGAGTACATATGATCTTCTCGACAGACCTAAAGGGCAGGTAATCCTAGCAGTAGTACCATTATCATCATCATCACACAGATGAGCAGACGGTGGCCCAGAAGGTTAACTCACACAGCTACTAAGTGACAGAGCCACGATCTGAACTCAGGTTAACTGACTCCGAGTTCCAAATTATCTACTACGATGTTCCCCCGCTCCTGCCCTATAACAGACCATCGACTCCAGAGTTTCCCAAATGGAACACCATGGCCAACAGATGCTGAGGGCTGCTCCTCGACCTAAAGGGGGTGAGAGAGGGGGATTCTGGAACAAGTAAGTTTAAGAAATATTTATATCTATGGTTCTCACACTTTTTGGTCTCAGGAATTCTTTACACCCTTAAACATCTCTATCATCAAGTGCTCCGAAGAGCTTTTGCTTATGTGCACTGCGTCTTTCAACATTTAAACCGAAAAAAATTTAATATTTATGAATTCACTTAAAAATAACGATAATCAACTTACTACATACTTATGTAACTACCATATTTTTATAAAAGATGACTATTTCCCTGAAAAGCAAAAAGTTAGTAAGAAGAGTGGCTGTAGTTTACATTTTTCTGTGTCTAGCTTTCATCCAGCGTTAGAGCTCAGTTCTCATTTCTGCTTCTGAACTCGGTCTGTTGCGCCATCACGAAGCCTGAGGCAAACTCCACTGGACGCGCAAGAGAAAGGGAGAGTAAAAAAGGCACATGATGCCTCAGCGGTGTCTGGAAAACAGTCTTGGCTACCCTGAGGAAGAGGATACTCCCTCAGTGCGGTCAGGAGCCCTGGAAACGGTCAAGGGGAGAAAGTCAGGTTCTGAGTTACACTTTAGGAAGTTCCCTTGGATGCCGCATGGAGGAGAGAGAGAGGAAGGGCAAGCACGGAAGCAGAGGGACCGGTGAGGATACTGTCGCAAGCGTTAGGACAGAGATGGTCATGGCCTGGACGAGGATGCTGGCAGAGCAACAGCTGAGTTGCTGGAATGCTGAGGAGAGGTGCGGAGGACAGGGAAGCCTCCTGGGCCACAATCAGAGGGGCCTGATGCTGGCAAAGGACTTGGGGGAGACATTTCTCCCTGAATACATGGCCGGCCTTGCCCTGCGCTGGCCTGGGCTATGCCCAAGGCTTAGACAGCGGTGGGTTGGCCTGGGCCAGGGAGAAGGGCCTGCCCTTTTCTGAGCAACAGCAGGACAAGCCAGGGCTCCCCTCCGTGCAGTAGGCTAAGGCCGTGAAGAATGCGGTCATGGTGGTCCCCAGGCACACCCTGGATGCGGGAGCTGGCACAGCCATAGGCACACAGGGGTCCCAAAGCCAGAAACCAGCACCTACACAGACCCTGCATAGGGAGCCTGCTTTCCCCAGCCCAAGAAACTTAACATAGTTAATGCCTGCACTGACCTGTGGCTTCCTGCTGGCTTGCCCTAGTGCTCCAACCACTGCCACCAGCCACCCCAGGTCCCTTCATGGTCCCACAGCAGTCTGTATCTGTGGTCATTGCCCACGTGGTAGTGGACTGCATTCTCAGCCTCAATCTTCCCTTCCTGTGTCTGTAGCCCAGCCATGGAAGAGTGCTCTTCCCCACCCCTTGGCTTTAGGCTTGGCCATGTGACTTGCACTGGCCATGAGCATTTGGACAGAAGGACCAAGTGGCAGGCCCAAGCCCGGGCCTCGAGAGTCTTGCATGTTTCCACTTGCTCACTTGTATCTCTGTCATCATCAGAAGAAGAGTCTACTGCCAGGTCATTGCTGCCTCTTAGGCTGGGACCTGGGATGAACAACCATGGAAAGGGATCAGCCCAGCCAATGCCCACAGACCTACAGCCTGAACCTGAGTCACCCCAGTTGACCCACAAATCCATGAATATAAATATTGTTGTGTGCTGCTGGGATTTTTGTAGTTATTTGTTACACAGCAAGAGCTAGCCAATACACATCCGTTTCCTTACGTCTAGTCTCTTTAAGACTATGAGTTATATGAAGGTTGCAACCACGTTTATTTTTATCTTGTTTCCCAAGAGCCTAGCACACAGCAATTTTTTAAATAAATGTCTTTTGAACATGGGAAGGAATGCACAGATGAACACCTAGACTAGTCCAGTAACCGGGTCAGACTTCTGGGAATCTTCTGACCCAAGGATGATCACGGAACAGACCAAAGATTACCCACTAGGTACCCCCAGCACAGACACACACACACACTCAAGCCTGGGCTAGCATTAGGCCAGCCCTCAAGACAGGCAATTGGACAGGTAACACCCTTTGGGATTGTATTTAACTATCCCTTGACTGAACTGGTGTCCTCGGCTACCCTCTCATACTTCAGAGACAGCCTCTCCTGGAGGCAAGCCCTGGTGATCTGCTAGCCATTCTGCGCCCCAAACTGCCCTCACTCTCTGGCAAAGGACTCCACACCCATGCACCTGCCCCATGATGTTATGGACTGAATGTTTGTGTCCTCCCCAAAGTTCATATGCTGAAACCCTAACACCCATTGTGATGGTATTTGGAGGTGGGGCCTTTGGGGGGTGATTAGGTCATGAGGATGGAGCCCTCATGAATGAGATTAGTGTCCTTATAAGAACAGACACAGGGGTTTGCCTCCTCTCTCTGCCATAAGAGAAAACAGCAAGAAGACAGTCATCTGTGAGCCAGCAAATGGCTCCTCAACAGACACTGAATCTGCTGACATCTTGATCTTGGATTTCCCAA
Organism: Stenella coeruleoalba; assembly: GCF_951394435.1. Taxonomy (NCBI): domain Eukaryota; kingdom Metazoa; phylum Chordata; class Mammalia; order Artiodactyla; family Delphinidae; genus Stenella; species Stenella coeruleoalba. The sequence goes on along the minus strand of NC_137162.1, from coordinate 78,899,568 downwards.
CCTCCAGAACTGTGAGATATAAATTTCTGTTGTTTAAGCCACCCAGTCTACTGTAATTTTTTATAAATGACAGCCTGAAGGGACTAAGACCCATGGGATGGCAAGTATTCCAAGAGGATCACATTGGTCAAAACAAAAGGAGGTGAGGCGACCAGGTGAGGCCCTGATGAGCAGCAGAGGGAGGCTGAACCAGCAGCAGATCCAACATCCTCAGCTCTCCCAGACTTGAGAGCTCTGGGGGTGGGGGTGGGGGTAGTGGGGGCATCAGCGCTGCTCAGGGACTTGACAAGAGACCCCATAGCCTAGGGGGTTGTGATGTGGGACATGGGGCCCTGAAAGGGACAGGCTAAGTGGAGTGGAAGTGGGACGATGGAACCTGCAGATGACTGACTACCCTTGGTTTGGGCCACACACCTCAGTGAGTGCAAGAAACGCTCCACTGAGGGTCAGCGGCCCAAACCAAGGGCAGGGTGGGTGGGCCCTGACTGAGACAAGGGCTCCTTTCTCTATCCCACTGCCTGTGACCTGCCATATGTCCACTTACAAAGAAGAGCAGAAGGGGAGATGGAGAGCCCAGCTTTGCCTGGAATGTTCAACGTTATCCGTGCTCACGGAATTTGTAAGATCCCACCTCTTCAGGGGAAAGCCCCATGTCCTGAACCTCCGTGGACCTTGGTGGTGAGGCAACATTGACCGTGAAATAATCCCACTATTTTGGGAAACTAGTTTGGGGGAACACATATAAATTATGTCTCTATCACTTGAAAGGCAACTCTAGACCTTTTAAAGGAGGTTGCGAAATAACCCTTAGCAGTTCCCTCCTCGTCTGGAACTTGTATCTCTATTTTAAGCAAATGAGCAGCCCCATGTCTAATGCGGATCCATGAAGGTGGAGCTGACTGGTCTCGACTTACGAATGAGTCCGGTGGTTGAGTGCAGTACGGCTTCCCAGCACTGCTGGGAACCGAGGGACCCAAAGCATCATCTTCTGAGCCGGCCCAGAGAGGTGCTGAACTGAGCTGACCATCTCACACAGACACAGCTGAGAAACGCAGACACCGTCCCACCCTGGAAGCAGAAACGAGGACCTCTGCATTCAGTGTGAGTGAGAAGAAGATGCTACCCACAGCCCTACTGCTCGACAGAAATGCTTTTGGTTTCAGTTTTAGCTAATGATCCAGCACAAGTGAGGTTCCTTGGCGGCTGTCGGGCTCCACACATTCACCAAGAACCCGGAGGTCACGCTAAACTCAGAAAATGTTCCCTCGTGCTTTGGTTATGTTTTGATTCTGAGTTTCGAAAGCTGGGAACCAAATGACTTCGTGAAGGGGTAACAGCCAAGCCTCTATTATCCATGAGCTTGTCGTCGGTTCAAGGGACGCTACATGGGTGAAGTCATGCACAGAAGATGTGTTAGGAAGGATGTCGCCCACTGTGAAAACAGCGCGGTCCATCCCTCGGGGGCCAGCACGGTAAATGGGACTGAAGAGCAGGCTGGCATTCTGATTGAAAGCTCCAGTGACTTGCAGGTAATGTTTCAAGGATGCTCGGAGCACAGGAGACAAAGGAAGAAGCCAGAGGACAGAGATTAAGCTGTTTGCTTCTCTTCACTTTTGGCCTCGACCTTCTCTGCTACACAAAAGGGCAGATAGTACTACCAAAAAGGGGCGGTGGCGTTATTGGGGGTCCTGTGCCCTATGGCCACAGGCTAGGCCTGGTCCAAAATAATTTACATGCTAGATAGAGCATGTTCCACGACACATCTATTTTTTCAGACTTCTATTAAATGAAACAAAATATTTATTAACTGTTCAATCTGATCAAAAAATTGAGTAGCTGTGTGAGGCTTAGTCCAGATTCTCAAAGAGTTTCAAACAAAGCAAACCCACATAAACGAGCGTGGAGCGAGCAGAGGCCACCGGCTTGAGCAGCTGATGCAAAGGTAAATCAGAGACATGCTGTCTGGGGGCCTGGGGCAAGTGGCTTGCTCTGTCTGGGCCTCAGCATGAAGAAATCGAAGCCCCATCTAGCCATCAGACACCATGGCTCTAACATCCCAAGCCAGCTGGGAGTGATACAGGCCAGGCACACACGTGACCTCTGGGGCAGCCCCACACTGGCACCAAGAGACAGGCCTGGGTCAGATCCCTGGGCTGGACCAGAGGGGATTTCCTGCAAGGGAGCCATGGGTGCAGGAGGGCGGAGAGAAAGCGGTGCTCATTAGGTAGAAGGCTCCTCCCCCCAGCAGCAGGGGTGAGAGAAAAGGGAGGTGCTCGGAAGAAAAGAAGAGCAGAGAAAAAGAAAAGGCGAGGGGGGGCAGGTACGGAGAGGGATTGAAAACCCTCTAAAAGCGCTAGGCTCTCACGAAACCAGGAAACAGAAGCCAGAATTGACTCACCACCGGGCTGAACCTTTGACCAAACTCAAGGTTCACTCAACTGCACCAGATGCGTTGTAATGATGTCTTTTCTCTGGGCTGTGTTTTAGCTGATGCTCAGGACAACCCTGCAAGATAAAGCAGGGGTTGTTCCCCTGTTTCATAGACGGTGAACTCTGAGCCATGGCAGCCAGGGGCTTGCCCACAGTTGGCCGCCAACGGTCCAGTTGCCATTAGACAGCCTACATCCTCACCATGGGACCCGAGGGCCCCATTTGAAACTGAATCCAAAAATACAGATTTCTCAGAGTCTGAAGATTTTCTAAAACTACTGAACCAAGACATCAAAATACTCTCCAAACAGAATTGTCCTTTCATCCATTTCTGGTACCTTCTATAGAGAGCACACCACCAGATAGCCCTTTGCCTGTGGGTAGGGGCAGGCACCCGAGGTCAGACGGAATTTAAAAAGCCCCTCGTCAATCCATGCAGGGAGGTCGGCCCTCCACCAGTCTAGAATCCCCGCTGCTGAAAGGTCTTTTTTCAAACCCAGGGTAGAAAATAAATTAGGTCTACAGGAATGTTGAACTTCAAGGCGGGATAAACAGACTCACTCACTCAGCTGAGACTCTTCACTTGGGAACTACATACAAGCTGAGGATGCACCAATGGTCCCAAGCAGGGATGACTCGGGGGCACAGACTGTGGACCAAAAGGAACCTTAAAGAGCATCGAATCCAAACCACCCCTTCACTTTGGGAAGGAGGAAACTCGAATGATTTTCTCAAGGTCATAGAGCTTGTATTCAAGTTCATTGCCAGCCTGCCTCTTCCACACTCCAGGCCCTGGCCTTCCCCTTCTGGGGCGTAAGAAAAGCCAGCTCGGGCTTCCCTGGTGGCGCAGTGGTTGAGAGTCCGCCTGCCGATGCAGGGGACACGGGCTCGTGCCCCGGTCCGGGAAGATCCCACGTGCCGCGGAGCGGCTGGGCCCGTGAGCCATGGCCGCTGAGCCTGCGCGTCCGGAGCCTGTGCTCTGCAACGGGAGAGGCCACAACGGTGAGAGGCCCACGTACCACCAAAAAAAAAAAAAAAAAAAAAAAAAAAGCCAGCTCTTCTTGCTCTTGGCACTTGCTCTGAGGCCAGGAGGAGACACAGCCGTCAGCGGAGCCCCGTCGCTGTGGCCGCCACATTCCATCCTCGAGGGCAAGGACTGAGGGGTCCCGCGGGAAGCAGGGCTTGGGGAGGGGTGCCGGGGAGGAAGCTCCCTGGGAAGTGAGCGCAGATGCGGGTGGTACATGCAGAGGAGGCTCGATGCAAGGAAGAGCTACTTCCTCTGAGGAGATGCAGCCGCTGCACACACAGGAGCGACGACGATGCCGTTCCACTTCTACAGAAACAGGCGAAACTAATCAAAGGTGGTGGAAATCAGAAAAGTGGGGACCGTAGGGCGGACGGCAGGGCTCTTCCCTGGAAAGGAGTACGAAGAAACTTGCTGGGACGGGGGAGATAGTCTCTGTCTTGATCTGGGAGGTGGTTGCGTGGGCAGATGCAAAGGCTGGGCCATTTTAGAAGGGATTCAGGACGGCGGGACGGGTCCCAGCACCCACTGGAGAATTTCCTAGTGTGGAGAAATATCCGTGCTCTCTCGGGATAAGGGGGCGAAGGGATAAATTGGGAGACTGGTATTGACATAGACACACTACTCTATACAAAATAGATAATCAACAAGGACCTACTATAGAGCACAGGGAACTCTACTCAGTACTCTCTAATGGCCTACATGGGAAAAGAATCTAAAAAAAGAGAGAGTGGATATATGTATCTGTGTAACTGATTCACTCTGCTGTACACCTGAAACTAATACAACATTGGAAATCAACTAGACTCCAATAAAATTTTTTTAAAAAATCAACCCTAAATAAATAAATACATAAATAAATAAATAAATTTTAAAAAGGGATTTGGGCATCGGGAGAGGGCTGATGGCTTTCAGGGATCCCGTGGCCACACCCTCGCACAGCTCCTGATGACCTCTGCCCACGCTGGGGTCTGTCTCCCTGTGGCCTCCTGGGGACCGTGGTTTTGCCCCAGCCTCCCTCAGACCTCACAAACACCGTGGCTCCAAGTGACACCTCCAGACCCCTCCCCTGCCCCTTGCCCTGTCCCGTCCCCAAACCTTCCCTAGATCCACCATCTGCCCCAAGCCTCCTCTCAGTGTTTCAGAATTTCCCTCGCTCTGTGGCCCTCTCTTGCTCTGGACCCTCACCCAGGCAGCGGCCCCTCTCCCCTATCATATGTCCTGGGCTCCTAAGTCCCCAGTGCAGACCTGAAGTCTCCATGCCTTCTGAGATGAGGCCAATTCGGGCTGGCCTGACACTTTCTCACAGGGAACCTCAGGGGTGTCCTGATAGGAACTCATAAACCCAGTCCCATAGCTACACGACAAAACTCTCTGTGTAGACATGCTTTCTCAGACTTAAAATTACACGCTGCCCACACATCCCAAATTCTGCATTGAAAACCATTGGTCAAATGTCCTTGTCCCAAAAAGGAAAGTTATAAACCCTGTTGCTCAGTTTGGTGACATAAGTGAACATAGGTTCAAAAAATTCAGCCCCAAGGTTGCATGGTTTGGGAGTATGACTGTGATCAAGGATTTACGTGATGAAGCTGCAGTGGAAGGGCTGGCAAAGAACAAATATGGCGGCAGGAATAAGTCCAGAATCCAAGAAGGCACACAAACTCAGTGACATCAGTCCCTCCAGAAGGCTGCCTCCACGACTCGGATAAGACAGGCCCCCTATCTGAGCCCCTCTCAGGCAGCATGCCTCTGTTCCATGGGCTCTGTCGGTCCTCACTCCAATCTCATGAGGGCAACTTCAATTCCCATTCACCAGATCGGAAAACTGAGGTCACACAGCTAAGGAGCGGCTGAGCGGGGCTGTGAGAGAACAATCAGTGTTCTAGGAACTGGTGATACAATGGAGATCGATGGAATCTATGGTCTGCAGGGGAGACAACGAAACGAGCAATCCCAATGCAGTGTGGTCAGGCCAGGTGCCTGGAACTCAGGGAAGCCTTCCTGGAGGAAGTGATATATGAGTCGGGATGGCTCAAGTGAGTGTGTTACGGGAGCCCTCGCCCAGGACCCATCTCAGCTCTTCTTAATGCCAGTGGGCCCTCCCAAACAGAACTTCTCCAGTCATGTTTGTCATCTGTCACAGCCTGCTGGGGAAATGATAATATTTGCAAGAGATGAGTCACAGCCAGAGGGCTGAGGAGTTCAGCACCCCATACACACCTCTGACTGCTGGGCACCCTGTTGGGAGGCTCTGCCCCAACCAGCTGGCACGAGGCTCACCAAAAGGCTGGTTGCATTTCACTTGTAAAGCGCGTTATGATTTCACGTCACTTTCACGTATGTTTTCTTATTTGAGTCATACAACCAGGGCAGGCGTTATTAGCCCACTATTGGTGGGAAAATAATGAGCCATGAAGTGACTCATGGGGCATACGGTGAGTCAGCAGCCAGGCCAGGTGAGTAGGTCTGCGACACGGCATGGAGGGCTCTAAACAGGCCAACTGCACGTGGCCAATTTTTTTTTAAGATTTTTTTATTGGAGTATCGTTGATTTAAAATGTTGTGTTAGTTTCTGCTGTACTATCTGGAGAAAACCATAATTCAAAAAGATACATGCATCCCAACGTTCATTGCAGCACTATTTACAATAGCCAGGACATGGAAGCAACCTAAGTGTCCATCGACAGAGGAACAGATAAAGAAGATGTGGTACATACAGACAACGGAATACTACTCAGCCATTAAAAAGAACGAAATAATATCATTTGCAGCAACATGGATGAACCTAGAGATTGTCGCCCATTTTTTTAAAAAAAGAAAACTGATGTAGAGGTACACTCCTTCTTGGGGGGTAACTTTTTCAATTTCTCTTAAATGCCCCCAGATTCCTCTTATCTTCATATTTCAGTGGTTTTTCACTAAAATTGAGACGTTGGCCATCCCTGCCACTAGGATTCTGAGAAAGCCTGAAGAATCTTCTCAGCAGTGAAAAACTTGCTTTTCCTCGATACAGAGAAAACCTAGAAATGGAGCGGGCAACGCATCAGGAAGACATAGTGACATTGCTTAAAAACATCTGACTCCAAGCAAAGGAAACAATTGCAGATTCAGGACACACACCAGACTCTTCCACAGCTGCATCAACAATCGCTATAGGGGAAAAGTCAAGACAGCACAGGAGGCTCTGGCCTCAGATCCCAGGTACCTAAATCAGCCAAGCTTTGGAAGGAAGCCACTTCAAATGTTCGTGTTAAAACAATGCTGCAATATTTCTTTGTTTCCACTGAGGCTTCCACTGAATAACAGCTGTCAACAACTCAGGAAGATGGTGGTTGGTTCCAAGTCTTTCTTCTTTGCAAGTGTTCTTTTCTAAACGTTATATTGCTCTTTTCAGCAAGGGCAAAATAAAGGCACGATTACTCCAAGGGGCAAAATATTTCCGCACATGTTCGAGGCTTTGTTTCGTTGCTACATCTGAGGGATCAAAGGTCCTATATTAAGAAGACAGAGTTCTTCAATGTCTTGTTGAAGGAGGGGATTGTTGGAAGCACACTCTACTCTCTTCCAGAAGCCTCCTATGGTCTTTACAAAAGTTTTGGTAGAATAAATGGTGTTTACCAGGGGTTGGGAGAAAGGGGAAAGGGAGTTCATATTTAATGGGGACAGAGTCTCAGTTTGGGAAGACACTCAAGTTCTGTGGGTGGATGGTGGTGACGGCTGCCCGACAGTGTGAATGTACTTAGTGCCACTGAACTGGGCACTTTAAAATGGTTTAAAAAGTCAATTTTATGTTAAGTTTATTTTACCACGATAAAAATCAGGCCAAAAGAAGTGTCAAGGAAAGAAAAAATGGTCACCATGATGAAAAGACTCTAAAAGGTTTTACAAGTTTATTCTGCCGTTCTGCTTAATATTTAAGAATAGCCCATTCGATTTCACCTAATTCCTAACCCTGCATTCAAAGCACCTGAGTTGCTGAGCGCCCTCGGGAATTACAAACACCCACCCTGGGCCAGGCCTGAGGCAGAGTCACCCTGTTCCAATGCCTTTCTCCTGCAAAGCCCGTGGAACTCTCTGGACACTGTCTCACACATCTTTTCATCTGGACCACTCTATCCACCCCAAAGGGTTCGAGCGACCTGACCTATGAGATCACAGTGAAAAGTCAAGAACCAGTTTTTAGAACTCTTGGCTCAGCCTGGCCAAAGCTCCTGGCATTATCAGTTCCAGGCTAACGTTTCCTGGAGGAACACGGCAGCCCAGCTCGGCATCTGGAGCGGGTTCCGCAGTCGGCTGACAGGCTGGAAGGTGGCTCAAGGGCCCAGCTGCGGGCACATATCCCTCACCTGGTGTCCGGAAGGAGTGCCCTATGGGACTTACTGGGGGGTATGTTGTGATGAATGAAGAAACAAGAAGCCCAAACATTGCTGGAAGGACCTCTGCTTTCTAGTTCTGAAATCTTTTTCATCGTTCTTCCATTAAAATTTTGAAACAGTTACTTCGAAGTTATTTTTCCATGGGATGAGATATATTACCTTTCCAGTGCTTTGACCCGAGGCAAACCCCACAATAACAACTACAGCTTATGGACCACCTACCATGTGCCAGGCACCGTACTACAGATCTCTTGTCATCTTCCGAACAGCTCTGCGAGGATCCTTATCTCCATTGGAGAGATAAGGGAACTGAGGCTCAGAGATGTTAAGTAACTTTCCCCAGGTCACACAGCTAGTGAGCGGCAGAGCTGAAATCACACCCAGATCTGCCTCGTTGCAAAATCACAATAGCTCCAAAAAGAGGGGTGAAGCGTTAAGGATTCACACCGAGACCAAGTTCACTTATGACACCAAATACCTGGATATTTGAAAAACTCTGGGTAGCTGTTTGAAATATTTTGTTCTCAGAACAGAGGCCATCCCAGACTCTAAACACTTCACGCTCCTTGTGGAGTGACTGGCACCCAGTAGGCCCTCAGGAAGGGCAGCTGGGCATAGACCTCAAAGTCAAGTACTATTTATGTCAGTTGCCTGGCATTCATTAATTCCGTGAGCAGGATGATAACAAACCACATGAAAGAAATCGGCACATCTTTTGGAAGATGGTTTGACAGAACACGGCAACACCAAGGCGTCAGGTTTCCCCTATGATTACAGCCTCCATACGGCACTAATGGCGCTGTCTGTGCTCAGGCAAAGCGCTGGTCTGGCCACGCTGGAGGCATCCACGCACGGAATACACCCCACAGCATACCTGGGTGACCACCTATCCACAACACTCTGGCTGTTCCTTCCACAGGAACTAGAACCAAGATGAGAGGAAGTAGCTTTGCTCGGGCTCAAAGAGAACAGATCAGCACAGGGTCTGCACACTTCTGCTACCCAGCGAAGGAAAAGCAGCCCTCCCAGTGTGTGTGTGTGTGTGTGTGTGTGTGTCTCTGTGTGTGTGTGTGTCTGTGTGTGTGTGTTTCTGTGTGTGTGTGTGTGTTGGGGGGATGAAAAGCAAGGCCCAGAATGTTGATCCCTTGATCAAAAACTACTATCTACACCAAGAGGAGGATGGGGCTCAAGGATTCTGGAGCCCTTCTCTTGCATCCAGGCAGGCTCTACCCAACCCAGCTCGGAAGTATTAACCCAGTCTCAATGGCCCTCGAGCTGTAACCCCTCCCAAACCACATCCAGGAACCAGCGAGCATAATCAAGCAGGCCAAACAAATGACTTTGAAAGATGAGAGGTTTTGAAAGATATTCTAATTCAGAGGCTCCCCAACTCTGCTGTGCATCGGAATCCCCTGGGGGGCTTGTGAAAACAGATCCTGCGTCCCCTGCCCCTAGGCAGCTCCTGAGAATGTGCATCTCTGACAAGTTCCAGGTGATGCTGATGCTACTGCTGGTCCAGGGCCCACAGTTTGAGAACCACTGTTCTAATTATTTAAAGAAAATGATTTAAGGGCATGAGAACACTGCTCTGAATAACAAGGATATTATGATCGAATGCCTCCCATATGCCAGATACTTGACTGCCTTTGATATTTACAACACGTTCCTGCCAAGAAGGAATTAATATCCCTGCTTTACAGACCAGGATACTGGGACTTGGGAATCCAGGGGCATGCCTACCACTGCACAGCTAATAACTAGCAGAGCCGAGATTTTAACTGAGGTCAGGGAGACTGGAAGCTCTCCTTCTTTCTACCCCCTGGCAGGCATGGGGGTTCAGGGGAGGGGAGAAGGATACGCTGACACGTACTGACAAAGCCAAGTGCCGTGCAGACCGACAGAAAACCCAGCTCTGCTGCCCGTGGATGAGCCAGCCCCCTGTGAGGGTGTGAGGTCATGGGCACTCCAGGTCCCCAACCACTGAGCGAGGCTACGGACTCTGAGCTGGCCTGGCAAAGAGAGAAGCAGGTGACAAGTGGACGCTTGAGCCACACCCGTCCTCAAAGAGAGGCAGTGCTGTCCATGTGAATTACATGGTAGCTGAAGATTCTCCCCTCCTGGTGTGGGTCTGTGACGGACAGGAATGCACTTGAGACATGGAGGGATCGTGTTACCCATGGGCCTTGGCCAACTCAAAGGCCGAGGAGGAGGGAAAGCAACCACCATTCACTCAGCTCCTACGATGAGCCAGACGACTTCTTATATCAGCTGTCCATTTTAGGGATAAGGAACCTGAGGCTCAGAGAGGTTAAGTAATTTTCCCCAGGCTGCACAGCACAGCAAGCAAAAAAACTGGGACATGAGACTTAAACTCAGGTCTTCCAGAAGACCAAGCCTGCGCTTACCCTCTGACTGACTGTACAGATCTCCTACCTACCTAACCCGTGTGATTTGGAGGTGGGTATGGGCAAGCCACAGGAAAAGGGTCTCCCCCTCTGCCCCTCCTGCTTCCCAGGCTTGGGCGAGAGTGGCTGCCTTCCAGCCAGAGAAAGGGCTTTTCTCTCTCACCTGTGCCACAGGCTAACCTGAACTAGAACTTTAGCTCTACTGAACCTGTAACAGGAGAGAGCACCCCAGAGTCACAGAACAATGATTGAGGTATAGCAATGATGCTAAGTGATACCCACTGCCGACCCAATGCGACTGTGCATCCGGCGGTCAGGACCCTGCCAGATGCCCAGACAGATCCCCGGGGAAGCAGGCCACCAGGCACCCCTGGGCTCCAGGTTAGCCTCTCCTGCACTGTCTCGGCCACATCTTTTCACAGATGGATCTCAAAGCTGCCCCCAACCCCACCCCAGGATTTCAGCTTTGTGAGACCCTTCACCAGAGAAGCCCTTGCAGCTAAACTGGGCTTGGGCTGAAGGCCTCCACCAGTTCCTGGAGGAATCATCTAGCTAAGCAGCAGAAGTCCACATATTTTTCTGCTTTGGAGGGCAAAGAGAGCCTCCTTACATTCTGAAACAACCACGACACAAGATATCGTCACGTTTCCCCAGAATGACTCTCTCTGGTCTGAGTTTTTGCCAGACAAAACACCCGGGCAACGTCAGGTAGACACAGGAAACTCTGGCGCTCACGGGGGCTGCCATCTCCCACCGACGAGCGTTGTGTCTTGCCGTGTTTGATAACGAGATGCCGTGTATCGCAATGCAAATACAGTCTCAGGCAGCATATGGCTGGCAAAGCACCATTTACAACCATTTGCGGGCACCGGCTTTCCAGTCTGCAGAGCTGGCTGCCCTGCAGCACAGCCATAGGGATCCACCTTCCCCTTGGCCTCAATCTGTCTACCATGGCACCCGTGAATGCTAATGGGTGTGAAGCACGTGGGTCCCGGGGAGACCGCGTTCCAGCATGGGGCGTTAAACGGGGTCCAGCAATTGTCCAAAGTGAAATACTGAACTGAAATGGACCTGCTGTTTCTGTGAGAAGATGCTTTTGGCTAAGGCACCTGAAGAATAAAATCCAACCAAAACATCGATGAAACCAGAGAAATGGGGTCTCCTCGAGAACCACTGCATTACAGCACAACTTAAATAGAGTCTGTATGTGGTGTTAGACATACCTAATTTCACCAGGCATGAAGCTCAATTTACAGAGGAGAGAAATGAATAGCAAGAGGTATTACAGTCACATGTTTTCGTTGTGAGAGCCTTGGAGTCTTTTCAAATTGGAAGGCTTTGCCAGGGTGATCAGAGAGCGAGTGGGACCAGTCCTCACCTCACCCTGCAGGGGCTGGTTGTGGAATTCTTGGACCCTCAGTTACGTGAACATGCCCCCCACATGTTGTGTGGATCTTACCACGGACTCATGCATTCATTTTGTTTTGAAATTTTGCTTGTATGCTCATTCTAGGCGAGAATGTCTGTCTCCATCTGTCAGACCCCCAGGAAGAAGTTCAAAACCTCTTCTCCGTATCTTTTGCCTTATATCCTTGGGGCGGGGAGGGAAAGCTACTGGGACAACCACGGTCAGCGGGGGAGGAATCAGAAGTCCAGGTGAAGTTATCAGGTGGGCGATAAAATAACAGAACTCAGGTGCTGGGGGAAGGAAGACACGACAGCTAGGAAATGAGGTCAGGAACACAGAGGGCAAAGGCAAGGTCATACATTCTTTGCAAATGTATGTGAAAATATTATTTTAAATATTTTATATGTTCTTTCACATTTCTGATGAAAATATATTCAAAATTTGCATATTTTAAATACACTTACATTTTTTAAATACTCTAGCTCATTGCTGTCCACAGAACAAAACGATGTGAGAATGTTCACTATAACGACAAGATTTGTGATCATGTTGAAATGAAGGCAAAAAATTAAGGAAATAAATGTAAAATAATTATAAATTATGTGTGTCTTCATTTCGTTACTCATTCAAATGAAACAAAAGAACATTTAAACATGTGCAAGAATAATTCAGTCATCTTTTTTTAAAAAAACATTTATTTATTTATTTATTTTGGCTGCATTGGGTCTTGGTTGCTGCTCGGTCTTTCTCTAGTTGAGGCGAGCAGGGGCTACTCTTCTTTGCGGTGCGCGGGCTTCTCATCATGGTGGTTTCTCTTGTTGCTGAGCACGGGCTCTAGGTGCGCAGGCTTCAGCAGTTGTGGCACACAGGCTCAGTAGTTGTGGCACACGGGCTTAGTTGCTCCACGGCATGTGGGATCTTCCCGGACCAGGGCTCGAAGCCGTGTCCCCTGCATTTGCAGGTGGATTCTTAACTACTGTGTTGCCAGGGAAGTCCCAATTCAGTCATCTTTGATGCTGCCAACTTTTGGTCATAGAAACATTACAGCTTTTCAATTTTGTCTTTATGGGTTTTTTTGTCTTTTTTTTTTGCGGTATGCGGGCCTCTCACTATTGTGGCCTCTCCCGCTGCGGAGCACAGGCTCCGGACGCGCAGGCTCAGCGGCCATGGCTCACGGGCCCAGCCTCTCCGCGGCACGTGGGATCTTCCCGGACCGGGGCACGAACCCGCATCCCCTGCATTGGCAGGTGGACTCCCAATCACTGCGCCACCAGGGAAGCCCTATGTATATTTTTTTAAAGGAAGAGGAAAGAGCAGATTTTATGTAACCATTTGTAGGCTTGATTTATATTCCTCACTATTTGGACAAACGTTGGTTTCCATTTGTACCCCTGCCCTGGACTCTGCAAATGTTAGAGCGGGCCCATGCGTTTAGAGAGAATTAAGCCAGACATACCTACAAACCTGGAAGACAGACACTATTATACATTTTCCTTTCAATAACCACCTTCAGATAACGTCAAAACACCTTCAGCTTTTGTTTACAGGATTTCCTGTGGCCTCTATAACAGCTTTTCTCACTGTCTTATTAAGTAAAGCGTGTCCAGCACATAGCCCTGCGCCTGATACAGAAAACATTCAATAAGTATTTGTTGGCTGAACGCACTTCATTCATCACACATGGAAAGAGAATATGAAATCTCAACCGATTGTGAATGACGTCTGGATGGTTTAATCAACAGCTGAAAATCCCCCAAAAAGAATTACTGACTGTGTTTCACTCCTATGTCACAATTTTACAAGTACTGTAAACTGTCACCATCACCCTCAGACACAGGTGGTGCCCCTCTTTCCAGAAACAGGGGCCCAAATCACCTTATTACGCTATCTCTCAGATGGCATGCACCGCAGGGCACCAAAGCCACAACGCCTTCCCTTTGTTTCGGAAAGCAAAAGAACGGCCGTGTGTCCAGCACTGCTGTAACTCTGAGCACTTCCCAAAGTCTTAACAGGCTGTGGGTGGAAACAGAAAAAAAAAAAAAAAATACAGCGACCCAAGCTGGAGAACAATTGCTGAGCTTCCCGACACAAGGCGGATGCGTTTTCAGCGAATCCAGCATTCCCCAAAGGATGCCGAATTGCAAAACACTCCAATGAATCTGGAAGCAATAGCACCACCAGGTAATTTTCATCAGGTAATGAAACAGGTCAAACCACCTTTTTCTTTTCTGCACATAACAGATCCATTTCTTTCCAAACAGCCAGGAATAGCATTGTCTTTGCCCCTGAGGCAGTGCTTCTTGACCTTTTGCACAAGACAGCACACGTGCAGAATGCATCTATGTGACCGGGCGGGGATTGGGAAGCTGCTGTTCGAAGCTGAGCTCACAGCCCAGGACCCCGGGCTGCTCAAGGAGGTGGACGAGTCACACTATATCGGCTCAGCTAAAATCCGTTTGGTACATGCCTCAGTCCATCAGCTGGGACACTTTGCTTTAGGAGGATGCCTCCACTGATGAAATCCCAGGTGGAGGTGGGGAGACGTCCTTGATAATTCTAGGATGCGTGAGTCACCAAGGGGAGGGGCTGAATCAGGACCTGCCAGTGAGTCGTGTGAAGTGTGCCGCTTTCCTGCGCAACAGAGTGGCCAAGCATAGCCCCGCCCACTTGCAGGAAAACAGGATCCATCACAGGAAAACCTGAGAGAGGGCCTCGGAGCCTTTATTCCTGGTCTCCTCTTTTGACTCTCTTTTCCCACGAAGAAGGAGCTCAGTGTTCTACTTCCGGTTCTGAAATTCCCTCCTGAGCTCCGCAAATTCTCTCTTTAGCAAAACAGGGAGGACTTCCCATCCATGATGCTCCTTCCCCGTCCTGAGATGCTGCCTCAAACGCACGTTATGTTTATCCTTTCATCTCTAGAATAAAAGGATTTTTTTCCTAGGAGTTGCAGGAATAGTAACTAGGAAGCTTATTGTTGTTAGAAAAGGGAATGAGTAGGAGGTCGGTAGGATTAATACGGTGGGTGTTCTTGTTGGAATGGCCTCAAAGGTGACCGATTTACAAATGTTGATTAAATTGCGCCGCTGAGCAAATCTTGTAAGGATATAAAAATAATGCCGGAAAAGCACTTGGAAGTTCTGATTAAAAATCAGTGGCATACCTTGTAACAGACACCCAGCGCAAATCATTTTTTAAAACGCCCTTCTCTATACCACAAAATTATTCATCTAAGAATCACACAACAATCAGTCATAGCCATTACCCTCCTGATGCATTCTTTAGCTTTAAAATGAACAAAACAATGCAGAAAGAAAAAGAAATGTCAGTGTTCAAAACATTATTCAGATTCAGTAAAATATTTCACGTATGAACTACAATTCGCACTTACCAAACAAAAATATTACACCTCGCAATTCACACTCTGCTTCACTGTGTTCAACTTTTAACATAAACAAAATCTTCAAGTGGTCACATAAAATGACAGAATTGAAGGAATTCAAGTATACGTCCTTATCTTTACAATCACCATACTATCGTTCTTTACACATACATGAACAGCCACATCACTTTTTAAAATATTTTTAAATGTTCTGTATATTGCTTATGTCATTTAACACTATATATTGGAGACTGTTTTATATCAGTATCTAGAGATCTACTTTATTCTTGTCGATAATTTCATAAGACTCCATTAAACCGATATACCATTTTTTTAAAAAAGGAATTTATTGTAAATTCCTTGACAATAAATTGGAGACAAGAACAGCACCCAAAGAGAGCATGGATGGTTCCAGATCGTTAAGCATTTACTCTTGAAATGAAATATGTAGCTGGATAAGCATGTGTTGGGAGGCCAACGACATACCTGGGAGATCTCCAAAGTACATTCCACAGAGAGTACAGTGTTCATTACAGGATAAGCAGTAAAAATATGCTAAAACATTAACATATATTTTACTGAAACTCAACAGTAACTGTACCGATTGTTTAGAACTTAGAAAAACAAAATTATTTTTTGTGGGGAGGACTATTTTATCACAGATTTTGTTTAAAATTGCCTATGATGAGGGCATCCCTGGTGCCGCAGTGGTTGGGAATCTGCCTGCCAATGCAGGGGACACGGGCTCGAGCCCTGGTCCAGGAGGATCCCACATGCCGCAGAGCAACTAAGCCGGTGCACCACAACTACTGAGCCTCTGCTCTACAGCCTGCGAGACACAACTACTGAGCTTGCATGCCACAACTACTGAAGCCCCCGTGCCTAGAGCCCGTGCTCGGCAACAAGAGAAGCCACCGCAATGAGAAGACCGTGCACCGCAACCAAGAGTAGCCCCCGCTCGCCCCAACTAGAGAAAGCCCACGCACAAGCAACAAAGACCCAACGCAGAGAAAAAAATAATTTAAAAAAAAAAAGGTTATATACTCTGGAAGGCAAAAGAGAAAATTATGTCTCTATGTTTCAAAATCTTACCCCAGTATCCAGCACTGGGGCGCTTGCAGCATGCCTACCATTGTGCTAAGAGCTTTCTGTCCATCCTTTCATTTAATCCTATGAACCCTGGGAAGTAGCTATAAAAATCATTAGCATTTTTTTGTTTGGTTTTTTTTTGCTTTTTAAATGTTTAAGTAAAAAACATTTTATGTATTATTTACAGCTGTCATCTTTAATCTGGTGGTGCTTTTTGGGGGGGAGAGGGGGGCAAGTGTCAAATGCCATTTTGAGAATCTAACGAACGTTTGCTGAAGGAAAATTCACATATGCAAAAATAAAAGTGTACCAGGCACATAGAATATTTGTGGATGTTTCTTGGAGCTCATCTTTGGACTCAGCTTAAGAACCTCTACTTTAAACGATGATAAACACAAGGAACAGCATTTTTGTTTTTCAGATGAAAGAGAAAACTAAGGCTCAGAGAAGCAAAGTAAATTGCCCACGGCCTCACGGCTAGTAGCGGGCAGAATCCCGATTCAGACCCAGCTGGTTAAGCTCTGAAG
Organism: Stenella coeruleoalba; assembly: GCF_951394435.1. Taxonomy (NCBI): domain Eukaryota; kingdom Metazoa; phylum Chordata; class Mammalia; order Artiodactyla; family Delphinidae; genus Stenella; species Stenella coeruleoalba. Next base: position 78,882,927 of record NC_137162.1, on the reverse strand, counting down.
CCTTATTAGCCCAGGCTGCTCAGGACCAGGGTGAAGGGTTAAATCCTTAACACTCTAGAATGAATATGTTTATCAGGTCTGTTGGATTTTCTCTCTTTTGTGAGAAAAACAGTACTAAGTCTCTGGCAAGAAAGATGGGCTTCGGTGCCCTCTGGGCAAACCAGGCCTGGAGAATGCAGGGGGGAGGAAGTGGGAGGGGTCCAGGGCCCCTTTGCCCTCATTGCTCAGAGGTGAGCATCAGAAATGTCTTCTCTTCACACTCCTCTGTGGAGCACCTTGCTTGTACCAAGAGCCACTCCAGATGCACAGCAGAAACCTCCTCCTCCATCCCCGATGGGGCCGTCCAAGGAAAGCATCACCTGCAGGAAACACTGAGACACATGTGGCCAAGGCTGGGTCTTAAAGGACCAGCATTCTATGTGGAAAACTTTTACAAGTCCAGCTGTTTCTACAAGCTGGGGAGACAAGAAGGAACTCCATCTAATGACATACTTCCTCCTTGAGAATTAATTAGTTTTCCATCAAGGATCCACTTGGCCTGGGGCTTGGCCGACTTCTTATTCACAACGCTGGCCTGGGAATTCTGCATCAGGCTGTTGGTCCTGACCTAACACTTTTATTTCCTCAGCTGCTTTCACCCCAAAGTACAGGCCTTCCAGAAAGACTGTGGCAGCGTCCCAAGTACAAAGTCATAAGTTTCTAAGATTCTCTGGTGAATCAGGCACGCAAATTTTCTCAAACCATCACTGTGACCATGGTTTCTGTTATTCCTTGGAATATTCCAGCAACTAGAACCTTGAGCTTTGAGACGTCAGACCTGTTCCCCCTCCTACAATCAATTCCAAATTGGCCTCATCCCACATCCTTTATGACCAGATCTATGTGTGGGAAGTTAAACATAGAAAGCCGAGGCTATTACCCGGATAAACGAAGGCCAAGATACAGGAAAGCTGAGGTCTTAAAGGGGGTTCTTGGGGATGTTTTTTGCTTCCCCCTCAAACGATCTGTATGAGGGCCATGATTCTTCATTTCTCCCTTGTATAGGCTGCTGAGGTGTTTCATGCCCCATGTACTCGGAATTCCTCATAGATACCACAGCCCCACGCGGGAAATGGAGAAGCAAGAGGAAAGGCAAGGTCCCTCTCCTGCCTTCTGTGTTCCCCAACTGCCCGCGCCCTCCCCCCATGTGCGGGCTGCCCCTCCTGTGTTCAGTCTCTGAGTTTTCCCTTTCTGCAGAATCAACCCTTCCTCGGCCAGATCCCTTGGTTGGAAACCACCTGTTGCTTCAAAGACCCAAGAAAAAAATTCCTCCTACGGGGCGTCCATGGAGCCGGCCACGTCTGGCGGCCCTAGAACTTGTCAGAGATGGTCTGTGGCGCTTCCCACTACCATGCTACCGGGAACCCGGCTCCCTTGAAGAGGTTGTTCTATGCCCACAGACGGCTGCTTCTGGGGGGGTTTCCTGAGGAAACTGAGGCTCAGAGAATTGAAATGGATTAGCCAGGGTCACACAGGCAGCAACGGTGGAAAATCCATCCCTGTGCCATAATGTCTCTTGGGCAAGGTTGGGCCTCATTTTAATACACTGTTAGACACGGCAGAGCGCGGCTTCTACCGGAAGCCTTTGATGGCCTCCAGTGCGCCTCTCAAAGTCCCCCCCCACTCCTGACTCCACCTCTTCTTCCATTTTGTCAGTGGTTGTTTCTCTTCCCACAATAATCTTTCCACATTCAAGTCACTCAACAGTTACTAAGACTCTCTGAGTCTTAGTGCATCACAGAGCCCTGGGCTGGGCCAGCTCTATGAAGCCTCGTTTCTGTCTCTCAGCATCCCCGCTGTGCCCTTCCAGCCCATCCAAGTCTCCCCAACACATCCAGGGTGGCTCAGGGCCCTCCAGAGCTGTGCCGTCCAGGACAGAAGCCACTCATCACAGGTGGCCACTGAGCACTTAAAACATAGCTGTTCCCAACTGAGATGGGCTGAAAATGCAAAATACACACCAGATTCCAAACGCTTAGCATGGAAAACAAGAACGTAAAAACATTCTCGGTAATACGTTTTATATCTACTACTTATGAAAATGACAACATGTGAATATGTAGGATTAAATGAAACATAACTAAAACGAATTTCGCCAGTTTGCTTCTGCATTTTCTTTATATGCGGCTACTAGGAAATTTGAAATTACATATGTGGCTTGCGTTCTATTTCTATTGGACAGAGATGATTTAGAGAAAGCATATTTTTGGTCCAGGAGAAGCAGAGAATCATTCCTCATTCACCAAAACTTCACTGAGCAGATATTCATTAAGTACATGAAGGATAAAGGCAACGTGCTGTGGTGGATACTGGGACGGGTACACATTTAACAAGACAGGTTCCAGTTCCCTCAGGGCTCGCATTGTCAAGGAACCACAAGCTCCTACAAATCTCTGGTTTCCAAACAGAGCCAAAGTATGGCTCTAGTGGAGGTGAAAGTACACACGTTCAGGATATATAGGAAAAGGCAGGTAGGGACTCAATCTCCTCAGGATGAGTCTTGAGGATATCAGAGTTGGTTCTCTAAAGAAAACCAAAATAACTAGCTTTTTAAAAATGTAATGAAAATAAGTGTATTTTCCAAAACAAAAACTTGTATTGAAAAGAGTTGCCTTATTATATATATATTTTTTGTTGTTTGTTTTGTTTTGTTTGTTTTTGTTTTTTTTGCAGTACGCGGGCCTCTCACTGTTGTGGCCTCTCCCGTTGCGGAGCACAGGATCCGGACGCACAGGCTCAGCGGCCATGGCTCACAGGCCCAGCCGCTCCGCGGCATGTGGGATCCTCCCGGACCGGGGCACGAACCCGTGCCCCCTGCATTGGCAGGCGGACTCTCAACCACTGTGCCACTGGGGAAGCCCTACTTTATATATATATTTAAATTTCTCTGATATCTAGTTTGATAAAAGGCAGCTAGAGTCTCACATCTGCTTCTTCTTTTTGGATTTTGAAAACAAATTTACGGTTACCAAAGGGGAAACGTGGGCGTGGGATAAATTAGGAGTTTGGAATTAACATATACACACTACTATACATAAAATAGATAATCAACAAGGACCTACTGTACAGCACAGGGAACTCTACTCAATATTCTGTAATAGCCTATATGGGGAAAAAAATCTGATAAAGAACGGATATATCAATATGTATATGTATAACTGATTCACTTTGCTGTACACCTGAAACTAACACAACATTGTAAATCAACTATATTCCAATATAAAATAAAAAATTAAAACAAAAAAATAACTAGCTTTTAAAAAAGAAAGAGAGAACTTTAGTTTTCTCTCAGATTATTGCTTGAACATCAATATCCCAGGGCTGATGGAGCAGCTGCACCATGTCAAGGACCCAGGCACCTTCCCTCTTGTTGCTCTGCCAAGATATGGAGTCCTAATACCAAGTTCACATTCCTGCCAGTAAGACAGGTTGGAAGGAGCCAGTTCCTGGTCAAGGAGCTACATCGAGTTTCAGGAAGTCTGGGAAGCACTGCACATTTAGCTGTGTGCCCCCTTCAACCTCAGGGGTTCTATGACCACCAGAATCAGAGGAGAATGGATATTGGGGGTAGCTCGCATTCTCTGAAACAGAGGGATTATCTGAGAGGAACCTGGGCAGATGGATAGAATTTAGAGGTGGAGACGAGAGATGCTAGGCTAACAGAACAGTGTTAAGCAAGACACAACAGTGTGAAGGCCTCTGACAAGTATGAGGGATGTCTGAGCGAGACATGAAGGCAGTGTCTGGGTCTGGGATGGAGAATCAGAACTCTCTGCTATGTCCTCCTCACAGCCAGAAGCACTATTTAGCTTCCCAGGTTGTCAAGAGAAGCTGGATGTTCTTATAAAAGCTCCAGAAGTGTCCTTCATGCAGAAAGGGAGCAAAGTGGAAGTTGAGGAGCCACAGAGCTCGCTGGGCCTGGGAAGTAAAGCCCCAACAGGACCGGAGGAAGGACCTCAAGAGTGAGCACCGGCATATCAGCCCGGCTAGGAAAAGTCTGAACAGGCATGAAGATCAAGGATTTCCTAGGTCGCTGGCTCCCTGAGCTTGGCGAAGTCAGACCCTGAATCTCCCTAATGAACCTGTCATTGACCACCTGCACAGGTATCTGTACCTCCCATATGTTTAAGTTTATGTGACTGTCTGTCACCTCTCACTAGGATATGATATCCATAAAGGCAAGAGTTTCATTCGCTGACTGCGGTATTTCTAGCACACAGAACATAGCAGGTACTCAACAAAAATTTGTTGGATGAATGAATGTATGTGTGTATGAATAAATGAATGAATGAATGAATGTAGGTCAGCACCTACGGTAAAGCAATTTTGTAACACCCAAGAAGATATCTGAGAATGAGATGCCCTCCTGAAAACTCGCTACAAGAAGCGAGGGAGGGGACTTCCCTGGTGGCGCAGTCGTTAAGAATCAGCCTGCCAATGCAGGGGACACGGGTTCGAGCCCTGGTCCAGGAAGATCCCACATGCCATGGAGCAACTAAGCCTGTGTGCCACAACTACTGAGCCCACGTGCCACAACTACTGCGCCCACATGCCAAAACTACGGAAGCCTGCGCACCTAGAGCCCGTGCTCCACAAGAGAAGCCACTGCAATGAGTAGTCTGCACACGGCAAAGAAGAGTAGCTCCTGCTCGCCACAACTAGAGAAAGCCCACGAGCAGCAACGAAGACCTAACACAGTGAAAAATTAATTAAATTAATTAATTTAAAAAGAAGCAAAGAAGTGAGGGAGGTCACAGTAATAATTGCTGCTTGATAATTTACCATTAGCCCTTGTTCCTACTTGGTCTTCCCAATGGCCCGCTGAGAAAGGCATTCTTCCCATTGACAAATGAAAACACTGAGACTCAGCAAAACTCAGGGAGGAAGAAGCAAAGCTAGGATTCACACTTAGGTCTTCCTTCCTTAACTGCTCTTCTTTCTACCCATTTCTTTTCTTACATAGCCTCCTGGAGACTCTCGATCAATTTCTCAACTGCAGACAAACCCACCCCAGAGGCCCCAGCTGATGTGATAATCTGTAGGGAATCACATGGCCTCCTAAGGAAAAAAGATAACCTTGACCAAGACCTCCCTAGGTGCCCGGCGCTGTACGAGATGCTTTCTACACATGTCCTTTCATCTTCACAACAACCCCATGAGGTCAGGACCATTATTTAGTTCCATCTGAGGAGTTAGCAGAATTCTGAAATTGCCTTTGCTTTTTCTCTGGGAGCCAAGTCACTGAACCACTGAACCACTGAACCACTGGACGGGAATAGGGTAATCCTGGTATCTGGAGCTAGGAGTAACTCTGCCAAAGTGTGTTCGAGCAGCTGGAAAAAGGGCTACGAGGATCACATGCCCCAGCCTAGGAAAAGCTCTTGTGGTTGGTAAATAATGCAGCATCTTTATGGCGGCTTCCAGACAGAGAGGGAGATTTTTTTTTTTTTTGCAAATGACTTAGATTTAATCATCGGAAGCAAACTAAATGGAGAGCTTACAATAGAGAAGAATTACATGTCAGAGCCTTTTGCAAACTGAGCTGGGACAGAAAGGGACGGGGGCTGCCCCTCAACCCGATCCCTTCCAAACAAAGACATCCACAGTGTCCCTGGCAGTCTGGCTCAGGGAAGGGGGAGACTGTTGGCTCTGTGCGTTGAGGTCGCCTTGCCACCGCTCACTCCTGGCTAGCCATCAGGAGTCCCGCCTTGCTGGCTCTGGTCATCACCCTTTTTTTTGTGGCCCGATATGATGTCATCAATCCGCAGCAGTAGAACTGCCGTCTCCACTGCTGTCTTATACGTTTTCAGCTTTACAACCAATGGTTCCCAGATGCCCAGTTCTTTCAAGTCCACCAAAGTACCTGTCTCACCATTTACGTCCCAGGTCTCACAATTCTCCTGGGTGTGCTTGGCCCGAAGGGAGGTAAGTAGACGGATGGTGCTGGCCCCACAGTTATGAATAAGGGTACAAGGGATGACCTCTAGGGCTTGGGCAACAGCCCAATATGGCCATTGTTCCACACCAGTCATGGCCTTGGATTTTTCTGTCAAGGCATGAGCCACAGCCACCTCAGAAGCCCCACCCCCAGGCACCAGCTGAGGGTCCAGGAGAACATTGTGGCACACCTGCATGGCATCCTGGAGGTTGCGTTCTACTTCCGAGAGCAGAGAGGGAGATTTAATTTCATCTTATGCATTTTGCTTATTTGAAAAAAATTTTTTTCAGCACGGAGTGCGCCAATCCCAGCATCGTGGCATACGTGTTGTACTGACATCTGGAAATATTTAGCAATTCTAGAAACAAACAGTCAAGGAGTTCGCCCAGATCACCAAACACAGATTTGACCCTAACCCAGATTCCCAGGAGCACGCATCAGGAGGGAACAAACATTAAGCTCCTAATGACACTATCTTCTTCTGTAGCAGAAACAACATGGTTGGTGCTGGTACCCAGGCCTGGAAGTGACTTGGGGATCCTGGTCTCTGATATGTTTCCCACTGGCAGCCTCAATAGAATTCAGCGGAAATCAGGCCACAGGACTGGAGGAGACAGGACAGTGGACCAGACAGGCTGGCAGAAGTTCAGTCCAGGGTTCAAGGGCAAACGGTGGATGAATGGGGGCAGAGGTCAGCAGAGGTCAGGACTGAGAGGGCAGCGCCAAGGATTAGGCTTGAGGCTTCAGTGCCAAGCCATCAACAGGACCCGGCAGAAGCTCAGGGGCTGGGAGATCAGAAACAGGCCAGAGGCACAGAAGAACACAGTCGGGACATGAGCTGGGAATGCAGTGTTAGGGTTAGGACCCTTCTTCCTCACAGGTGCTTACAGAATGGGACTGGGCACACCCACCAACTCAAGTTCCAGATGGGGCTGGACATTGCCCCCCCCACACACACACACACATGCCCCCAGTGCCCCTTACCCCCCCGAGGCCCAAGCTTCATTCCAAGCACCGTTTTGCTCCGGCTCCAGTTCACCCGCTGTGCCTCTCCTTCTATTTCCACAGTGAGTGGGGATTTCAGAGTCTTTAGAACACTGCTGTTGTCCCAGGATCTCCAAACTGTTCCACCAAGCCACACAGCCACCCAAACGAAGTACAAAGCCCTCTTCCACGTCTGCCAGCTCAGCCCCACCCCAAGGCATACCTCATTGTCACTTGCTCTTTATTTCCATAGAAAGAATGTTGGGGTTCCGGATATATACCTGGGCGTTTACCTTAACCACAAAAGACTAAACTCATACTCTTCCCCAAACTTACTTTTCTTTCTCTATTTATTCCCGACGCGGTGATGAGCATTGTTGTCTGCTTAAAACTAGAAACCCAGGGGCCACCCTAGACTCTTTCTTTTCCCGTTTTTCCCCTGTATCCAACACCAAGTCCAGTGATTTCTTCTTTTTAAACCCTCAAAACTTCTCAAGCCATATGCCTTCCTACGTATCTGCCTCTACCATCTCTCAAAGAATTATTACAAAGCCTCCAAGTTGGACTTCTGGCCTCCAATGATTCCAGAACAATCTTCCTAAAATACGAATTGGATTATGAGCTACTTCTCCTTGGAAGCCTTTGTTGACCTCCCATGGATGGATGCTCTTCTCTCCTCATCAGAAATTCAGGGCCCTGGGAAATGTAGACCCCAATCTCTCCCCGCTCCCTCCCTCCTGGCTTTAAGCCAGATCAAAGGGGTCTAGAGAATGTCTGTGGACCTACTGAGATCACAGGCAAAATGTCAGCCAGATGCACGTTTTCTAGAAGGACTTGCAATCGTTGTCAAATGGCTCTCAAGGGTCCATGACGCAAACACAAGTTAAGAACTACTGCCCTGGGGCTTCCCTGGTGGCGCAGTGGTTGAGAGTCCGCCTGCCGATGCAGGGGACACGGGGTCGTGCCCCGGTCCGGGAAGATCCCACATGCCGCGGAGCGGCTGGGCCCGTGAGCCATGGCCGCTGAGCCTGCGCGTCCGGAGCCTGTGCTCCGCAACGGGAGAGGCCACAACAGTGAGAGGCCCGCGTACCGCAAAAAAAAAAAAAAATAAAAAAAAAAAAAATAAAGAAAGAATTACTGCCCTTCACGTGGCATTCCTTCACAGGCCAGACCCTACTCACCTCACACCTGGCTTGTCAGAAGTGTTCAAACACATGTGGCCAGGACCTATGGTAAGAAACATTATATTTCTGTGTAAAACAGAAACAAATTTTTACAAAACAATTCTCATTCGACCTATGTCATAGACACTCTAATCTTTACTATTTTAGCCATTTCATTTTTTTTAATGCTGACTATGATCCCTTAAACTTATTTTACAGCCCATCCACCACGAATGGATTCCAAATCACAGTCTGAAACTTAGGTCTTGAGGCTGTGTCGTATTTGTGGTTCTCTATTATTTTTTTGGTCTCAATTCCCAACTGTCTTGTAAGCTCCTTGAGGGCAGGGAGCGTGACTTATACATTTGCAGTATTGCCCCAGGCACAGTCAGTGCCGTAAGAAAACAGCTGGAAGACATGTGGGGAAGAAACAAAGGACTACTTGCTGTAAAAACTGCCAACTACTTCAGGCATGGAGATGTGACAGTCATTATTTGGTGGAGGAGAATTCCCTGGATTGCATTTAGGGCACGGGTCCCCAACCGCTGGGCTGTTAGGAGCCGGGCCGCACAGCAGGAGGGGAGCGGCGGGTGAGTGAGTGAACTTCACCTGCCGTTCCCATCACTCCCCATCGCTCACATTGCCACCTGAACCCTCCCCTGCACCCCCGTCCGTGGAAGAACTGTCTTCCACAAAACCGGTCCCTGGTGCCAGAAAGGTTGGGGCCCGCTGATTCAGGGGAAGGGAGCTCAGCAGAACGATAAACCCTAAAAGCTTTGAGATCTCTCTCCCACTAGACATAGGAGAAAAAAATGAAACTAACGGAGTAAAAATGCTGCTTTGCGAAAGACACCAACAAGGTGAGGAAGGAACCTTTTTATTATTATATCTATCGATCAGTCTTTAAGAATCTGTTGTTCTCGGCTACATTAGCACTGGGCCAGGCAGAGGATTTTAAATACTTGGTGCCTGCCCTCCAGAGCTTGACAAACCAGCAGATGTGTGGAAACCGACAGATGGAAATGATTAAGGGCTAAACTGCCGGTGTGGACTCAGAGGCAAAAGTTCAGGAGGGGAGACCTCATGCTCGAAGGAGGTAAGCTCTTCATTCTAACCCAAAGCTAAAGCGCTGGTATTGTCTTGGTGTAAACATTAATATCGCAGGAAACCAGGGGCCAGATAAGCTGGAGGACCTTTGTCAACCACAGAGGCTGCTGCTATAGTGGCAAAGAGGCTGCCTGACTGGTCTGTTTGCGGAGGGAGGGGGTGGTCCCATGAGGGATGTCGCTCTGCATCACAGCCCGTGCAGCACCCACCGTGAGAGAGCACTTCTCTCTCCTGCACAGGTGCCCCTGGGCAGCCTTAAAGGGCTGGGCTGCTTCCCTGCTTGAGTGTCCCACCCAGAACCCCAAACCCCATCACAGGCAGACCTGGAGGCAAGTTCCTCAGCTCCTACAACCTCCTTGTTCCAAAGTGAGATAACAATCATGGTTGTCCTCAAAGGATGTCCTGAGATCGTGTCCATTCAGGACCTAGCGCGTAGTACGCACTCAATAAACGCAGTCACGGCTGATTTGCGCTTCCTTCACTCCGTTGATTGACACGTATGCATTCCTGCGTTTGCCTCTCTGAACTGCCAAACAGAGTAAGGGCTTAGAGGGACACTGACGCAGCTAAATGGATGAACCCTAGCCCTGTAACACCCAGTACAACGGCACACATCCCGTGCGGGTCAGATCCCACAGACTAGAAGGGACGGCTATAATAGGAATAGTCCAGGTCCCAGGTTAGGGGACGTGGGGAAATAGACTTGAATAAATACCAGCAGTTCATGTTCAAGTGCCATTTGGCTGAGACAACCACACACTTCCTTTACCAGAAGCACTTGCTTCTCCCTCCCCTACCCCTGCTCACCCCAATGGGACTGTTTGGAATCAGGGTGATTCACCCTCTGAACAGAGCAAGGGGGTATCCCTGGTTCACATCCTGCCCGCTGTATTGTTCAGAGGCCAATTCACTTTCTGCCCTCCAAGTCCAAAGGCATGAGAACAGGAGGAAATGTTCAGCTGGGCATGCTTTAATAAAACAAAATAAACTCAGCTACGAGTCCTTATGAAACTGCTCTCTGGGGAGCAGTTTCCCTGCCTCTGACATGCTCCCAGGAGAATCATGCTTTTAAAAGGAGACTTTAAATTCCCACCCTACAGTAAACACACTCTTTCAATCACACTGCAGCAAAAACGGCCAGTGAGCCACCGTAAGAAACCACGGCCCCAATGTACGAAGGCACACACCCCGCCTCCTTTCTCCATTCTAATAAACCGCCCTTGGGCCTTGGCTGGTTTTTTGTTTTGGGGGCTTGTCCCAATGCACTGAAGGGCGGCCTACTCCCTGCACTTTTGTATTTGCATCGTGGACACCCTCATGCCGTTCAACACAAGCAATCCAATCGTGACACACGGCTGTCAGCTTGCCCCACTCCCAGGAGAAGATAAAGATGTGCATCCTCCCCACCCTGGCAGAGATGGGGCCCATCCTGCATGTGAAACAGTGAAGAACAAGATGCAGGGCCTTCCCCCAAACACAACTGTGGCGGAGATGGCTGGGGGCCTGAAAGACCACTCTTTTTTCTTCCACGGCAGCAGCATTTTAACCTGGGCACACGGCTGCCCAGAATAAGATCACGTTCCGGCCTCTTTGCCGCTCCTTGGCCCCGTGAGTAAGTGCCAGTTAGTGGGGTGTTAAGCAGAGGTGGCCCGTGGCTGCACTTTCGGTCTCTTTTCTGTCCTGTCGTGCTTCTTGCTGCCTGAAAGTGGGTGTAGCCATCGGGGACTAGAAGGAAGAAGGCCACTCCCTGGGGAGGGTGGGGTAGGGAGTCAGGGGAGCCTGGGACCCCAAGGATGCCATGGTCACTTCCCTCCGGATGCAGTTTATGTGAGAGAGAAATAAACGCCTATCTTGTTTAAGCCACTGTTACACTGAATTTTCTGGGCCGTGGAATTGAATCCTGCCCTAATTATAGCAGTTCTGTCCCAGAACAAAGTCACCACTGGAAATGGTGGGTGGGTCCCATCTGCTATGCCCATCCACCAAGCCACTGCTCAATGCAAGACCCTAACCATACAAGTCAGCACCCAGGCAGCCTGGTTTCCAGAAAAGCAGAGCCACCAGTTCATCCCTGCATCTGTCCAGCTATTTTGTGAGCCAAGACTCTGTGCCAGGTGCTGGACTGGCTCCTGAGCTGTAAACAGGACGGACTGGGCTCTGTCCTCCCAGGGATGCCTCTCATCTCACAAGGACGAGAAGCCAAGACCAGGGAACGTGATGGGGAGGTAAACACGAAAAGGGCAGCGACAGGGCACAGGGCTGGGACTCGGCCTGGTGAGGGAGGGGGCTGACACCGAAGGACAGCTGGCAGGTACGCTCACTTGTCCTACGTTCATCAGACGCACGTTCACGGGAGGAGAGAAGCGTGTGCAGAGGAAGCGTGGCTGCGCGGATGGACGGAGAATGTGCACGGAATCCGGATGGCGGACGCGGAGCCGCCGCCGCGGCGCTCGGAGGGCTCACAGAGGTTCCCGTGGTCTGTCGCCGGGCCACCTCTGTGCCGTGGGTGGCTGCGGAATGTCCTTTCAGCTTCTCCAAGTCTGGAGCAGGCGCGGATGCAGCTCTGTGAGGAGGCACCAGCTTCTCCGGTGGGCGCCGTGAGGACAGACGCGTGGTCCTCGTTCTCCCCTGCTCCGTGTCCCCTCCCTTCCCCAGCTGCCCGCCCTGCTCACCCACAGAGACCTCATGCCCCAAAGCCCCATCAGAGTACCGCCCCCATCCACATCCTCCCAGCTCCTCCGAGTGGCCCCAAGTTAGTACCCTCCTCTGATCCCCCAAACGTCCCCTTCCAGGGTTTCACCTCCCGGCTTCTCCCATGATGGTGTGATAAACCCCTTATTTTTTTGCTCTCGTGGTCATGCTGCTTCCCTATTCAGATCCTTACGACCAAATATCAGTGCTGTGAAAATCAAAGAAGGGCCATAGAATCCTTGGGGATTAAAGGAGACTAAAAGAGACAGGACAAGGAAATGCGATGAATGATTCTGGACAAGATCGTACATGCGGGGAGCGGGGGATGTTATAACAAGATTATTGGGACAACTGGGAAGATGTGAATGTGGACTTCACATTAGATCACAGTAGTGAAACTGATCATCATATTGTGGTAACACAAGAGAAAATCCTTCTTCTTAGGAGATACTCGCTTCCTGAAGAACCCTGTGGTCTGCAACATAATCCCAAATGGCTCAGCAAAAAATACAAATAATACACATTCATAGGGAGGGAAGAAGCACAATGTGAACTTGTAAATCGGTGTGAAAGGCGTACAGGTGCTCCTTGTAGTATTCTTGCAACTTTTTAAAAGTTGACGTAGAGTTGATTTACAATGTTATGTTAGTTTCATGTGTACAGCAAAGTGATCCAGTATGTGTGTGTGTGTGTGTATATATATATATATATACACACACACACACACACACACACACACACGAACACACACACACACACACACACACACACACACACACACACACACACACATATGCTCTTTCAGATTCTTTTCCCTTATAGGTTATTACAAAATATTGAGTAGAGTTCCCTGTGCTCTACAGCAGGACCTTGTTGTTTATCTATTTTATATACAGTAGTGTGTATCTGTTAATTCCAAACTCCTAATTTATTCCCCCCAACACCGCTATCCCCTTTGGTAACCACAACTATGTCTCCGAGTCTATTTCTGTTTTGTAAATACGTTATTTGTATCACTTTTTTAGAATCCACATATAAGTAATATCATACGACATTTGTCTTTCTCTGTCTGACTGACTTCACTTATCAGGATAATCTTGCAACTTTTCTGAGGGATGAATTTCTTTCAAAACACAAAGTAAAGAAAAACATTTTAAAAGTTAAAAAAAAATAGGAAGTAGTCCAGAGGCAGGCATGGAGGTATTGCAAAAAGGAGAAGAATTTGGAACTCCTCAAAGATCACCAAGAAAGGAGGTGTCAAACCTGTGAAGCCCCCAAAAGCTGGGTGACAGGGTCTCAAGGTCCCCCAGGGCTCTGGGCCCCAGCCTCCCCACACAGTGACCACCACCCCCCCACCCCCCCGCAAATTTGTTTGCCCTGCTATTTATAGAGCAATCACTTTCCTACATAAAGCCCTGAAATAGAAATGTTAAAAGAGCAGCTGGTGCCTCGCGGGAGCCTCATAAAACGTCTGTTTCCAAACAGCTTCCCTCTGTCATAAATATCTTGTAGCTCTAGCTCCCTCCTTCTTTGTCAGCAGGCGCATTTGCATAAAAATGGGCCTCGGTTTATTAAGAATTTATCTCTCCCTGCTGTTTACCGCCTGCCTGAAGATGCACAGGGCCCCCTGTGACATGGCCTGCGATGGTCACACCAACCTTTTGCCTGAAGGTGAGACACAGTGAAGACTGGAAGAAGGGTCTACTCTTCTTGGGGTTCTGCTTTTCTGCATCAATAAAGGAAACACAAAAGCTGACACACAGGCACAGGAGCGAGTTCACAGGCCTGGTCCCTGGGTGAAGACTCGGTGGGGTCTTGGGACGGCAGCCCTCATCAGCTGGATGCGCCGATGCCTGAGATGGCCTTTAGGGTCCATTTGCTCCCAGACTTCCTGGTGCCTTTTGTCTTTCAGATTTGCCTTTGGATGATGTCTTAGTGTGGGCTGTCATAACAACATACTGGGCAGCTTAACCGACACTTATTTCTCACAGTTCTGGAAGTCCAAGATCAGGTTCCTGGTGAGGGTTCAATTCCTGGCTTTCAGAGGGCCACCTTCCTGCTGTGTCCTCACATGGGGAGAGTGGGAGTGAGAGAGACAGGAAGGGCACTCGCTGATGTCTCTTGTCTAGGGACACTAACCCTATGGCATCAGGGCCCCACCCTTAACGACCTCTATAAAAGCCCTGTCTCCCTACAGTCATGCCAGGGGTTGGAGCTACAACATATGAATTTGAGGGTCCACAATTCAGCCCATGAGAGGGGAGGAGGCTGCTGTCACTAATGTCCCCTAAACCCTTCTTTTGGTGACAAATTAAGACTCCCCCATCTCAGCTGCCTTTAGCCCCTGATGACCATCTCCTCCTTGCTGTCAGCTGAAGTCCTCAGTGCCACCAGCCGCTGTCGGCAAAGGGCCTGCCCCGACTGAGGGGACCGAGGGCTGAGACCAGAGGCAGATATGGCTGAAAATGTCCGAGTCACTGTGTGCAGGCAGTGGACGTGTGAGTTCTTGCATGTGAGGAGTGCCAAGCCCCAGCCATGTTCCACCCCTTCTGGACACAATGCAGGGGAGGGACGGCCTCCCTGGGGGCACCGACCGTGGGAGAGCCGCCAGGTGACCCCCAGACTGGGTACTCAAGCGCTCTCAAGGGCTTGCCCCAAGCACGACAGTCCTCACATGGAAATGCCATTCAGCTTTTTTGTCCATTGTTGCATGCCTAACAATTGGGAATGTTTTCCTTGGAACCGGTTTGTAATCCCATCATGCTGTACTTCCTTTGTACTGAACAAGTGTTATTTAATGGGGCCGTTTTGATTGTTTTGGAGATAGGGGCATATTTGGAAAGAGGAGGGGTTTGTGTGAGTTGATTACATTGGCCAGCTTCCTCTATTTTTTCTGGGAAATCCTTCTTCCCGTGTGCATAGATGGTAAGTCTCACAGAAGAACCGTATGACGCGGCATGTGAGACCCTTGCCCTGGGCAGCTTCGCGGCGACCCATCCAGGCCTGCAGCTTGGGGTCCTTGGAGGCCACAGATGGATGGGGTGGAGGCTGCGTCAGTGGCGCCTCGTAAAGTCGTGAAGTCACACTCAGGTAAAGCCATCAGCGGGAGCTGGCCTGGCTCTTTCGTGCTGGAGACGGGGCATATCAAATTCCAAGTCCGTTCCAAAGGCCTCTTGCTTGCCTGGGTCACAGCGCAGGCGTCTGGGGCCCCTTTCTTCCCTTTCCTTAAACTGCTCCCTCCCCTGGCCCAGGAGGCCTTTCCTCTCTTAGGGAAGGTCAGCCTCCAGTAGAAGAATGACCATTGTTCCTTCGCAGGGGAAAAGAGGCCCCCGTCCCCTCTGTCCTTCCTTGCATCCTGTTGCTGGTTCCTAAGTCCCACTGTGGGGCAGCCCGAGTTTTCCGCACCTGAGCGCCTGCCTGCCCTTCCCCGCTAGCCGCCTGCGCACCCTTACTCTCTCTATGTCCCCCGGGAGCCCGCTGGCTCTGGCCACGCTCCCCCCACCCCCTTCCCGGGTTCCAGGCACCCTGTGGGGAAGCTCCCTCCGGGCCCCCTCCCGAACCTGGGCAGCTCTGCCTTCTCTCTCCTCACCTCCATGCAATGTTGATCAAGACCTAGTATGAAAAGACACACTGTGAATTCCCTCGCCTGTATCCTTTGCGCTTCTCGGCGGCATCACCTGGGATGCCGACGGCAGACAGCTTGCTGATGCGCCTTTGTGGGAAGTGGCTTTCTCCCGGTCTTCATGGCAAAGTGAGTTGTCACAGACTCATGCGGTCACCTGCTTGGCTTGTCGGCCTCCTTCCTCAGGAGCTATGTCTTTTGGCCGACTGACACCTAGGCACTGGCTCAAGGGACACCTAGGCTGTGTCCTGCCCCAGCCCTGAGTCCCAAACAAGGAGCTGGACTGGCCAGCTTGGAAGCTGGAATCCAGAGCATCCTTCATTTCTTTTGCAGCCACGTTTTCTGTTCACCAACTGGAAGCTCAATTCCTTCTGATCCCTGAAAAAATCTAACAGGATCATTTTCCCTACATAGGAAAATATATAAACAAGGGAGTTGAACCCAAGAAGCTTAAAGTGAAAATGCCAAAACCACAAGATAATCCTGAGAACATCCCCGGCTTCCCTGAGCCTCGTGCTCGTCCGGCTTCTGTCATCCTTTGGGGCCGAGCGACGGGTGAGATTGGGAGGGATGATTCTGAACACAGCTTTTTGCATGGTGGTCCTCCTGTTCTCTGCCTGCCTTAGCCCCATCAAATTCACCAGGAGACAGAGAGAATGTGCTTCACACATCCGTAATTGAGTTTTCCTGGGGTTAGGAAACGACCTAATAAACCCACACTTTTCCCAACTTCAACGGGAAACCTGTAGCATTTCTGTACAGGGATGCAAAGTATAGCTGCTGGGGGGGGTGAGAGCTTCCCGGCTTGGGGTCCCCAGCTGTTCTGCTCTCTGCTGGGCTCCACCCTGGCCCTAACACCTGAAGCCTCTTTCCTGCTCAGCTCTCACCCCTGTTGCTTGCCGCTGCCATGGTCACCACTCTCTCAGATCCTCCCATTCATCCAGAGCTCACCCAGGACCAGTGCAGGCCAGGGGCTTAAACCACAACCTATGGCATGGTGAGCCCGTACCAATAAATCAATGTTCACCATTGCTTTTATCCAGCCTCTGGTGTAACACCACAGCCTCTGCCTCTCGGGGGTGTTGTGAGGACGAAATGAGATGAGGCACTGAACGCGCCAGAACAGTGCCCAGCAGGCCCTGAGGGCCCGCGGGTGTTTACTAGCTGTGATTGCCCTGCTTGCCCTCCATGTCAGTTTAGGGATGGATCTGAGGTCTGAACACGATGCGTGGCAGCCCTTAAGCGCCCCGTGAACGCTTGCTACTGTCAGCAGGAAGTGGTGACCAGCCGCAGAGCTAGCTGAGATGACCTGGAGTGGTTCAGCCAGACCTTGACCTCTGAATGAACAGCCTCATCTTGCTGAGTTCCTGGATCTACCTTACTGGGTTAAAAAGCAAATTCCAAAGTGGTCATGCCTTTGTAAGGTTTACTGATATGAATTAAGTGTGCCCTTTGTGCGCTAATCACCCAGTCCTTCGAAGACTTTCCGAGTTAATGGCTCAGCAATTCCTCCAGATCTGGGCCCCTGGGGCCCCTACTCCCCAGCCACCTCTGTCCTCTTTCCCTTGCACCCAAGGAAGCGCATGGACGTGGAGCCTGGGGCCCCAAGGGGACCCAGCACCCACACACACGCAGACCATACACACACCTCTAGGCTTCCTTCCTCTCAAAGCCAGAGCAGACTGTCCCCTTCTGACACAGGATGTCAGGTCGACTCAAGCCAGAGGCCTTGGGACCAAGCCCCAGGTGAAAAACTACATGGGCTGGAATATTTCTTGGAAACAAAAAAGAGCCAGTGGCCTCTCTGTGACATAAGGGTCAGACGGGAGCAGCAGGGAGATGAACAGGCTGTGTGTCAGGTCTCCTCGACTGAGAGATGCGAGTGATGAGCCCGGATACACTACCCCATGGGTACTGGGCAAATAGAGCAGGACAGACACAGACCATGGTGACCTGCTAGCGATTGTCCCAGGGTAGAGCCTGGGGAGCAGGGGGTGGTGGGAAAAGGGGATGGGAGACCTACAGGTGTGGGCTCCAGGGTCCCAAGCGGCTCAGCACTGACCTGTGTTAGTTATTGGGTTCCTCAGTAAGATTTATTTAAACAAAGGCTGCCCCTGCATTATATTTTTCCAAAGTTGTCTGATCTAGTCTCCTTGGGTTACTTTCTTTCTGTTTTTAAACTGTCCGTTTAGCTGAGTTTTCTGTCCCCCAGATGGGGACTTACCTCCTCTTTTCCGTCAAAATACCTACGATCAATTACATAGACTTTGATCATAAAGTTCGCCAAAACAATAGACACGTGTTCCTGCCTCTGTCCTGTAAACCGAAAACCACACAGGACTGCGCATGTGCAGAATGGTTTTCAAACCTGAGGCTGACACAACTATAGAAACTGTCAAGTTTCTTAGTTTGAAGGAAAAGAGTCCCCATGGGCTGTGCCATTCCCAGACAAGAAAAGTCATTCTGAAGCTTCGCAATCCTTATGGGGCCAATGATACAAAAAGCACACAATTCAGCATCAGGAACCCGGTGGCCCTAATTCCTTATTGTTTAAGGAAGCAAGAAGCCTGGAGAGAGGCCCAGTTACCGGAGACCGATGCTGGAAGCGGGAGACACCTAACATCGAAGGGCGTGTTTTCCTTCTGTCCATGGGTCCCCCCACCCAGGGGCTCTCCGTTCCCCTGGAGCCCTCCCTCGGCCAGGGTGACAATTTCTGCCCCAGCACACGCAGACAACCTCAAAGGAAGGACCTGTGCTTTCTTCCCAATAGGAGCCTTCCCACCACAGCCCACGACTGTCCGATACGAGGGTGCTGGCCAGAGATTTCTCCCTCCACTCGCATCACCTGCTGCTTTTCACGGCCAATCTCTCCAGCGCAGATTTCACCTCTGAGCCCCACATCCAAATGCCTAGCTTCCTACTGGACAGTGGGTTCTCACACTCGATAGGCCCCAAACCTAAGACCTCCTCCTCCCCAACCCCTCCCCAGAGGATGGGATCTAGCCACCTGTCCACCCAAACCAGTGACCTGAGGGTTGTCCTGATCACCTCCCTCTCTCCCTCACCCCTGAAGGTCTCCAAGTCATACAGATTCAGCCTTAGTAACGTTTTTGTTTCCACCCCCTCCTCTCTACCCTCTGCTGCAACTGCACCATCCACGGCCTCAGCCCCTCCTGTCTGACCTTGTATGTCTCTCCAATCCTCCCTTCTGGCTTGGTTTTCATTCAGCCTCAGAAAAGCCACCAGTGTCCCTCTAAAACAGGAAGCTCTGGTCCTACTATGCCCCAGCTTAAACCCTTCAGTGGCTCTCCCTGGCCCATCAAGAATCACCTCCAGCATCGCCCTGCCCTTGCTCCTCATCTCCAGCTATGCTAAGTGCCTGTCATTCCCAAATACATCGTGTCATCTCCGGCTCAAGTGTCCCTGCCCACCCTGCTCCCTCCCCACCCGCCCAACCAACCCAGCAGCAGGAATCTCCTCTCCCTCTCAAGGCTCCAATCAGCAGCATTTCTCCCATGAAAACCTTTTCCAGCACCACAGAACCACTATCTCTGTACCCTGCTTCAGGACAAGCAGGCCAGTGTTTCGCGGCTTTGTTTTTTCCTCGTCCGCTCTGCTCGTGATGGACGTTTGGGTCGTTCCCAGTTTAAGGCTAGTGCAAGCAGCGCCGCTGTGATCATTCTTATACCCTGTGTCTACAAACTGGCGCATTCGTGCATGCACTTCTGAGGGTATTACCTCGAGTCTAGGGTTTTCTTTGTGGAAAGATTTTAAATTAAGGATTCAATCTGTTTAATAATTATTGGACTAGTTAAGATTCATATGTTTTTCTTTTGTCAGTTTTTTTCATTGAAGTATAGTTGATTTACAATATGTTAGTTTCGGCTGAAGAGCATATTCATTCATATATATATATATATATATATATATATATATATATATTCTTTTTCAGATTCTTTTCCCTTACAGGTTATTACAAAATACTGAGTATAGTTCCCTGTGCTATACAGTATGTCAGTTTTGATAAGCTGTATTTTTTAGGAATTTACCCGTTTATCTAAATTTTCAAATGTATGGGCATAAAATTGTTCATAATACCTTCTTATGATCCTTAATGAAGGTGGGCTCTGTTGTGATGTCTCCTTATCATGACTGACATGGATTATTTTTACCTTTTCTTTTTTTTTTTTTCCTCTCTTGCTCAATCTTGTTAAAATTTTAGGGTTTTTTTTTTTTAAATCAATTTTATTACTTTTCCAAAGAATCCAACTTTGGGTTTTATTGATAAGTCCTACTTTATATTTTTGTTTTATTACATTAAATTCTGCCTTTATTTTTTTTTTCTTTGGGTTCAGCTACTGGAAAATAATTTCCCTGCAGGCAGATATTATGTCTTGGTTGCTATATGTTTTCTAGAGCCTAGCATAGTGCCTGGTACAAAGAAGATGCATAATAAATATTTAGGGAAAGAGATGACAGAAGGGAGAAGAGGAAAAGAGGGAGAAAGAGAGCGGGGTAAGGAAGGGAGGGAGTTGAAAGGACAACAGAATTGGAATATAAACTGCCCATATACCTGAGAGGTTACTTGTAAGATACCTACGTGTGTGTGTGTGTGTGTGTGTGTGTGTGTGTGTGTGTGTGTGTGTGTGATATACTAGGGTCCTTTTTTTAAAAAATTTTTATTGGAGTATAGTTGATTTACAATGTTGTGTTAGTTTCAGTTGTACAGCAAAGTGATTCAGTTATACATATAGATATATCAACTTTTTTTTTTAGATTCTTTTCCATATAGGCCACTACAGAGTTTTCAGTAGAGTTCCCTGTGCTATATAGCAGGTTAGGGTCCTTTATTTTAAACAATCTAGTATCATGACTCCAAGTGCAGCTCAAGGTGGGAATTATAAATATACCTAGAGACCCCCAGCATTTTCCCTGGAAGATCTTTATGGCGTATTACTCAGCTTACAGCCCTGAAGGTCCACCATGAATCAGGCCCCACGCTGGTCACTAGGGAGACAAACATGAATAAGAACTTGTTCCTCAGACTTGTGGTTGCCTAGGAGGAGAGGGGTGGGAGAGGGATGGATTGGGAGTTTGGGATTAGCAGGCACAAACTAGTATATATAGAATGGATAAACAACAAGGTCCTACTGTAGAGCACAGGGAACTATATTCAATATCCTGTGATAAACCATAATGGAAAAGACTATGAACAAGAATATATATATATATGTATAACTGAGTCACTTTGCTGTACAGCAGAAATTAACACAACATCGTAAATCAACTATACTTCAATAACATTACAAAAAGAAAGAAAGAAAAAAAAAAAAAGAGAACTTGTTCCTGCCCTTCAGAAACTCCTAGGAAAAATCTAGGCAGTTTACAAATGGGCCAGACCCAGCCAGCACATTTTTGTAAATAAAGTTTTATTGGAACACAGCATGCCGTTCACCTGTGGCTACTTTCACACTACAATGACCAAGTTCACATGAACCTCAAAGCAGGAAATATTTACTATCTGGCCCTTTGCAGAAAATGTCCACAGCCCTGCCCTAGGCAGTAGGCCCCTAGAAGGCAGGCCCTGGCCTTGTGTGCCGGGGACAGAAGGGTCCCCAGTCCACCGGTGAACGCTGAGCATACGCATTCTCAGGTCCAGAAGCTCTCTGGGGTTGGCCTCACTGGTGGGCAAGAATCCCTCCTCATTATCTAACAAGCGTGCACTCTTTCCTCTGAGCAAACGCAGCACAAAATCCGGTGGGTACCAGTGGCCTCTTTACAAACGTGTCAGCTCACTCCTGGGGTCAGCACCTCACAGAGACACCTCGTCCAGAGCCCTCTAAGTGTGCGGGGCTCGCCGAGCAAATCCTGAGGCCCAGAAGCAGAAACCAAGCTTCCTGTTGATCAGTGAGGCTGGTTGTATGGGTCCCCACCTCACGGCCAACTTCGGGCTGCACCGCCTTATCTTAAATCAAATACTCCACCGGGAGAAAACTTCGCACTTGTGCCACGACAGTGTTAACAATAGTCTTGGAACTTGTACCCAAGATGACCTCCTCAAAAATGTTTTGTTCTCCTGTTCTGGACATTTAGTGACCGTCAGGGTGGACAGAAAGACGAGGCCAAAGGCCCTGGCCCAGTCCTTCAGCGTCCAGAGCCGCGCCCAGATGCCTGGCCCGGTGCTGCCTGATTTGGGCACCAACCCACTCGGCCACTGGACCTGTCTTTCCTGCAACAGGAGTGTTTGCTTTTCTCTCAAATGGAGATGATGTGTCTTGATGGAAGAACCATGAGAGATATCCATCCTCTAGAAAATGAAGTGCTGACAGCTTACATAGAGTTGTGAACTATTAAAAATTCAAGCTGTGTAAGTCAGCTAAACTGAGAATTTTTGTCGTGGCCCCTTGCTTTTGGAGGGCCAGCCTCAGTGCTTAGTCAGCTCTTAAACAGGGTTTGTTGTTTTGCATGTTTTTGTTTTTCCCTGTGACTATGTGTATGTGCGTGTGTGTGTTCAACTTTTCAAAAACTGTGGTTTAAAAAATAAGTCGATCAGTAAGTGTCAGAAGTGTCTGAGTGAGAGTAGACACTAACAGGAAAGCAGGAAACACAGTCTGTAAGTTTAGAGCGGGGAGGAAACAGAATTTCCATTCAACACCAAGGCGACAGTAGCACACTGATGGGAGAGCCCAGACAAAGCCAAATATCATTTTCTTTATCCTAATTTATTGATTTTTGCTGGCTGTCGGAAGCGCTCAGGGGAGGAAGCGTGGTGAGTCTCTGGCCGATGGTTTTCATCGTTCTCACAATTAGCGTGGAGGGGTTGCTGGAGGGGAGTGTGTGAAAATGATGGTGGGGATGCACAGGAACCCCAGAGCCCAGAGCAAACACATGTGCGCCCATTCCTTGCACTGCAGTGTTTCTGAAAGTAGCCTATTCACTTACTTGGAAGAGATCTCATGCCAAAGAAAAAAGACATCATCTCATTACCCACCCACCCAGACATCTTGAATCATCAGCCCAGAAACACAACCGTTGCTGGGGGGGGTGCACCCCCAAAAATCACCATCCCGAGAGCACTCGTTCATAAGTCTGTGATACCAGAAATGTAAATCACTGGAGCTGCGTGGAAAATCTCCAGCCGGGTGTGCGACCCTCCTAGAGGTCAGGGAGGCCCAGGTGTGGGTGTCAGGGCGGGAGAGGGGGAGACACTCGGAGTTCAAGGTCAACAGACAACCCTGAGAGAGAGATGTGGCCCCCGGGATGTTCACTGTGCCATGTTTTTTCATGAACACTCATTACAAAACTGAAACCAACATCACAGAACAATGAGAAATCACCAGCCCGTTCCACAAGTTCAGAGCCGGGCACACCAACCGCTTCAAATCTGGAAAACGTTCCGTGTGCGTGTGCGGTGACCGCCCACCGTGGGCTTTCCCAGGCGCCTCTGGTCTCCTGCCTAGGTGCCTTCCTCCCCCAGCCTCACCCCGGGGCAGGGTCACCTCTGGGAAGATGGCTCCTGGACACGCGCCATGGCCCTGACTGCTCAGCTGTCCTCCAGGGGCCTGACACCGACTGCCCCTGGGTATCACCACCCGAAGGTCCCACTGACGGTTCCCCTCCGGCCTCCCCATTCCGGTCACAGTCAGGTTAGCCTCTCTTACAGCCCTAGAGTCCTGCCCGTTCGCCCTCAGAGAGTCTCCTTGGTCAGAGCTCCCCTCTCCCATGTCCACTGACATCCACTGTGCGAGGCCCTGTGTGGACTTGGGCTCATCCTAGAAGGGCCTCCCCTCTGTAATGCTGCCCTCCTCCACCACCCGCTCCAGTGACCTTGTCTCTAGCCTGGCCTTCAGGGACTCCTCAACCCGCCCAGACCACCTTTCCTAGCTTCTCTTGTGTCCTCCCAACACAAAGGCTCAGAGTCCTCACTCGCTCCGTGAGCATCTCTCCCAAACCCCTTTATTCACGCCATAACCCCACGCAGACATTCCTCTCCCTCTAACCTGCCAGCTCAGCTCTACTTCAAACCCCAGTGCACGTGCATCCCCCGCTCTGTAACCTTGCCACTCGCCAACCGCAACCTCTCCCTGAAATCCCATGGCTCTCGAATTTTGCATGAAGACAGTGGGACAGTATTCTAAGGCATTAAGAGATGACTGTTTCCTGTTCTGCCCTTCACCAGCTCATTTTCAAATTCAGAAGAAGTTTCCCCTTCCTCAAAATGCTACCTCTCAGATCTCTGTCACAGTAGACACCACACATCTGTGAAATCTGTGATGAGTGGTGACCCTTAGGACCGCCCGAGCTGACCTTCCCCGCCCCTGGCAGTGGCCTGCCGGCCCCTACCCCATGCCCTAGGGGCAGGATGGCTTTCCCCACACTGCGCACTCCAAGTTCAAGTTCTTGGGTCTCCAGCTCTCAAGGAGACCTTGTCCACCTCTAGCTGAAACAAAACTCTGAAAACCAAAGTGTTCTTGATTTGCAAAAGCCAGGCTGTGCTATTGAGAAGTAGAAGCTTTCTCTTAGAATACCAAAGGGTGGCCTTCACATCAACAGCTGAACTCCTCGAGGTTCAGGTTTATGTGAGAGCCCAGCGGGTGAGGAGGGGACAGGGAATACTGGGTGGCGACAAAGAATCGTTATTTATCTACCCAAAGGGAAATTGTGGGTTAACAGTAGGCAGAAGGGAATCCATGTGAGTACAGCTTAGAAACACTTGGGAAGTAGATGGGAAAGTTCCCTCCTAGGTGCCCCCTCTCCCCTCTCCCCATCCCCTGTCCAGTGAAGATATCAGCAAGGAGGCAACGGGACCTTTCAGAAACCCCAGATGCGTGTGAGAGGAGCAAGAAGAGAGGGTTCATCTCTCCCAACCTCATTTACTGGATTATGAATTTTTCTTTCATGGAGCTGAAATAAGTAAGTAATAAGTAATAAGTCAGCTCCTTGAGGCAAGACAATGGCCCACGTGTGCACAGACCACACGGGCCCACACCCTGCGTGCAAGAGCACAGCAATGTCCGTGCCCTCCATAACCACGTGCGGACTCCTAATGGGGCCCAAGGACCATGCCAGGGCCCGAGGGCTTCCGGAGAGTGCTGGCCCTGCCTGACGGAGGGTCACTTTGGTCACTCCCTCTTTGGTATGGGAGGCAGCAGAAGCGGGTCTGCGTGGTTTCCAGGGGCTTAGGGGGTAGGCAACTGTGCTGACCTGGCCTTATCCCAGAAGGGCCTCCCCACTGTGAGGCAGCCCTTACTAGGAGCTGGAGGGTCTGGATGGCTTCAAGGCTAGAACTGGGGCTGAGCCTTGAAGCGCAAGGAGGGTGTGATATTATTCTTCACTTTCCGCCTTCCTGTGTCCAAGGGGGATGGGTGAGAGGAATCTTAACAGGACTAACCAAAGTCCTCTCTTGGGGGGGGGGGCTTCCCTGGTGGCACAGTGGTTAAGGATCCTCCTGCCAATACAGGGAACACGAGTTCGAGCCCTGGTCCGGGAAGATCCCACATGCCGCGGAGCAACTAAGCCCATGCGCCACAACTACTGAGCCTGCGCTCTAGAGCCCGCGAGCCACAACTACTGAGCCTGCAAGCCACAACTACTGAACCCATGTATCACAACTACGGAAGCCCACGCGCCTAGAGCCCGTGCTCCACAACAAGAGAAGCTACCACAGCGAGAAGGCTGTGCACTGCAATGAAGAGTAGCCCCCATTCGTCGCAACTAGAGAAAGCCTGTGCCCATCAACGAAGGCCCACTGCAGCCAAAAATTTAAAGAAAAATTTTAAAAACAACAACAAGGTCCTCTCTCGGAACCCCCAACCCAATGCCCTGCCCCTATAGCGCCCACATCCCAGCAGCGGCTAATCTTGGCCACACACATCAGAGCCAAGTCTCCTAAGTGTTGGCTTCCTCTCACTCTTTCCCTGATGGGGTCTGGAAGATAAAAGCTTGGAGACCCAAGGATCTAAGTCTTTGAGAGGCTCTGCATTCTTGTACTAGGTCTGGGCTCCCCACAGCCCCTCAGGGCCTCAGATGGTGACTCCCAGCCAGTACCTTGCCAGCCACTCTGTGGCTCATGTGACCTCACAGCTTGACTTGCTGGCTCTGCCCCATGGGCTAGGGGTAGGGCTGCAGCTCCCCTCCACCCCTCCCCACCCGCAAGTCATCCTGGGCAGGTTGGTGCCCACCCTGGCTCCTCTGTGTTAGATCCAATTTTAGCTTTTGAGTTTCTTTTTTGAGCAGTTCTATTTTTTTGGTAAGGATTAGTATTAGGGGTTTTCCAAAGGAAAAAAGAATTACTTATTTTTCTTAAAAGATTAAGATTAATCCTATATTGCAATGATCATAGCATCCATTGGACCCTTTATACATCTAAGTTATATTTGGGGATCTTAGGGGCTTATTTTTCCCATATCTTGAAACACGTTTGCTACTTCACCGTTACTCATAATTATTCTGAACAATACGAAAAAAAGAAGTAGAAGAAGAATGATGGAATGACCTAGATTAAGAGGATAATGCAATAGTGAGATAAATCATCACAACTGCATCATTGTCAGTTTTCCTACGGCACTGCCCAATGTATGGCATCATCTGTAAGAAGGTACAAAAGAAGACTGGACACACCATCTTTGTAGCTTGCATTGCACACAGCTGAAAATTGAGACTTTTTCTACTTTTTTGTTTATAATGGCAAAGAAAAAAAAATAAAGGAAGATGTTTCACAACTCTTAGATGAATCAGAAGATGAAGGTAGAGGCAGCAGGTCTCTGTGCTCTAATGACAATGATGAAGTTGATAATATGCATGAAACCTCAGGCAATAAGTCTTTAGATAACAATATCTGCGACGAATTTTCTCAAACTCAAAATTTGATGGGTGGGGCTTCCCTGGTGGCGCAGTGGTTGAGAGTCCGCCTGCAGATGCAGGGGACATGGGTTCGTGCCCCGGTCCGGGAAGATCCCACATGCCGTGGAGCGGCTGGGCCCGTGAGCCATGGCCGCTGAGCCTGTGCGTCCGGAGCCTGTGCTCCGCAATGGGAGGGGCCACAACAGTGAGAGGCCCACGTACCAGAAAAAAAAAAAAAATTTGATGGGTGAATTATATATTTTTATGGACCAGAATGAAATACGGCAATATTCCCATTCAATCAGCCATTCAAAGGAGAAAGACTTGATCATGCAAGATTTTGTCACAGGAACCTAGACCATTTCATTTGCTAAAAGGATGTTTGGGAGTGTTCCTTCATCTTTTATGATGTCTATGCACTGAGAATTTACTTGCATGGACAGATGTTGAAGGCAGAAGTGTATACAAAGATGACTGGAAGGAAATGGAGAAACTTGTTAGACTGATCATCTTAATTGGTTTATAAATCTAAAAATGAAAATTCTTTGCAATTATGAAGCAAAGAAGATGGCCATCCTCTCTTCCTCAAAATCACATGATATCGAAGGTTTCAATTTTTTTTTCTTGTATTTTGACGATGCGAGTGCAAGGAGAAGATGCAGAAGCAATGACAAGCTAGAACTTACTAGAGATATGTTTGAAGTCTGAGTCAGTGTTTACAGGGCAATGTCCCAGACATGCATGGCAGCTGAGAGGCAATGAGTTGCATTCAAAGGGTATTACATTCAACATCAGGAAAATATGGAATAAATATGTAGACTATTTGTGTTCAATTCTAGTGTCTAAATTTCTAGTAGAGTTGTTTTTCACTCTTACTTCTACAGATTATTTGTACAATGACTGAGAAATATTTTTTAAAGGTTCCATTGGATCCAGATGTTAAGCAGGGATGACTACCTTTGCCAGTACATTGAAGGCTTCATAGGTAGAAATTTCCTAATACATATTCTGCAGAAAACCATTTCGTGGCCAAGTAAGTATGAGAAATGTTGGATAAAACAGAATTATGTAAATTTTGAACTGCAGGATTTCTCTGAACATTTAATATGCAAGATGTCCAAAATTGGTTTGACCACGAAATTCTTTTGGGGACAGAATATTTCATGGGACTAGTGGTCTACACAAGACTCAAAAAAATAAAAAACAAAACGCCCTAGAAGATGGAAGGACAGCAAACCAAACTGTACTTATTAGTTAGCTAAGGTTAAATTTATGGAGGCTTTTCCCCTTTTTTAGGGAAAAATTAAAGTGTCAGAACCCCAGCTCCATGAGAGAAGCCCCATAGGAAGGCTGGAGCAAGAGGAAAGAGAAAGGGCTCGGCCCCTAAAGAGGTCAGAGGGAGCTCTAGTGAAAAAGACAGGTGCAGAGTAAGGTTCCCATGGTCTCAGACAAAGAGGACAGAAAGAAGAATAACTTCATTAGCTTTGTTTTGAAAAGGAGGAGCAAGATTATTCTAGAGACAGGGAATACAATCAGACTCTTGGGAGAGAAAAACTCTCTGCCCCGCACAGTTCCCGAGGGAAGGGGACAGGGGGTGAAGGGAAGAAAGGAAAGCAGTGGTTCTATCTAGATCCTCAAGGGAGAAGGAATTTTTTTTTTTAATTCTTTGACACAGAGGCCTGGGTTCCGGCCACCTGGACGTTGCTGATGTGAACTGAACAATCCATCTCTGAGGCAGGGGTGCCTTCCCACAAGAATCCTGCGGCAGGGGCTCCAGCTGTCCCTGCTGGGTACTGAGCCTCCACCACCCCCTTCTACCAGCCACCAGCTCGCTCCACCAGCTGGGACAGCCGCCATGCACACACACTCTGCCTTACCTTCCGACATCCAGCTGAAAGAGTGCCCCTGACTGTCAACGACCAACACCACCACTCATCCCCTGAATCTTCCCCCATCTCCTCAAGGGCACCTCTCCTGCCAAAACCCCCGTGCTCCCTGATCCCACATACCCCCCAGCACCTGACCCCTTTCCTTGCTTCCTTTCAGAGAAAAACTTCTCCAGGGAGTTGTACAGACTTACCATTACCACCTCCTTGTCCCCCAACCCCTGCTTCTCTCCTCCAGCTGCCATGGTCAGGCTCTCATGTCCCCTTCCTTCCTGAAACAGGGTACCAGAGACCTCCATCACCCCTACAGTCATGCTCAACGCTGTCTTCCTCTTGCCCAAACCCTCTACAGCATTCATGGCCAATCACTCCCTCCTAGAAACACCTTCTTCAGGAGACTTCTACAATCCCACCTACATCCGATGTTTCTCCTACCACACTCCCCACCTTCTCAGGCTCCTCTGTCTCTGCCAGATCTCGAAATAGTCTTTGAATGCCCCAAAGTTCTGACATCAGCTCTTCTCTCTTCCATCTACTCCCAAGACTTTAAATATCATCTATACACTGATGACTTTCCAATTTTATCCCTGTGCCCATCTCTCCCTAAAGCCCTAGACTGGTAAAGTCCAATCGCCTCACTCAGCATCTCCACTTAAGTTTCAAAGAGGTATCTCAAGCCTTAGCATGACCAAAGCCTAAGTCTCAAACCCAACTCAGATCCCCAAGCTTCCTCATTTCAATAAACCATACTGGCTGTACGGGCCACGAACCTAAGAGTCACATTAACTCCTCCTCTCGTCTCCCAGTCCTCCCCTAACATCTAATCCAAGAGTAAAACCTATAGGGTTTCTCTAATATATCCTGTACCTGAAAGCTTCTCACCATCTACCCAGACATTACCCTCGTCCAAGTTACATCGTCTCTGACCTGGACCACTGTGACACCCGGTCAGACAGTCAGCTGCCAGAGTGATCTTCCATTGCATTAATTACAGTACATCACTCCTCTATTAGTTTCTTGTAGCTGCCATGAAAAACCTACCACAAACTAGGTGGCTTAAAACAACAGAAATGTGGGCTTCCCTGGTGGCGCAGTGGTTAAGAATCTGCCTGCCAATGCAGGGGACATGGGTTCGAGCCCTGGTCCGGGAAGATCCCACATGCCGTGCAGCAACTAAGCCCATGAGCCACAACTACTGAGCCTGCGCTCTAGAGCCCGCGAGCCACAACTACTGAGCCCGTGTACCACAACTACTGAAGCCCGTGTGCCTAGAGCCCATGCTCTGCAGCAAGAGAAGCCACCACAATGAGAAGCCAGCGCACCACAACGAAGAGTAAGCCCCCGCTTGCCACAACTAGAGAAAGACCAGGCACAGCAATGAAGGCCCGATGCAGCTAAAAATAAATAAATAAATTTATAAAAAAAACAAAACAAAAACCCAGAAATTTATTCTCTCACAGTTGAGGAGACCAGAGGCCCAAAATCAATATGCTGGCAGGATTGGTTCCTTCTAGAGACTCTGAAGGGGAGACTGTCCCAGGCCTCTCTCCCAGCTTCTGTGGTTGATAGCAGACCTTCAAGTTCTCGGCTTGTAGACACATCACTCCAATCTTTGCCTCCATCTTCCCACTGCCTTGTCTCTGTGTGACCCTGTGTGTCCTTTTCTGTCCCTCCTAAGGACACTCTCATTGGATTTAGGGCCCACCCTAATCCAGGATGAGCTCACCTTAATCCTTCCCGTAATTCTACCTGCAAAGACCCTGTTTTCAAAGGTGGTCACATTCTGAGGTTCCTAGCGGACATGAATTTTTGAGGGCACTCTTCAACTTACTACAACTTCCCTGCTTAAAGTTTTCCAGTGATGTCCTGTTGTAACCAGAATAAAATCTAAACTCCTGTAAGGTTCCCAGGATCTGGTGCCCGCCCAGCCCTTTGCCCCCTTTCTCTCCTCTCTCCATCCATCCACCCCAGTCCAGCTACACATGTCTTATTTCTCTCCCTTGACCCTGCCGAGGGATACTTATCTCCTGGCCTTTGCACTTGCTGTTCCTTCCTCTTGAAACACCATTCCCTCCCCCGCCACAGATTTCTGCATGGCTGCCTCTTCATCATTCAGAACTTAACAAAAATGTCACATCAAGAGGCCTTTTCTGACCATTCTAATGAAAGCAGCCAACACTCTCCCCAGCCATTGCTTCATTACTCTTCTTAATCTTCTGTACAGCACATACCTGCATGTGAAATTAGTGTCTCTGCTGATGAACTTGCTATTTACACTCGTGAGAAAATAAGGTCCTTGAGTGCAAAGACTCTGTCCTATTTGCTTAGAGCAGTGCTTAGCACATAGTAGGTCGTCTGTGTTAGACACCGAGGACTGGGGGAGAGGTGGAGGGAGAGATAAATTAGGAGTTTGGGAGTAGCAGATACACACTACTATATATAAAATAGATAACCAACAAGGATCTACTGTATAGCACAAGAGAACTCTACTCAATATTTTGTAATAACCTCTAAGGGAGAAGAATCTGCAAAGGAACACATATATAAGGGAAACATATATAAGGGAAAAGAATCTGAAAAAGAATATATATATATATGAATCACTGTGCCTCGGGGAACAGGCAGTCACACAAGCCTTAAATTTGGAACTAGGTCCAGTGGGGAGAGAAATGCGGCACAAGGCATTCATTTTGGTGGCGCTGATGATGTAGCAGCTGAAGGACGGCTTTGCAGGTGAGCAGCAAGCTTCCTGGTGGCGGCAGGCGCAGTGCCTTTCAGTGGACTCACCCCTGAGAGCTCAGCCTAGAACCTGTTCTCCCCACCATCCTCCTAGCCATTTCATGCCTTATGATAAATTTCTGTCTTCTTGAACTACTAGAATGGCATCTGTGCTCTGCAGCTGAACACCGATCAAAACATTGCTCAATAAATGTTTGCTGGCTGAGTATGAAACGGCATTTGAAGTACCCCAGGTGTGGGTTTGTGGGTTGGGGGCTTCCAGCTTAGAAATGATCTTATGGTGATTAACCTCTGCCATCATGATTACTGGCTACATTAGGCTCCTTTGGCTGTTGTAACACATTACCAGACACTTGGTAGCTTAAAACTATTAAATTTATTCTCTTACGGTTCTGGAGTCCAGAGGCCAAAATCAAGGTGTCAACAGGATCATACTCCCTGTGGATTCTAGAACAGAACCCATCCCTTGCCTCTTCCAGCTTCCAATGGATGCTGGCATTCTTGGGCTTATAGTCACAGCACTCTTTGCTTCCATTTTTACAACGTCTTCGTGTGTGTGTGTGTGTGTGTGTGTGTGTGTGTGTGTGTGTGAAATCTCCCTGTGCATTTCTTTTACAGGGACAACTGTGACAGCATTCAGGAATCACCAGGATGATCCAGAATAATCTCTCTATCTGAAGAGCCTTAATCACACCTGCAAAGCCCTTTTTTCCAAACAAAATAACATTTATAGGTTACATGTATAGGGATTAGGACCTGATATCTTCGGGGCTATTATTCAGCCTACTACCCTGCCCGTGACCAGAAAACTCTGTTCTTAGATGCTCCTCAGTTATTCCATGGGAATTCTATCATATGTGCCCATATCTCACTTCATCTCCATTTACCCTACCTGTGAAGAACTTACCTAAGGGGAAGAGTAGGGAAGAAGAAAAGACACCACCAGCCAAGGGAACAAGGACGCAAGTGAACCCAGTTTTAACCAGGCAGTCTACACTCAACTGAGAGCAGGAAATGAATACCCAGCTTGCTGGAGCTTCAGCCAGATGTATTCAGCTGTATCTGACAGGCCAAGAGGGAGACCCGTGCTCGGCATGTCCACCCTGGCAGACCGGTGTGTTGGGCCTGATGCACTCTCAGAAAAGGACCACTTCCCAGCTGAGGGCTGATTTTCAGGACAACTACAGCCAGCCTCGCCCACCTATAAGGCCGAGAAGGAAGAAAGAAGGTCAAAGAGAGAAATGAGAGCAGGGGAGTAGGAACAGATGACTGCCTGGACCCAACAGGCTATTCAACAAAGATCAGGAGAAATGAAGAGCTGAAGCAATTATCTGATAAATTAAGCAAAAATAAAAAAGAAGCGATGGGATCTGGAGACCTTTCCAGCCAATGTCATTTAAGCCATTAGACAATTACTTAAACTTCCCTGCACCTGCGAGGGCAGCAACAGACAGAGGCTACGGTGGCTCTAGAGGCCTCTGATTATTTCACCTATCTCAGCAGACACCTGACGTTAAATCAAGCCATCAATCAAGATGGCAACACTAACGTTAAGCCAGTACATATAGGATGGATAAACAAGACCCTACTGTATAGCACAAGGAACTATATTCAATATACTGTGATAAGCCATAATGGAAAAGAATATGAAGAAAAGAATGTCTATATGTGTATAACTGAGTCACTTTGCTGTACAGCCGAGATTGACACAACATTGTAAATCAACTACACTTCAATAAAAAATTAAATTAAAAAAAAAAAAAGAAAAGACCATTCCACTCAAAGCGGGGGCCGGGCTTGAGCGGGGAGATGGGAACACTCATTTGAGCAGATTGTCAGTGTTACTATGGGAAAAAAAGGAGCTGATGAACTGTCCTAGCAAGAACTGTCACCAAAAATAGTACCATATGGGCTGGTGATTGGAAAGAATCATAGGGTTTAAGTTTAGGTTTGGCATGTTTTTGTTTGTTTGTGTAGAGGATAGTTGGCCATGTGAATAGGGAAAGGCCTAGTACGAAGGGAGAGAGTGAAGACGCTTTACCATTCTAGACAAGTATGGAGAGAAATCACACAAGTAAGGGCTTGCTTTCGAGAAGAGGGGACATTTCCTTCTCTGAGATGTGAAAGAAAAAGATAAGGAAAAAGGTTGGTATAAAGAGAAATTAGAGGTGGAGGACCATGGCAGACTCGGCAATTTTCTCCCAATCTTCCCAATGAGGACAAACATACAAGTTACACAAAATACAAAAATACAAAAATCATCTTTCTAGGGGCATCAGATAGTTCACACCACAGTGAAGAATTAGCAAGGCAGGAACTGGGGTAAATGGAGGCAGAGGACCCGAAGCTGGAGTCTGAAGATGCTCTTTCTCTGGATGGTTACCCAGCTCCAGATCAGGCAGCAAAGAGGCCGAGAGGGTAAGTAGCGATTTTCACAGCATCACATGGCTAGCGGATCAGGGACTGGAGTCTCAGGGCCCACCCAGCTGCATATCCAAAGAAAACTGAATCCCTAATTTAAAACCTTTCCACAGAGAAAACCCCAGGCTTGGAGGTAATACCCTCAGAAATGCACGCACGCGTGCACCAGTGTGCAAGCACGAGAATGATCCCAGCAGCACTCTTTGCACTAGCCCTGAACTGGGAACAACCCCAATGTCCATCAAGACTAGACGGATAAACACACTGTGTCACATTTATAAAAGGAAACACTATCCAGTGGAGAAATTGATAGGCTAAGGCTACACACAACAGCACAGTTGAATTTCACACGTATAATGAGTGAAAGGCATCATGCCGTACTCTGTAGTTACGTTCATATGAAGTTGTAAAAACTGGCAAAACTAAACTTTCGCTTTTAAGGACGTGTATTTTGACGGTAAAACGATAAAGAAAAATCAAGGAAGTTTTGCCAAGAAAGTCACAATAGTGGTTACGTGTGGCAGAGAGGGAGGAGTGGAGGCCAAGAAGAGGGCGTGGGGAGACCTTCCAGAGTGTGGCACAGTTACATTTGTTGATCTGACTGTGGCAATGACGCTGGTGTTGACTATAAATAAATCATTGAGCTATCCATCTTTGCTTCGGACACTTTTCTGAAGGTATGTTTTATTTTACAGTTTAAATAAAAAGTGATGAGAGGGAGAGAGGATGGAGGAGAGAGGGAGGAAGTGAGGAGAAAGGGATGGAGGAAGAAAGGAGGGAGGGAGGGAGAAGCAAAGAAGAGTGTGGTGGGCTAGAAGCCTATTGAAGAAAGGAGAAAGGTTGTTGAGAAAAGTCCACCGGGCAAGGATGGAAAATTCAAATGCCCAGAAGAATCAGGCAGGTCCTCCAGGAATGAGGTACATTGGTCGGGGGATGGGTGGGCGGAGAGAAGCCCATTGACCCAGAGCGTCTCATACTCAGTATCTGTGCACAGGAAGACCCTCACTGTTGTTGCAGAGACGCTGGCAAAGTGGAGCATGTGTGCCACACGTCAGAGGGGCAGCTGCCGCTCAGTGCCAGAGTGAGGAGAGATCCAGTCCAGCCAGCTCTCCACCTTTTCAAGAATACAGCAAGTCCCCTATGTACGAACGAGTTCCGTTCTGAGAGCACGTTCAGAAGCCCAATTTGTTCGTGAGTCCAACAAAGTTAGCCTAGGTACCCAACTAACACAGTCGGCCAGATGGGACTGTACTGCAACAGGTTTATAATACTTTTCACACAAATAATACATAAAAAAGAAACAAAAAATGAAGAAAATATGTTTAATCTTACAGTACAGTCCCTTGAAAAGTACAGTAGTACAGGACAACAGCTGGCACACAGGGGCTGGTATCGAGTGAACGGGCAAGAAGAGTTACTGAGCAGAGGAGGGAGAGGACGTGGGAGATGGTAGAGCTGAAGGATCCTCAGCAGTAGCAGACGAAGGGCGAGCTGCTCTTTCACTCACGCCTGACGTGGATGGAACGCACGTTAGCGTCTTTGAAAGTTCGCAACTTGAAGGTTCGTGTGTAGGGGATTTAACTGCAGTGAAATATCTGGATTTTCTTGTGTCCCCTGTTTCTTAATTGTTGATAACGAAATCAAATTATTTTAAATATCATTTCAGTCAAACAAAACCCAGTTTCTGTTCCAGAGGAGGTCCATAGGCTTTAAGACCTCTGCGTGAGGTGCTCAGAATTCAGGGAACCCGTCACCCCAGAGGCACGGCTTTCTCCAGCATCACTCAGTAGCCCCCCATCAGCCGATATCAGACTTGGGGAGTAAAAATGCTGGAAGGCAGAAGAACAAGAGGGACAGGAAATCAAGGGAGGACCTCGTTTGAAGGGTTCCAAGATCCAGAATACCAGAAGGGCCTCTGCACCCAGAGTCTCGTGAGAGATCAGAGACTTCAAGCCCCAGGAGAAAAAAAGCTGAGTTAGAAGAAGTGAGGGAGACAGTTTCAGAATTCAAGAGCTCCAGAAATAAACCCTTGCCTTTTATCACTTTTCTCTTTTTACTTGCTTGCTTTTTTTTTTTAATTCTAACAATTCTACAAGCAACCATAAGTGGGAAGAAAAAATAAAGCAACCATAAGTTTTTGCGGAGCTGCTCTGTTCATCCTGCCTTTAGCCCAAAGATTTCCAAGTTAGGCGCACGCCCGCTCTCCCAATGGCCCAGTGGTGGATTCAGACCACAGGCCAAGGCCACAAGCAACAGCCTGGTGCTGCATCTGCTCTGGCCCTAGTGGCTGGCTTCCAAGAAATGCTGGAACAGCGGAAGCAGCTAGCAGGGTGCATAAGAAGTGGTCAGCAGTTGGGAACAGCTGGAGGGAGGAGGGCCAGCGAGCAAATATCAGAGTTTGGGAAATAAGGCTTGGGCTGAACAAAGTTCACTGTTGTTTTCCAAGAAAGCAGGATCTGGTTGAGCCACCCCAGAGAACAGGGCGAGGAGCCCATGAACTGAATGCTGGCTCTCAATTTCCGAGACCCGGGATGCTTGGCCGCCCAACAGTGACCAGCGCCATTGTTGTTCCCCTCAGGGCAGAGGGCAGGCGGCAGCTCAGCGTGAAAGGGGAAAGATGGACAGCCAGTCAAAGCAAGACCGAACTGCAGAGATGGAAGGCAAGATAAAAGGAAAAACAACAAAAAGGCCATTGGTGCTTTCCATGTGCTATATGCAAATTCACCTAAATTCATCTCCCATTAATTAGTGCATCTTGAACACTTAGAGCTGTTCAACCCTGCAGGTACCTACGTTTTGTAGCGAGCTCTCTGTTCCTAGCAGAGCTGGAGCAGAAGCCCAGCTATTCTCTATCAGAAACTCTGCTATGGGAATTCCCCAGTGGTCCAGTGGTTAGGGCTCCGTGCTTTCACTACAGGGGGCATGGATTCGATTCCTGGTCAGGGAACTAAGATGCTACATGCTGCATGGCACGACCAAAAAAAAAAAAAAAAACTCTGCTAAAAGGATGAGAGATTGGACTAGCTAACTTCTAATTCTTAAAATTGTAATTTAGCAGAACTGGATAATGATATCTTTATGACAAATGATATTTTTTCTGAGTATCCATGTGTCACTATTTGAAAGGTACTTAGACAAGCCAGATTGTTTGGCAATAGGTCTGATTATCTGCAATCAGCTGATTGAAGTTCTCAGGTATGAAGAACGGCTTATTTTAAGAAATTAAGTTAATTCAGGTAATAGTTTTATTGAAAAGCAATAAATTCAAAAACAATTAGAAATAAGACAGTTTCCTTTTCAAAAATTCTATACATTTTTCAAATCATTTCTAATAGACCCTCTGCTAAGAAAAGCTCTTTGTAAATTAATAAAATGTTCTTGGGAGTCATTATTACTTTTTTAACTCAAAGGAGTACGTTTATTTATCTAATAGCAGGAGTTCCTGTGCTTTACATGTTTGTATCCCTACAACTCCCAGCCCTGTACCTGGAACATAAGAGG
Organism: Stenella coeruleoalba; assembly: GCF_951394435.1. Taxonomy (NCBI): domain Eukaryota; kingdom Metazoa; phylum Chordata; class Mammalia; order Artiodactyla; family Delphinidae; genus Stenella; species Stenella coeruleoalba. The sequence continues at coordinate 78,845,994 of NC_137162.1, read as the reverse complement.
TGCTCATTAGATGTTTGTTGAATGAGTCAGTTGTAAAGAGGGAGCACGTAATGGTCCATTTCTGCCAACTGGCAGTAATAATAGCATTTTGAACACTTACTATATGCTAGAAACCTGTCCAAACAAACTTAATACGTGCTAGTAATTGCTCCAGATCCTTAAGATGTGATTACTGTGATCATCCCCATTTTACAGATGATTCAACTGAGGCTGGTGAGTGGCAGAGCCAGGATTCAAGGCCAGGTCTGTCCCACTCCTGAGCCGAAGTTCTCAGCCATCGTTTTAAACAGAATCTCAATCCTCGGCTCCATGGATACAGTTTTCAGCGCCCTATGTGGTGTGTTCAGCAGGTGGAAACTACAGCGTCGCCCCATGGAGATTGACGGCAGGGCTAAGAAGGCCGACTGCCCTTGGGTGGGCATACAACCTGCCCCACGCCACCCCTAGCTTCTTCTGTCAACGGCCATGCAGCCTCCCCTCCCTCAGGCCCTAAATCACTCCCAGGCCCTTTGTTCTTCCCAGAGCTGCTAGGTAAATTCCTTGATTTAAAATTACGATCACAGGTTGAAGTGCTACTTAAAATAATTTTGCCAAATATTCCATCTCTCTGCGTTGATGAATATAATGGATGAAAATTTAAAGAGGAAAAAAAATTTAAGAATTGGCTTTGTGGAAGACAGAAGAAAAAAAAAAAAAATCATGGGCTGCATCCACGGCATTTATTTGGACCTGAAGGATTCTCTCGCACAGAAAGCGGCCCAAAAGCTGGGCTTTCAGGAGCCCTGGACCTGGTGGGGAGAGGAAGCCGCAGGCAGGTCCGGCCTGCCCCACATGGAGGGAGCAAAGGTCAGGGCGGGTGTTGGGTTTGTTTAAGCATGAGTCAGAGGTGGAGTAGGGTAGACCCTCGGTTTCCAATTTCCAATTTCCTGTGCAAGTTACTGATGGGCACTGCTCCCTGCCCGGCCAGCCTTTCACGCGCACTGCTCTGCAGAACAAAGGCGGATCCAGGGACCCATAAATAACCCGGACAGGCCAGGTCTTCCTTCTCTAATTCCAGATTTCTCTCTCGAGTTCGGAAGAGTTCAGCCTCTAAGGGATGCAGGACGCGAAGGCAGACCCCTGCCAGCAGCTGGATCCCCCGAGGCCTAGGGCACGTGGGCTCCTGGTTTCCGCCCCTTGGACCCGCCCTGAGCTCTGGGTGAAGCCTCCGGCTGGCCCATCCTTCAGGCTAACCCGATGCTGCTCAGGGTCCTGGGAGCAGGGTGGCTCCTCAGGTGACCGTGGCTCAAGAGACCCAGTCGATGGGCCATGATGAGTCACAGCAAGGACTCCTGCATCACCCCAGTTTCTGTCACATGAGCTGGACTCCGCTTAAGATGCTTCCCCCATTTTCTGAGGCTTCCTCTTTGCTTGAGAAGTTGGTGGGCAGAGATGAGAACAACCCTGAGCTTTTGGATGGAGGTTAGAGTCTCTCTCAAATTCTCTGGACCAAAAAAGCCCAAGGAGACTCTTCAGCCAGCAGGTGTCCACGGTCAAAGCTGCCTCTAAGCGAGAATTCTAGGCATCCCATAGAGACCATGTGCCTCCAGGGCCACCTTCAAAGCAAACTGCTCTCTAAAAATCACTAGACCTGCCACTGATGGAAAACCAGCCACTCTGGAAACAGTTCCTGCTCGTTGCGGTGCTGCCTGTTTATTCGGCACTGCACCCTTCAAGGACTCTCAAAGGTGACACTTTTCCGTTTTGCTGCATTGCAATAAGTTTGGCCCACTAAGCTTAAGGGGAGCTCCAAGTATGCCCCCCAAAACGATCTTCCACCCAGAGCAAAGCCCTGGGAAGAAATGATTACTCTCAGCCTTTGAAGGCAGGGAGGCCACGAGATGACACACCCAGGACAAAGCATCCCCAGACACATTGTTTCCCCATGGGAGGTTCCTGTCCCCTTCCGAGCCTCAGTTTCCTCATCTGTTAAATGGGCACGATTCTGTGCTCTTCACCAGGTGGTTATGGTGGTTAAATGAGCCCACCCTGCTGGGTGTAAGCAGGAGTCTTTAGAGCTGTTTCCACCAGACCTGGCAGAACCAGAGCAGGGCAGGAGGGGATAGAAGGGGAGGGAGTCTTTGCAGCAGGAATGCTGCGTTCTCTGCCACACCCTCACCCTCCAGGGCTGTCTGCTTTGCTGGAAGGTCTGTTACCAGATCCTCTCCAATGTATGCCCCCCCCCCCACCATCCCCAGCCCACCCGCCATGGGCTCCACTCCCAGGCCCTGCCCCGGGGACTGGTCTGGGAGAGAGCAGAACCAGCTGGGCATGTCTCTCAGGCTGTGGACACCTCTCTCTCCCTCTCTCATTACTCTCTGAAACCCAAGGGTGCCTGAGCAGTTGGCTCCTCCAGCCCCTTTTAGGGGAAAGAAATGTCTCAGTTCCTTTGAGTCTTGGTCACGCTGTCTGCTTTCTACCCACTCATCCAGCGCACACTGAGAGCCCAGAAGGAGCAGCTGCCCAGTGGAAGGAGTATTTTATCACTGATACTGTGTAGAATGACTGGTGCCCAACCATTAAAAATTTTTCAAGCAGAAAACTCTACAGACAGGGACTTCCCTGGCGGTCCAGGGGTTAGGACTCAGCGCTTTCACTGCTGTGGGCCTGGGGTCGATCCCTGGTCAGGGAACTAAGATCCCACGAGCCTCCTGGGGCAGCCAAGAAAGAAGAAAGAAAGCTCTAGAGACAGCGCACCCTTCGTGGCCACACCCGAGTCCTGCCCACCCCGCACCCTCACCTCCTAGGTGACCCCCTTCTCTCCTTTCTTCCTGATGCTCTTCTCACAAAAGGTGCTAAGTCTCTACTATAGGAACCATGGGGAGAGAGACCTGTCAGAACTCCAGAAAAGAAGTTATGCCAGGCCCTTTGGGCCAACAAAGAAATAACTCCTCCCCAAAGATTACCACAGACATCTGAGAAGGGTCCTTGGTGCCTCCTTTCCCTTCTTGAGTGTTCTATTTTTTTTCTTTCCTTTTTTGCAGATGGCTGCATTTAATGAGGAAGTGCTGTTGGCAAATAGGAGAGGAAACCTTCACCCCTGGCCACTCAGGATCTGCGTCCCCATCAGCAGTGAGGCAACAACATTCCTTTGCTCTGCAGGGCGGCTCCATCCACTCAAGTGGAAACAAGTAGGAAAAGCATGGATGATGAAATCACATTTTTTTACCGTGGACAGGTGACTTCCTGCAGAAACTTCTGGAAAGAGAAAACAGAAGTTTTTTCCACCCAGTAAAATGACTTAAGACTTAACTCTGACACCTTGTAGACTAAACGTGTATACCACCTTCCACTCTCCCATTCGGCCTTTCACGTATGTCTCTCATTTTTGTTCTTGTTGTTTTTTGTTTGTTTTTGGCTGCACTGGGTCTTCGTTGCTGCGCGCGGGCTTTCTCTAGTTGCGGCGAGCGGGGGCTACTCTTTGTTGCGGTGCGTGGGCGTCTCATTGCCGTGGCTTCTCGTTGCGGAGCACGGGCTCTAGATGCATGGGCTTCAGTAGTTGCGGCACGCGGGCTCAGTAGTTGTGGTTCGAGGGCTCTAGAGCGCAGGCTCAGTAGTTGTGGCGCACAGGCTTAATTGCTCCGCGGCACGTGGGATCTTCCCAGACCAGGAATTGAACCCGTGTCCCCTGCATTGGCAGGCGGATTCTTAACCACTGCGCCACCAGGGAAGTCCCTGTCTCTTTTTTGAATCTTGTAACAACCTTCCGAGGGAGAGAGGACTTTACAGATGAGTAGATGAAGGCCAAAGAAATGAAGGGATTTGCACAGTAAGTGACAGAGCTGGGACATTAACCTGTCTGAAGTCAAGGCCAGTCTTCATTTGGTCACATAGTCCCTCCAGCGTTTCCACAGCACCGTGGGCAACCCCGGTTATCACGGGTTTCCGCTAAAGAGGCCAAAATCCCTCATCAGTAGAGAATTAACACCTTCTTGAAAACCTGGAAAGTGACACTTCTAAAAGCAAATATATTTCCAAACTTTGGGTTAATGATAAAGCTGGGAAAACGCAAAAGACTCCCTGTTCCCTCTCCTCCTTTATCAATATGTGACTTAGATTTGGGTGCCAAGTCAAATTTCTCCAGCACTATATCCTTCATGGTAACTCATTAAAGAGTAAACCAAAGTTTGCTTTAAAAGAAAGGTAAATAGACCCAACTTTCCATACCACGCCGGACCCTGAGTCCACTTCCTGGTTCCCCTGCTGACTCAGGCTGTAATCGGAGATAAGTGCCTGGGGTGAGTGTCCCAGAATCCACGTGCCCTCAGGGATGATGGAGATGGAATTGTTATCCCCAGGGGAGCCTGCGCGCTTCGGCGAGGAAAACCAGACGAAAGGTGATGCCACGGGTGCAAAGCTCTACATGCAGGTAGCAGCTGCCTGTCTCTGTGTCTCGTGGCAAGGAAAGGAGTCACTCCTTTGTCACATTGCCAATAAAACCCTGCCGTTCTTTGACTCTGAACTCACCCATAATTATTGGGAGTGAGGTGGGAAGGGCTGCACTTTTGGACTCAGATGGCAGGGAGGATAAGAACAAAGTTGGCACAGAGTCAGCTCTAATCACACAGGGAGCATTTTCAAGGAAACAAATAAAAATAGCCAGAAATGGGTCAGCACTGACACGGAGGTTAGAGACAGGAAATTGGGGCAGAGTCCTGGGTAGAGGGATAGAAGTTTTACTTTACAAATTCAGACTGTCTTTCCCATCTGATTCCCTGTTTTCCCTTTTTTTCTTCTCCTGTCTACCGGATGCACAGGAAACATACACACAATACCCACAATGAAAAAGAACTGCGTGCTATTGAATCCTTGATCCATCTTCTCAATTCCAAAACTCTCTCCCTTTTCCTGAGGCTGAAGAAAAAAGATACTCAAAAAGAACTCATTTGACAGGCAGGCATGCAGGAGAAATGTCATAGACCCTTTACCTGTCTTTAGGGTTTCTGCAATTTCCGTGCATATTGCTGACGGGAGGAAGGGCAGCAAACGAGAAGAAAAGCACTTTGCACTGAAGTGATCGCTCTTCCCAAGCAGCCTCACTTACACCAGCATCCTTCCCATCACTGTCCCAAGGGGCCTGTGGCATTCCATGTGTCACACATACAGTAGACATGCACGTGTGTGTGCATATGCACACAGATGATACACGCGCACACTCACACATATGCCCAGCGCTCATGCAGATCCACAGCACACGAGCACACACACAGTATACACACGGTACCCATGCACCCATGCGTAACCCAGAAGGTGGTTCTTGCTCTTACTGTAACCTTAAGATTTTGGCAGTTCTCGTGAGCTCCCACACATGGCAGGATCACATTTCCCCGTGGCCTCAGTGACGTGGCTGGGGCAGATTTATTGGGCTTACCAGAGAGAGAGAGAAAGAGAGACAGAGGGCAGAAAAGTCTGCTGTGCGATGATCCCAGGCAGATTCATCAGGGCCGAGACAGAGGGATCCGCAAGACGGGTTCCTTTGGTGAGAACTGGCAAATACTTGACTGGTCATTTGTTGGAGCACTGAAGCATACACTTCTTCCAAATGTTATCTCCTTGGAATTCACCGAAAAATAAAAGGAATCTGGGGGACTTCCCTGGCGGTCCAGTGGTTAAGATTTTGCCTTCCAATGCAGGAGGTGCGGATTCGAACCCTGGTCGGGGAACTAAGATCCCACATGTCTCGTGGCCAAAAAACCAAAACATAAAACAGAAGCAATAAGGTAACAAATTCACTAAAGACTTTAAAAATGGTCCGCATCAAAAAATTCTTAAAAAAAGAAAAAAGGAATTTGCAGGCTGAGCCCCCAAACACAGAAAACACACATACATGCATGCACACACGCAGACATATATATACCTACATACATGCCTACCCAGAATCCACAAGGACTCTGAGAGGAATTGGGGTGTGGAGGTGGGTTCCCCTGGGTTGCCCTCTCTCCCCACTGCAGGCAGAACACAAGAGGCAGCCACCTAAAGGCAGGTTCAGCGGGCCAAACCGTCACGCCCGAATCCCCTCCAGGGCAGCCAGGAGAGCAGAAGCCCCATCCTAACGGTTTTTGTTTTTCTGGCTGTGCCACGTGGCTTGTGGAATCTTAGTTCACCCACCAGGGATCGAACACGGGCCCTCGGCAGTGGAAGCGCGGAGTGCTAACCACTGGCCCGCCAGGGAAGTCCTGAAGTTTGTTTCTAATGCAGCATGTTTTCTGGGGCAACAGAATCTTCCGCGCGGCGGTCAGTTAGCTGTGTCCCAAAGGAATGGCGCCTGTTTGCATTCATTTCCGAACATGAGCACGGGTCCTGGGAGCACCTGTCCAACTGAGCCTCCCAGTGTTTGGTTTCCAAGAGCAACGTAGCATTTACCTGGGGCTTGAAATTCCCAGAAGGCCCAGGATATGGAGAGGTTTCAGACTGGTTTTCTCCAAATCATACCGTTTTTTAAAGGTCTGTTTATTACGAAGCTGGCCTCAAAGCAGACTGATCAAACACAGACCCACTGAAAAATCTGCAAGAATTGACGATTTTTTTTTAGCGTGGGGTTTTCAGGGTGGGATTTCTGGGGAGTGGGAGGGAAGCTACCCAGTCAAGATAAACTCCTGAAGAGGCAGGGCAAAATTCCCTTCTCAATTACCAGCTTTTTGGTTTTTTTTTTAAATGACAAAGTCACACAAGAGAGGAAATGAAAAGGGAAATTTTTAGACTTCTCATCCGTCCAGAAAGCCCCGGGTCTGTTTCAGAACCCCGTCAGGGTAACTGTCGCCTGCGGTCACAGCACTGCAATCCCAGGAGGCCTTGCGTCACTGGCCATTATATATCAATAAGGAACTACAATCACCAAACCACAAGCCGGCTTCTTTTCTGAGCCCACATGTTGCTTTAGAGGGTTTTTGAACAAGAGACTTTCCTGTTTTTGAAACCCGTGAATCCACAGGTCTTACAGGTTACTCAAATGATCTTATCACTTGCAGCACCCACTGGCATGGATTTCAAAACTGCCTGTGCCAGCCCTGCCCTCCCCTCGCTCCACAGACATCCATTTACTCACCAGAATCCTTATTTACACGATCGTGTTGCCAACTGCTGACACAGAAGAAAAACATACTAGTTATACATTAAGCTGGACGGTTAAAGCATCTGTGCCACATCCTATCCAAACGCTATTTATCCACTGACCAGAGGGCAGGATAACCACCCTGAAGAAAACCCAACAGAAACTGTTTTGCGGTCAGATCACTGCTCCCTGGTACAGCCATACTATATTATTCATGCAAACACACACACACACACACACACACACACACACACACACACACACAGGCGGGGCGTGGGGGGGGAAGTAGTGGAAGAAATCATCACAGTTCATGGGAAATGATTATATTCATCCCAAGATGTGCGGCACATCTACTGGAAAATGTTAACTACACCCCAAACCACCAAATGAAGCTGCTGTCCAGATTGCTGGGAAATAAATGCAGAAAACTGTGAGGAGAGGGCTCCAAGGAACCTGGGTGAAAGATGTAAACCATCCAATCTCAATCCTCCATGGTATGCAAGTCAGACTTGTTTTTCTCTTGAGCAAACAGAAAGACTCAGATTACAGAGTGCACTGTAGAACGATGAGCTAAATCCACAAACAAACGTCTCTCTTTCCTGCTCAGCACAGCAGCTCGAGACAGATGGGCCAAACCTAACAACTGCCCTTGATAGCCATCTCCTGGTTTAACTTCTACCCTGGCCGGGGGCCACTTGGCATTGCTCAAGCATTGCCTGCAGAATCCATCCTGAGCTCCATTGCTAGAAGCGTCTACCCTCCAGGCAAAGACCTGAAGCTACCAGAGGGCTTCTGGAAGGTGGTGCAGGTTCTGCTCTCAGTAACTGCCCAATCAGAGCGAAGATGAACAACAAAAACTTTATTCTGCAGATGCACCCAGTGACTCTAAGCTGACTTCACAGAATCCACACGGCAATAATGAATCTAGCAGCCACTTATCTAACCTCACACTTTTTGGTCTTTTTGGGTTAGAATCAACACTTAGCTCATCAAAAACACCACACGTCGTCCAAAAAGAACCTGCTCTCGGTTTGAGAGTGCTGGTGTTTTGTTGATCTTATTTTGTTTTTCTGCATTCCAATAAATCTGCTAGCACTGAAATGTAGGGATACACACTGTAAGGCCATGATGCTGTGATTTTTATGTCTGAGGGAGGATTCCTTCAAAATATTAAAAAGTCTCTGTCTTGTGAAACGTTGAGTGTGAACAAGGCGCTACCAAAAAGTGTCAGAAGTAAATCCCTCAACGATTATGACGGGTCTACTGTGGCCTAGCACAATGCATCCTCAGGGGAAAAGACAATAAAATCAAAGAATTCCAGAGAATTCCAGACTTCCCACACAGGCCGAGTAGATATTTTTTATTGTAATCCTCACTGGCAAAGCGTCTACTACGTTTTATGGAAAGCATCCTATTCTTCAAAAATGTTTTAAAAATAATCGCTTTTTCTTTCCTCCTCTGGAAAAGCCATGGCTATAAAACGAACATAAACGTTGAACAGTTTTCCGATCCTTTCAGACTGTGGTAATTTAGGACTCTTAGGCCTAAACAGTCTTGCCTGACTTACAGCATGCTAGACAATTACCCAAGCACCCTCTCACTTTGGCTGTGTGGACCATGGCTCTGCGCCCTCTCCCCAGGGGATAAACATTGCCCAATGAGGAAAATGTTGCCTCTCTCCTTTTACATCATCCCAGACACCCCATCCCCAGGCAGAGGCCACCAGGCCCACCTCCAGGACTGTATGTTCCCTGCTATCCTGGGCCTTCTAGCTCAGATGCCAATGAGGGCACTAGGTAATGGGTATTTTTGACAAAGGACACTCCCATCACTTAAAGGGAGTTTTCCATTTGGGGTCATTACCAACCCCTGTCCACTCAAACCAACAAAGCACTGAGGAAAATAACACGTATGGGCAAATGTAAGATGTCGCCTTACATTTGTGTCTGTCAAAAGTTCCTCGTAGTATAGAGTGCTCACCTGATTTCTTTATTTTGAATAACAAAATACCTTGAAAGGCATTCAATCAATACAAGTCTGGGATGTTCATAGAGGTTCCCTAGAAGAAGTTGTATTTTTGTTAATCAAAGAAATTTAGAAGTTTTTGTAGTTATTCTTGAAGGTCAACCTCTAGTTTCAAGTATTAGATACTGTAAGCAAGTCTTTTAAAGCTCATTTTTTAAATTTTTTATTCTGAAAATTTTTAAATATATCAAAAGAAGAGCATATAGTAAAATGAAGCTCCGTATACCCACTGCCCAGATCACTAATTACCCAGTTTGTTCCATATTTGCCTCACTGGTCCTTTTTTTGTCTTTTATCTTTTTCTCCTTGCTGAACTGTCGCAAAGAAAATCCCAGACCTCATGTCATTTCAGCCCTTCATTTCATCGTTAAAGTGCATGAACACTTCCTTACATAGCCACAACCCCATGAAGCTCCCTTTTTAAAGCAGGACAAGAAGAAGTCAGCTTTATCACAAATAGATACTGAGCTTGAGATAACATTTCCAGAGACTGCAACATATAGACTCAAAAATACGCGGGCAGAAGCAAGATGGTGTGTCCTGGAAGACTGAGTGAGATTACTCAAAAGGGGGCTCGAGTGATGACGAAGACAGGTGTGATGAAGAATGTGGATAATGAGTAAAAAAGAAAGGCAACATTCTAAATAAGTATATTTATGCATCAATTTAAAATAGGCATATAATTAAATCAAGAAATTAAATTTTATAACTAAAATTTGACTATTCCACTTGCATCATTAAAAGCGTACATACTCAAGCCAGCCAAGCAACACACACACATACACACACACACACACACACAAAACTTTTGTAACTTGCTCATTGGGAAATGGGGCATTGCCTCATATCTGGAGTTGCATATATGGTATCTTCAACCCACTGCCTGCCAGCCCTGCCAAGACTACTCTTCTTAACGAGAGCATTTCTACTAGCGTCTGCTAGACGCCAAGCACGACGCCGAGCCCTGAATACATAATGCCCCTTATGTGCGTGCCAGCCCTCCGAGGGCATCCTGCTAGCCCCTCATTTTCAGAGGGAAGAAAACTGAGGCTTCAAGAAAGTGAGTTATTCTCCCAAGGAGAAAAAGATGGAACGTAGTCCGTTGTATGCCGCTGCCTCTGCAAACTCTTCCTTCTCTCCCTTTCTCCAAGCAGCCACTTTACTTTAGAACCACCCTGAACCACGTGGTAATACCAAGATTTCTATTTTATACTCAAATGAAGGAGACCTGGGAGGCTGGGAAGAGGGTTCAGTGCCTGCGTGATTCACAGTATAGCCATCACTCTACCTGTCGTCGCTGAATCATTGTTTCTGGCTATAATAGTCGGGGGATAAACAGTAGATGACGCCACCAAATGGTCTTGCTAATTCCGCTAAGACAACAAAACCAGCCAGAGCATTTGCAGAAAGGCTTGGCTGGATGAGCGGCTAGATGCTCCCAAGTTTCCGTCCTCCTCTTTCTTTGCTCTGGTTGCTTTTGCCCCCTTGATGAGACATCTTCCCATTCAGGGAATCCTTGCCTGGTATCATTCCTTAACTGTGGGGTGATCCCCACCAAACCATTTAACCTTTCTTTACTGCAGTTTCTTTATCATTAAAATGCAATGTTTGAGGGCCACGGCTGCAACAGCCAAATACCATTATCCAATTAAGGTGAAAAGCACCGTATAAATGCTATAGAGGCTAGAATTTAAATAGTCACATATGGTTTCATGAAAAGCACTCCAGTGCATCAGCTAACAGTAAAAACATGCAGGACTGAAATGATCTGGCTGGAAATGAACTGCAAACTGATAAACATTTAGTTGCTAATGCCGTGTTTATTATTTTTTTACTAGGATAAAAATTAACTTGGGCGGCCTTGGCCAGAACACAGATTGAACCCTACCAACTGGGTAGTGGAAACGGTATTTCTTTAGGCTCCGGTTACATGCAGGTTACCGCTGCCAGCTCCGATTTTATTTGTAAATAGGCCCTGGCTGTCCAGACAACAGAACTGGGGGAACCTTCTGGGAAGCACAATCAACCGAGCCAAAGTACCAAAAAGGTGTACCAAAAAGGTGTACCAGGGCTTCCCTGGTGGCGCAGTGGTTGAGAGTCCGCCTGCTGATGCAGGGGACGCGGGTTCGTGCCCCGGTCCGGGAAGATCCCACATGCCGCGGAGCGGCTGGGCCCGTGAGCCATGGCCGCTGAGCCTGCGCGTCCGGAGCCTGTGCTCCGCAACGGGAGAGGCCACAATAGTGAGAGGCCCGCGTACTGCAAAAAAAAAAAAAAAAAGGTGTACCAAAAAGGTGACTCTCTGGGGGGAGCTTAGGACACAGGGCCGCCCCCGCCATCCTCGGTTGTCCCGCATTTCCCACGAAACAGGTTGCCACACCAGCCGGGGAATTGCCTTCCGCCTGAGAAGCCGCCGCAGCCCGAGAAGGCAGCGCGGGCTGCGAGGCGCGCGCCTGCGGGCAGAGCAGAGAGCCCACGTGGGGCGCGCGCGCGGGGGTCTCGGGCGAGCGCAGGGGCGGGGCCGGGGCTCGGGGGCGCGCGGGGCCGGGGCCGAGGGGGCGGGCGGGGCGGGGGGCGAGCCTGAGCCAGCTCCGCGGACGCCGGCCGGGCCACGTGACCGCGCCCGCAGCGGCCCCAACTGCAGATGTCGTCCCCCTCCCCCGGGCACTCTTCCAGCAGCCGGCGAGCAGCTGGATCAGTTTACTTGCGCCCCAGCGCCCTGCACCAGCACGGGCTGAATTATTACTCATGGAAATCCCCTCCGTTTCAGGAAATCAGGTAGCTTTCAAACTCCCAGCAATGAATGGCCCTTTGGGTCAAGGGAGAATAGCGCGCACACACACACACACACACACACACACACACACACACACACACACACGAAAACAGAAACAAAACAAAATAACAGACTGCAGGCTACAGGCTTCAAAACAGGCTGTTTGGTTTCTAGTAAATTAGAGGGAGTGGGCGGTTGAGGTTGGGGAGTGTGGTCTTCTTTGACGTCAGCAAGATGCTTCTCTCCCCATTTTCCCCTGCTTTCCCTCCTCTGTCTCTTTGGCCCGTCCACAGCCTCGTCGTCTTCCTCCCTCCTTCCCTCTCTATGTCAAGGAGACAGATGACATAGGGTAGCTCTGGAAAATTGCTCAGAGCTGTGCAACGGAGCTCGCAGGCTCAGAAAGTTCCCACATTCTCCAAAATGAAGGCCGTGGGGTTCGGCGGGTTGCGGGGTTCGGCGGGTTGCGGGGTTGATCGTCTGCCGCCGTCTCAATTAGCCGGCCCCAAATCCATGGGACTCAGGCAAGGAGGGGAAAGACGGCTGGAAAAGCAGCAGCAGCCCTCACCGGCTGTTCATTCCTCCCTTCATCTCGCCCGATTAGCAGTTCTGTCTGAGGGAACATTCCTCCTATGGCAAAGAACACATTCTTGCCTCCAGTCAGCCTGAAATAGAATCCTGGAGAGCATGCGCTGCTGCAGCTGCATCCCGAGGCCCAGCCCCCGCTGCTGTGCAAGGATTTCTCCAGCAGCCCCCCGCCCCAGGCCCCGGCCTCTCCCCTCCCAGTTGTTTTTCCTATCCTCACCCAAGACAGCAGCAGCTGTCCCCATGTTGACACAGAACTATCTCGAATAAGCGTTCCAAGGCTAGGTAAGCATTTGTAGCCTGACCCTGCTATCTTTTTCTTTCCCCTTTAAATTGCTTTGGAGGGGGGCATTGTTTCCAAAAGGGCAGCTGTGTCCACTCCACTGCAGGGTCGTGCCCACAGTCACATGGTGAGTGTTGGTGGAACGGGCAGTTCTCTGGGTGGCTTGTAATTGTCGTGTAGCCTCAGCAAGACGGCTTGCTGTAACACTGTAAGTCAACTCTACTTCAATTAAAAAATAATAATAATAATAAATAAAAAAATAGAAAATAAAATGCAGATTCTGATGCAACAGAGGAAAAAAAAAAGACTCCTTGGTTTCTAAAGTAACCTGACTCTCATTCTTTACCCAGGCGGCTCTTGAAAAGCAGAAATCTGTCCCAGGCCTCACATCAGGAAGCATGGCTCCAGGCAGGGTAGGGTAGGGAGCAGGCCCCAGGTTACACGTGGGCCTGATTTTCTCCACCAGGCTTGTGGTGGCTCCTCCCTCCTCCCTTCTCTGATCTGGAGAGCAAAGGCCTCAGAGGACCTTGGAACAGGGAGTGCTTTCTAAATCAGAGGCTCCAAATGCTCTCTGCAGGCGCTGAGTTCCTGTGAAGAAGTCTACCGGCACTGAAAAAATACACGCACAAAAAATGGAGGGCACGTGCATCTATCTCTTCAGAAATTAGCCGTGGAACCAGAAAGACTAAAGACCCTTTCGTGTGTGTATCTGGGGGGCGGGAGGGGTGCATGGGAGTGTCACAAGCAGGTGATAGCACTTCCACAAGGGCACAGGCCCAGCGCACAGATCTCTTTGGCATGAGTGTTGGGAGAACGGATGAATGAGCAAGGGAATGAATGAGAGAAATGAATCTGGGACACAAAGAAAGCAAAAAGGAGCCCAAACTTTCTCGGAGGTGAGGAGGGGGTAGAGCATGTCTGCCAGAAAGAACCATTTGGTCTGAAGGAGAACAGACTTCTAAAGTGTAAACACAAAACGGATTCTGACGCAATAAGTGACAGTAACATTAGATGACATGGATTCAGCACGTCCCGTGTTCCAGATGTTGCCAGTGTCTTACACTGGCTTAGTCTGCGTGGCACCCTCCAGAGGTGGGAACCAGCTGGAGAGTCTGTCGGCTCTTTGGAGCACCAAGGAAGAGACTCCTGGACCCAGAGGGCTTAAGAGGACCGGAAACAGACCCAGCCAGTCCAAAGCATCCCAGGCATCTCTTCAAAGTCGGTCCAACCTGCCTGCCTAGTCTGGCCTCCACTGGCCACTGCTGAGAGAGGATGCTCACTCTCCTGCCGACTCACCGGAGCGGAGACCTCTCAGGCAGGAACGAGATCTGATCTCCAGGCAGCAAAAGCTGGTCTGCCTCAACTCTGCTGCTCCCTCCTTCTCTTAGAAACACCAGACCTTCCGAGGAAGCCTCTGAGGCTCACTGACGCTCCCTCTGGGAACACGCCTGGCCCTGGCCTTGCTGGGTGACCTCTGGGCCCTCGGGGAAGCACCCTCCCACATCCTGGGACATTTAGGGACCCGGGTAAGCAGAAGTGATGCCACGGGGCCCCTCCTTGGGGGCCTCAGGGGGGCCTCTCCCACCTTTGAGAGAGGAACAAGAAACATAGGTTTCACCCAGCTGAAGTGTGTGTGTCTAGAAGTTCTCTTTTATTACATGTAAGCAGGCTCTCCATTCAACGTCATCACAAGGATCCTTTTCTCCACCTCTCGCTTCCACTCTGGGAAACACACCTTCTTCATCTTGGGCCACAACAGGGGAAGCCTCTCGTTCGTGGTCTGCATGTTGCCTTACTGATTGCCTCTCTTTTATTCCAAACGTGCCGTATAGTCCTGGTGCCAGAGATGCACCCTTAATAATGCAGTCCTGCGAGGGCATAATTTGAAATCTCATCGTCTCAGGTAAAATGATTCCTGGACAGAGGTGGGTTGGAGGAGGAACTTGAACCGTCTGCTTCCTTCTGGCCACCAAGACAGAGCAAGGTGACTGTCCACCTTAGCTTCCTTTCCACTCCTCAAGCACCCTAGACACCCCCCCCCCGCCCCCGCCACACACACACAAACATCCCGACAGCTGGGATTCCTGTCACCCGCCCTTGGACACTCCATTAAAACTTTGGACTAGCAGCAGGTCCTGGAACACTGCTCCGTAACTCGGCAGGTGTGTGATCTACCTAAACAAAAGGACAGAACAGTCGGCCACTGCCAGGTGGTTAAGCAAGGGCTTTGCGAAGCTGGCTAACAGCACACAGAGCAGTCTGTGCTCATGTAATGGGGCAAAGATGAAGCAGGTGCCCTAGAGTCCTCCTGACACAGCAAGTTGCCAGCCTCCGCTAAACACACACACACACACTCGTGACCTCCAGTGTCCCTGAAAAGATGGCACAGGTCGTGGCCAGTGTATGCTCCCCACAGCCAGAGATGCCTGGCTCCTATTCTGGCTAGCTGCTCTCCTGAGTCTCGGGCTATTCTTCTATAAAATGAGGATAGTAATGCCCCCTTGAGGGTTGGATACAATGCATATAAAACTTCAGACTTAGAGTAAGCCCTTAATAACTTGAATCCAGAACAATCCAAAAGTGTCAGCAGCAGCAGTTGTCATTGTGGCTGGGTGCTAAAGACAATATTAGCTACAGTGGACGGAGCAGTTTTTATGAGCCAGGTGTGTTACATGCATTCTCCCATCTCGACTCACACTAGCCCTGCAAGGTA
The DNA here is from genome assembly GCF_951394435.1 of Stenella coeruleoalba. Taxonomy (NCBI): domain Eukaryota; kingdom Metazoa; phylum Chordata; class Mammalia; order Artiodactyla; family Delphinidae; genus Stenella; species Stenella coeruleoalba. The sequence continues at coordinate 78,830,528 of NC_137162.1, read as the reverse complement.
GGTTTTATTACCCTCACTTTACAGATAAGGACTCTGAGGCTCAGAGTAGTTAAGACACTTACCCAAAGTCACACAGCCAGTTAGTGGTAAAGTGATGGCTTACATCAAGGTAATGCATGCTTCAATGCATGCCGGCCCCAAAGCATGCTCCCTTCTCAGGGCTGTGCTGCCTCTTGATGCAGTCAGTAAAAGCGGAGCTCTGCTCTCTTTACAGGGCAACGCAGAGGAAATGCCAAGTGACTACGCAGAGGGCTGCAGCCTTGCACGCGTGGTGTGTGTGTGTGTGTGTGTGTGTGTGTGTGTACACATGCCCTCGGCCAAGGGCCACACTTTCAGCCAGCATACTGGTCTGCCAAAGGCCTGTCTTCAAATCCCGCCTATTGAAAAGCTCATCTCTGATTTGGCAGGACAGGCCCTCAGCCTGGAACAAATGTAGGAAATAAACAAGGGCCATTCAAAAGGACTGAGATTCAAATGGGAAGTTCCTACACAGTAATAAAGCTCGATAAACCAAAGAGCCGAAGGCCTCAGAAAGCGTCAGTAGACGTTCAGGTAATGATCCATTTATTTTAAGTCGTTAGTAAGGGGGGGCAAGGGGTAAATCCAGTTCCTGTGTGGGCATCCTCGTCCCTTCTCTGAGGGCAGCGCCGACAAGCCTAAAAGTGTTGGCTTGCACAGAGAGGTCACCCCTTGGGGAGCCACGGGCACCCGTTGGTGAAATATACCAGAAATGTGTCCGTGGGACAAGCAAGTTTTAACGCACGGACTCTGAATGATGAAAAGCACCCTTCTGCTCTTTGTACCTTCATACCCACTTCAGTTTCTCAAAGACGGAGACTCCTTTTGAGCTTTTCCTTCTTGGCAAAGCCACGCTTGTTAAGAAACCAGTATCCTAGAAACCGAAGTGGCCTTGGATGTCATTCTCTGTTGTGGCAGACTAAACTTTCCTTGCTGCATCAGACCCCAAAATATATCAACTGTGAGTCACACACCAGCAAAGGGGCCACTATTTGGAAGAGAGATAGTGTGGTGATATTTAGCAGTGGCTGGATCCTAGCAAATGTCAAGTGTTGCCTAATCACAGGGCATATTCATATGCATTACCTTCCAGATTATTGCTTGGTAGCTCTCGGGGTGGTTTCTTAACTGTCAATATTTACAGAACCAGGCACTTAACAACACAGGCCAAGTGGGCTGGATGTCTCCAAGAATGAGTCATGCCGAATAAAGCCTCCTATCTCGGGGCCACTGCTCCCTCCTCATTGGCTGGAGCGAACTCTAGTCATGGGGTTATTGAAAAGCATGTGCAGGGTTGCGGGCTCTGTTCGGTTCTCTGGAGGAACCAACATTTATGAAAACAAAGCATGGGGGGAGAGGGTGTGGGTTTGAAAGCATATAGAGCTGTCTTTTTTTGTCTGCTACCTAATAAATATAGCGCTGGGGCGAGGGGGAAGTGGCAGAGAGATGGCACCGAAGCCCAAATCAGTCTCCACTTGCAGCAAGACACATAATAAATACCCTTGAGTGACACCCAGGCCTTGGCTGGAGAAGGAAAAGTCACCTGCATCACACCAGACACACACCAAGAAAGGGGGTGCCACTGGGCTTTGAGTGAGACTGACCACCACCACTGGCTTCTTATTTGAATAAGCAAAGTAGACCATCGCCCAACCAGTCCAGGTAGAAACCCCCAGCTCCATTCAAGCACTGGAAGACCTTTCTTTGGGTTTTGAAAGCTTAGGTGTTCATCACGCATTTAAAATGCAGGTCAGGAATTCCTTGGCGGTCCAGAGGTTAGGACTCAGTGCTTTCACTGCCGTGGGCCTGGGTTGGATCCCTGGTCAGGGAACTAAGATCCCACAAGCTGCATGGCACGGCCAAAATTTTTTTTTTTTAATTAAAGTAAAATGCAGGTAACCTCTGGAGTTGGGCACACCTAAGGTCTCATCACGTAGATGCTTGGTGAGAAGCAGGAAGCAAGAGGGCAGGAATGGAGGGCCAACCAAGGAAGGAGAGCACTGCAGGAGGGAGTGGGACAGTCTTGCTTTTCCAGCCCTCAGACCATCCTGGAAGATGTTTGCCTGTACGTAGAAAAGAAAGGAAGCTTGTTTGCACATCAACGTTAAGTGAAGAAATGGCGGGCTTCCCTGGTGGCGCAGTGGTTGAGAGTCCGCCTGCCGATGCAGGGGACACGGGTTCGTGCCCCGGTCCGGCAGGATCCCACATGCCGCGGAGCAGCTGGGCCCGTGAGCCATGGCTGCTGAGCCTGAGCATCCGGAGCCTGTGCTCCGCAACAAGGGAGGCCATGGCTGTGAGAGGCCCGCGTACTGCAAAAAAAAAAAAAAGAAGAAATGCCACCATGCTTCAGAAACACCACGATCAGTACAAGTGACCATGTTGCAAACTTCACTCCCCCAGCATCTACAGAGAAGTTGACTGCAACCACGTGGGCAGTAAAATCTTTGCCAAAGTCCTCAGGGGATCCAGTACTACGCAACACGGGACCCGCTGGTCAACACTGATCTCCTGGAATCCCAGTTCCTTTAAAATCAATGAGCTAAGGGAGCATTGCAAAAGGGTCCCGTGAGGGGACAGGATTATTACTGAGTTGTGTGGTGCAAAATGTCTTTGATCAAAAAATCGTAGACACCATGGAAGAACGAGAAATATCAAGACTTACATACTGGGCACATGTGCAAATGGACTGAGCTTCTTAATAAGCCCAGCAGGTTTTTCGGTTTCTTTCTAAAGATTTATTTTTATTTATTTTTGGCTGCGTCAGGTCTTAGTTGCTGCGCGGGCTCTTCGTTGTGGCGCACGGGCTTCTCTCTAGTTGCGGCGTGCGGGTTTTCTCTTCTCTAGTTGTGGAGCACAGGATCCAGGAAGCGTGGGCTCTGTAGTTTGTGGCACGCAGACTCTAGTTGAGGCACGCGAGCTCAGTAGTTGTGGAATGCAGGCTCAGTTGTCCTGCGGCATGTGGGATCTTAGTTCCCTGACCAGGGATTGAACCCACATCCCCTGCATTGTCAGGTGGATTCTTTACCACTGGACCACCAGGGAAGTCCTGGCCCAGCAGGTCTGAAGGCTCAGAGATGTCCCCAGATATCCCAAGATTATTCCACGATGAGATGAGCTCCTGATTCCTGGAGACAAAGAGGTCGCAGCCCCCGGCCACTGGCCAGGGCCATAAACCAAAGGACAGTCCTCCTGTAGCAGTTGTATGGACACACGACATAGGCATCATCTGTAGTCACAAAGGGCAACAAGGGATGTAATTCATGATCCCGAGAAAGGTTTGACTGTGGCCCTTTCCAGCCACCGTGTGCCATAAAGCTGGGGACGGCAAGCACCCTGGGGAAGGCCCTGCCAGCTGCATGGTCACAGTGTGTCCACAACAGCTGAGGACCCTTTGCCCAATCTTCAGACGCACACACATACTCGGGCTGGCCATGTGCATACACACACATGCACCAAGTAAGGACTGGGGGGAGAGACGCAGCCAGAAAACAAAACAAACAAAAAACGTGGTTCTGCAAATATATATGGAAAACACTTCTTAGATGACTGCTCAGCTGAGATGACTTACTTACCTGCATCATCCTTCTGTGGCTTGGAATGAAGATATGATGGCTAGAGCTAAAGCAGCCATTTTGGACCATGAGGTGGTCTTCATGATGGATGCCAAATTCTAAGAATAGAAGAAAGGGGCCTGGAACACTGATGGATGTAGAACTGCTAAAGCAGTCCTAGGCTATCTACTGCTAGACTTCTTTCATATAAGACTGAAATAAACTTTATTGTGTAAAAGACACGCAAGCCAATAAACAAAAAAACGTGCTTCTGATTCTGTGTGAAAGGGTTTCATTCTATTCCAGAGCTTCTGTAGGATGGCATCTGCTGGGGAGCCATCTGTTTCATTTCCCCCTCTGTTTCCACTTTCTGTTGGGGGTAGAGGTAAGGAGAAGCTGAGTGGAGAGGGGTTTGGGTGGAGAAAATGTGAAGAGAGAATGGGCTCCTGGCTGTTCCTCTTTCCCTGTATGTACTTCCCTGCTTTGTCTCCAGACGCTCCTAGAACACCTTGCAGGTGGTCCTGTGCTCAGGAAATGTGTTGAACAGTTGTATCAATTTGCTGGGGCTGCCGTAACAAAGTATCACAGCCCAGTAGCTTAAACAACAGACATTTATGTCCTCCCAGTGCTGGAGGCTGGAATTCCAAGATCAAGGTGTCAGCAGGGTTGGTTCCTTCTGAGGGCCTTGAAGGAAGGATCTGTTCCAGGCCTCTCTCCTTGGCTTGTAGATGGCTGTCTTCTCCCTGTGTCTACACATGGTCTTCCTGCTTTGTGTGTCTGGGTCTTAATCTCTTCTTCTTATACAGATACCAGCCAGATTGGATTAGAGCCTCATTTTAGCCGAAAATGACCTAATTTTAATTTAATTCCGTCTTTAAAGACCCTGTATCCAAATACAGTCACATTCTGAGTTCCTGGGCGTTAGGGCTTCCACAAAAGTGAGGCCGGAAAGGAAATTAGCAAACGGGTAGAGCCCCTACCACAGGCTTGGCATCGTGCCAGACAGCAGGGACAAAAGATAAGAAGATACAGTCTCATTGTGGCTGAATGACTAGATGACAGCCCTAGCGAGTGAGTAAGTGGATGGATCAATGATGAATGAATGGGATGAACAAACATCAAAACTGCCGCCAAAGCCCAGAGGGCTGATCAGATGTAAACCATACTGAGTCCAGAAGCATAGCTGAGTCCAGAGCCGGCAGCCAACTCTCACCTCCATCTACACAGGGGTCTCAGAGATCAGTAGAGAAGCAAAGTGGCAAAGGGGCCCTATTCCCTGCCCAGGGGAACCTGACCAGCTCTTGGCCAAGACAGAACGGAACCAGCACGCACACAGATGCTCCCAGATGAAAACCAGACTTTTCATCACACTCAGCCCACCGCTCCTAGGAGACCTGGGGAGATACCCCCGCTGTGGGTCCCAGCAGCCCCGGGCCACAAACCAAATGGAAAGCCCTCCACGAGCAGCATGTCAAGTTAGCTGGGGTGGGAAGGAGGGCCCCCTGCCACAGGCCACAGCCAGCTGCGGTGTGGTGACAGGTGGTACGCTATCCCTGGGATGTTGACACCCATGAAATGAGAGTGAAAGTCGCCACATCCTCAACTCCATCCCCTGCAAACGCTCTCTGCGCCGAAAACTGTGACCATAAGCCAGGAAGCCGAATTAGAGGAACAGAAAGAAAGGCAAGATTCCTGCCCACGCCATTACCAGCACACACTTCTCCTGACTGCAAGCATGCCAGCGACGTCACTCCATTATTATTATCTGCACTGCGCCTGTTTACTTAATCGGTCTTCAGAGAGATTTCCAAACGGCTATTTTTTTTTTTTCTTTTTTTCCAAATGGGTATTTTTGTGACCCAGTGGAGGTCAGAGTTCCCTGGACAATCAATCAGAGCCAGCAGGGGGCAGGCCAGCTGCCCATCATCTGATTGCGGCCGCTGTGCACAGACTTTGCACCAGTTCCTGTGGCCTGTGTCTGTCAGGCTCCCCGTGAACCCTGGTCATCGGTCACTTCCTGAATTGCAAGAACGCACCACACAGCTACATACCCCAACGCCCTCCCCTGCTCGGACGACTCCCTTTTATTGTTTTCCAGCACATTCTCCCTCCAGCCCAAACAGGATCACAGAGGAATGGCCTATCCTTGAATCTTTATTACCAAATCTGCAGCTCAGAAGCCTTGAGTTGGTATTTCCTCCGCCCTAGTAGGGATTTTTATGGGGTTTTTATTTGGTTTCATTTTTGCCATGCTTCTCAGAATGCTTCCTTTGTTCTGCCTCACTCCGCTTTGAGCCTGCAAGGCTGTCTCCTCAGAAGATCACACAGCTGCATATCCCCCCAAAAGATGTACTTGAGGAAACCCCCCGCCTTTTATGGATTTTCAAGCAATAAAATGATGGGCTCTGAGGGCTGAAGAGGCACCTCCTCCCCCAGCCAGGCCCCTCACCGCAGCCCCGGGGAGCAGGGATGAGGCTGCCAAGGACCCGAGCCGTCAGTGCCTGGGGTTCGTGGGCCTAGTGTTTACCTTCTTTGGAAAATATTGCCTCCCCTGCACTGATCATATAGCATACAATGTGAGTAGCCACCTGCTCAGAGATCTCCCCCGGCCACAGAGACGGAGCCAGGGGCGGTCACCTGACCGCAGCGAAGGCCATCAGGGCCTCTCTGGGACTTTTGAACTCTCAGCCCCTCTCTAGCAGTGAAGCTGGGAGGTGCGATAAACAGAAGCTGTCGTCGTGTGCACTCCCTGCCACGCAGAGGAAACTTATCAAAGAGACTGGAATCAATATTCAGTGGAAGATTCAGTAAGAGACGAGAGAGAACGCCTGGCAGGGTCGGGTCCTGTTGCAGGCGTCCTCAGAGCCCCTTTTGGAAGCCCGAGTGGTCTGGGTCGCATTTCTCTTGCCTGTGGCTAATAATAGCATCCCCGTGAAACTCACCAGGGATTGGATTCTGGCCACCCTGCCTGAGTGAGACCGGCTGACCTCTGCTTTGGCCATGGGAAGAGGAGGGGATGGAGGCGGGAAAGAGACCATTATCCAAGGTTACCCAAGGTTGTTTAAGACATTGAAATACAGAACGCCTGCAGCAACTGTGAGAGAATTTCAGCGTCTTTATCAAGTCACTACTTTCAGGCTTGTATACTCTCAGGCAGAGGTCATTATCTGGATAATTGAAGTGTTTCTTAGAACACGATTCAGGTGACAGTGGTGATGGCGTGTAGACAGCACACTAAGGACGGATCCTTGGGAAACAGCGCTCTGGAATAATCATGACTCTTCTCGTGGGAAGGGAGCAGCTGGGCTCCTGTGCTGGAGCCCAGCTAATGGACTCATTAGCCCATCATTGGCTAATGGACAGATGGACTCCAGGAGACCTAGTTCAACAAGTCTGACACCTGCCAAGGCCGAGCCCCTCAGAACCCAGATGCTCCCCCAAATGTGACCCCCAAATCCGAGGAAGCCCCCGAGGTGGGAGCAGACCCAGGAGAGGTTTGGGCTCCCCACCTTACCGGTCTCTCTCAGCTGAAACCACAGGAAGGCCTCAAGTCAGAAGGGCTCACCCAACTCAGAGGGAGGCCCAGAGTTCAGCCTAATCCCCTTACTCATCCCAAAGGGTCAGAGGAGGGCGAGCAATCACAGGGGTCAGAGCCTCAGTTTTGACTCCAAGTTCAAAGACTCTAGCTAAAGCGGCCCAGGGCCCCCTGGCACCACCCTAAAAAAACGGATCCAATCCTGAGTCAGAGAGGAAGCCGACACTGACTGAATCACCCGTCCACTTCCTTCTACCCTCAGCCACTTGGCCAAGAGCGGCCGCCGCTTCTGAGGGGCAGCTTAGTGAACGACACTCAGAGAAGCTGAGGCCCCCGGAGAAGGGCAAGCAGGGCCGAACCGCCGCAACCCATTTCCCTGCGGCTCCCCTGCCCCCTGCACTTTCCAAAGTAACGCTTCACATCTTGTGACGGCCCCTCTCCTGTCCTGTGCTGCCCTTGCCTGGGTTATTTTTCACTTCCCTGTTCAGAACACAGCCACACTTTCCAAATGCCATGAATCATCACCACCGAGCAACGGCCATTCAGCCAGGCAGGAAACCACGGAGCAGCAGACCTAGAAGGAAGAGCTCTCCTGCAGCCGCCCCCGGCCCCGGCTGGGCATCGTGAGGCCACAGCAGAGGCTGCTGGACGGAGCTGCCAGTCCGGGCACTCATTCTCTTCCATCGTCCCCAGTGGCTGTCCTCTCCTCTCTGATCCGCCCTTGCACTAGGTCCCAGACACCACTAGGCATTTCTGACGTCGTTCTAACGACTTTCTTGGTTGCATTGGCTGACGCAGAGCTGTCATCTTCCAATGCTGGGAGGGAGAGAATTGGGCAGATCCATTCAAGACCCAGGGAACTGAGACAGGGATGCAGCATAGAGCAGACCCACCTACAGAACATGGGGAGTTGGTTCTCTGTATGCAGGTAGGCTTGCAAGAATGGTACAAAGTCATCCCTGTCATCCAAGCCCCTTGGTGACCGGAACCATGTGGCCTTCTAGACGCCATTTCAGCAAGCACCGGAAAGTAGTCACCAGTGAGTCTATGAATAAATCAATCAGTGAAAGAGTATCATCCCCAAAGAGCATCAAATGCTCGCTCCTGTGCTGGGCTCCTGGCTCCTCTGAATAGTAAGTCTGCTTTCGTGCCAGGGTTAGGTACTCGTGTAGTAAGGAGAACCTAATTTGAAGTCATTATTTTTGCCTCTATGTAATCATAGACAATGCCATTCAAAAGTAAAGCCATCTTGGAAGTTCCCTGGTGGTCCAGTGGTTAGGACTCCCAGCGTCCACTGCAGGGGGCGTGGGTTTGATCCCTGGTCCAGGAACTAAGATCCTGAACACCCCACATCACAGCCAAAAAAAAATAAAGTAAAGCGATCTAGGAAACGCAAATCACAGGACAATATTACATCAGTTTTAACCTATCAGATTGACTAAAACTTTAAATATTAACAGTGGCCAGAGAGTGGGAAATAGGTACTGCCCTATACTGTTGGTGGGTGTGGAGTGTTACACATTTTCTGGAGGTGGTTTGGTCCTGTGCATTACAATTATTAATGAGTAACTTTGACTCCTTAATTTGGAGACTAGGAATTTATCCTCAGCTGAACAACCAGGAAAATGCACATAAATGTAAGTACAAAGAAAGTCATCACAGTGTGGTAAATAAATACAAAAAACTAACAAACAAAAAATTTGAAACAACCTAGATGTGACTGAGCCAGTGAATTATACAGTACATTTAATAAACTACTATGCAACTGTTAAAAATAATGTTGGAACTCTACATCCAAAGCCATAGAACAATATTCGCATGGATCATTTTGATAAGAATAGGAAACAAGTTTTGTGTGTAGCCCATTTATGGACGTGTTGACGGTATGGGGGCCTAAAAGGGACACCTGAAACGTTTATCAAGTTGTTAAGCAGCGCTCATCTCTGCGGAGGTGGATTTCAAGGTGATTTTTACCTTCTCCATATTCTCTGTATTTCTTAAAATTGTTTATAAGAAACTTGAAGCATTTTTATGATCAGAGAAAATTATGTATCTGTTTTCATTTTAAAACCAAAAGTAAGACAAAAACTGTCTATGTCCCTGACAGGCTATATCTGTCCAAGATAAATTTCGTGTCCTCATTCTGGTAGGACGTGTTACTGGTTGACCACTCCGCCAGGTGGCCTTGGTCTCTGAGTTGTTTCCCCTGAGCTCTGATGGGCTGAACTGGGTCTACCCGTGCCCTCTTAAGCAGCCCCTGTATGGCAACTCGATTTATCAGGATGGCTGACCAGAGTCAGGATGGAGACCGAAGCGTGGCAGAGTTTTCTCCCACAGGTACCAAATACCCTGGGGGGTTATCAAATCCCAGGTTTCAGTGCTTGGAATTAACCAAATTAACGAACACAGACCCAGCCGGGCGGCCAAGGAGATTCAGATGTTTTGAAAATATGTGAATCTCAACCCCCAGAAATAAATTCCAGACCCTTGAAAACCACAGCAACTAAAGCCAGAAAGATCTTCACGAAATCATCTGTTCTGGACCTCTCGTTTGACACACGAGGGAACCAAGGCACAGAGAAGGGAAGTGACTTGCCTAAGGTCACACAGCTTATGGGTGACAGAGGCCAGAAAAGAACTTGTGTCTCCTGACCTGCAATTCAAGGTTCTTTTTGCTTTATCACAACTGGGACCAGTGCAGTGGGCAGAAAATGTCCTTCATACCCTCAGAAACTACTCCTGTGAGGGGTTCAGAATGTACTCCAACGGTCCCAGGCTCTGTAGAGGGTCCAGTAGAGTTACATGCAGGCATTCTTAACCAAGAGGTCACGTATTTTTCTAAAAGGGGATTACAGAGCGTTCATCATATTTCCAAAGGGATCCCACTGCACAACAAAAGTTAAGAACCAATGAACTGGGGGGAAAAGAAAGAACCAATGAACTAGAACATGGGTTGTAAACTTGCTTTACAGAAAGTAAATATTTTGGCTCTGCAGACTGCATGGTCCCTGTCCCAGCTACTCAACTCTGCCCTTGTACTGTGAAAGCGATCTCAGATAGTCCACCAATAAATGGGCAAAGCCGAGTTCCAATAAAACTTTATTTACAAAGACAGGCTGTGGGCCGGATTTGGCCCAGGTAGTAGTGTGACATTCCCCCCCAACCCCCCCACCCCAAACTAGAGGCCCCGATCAATGACCTTCCCCTTACTTCAGATTCTGCTTCTGGTCGCGACCCAAACGACAGCCACATTCCTGCAGTTGGATCCAGCTCTTAGCTGGGGACCACCAAGGAAGTGGGGAAGCACATAAAAGGAATTTGTTTCACTTTTTCATTAAAAAACAAGTCCTCTGGATTCCTAATTGGAAACTTTCACACGTGAGTTGAGGTTGCTGCAGTCCTGCTCCACTCATTTATCTTGAGCAAAATAACTGTTGAGCTTGGAGAGTGACCTTTGACCTCTGATGGCTGCCTACAATCTACTTTACTGGCTCATTTGCATATAGGGTGTTAAACGCCCGCTGACACAGTCTTCTCATAAAATTCTGACTTTCTTGATCAACTAGGAATTAAAACAAGATCTCAAGACAAAACAAGTCCAGGCAGGAACTGGAGATCTTTTTTTTTTCCCCCTCTTGTTGTTGGCTAAAAACCTCTTCAATTGAAATCGAGAAGCATGTATTGAGCATCTCCCGTGCAGCACTAAGTCAGGCTCTTCGAGGGCCACTGCCCAGAAGTTAGGCTTGGGATCCAGGACATCCTCCGCTCCTGTACAGAAGATGAGATTTACAAACAGCAACAAGGGATGTTTCCTCTGTTGTACCTTCACCCAGGACCGGTCACTCCCCTGGCCCACAGACCCTCACCCATTGACTTCTGAGAAGGCAGAGATGGAGAGAGAGAGAGAGAGAGAGAGAGACAGAATAAACCTCTAGGGAAGTCTGCTTCTGCCCTGATTAGGAGAGGGAGGGAGGGGCAGAATTCAAGCTGAAAAAGGACAGCGGACAGCCTTCCCCAGCCTCGCACAGCCCCTTCCAAATTCTGGTAGCAAGAGGACTGAGTCATTGAGTCCTAATAGTGACAGGCAGGTAACACATATGTTTTTCCATCTGTATGACATCAGTTCTAAGCACTGGATGTCCATATACATCAGAAATACCCTTTGGGGATCCTTGCTTAGAGGTGGGGACGTGCTTCTGGGTTATTTTAGACCCTTTTCACACTTCAGCATTAGGACGCACAGGAACAACTCTAAGGGACACAAGAGGTGATGAAGTCTCCTTAGAAGAGGAAAACAAAGGCAGCTGGAGACCTCGTGCCATGCCAAGGGTGAGCCAGCGCTGAGTCTAGGGGCCCTGGCTTCCCATCTGTTATCTTGATCCTTGGCCATGCTTCCATCAAGCTGGTGCCTGCTGAGAACCCAGTTTCCCAACATCTCAAATGGCTTCCAGAAGATTCAGAGGTGCCCTTTTTCTTCCTTCTTCTCTTTATATCCGGGCATGCTTCCCAGCCTTCCCATGGAAAATCCCTGAGCCGGCCACTTCCTGTTTTTGTTTTGTTCTCCTCCCCCCCCCCCCACCCACTCCCCATGTCCCCTTCGACCTTTTGTCCTTTGTCTTGATCTTCATCTCAAACTGGGAAAGAATCCCCAGCTCCAAGCGGTTCCCTGGCAACTGGAGATTTCTATCTGTGCTCTGTTCCCTCCCTGTAGGTGCTTAATAGCCCTCACCCCAAAATGGGATGCTAAAAAGATTAAGAGATTTGTTTGGGGAGATACCTGCCCGATATACATGCAAATTTTGTAGCAGCTGTTTTTCAGTTCGGATCCATTTTTATTTGGGGCGAGGAGTGTTCTTTTGTTTTGTTTGGACTGCTGGAGGAGCTGGGAGGGTGCCCTTGGTGATGCACTGTGCTTTTCCCTTCTTTCCTCTGGTTTTGTCCCCTTCCTCCAGGGCCCTGCATTCCTGGCATATTTGGAGAGAGTAGGAGCTGGCCTGAGGCCACTTTTCTAAGTATCTTCTCAGCTCTGCAGTCCAGTTTTCAGCGCCGCCGTCTCTTTGCTTTGTTTATTCTTTGTGTCCTACTCCTGGGCAAGTACCAGATGCTACCAGATGTGACTCCAGTCGTGAACATCGTGCCCCGGCCAGTGACTCCAGATCAGACAGGCTGGAAACTCCCGGGCCCCACCAGCTCCAGAGGGGGAACGTGTGAAACCGTCAAAGGATGTGTTAACCATGCGCCAGTCTTAGGGGGAATTTCCCCAAACACATCTGCCACATACAAAGAAAAAAGGAAGAAAGAACCAAACCGTAAACCACCACTGCCTTCGAAAATCTGCTATTGGAGCAGGTGTGCACTGTAGCATCATGAAAGGCTCTGGGCTGAGATATCTCCCTGGGTGACCTTTGCTAACACAGTGACCGACACCGGCTTTGCTCTCCCTGGAGAGGCTGTAAGAGGATGTTCTAGTGTTGAGAGCAAGGCGTTTCCAGCTGGGAAGAGCAATGGAAACGGAGTGTGAAATCTGGTGACACCAGCTCCATCACTGTCTGTCGAGCCCAGGTCGGTCCCTCTTAAGTCTTACCTCGAGGAAAGGTTGACCTAATTCATATCACAGGAAAATCTGAAGTTTACTCTCTTCTCCAAAATTGTTTTCAATTTCCCAGGAGGAAAAGAGATTGATTCATACTGTTAAAAAGCAAGGGTCTTATTTTTCCACCTTTGGTCGTATAAACGTCAAGGAAAGAAAAAAGAAAAGAAAAGCTTCATGTTCAATCAAAAAACTGTTCCAGCATTTTTAAAAAGCCAAGTGGAGATAAAACAGATGAGTCTCTAGGGGAAAAAAAAAAAAACAAAAACCCTTAACTCTCAAACCATAAAACCTTAAGTTATCTAATGTTTAACTGCCTCAACAAAAGCCTTGTGGAATTGTTTAAAAAAAAAAAACAAAAAGTTAAAAACGTAGACCGTGCAGGAGCAATAGCCCAGATGACTCCAGGTTTCTTATACCCTTAAGATGAATCAAACAACTGGACCAAGAAAGCTGAGGATGCTGAGGGAGTGCATGTGAGTCAAGCCATGATGTACAATTCAGAGTTCTGATCGCACACCCATATTCATAGCAGCATTATTCACACTAGCCAAGGGGTGGAAGCAACCCAAGTGTCCATCAACGGATGAACGGGTAAAATAACTATGGCATGTCCATACAGTGAAATATCATTCTGCCTTTAAAAGGAGGAAAATTCTGACACAGGCTACAACATGGATGAATACTGAGGGCATTATGCTACATGAAGGAAGCCAGTCAACAGAAGGACAAATACATCTGAGTCCACGTATACGAGGTCCCTAGAGGAGTCAGATTTGTAAAGACAGAAAGTAGAATGGTGGTCACCAGGGGCTGAGGGGGTAAAGGGGAGGAATAGGGAGTTAGTGTTTAATGGGGACACAGTTTGGTTCAGTTAGGGCTGATGAGAAAGTTCTGGAAATGATGACGGTGGTTGCACAATGTGGGTGGACTTAATGCCACTGGATTGTACACCTAGAAATGGCTAAGATGGTAATATTATGTTATGTGTATTTTGCCACAATTTGAAAATATTGTTCATTAAAAATTTTTTTAAATTCACAGTTCTGAAATAAAGAGTATTGAGTGACTAAATCTGCCCCCTCTTTACACGCATACAGACCAGGTCTTTCTGGAGAAGCCCATTGATTGTGCCTTTAATTTGGAGCCCACACAGAGCCATGTTTCTGCTTCAGAACTGAGCTGGAGGTACCACATCCGCAGCGGTGAGGCAGAGAAACAGCAGCCCTTTGACTAATGGAAAATCCAAGGGTTGTGGAGGTTACATAGCTTGCTCAAGGTTACACAGTTCATAGGGTCTGCCCCCGCTTGAACTTCCTGGTGGCACGTCTCCAGTTTATAGCACTGAATAATCACGGGACAAAACCAACATTGGTCTGTGGAGAGATGGGAGCACGCCAGGACCGATTTTCCAAAATGGGTCCTAAAACCAATGCCATGTGAACGAAAATAACCCAGGGGCACTTGGCATTCATTTGTTCAAAGCGTGCTCACGGAGCCCCTCCGCGGCTGTGCTCTGCTGGCTCAGCATCCTGAGTACTGGTCTCTCTCAGAGCCCTTGGGCAGTGGAGGATGCAGAATGCAGGCATTCCAGGAGCCATCAGAAAATGGGGTGGAAAGTGCAGAGATGGGGAAAATGGTGAGTGTGGGTGCAGCGCCAAGGGGTGTTCCAGGCCCCGCGAGAGAGGCAGTGCATCCAGCTGAGTCCTGGGCGGGTGGGTGGGGTCTGGGACCTCTGCTTTCCTTTTCCCCGCTTTTCTTTTTTTTTCAATTGACGTGTTGATAGACAATATTATATTAGTTTCAGGTGTACAACACAGTGATTCAGTATTTTTATAGATTATACTCCATTTAAAGTTATTACAAACTAATGGCTATATTTCCCTGTGCTGTACAATATATCCTTGCTTCTTATTTTATACACAGTAGTTTGTACCTCTTAATCCCCAACCCCTATTTTGCCCCTCCCCACTTCCCTCTCCCCACTGGTAACCACTATAGTTTGTTCTCTATATCTGTGAGTCTGTTTCTGTTTTGTTATATCCATTCATTTTTTTCTTTTTTTGGCCACGCTGCACAGCATGCGAGATCTTAGTTCCCCAACCAGGGATCGAACCTGTGCCACCTACGTTGGAAGCACAGAGTCTTAACCACTGGACCACCAGGGAAGTCCCGTCATTTGTTTTATTTTTTAGATTCCACATATAAGTGATAACATAGAGTACTTGTCTTTCTCTGCCTGACATTTCACCAAGCATAATATTCTCTGGATCCATCCACATTGCTGAAAATGGCGGTATTTCATTCTTTTTTTATGGCTGAGTAATATTCCATTGTACACCTATACCACATCTTCTTAATCCAGTTGTCTGTTGACGGGCACTTTGGTTGCTTACGTGTCTTGCGCATTGTAAATAATGCTGCTATGAATATTTGGGTGCATGTATCTTTTCAAATCTTTTTTCTCAGATATATATGCCCAGCAGTGGAATTGTTGGATCATACGGTAGTTCTATTTTTAGTTTTTTGAGAACCCTCCATATGGTTTTCCACAGTGGCTACACCAACCTACATTCCCACCAACAGTGTAGGAGGGTTCCCTTTTCTCCACATCCTCGCCAACATTTGTTATTTGCAGACTTTTTTGATGATTGCCGTTCTGACAGGTATGAGGTAATATCTCATTGTGGTTTTGATTTGCATTTCCCTGATGATTAGCGATGTTGCATCTGCTTTCCTTTGTAGCAAAAGCCCTCAAAAGAGTCTTCTAGACTCAGGGGACGAACCTTGGGGCCAAGTGCTCTCACTCTGGCGTCTTAAATGTCACGTCTTCCTGATGATCCTCAAATCTGTATCTCCAGCTCCAACCTCACCCCAGAGCTTCAGACTCAGACACCCCCATTCCTCACTTTGGTACATGACTCTCCTATTCAGGACAAATCACACCAGTCATCCTTAACCAGCTTCTTCCCCCTCAGCCTGATGTCACCCAGGACGGCTTCAGCATCTCCTGCCCCACCCCCATCACCTCTCCTTTGGAGCACTGGAGGACCCTCCTAACCACTCTCTCTCCTATGCCCACGTCCTCCTTCCCCACACACAGCCTGGGGTCATGGGAACGGCTGCTGAATTCAGGCCACTGAAGTTGTCCGTGATATGAGCAAGAGGGCACGCATGGAATCCACTCTCCAATGGGCTGCTTCCCTTCAGAACATGGCCCTGTGTCAGCATGTGGATGCTGGGATTAGCCCCGGACTAAGTCGCTGCCCCTCCATCTGCATATGTGTGTGTGTGCATGCGCGCGCGCATGTGACAAAACAAGCCCAGGACCTATTTTTGTCAATAAAGTTTTATTGGAACATAGCCACACCTGTTCATTTACACATTTTACATATCTTTGACCACTTTGGAGCTCTAGCTGCAGAGCTGAGTAGCTGCAACAGAGACCATCTGGCCCACAAAACGAAAAATATTTACTTTCCAGTCCTTTCCAGAAAGTTTGCTGACCCCTAGGTTAAATTATGCTTCTTCTATATGCAGCTATTAAAATGATTACATAAATGTGTAATTACAGCTCTGGAAAGTTGTTATGATATATGACTAAGTAAGTAAATCAGTTGGAAAAGAATGGGATGATTTCATCCCATTCTTATAAAAGGAAACTAGATTCAACTAATTGTGCATATCTGTGTAGAAAAATACATCCATTTCCTTGGAAGGAGGGAGATAATAGGTGATCTCATCATTTCTTCTTTCTTATTTTTTTTTTTATTTTTATTTTCTGGCCATGCCACATGGCATGTGGGATCTTAGTTCGCCAACCAGGGATCGAACCCACACCTCCTGCAGTGGAAGCACCGACTTTTAACCACTAGACTGTCAGGGAAGTCCCTCATTTCTTCTTTCTACTTTTTTTTTTAATATTTGTTTTTTTTTAAAAAATAATGAGTACACCTTAATTTTTCATTTAAAAACTAATAATACAGTTTTTTTTTTTCATCTTGGGTAAAACTGCTCACGTCCCTCACCCCCACTGACAGCTGAAAAGGAGTGTCAGCGTTCGGAGGGGCTTGTGCCACGGGTCAGCCTGGCTTCTGGGAGCAGGGAGCCAGCGAAGGGCCCAGAGACACAGCCCCTTGGGGGAGTGGACCCCACGGACACCACTGGCTCCGGCTGCACAGCTCCTGCTTCCGGGCTCTTCCTGACACAACCCCCAAATCTGGCCAAGGTCCAGGCCTACAATGGGGAGACTCATCACCAAGCACTGGTTCCATTCATCACACCCAACCTGGTAGAAAAAGAGGCCAGAGAACCTTCTTCCCCCGATTCACTCCGGTCTCGACCCGCACAGGGCACCACAGGAGTCAGCCTGGCACTGAGTGCCAGGTCTCTCTGGAGACAGAAGCGCGGCGTCCCAACATGAATGGCTTATTTTTAGAAAAGTCCTCCTCGTGCCCTGGCCGCACTCCAGCGTGAGCGATGCCACTCCCTCTGACTCAGCTCCCCAAGCTGACTCAGTTCAGAGGATCAAGGGGGTCCCCCCCAACCCGACTGGCGGGAGCTGCAGGCAGTCCTTCGGGAAAAGCTCTACAGCAGGTCCAAATCCTTACAGGCCCGTGTGCAGCCTGCTTCTAGAAAGAGCACAACCATCCTCCTAACAGTCTGTGCTTTGGAACAGACCGCAGAGCCCTCTGCACTGACTCTCCTGGGTCCCCACGTTCCCAGCAAATGTGTAAGGGGTGCTCACTCCTCTTTTTCCTCCCCAGCACGATGGGCCTAGAGCCCCGGCCTGCAGCCCTGCTCCTCACCTGCGGTCTGTTTCACAGCCATTTGCCCATCTCTTGCATCAGTCCCTACACTACGTCCAGTGGACTAGAGAAATGAAGGGAGAAATTGTTTTCTCCCAGTAAAGCCACTAGAACCCATGCCCTACTGTCATTCATCCTGTAGGTTTCACAGTGTCCTCAATGTCAAGGAAAACAGTATGAGCACAGATTTCTTGCTAGAGAGGAGCACAGGCCTGGCAGGTTTTGGGGGGGGGGTGAGGGAGCTGGGAAATGGGAAAGAGTGGGAGATTGTTTCCCATCCCAAGGCAGCTGTTTCCAACATTCCAGAGGTAGCAAGGACACAGCTGTCCTTCCCACATTGTCCCTGCACGACTGGACTTGCAGGCATCAGTTGTCTCAAAGCAAAGAGAGCCCAGGGCCTGCCGGTATGCAAATCTTTGGAAAGAAGAGGCCTCTGTTCTCCTGGGCTGGCGCCTGGGTTTCTCCTTTGCTGCTGTCTCCCATGTTCTGCCTTCTCCATCCTGAGCAAAGAGCAGCCCTGGCCCCAGGCAACAAGTCAAGGCCCCCTGGGTGACGCCAAGAGCTTGCACTGCCCCTTATTTTGTTAGTTGGCGTCATGCATCAGCCTTCATTCATGCCTTGTAAAGTTGTAGCCTTTAACGTTAGTCTTCTCCACACCTATGATTCTCCATCACAGCAATTTGCTGTGGAGAAAGAACACTTCAGGCAGGGCCTGTGAGTCACGGCTTCCTCCTGGCCCTACCCACCCAAGAGGGGCCGCAGTTAACAGGCGTGTTTAATTCTCTGGGACGCGGAAGACGTGACTGAGCTTACCTGTGCTCCTAAGGTCAAGGGACTTGACACAATGAATGGGAACAGTAGGACCCTCTGTTAATGGGAATGGATAAAGAAGATGTGGTACATATATACAATGGAATATTACTCAGCCATAAAAAAGAACGAAATACTGTAATGTCATTTGCAGCAACATGAATGGACCTAGAGATGATCACAATAAGTGAAGTAAGTCAGAGAAAGACAAGTATCATATGGTATCACTCATCTGTGGAACCTAATTTTATAAAGATTTGAACTTATTTACAAAACAGAAACAGACTTCCAGATATCTAAAACAAGTTTATGGTTACCAAAGGGGAAACGTGGGCGGGGGGGGGGGCAATAAATCAGGAGCTTGGGATTAACACAGACACACTACTATATATAAGATAGATAACCAACAAGGATCTACTGTATAGCACAGGGACCTCTGTGATACTCAATAGTCTGTGCTAACCTGTATGAGAAAAGAATGTGAGAAAGAATGAATAACATGCATAACTGAATCACTCTGCTGTACACCTAAAACTAACACAACACTGTAAATCAAGTATACTCAAATAAAATTAATTTTTTTTAATTAAAAAATAAAAAAAGAACCCTCTGGATCTCGCCCTCGGCTCACGCACTTGGCCTCTGTTCCTCATGTAGGGTCAGCTCTACCTCTGTCTTTCAGATCATCGTCTCTACTATTCGAACAAGCAAGATCGTCCGTGGCCTTGGCCTGGCAAAGTGCTCCTTGTCTGGGAATTGTTGAGACTCCCCGGAGCCCCGGAGCCATCTCACTGGGCAGGATGTGGCCCCGCTATGGAGTACAGAGTCTCTCCAGGGTCTCCTGAGGCTGTTCAAATGGCCCAAGAAAACCCTTCAAGTAATTTCCTTGCGCTCAGACTCGTTTCCTTATCTGTCCACTGGAAGACTTGGAGTAACTATTTGCTCCATTCCCAGCCAGCTCTAACTTACTAAAAGTCTGTGATTATCTAGATTTTCACATTTCCAGAGCAGACCTGGTCCTACTCAACTCTCAGCCTGAAGCCTCAGAGCCAACCTCACACATGCACGTAGTCTTCAGTTAGCAGTCACCACCCTCACTTGAACCTCTCCACACCTCGGTGACATGGACGGCCCCCATGTGACAATGAGCCCTGGGAGAGGAGGAACAGTTTGCCAAAGTCCACAGAACTAAGAAGAAGCCGAGCTGGACCTGGTATCTTGACATCAAGCCCAGGCGTTCATTCAGCAGCCCCACCACTCCCGCAGGGTGCGTCTACGCGGCTGCGAACAACAGCGGCCGCGGGTAGAATCTCAACCTGCTGCCATCAGTGAGCGGGTCCTCAAGTGGACCAGCTGGACTGGAGAACAGGAACAAGAAAGGCAGATAAGGAAGATGCAGTACATATACACAATGAGCTATTACTCAGCCGTAAAAAAGAACAAAATAATGCCAACTGCAGCAACACAGATGGACCTAGAGATGATCATACTAAGTGAAGTGAGTCATAAAAAGACAAATACCCTATGATATCACTGACATGTGGAATCTTAAAAAAAACGGTGCAAATGAACTTATTTACAAAACAGAAATGGACTCACAGGTGTAGAAAACAAACTTATGGTTACGGGGGGAAAGGAGAGGGAGGGAGAAATTGGGAGACTGAGATTGACATATATACACAGTTATATGGAAAACAGATAACTAATAAGGACCTACTGTATAGCACAGGGAACTCTACTCAATACTCTGTAATGACCTATAGGGGAAAAGACTCTGAAAAAGAGTGCATATAAGTATATGCAAAACTGATTTTAAAAAAAAGAAAGGCAGGAAGGTCTCTTTTTTTCTCTTCTTTTTTTTGATTGGAGCATAGTTGATTTACAATGCTGTGTTAGCCTCAGGTGTACAGCACAGCGACTCAGGTATAAGCAAGCCCTCTTTCTGCTCCGTTTTGGTGAACAGGGATTCAGCCAGGTTGCATTAACATCCAACACCTGGCAGCCCCACTTACGTTCAGTTCTCTCCATTCGTTTCCTCCTTCTTAGTCTCAGGCATCTGATGACTGCAGGGCTCTGTTCTGAGGATGCTTCCGGGCTGCCCATTTGGGTCAGACACACAGAATTTAAAATTCACAAAGCAGCCTGAGATCAGCTCCCACTCTCCCCCTCCCCACCTGAAAAGGATGAAGGAATAGTAATGGAATAAACCGTGGTGTGGGTTTAAATTGGGGGTCTCTCCTCTAGCCCCCAGTCCTGTATCATAATGGGCCCGAATCAGGGAGAAGGGAAGGTTCTCTCCATGGTCCCCAGAAGCCGGGTGCGTACTGAAGTTGACAGGACATGTGGGCGCAGGGAAGGGAGAGAGGGATCTGTGTCTTGTCAGAGTTAGAAATTGCCCAGAACATCAGCCTGCATCCTCCATCCTTCAACCAGACGCCGACGTCCCTCGGCGTCTGCAGTGGCTCAAACTTGCAAAGACATAGCCTTCTCAAAACATTTACATTTCTGCCAGGCAAAGATTCATGTGACTTTGAATCTCCAAGTACACAGATTTCCATGGGAAGATTAAAAGGGGATCCTGGTCTTTTTGTAACAAATTAACCAGCCTTGCCAAATGTCACTTAAATATCTTTCTGGAATCCTACATGTATCGGTTTTATAACTTCGCTGACAACTTTTGATTGGCACTTAATTAAGAGAAAATAGAGAGCCATGTCAACCTTTGTCCCCTGGTTCTACAGAGGTTGCAGAAAGACGTCACCAAGGGCTTGAAACAGACCTGCAAAACTTCACAATGGGACCAAGACTCATGAAAGCATGTTATGAAGCCAAATCAACTCAATGTCCTCCGAAGATGCTGAGGAAGACGTTCTCTCCCACGATTTCAGCTTCAGAAATACTCTCTAGTCGTCTAGAAAACACACACACACACCCCCAATACCCTGCCCCCAATGGGATTACTTATTCTGTCCTTCACATGTCAAAAGAACAATCTTCAATGTTTCTACCCTTTAAATACTTCTGCCAGAAGCCTGAATTCATGAAAAGCATATTTATCGATTCACAATTTTACCCATTTCATTAAATTTGAAAGTCAGAACACGTACATTCAATACACGCATATACATTAATGAATACAGTTCTTTTGTACTCTTAGCCCTGACCTTGAAATACCGTTAGAATTTTTTTTTAACCAGAGGGAAGATCTGAGAAATTCTATTTGGGCTTTGATTGCTGTTCATCACAGATGTGATAATGATGACGATCTTCAATAAGATGTGTCTCATCTGACTGGTGGGTGAGGGATGCAGAGAGGAGGCTGGGACTGGAGCAGAAGGTGGGAGTGGGGTGGAGGGGATGAGATGCTGTGAGCCAGTCACACCACATGGCAACTCAGGACGCTGCTGCCCTACAGCTGGGCTCAATATTTAGTGAAGATATTATGGAATAACATGTCAATTCAGAGTTGCAACATGGTGTTCAGTCCTAAATTAGAATAGGCTATGGTGCTTCTCGATACCTACCAGGAACTGGCATTCCATCTGCTAATGTGATTTATGACTATCTGAGTGGTCCCTGTGAAGAGGAGAGAGGTGTCTCTAAATAATCTAAGAGGGTCCAAGACACAGGTCCACGCCACTGTCCTATTCCATGAATGGAGCCATTGACCCAGCAGTTTTGTTGAATATGGCATTTTGATGGCATTTAAAAAAAATGTCCTCAATGATGGACTAAAGAATAAATACATATTCTTTAACGGTTGATACGATGTGTGGAAGCAACCAAGAGAAGGCAGGAGAGCACAGAGGTTAAGGACAGGGCTCTTCCTGAGTACAGGCTGGCTTCGCTGGAATAAGGCAGACTCTGCACGTGGCACTATCCCTCCCTCCACGTGATGGAGGGACGGGCCATGCACCAGAGAAGAAGAGAGGAACAGATACTCGCAAGCACTACCACTCCTGCCCTGGCCAGAACCCATCCCCCAGATGGGACCAAGAGGCAGGGAAGTAAAGCAAGGAAGCACATGACACTTCTAAAGCCAATATGCCCACCTGGACAACTGACTGACAACCACAGTACCCCACATGCCTCAAATATGCACACTTGGATTTCTATATTTATCCAAACACCAACCCTCCCATCTTCTTCACCCCTTCTGTTGAGTCTGCCCAGAATTCTACCCAAGATCTCCTTTAGGGCTCCTGGACCACCCCAGCCCCACCTAGTGCCATGGCCCTACTTTGGTGATGGCCCTGATGCGAACTGCTTTTCTTCCAGACGCGTGCAGCCTACCTCGTTCTTCTGTGATCCAAATCATGCAAAGAACCAGGTGGTTGCTTTACGTTATACCTCATGAGCTCAGCTGGCGTTAAGCAAACCTATCTGATTTTTCCCTGTATGTGTACTTTCAGTTCTGTTTTCGGTGCCAACCTGTTATTCTTTTATATTTCATGCTTCACTTTACCCCTCATCAATTTGCTCTCCTATATTATGTGTATAACATATCCCCAAATATGTATTCAAGAAAGCAACACACAGGTGGTCTCTGGGGAATGGAACCGGGTGGCTATGGGACTGTCTGGGAGGGAGATTTTGACTGTTTTAATGTTGAATCACATGAGCAAATACCTAATCAAAAAGCACTTTTGCACAGAGGACTTTTTTTTTTTTTTTTTTGTCTGCTTTGGGTCTTCGTTGCTGCACGTGGGCTTTCTCTAGTTGTGGCGAGCGGGGGCTACTCTTCATTGTGGTGCACGGGCTTCTCATTGCAGTGGCTTCTCTTGTGGCGGAGCACGGGCTCTAGGCGCGCTGGCTTCAGTAGTTGCGGCATGCAGACTCAGTAGTTGTGGCGCATGGGCTTAGCTGCTCCGCGGCATGTGGGATCTTCCCAGACCAGGGCTTGAACCCGTGTCCCCCTGCATTGGCAAGGGGATTCTTAACCACTGCACCACCAGAGAAGCCCACACAGAGGACATTTTAGGGCCATGAAAATACTCTGTATGATATTATAATGATGGATACATGTCATTTTATATTTGTCCAAACCCATAGAATTTACGCCATGAGTGAATCCCAGCATAAACTATGGACTTTGGGGGATTGTGGTGAGTGGCTGTAGGTTCATCAGCGGTAACAAACGTACCACTCGGGTGGGGATGTTGACAATGGGGGAGGCTGCGTATGTGCAGAGGAAGCGCTGTACATTCTTCAGTTTTGCTATGAACCTAAAACTGCTTTTAAAAAAGTCTCTTTTTTTTTAAGCCAGGAAAAAACTACTTGGAACAATAAATAATGAAAAGAATGATAAGACTAGGAGGGGTTCCGAGTGGTGCGGAAAAGAGCAGCAGAAGAGGAGCCACCTGCCTCCGGAAATAGAGTCCCAGGGAAAGAGAGAGATGCTTAAAGAACACTTTTAGACTACTCTATATAAAATAGATAACTAGTAAGAACCTACTGTACAGCAAAGGGAACTCTACTCAATACTCTGTAATGGCCTATAAGAGAAAAGAATTTGATGCAGACGTAGAGAATGGACTTGAGGACACGGGGAGGGAGAAGGGTAAGCTGGGACAAAGTGAGAGAGTGGCATGGACATATATACACTACCAAATGTAAAACAGATAGCTAGTGGGAAGCAGCCGCATAGCACAGGGAGATCAGCTGGTGCTTTGTGACCACCTAGAGGGGTGGGATAGGGAGGGTGGGAGGGAGACGCAAGAGGGAGGGGATATGGGGATATGTGTATGCATATAGCTAATTCGCTTTGTTATACAGCAGAAACTAACACAACATTGTAAAACAATTATACTCCAATAAAGATGTTAAGAAATAAATAAATAAAAATTTAAAAAATAAAAAAAGAACATTTTTTGAAACACTTGTGGTGTAATATGGAATGTAACCACCTCCCACCAACCTCCAATACTAAAATATTTCAGTAAAAGTCTACAAATCCTATCAAAACGTGGGGCAATTGGAACCCTTGCTCACTTTTGGTGGGAATGTGAAATGGTATCACTGTTATGGAAATCAGTATGATAACTCCTTAAAAAACTGAACATAGGATCACCATATGATCCAGGAATTCCACTGGTACATACCCAAGAGAATGGGAAACAGAGTCTAAAAGAGATATTTGCACACCCACATTCACAGCACTTTATTCACAATGGCCAAAAGGTGGAAGCAACCCAAGTGTCCACCCATGGATGAATAGGTAAACAAAATGTGGTCTATCCATATGGTGGAATATCACTCAGTCTTAAAAAAAGAAATTCTAACCCATGCTACAACATGGATGAAGCTTAAGAACATTATGCTAAGTGAAATGAGCCAGTCACAGCATGACAAATATTGTATGATTCCACTTATATGAGGTACCTCGAATATTCAAATCCATAGAAACAGAAAGTAGAATGGTGGTTGCCAGGGGTTAAAGTGGGGGTGGGGGAAGAATGGGGAGTCACTGTTTAATGGGTACACAGAGTTTCAGTTTTGCAAGATAAAAAAGAGTTCTGGAGGTGGAGGATGAAGATGGTTGCAGCACAGTGTGGATGTGCTTAACGCTGCTCGTGTTACACTATTACACTAAGTTTTACATTATGTGGATTTTAGCACTGTTGTAAATTTTTTCAAATTTCTTTAAAAATACTTTGTAAGTCTGGGTTGTGTGCGTATGTGTCAGGTTGCATGGGGGATGGGAGAGGCAAGGGTGTGTGACAATGCACTAAGCCTAGATTCAAGGCAAGGGAAAGAAGGACCGGTATCATCTGTGTGGCATCTCTAGGGCAGACCCCTCGCCAATGATGAGCCATGCTCAGGTGGTTGATTTGGCTCCAGATGTATCTCAATCCTCCTCCAACAGGTGGCGCCACACAGAAGCAGAGCCCGGACCTGAACCCAAGCATTCGGACTCCAGATTCTGCACTCTTAGCCAACACTCTATGCTGCCTCTCTTTTCTTAACAAAGCCCCCTTCCCAAGCCAACTCCAAAGCCAACAGCAAAGACCCCGATAATTCATTCCACTGAAGTAAGCTTCTTACTGAAGATGGGTCAGGTGACAGGTAATGGGTCAGGTGATGCTCCTGATAAGCACTGAAATACGGAGCCTCAGGGATCAAGACGCTCTCCTTTACCTGTGGCCATTTGCCCCAAGATGCACCTGACAGATGAGGAGAGGTGAGCCAGGACAAAGGACATGGCAGGTAATTGATCAGATCCCTTCCTAAGCCATCAAAGTTCCATCCTACAGTCTCAATTACCTTCCAGGGAGAGAGGGAAACCCAGCAGGAACGGCAGCCAGGTGGACAGGTGCTGGGGAAGCTTCCTGGAAGGTCCCTTGGTGTGGAAGCAGAGGGAAGCAACTAGAAGTGGGCTGAGGGGACATCCCTGGTGGTGCAGTGGTTAAGAATCCGCCTGCTAATGCAGGGGACACGGGTTCAAGTCCTTGTCCGGGAAGATGCCACAGAGCAACTAAGCCCATGCACCACAACTACTGAGCCTGCGCTCTAGAGCCCGTGAGCCACAACTACTGAGCCCGCATGCCACAACTACTGAGCCCGCATGCCACAACTACTGAAGCCCACGTGCCTAGAGCCTGTGCTCCGCAACAAGAGAAGCCACCGCAATGAGAAGCCCGCACACCGCAGCGAAGAGTAGCCCCCGCTCGCCGCAACTAGAGAAAGCCTGTGCGCAGCAACGAAGACCCAAGACAGCCAAAAATTAATTAATTAATTAATTAATTTTAAAAAAAAGAAGTGGGTTGAATCACAACAGACGAGGGAAGCTGGGGAAGAGGGAGTTCAGGCCTCAGGCCACAGCAGGCATGGGGAGCCACAGACAGAGGGCTCGGGCATAGGCTGGGGAGAGGGACAGTGAGAGGCGCTGAGGCGAAGAGGTGAGGACAGTGGTGATGGCCCCGTAAGGGGCCGGGCGTTTGCACCACTGAGAATGGAAGGACCAGGAGGATGGGGTAGGGGGGCCAGGCCAAACTGTAGATGCTGAATGACTGTGTTCCTCCCCCATAACGGCCAGGCCATCTGGGATGAAACGTCCAGCTTCCCACTCTGAGCCACTCTGAGCCTTACTTCCAATCTCACACCTATTTCCATCGTTAAGAGAGCCTGGGTACCAGAAGCCCTTGGACATGAGACCCATCAGAGGAGGGAGTGATGCGGATGGTGACCCAAACGGTCAGGTCACACTTCCCCCTGGGCTTGGAGGGAAAAGTCTTCATGAAATGAAACTTCAGAACAACAACAACAAAAATTGGTGAAGAAAGATACAAATGGCAGAGATAAAATGGTGGTTTCCCAAGAGCAGCTGAGACCTTCTTTGGGGGGACGGAGGCGGGGGTCCTCTGGACTGTCATCCAGGTCAGACTCAACTGTATCTTATCAGGGTCTTTCCCAATGAAGTTTCCAGCATCATTAAGGTGCACAGAATGGCCACTAAGCCGTTCGGGGGTTTTATTTTCTTTCACCAAAGAAATAGGGGATGCCCAAGGTTGGGTCCCCAAACCAGAAAGACTGTGGATGCCTCAAATAAAGCAGGGGGTTTTAGTTCAGTCCCCATGGGGACTCTGGGGGCCCGCTTCACCCTTGGTGCTGCCCACCCCACCCCTGCCCTGGCCTTTTCCTCTCTCACCTCCCCTCCTCCAGCCAGCCCGCCTCTCCCCTCTCTCCTCATTCACGCAGAGGGCTGCCCACAGGGAGTTCTCATCTCTCTCACCCAACCTCAAGGCTCTCAACTTTACCGGGCCTAAAAATCTCCAGGAATCTGTCAAGGTCCCACCCTCAGAGGTGTGTAATGAAGCCCAGGAATCTGCATTTTTAACAAGCATCCCAAGCGGCCCTGATACTTTGGACTAGAATCTCCTGGAGGGCAGACACCCTGTCTTTCCCAGATCACTCGCGCACTCAGCACGCGCACTCAGCACACACACTCCCACACATGCCCGCACTGGCTCACACTGACATGCACACACTCAGAGCTTGCAAGGCTGCAGGACACACCACAGGCATCCGATACTTTGTCAGTCAATTCTTGAGTAGCTGGAGCCTGGGAAGGCATGTGTCATTATGCTCCTGTCCCTCTAAACCCCTCACCTGCTATATGACAGCTTCCCATCCAGAAACCGCATGGTACAGTAAAAAACAGAAAAAAGAAAG
The DNA here is from genome assembly GCF_951394435.1 of Stenella coeruleoalba. NCBI lineage: Eukaryota > Metazoa > Chordata > Mammalia > Artiodactyla > Delphinidae > Stenella > Stenella coeruleoalba. The sequence continues at coordinate 78,803,045 of NC_137162.1, read as the reverse complement.
CCGTTAGACCCCAGTGAATGTTATTTTTAATGAAAGTGGTGCATTTTGACTCACAGTGTTGAAACTAGATTATAAATGAGTCATCAGTGAATCAACCACAGAGAACCTTTGTGAAGGTGATTTACAGAGGGCTCTGACGTCTGCCGTCCCTTCACGAACTTCGCAGAGATGCTGTCAGCCTTGGAGTTGGTCTGCGGCATCTGCTGCCGCGTCAGCTCAAAAGGATGCTGTGTTGTCACCAATGGGATTCCCCCTCCAGCCGGCAGTGCGGTCCCACCCACAGAGCAAAGGCAGCCATCACCGAACGATGCTGTAGTTACATCATAGCTGCTGGCTTTCAGGTAGTGACTGGTAGGCACTGGAGAGAGTCACAGGCCAGATATCTGTTCCTCCCATGTCCCCAGACTCTTCCAGAATGCCCACATCCTCCCACCTGGTCCTCGAGAGGCAGCCAAGTCCAAGGGCAGAAAAGTGGGACCTAAAGTGGGCTTGAGGACTTCCCTGGTCGTCCAGTGGTTCAGAATCCGTGCTCCCAATGCAGGGGGCACGGGTTCGATCCCTGGTCAGGGAGTGAGGATCCTGCATGCCGCACAGCGCGGCCAAAAATAAAAAAATAAATAAATAAAGTGGGCTTGAGTCCTAGGTCTAACGGGGTGGCCCCAAAGAGTCAGGTAACAGCCTCCTGTTTCTCATGTCTGGAATGTAAACTTTATCACCTGCCTGCTTTCCTCCAGGAGTGTTGCAAGGTTCTCATGGGACCATGCTTTGAAACTATTACAGGCCATTCCAAGGTAAGTAGTCGGTAGAAGATGCAAAACCTACTGTCTGGGGGACGTCCCTGGCAGTCCAGTGGTTGGGACTCTGCACTCCAAATGCAGGGGGCACGGGTTTGACCCCCGGCCAGGGAACTAAGATTCCACATGCCATACGGCGTGGCCAAAAAAAAAAAAAAAAAAAAACCTATATGAGAAAAGAATCTTAAAAAGAATGAATATATATACATGTATAACTGAATCACTTTGCTGTACACCTGAAACTAACACAACATTATAAATCAACTATACTCCAATAAAATTAAAAAATTAAAAAAAAAAACCCTACTGTCTGAACATGCTTTCATCAACCAGCAACCTCCGCCCAGACCAGAACCTGGTACCCAGGCCAGAACCAAGCACCTAGACCCACGTGAACCAGCAGAGCAGTGTGTGGTTAAATGCTCCTTCACCTCTTACCCTGCAAGGAGACACCATTGCTCACCTTTCACCTGAGAAAACAGGAAAGGGAGGCCAGGCAGCGGGGAGACTGCCCCAGGCTCTCCAGGGCACTACCTGGTGAAGGACTCCCCAGGACATCCAGGGAGTACAGCCAGGCTTCTGGTTGCCTGCTTAGAGCTGCCTCCATTGGGGCAGGAATCTACAGCAAAGAAAATCCTCTGACAACTCCAGGAACAGGAGGGTCAGTCTGGTAGGACAGTGAACCCTTGACCAACCCAGCAACCCAGAGCAGCCAGGTCAGCTGGGAATGCTGTGTCTAGAAATCAGGTTCACCAAGAGCAAAACTATGGTCCATGCGTAGCAACTACTCAGTAAATGTGAACTGTAAAGCATATGACAAAAAAGAAAAAAAGTCCTCAAAGAAGGTGAGGAATTCATTAAACCTGCTCAAAAGAGAGGGAGGGCAGAGGAGGAAAAAACTGCTTGACAGAGTCAACCGAATCCCTCTTCTGTACACTGCAGATGGATGACCAGAATCAACGTTAAAGAGGAAGAGGAAAAGAACAGGCTTTTAGGGTCAGGCAAATCTGGACTTGCATGCCAGCCTCCTCCCTGCTGGTTCTAGGTCCTTGGAGAAGCTATATGTTGTCCCGGGGCCTCCATTTTTCCAGTGGCCTTCCTCCCAGGATCGCTGCGGGGATTAAGCAGAATCATGTGTGTGTCGTACCTACAAAGTTCCTGGAACATAGTTAACACTCAAGGAATGTTGGTTTCTTTCTGTGGACAGCTGCAAAATATGGCCGCAAAGTCCTCCTGTCTTGGCAAGCATGCCCCTCGGCCATGACTTGGCTGTCCTCCCAACAAGAAAGAGTTAAAGTCTATTTCCCTTCTCCCTTGGGTCTGGTCTTGCTCTAGCCAGTAGCATTTAGCAGAAGTAACAGTGTGTGACTTCCAAGGCGAGTCCTTACAGCGTCCATATTTGCCCTCTTGAAATGCTGCCCTGGGACCACCATGTAAGGAAGCTGGTCTAGCCTAAGATGAGGAGAGGCCATAGGAGACCTGAGGTCCCCCAACTTGACTGCCAGCACCAGCTGCCAGACAGGTGACTGAGGCCATCCTGAGACGACCTTCCAGCCCAGCTGAGCCTCTGGCTAAATGAGGCCACATGAGTGAGCCCAGGCAAAATCAGCAGAGAAACTTCCTAGCTCACCCATAAAATCATGAAAAATAAGAAATCCTTGTTGTGTTAAGGCCCCCCTACAGGCTGATCTATTATGCAGCAAATTTTACTGAAACACCTTTCCTGTCTGCCATCTCCAAAACACCTTTTCCCTTGGGTACTCTTGAACTTCCCCTAGCCACACCTGACAGATTATTCAGTGAAATACTAACTGAGAATTTATCCTCACCAGGAGCTGTGATCAGCCTGTCATGAAGTCATTTTCACATACACGTTACAGCAGTTCATCAATCAAAAAATTAGACAACATCTAACAACCTAAGTTGATAGTTAGCAAATAGGCCTGTTCTACATTGAAAATAGATCACAAGTCCAGCAGCTATATATCCCCGCTTCCACCACAGCCTCTTGCCTGGATAACAGTACTATCTTCCTGATGGGTCTCTCCCTTTGAATTCTATCACCCTACACATTGCCATTCTCCACAGAGGGATTTTTAAAATATATTCACTCATTCAAGAAAAATTTAGTTTTGAGCAGAAATATCTACCTCCATAGCATTTACATTCTAGTTGACGTTCTTTAAATTAATAGGTAAATTAATAAATAAAACATGTGCTGATAAGAAAATTAATAAATAAATGCGGGGTTAAGTGTTAAGAAAAAAATTAAGCAGGAAATGTGAAGGGGGATAGGTCATGTTGGGAGGGGCTGCAATTTTTGATAGGACAGCCAGGGAAGCTTTCTGTGAGACAGTGATATCTGAATAAAGACCGATGGCAATACCGAGTGTAAAGACTCAGAAGTAGAACCATCCCTGGCAAACTTCAGAAATAGTAAGGAGGTCAGTGTGGCTACAGTATAATAAGCAAGGAGGTGAGTAGTATGAGATGAGTTCAGAGAGGTAACAGGGAAGTCAGGTCAAGAAAAATCAGACTACGTAGCACCTTATAAGCCAATGTAAGGACTTAGGCTTTTGCCCTAGGGACATGGAGAGCCACAAAAGCACTTTTATCAAAGATCGTGGTGGCATGCTCTGATGTGTATTGAATATAGGCTTTAGAAGATTCTGGGATGATCCCTATAGCACAGTTTTTGAATTTTTCTAAATTTCACCATGAAAAAAGATAGTATAGGTAGGACCTCCCTGGTGGTCCACTGGTTAAGACGCCACACTTCCACTGCAGGGGGCGCAGGTTCTGTCCCTGGTCAGGGAAGTTCCACATGCTGCATGGTGCAGCCAAAAAAAAAAAAGATAGTATAGGTAGTACAGAATAGCAAAACAAAAATTCATGGACAATATGTACCACAAAACGAACAGACAAAGCATCCCCATGATATCCCAAATATAAGTGGGTAGGGACAACTACCAACAGCTACAAGACCTGAGTAGGATTCACATCTATACAAGAGGAAACAAAAGAGAGGATCAGGAATCTGACAAACCTGAAAAGCCCCAAATACCCAACAGGTACCCAATGGGGAGCTGAGAGAGCCAATTTGAGAACAGCAGCTGAAACTGGGAGGGTTTTCCCCACTTAAGTAATGGGCGAGTTCAAGGGTGTTGCAGTAAAGGTCTGAAGGGGCTACAGCTGTCTGGGACAAAGAAAGGGGACAAATGGAAGGGCTACCGAAAAAGGGTCGGGGGAGGGGAGTTCCCTGGTTGCCTAGTGGTTAGGATTCTGGGCTTTCACTGCCGTGGCCAGGGCTCAATCCCTGGTCGGGGAGCTGAGACCCTGCAAGTCACGCAGCACAGCCAAATTTTATATATATATATATATATATATATATATATATATAAATAAATGGTAAGGGGAACAGAGCCTGGAGACCTCAGAAAGTAAGCCAACAGATTCTTGAACACTACATGCAAACAGAAGAGGAAACACTAGAGCAATGAAGTTAGAGAAGCCAAGTGGAACTATATCTACCAGAGATTCAGAAAAACTAATTTCATATAAAAAGTTCAACAACAACAAAAAAAGCATACAAAGTTATTTAGGAAAAAAGATAAAAGTCATAGAGTCACACCCTTATAGACAGACCATAAAATATGCCAGAAAGACATTTTCACAAAATAAGTGAAATCTACAACTTATGTCCAAAACACCTAAAAGAGCCACATAAATCAGAGCCAGAAATACTCAGAAGGAAAATGACAGAATTCAGGAAAGTATTAGGAATTTTTAAAAATCATGTCAGAAATTAGATTAAATTTAAAAGGAGACGGGGTAGTGATGTTGTGATATAATAAGAAATATACATTTGGTACTCATCCCCAGTCCCTGGCACAGAGCTCCTAAAACCTTTGTAGTTCCCCAAGTGACAGGGGTGAGAGGGGATGTTATTCATAATGAGACCCTTTCAACCGTACTCCAATTTATGCTAATGAGGTGACTCGTGGTGGACCCCTAGATAACTTCGGGATGGGGGTTGGTTACCAGGGGAAACAACCATATGATAAGAGGGTTGAAACTTTCAGCCCCACTCCTTGACCTCAGGGGAAGGGAGAAGGACCGGGATTGAGTTAATCACCAATGGCTGATGATTTAATCAATCATGCTTATGCAATGGAACCTCCATAAAAACCTAAACAAAAGGGTTCGAAGAGCTTCCAGGTTGGTGAAAACATCCATGTTGCAGGAGGGTGGTGTACCACAAACTCCTCAAAGACAGAAGCTCCTACACTTGGGACCCTTCCAGACCTTGCCCTATGTAACTCTTCATCTGGCTGTTCAGTGTTTCCCTTGGTTCCATGAATCATTATAGCAAATTACTGAATCTGAGGAGGTGCTCAGGGGAATCCCCAATTTGTAGCCAAATCAGACAGAAGTGTGGGTAATCTGGTGACCCACTACTCACGATTGACATCTGAAGTGGGAAGCAGTCTTGTGGGACTGAGCCCTTAACCTGTGGGGTCTGCACTAACTCCAGGTACTTAGTGTCAGAATGAGTTAAGCTGTAAGACACGTGGTTGATGTCCACAGAGAACTGGAGAATTGTTTGGTGTGGAAAACTTACACATGTGGTCAGAATTGTTTTGAGTAGAAACAGATTACAGTAGTATTAAGAGCGCATAAGTTCAGCAGATAATGACTTAAGAAAAACAAAAAATTTAAAGGAAAAAAGTTAAATCAAAAGAAATGAAGAGATGGCCAAAAGGCACATGAAAAGAGGCTCACATCACTAATTATTAGAGAAATGCAAATCAAAACTTCAATGAGATATCACCTCACACTGGTCACAATGGCCATCAACAAAAAATCTACAAACAATAAATGCTGGAGAGGGTGTGGAGAAAAGGGAATCCTCCTACACTGTTGGTGGGAATGTAAATTGGTACAGCTTCTATGGAGAACAGTATGGAAGTTCCTTGAAAAACTAAAAATACAACTACCATATGACCCAGCAATCCCACTCCTGGGCATATACCCGGAGAAAACCATAATTTGAAAAGATACATGCACCCCAGTGTTCACTGCAGCACTATTTACAATAGCCAGGACATGGAAGCAACCTAAATGTCCATCAACAGAGGAATGGATAAAGAAGATGTGGTACATATACACAATGGGATATTACTCAGCCATAGAAAAGAACAAAATAATGCCATTTGCAGCAACATGGATGGACCTAGAGTTGTCATACTGAGTGAAGTAAGTCATACACAGAAAGACAAATATCATATGGTATCACTTATATGTGGAATCTTAAAAAAAAAAAAAAGGTACAAATGAACTTATTTATAAAACAGGAAGTAGAGTCACAGATGTAAAAAACAAACTTATGGTTACCAGGGGATAAAGGGGAGGGGAGGGATAAATTGGGAGACTGGGATTGGCATATACACACTACTATATATAAAACAGATAACTAATTAGAACCTGCTGTATAGCACAGGCACCTCTACTCAATACTCTGTAATGGCCTATATGGGAGAAGAATCTAAAATAAAAAAGAGTGCATATATATGTATATGTATAACTGATTCGCTTTGCTGTACACCTGAAACTAACACAACATTGTAAATCAACTATACTCCAATAAAAATTTAAGAAAAAGAAATGAAGAAAGAATGGAGACTAATCTGAAAGTAACAAATACAGAAGATAGGCAAGGAAGATCCAACACTGCATAATAGGAGTCCCTAAAACAGACCACCAAAGCAAGGAACAGAACCAAAACTAAAAACTATATTTCAAGAGCACTTTTCTGAAAGTTAAATGTCAAAAATTTGAAACTACATATATAAAGTCAAAATCAACCCAGAACAATACCAAAACATATTCTGGTCAAATTTCTAGACCTTAAAATATATATATATAAAATCCCTTGGACATCCGGGCAAAAAGACCAAGCTACTAACAGGGAAAGAAATCAGATTGTCATCAGATTTTTCAACAGCCACACTTTGTGCCAGGAGAATAGATGGAACAAGGTGAAGATGGAAGCAGGGAGAACTGACAGGAAGCAGAACCAACAGGATTTACTGATGGATCAGACAGGGATGTGAGAGAAAGGAGGGAATCAAGGATGACCTGAGAAACTAGAAGGATGGAGTTGCCATTTGATGATACTGACTGTGGGAGGAGGAGGTTTGGGGCAGGGAATAAGCTAATAGTTTGTACGTATGACATTTTAAATATCTATTAATAATCCATGTGGAGATCTGAGGAGGTAGCCATATAAAGAATCTGGAATTCAGAACTGAGGTCTGGAGAACAGTATGGAGGTTCCCTAAAAAACTAAAAGTAGAACTGCCATATGATCCAGCAATCCCACTCCTGGACATATATCTGAAGAAAACCATAATTTGAAAAGATACATGCACCCCAATGTTCATTGCCTCACTATTAGAATAGCCAAGACATGGAAACAACCTAAACGTCCATTGACAGAAGAGTGAATAAAGAAGATGTGGTACATATTTACAATGGACTATTACTCAGCCATAAGAAAGAATGAAATAGTGCCATTTGCAGCAACATGGACAGATCTAGAGATTGTTGTACTAAGTGAAGTAAGTCAGACAGAGAAATATAAATATCATATGATATCACTTATATGTGGAATCTAAAAAAAAAAAGATATAAAAGAGTTTATTTACAAAACAGAAACAGACTTCAAAAACAAACTTATGGTTACCAAAGGGGAAACGCAGAGGGAAGGGATAAATTAGGAGTTGGGGATTAACATATATACACTACTATATATAAAATAGATAATCAACAAGGACCCACTGTGTAACACAGGGAACTCTACTCAATATTCTGTAATAACCTATATGGGAAAATGATCTGAAAAAGAATGGATATATGTATATGTATAACTGAATCACTTAGCTGTACACCTGAAACTAACACAACACCATAAATCAACGATACTCTAATATAAAACAAAAAATTAAATTAAAAAAGTGTATGGGCTTCCCTGGTGGCGCAGTGCTTGAGAGTCCGCCTGCCGATGCAGGGGACACGGGTTCGTGCCCCGGTCCGGGAAGATCCCATGTGCCGCGGAGTGGCTGGGCCCGTGAGCCATGGCCGCTGAGCCTGCGCGTCCAGAGCCTGTGCTCCGCAACGGGAGAGGCCACAACAGTGAGAGGCCCGCGTACCGAGGAAAAAAAAAAAAAAAAAGTTTAAAGGTCTGGGTTAGAAATATGTATTTAGAAATCATTAGCATATAGAAGCTATTTGAAGTCAAGAGACTGGATGAAATCAATGAGGGAGTGAGCATAGAGAATAGTTCCCTGTTCAAAACCTCACACTGGCTTACCATAAAACACAAACCTTTCAACATGGCCAACAGAGCCCCACGTGTGGCTCCCTCTCATTTCCTATTACTCCCATCTCACTCTCTTAGCTCTCTTAGGCCATTGTGCTATCCCTTGGGTAATCTCATTCCCAACTCAGGGCCTTTGCACTTGCTGTTCCCTAGGACAAGGATCTGTTCCCCCATATGTGAGCCTGCACGCCCACATCATTCCACTCTGTGCTTAAATGCCAGCTCCTCAGAGACGTCTACTGACACCCTATCAAAAAAACTACCCCCAACCATACCTACCATACTCTCTAACCCCTTAATCTGCTTTGTTTTTCCTCCATTTACAGGTTGCCTGTTACAGTTTCTATTGCTGCATTAACAAATTACCCCCAAACTTAGTGGGTTCGCGGAACTATCTTATTATGAACGTGGATTCTGTGGGTCGGAATTTGGATAGAGCACAGAGAGGGTGGCTTGTCTATGCTCTACAATGTCTGGGGCCTCAACAGGGAAGACTCAAAGGCTGAGGGTGACTTGACAACCAGGGTTTAAAATCATCTGAACGATTCACTCATGTATCTGGCATGTGGGCTCGGCTAACTCAAAGACTAGGACTGCAGACCAGAGGTCTACGTGTGGCCTCTCCATGTGGCTCGGCAGCGTGGAAGCCACAAGACAGTCAGACTTCTTACCTGGTTACAGAGATGCAAGAGCATTGTCCCAGCAAATAAAACAGAGCTGCGCTGCCTTTTGTGACCCAGCTTCAGAAGCTGTACAGTGTCACTTCCCCCATACTTTCCTGGTCAAAGTAGTCTCAAGTCTGTCAAGAGGAGGGACATGGACTCTATCTCCTACTGGGAAAAGAATCAAAAGAATTCTGAGGCTAGGTACTGCCACATTGCCTGAGATGTATTCTCATTGCTGAGCTAGTCTTCCCAAGCCTGCTACCAGCTGTCTGTTGAAAGAATTGTTTCCTTAACGTTCTTCTGTTGACCTGTGAATATCTTGCTCTATCTCCCCCCTACTCCTAACTATCTGAATTCTCAGCTGCTCTACTATTTATCAAGAAGTCTTCACTGGATATAAGACCCTGACTCCACAAAATGGAACACACAGTGTCTCCCTCTTTACAGGAGGGTTTCTAAATCTGTCAACAGCCCCTCCTCCATGATGGATGGTCTGTCTCCAGTTTACAACCTGGTCCCTGTTAATCCTCTGAAAATTCTTGTCAGGACTCCTTAAAGGGATGAAAGACTTCTCTGAACATTGAAAAACAACACAAAAACACAACAGAAGAGTTATTAAACAAGTTCACAGTGGCTTCTTCACAATGCCATTTGATTGAAAATAACTGGACAGGAAAAATTAATTCTAGACTGCGCTGAGTAGTTATTTTCCGAAATGGAAAGAAATGCTTCTCCTTCAACCATCAAAGCCCCTAAAAATGCCACCAAGATTGTTGAATACCACTAACCTGAGACAGGAAGCCAAATGACTGGAAATCCAGCTGCCCCTGGTTTATTCATATTCACGCCCACAGATTCGCCCTTTGGCCTGAGCATACTTGACTCAGAGAAGAGTTACATGTGTCTGAACACCTAGCACTGAATTTGAGAAGCTTCCCATGGCAATGACCAACAAGAATCTCTCTCCGAGTAAACCTGAGGCTGGGCATGGAATTATATGACATAATGGGACAGAAAGAGGCAGGGGACTGCATCCCAGAGGGAGATGGAATGAAGCAAAACAAAGGAAGAGAAGGACCAGACCCAAACCCAGACCCCACACACAGGCTAGGACATGGCTTGGGTTGTCTGGAAGCAGTTCCCAGACAGAAACCTCAGTGTGATGAATCAGTTTCCTTGGACATTGAGGGGATAAAGAGTCCGCTGTAGAGACAGAGCATATTTATCCAAGGAATGGCTGTGAGAATTGGGCTTGGGGGGCGGGGGGCACGTTGGAGTGTGGAGTATGTGGTGGGGAAAAGCCACCATGAATCCCCAGTCTAGACACTGAACCCATAATGCCTGAGGAGAAGCAAACTATCTAAAAGAAAGGGCGTCTTTGGGAGAAGCCAGTTGAGCCTGACTCGGAAATCGCTGGTTGTGATACCAGAGTCAGATTTTGCAGACAAGTCCTTAAAAATCACAGAGAGGAGAAAATAGAGATGAATTTAAGACAGATATTAACAGGAGCACAAGTCTTCTTTTCCACCCTATACAATTCCACTGTAAACAATGCCATAAAAAACATCTACACCTCTAAATAGCAAAATTTTCCCAATATTATAAAAAGCCCCCTTTATGTGAAGCAACACAATTACATTAAGCACAAAAGCAATGTTTAGACAACCTTCCGTTATTCAGGACTATTGTCAGTCTCATAAAAGAGTGTTGAGACCAATGATGTGCATCCCACGCACAGGCAAATCCCACCATGAGACCAGCAGAGACCCACAGTATACACTTTGGAAAAAATGGTACTCTTCCTCTTCTACCACCCCTCCAAAAAAGTCCCAGTTCTTTTGTGACCAAAAGATGCCAACCAAAATGCCTGATAAATGCCAGGTTGGCCGCGGGAACTAGGGCTCTAGGTTACTTTCAAGTGTTTTCATACTGAAGAAATAACAGCAACTGATATTCATATCACATTTTTGTGCTTAAGAGGCATTTTTGCATATATTATCTCTGTGGATTCTCACAAAAACCATGTGAGGTCCGTTTGGCACATACAAGCCCTTAGTCAGAAGCCCTTCTGTCTCTCCTTGGAGAAGGGGAGGCATTTGGAAGGAATGAAAAACACTCTCCCTTCCCTGGCCTTGCTGTGCACCAGGGCTTTCTCATCCTCCAAGAAAATAAACACGTTTTTATGGTCCTAGGGTGTAGGTGCCACTTTGGTGGGCAGGGGGCACCGTACAGCATGCTTTTGTCGCGGGGACTGGAAAAGGGAGGGAGCTAGGATGGGGAAAGGGGAGTCAGTCTCCAGGTCTGAGGGACCATAGACGGTTGGGGATCCCGGAAGTTCTGAAGGCAGTGCCAGGGGGCGAAGAGTAGCACGAGAACAGTGTCTGAGATGCGTCCTTGTGCTCGGGCAGGACCAGAGAGCCACGGCCAGTACTGAGGAGGGAAGGCAGCTGGTTCAAGTAGGAAGCCCACAAGGACGGGGTGTGAGATCGCCGACCTTCCCGGGAGCACAATCAGCTTCCTGCCGGGACTTCCACTTCCCCCGCTCAGTGCCAAATTGCTCTGCCACCCCACAACAGCCCACGGACACCTGGGAGACCTAGTGGAAGCCTGGACCCCCAGGGACGATGGAACAAGAGCTCTCACTCTTGTTCTGTGGGGCCACGTGGGCACACTTGAGACCCCCACAAGCCAGGGACAGACGGGAGTGGACACCACCTTTCCACCGGATTTATCACCATCATCACCATTATCATTATCCCATCTTTACCGGTAGATCCTTAAGGCCCAGCAAAGTAAAAGGACTTGCCAGGATCTCACAGCTGCTGAGTGACACCACCAAGTTACTCTGCCTCTAAGGCCCTGATTACTATATTATACCAGCTCTAAGGGTAAATAACCCCAACCTCTGTGTTCACGTGTCAGATGAGGGCGGCCTGGGACTTCCCTGGCGTCCAGTGGTTAGGACTCAGCGCTGTCACTGCTGGGGCCCAGGTTCGATCCCTGGTCTGGGAACTAAGATCCCGCAAGCTAGGCCGCACAGCCAAAAAAAAAAGAGAAGAAGAAAAGAAAATGAGGGAGGCCCCATGTTCTCTCCATCCCCTCATTCCCTGGCCCCATGGTTCTAGCCGTGGGGCCCTGACTTGGAAGAGGTCAGCGTGTGTCTCTCCTGCGGAATGAGCACCCTCCCTCCGAACGCCCTTGGCCTCCTCTCAACAGTGCTTCCTTTGTCTCTGTCCTGGGCCTGCTTTATAAGGTGAGAGACCTCCTTTTCATAATGAAGCCCTTTTAATACTGAAAAAAATGTAAAACCTTGGTTTGGAAAGAATCCCAGACAGGCACGGCTGACACAGACTCCCCGGAAGCGGAGAGCGTTTCCGCTCAGCCCAGGTGCAGTCACCCAGGACGTGATTTGGAGGCGAGGGACTATTTTGTGACCAGACAGAAGAGCCCTCTTCTCTACTATGCTTGTGAAAGTAGCAGCTGTGCTGTGTTCCTCTGTCCAGGAAACTAGTGCACAACTCAGAGAGAATTCCCGAGGAAAGCGACAAAGATGATTAATGAGCTAGAAAAGCAAGTGACGGCCTTGGGGGATCACACTGGCAGAGCCGGGTGGGCACCACGCATGGCAGAAGGAGCCGGACCCAAAGACAAATATTCAGCTGGGCCCCGGGGGTAGTAGCTCCGTAGGCGTAACGGGAATGAAATGGAGAGAAAAGTAGGATGTCAGCTGAATATCAGGAACAAATTCCTCATGCAGGGCACCCCCAGGATGCAGATGGAAAAGCACACTGTTTCGGTTGTGTCACGGAAGGCCAGGATGAAGATTCAAGCTGAGACCGGCTGGGACCTGGGACCCTTTGCTGCAGGGCTGCAATGCTTGCACCTGGACACACCTCTCTCCTCAAACAAGGAAATACAAATAAACTATATGGCACTAAAAATAACTACGTGTATGCGCAGCTGGGGCAAATGATGGACAAAAAGATACAAAAGACCAAAAATCTCAACTGCCACTTCTGAAGAGCTGGAAGCAAAAACAGGGTGTTGGGAGCAAAAGCAGGGTACTGCACGTGCCCCCTGCACACACCACCTACGGGGTGGGCAAAACTCCTAAGCCGCCCCTCCAGCCCCATCCCTGGACACACCCCTGCCCTCTCCCCAAGCTGGCTCCACCCCTCCGGGAGGGAGCAACCAGAGGAACCTCCGACTTGTTTTTCCTCCTCAGCCCCAATAAAGCCTCCCCTGAATTTCGTTTCTGGCTTCTAGTCAATTTCTATTGACTGGGGAAAGCCAAGAACCCTGGTCGGTATCAACAGCAGCTGGATGTTTGCAGCGCCCAGGGTAATTCGACTCTCTGGGCAGGGAGGCTGGCTGAGGAGGTCCCACAGCAGCTCCCTGGCCACCAGGCCCCTTGACTCCTCCAGAGCCAGCTTCCCTCCAGGGTGCAGGGCTCCTGCAGCCCACGCCCCTGGACGGTCACTGTGATTTACGGGATCACCGGCCCTTCCCAACGTCGTCCAGGGACCCCAGGAACAAGTCTTCCTTTCTCAGTCCGCCGAAGTCACTGGAACCCATCAGTGAAGTTTCATCCCCGTCTGTAAATCACTGCCTTAGTCAGGCAGCGTAACTCTCAAACAACTGGGTAGGTTTGTTTTTAATTCCCTTAGAAGATGAGCATAGGTGCAAACACTGGCTGAAAGCGGCCTTGGCTCCTATTGTCCTTGCGCACACCACCTCCCAGCCTCTGCTCAGCTGCGGGAAGCGGCCAAGGCCAGAGGGCTCTTTGGGGCGTTGCAGGAAAAGGGGCAGGAGGGGTGGCCGCTGTTAAATCAGGAACACTGACTTGGGGCCGTCAGTCACTGGGGGCCGGCTGCAGGGTATTTTCGTAGCAGCCGCTAACCCCAGACACCCTGATCTTTCCTCCCACACACCCTCCTCCTCAGCCACGGCTTCCACCTGTGGCCTTTTTTCACAGCCAGTCTCGGAAGTGTCTGCCCAGCGCGGACCGAGCTCTGGCTATTTCACTCCCCATCCCTCCCCCTCTCCCCTTCTCCCTCCCCTCCCCTTCTTCCTCCCCTCCCCTCCCCCTTCCTCTTTCCTTCCCTTCTCCCCTCCCCTTTTCCTCCTTCCCTTCCCCTCCCCCCCGTCACTCCCCCTCCCTCTTCCCCTCCCCCTCCCTTTTCCCCCCTCCCCCCCTCCACTCGCCTCCCCTCTTCCCCTCCCTCTCCCTTTCCTTCCCCCTCTCCCCTCCTCCTCCCACCCCCTCCCACTCTCCCCCTCTCTCACTTCTGAAAGCCAGTAGGCACCATGAGAAAGGCATTTTTTCTTTCAGCCCACACGGAACTTTGACCCTCGACAGTGTTCTTAAATGCAGAGAAGACTTCCCAGGACTCCTATCAGAAACCTTAGCGTCAGGCTCTCTGGGAGTCTCCCAGGTGCTTCACCGGCTGCTCTGGGGAGATGCGCTTGGTCGGGGTGATGGCGCCCAAAGCTGTGGGACCCCACTCTCCACCTCCTCCACCCGGCTCTTCAGAAGTTTGTTCCATCTTAGAGAAGCCACTTCACCTCCCCAGGGGTCATGTTCCTCCTCGTGTAACACACCCGCCACCATTCAAGCCAGAGGCAGAAGACTCCAACGATTTTGCTTGAAGGTTATGTGCACGTATTTCCAACGTTCCTATATTCCATGGAGGTGTCTTCAATAGACATTTGTTTTCTGCCTAATTGGAGCACCGTGTGGTATAAATGATAAAACCCAAAGGCAGGCTCAGAGTATTAAAGAAATATTACAAACATCACACACCTCTTGAAGCACCAAGGCCAAGTTTCAAACCCGTCTTACTCCAAAGCCTTTGCTTTTTCACTTATGTCCTCCTTTGTTGGACCTTGTTGGTCCAACAAAATGCTTGCTTCCAGGCCCTTGGGCTGACTCTCTGAGACCCAGTGGTCACCTGAGGATGGGCATATTCATCAGAGCTCTTGAAGGCACATAGCTTAAGCAAAAAATAATAAAGAAATGAACAAATTCTCCACCCCTGAGAACTCCAGGAATGGACTGGAATTGCAGCTGGGCCCTGGGCTCTGACAGGGCTCTCAGGTGCCCGCCTCCTTCGAGGCCCTGCTCTGCTTTGTCATTTGATGTCATTCTTAGGCAGGTCCCCCCACCCCACCCTGAGGGAGAAGAACGGCCACAGGTGATTTCACATTCTCCCTGAGCAGCCCAGAGGAAAGACACTCCAGTAAAAGTCTTGGGTTGGGTCTCATAGAACCAGTTTGTGTCAACATGCTCAGCCCTTACTGGGTTTAGGAGGTCAGAATATGTTGAGTGGTCAGGTCTGGATGCTCAGGTCGCCCCTGCACCTGCGGAGCGGTGACACCATTTACAGAAGAATGGGACAGACACAGAGTGGGCCAAAACAGCCAATGGCCCTGCTGAAAAATTGTCAGGTACAACGTTGTACATGAGGCCGGCCCTGCCACCTCTCCTGCCTTTTCTCAGTTCCTTCCCCCTAAAATCACACCCTCTCCCCTCCCTCCACTGCCCCCAGTTCCCACCTGTCCTTCTCTACCAAGCTGCTTCTGACCTCCTTGGTCTGAAAGAAGCGACCCTCCTTTGCATTCTCACGGTGTCTCATCCTGGGATGGCCACGGCCCTTCTCACAATGGGTCATCATCACCAGCTTACTTGCCTGTCTGCCCCGTGAAACTGAGTTTCTCGATGGTGAGACCATGTCACAGTACTTAGTGCATAATAAGTGCTCAATACACAAGTATAAAGGAAAACAGGCCTTTGGGGAAATGAAAGAAATCATTTTCAATAAAGTCTATTGATTATTTTATATGAATTGTAGGAAAATGAATCCATTAATGACTGTCTAACTTGAGTTTCAAAATACAGTTTTTCAGCAGAGATCTGATTATGATAACCAACCCTAAAGAAGGACTATTCCAAAGCCTATTTAATGGTACCTCCAATATACTATTCCTCTAACTTCCTATTCAACTGATACATTAAAAAAAAAAAAACAGTAATAGCAGAAGCAAGAAAACTACAATCCTGCAGCCTGTGGAACAAAAACTGCATTCACAGAAAGACAGACAATATGAAAGGCAGAGGGCTGTGTACCAGATGAAGGAACAAGATAAACCCCCAGAAAAACAACTAAATGAAATGGAGACAGGCAACCTTCCAGAAAAAGAATTCAGAATAATGATAGTGAAGATGATCCAGAACCTAGAAAAAGATGGGAGGCAAAGATCAAGAAGATGCAAGAAATTTTAACAAAGAACTAGAAGAATTAAAGAACAAACACCTAAAAAAGAACAAACAGAGATGAACAATACAATAACTGAACTGAAAAATACACTAGAAGGAATCAATAGCAGAATAACCGAGGCAGAAGAACAGATAAGTGACCTGAAAGACAGAATGGTGGAATTCACTGCTGTGGAACAGAATAAAGAAAAAACAATGAAAGGAAATGAAGACAGCCTAAGAGACCTCTGGGACAACATTAAACGCAACAACATTCGCATTATAGGCATCCCAGAAGGAGGAGAGAGAGAAAGGTCCCGAGAAAGTATTTGAAGAGATTATTGTCGAAAACTTCCCCAACATGGGAAAGGAAATAGACACCTAAGTCCAGGAAGCGCAGAGAGTCCCAGGTAGGATAAACCCAAGGAGAAACATGCAGAGACACACAGTAATCAAACTAGCAAATATTAAAGACAAAGAAAAATTATTGAAAGCAGCAAGGGAAAAACGACAAATAACATACAAGGAAACTCCCATAAGGTTAACAGCTGATTTCTCAGCAGAAACTCTACAAGCCAGAAGGGAGTGGCATGATACACTTAAAGGGATGAAAGGGAAGAACGTACAACCAAGATTACTCTCATTCAGATTCGAAGGAGAAATCAAAAGCTTTACAGACAAGCAAAAACTAAGAGAATTCAGCACCACCAAACCAGCTCTACAACAAATGCTAAAGGAACTTTTCTAAGTGGGAAACACAAGACAAGAAAAGGACCTACATAAACAAACCCATAACCATTAAGAAAATGGTAACAGGAGCACACATATCCATAATTACCTTAAATGTGAATGGATGAAATGCTCCAACCAAAAGACACAGGCTTGCTGAATGGATACAAAAACAATAACTATATATATGCTGTCTACAAGAGACCCACTTCAGACCTAGGGACGTGTACAGACTGAAAGTGAGGGGATGGAAAAACATATTCCATGCAGATGGAAATCAAAAGAAAGCTGGAGTAGCAACACTCATATCAGATAAAATAGACTTTAAAATAAAGAATGTTACAAGAGACAAGGAAGGATACTACATAATGATCAAGGGATCAATCCAAGAAGAAGATATAACAATTATAAATATATATGCACCCAACACAGGAGCACCTCAGTACATAAGGCAAATGCTAACAGCTATAACAGAGGAAATCGAGGGCTTCCCTGGTGGCGCAGTGGTTGAGAGTCCACCTGCCAATGCAGGGGACACGGGTTTGTACCCCAGTCTGGGAAGATCCCACATGCCGCGGAGCAGCTGGGCCTGTGAGCCATGGCCACTGAGCCTGCGCGTCCGGAGCCTGTGCTCCGCAATGGGTGAGGCCACAACAGTGAGAGGCCCACATACCGAAAAAAAAAAAACAGAAGAAAAACATGCTGATGGTTGAAAGCAAAAATTATAATATTTTTGTTAATTGTTTTCTGGTTGTTTTTGTAGTTCTTTTTTGTTCCTTTCTTCTGCTTTTTTTTTTTTTCCTCTCTTCTCTCCTGATTTGATGACGATCTTTTGTGCTACAATTGGATTCCTTTCTCTTTTTGTGTATGTATTATAGTTTTCAGTTTGTGGTCACCATGAGATATATGTATAGCAGCATGTATATGATATCTTAAGTTGATAATCTGTTAATCTGTTAAATTGGAATGCATTCTAACAGCTCCGCATTTTTACTCGCCCCCCCCATGTTTAATGTCTTTGACATCATACTTTACATCTTTTTCTTTTGTGTATCCCCTTAACCGCTTATTGTAGATAGATGATTTTTACTACTTTTGTCTTTTAACCTTCCTACTAGCTTTCTAAGTGGTTGATCTACTACACTTACTGTATATATGCCTTTACCAATGAGATTCTTCCTTTCATAATTTTCATATATCTAGTTGTGGTCTTTTCTGCTTAGAGAAGTCTCTTTAACATTTCTCGTAAAGCCAGTTTAGAGGTGCTGAACTCTTTTAGTTTTTGCTTGTCTGTAGAACTCTTTCTTTCTCCTTCAAATCTGAATGATAGCCTTGCCAGGTAGGGTATACTTGGTTGTAGCTTTTTTCCTTTCACATTTTGATTTTTTAATTTATTTTTTATTATAGGCTGTGTTGGGTCTTCATTGCTGTGCACAGGCTTCCTCTAGTTGCAGTGAGTGGGGGCTACTCTTCATTGTGGTGTGCGGGCTTCTCATTGTTGTGGCTTCTCTTGTTGCGGAGCACGGGCTCTAGGCGTGTGGGCTTCAGTAGTTGTGGCACATGGGCTCAGTAGTTGTGGCTCGCAGGCTCTAGAGAACAGGCTAAGTAGCTGTGGCACAAGGGCTCAGTAGTTGTGGCTCTCAGGCTCTAGAGTGCAGGCTCAGTAGTTGTGGCGCTTGGGCTTAGCTGCTCAGCGGCATGTGGGATCTTCGCAGACCAGAGGGACTCTTAACCACTGCGCCACCAGGGAAGTCCCCCTTCCATCATTTTGAATATATCGTGCCACTCCCTTCTGCCCTGCAAAGTTTCTGCTGAAATGTCAGCTTACAGTCTTATGGGAGTTCCCTTGTATGTAACTAGTTGCTTTTTCCTTGAAAGAAAAGAGTCTCTCTTTATCTTATACTTTTTAATAAATGAATTTATTTTATTTTTGGCTGCATTGGGTCTTTGTTGCTGCACGTGGGCTTTCTCTAGTTGCGGCGAGCAGGGGCTACTCTTTGCTGTGGTGCGTGGGTTTCTCATTGCGGTGGCTTCTCTTGTTGTGGAGCATGGGCTCTAGGTACGTGGGCTTCAATAGTTGTGGCACATGGGCTCAGTAGTTGTGTCTCGCAGGCTCTAGAGTGCAGGCTCAAGTAGTTGTGGTGCATGGGCTTAGCTGCTCCGTGGCATGTGGGATCTTCCTGGACCAGGGCTCAAACCTGTGTCCCCTGCATTGGCAGGCAGATTCTTAACCACTGCGCCACCAGGGAAGTCCCCTCTCTTTAATCTTTAATTGTTGCTGTTTTAATCATTATGTTTCTTGATGTGGACCTCTTTGGGTTCATCTTGATCAGGACTCTCTCTGCTTCCTGGGCGTGGATGTCTATTTCCTTTCCCAGATTAGGGAAGTTTTCAGCTATTATTCCTTCAAATAATTTCTCTGCCCCTTTCTCTCTCTTCTCCTGGGACCCCTATAATGTGAATGTTAGTATGCTTGATGTCGTCCCAGAGGTCTCTTAAACTACCCTCATTTTTTAAATTCTTCTTTCTTTTTTCTGTTGAGCTTGGGTGATTTCCACCACTCTGTCTTCCAGTTCATTAATCTGTTCCTCTGTGTCATCTAGTCCACAGCTGATTCTTCCTAATGTATTTTTTATTTCCTTTATTGTATTCTTCAGCTGTTTGGTTCTTCTTCATACTTTCTAACCCTCTGTTAAACTTCTCCCTGTGTTCATCCATCTCCTCTCCCAAGCTTGCTGAGCATCTTTATGATCATTACCTTCAACTCTTTATCAGTTCTTCTGGGGTTTTATCTTGTTCCTTCATTTGGAACATAGTCCTCTGTCTCCTCATTTTGCCTGATTCTCTGTTTTTTATTTCTGTGTGTTAGGTACACTGGTTACGTTTCCCGATCTTAGAGAAGTGGCTTTATGTAGGAGACATACTATGGGGCTCAGCAGCGTGCTCCCCTCTGGTCACTGGAGCTACATGCTTTAGGGGTGCCCTCTATGTGGGCTGTGTGAGCCCTTCTTTTGTGGCAAGCTGACTACTGTGGGTGCTGGTCAGCTGGGGCTGACCCTGGCCCATGTGGCTGCCAGGCCCTGCTTCATGCAAAGACTGCTGTGGGGCAGGTGGGGCCAGGCCCCAGTGCAATTGGCTGTGTGGCCCAGGGAGTCCCACTGCTGGTTTCAGCCCACTGATGGGCAGGGCTGGGTCTCAGAGCAATTGGCTGTGGGGTCTGGGGGGTCTGAGACTGGTGTCAGACTGCTGGTGGACAGGACTGGGTCCCTGGGTGGCTGGCTGTAGAGTTTGGGGATCTCAGTACAAGTGCCAGCTCACTGGTAGGCAGGGCCTGGGCCTGGGGGGTCCTGGGCTGGTGACAGCCACTGGTGAGCAGGGCCGGGGCATGAGCCTACTGGTGCGTGGGGCTGGGTCCCCAGATAGCTGACCACTTGACCTAAGGGGTCCCAGAATTGGTGTTACGCAGCTGGTGGAAAGGTAAGCCTTCAGTGCTAATAGGCTAGAGGGAGGACTCCAAAATGGTGCTTGCCAGTACCAGTGTCTTTGTGGTAGAACAAGCTCCCAAAAATGGCTGCTGCCAGCATCTATGTCCCCCAGGGGAGTCCTAGTTGCCTCCTGACTCTCCAGAAGGTTCTCCAAGATCAGCAACATGGTCCAACCCAGGCTCATTTCAAATTACTGTCTCTGTACTGGGTCTTGGAGTGTGAGAGATTTTACATGTGCCCTTTAAGAGTGAGTTTCTGTTTCCCACGGCCCTCCAACTCTCCTGTACACATGCTCCCCTAGCCTTTAAAGCCAGATGTCTGGGGGCTTGTCTTCCCAGTGCAGGACCCCTGGGCTGGGGACCCTGATGTGGGGCTCAGGCCTCTTGCTCCTTGGGGAGAACCTCTGCAATTGTGATTATCCTCCCATTTGTGGGTCACCCACACAGGGCGTGGGTCTTGATTATACTGCATCTCCTACCCCTCTTGCTATGGTTCCTTCTTTGTATTTTTAGTTGTGGAAAATATTTTCTGCCAGTCTTTAGGTCATTCTCATCAATAGTTGCTCTGTAAACAGTTGTAATTTTGGTGTGCCCGTGGGAGGAGATGAGCTTGGGGTGTTCCCACCCTGCCATCTTGGCCACTCCCCTCTAAAATTAATAACTTCTGTTCATAAGCCTTTAAAAGGGAAATAACAAGCTACAAACAGAGAAGATAGATAAAGCCTTGTCATAAATTGATAAGCAGGATCTAAAAAATTCAACTTCATAAAATGCAGGATTGCATTTTTGCAAAATTGTGAAAAAATATTTTTGAAAAAAAAATTTTCAATCAGTATTTCAGTTACTGTATGAAAAAAACTGGGGAAAATGTATTTATGAGTTGTGTAGGAGATAGACATTTAAATGCTGACCTAGAAAATTCCAAATGATCAAGAGCATTTGTTTCCAGATGCCATTCCCCTCTCAACAGAGGAAAAGAAATTTAACCCACTCCTGTTTGTATGCCCAACCGAATGGGAAATATTTTTCAAGAAGGAGAGGGAAAAAGAGCATTTTTAGACAACTCAAACCAAGCAGACTTTTGCTCACTTCAGACAGAAGTAAAATGATCCCAGAAGAGGAAGATCTGAATGCAAGAATAAATGAACAGGCAAAAATGTAAATATGTGGGTAAATCAAAATAAAAATTGATGGTGTAAAACAATGATAATTATGTTCAATTTGTGCAATTAAAATAAAACATGTCAGAACTAGAATACATGACAATAATAGCACATACATCTGGAGAGAATGACGGGAATCAGGTGTTCTAAGGTTTTACATTATTCAGGAAGAAGGAAAAGACAGTAATTAACTTCACATGTTAAAAATTTAAGGTTAACTACTAAAATGATAGAAATAAGAAATATAACATCCAAACCTGTATAGGGAAGTAAATGGAATAAGAAAAAATACTCATTCAATTAAAAAAAAAGTCAAGAAAAATGGAAAAAAGTTTTTAAAAGTTCAGGACAAACAGGAATCACCAAAGATGATAAAAAGAAATCCAAAATTATAAGTAATTACAATAAATGCAAACAAACTAAATGCTCCAGTTAAAAGACAAAGATTGTCAGATTGAGCATTAGAAAGTGAATTCAGCCTTGTGATGTTTATGAGAGATAAAACTAAAATATAATAATACAGAAAGAGTGAAAATAGAATGCAATATTCCAGGCATGCCTAAAAAAAAGAAGCTTATGTATTAATATATTAATATGAATTAAAATAGACTTTAAGGCAAAAAAATAATTGCTAGGGATAGAATCAGTACATAATGAAAAAAGGTACAATTCTAAATTTGTACCTACCTAACAATGTGGACACAAAATATATAAAGGAAAAACTACAAGAAGAAAGAGACAAAACCACCATCACAGTAGGAAAGTTTAGCACATCCTTTCATAGAATAAACAAGTGAAAAGTCAGAAAACATAAAGCATATTTTAACATCACAATTGACAAGCTTGATCTGAGAGATCTGTAAAGAAAACCTCTAACAACTACCTATTACACAATTTTTCAAGCACATACAAATATTTATGAAAATAAATCACATACTCATCTATAGAGCCAGTTTCAACAAATTTCAAAAGATTAATATTTTACAAACCATATTTTTTAACTAGAATGCAATAAAGTTAGAAATCGATAGTAAAAAGATAAATAGAAAACTTAAAATATTTAGAAGATATATACTTCTAAATAACTCATAGATCAAAACAGAAATCAAAATGGAGATTAGGAAATATTTCCAGTCAAACTATAAGATAAATACCATATAAAAAAAATTGTGAGATACAACTACAGTGCACTTAATAGAAATTTATAGCCTCAAATGCTATGTGAAGTCAGTTTTCAACTTAGGAAAAAGACAAAAAAATAAACCCTAATAAATTGAAAGAAAAAGTAATAAAGGGGAGAAATTAATTAAATAGAAAACAAATATATGGGGGGATGAATTAGGAGATTGGGATTGACATATATACACTAATATGTATAAAATAGATAATAAGAACCTGCTGTATAAAAAATAAATACATGAAATTCAAAAAAAAAGAAAGAAAACAAATATACAATTAGGATTTTAAAAGCTGATAGGTGGGTCTTATAAAGACTAATGAAATTGACAAACTTATGATAAGATTGATCAATTAAATGAAGAAAGGATACAGATAAAAATTATTAAGAATGACAAGTGATTAAGTTGCTGGGGCTTGGGCAGGGCAGGGGTGTGGTAATGAATAGACAGAACACAGAGGCTTTTTGGGGCAGTGAAAATACTCTGTGGGATACTATAATGGTGGATACATGTCATTCTGCATTTGTCAAAACACATAGAATGCACAACATCAAGAGTGAAACCAAATGTAAACTACAGACTTTGGGTGACAGTGACGCCAAGGCAGGTTCATCAACCATAACAAACGTACCGCTGTGGTGAGGGATGTTGATAGCAGGGGAGGCTGATCCCGTGCGGGGACAGCAGGTATACAGGAACCCTCTGCACTTTCTGTTCAATTTTGCTGTGAACCTAAACCTGCTCTACAAAAAAGGAAAGTTTATTATTTTTTTAAAAAGTGACTTAAGTATAATGTTGTATAGAAAACGAAAAAGGTTAAGAAGATAGTGCAAAAAGTAAATGCCAGGAAGTTTGCAAATGAATGCATTTCAAACCTACCAAAACTGACTCTAGGGAAAAAAAAAGGGGGGGGAGTATTAATAGTTCAATAACCGCTCATGAAATCGAATTCAGTAGGTAAAACTCTTCTCACAATGAAAACACTAGGTCCAGATGGTTTTGCTAGCAAGTTCTACCAAAGTTTTGACTTGTTCTACCAAGGAACCAATACTATTCCAGAGTATAGATAAAGAAGGAGCAGTCCGCAACTCCTTATATTAAGCCATCACAGTCTTGATTAGAAAACTCAGTAAGAATATTACAAGAAAGGAAAGTTATAGGCTACATCAATGAAAGTCCCAGCGGGAAATAAGATGATTTGGGGAGGATTTATTTACAACGTGTGGTTGAAGGGGAACAGCAAAGGATCTTGTACCTGGGATAGGAAACAGGGAAGAGAGAAATTACCAGAATCCAATAGGACAGAGAGTGAAGTAAACTGGGCCTCTTTGACAGGGCCTTCTATCAAAGGGTACAGCCAGCCTGAGGTGACCTCACTTTCCTCCCTCCCACCAGTCTCCTGCCAGGGCTCCCCATTCACCCAGCCCAACTGTGAACCAGAGAGTACACTGAAGATGGTCATACCTTTATACCAGCCAGCCCCACTTAGCAGCGAGCACATCTGCAAGGGCAAATAGAAAATCTCCAAATCACAGGCCAAACTTGCTCACGAATTTAGATTTAAAATCCTTTTGTAAAATTAGTGAATTAAATCTAACAATGTATGAAAATTCTGATACAGAATAACTACGATGGATTTCAATTAAAAATGCAAGTTTGGTTTAACTTTAGAAAACAAATTAATGTAGTTCACTATATTAGCAAATCAAAGGAGGAAAAATCATGATTATCTCTATAGATGTAGAAAAGGTATTAACTAAAATTCAATATCTGTTCATGATTTTAAAATAAACATATTCTCAGCAAACTAGGAATAGAAGGGACTTCCTTAACCTACCAAAAGCCTAGCGCCAACACGAGAAACTAAAATGTTGAAGGTTTTCGCTTGAGACTACGAATACGACAAGAATGCCTGATAACTCCACTTCCTTTCAACATTGCATGGAAAGTCTTAGACAACACAATGAGGTAAGAAAAAGAAATGAAAGGCAAGAGGCTTAGAAAGGAAGAAACAAACTTATTATTTGCAGACGATATGGTTTCTACAGAGAAATCTCCCTAAATAATTTACATTTAAGTTACTAGAATTAATAAGAGTATAACAAGACTCCTGAACACAAAATCTAAATTTAAAAATCAGTTGCAATATTTATACACCAGCAACAAAAATAAAAAGTAGTTTTTAAACATTCCAAAAGTATGAAAAAATAAAATACTTAGAAGTACCAAATAACCAAAGATGCGCACGTCTTTAGAAGAAAATTCTAAGCCTTTATTGAAAGATATTAAAGAGCTAAACAAATGAAGAGAGGGGTCTTGTCCCCGGATTAGGAGACTCAATATTGCAAAGCTCTTCCCTGAATTAGTGCACACGGACCCCAGGTCCTGAGAACTATGGGGAAAGGGGCTCGCAGGGAACTTCTGAAAAACCCAAGAAAGTGACCACAACTAAGAGTCGGCTTTCATCTTTTTTTTTAAGGTGACAATTTTTAGGTGATTTTTAAGGTGCTTTTTGTTTAAGGTGCCAGATGTTTTTCTAACACAGTCCTTTGTTTCCCCTTGGTCTGTGTCTTTTGTTCGATGTTGGGCCTTTGTCCATGTGTAACCTATCTATAGTTTGCAAATTGTACAGGCCAAGCAGATAGGACTAGTCCAAGACTGCTCCAGCTGGGGGCAGTGGGGACCAAGGGCCAGAAGAAAAGCAAGAAAGCGGTTTATACACCAGGTATATTAGTCTGCTACGGCTGCAACAACAAAGTACCACAGACTGGGTGGCTTAAACAACAGACATTTATTTTCTCACAATTCTGGAGGCTGAAAGTCTGAGATCAAGGGGTCAGCATGGTCGATTCCTTCTGAGGCCTCTCTCCCTGGCTGGTAGATGGCCGACTTCTCCCTGTGTCTTCACATGGTTTCCGCTCTGTGTGTGTCTGTGTCCTGATCTCCGCCTCTTATAAGGACACCATTCATACTGGATTAGGGTCCAGCCAAATGACCTCATTTTACCTCAGTCACCTCTTTAAAAGCTGCATCTCCAAATACAGTTACATTCAGGGGTATTGGGGTCAGGGCTTCAACATATGAATTTGCATGGACCCAATTCAGTGCATACCACCAGGTTTCAAGTACCTTATGTGCTTGGTTTCAAGTAATCCTCCCAGCAACGCTATGAGGCAAACATTCCTTCCTCATTCATATATGATGAAACTGAGGCCCGAGAAGATTAGGTAAACTGACCAAGGCCACACAACTAGTAAATGGCAGAGATGAGTCAAAGCAGGTCTGACTGCCCCCAGTGTACCACAATGCCTGCTGGGACCAGGTGGCTACGGGTCACGAGGGCTACAGTGGTATATTATAAACAGGCACTAAAATTACTGCACACAGGGTCACATGCCCATGTGTAGTCAGCCCTAAACTTTCCTTCTCACTCCCCTGTCCAATGCCCCATTGTGTCTCCTTTTCCCCTAGGTCAGCCCTTATGTTTTATTTATGTTTAATTTGACTGCGACTCTTGGCAGGAATTGGAGAGACTCCCTCTGCCTAGGAAGGAGGCGGCCTCTTATGGTTTCCATAGAGGTGGGTCTTAAAGGAGCAAAGAAGGATGCTCAGAGCCAGGGAGAGGTCTGTCCCTGACTGAGGACTGGTGTGGGGAGCAGCTCGGAGGCTGGAGCAGGAACCAGGAAGAAAGCTGTGGAATTCTGCTGTGGGTAGGAACGGGGCTGTGAACAGGCAAGTATGCCCTTACCCACTTCTTCCCCGGGAATTCAATCCCAGTCTGGTCCAGAGGGGCTGAGTTCAGATCAGGGGTTCCCAAGTGCTATGAGCTGAATTGTGTCCCCCAAAATTGATATCTTGAAGTCCTAATGCCCAGTAGGTCAGAAAATAATTGTATTTGGAAATAGGGTTTTTAAAGAGGTCATTTAGGTTAAATGAGGTCATTAAGGTGGGCCCTCCTCCAATATTATGGTGTTCTTATAAGAAGAAATTAGGAGAGGGTGGGATGAATTGGGAGATGAGAATTGACATATGTCTACTACCATGTATAAAACAGACAGCTAGTGGGAACCTGCTGTATAGTGCAGGGAGCTCAGCTTGGTGTTCTGTGACAACCTAGACAGGTGGGACGGGGGGGGAATGGGGGGAGGGAGGGAAGGAGGGAGGTATACATATAGCTGATTCACTTCGTTGTACAGCAGAAACTAAGACAACATTGTAAAGCAATTATACTCCAATTAAAAAAAAAAAAAAGAAGAAGAAGAAATTAGGACACAGACACACACAGAGGGAAGACCATGTGAGGACAGGGAAAGGAGACAGATGTCTACAAGCCAAGGAGAGAGGTCTCAGAAGGAACCAGCCCTGCCAAACCCTTGATCTCAGACTTCCAGCCACCAGAGTTGTGGGAAAATGAATTTCTGTTGTTTAAGCCACCCAGCCTGTGGTACCTTGTTCTGGCTGCCCGAACAGACTCATAGGTCTCATCACACTGGAGAAAGCCTGGCTACCAAGGCTGTCCCCAAATCTTCCTCAGTTTTCCCCCAGGATTCTCCAAATAAGAGAGATGGGCCCACTCACAACAGACCCTCATCTGAGCCTCTGAGAATCAAGAATAAGGTGAGTTGGGAGAGAATATGAGAAAACTCAAACTTTGTACCGTCATTGGTAGGGGTTTTGTGGTGGCAAAGGGAGAGAAGAGGGGGAAAGAAATATTCAGTAATAAAAAAAATAAAAAATCAAGGCACACTGATCCATCGCTGAGTAAGCTCAGCCTTTGGTGACTGTCTTTTTAAACAATATCTTTAGGGATATCTGTCACCTTCTTCTGTAAACTGCAATTCTCCCAGGTAGCTCTGTGAACCAATGGGTTTCATGTTACCAGCCGACCCAAATCTTTAGGAATTTAGCCCAGGTCTTTTGATTTTCTATCCCCTATTCTAGCAGCCAAGAGGCAGGCTACTTGTCCTCACTACTAAGGTGGAAGAAGGCCATAAAAGGATTTATGACCTGAACATTCCAGAACCTTCTGAACAAATCCGCCCCACTGTCTCCCCTAAAAGCTGGACCCACTTTCTGAAAGCTGAGGAATACATTTTCCTTGTGGACCAGCCTGTCCGTCTCAGCTTAGTTCACACAAACATGAAACCCTTATCAAATGACAAGCTGCTCACCCACAGAATAGGAAATTTCTAGATCAGCATGACAGTTGCCAAGTTGGAAGCCCAAAGATGGAAGTGGCCTGTGTCATTTGTCACCAAAGTTCCACAGCCACGATGTAGCCCCGGCAACTCTGCCCTTCCCACTGGCAAGTCCTTGGACTGTTCGAGAACTCGTCATGGTCTGCCCTGCAGCGTGAACTCACAAACGGGGCCCCGCGCTCCCCACAGGCAGAGGTGTCCATGCCAGTCTTGTCAGGCGCATTCCAACCCCTTGGCCTCTTTTGCAGGGACAGCCTTGAAGGCCACAGTCCCGGGCACCATCAACCACTAATCATTCCACCACAGAGGTAACAGAATGTTAAAAGTGACACGTCGGGGGCCAAGCTACTTTCACCGTGAAATTCCAAAGAAAGACATGTTCACAAGAAATGCTCGCGGTCCGTAACCTGCCAGCCTCCTCTCCCATCTGGAGAATATAACGAGTCAGCACGTTGAGAGATGGGATTTTATTTATTTATTTTTATTTTTGGCTGCGTTGGGTCTTCATTGCTGCACGCGGGCTTTCTCTAGTTGCGACGAGCAGGGGGCTACTCTTCATTGTGGTGTGCGGGCTTCTCATTCCTGTGGCTTCTCTTGTTGTGGAGCACAGGCTCTAGACACTCGGGCTTCAGCAGTTGAGGCACGTGGGCTCAGTAGTTGTGGCTCACGGGCTCTAGAGCACAGGCTCAGTAGTTGTAGCATGCGGGCTTAGATGCTCTGCGGCATGTGGTATCTTCCCAGGGCAGGGCTCGAACCCGTGTCCCCTGCATTGGCAGGCGGATTCTCAACCACTAAGCCACCAGGGAAGTCTAAGAGACGGGATTTTAAAGAGAGGATTTTCTGAAAAGAGTATCTTTGGAGAAAGCTGTGCTTCTTGGGCAGGTGAGGGCCTGCCCCCTCATCTGAAACACGTTGGGGGTTTCCACAAAGCCACTTGGCCATCTTACCATGTGACTCCCTCCCGCTGAGGGCAGAAAAGGCTGGGGCCCTTTCCCAGACAGGAAATCCAGGGGCGGTCAGGCTGCAGTGGGCTGAATAAAGGCCCATAGATGTCAAGTCTAATGCCTGGAACCTGTAAATGTGACCTTATTTGGAAAAAGAGTCTTTGCAGGTGTGATTAAGTTAAGGCTCTTGAGACAGGGAGGTGATCCTGTATTATCCAGATGAGCCCTAAATGCAATTACACGTATCCTTGTAAGAGGGAGACAGAGGGAGACTTAAGCGCACACAGAGAAGGCCATGTAACCAGAGATGCAGGGATTAGAGCGACGGGGCCACAAGCCAAGGAACGCTGGCAGCCACTAGAAGCCCAGAGAGACAAAGAGCAGATTCTCCCCCCAGAGCCTCCAGAGTGAGCTCAGCCTTCCTGACACTGGATTTCAGCCCAGTAAACTGATTTCAGACTTCCATCCTCAGAACTGTGGAAGAGGACATTTCTTTTCAGCCATCAAGTTTGTGGTTATTTGTTACAGCATCCACAGGGAACTAATTAACATGCAGGGTGACTCCTGCTTGGGTGGTGACGCCAGATGCAAGCGTCTGAGTTGGGGTCACCCTCCATCCCGGAATTTGTCAGGGCAGGCGATGCATGAAGGTTAGAGCCAGATGTGGGCCACACAGGGCGGGAACCAGGATGGCCTCATCCAAACTTATCATCTCTGGCTGGAGGGGCAGAGACCCCAGCCGCAAGAAGTTGGAGGTAAACCCTAAGGGAAAAGTCCCAAGTGACCACCCAGAAGAGGGACACCTCCCCCTGGGTCAAAGACACACAGAGCCTTAGAAGAGCCCACCAGGAGAAAGGTCAGCTTAAACTGTAGCGGGCTCCCACCACACCCACTTAAGTAAGAGCTATCCTATGCCTCCCACTCGCCCCGAGCCCCAGCTTCCACCTTGGGGAAGAGCAGGAAGGAGACAGAAGCTCAGCAGAGAATCCCCCTTTCCCACGCAAGGCTCCAGCCCTGAGCAAGCTAAGCTGGAGAGCTGGAGCGGGGGTGGGGTGGGGGTGGGAGGGTGCGGGGGGGCGGGGGGAATGGAATGTCAAAGTTGAGAGTTTTGACTAATATCTTGGCCTGGACATTCAAATTCCAAATTGAGACTGTTTTCCATTTAAAGCGACCTTAGGACAGACTATTTCCTAAGAGGAGCAGAAAAGGCAGCGCCTGCCAGCGTTTTCATCCCAGGCCAGGAAACATTAATCCCACTGAACACATTTCAAAGGGGCAGCAGCAAAGAAACCCTGAAGTTGCATGCCCAGTACACCGCGAGCCAGGTTTATTCAACATGCTGGTTGCAAAGGCTGGTGAAAACATCTCAGTGGAACGGAGCATCGCTGAGCTCCTGTGAAAGGAAAAAATGCAAATTTGTTTTCGGTGTCACTTTGAAGCTTCCTGCGCAGAGCCCTTGGCCTTGACAGACTCGCACTGACGTCAGCGCAAGTTAGCCAGATCCCAGCAGCTGTTCACCTCCTCCCTCGACGGCCTCGAAACCTGGTGCACAACACGCTGATTTTGTTTCACGGAAGATTAAAAACATTTGCTGCTGCGTCCATAATTCACAGGCCCTGTTATCACTGGGACCAGGAATCCTGAACAATAAATGCTTAGTCCCCTCTCACAACCGAGGAGCAGCCCCCAGAGAGAGGCCAGACACAGGATGATGCATCATCTGGGACCCAGCCCAGAGCCAGGTCATTACATCCTTTGCCTTTCTTCTGGAACAAGAGGAGAAGGATCTATATACCCTTCAGAACATGGTCATGCACCCCAAGCTGCTTTGTCCTCACATGCTGTAAGAGAGATGGGGCTACATAGCCCTGGATGAGCGCCCCCTTGCCTCCGGTCTCACAGCAAAGCATCAGCAAAGCAAGATGAGAAATGAGCTCCCTGGCTCCTCGCAGGGGTGTAGCAGGGCTGGTGTTGATGGTGGCAAAGCTGATTGTCATGCGGCCCGCCCTGAACCTGCAGCCGGGACCCCAACTCTACCTGGAACCTTCTGGTCCCTCCCCGCACCCAGGAGGAGACTTGGGCAGGCAAAGCCCAGCTGAGATGGTTCCTGCAGCAAAGAGCCAGTTCTTCTCCAGAAATCCTGGTGGGACAGATGGTTTGTCAAGCTGGTAGGTAACTCCACATCTTTCCATCAGGCTGCTCAGACACATCCCTTAGGTAACTATTGTTTGGCGCCTCCTCTGTTAAAATTCAGCAGAGGCCAGTAGATTCTTTATCCCTTTCATTTGTTTAGTTGCAGGAAGTAATGCTCTTCCCTAATTAAGCCAGTGAGTTGGGCGAAGAGAAGGGATGTGAGAGAAGGAAGCAGGGACTGGGGGAGGCTGGAATGACGGTCACACCTCTCTGTGGTCTTCAGATGCTCTCAGCAGGGACCTGAAACATGTGGGTGTGCCTCAGAGGTAACCCCCCCACTCAGAGCCAGCAGAGACCTGAGTCTGATTCCTCCGCGTGCCATCACTTGCTCTGGACACAGCAGTGTTGGTTTGAGCACTGCACCAAGCTCCAGCTAACGCTCAAGGTCCAGCTATTGCTGGACTTTCCCTCTCCCCTCTCCTGGGGGTCTCCCCTGTGCCTCCCACCCAGAGGCTGTGTGGGACCCTTCATCTGAGATCACCTCCCTCATCATGGTTGGCTGCAGTGGGCCGTGGCATTTCCCAGTTGGCTGTGAGCCACGGGAGGGTGGGGACTGTGCCCTGTCTAAACCCCATCACATAAAATGCAAAATGAAGTATGCCAACCTCAGAAAAAGAGTCGAGATGTTACTGTTGTTGTTGCACTGTTGTTATTTATCTAGGAGAGTAAGTCCCCTACACACGAACCTTCAAGTTGCGAGCTTTCAAAGATGCGAACACGCGTTCCATCAACATCAGGCATGAGTGAAATTGCAGCTTGCCCTCCGTCTCCTATTGCTGATGATTGCTTAGCTCTACCATCTCCCACCACCTCTCCCTCCTCCAGTCAGTAACTCTTCTTGCCTGTTCACTCGATACCAGCCCCTGTATGCCAGCTGCTGTACTGGACTACTGTACTTTTCAAGGGACTGTACTGTAAGATTAAACATGTTTTCTTTGGGGACTTCCCAAGTGGGGAAGTGGTTAAGAATCCGCCTGCCAATACAAGGGACACACGTTCGAGCCCTGGTCCGGGAAGATCCCACATGCCGCAGGGCAACTAAGCCCGTGCGCCACAACTACTGAGCCTGCGCTCTAGAGCCCGCGAGCCACAACAACTGAGCCTGTGAGCCGCAACTACTGAAGCCCATGCACCTAGAGCCTGTGCTCTGCAACAAGAGAAGCCACTGCAATGAGAAGCCCGCGCATCTCAACGAAGAGTGGCCCCCGCTCGCCACAACTAGAGAAAGCCCGCATGCAGCAACGAAGACCCAACGCAAGCAAAATTAAATAAATTAAATAATTAATTTTTAAAAAAGTTTTCTTTATTTTCTGTGTTTGTTTCTTTTTAATGTATTATTTGTGTGAAAAGTATTATAAACCTGTTACAGTACAGTACTACATAGCCGATTGTGTTAGGTGGGTACCTAAGCTAACTTTGTTGGACTTAGGAGCAAATTGGACTTACAAACGCACTCTCGGAAGGGAACTTGTTTGTACGTAGGGGACTTACTGTAATGATAAATAACCACGTTTCCCTTTCTGGAATCTGAGTAAACCCATAAGATGCTGCGGATTCACATCACGGACTGTCGGCACTCTCTGTTCGAAGTTGGGGGACTTTTCTGGAGGAAGGCAGACTGAAAGAAGGAGTTATTTTTGCTGTTGTTACTTGTAATCAATCTTTTACTCACAGCTGCAAACCTTTACTCAATTACGGATGAAACGTAAGAACCTTATTGAAATGCTAAGAAAGGAGTGGGTACCAAGGGACCAAAGTAAAAATCCAAAAGCTGAGTGGGGAACAGGCCGGGGTTGTCCACTGCACATGAGCCACACAGAGGCAGAGAGATGGTGGCACCAACGGGAAGGAGTTCGGGAAACTCTTGTCTCCCCCCAGTTGCTAAATGCTATTGAAATACTATGGACAGAACAATGAGAGGAGGTTCAAGGTTGGCGTGAAAAAGTCAAGATGCCGTCAAAAAAAAAAATTTAATGGGACTTCCCTGGCGGTCCAATGGTTAAGACTCCGTGCTTCCACTCCAGGGGACACGGGTTCGATCCCTGGTGGGGGAACTAAGATTCCACATCCCACATGCCGAATGGCTCGGCCAAAGAAAAAAAAAAAAAAGATGCCATCATTCCCTCAGCAAACATTTATTGAGCCACTTCATGTGTCAGGTCACAACTGTAAGGGGACGCACTCATTGTCCCCCAGGAGTTCCCAGCCTCTGGGAGACACTGTCACACCAGGCTGAGCAAATGCTATACAGTCAGGTCTGGAGGAGCAGTGGGCACAGAAAGGGGATGCTACATGGAGGCTCGTGGTAACAGCTCAACCCAAACACCAGGCAGACCCGGGCCAAGCCCTGGGACCGAACCTTGCTAGCACTGGGACCATTGCCAAGTTATTCAATCTCTCTCAACCTGTTCATGCCCCTTGAAAATGAGACTATCAGTGCCTGCCTCAGAGGGTTATCATAAAATGATTAAATAGAACATACAATAAAGTGGCCAGCCTAGATCACTGCTTGAAGAAAATACTCAGTAATATTGACTTTCATTCTTCTTCACCTGTCGGACAAAGTCAGACACTTCCACAGAGGAGGTAAGATTTTAGATGCATCAGGGCTTACAAAGGAGGACCGGGGATTTGGTGAAAAGGAGATGTCATTCACAAAGAGACCAACACGTACCTAAATGCATGGCATGTTTGGAAACCAGCAAGGGGTTCAAAGTCTTTGGCCTGAGGGACTCACAGGAGGGAAGAGCTGGACAAGTGGATTTGATCCATGCTAAGGAATTTGGACTTTGTCCTGTGGGCATTTGGTCAAAAGACAATGGGTTCTGGAATCGAATAGTTGGATTCCATCCCCACCCAATATTGTGGGTGGTGAGATCGGGGTTGAGGGAGGCAAGCAAGTGGGATTAATAACATCCAACCTGATGGGCTCCTGAATGGTTTACATCTGGGGTCAGAAAACTTTCTCTAAAGAGCTAGGTAGTAAATACGTTTTCTGTTGCAACTACTAAACCCTGTCAATGCAGCATGAGAGCACCCATAGACCATACGTACATGAGTGAGTACAGTTATGTCCTAATAAAACTTTATTTATAAAAACAAGCAGTGGGCAAGATTTGGCCTTCAGGCAGTAATCTTCCCACCCCTGCTTTAGATTAGGAAACAAACCTGAAATCCCCTACAACACGGTGCCCCCTGTGCCTTTCCACATGCCAACAACCAGCACTGTTCTTAGATCCTTATAGCAGGTCCAGTGGCTCCAAGACATTGCTAAATGATCTGAAGATTATCCTGAGCTCCCCCAATCCAAGCTCTAGAGGCTGCCACGCATCAAGATAATGTGTTCCACAGAATGAGAACTGCTTTGCCACTGAGTGTTTTAGTAATCAATCAATCAATCAGTCAGAGAAAACTCATTAAGCACAAATGCTGGAAACGTTGAGATCACTGAGGCTGGATCTGCAGGAAGAGCACGTGGTTCGGTGAGAAAGTCCCGCTTCCCAGTTGCCTGAGTTCTACTCACAGTTTTACACAGTTTTAGTTGTGCACAATCCTCGAGAGTCACAGTTTCCATTTCTTAATCTGTACGATGAAGGAATTCAGCCAAGCGAGGGTGTGGAGAAAAGGGAACCCTCCTACACTGTTGGCGGGAATGTAAATTGGTGCAGCCACTATGGAAAACAGTATGAAAGTTCCTCAAAAAACTAAAAATAGAGTTGCCATATGATCCAGCAATCCTACTCCTGGGCGTATATCCGGAGAAAACTCTAATTCGAAAAGACACATTGGGCCGCAATATTCATAGCAGCACTATTTACAATAGCCAAGACATGGAAACAACCTAAATGTCCATCAACAGATGAATGGATAAAGATGTGGTACACAGAGGACCTGCACGGAAGGGGAAAAGCAGCATGTGGAAAGGAGGGCCTCTGGAGTGTGGAGTTCTGGAGTTTGGAGCCATGTGGCTGACAGAGTCTTGGTGTTCCAGCCGGGTGTCAGGCCTGTGCCTCTGAGGTGGGAGAGCTGAGTTCAGGAAATTGGTCCACCACAGACCTCCTGGCTCCAGGTAATATCAAACAGCGAAAGCTCTCCCAGAGATCTCCATCTCAACGCTAAGACCCAGCTCCACTCAACAACCAGCAAGCTACAGTGCTGGACACCCTATGCCAAACAAATAGCAAGACAGGAACACAACCCCACCCATTAGCAGAGAGGCTGCCTAAAATCATAATAAGGTCACAGACACCCCAAAACACACTACTGGACGTGGTCCTGCCCACCAGAAAGACAAGATCCAGCCTCATCCACCAGAACACAGGCACTAGTCCCCTCCACCAGGAAGCCTACACAGCCCACTGAACCAACCTTAGCCACTGGGGGCAGACAAAAAAACAACAGGAACTACGAACCTGCAGCCTGCAAAAAGGAGACCCCAAACACAGTAAGTTAAGCAAAATGAGAAGACAGAGAAACACACAGCCGATGAAGGAGCAAGATAAAAACCCACCAGACCTAACAAATGAAGAGGATATAGGCAGTCTACCTGAAAAAGAAGTCAGAATAATGATAGTAAAGATGATCCAAAATCTTGGAAATAGAATTGAGAAAATACAAGAAATGTTTAAGAAGGACCTAGAAGAACTAAAGAGCAAACAAACAATGATGAACAAAACAAAAATGAAATTAAAAATTCTCTAGGAGGAATCAATAGCAGAATAACTGAGGCACAAGAACAGATAAGTGACCTAGAAGATAAAATAGTGGAAATAACTACCACAGAGCAGAATAAAGAAAAAAGATAGAAAAGAATTGAGGATAGTCTCAGAGACCTCTGGGACAACATTAAATACACCAACATTCGAATTATAGGGGTCCCAGAAGAAGAAGAGAAAAAGAAAGGGACTGAGAAAATATTTGAAGAGATTATAGTTGAAAACTTCCCTAATATGGGAAAGGAAATAGTTAATCAAGTCCAGGAAGCACAGAGAGTCCCATACAGGAAAAACCCAAGGAGAAACACACCAAGACACAGATTAATCAAACTATCAAAAATTAAATACAAAGAAAAAATATTAAAAGCAGCAGGGGAAAAACAACAAATAACATACAAGGGAATCCCCATAAGGCATTAGCTGATTTTTCAGCAGAAACTCTGCAAGCCAGAAGGGAGTGGCCGGACATATTTAAAGTGATGAAAGGGAAAAACCTACAAACAAGATTACTCTACCCAGCGAGGATCTCATTCAGATTTGACAGAGAAATTAAAACCTTTACAGATAAGCAAAAGCTAAAGAGAATTCAGCACCACCAAACCAGCTTTAAACAAATGCTAAACAAACTTCTCTAGGCAGGAAACACAAGAGAAGGAAAAGACCTACAATAACAAACCCAAAACAATTAAGAAAATGGGAATAGGAACATACATATCAATAATTACCTTAAATGTAAATGGATTAAATGCTCCAACCAAAAGACACAGACTGGCTGAATGGATACAAAAACAAGACCTGTATATATGCTGTCTACAAGAGACCCACTTCAGACCTAGGGACACATACAGACTGAAAGTGAGGGGATGGAAAAAGATATTCCATGAAAATGGAAACCAAAAGAAAGCTGGAGTAGCAATTCTCATATCAGACAAAATAGACTAAAATAAACACCATTACAAGAGACAAGAGACAAAGAAGGAAACTAAATAATGATCAAGGGATCGATTCAAGAAGAAGATATAACAATTGTAAATATTTATGTACCCAAAATAGGAGCACCTCAATACATAAGGCAAATGCTAACAGCCATAAAAGGGGAAATCGACAGTAACACAATCATAGTAGGGGACTTAAAAACCCCACTTTTACCAATGGACAGATCATCCAAAATGAAAATAAATAAGGAAACACAAGCTTTAAATGGTACATTAAACAAGATGGACTTAATTGTATTTATAGGACATTCCATCCAAAAACAACAGAATCCACTTTCTTCTCAAGTGCTCATTGAACATTCTCCAGGATAGATCATATCTTGGGTCACAAATCAAGCCTTGGAAAACTTAAGAAAATTGAAATCCTATCAAGTATCTTTTCTGACCACAATCCTATGATACTAGATATCAATTACAGGAAAAAAATCTGTAAAAAATACAAACCCATGAAGGCTAAACAATATACTACTAAATAACCAAGTGATCACAGAGGAAATCAATAAATACCTAGAAACAAATGGCAACGTAAACAGGACGACCTAAAAGCTATGGGATGCAGCAAAAGCAGTTCTAAGAGGGAAGTTTATAGCAATACAATCCTACCTCAAGAAAAATCTCAAATAAAGAACCTAACCTTACACCTAAAGCAATTAGAGAAAGAAGAACAAAAAACCCCTAAAGTTAGCAGAAGGAAAGAAATCATAGAGATCAGATCAGAAATAAATGAAAAAGAAATGAAGGAAATAATAGCAAAGATCAATAAAACTAAAAGCTGGTTCTCTGGGATTTTCCTGGTGGCGCAGTGGCTAAGAATCTGCCTGCCAATGCCGGGGACACAGGTTTGAGCCCTGGTCCGGGAAGATCCCACATGCCGCAGAGCAACTAAGCTCGTGCGCCACAACTACTGAGCCTACGCTCTAGAGCCTGCAAGCCACAACTACTGACGTCTGCGTGCCACAACTACTGAAGCCCGTGGGCCTAGAGCCTGTGCTCCACAACAGGAGAAGCCACTGCAATGAGAAGCCTGCTCACCACAACGAAGAGTAGCCCCTGCTCGCCACACCTAGAGAAAGCCCGTGTGCAGCAATGAAGACCCAATGCACCCCAAAATAAATAAATTAAATAAAGAAAGAAATAAACTATAGTTTTTTAAAAAAAATAAATAGTAAAAGCTGGTTCTTTGAGAAGATAAACAAAATTGATAAACCATTAGCCAGACTCATCAAGAAAAAAAGGGAGAAGGCTCAAATCAACAGAATTCGAAATGAAAAAGGAGAAGTAACAACTGACACTGCAGAAATATAAAGGATCATGAGAGATTACTATAAGCAACTAAATGCCAATAAAAGGGACAACCTGGAAGAAATGGAAAAATTCTTAGAAAAGCACAACGTTCCAAGACTGAACCAGGAAGAAACAGAAAATATGAACAGACGAATCACAAGAACTGAAATTGAGACTGTGACTAAAAACCTTCCAACAAACAGAAGCCCAGGACCAGACAGCTTCACAGGCGAATTCTATCAAGGCAAATGCTAACAGAGAAAAGCTAACACCCATCCTTCTCAAACTCTTCCGAAACATAGCAGAGGGAGGAAAACTCCCAAACTCATTCTACAAGGCCACCAGCACCCTGATACCAAAACCAGACAAGGATGTCACAAAGAAAGAAAACTACAGGCCAATATCACTGACGAACATAGATGCAAAAATCCTCAACAAAATACTAGCAAAGAGAATCCAACAGCACATTAAAAGGATCATACACCATCATCAAGTGAGGTTTATCCCAGGAATGCAAGGATTCTTCAATATACGCAAATCAATCAATGTGATAAACCATATTAACAAATTGAAGGAGAAAAACCATATGATCCTCTCAATAGATGCAGAAAAAGCTTTTGACAAAATTCAACACCCATTTGTGATAAAAACCCTCCAGATAGTAGGCATAGAGGGAACTTTCCTCAACATAATAAAGGCCATATATGACAAACCCACAGCCAACATCATTCTCAATGGTGAAAAACTGAAAGCATTTCCTCTACAGTCAGGAACAAGACAAGGTTGTCCACTCTCACCACTATTATTCAACATAGTTTTGGAAGTTTTAGCCACAGCAATTAGAGAAGAAAAAGAAATAAAAGGAATCCAAATCGGAAAAGAAGAAGTAAAGCTGTCACTGTTTGCAGATGACATGATACTATACATAGAGAATCCTAAAGATGCTACCAGAAAACTACTAGAGCTAATCAATGAATTTGGTAAAGTAGCAGGATACAAAATTAATGCACAGAAATCTCTGGCATTCCTATACACTAAGGATGACAAATCTGAAAAAGAAATTAAGGAAACACTCCCATTTACCACTGCAACAAAAAGAATAAAATATCTAGGAATAAACCTATCTAAGGAGACAAAAGAGCTGTATGCAGAAAACTATAAGACACTGATGAAAGAAATTAAAGATGATACAAACAGATGGAGAGATATACCATGGTCTTGGACTGGACGAGTCAACATTGTGAAAATAACTATACTACCCAAAGCAATCTACAGATTCAATGCAATCCCTATCAAACTACCAATGGCACTTTTCACAGAACTAGAACAAAAAATTTCACAATGTGTATGGAAACACAAAAGACCCCGAATAGCCAAAGCAATCATGAGAAAGAAAAATGGAGCTGGAGGAATCAGGCTCCCTGACTTCACACTATACTACAAAGCTACAGTAATCAAGACAGTATGGTACTGGCACAAAAACAGAAACATAGATCAATGGAACAGGATAGAAAACCCAGAGGTAAACCCACGCACATATAGTCACCTTATTTTTGATAAAGGAGCCAAGAGTATACAATGGAGAAAAGACAGTCTCTTCAATAATTGGTGCTGGGAAAACTGGACAGCTACATGTAAAAGAATGAAATTAGAACACTTCCTAACACCGTACACAAAAATAAACTCAAAATGGATTAAAGACCTAAATGTAAGGCCAGACACTATCAAACTCTTAGAGGAAAACATAGGCAGAACGCTCTATGACATAAATCACAGGAAGATCCTTTTTGACCCACCTCCTAGAGAAATGGAAATAAAAACAAAAATAAACAAATGGGACCAAATGAAACTTCAAAGCTTCTGCACAGCAAAGGAAAACATAAACAAGACAAAAAAACAACCTTCAGAATGGGAGAAAATATCTGCAAATGAAGCAACTGACAAAGGATTAATATCCAAAATTTACAAGCAGCTCATGCAGCTCAATATCAAAAAAACAAACAACCCAATCCAAAAAATGGGCAGAAGATCTAAACAGACATTCCTCCAAAGAAGATATACAGATTGCCAACAAACACATGAAAGGATGCTCAACATCACTAATCATTAGAGAAATGCAAATCAAAACTACAATGAGGTATCACCTCACACCCGTGAGAATGGCCATCATCAAAAAATCTACAAACAATAAATGCTGGAGAGGGTGTGGAGAAAAGGGAACCCTCTTGCAGAGTTGGTGGGAATGTAAATTGATACAGCCACTATGGAGAACAGTATGGAGGTTCCTTAAAAAGCTAAAAATAGAACTACCGTACCACCCAGCAATTCTACTACTGGGCATATACGCTGAGAAAACCATAATGCAAAAACAGTGATGTACCACAATGTTCACTGCAGCTCTATTTACAATAGCCAGGACATGGAAGCAACCTAAGTGTCCATCGACAGATGAACTGATAAAGAAGATGTGGTACATATATATACAATGGAATATTACTCAGCCATAAAAAGAAACAAAATTGAGTTATTTGTAGTGAGGTGGAGGGACCTAGAGTCTGTCATACAGCGTGAAGTAAGTCAGAAAGAGAAAAACAAATACCGTACACTAACACATATATATGGAATCTAAAAAAAAAAAAATGCTTCTGAAGAACCTACTAGGGGCAGGACAGGAATAAAGATGCAGACGTAGAGAATGGACTTGAGGACACGGGGAGGGGGAAGGGTAAGCTGGGACGAAGTGAGAGAGTGGCATGGACATATATACACTACCAAATGTAAAATAGATAGCTAGTGGGAAGCAGCCACATAGCACAGGGAGATCAGCTTGGTGCTTTGTGACCACCTAGAGGGGTGGGATAGGGAGGGTGGGAGGGAGACGCAAAAGGGAGGAGATATGGGGATATATGTATATGTATAGCCGATTCACTTTGTTATACAGCAGAAACTAACACACCACTGTAAAGCAATTATATTCCAATAAAGATGTTTAAAAAATGTTAAAAAAAAGATGTACATATATACAACGGAATACTACTCAGCCATAAGAAAAAAGAATAACATAATGCCATTTGCAGCAACATGGATCTAGAGCTTATCATACCAAGTGAAGTAAGTCAGACAAACACCATATGATATCATTTATATGTGGAATCTAACATATGACACAAGTGTTCATTACCTACGAAAGTTCATTACCTACGAAACAGAAACAGACTCGCAGCCATAGAGAACAGACTCGTGGTTGCCAAGGGGGAGGGGGGGTGGCATAGGGAAAGACTGGGAGTTTGGGATTAGCAGATGCAAACTATTATATATAGGATGGATAAACAACAAGGTCCTACTGTACAGCACAGGGAACCATATTCAGTATCCTGTAATAAACCATAATGGAAGAGAAAAAAAAAAGAAATTCAGCCAAACGGCAATGTGATTCTGAGTTTGCTTCAGAGGGCTTCAGGGGTGGGGGAGGGCTTTCTGGTACCACCTTGAAGGAAGCCATGCCCATGGGTTGGCCTTGAGTGGTCAGGCTGGCATTCTTTGGGGGAAGGGACAGCATGAGCCATGGGGAGAGGAGGTAACTGGCAACCAGTGTATGAGCCTTCCTTCATCGAGAAAGGGTTCAGGGAGGGAGATGCAATAAAATGGGAGAAACGGGTGGAGCCAGTGCATTGAAGACTCTTGGTGTTTTCTGCTGTCATTGCAAGAAGAAGGAGACTTTCTGGTGTATAGTATAGATCAGGAATCAAAAACGCAATACCTTCAGGGGCTAGACAGGTAGGAGTGAGTATGTGGGACGGATATAACCACAGGGAACCATAAGAACAGGACAGACTGGCGAGTGCAAGCCCTGCCTAGGAGAGGTTCTGGCACTTAGCTCCAGATGACTGACTGCCGCCATGTGGTCTTCATGGCTCAGCGTGGTTGATCTGAGTTTTTTTTAAGAATGTTGGAAATTTAGGTTTGTATGTGAGAGCTCCTGATTTTTAAAAATTGACTTAATTGTTTTTATTAACATCATGCCAGCCAAACAAAACACAGCTGATTAGATTCTGCCCAAGTTGCCAGTTTGAAACTTCAGCTGTAGATGGGGAGGCTGATTTCAGAATGAGCTCCGGACAACCAGCAAAGCCAAAGAGCGACGCTGAATCCAGTCCCAGCCTCTGCAGACGGAGGCCTCCTTCAGCATTAGATCAGCTACGAGCTTCACCTGAAACTAGGATTAGCTAGTTACAGGACCCCCAGTTAAATTTGAAT
This sequence comes from Stenella coeruleoalba, assembly GCF_951394435.1. Classification (NCBI taxonomy): domain Eukaryota; kingdom Metazoa; phylum Chordata; class Mammalia; order Artiodactyla; family Delphinidae; genus Stenella; species Stenella coeruleoalba. The sequence goes on along the minus strand of NC_137162.1, from coordinate 78,760,810 downwards.
TTTAGATAACCAGAATACTTTTTTAGCATAAGTATATCCCAAATATTGCATGGGACATAGACTAAAAAGTATTCAGTTTATCTGAAATTCAGTTCAAATGTAACCGAGCATCTTGCATTTTTATTTGCTAAACCTGGCAGCTGTCCCTGGAACCCCATCCCAGGCTCCAATAGGGTCAGGCCCTCCCAACTCCTCTCAGAGCAGCAGACTCCACCCTTGAGGACACAGGGATATAGTCCACGATGCAGATTTCAAAGGAAAGGGAAGCAGATCACACGTTGGAGGACCTGAACATGGCCGTAACTTCAGGTGATCTGTATTAACTACCCTTGGCATCAAAGGATGGATGTACCGGAGCCATCTCACCTCTCCAGTTGTGTGTCCTTTGCCCCCCTGAGCCTCGGTTTCCTCATCTCGTAAATGGAGAAGGGAACTCCAATCCCACACGATTGTCAAAAGGATGAAATGGAATAGATGTAAAAGCATTATCACACTGTGTCTGGCACCGGGCAGACGCAGAACATTTGTTGTGTGAAATTCTTCCACCTCAGAATGACTGTCTTCCTACTGCTCCCGTCACCAAGCCAAGACCTGTCTACTGAGGGTCCCAGAAGGATGAGGCAGGGCAATATGAGAAGCCCACCATGGCAGGTGACATCTCTGGGGACGGGGGAACAGCCAGGGAGCTGAGCTCCTGGTGAACCACCAGGATCACAGTTCAGGGGGAGAATGAGACCCTGGCTTCCTACACTTTCAAGGCTGGAAGTCAAGTGTGCAGAAGCCTCCATTTATTTGTTTGTTTGAAATATAACACTGTAAGTTTAAGGTGTACAACATGTTTGTTTGAAATATAACACTGTAAGTTTAAGGTGTACAACATGTTTGTTTGAAATATAACACTGTAAGTTTAAGGTGTACAACATGTTTGTTTGAAATATAACACTGTAAGTTTAAGGTGTACAACATGTTTGTTTGAAATATAACACTGTAAGTTTAAGGTGTACAACATGTTTGTTTGAAATATAACACTGTAAGTTTAAGGTGTACAACATGTTTGTTTGAAATATAACACTGTAAGTTTAAGGTGTACAACATGTTTGTTTGAAATATAACACTGTAAGTTTAAGGTGTACAACATGTTTGTTTGAAATATAACACTGTAAGTTTAAGGTGTACAACATGTTTGTTTGAAATATAACACTGTAAGTTTAAGGTGTACAACATGTTTGTTTGAAATATAACACTGTAAGTTTAAGGTGTACAACATGTTTGTTTGAAATATAACACTGTAAGTTTAAGGTGTACAACATGTTTGTTTGAAATATAACACTGTAAGTTTAAGGCGTACAACATGTTTGTTTGAAATATAACACTGTAAGTTTAAGGCGTACAACATGTTTGTTTGAAATATAACACTGTAAGTTTAAGGTGTACAACATGTTTGTTTGAAATATAACACTGTAAGTTTAAGGTGTACAACATGTTTTGTTTTGGTTTTTTTTTACAGTGGGTCCTTGTTGGTTTTCTGTTTTAAATATAGCAGTGTGTACATGTCAATCCCAAACTCCCAGTCTATCCCTCCCCCCGACCCTTCTCCTCTGGTCACCCGCAAATTCATTCTCTAAATCTGTGAGTCCGTTTCTGTCTTGTAAATAAGTTCACCTGTAACATTTTTTAATGCCATTTGCAGCAACATGGATGGACCTGGAGATTATCATTCTAAGTAAATCAGATAGAGAAAGACAAATATCACGAAGTCTCGCTTATGTGCTGAATCTGAAAAAGATTGATACAAAAGGTGTAAAATATGTTGACTTGAGGCGTTTATATATTGTAACATGTTTGCCACTGTACCGATAGTTAGCACTTCTGTCTTGTCCCATAATTATCATTGCTTTTCTGTGGTGAGAATAATTAAGATCTAGTCTCTTAGCAAGTTTGATGAATATAATACACCCGATGTTGCTGTCTATATTCACTACACTGTGCGTTAGATCCCCAGAACTCATTTATCTGCTAGTTGCAAGTTTGTACCCTTAAATAACTCTCCAATTCCCCACACCCCAACCCCTGGAAACCACCGTTTTACTATTTGTATGCATTTGGATGTTTTAGATTCCACATATAAGTGATACATAATATTTGCTTCTCTCTGTCTGACCCACTCAGCCTAATAATGTCCTCAAGGTCCATCCATGTCGTCCCAAATGGCAGGATGTCCTTCTTCCTCATAGCTGAATAATATTCCCTTCTGTATATATACACCACATCTTCTCACCCATTCATCTGTTGGTGGACACTTAGGTTGTTTCCATATCTTAGCTACTGCGAATAACGCTGCAATACCCATGGCAGTGCACATCTCTCTTCAATATCCTGTTTTCATTTCATTTCCCTTGGGTATATACCCAGAAATGAATTTGCTGGGTCATATGGTAGTTCTATTTTTTAACTTTTTGAGGAACTTCTATATTGTTTTCCATTGTGGCTAAAGCAATTTACATCCCCACCAACAGTGCACAGGGGTTCCCTTTTCTCCACACCCTCACCAATGCTTGTTATTATCTCTTGTCTTCTTGATGAAAGCCATTTCTAACAGTGTGAGGTGATAGCTCACTGTGGTTTTGATTTGCATTTCCCCAATGATTAGTGAAGTTGAGCATCTTTTCGGGTACGTGTTGGCCATTTGGATGTCTTCTTTGGAAAACTGTCTATTTAGTTCCTCTGCCCATTTTTAATCGAATTGTTTGGGAGTTTTTGTTATTTTGGATATTAACCTTTTATCAGGTACAGCGTTTGCAAGTGTTTCTCCCATTCTATATGTTGCCTTTTCATTTTGTTGATTTTTTTCTTTTGCTGTGCAGATGCTTTTAAGTTTGATGTAGTCCCACTTGTTGATTTTTGCTTTTGTTTTTTGCGCTTTGGTGTCATATATCCAAAAAAATCACTGCCAATGCCAAGTTCAAGGAGCTTCTTCTCTACGTTTTCTTTTAGGAGTTTTATAGTATCAGGTTACATTTAAGTCTTTTCGATCCATTTTGAGTAAATGTTTGTAAGTGGTATAAGACAGGGGTCCGATTTCGTTTTTCTACATGTGTTTATCCAGTTTTCTCAACATCACTGTGGAAGAGACTATCCTTTCTCCATTGGTGTTCTTGGTTTTCTTGTCAAATATTAGTTAACTGTATATGCTGGTGGGGGGTGTAATTTTGAGCTCAGAATTCTTCTCAATTCATGGTCTGCCACTGTTTTTCAGCAGCATGGCTACTCTTGCAGGTAGTACAGAGATGGTCTCTATGCACTCAGAATGTTTCTTGAGAGGCTTAAAGAAACCCAGGACTAGCTCCAGCCACCCTCCCCACCTCCATGTTCAGGCCTGAGAGCCAAACCCAAACACAGAACAGCTGGGAAGGCCTTCAAGCATTCTGAGGCACAAAATAGAACCAGGAGCTTGAAGTTCTCTGATTCCTTCCTCAGACTGCTTAGAGGATGACAAAGGATGCCTTCACTTAAACACAGAGATGCCACTGCCACACACTTATCTGATACACACACACACACACACACATTAAAGGTCTCTGTGAGAATCTGTTTAAACTACGTCCCTTGGGAACACTGTATCAGTTTCGGTGTGTCTTAGTCTATTCATGCTACTATAACAAAAGCACCATAAACTCTGTGGTTTATTAACAACAAACATTTATTTCTCACAGTACTAGAGGCTGGAAGTCCAAGATCAAGGCACCAGCAAGCTCAGTGTCTGGTAAGGGCCTGCTTCCGTGTTCACAGAGAGCAACCTTCTCACTGTGTCCTCACAGTGAGAAGGGATGAGGGAGCTTCCGGGGTCTCTTTTATAAGGGCACTAATGTCATTCACAGGGGCTCCACCTCTTGACCTAATCACCTCCCAAAGGCCACACATCCTACTACCCTCACATTGGGCGGTTAGGTTTCAATATATGAATTTTGGAGGACACATACATGCAGTCCATAGCACCAGGTGACCTCTACGACTTGAAATCCCTGTAAAGGGAAGCCAGCCCTTCATTCCATGGTTAAACATAGGCTTAAATGCAAACGAAATAGCTTAATACTCTTTTCCTATGAAACTTAACTTCAAAGTAGCTAAAAGATAATAATTATGCCTGGCATCTGTCTTTGTGTTTCTAGGCACTTTGATGTATGCTCACCACACTCACACCAAGAGGACCCCCAAAAGGAAATGCAAACTTTATCATTCTGGAAACCAGAGTAAGTGTTAGATTTCTAGAAGCCTGACCAGGGACTCTGGGCACTCAGGATTGGCCTAACTGACCGCTTCCAAGCACACCCTCCAGGAAGGGGAAGGGCACGTGGGTAAACCAAGCTCTCATCCAGACACCACTGCCATGGGAGACCAGCCGTCCCTGTTCTGTGCCTGCACGGCCTGATCAATGAAATGCGGATAACGGACTTGATTTCTCTCATTGAAATTCTTGAGAAGTGTTAAGTACCAATTAAAGATGTGTCTAAATGCTTGACCGAAATAAGAGTAAGCTACAGAGAACGTGACTTGAGCTGAAGGCGGCAGGATTTCTGGGGAAGTTTTCTTCCCTCTGTTCTTTCCTCCCTCTTTCCACAAGTGGTTCTTGGGTCTTGAGTACCTTGTGCTAAGTGCTGTGATCAAAGTGACCAAAATAGAGGGTCCACTCTCTGCAAGTAATCAGTTCACTGGGCCACACAATCCCCCCAAAATAATCCCAACACCTGTACTCATGGGGCAGCTCATGTTCACAGGGCCTGAGGAAGCGGTGCTGTCCTCCAAGCAACAGGAAATGAAGGTCACAGGTCATCCGTTGACTGCAGCTCAGGCAGATGGGCTAGATGCTTCCTCAGGCTCCGGACAGGCCTCTGATTCATTAAAGTGAATAGGATCGTAGGTCCCTGGGCTGGACAAATTCTAGAGGTCAGTGAGGCCAAAGCTCTCCCCTAACAGATCCGGAAACTGAGGACACCCAGGTGGGGACCAAGCCTCCCACACTTCCTCAAAACAGACTAGCACCCCAGGCCTTCTGTGTAAACAGAGTCGATTTTCCCTGCCTAGCGATTTAATTTATGAGGTTCTTTTATGGTAATGAGTTGGAACCGCGCGCGCACACACACACTGAAATGTAGCGCAAACCACTGTGAGAGCTGAAAAATGCTAATCTCCCTCCAACATCTCCACACCATTCTCCTGAAACTACCTACTCCTGCAAGGTTCCTGCGCGTTAATTATTGCTGCAGAGGAAATGGCAGTGACTTGCATCAACTTCCATCTACTGGAATGAGGCAATGTCAGTCCTGCAGGAACAGGCTTGGGTTAACCTACGAGCCCCACTGCTTACAGGTAAGAGGGATGCAGCTTTGACCCACGGCACCGCTTCCCTCGACGAATCACACACAGTGCCCCTGCCGCCTGGGGGCCCCTGCGGCGATGTGGTTACCTCCTCACCTGTGCTTGACACATCTGATACTCCCGGAGCTTTCCCACCTGCTCCTCGTGGCAACAGCCTGAGGCCCTAAGCTCAATTTGGCCTGGTATTTCATTTGGCCTGTTTGAAAGTTCCATCCATACCTGGTGAGCTCATCAATAACCATCAAAGCCATCTTTCTTCCTCTCCAAGTTCCAGGCTTTTTATAATGACTGGCTCCCAACAGAATTTCAAAATTTGGCTGGCTAGTGCAGGCCAGGCCCACTTCTGAAGGCAGGGCCAGTTACCAAACAGAATCACGTGCATTCAGGGAAAGCGTAAAGAAATCGCTACATAGGACTGGCCTCTGGGGTTCTGAAGGCCTGAGTCCTCTGCTCTCATATTGCAGGGAATTTGAAAGCTCACTGGCTGTTTGTCCACCTGTGTGTGTAACAGGGCACCGACTAGTTCTGAGAAAAGGAAGCGTCTGTAATCCATACGTTGATATGCAAAGGTGAGGTGCATTGTGAGAGATGCACCTGAGGTAGGTTCCCATTCTGCATTTCACCTTTATCCTGGGATTCCTGTGTCACACGGCTGCCCAAAGAGGGTTTCGAAAGGAAGTTCTGCTTGTACACACAGCTCATCTACAAAAATCTTTCACTGAGCCACGTTTCAACCAAAAACACTAATATGTTTGCATTCGTATGTGTGGACTGTCATTAGGTGATGAGGCACCTAAGGGCACCAAGAGTTTCACATCAAGATAGCACCTGTCCTGGAAGATTCTCGATGGTGCTATGTTCCTATGTATAACAAGTATTTCATATTTAGAGATGCTGCTGCATTTTCTCCCTGAAAGGCGCTGAGCAACGCTGTACTGATAACCGTGGGCCCCAGGAGCTGTTCTGAGCGCTTAGCTCACTCCCTGTGGCTGGTTCTCACAAGCTCTGGAGGGCAGGACTGAGCCCATCCTGTTTCCCTACCAGGGCTGAGGAGGGCAGCTGGCTTAGCGGGTGCTCAGTAGCACTGGGGCAGGAGTGAGTGGGTGAAGGTGTGTAGGGATGGACAGAAAAGCAAAGTCTACTTCGTAGAGAGCGAGCCGGTCGGGGAGGAAGGCTGTGGCCACCAGAGAAACCCCACTAGGTGAGCGTGAGGGGCAGAAGGGGGCTGCTGCCTGTGGTTGCCTAATGTGCAAGAGGCAAGTATCTGCTGAGGAGCTTGGCACACGACACATGGCATCTTGTATGACTAGTTTCTAGGGGTCTTCCTGGGGGGAAAATATGGAGGACTAAGGAAGTGTAGCAATGGCCGACCTGGTGGCTAATGCCAGGATTACACACCCTGATCAAGATCGAGTCCATCCCGGTGCTACTCAGGACCACGCCCCCATCCCTGACAGGTACTATGGAGGCCAACAGCTGGGCCCAAGTCCCCTCACCGATGGGCATGTCCTTCAAATGCTGCCCAGGTACAATCGGAGCTGCACACCTAGGCGCCATGCCATCTCAGGGTGGGCTTGTGTCATGGCTGACGGCCGTGACCGGTGACTGGGCTTCCCCACATGTGTGACGCCCGCCTGCACCTGCAGCAGCACTGAAAGGAGACCTGCCTGCGTACAGGGGCCTCACCCAATCCCTACCTCCCACCCATCCTCCAACACCCACTCCCACCTACTCCCACCAAATCCCCCCCGGCCACTCCCACCCAAGCCCCACCTTCCACTCTCACCCAGGAGTTGCTGACAAATGCACTGAGTCAAAACAGAGTCCACTCCACGGCCTCCCCTTTGCGGCTCCATCATAGTGTCTAACCTTAGATGACCCAAAACAGCGCTATTACCTTCCTCAGCCATCGCCCCTATAGAGAAACACAGCTGCTAATGTCCTTAACCATTGCCAGCTGAAGCCACATCCTGTCAGTGCCTCGGCCTTTATAAACAGGCCTGCCCACAGGCCAGGGGCACACAATACCCCTGTGCTCCCAGCTAACATGTGGGCCCAGGTGCTGATGGCAGGAAGAGAACTCTGCAGCAGCCCCCGAGGTTCACAGAAGGCTCTTGGCTGCGTTATCCTATCAAATCCTTGTCTCCTTCAGCAAACTGAAGCTCAGAGGTTCAGAGTCAGAAAATGACAAAGCCAAATCAAGCTCAGGTCTTCTGACCGAAAAAGGAAATGTGAGAGCAGTCAACCACCCCAGAAAGGGGGAGAAGAGCCCTGTAATGTCTGTTGGGGCCCTGCAACGTGTTTCTCTTTGAATATTATTAGCCATAAAGAGGCCTAAGGACCAGGACCAAGGACTTTTCTTTGTAATTTCCTAGAATATTTGAAGTCTCAATTCAACACGTTTACTGAGAATCTACATGCTATACGTCGTGCTAGAAACCGGGTTGTACAGAAACAGTTCCTGCCCTCAGGATGGCCACAGTCCCCGAGATGAGAGCAGCAAGAAAGGAGATAATGGCAATAGAGTCACGGGGAAAATGAGAGAGGTCTCTGTGCAGGTCAGAGGAGTGTGACTGATTCTGCCTTAGGGAGGAAGCTGTCTTTGGAGGAAGCTGTGGTGACCCTGAGTGAGGATTTTGCAAGATGAATAGGAGTTTGCCAGGCAGTTGAGAAATTGGGAGTTATCCCTGGCAAAGGCAACCATACCTATCAAGGCCATGGGCATGACCAGCACGCAGATGCTGGAGAACACAAGTTGCTCAGTACTTCTAGATCCCAGAGTGACAGGAAATAAGGCCAGAGATATAAACAGGGTCCAGGTCATGGCACCAGCTTGGCATGCTAGGCTAAGAGCTTGCATGTGACCCACAACTAATCAGCAGTCATGGAAGCATTTCAACAGGAGTGCATAAAGAAGATGTGATACATATGTACAATGGAATATTACTCAGCCATAAAAGAGGATGAAATACTGCCACTTGCAGCAACATGGATAGACCTAGAGATTATCATACTAAGCAAAGTAAGCCAGAAAGAGAAAGACAAATACCACATGATATTACTTACATGTGGAATCTAAAATATGACACAAATGAACTTATCCATGCAACAGAAACAGACTCACAGACATAAAGAACAGACTCATGGTTACCAAGGAGGACGGGGGGAGGGTAGGGTTGGATTGGGAGTTTGGGGTTAGCAGATGCAAACTGTTATATATAGGATGAATAAACAACAAGGTCCTACTGTATAGCCACAGGGAACTATATTCAATATCCTGCAATAAACTATAATGGGGGGAAAAAAAACCAGGAGCTCATGGTCAGATTCCCACTGTCGATGGTCACTCCACTCACAGTCTGGAGAGAGTTTCAAAGGAGAAGCAAAGAGACTAATAGATCAGCTATTGCCATAGACCAGGCAAAAGAGATGTGGACCCAGGTGGGGCTGCCGAGCTGCTGAAGGGAGGACTGCCTCAGGTGACAAGCGTTAGAAAGTAAACTCGACCAGCAGACTAGAATGGGGGAGGTGCGGCAGAGTCGAGGATGATGTCCAGGTTTCCTGCCTCGTGCACCTGGATGAGTTGTGGCATCCCTGACTGACGTGGGAAATACCGGGAGATGAGCAGACTTAGGAGGATGGTGCGTTCATTCCTGGCCATCTTGGATTTGAGATGTCCGTGGGACCGTCCTGTCCAGGTGCCCCTTGTGCACCTGGAAATGTGAGTGTGGAAGAGAGCACAGACGAGCGACCTTAGCAAGCGTGTTTTCCGGGGGCCGGTAGGGGAGTTGTGAGAAAGTGAAAACAAGAGTGTAGACGAGTCCTGAGTTAGTGCAGCTAAGGGTGAAGAGAAGGAAAATCAAAGTCCTGCAGGGCCACGGAACTGACTTCCCTGCGACACCAGAGAGCCGGAGGGAGTGAGGGGTGGCCTTGGGGCCAGGATGCAGGCATACGTGCAGATGGGCGGCCAGGAATAGGAAAGGGCAGCTTGTTCTCAGTTCCTGGAGAGAACAAGAGACAGATGCATGAGGGCAGACATCACTTGGTAAAAAGCTGAAACAAAGGGGGACAAGAAATCGAGAACTATATGTTGTTCTTCTTTATAAGAAATGGGCTTAATGAAAAAGTTATCTAGGTAATTAGGTTACACTTTAAAGTGACCAGGTAAGAGAGTCTTTAGAAAGATAAACTAATTCTAAGTATAGTATGCTCAGACCTCTCCGTAGCGTATGCGCATACATTCGTGATACACCAAATGCCATAGGGTAAAACTCCTCTTGGATCTGACAACACTGTAAGATTCTTTAAAACCATAAAGACAATAGGTTCCAGTGGGTTTTAAAACCACTGCCTATCGAACACCATGTAGACTTTGGCTACCCCTACTTAGAATAACCAAAATCCATGAAAATATAACATAAATTTCTGCTCATCTGACAAAAGGGCTCTCTGTCTCGGTATCTGTTCTTCCAAACATCACCAAACTCGAGAGCAGAACACAAGCTTCAACCTCCCAAAGGAGAAGCATCTCCCATCGCGCAAAGTAAAAATGCCTCTGGAGACAAATTTGAGGGCATTTGGAAGATTTTGATGTGCAGAGAAATCTGAACCTTGAAAGAACAAGAAGCAAGGCGAAATAAACATTTCCAGTATCTTAAAGAACCAAGGCATCAAACTGCTCATTTGACCAAGGGGAGACTTACAAAAGCCTTGGTATGCAGGTTGAATCCAAAGTGGATCGCCATGGCTACGGGCTTTTAAACCATCACTCGCTGAGGACTGGGGTGGGTGTCGGGTCCACATTTGGGCCCCATGCATCAAACACCGGCCTCTGCAGAGCACGGTGCAGGCGCTATACAGACGCAGGTCCCACCACCCTGGGGTCACCCTGCAGGACAAGCTGCAAGGCAATTACAGCATCTGCCACACAGGGGCGCTGTGAGAGATAAGGGATGTGGTCCAGAGTGGAGCAAGGTAGCCCCTCCCACTGCCTGAGAAGAGGAGCTCATACCTCCCCACCAGCAGCACTTGGGCAAGAGAAAGGACTTGAAGGCAGGGGGCTGAGCGTGTCCCCTGGTACCAGGCGAATCCCAGCCCTTCAGCGAGTCACTCTCTGGCTGTGCTTCTCAGGAGTCCTGCTTTCTCTGCCTCAAGAGTTTGGGGGATCAAATCAGGGTCTTCACGTAGGCTTCTGGCTCCAGAAGCTCACTGTTCAACTGCCACATCCTCTTAGCAGGATAAGTGGGGGCAGGAGAGGAAAGGAAGAAGATTCGGGAAATGTGCTTGCCTCCTGGGAAGGAGGAGACCCTGGATGCTGCACTGGGCTGGGAGCCCAAAGGCTGGGTGTGACACAGGCACCCGAGGAGCAGATGGCAGAAACCCTCCGCGCAAAGCTGAGGACTTGGGCGTCCAAGTGAGACAGTCTCCTCTTCCTGATTGCATTATTTTCCCCTTGGAAAGGTTTTTTTGTACATCTTGAGTTCAGAGGAGGGTTTTGGGCAAAAGAGAGGCTGTCCCATCCCCAAAGCGGGTACTTGTCGGAACATGTGATTTGCCGAGTGCCGATGGGGAAGGGCAAGGAGCCCTGGACCGACGTCCCCGAAGTCCTGAGGCAATAGCAGGGCACCCGCTCTGAGTCAGAGGAAGGGCATGCTTCTACTATGACCAGCTCCTCCAGCACTGTGTCTTTCTCCTTCCCACGTCCCTCGGCTGCGAAGCAGGTGTGGTCCATTGCGGCAGGTTTACATCAACGAAAATCACATTCCTGGACGCCTTGATTCTTTGACACATGCAGTTTCTGAGGCTGAATGACCCCTGACCTCTAGCCAGTCCCTGCTTACTCCTCTGCACAATCCACTCATCCATCAGGGAGTGGCCGTGCCCTTGGAAGGCGCCTCCAGCTCAGCCCCAGGGGCAGGCTTGCAGGGGTCCAGGAGCGCACAGGTTGCCCGATGCTGGTGCCCAGAGCATCCTCGAGGGCGCTTGCTGGGCACCTGCTCATATGAACCCACCCCACCCCCGCCCACCTACCTCCGTGTCAGCGACCTGGTTGCATTCATTCATTTGGGGGGATAGGTACCGTACGTCCCCAATGCCAGGCTTTGCCAGGTGTCAGGGATGTGATGGGAGGTAAACCAGGCACAGTCCCATCCTTGATGGAGCTCACCTTTTGGTGAGAAGAGATGTCAGAAGCAAACAAGCAAAGAAACCAGGTTCTGGTGGTGGTTAAGTGCCATGGAGAGCATCGAGATCGTTGGGGGCATGGGTGTTAATACCAGGGAAGCGCTCTGAAGAGGGGACACTGAGCTGAGGACTGACTGATGACCTGCAGGGATACTTCAGCTCTGGTCCCTGAGCAGGAGAGCCCAAAAGGAAGCCATGACGGAGGGCCAGGTCGCAGGCGTGACGCAGAAGGCCCCAGCGCTGTCCCAGCTCATCAAATACAGGCGCCCAGGACTGCCCTGGCGGTCCAGTGGTTAGGACTCCGAGCTTCCACGGCAGGGGGCATGGTTTCTATTCCTGGTCGGGGAACTAAGATCCCTTGGCCAGAAAAAGATACAGACGCCCACTGCCCGGAACATTTGTGACAGTGTACGGGCCTCTGTCCCCACCCCCCGACCCCTGAGGCACAGGGCTTTCATGGACAGCAGCATAGGTGGCACGCTGTGGACTCCCTCACAAAAGGAAAGCAAGCACGGCCTGCTCAACTGGGAAGAGAGGTCATCCCTGTGAGGACACGCCGGTAGCTCACAGTTGGTCCGATTTCCCCAGGTGACCCTCCAGTCACATCCATCACAGGATCCAAAAGACCTCAGCCAATGGAGGCAGTCAGCCAGCTCCTGTAACTGGCACCCTTGCCCCAGCTCTTGGGTGTGAACCTCACTTAGTATTTGGTCCCTTTCTCGGAAGAGGGGCTGGTTCAGGTATGGCCAGGGTCCTTGGGGCTCTGGGCTCCTGGTCCTGGCTGCCTTGCACACACTTCCTTCTGGAAGCTCCCCTTCTCCCTGCCACGTGGAAAGGTGCCAGGCCACACCGTGCCTTCGCTTGGGAGCAGGGCATCTCCCTCCTGAACATCACAGGTCCACGTGCTTCCTGAGGTGATGAATGACCTTGACTCACGTCGGTGAAATAATGGCCTTCAGTCTCAACCTTCTTGGTCACGTTGCAACACAGCCCTCTGGAAGGAAGAACTAGTTCCCAGGGCCAGCTCAGGGAATTTCAAACACCTCCCAGTCTAGGCTTACCAAACTCACTGTCAAACGATCGGTCCACGTGCCAGAACCACCCTGGCCCGCTGCCACAAAAGGTGCAATGGCAGGGCCTTGGGGAGGTAGAGGCTGGAGGACTGGGGCCGATTCCCAGCTCTCTCTTTGCTGTGTGACTTTAGACGAATAACTCAACCTCTCTGAGCTGCTGCATCTGTATCCGCATGTGAGTTGTGGGGAAAATCGAGTGAGAAAATGGCCGTGAAAGCACCACACCAGTGACAGTCCTTCTGTCCGGTTGAAAAATTGATCCTAATGGGTGAACTTTTGAGTTTTTACCCAAGGAGCTCTTGGGTTATGAGAAATGATATCCCTGAATCCACTTCGATGTTTTTAGTATATCAGCAAGTAAATTTCCGGGGTAAAATCCAAAATATAAACTCCATGCCACATTGTACAGCATTATGATAAGATGTCAGGAGATCCCCATAGATGTAAACATCATAATATACTCTTTGCTCCAAAATAATTCCTTGCAGACCCAGAATTGGAACTTCCATGGCACTGCTGGCTATGAGTTGACCCTGCAATGAGATACAGTATTGGGGCCCAATAGGGCCTTAGGCTGTTTTCTCTGAAACAAATCTTTTTGTAGCTTACAATTTATACTATGAGAGAAGAATGAACAAGTTCTTCGAAGCTACATGCTTTGGAGTTGCACAAAGAATCCTGCCCTCCTGGTCAATGACCCTTGCTGCTCACATGGGTCCATGTTCCTCAAATGCCTCTTCTTAGAGGAAATTGCTAAACTTTCACCATTCCATTTTATCAACCAAAAGAGAGGCAAGACTCAGGTCCTTCCTCACCCACAGGTAATAACATCAGCCTAATTATGATGCCCAAGGACAAATGACCAAGGATGTGGCTGTGAACAGAGGTGGGCTGGACAGGAAGGGACAAGCAGGCTGGGTCTGCAGAAGGATGTTCACCACATCACACACACCCGTCTTGGCTAGTCTCCTGCCCCAGCAGTAGGAGAGACCTCCCCCACATCAGAAAGTAGGAATCTGATCCTCCTTGAAAAATACGGGCTGTGAGGGACTCCCTGGTGGTCCAGTGGTTAAGACTCCGTGCTTCCACTGCAGGGGGCCTGGGTTTGATCCCTGGTCAGAGAGCTAAGATCCTGCATGCCACGTGCAGTGTGCCCCCCCCAAAAAAACCCAATGTGTGTGTGTGTGTGTGTGTGTGTGTGTGTGTGTGTGTGTGTGTGTGTGTGTATATATGGGGCGTGAGTGCTGGAAGGCTCCAGTAAATTCAAAACCAACTGCAGTAGAACCGTCCATCTTTCTTCTCCATGATCTCAGAGGGAGAGTTTAGAAACGCCAATACCCAAGCCCCACTTGCAGCCAGCTAGAAGGTGGAATCTCAAACGCCCCATGTCCAAGACCATCCTCTCGTTTCCCCTCTCCGTGTGCTCTTCCTAAGTCCTCCCCATCTCAATCCACGGCTCCATGCTCCAGCTCCAGCAAACACCCAGAAGTCATCCTTAATTCCTCCCTCTTTCGTGCCTCGTGTCCTGTCCATCACAATCGTATGTCAGTACTGCCTCTCCAAGAAATCCGGGCTCACGTACTCCTTCCCCTCGCCCGGTCCCCTGGCCAACGACCAGCTTACTCCCAGCGTCGCCTCTTGCAGTGTCTTTCTCCCTAAGCTGTGAACAGGCCACCCTCATTTCCCTGTCGGGGCCTCTGCCCGGCTGCCCCCTCCCTCTGGAATGGTCGTCCCAGGTCTGGCCCTTCCCCATCATTTGGGATGAGCTCATGTAGACTGCTCTGCTGCCCTAACTAAAGTCGGTCCTCCCCTCGCAGCCTCCCCTCCAGCCCATCTCTGTTACATCATGCATTTTTATTTTCCTTTTCATTTGATGTGTTGATTATCTGTCTCCTGTGAGCCCCGTAAGCCAGGGGCCATGACTGCCTCATTCACCACCGTATCCCTGGCACCTGGAGCCATTCCTGGGCCAGCACGGGCTGCTCAAAAAGTACTTAATCACCACCTCTGAGAGCCCAGCAACTTCGAGCAGACTGGGCTTGGTACAGTACACTGACACTTCCTGGGGTCACCAACGGCCAGTGTCAACACCTCAGACCACAGGGCTGCGACCGAGTTCCCGGGGTGGCCGCCAAGGCCCGTCAGTGCTGAGGAGAAGTCCTGAGCCTCCCCCACCCCCCGCCTCCTTCTCTGCGGGGCGGCCCCTCCCTCCAGGAGTCAGGCCGCCCACGCCCCAGAGCCCTAGGGAGGAGAGCACCCTTCTCCCCTTCTTGGCCTCACCACCCAGCCAGGCAAGCCTTGCCATTTCCCCATCTATAAGACAGGGACAAAGAATGCTTTGTCACCCCACCTACTTCTCACGGTCTTGTGAAACTACAGTTTGCTTGGAAAACACTCTGAGCAACTTGGGTAAAGATGCCTGTGGTTCAGATGACGTTGCTGTATTCGGTCCAGGCCCAGGGCCCTCCAACTCATCATCCGGTCACCGCCTTGCCTGCCTGAGGGATGGGAGGTGCGCAGCCTCTCCTGTGTCACCAGGCCTGTGTCACCAAGCCTACTGGCCACACTGTGGTCCCAGAATAAGCCCAGGAGGTACGTGTGCATTCCCGGGGCCGCCTGACCCACTGATTTCAGCAGAATATGAGCTCTCCGTGGGCCTGGACATTGGCCACCGAGTGCTCAGCCTGCCCTGTTGTCAGGAAGGAGAGCCAAGGGTTACCTGGGGATAACCCGCCCGGGCTCTGGCCACGTGGGGTGGGGCTGAGGCCTCGGTGCCAGCCTCTCAGGCCAGGAGCCGGGAACAGAGGAACTCGGTCTTGGCCCCTGGCCTGGGGAGGACAGAGCGCAGCCTGCAGGCACTCAGGTGCCCCTCATCGGCTGCAGATGCAGCGGCCACCACGTTGCCATGACAACCATACTTGGCAACCGTCTCTCTGCCCCCCGCCCCACGGAGGGGACGACCCCCAGCACTGACCGGGCATTTCCCGGAGCAGCTTGAGGTTGACGATGGAGAAAGGCCAAGGGCTGGGCAGTATGAGGGGACAAGGAACACACCTGCCGGTCAGCCAACAGTCCAGCCTTCACTCCCAACTGGATGTTGGACTCAGCGCCCCCAGATCTCTCTCCCTGCCGCCTCCACCCAGGGGCTGCTGCTTCCCTAAAGCGGGTGGCAAGGCGTTTAGCAGACGGTGAACAACAGACAGCATGTACATTTAATTATAACTCTCCCGGATAGGAAGGGCTGGCTATATACAGTATGTCTGCCTGTTACTAATTATATTTATTTTCAAATGAGGGGGGCGGCGGGGAGGGGGATCTTCTGAAGATGAGTCAGAAAAAAAACCCTTCGGTGTTATGAAAGCAGAGCCATGTCTCCCAAGGGTGTCTGTAACACGTGGCTGTCACCGCCTGACAACGGAAAACCTGAGCCGAGCCAGCTACACTGCTGAACACGGCGCGATGGCTCTCCTCGCCCCGGGGCCCCTCAAGTGGGCGCCTGAGCAGCTGAAAGGCCTTCTCTCCGCCGGAGAGCCCGACAGCTGGCTGGGCCTCCTCCCTCCTGCAAAGACAGGGCCATGCAAGCGTCTGCTGTCACCTCAACTGGGAGGCAGCGTTCCAGCTGAAACACAGGAAAGACTTTTTTCCTCATCAAAGGAAAAGCATTCTGCCCAGATGGCCGAAATGAAAAGACTTCAATTTCAATCCCCACACAGCCCACGATGTTATTTCTAACAACACCGTGAACACCTATAAACCCAAGATAGTCACCCCCATGCCTGGCAGAAGCCGGCCACACTATGGAGGCGGTCAGAGCGCTGGGCTGTCTGACCAGCGGACGCGGGCCACACACACGTGTGCACTCCCCTCCGCGTCCGTGTGTGTGAGGTGCACACGGGCGTTTGGGGCAGGGGTGTTCCTCGGGCCCCATCAGCTCCTCCGACTTTAAGGCGCTCGGCTGCCCTGCCTTCTCGCCACACGTACACCGTGGAGTGAGGAACAAAGGGGACCCAAGGCGACACTTCCGCCCAGGGGAGACGTTCAAAGCCATAGCATTCAGAACGGGTTTTCCAATAATTTTTAAAATAGTCACACTTGTTTTGTTTGCTTTCTTCCAGGAAGGCTGCACTGTTTTGGAAAAGGAGGGGGAGGACAAAAAAAAGAAAAAAATGTGAGTTCATTTCCTGAGTCTTTTAAATATTTCTCCGTAGACAGAGCACTGAGAAGCCAGGACCAGAGGGCAAGGCGAGCTCCGGGCGGCAGCACACCTGAGGTGCAGGGCGGAACTTGGTCCCCACCCATGCTCTTAACGGGCCGTCGGCGGGGAAACCAGATTCAGAGACAGGGTGTGTGGAATGACCTGGGGGGGCAGGTCCCCAGAAATGTCATTAAGGCAAGCTGTTCTTGGAATGGGTCTACCTGTTTGTCCAGGCAAAGTTGGATGATTAACTCAGTTTATCTGAAGGCGGAGGCAGAAAATGGACCCGGTGACTGATAAATCAGGGAGCCAGGAGGGAGTTACGGGCTCAGCCAACGCTTGTCGGAGTGCTTTTCACACATGCTATTTTACCCCACGAGCAGTGGCACTGTGCCCGTTCCACAGGGGAGGCTCTGGCGGGTACGCAGCAGATCCGAGGGCATCCTACCCTCTGCCCAGACTAAGCCATCTTCCCCGGGTGGCTCTCCGAGCCCTCTGTCCCTTTCCTTCAGGGCTGTAGCTGGCATCATGCGCAAATGGCACTGCGGGGTGAGCTGGCCTGCATCTGTTTCTCTGCCCCACTAGGATAAAAACTCCACGAGGACAAGGACGCGCCTTCTCACCGGCGTGTGTGGGACCAGCACAGAGCCGCGAGCACAGCAGCCCTGCCGTGTGTATTTGTCGGATGAGTGAAGGAATGAATGAATGAACCAAAAACTTCCGCCTGAAAGGAGGAGAGAAGGCCCAGGAGAGACGCATGGCAACTCCGAGCCTGCCAGCTGTGACACAGCTGGGTTCATTTTGAAACCAGCGGCAGCAGCCAGCCCATACTGAGCCTCCATGGCCAGGGCGCCCGGCTGCCAGGCCTGGGGCAGCTCTGCCCTTCCTGTCAAGGTTCTGTGCAGCGTGGGCAGGGCACGGACCCCCGGGCGGCAGATGGGGGCCAACACCCTTGGGACGGATGGACACTCAGGACCCGGGAGACCTGCACTTTATCCTAAAGGCATCCTGGCAATTCAGGGGCAGAGCCTGGAATCAGACCCGTCAGTCCTGCCCATAAAGTCCCTGATGGGCTCATGGATTGAAGCAATGATCTGGTTTTCAGAGCAATGGTCCCAGTTCCAGTTGAGCCGCACAAAGATGACCCGCAGGCTCAAAGTTTCAGGGCCTGGCCACTGAGAAAGCCTCCCGGCTCTGCAGCCCGCCCTCCCCTGCTCTCCTCCGAGACCCCAAGGCGGATTCAGTGACAGTGAGACTGACTGAGGGAAAGAAAAAGGGAAAGGACAGAAAGACATGTAAAAAATGGGGACCCCGTGAGGCAGGGGACCTCTGAAGGCTGGTCCGCTGCTGTGTCTTTTATCCTGGTTCTACACACAAGCATCTGTAAGCGCTGTTTGCACCCCTGGCTTTGCCTTCAAACCAGGACTTCTGGGGAAACACAGGGCCCAGCCCTTGAAGGCTCCCAGCCCACCGATGATACCAGGTGGGGAAACCGCAGCGCAACCCACCTCTGTGTGGCACAGAGGCACCCACCGGACTGTCACCACCCCGGGGTCTGCAGCTCCTCCAAGGAGATGGAAGGGGGCAGTGGGCAGTCCCAGCCTCCAGTGGCCAATTCCTCTCCTTTGCCTCTAACTTTCTGATTCTGCTGGGTTGAAGTTTATGAGAAAATGGATCCAGCCATTTCTAGGGGAAAGAAGTGAGGAGCTGGTATTGAAATCACCCTTCAATATGACCCCATTCTGTTCCCGGGTCACACAAAGTACTGTTGAAAAGCCTCCTTCCCCCTTATAGGTGGCCCTTTGGAGCCGAGGCAGAAGTTACTCTGCTGCCTTGTGGGCATGACGAAGCATAACGCAGCAGAGAAGACCCGAGATGCCAGGACCCGCTCGTGTGGGCTGTATCCCACCACCATGCTCTCCAAAGGGCCATTTGGCTCCAATGTATCATATGACTTGTTCTTAGAGTTACATTTTAACTGACAAAGTTTAACAACAACTATGACTTATGGCCTTCTAAAATTGGCAGCAGAAAAATGAACTGAGGAAGTAATGGAAAAAACCACAAGTGAAGCCACTCTGTATTATGCACAATTTCTGTTGTGTTTTTTCTTCCTTTCCAAGCGTGTGTGTGTGTGTGTGTGTGTGTGTGTGTGTGTGTGTGTTTTCGAATGGTAGAAAATATTTTCCAGATACGCTGCCCTGGCTTTCCCAAGCACATATTTATGCCAAGTTTATAAAAAGCAGCTGCAGACAGGGTTGACCGAAAGGATTGCTCTGCTGTCTGGCTTCCAGAAGGTGCTTAGGTCCTCAGCCTGTCAACAGGACACAGACTTACTGCCTAAAACTCACCTTCTGCGTCGTGCACCTGAAAGAGGACAAAGCCACGGCGCGGCGTGACCTGGAGGGACATGGGGCCCCTGCCGTTCTAGGTGTTCACATCCCACTTTTGATTTGCAAGGTGCTTTAGTGACCTGTGCTTTATCATTTTTAGTCATTCGAAATCCCCACGCAGACACAAAAAGGAAAGTGTTCGGAGGCGCATCTCACAAACGTCTGGGTGGCTCAGGGGTGGGCGGCGCAGCGATGGGAAGGCCCATCAGCTTCACTTTCTGAACCGTCCAGAGCAGATGGTGGAGCCGCGTGGCTGAGCCCGTGTCAAACCGTCTGCATCTACTCGCGTTGGCCTGAGACTCCAATCCCCTCCCCTAGCCCCTGGGTGGGCGAAGCTGCCCAGTGAGAAGCTCCAGCCTCCTCTGCACCGTGGAGGGACATCACCCTGGGACACCCTGAGCCACTGCCCGCCTGCGCCCAAATCCAGACTCTCACTGGCCCGGGGACGGGGCGTCCACTTGCCTCCCTCCACCCCACCGGCCTTAATGAGGATGATAATACCTAGCTCTGTGGCTTTCCTGGGGGTGACTAACTGGTTAATCCTGGGAAGGCCCTTTGAAGGTGGCAAGCAGGGTATTACTCATGGGCTTGAAGGCAGGCACCTGCCCCAGTCTGGGCCTGAGTCAGCAGAGAGACCTCCCTCCTGCAGGCAGACTAGGCGCGCTGGCCCGAGTCCCTGCTCAAGGTCAGGGCTGGCCAAGGGGAGGGGTGTGGCCAGCACGCCTCCATGGCCTGTGCCATGTGGGCCCGGAGTTTGGGAACCGTGTGTCATGGGCGTTTGCGTGGTTGAATAAGCCTCCAAATGACTCCGCCAAAAGGGCAGCGTTACCTCCAGAATTATCAGTCGAGACAGTATTTCCTGGTCATTGTTAGGGGAAAATGCTTTTCTCACAGCAAATTCCTCCCAAGCGATGCCGTTTTTCTCCTTCCTCTGGAGGAAGGCGGGCTGGGGTGGTAGTTGGGCAGCCTGGGAGACCTGAGGTCAGGGTGCCAGGACCAGTGACGGCTATGCTGTCTCGTCTCCAGCCCCTGGTCTGCCCAGTCTGCTCCCCGCTCACATCTCCCAGGAAGAGGAAGTGGTAGCAAGAACTGGGAACCAGAGGCCAAAACCAGTGGGTGAAGGCGAGGGTCGCTCGGGACCACACGGTGGAGGGGGATTCTGACACGGCGGCAGCTGGAAAGCCAAGAACAGAAAGCCTTTAAGCAGCGCGACCTGATGCCAAGATTCCGCGCCCAGAGCCCCCGCTTCCCGCGCTCCACACATTCCTCCCCCCTCCCTCTCTCCCTCCCAGCACCTTCTCCCAGTGACCCCTCTCCGCGCAGCCTCTGTGCACGCAGCACTAGTTTCTTCTTTCTTCTAGAACACAGGTCATGCGGCCAGAAGGACTGCAGGCACTTCTGCTTTCTCTTTTAGTTCCCCAGGTCCCTGTAAGTTTTTCACGGCCCTTTCTCCTTCCGTAGGCCGCCTGGAACCCTAGAGGCCTCCACAACACACAGAATGACAAAGATCCGAAAAGAGGATGGAAGGATGGGACCCTGAGGGCGGGAAAGAGGGCAGAGGGGCTACTCATCTTTGCAGGCAGTCAGGAATGGATGGGGTGCAGGGGGGAGGTGCAGAGCAGAGGGAACAGGCTATGAAATGATCTTCTTCTGTTCTGTTTTGAAGGAGGTGGGTGGAAATGACAGTTTGGAGAGGATTAGAATGAGGGAAAACGGTTTCAGGGGAAGCAGCCTCTTTTCTCCAGTTCTAACAGTGCCACCAAGTGGCTTGTGCAAGCAGGTGCAGGGCAGAGCCTCCGGACAGCCCGCGCTGACCCCGTGGAGAGAGGAGCAATGGGGCTTTGCAAAGGGCACCCTGCTGATTGCCAGGGGCCAGCCTCTCGCCTCTCAGCCGCATAGCCAAACACCTTTCCCTAGATCGGCCGGCAAGGAGGTGGGGGAGGTAGCTACCCAAGTGTACCCTTAGTCACCCCAATGCATACGGCGACCAAGTTCACCAGGTTCCTGATTCATTTAGCCTCTGCCCACACACACTTGCATCACTGGGAGGCATTAGGACAGAAGTCATGGTCCCACGAGAGGCACAGAAGTACATTTCCAACCAGAGAAGTGGTCAGTGACCAGAGCAAGCCTGTCTGGGCCATTAGACCCTTGTCTATGTTCAAAGGAGAGCTGAGGGCTGAAGGGTGCTGGGTGAGACTAGGCAAGGTGAGCACACCTGGGGAAGCCTGGCCAGCATCCCTCAAGCTAAACTTCCGGCCAGGGACACAAGTCTTCTGGCATTTCACTTAACTGTAGTTGCATTCTTTTTTTAACTCTGCAAATCAAAATCAATTCGCCTTGGAACTCCACAAGTTGTTTTTCTTTCTAAAGAGAGACATTTTACTGAAACAGAAGACTTTGCCAGCAGTTGTGTATTTGGTACCCGGAACCGAGCAGCAGATGGGGCAAGGCTCAGGGAGAACATCCCCCCAGGAGTCCAGGCGCCTGATGCTCGTCAAGCCCTAACACTAAGCTGCTGTGTACCTCTGAGGAGGTAACCTCAGGCTCTAGCCTCACTTTTCTGTAAAAACAGGGGACACAGCTAGAGCCACGGTTTTCAAAACACTCCTCAGTCCCAGGGGAGGGATGCCAGTTTGGTGGGACTTTGGCCACCATCTCCTTTACCAGAACAACTCAGCCTTTATCCGTCTTTCATAGTTGGCTGTTAGGTAAGACCTTATGTGAACAAAGGGTTCCACAGTGTCATAACCACTTTTTCCTTTTTTTTATCTTTTAGCCACGCCACACAGCCTGTGGGATCTTAGTTCCCTGACCAGGGATCAAACCCGCGCCCCCTGCATCGGCAGCACGGAGTCTTAGCCACTGGCCCGCCAGGGAAGTCCCCGTCATAGACACTTTGGGGGCACCTGCCCAGACCACGGCTCTCATGATGGTCCACCCCGCCAGCAGAGCTGAGGCCCTAACACTCTGTACTTCATGACTGCTGACCCGGATGAGGACTGACTGCACAGAGACGGACACCTGCTCCTGGTGAGCCAACCTGATTCCCCTCCCCAGAATTTGAAACTGGGTCAGACTGGGTCCAAGTCAGTCTCCGTTAGAGCTGAAGTGGCCATTGGGGGTGGCCGTCTGGGATCATGGGATGGAGGAGGCCTGACAGCAGTCCCAGCTTTCCACTCCCCACGGTGCCCCGCCCTACGTTCCCCTGCATAAACTTCCTGGGTTAAAAGCTTCCAAATCTCTAGAGAACACCCTCTGAAAGCTTCTTCCCGTCCCTAGGAAACAGCAAGATCACCCAGCCCAGTGCGATACACCTCATCTCCCCAGAGCCACATTCTGTTTTGTTTCGGTTTCTAAGGGCAGTTTCTAAATAGACTATGTAATCTTATGAACAAAAATGTTTACCAGAGCAGGCATATAATGACTCAGTAAGTAGCAACATTATCATTACCTCTATTATTGATATATTCAAAAGTCCTTTATAAATCGGTCATATTGTTCCGTTGCTATACATTTTAATTTCAAAAACATTTTGTTGTTCATAGCTCCTTGAACCACACCTACCGATAACACTTTTTAAAATCTATTAATCCTGAAATCTTCCATCCGAGGACTTAAGTATCTGTAAATATGCTAGTTCTTTCATTCATCTATTTTCTTAGATGCTCTGAGATCTACCAAAGAACTAGATGACAAAAATCCCTTCACTAAGAGCTTACAGGGTAGGAATGAAATAACGCCATTTGCAGTAACATGGATGGACCTAGAGATTATCATATTAAGCAAAGTAAGTCAGACAGAGAAAGACAAATATCACATGACATCACTTATATGGGGAATCTAAAAAAAAAAAAAATGATACAAATGAACTTATTTACAAAACAGAAACAGACTGGGAGACTTTGAAAACAAATTTATGGTTACCAAAGGGGAAATGCAGCAGTGGGGGAGTGGGTGATAAATTAGGAGATTGGGATTAACATACACACACTACTATACATGACATAGACAATCACAAGGACCTGCTGTAGAGCACAGGGAGCTCTACTCAATACTCTGCAATAACCTTTATGGGAAGAGGATCTGAAAAATAATGGGTATGTGTATAAGTATAATTGAATCACTTTGTTGTACACCTGAAACTAACACAACACTGTAAATCAACTATACTACAATATAAAATAAAAATTAAATTTAAAAATGGAATAAGAAAAATCTTTTTAAAAGAGCTTACAGGGTAGAATTTGAAGAAATCATAGTTTTAAGTGGGTATTTCCTAAATTAGGTTTTCTTACATTAGAGAAGACCTGTGCCTTACTCCACAACAGATCAAAGAGTCACATATTGTCAATTTGAGAAAAGGCTTTCAAGGCGCCTGTGTATTTGTCAAACCCTGGGCCACGACCTAATGGTGGACCCTGAAATCAATTTAGTGGATCAGAACCAGCATTTTAGATTTTTAAAAAAATTTTATTGAAATACAGTTGATTTGGGCTTCCCTGGTGGCGTGGTGGTTAAGAATCCGCCTGCCAATGCAGGGGACATGGGTTCGAGCCCTGGTCAGGGAAGATCCCACATGCCGTGGAGCAACTAAGCCCGTGCACCACAACTACTGAGCCTGTGCTCTAGAGCCTGCGAGCCACAACTACTGAGCCCACATGCCACAACTACTGAAGCCCACGTGCCTAGAGCCTGTGCTCCTCAACAAGAGAAACCACTGCAATGAGAAGCCCACACACCGCAATGAAGAGTAGCCTCGGCTCGCCGCAACTAGAGAAAGCCCGCACGCAGCAACCGAGACCCAACACAGCCAAAAATAAACAAATAAATAAATTTGAAATACAGTTGATTTACAATGTTGTATTAGTTTCAGGTATACAGCAAAATGACTTAGCTATACATATATCCATTCTTTTTTTAGATTCTTTTCCATTATAGGTTATTACAAGATACTGAGTATGGTTCCCTGTGCTATACAGTAGGTCCCTGTTGGTTATCTATTTTATATAGAGTAGTGTGTATATGTTAATTCCAAATTCCTAATTTATCCCTCCCCCGCCTCCCCTTTGGTAACCATAAGTTTGTTTTCTATGTTTTTGTAAATAAGTTCATTTGTATCCTCTTTTTAGGTTCCACATATTACCGATTAGATTTTTTTTTGTAATTAGTGTGTGTCACATGCAACAAGGCTAAGTATTGTTATGTAAAACCTGATTTCAGCCATATAAATGGATGTGCAGGGTGACAATGTCAAATGCATGTCTCATGGTGGGTTGGGGGGTGGCAAGGGGCAGGTGGCTGGTGGGATGAGCAGAGTCCAGGAAGCCAGGCTTGAAACCCCCGGTCACTTTTGGTGGCGCTGGCGCTGGGCCTGGACGATGCGCACAGTCCAGTAGCCGTTATTCTTACACGTGTGAGAGCTACAAAGGTCCTCGCCCATCACCGCACTGAACCCCTGGCAGGACAGTGGTCGGTGGTCTCTGACAGCCACGGCCACGGCCACGCAATAGCAGAGAATCTAGTTGATTAAGTGATGTTTTTATTTACATGACACAAAATAACCATTTTACCTGATTTTGTCCTTTGCAGGCTTGACAGAAGCTCAGGATTATTTGGGGCACAGTACAGGGCAGAATCTTGCTACTCAAAGCCTGGAACTGGGAGCTTGGCCTCACCTGGGAACTTATTAAAAGGAGACTCCCAAGCCCCATCCCAACTTAATGAATAAGAATCTGCATTTTAACACGGGCCCAGAGATTGGTGCATGCATTTAAAGTTTGAGGAGCTCCGACTCAGAAGTGCTGGTCCACTAACTGACACGCAGCTTCGGTAGAGTTTTCACTGGTCCACATGAAAATGTTAGTGTGAAATTTGTCCTTTCTCGGCAAGAGCCATCTTCCACTCTGATTGTATTCCCTTCCTACTACTTTTTAGGCATAAAGTGTGCTTGAGGAAGTGAGACTGATTGTGATTGTGGATGTAGTTCTGTCTTGTTTTGTTTCATGTGTTCAGCAGTCAAAAATAAAACTTGGTTACCTATGCCTTCCACGTTGTCATTTTTTCTAGCCCAGGGACCCGAAAGCCTGGGAACAACTAGTAGAAGTCAGAAGCGTGTCTTGCTGATTTCTGCGCCGTCTAAAGCAGAACTGGAAAGCACTATTTGTTCCACGTGAAGATGAGAGGTACAGCAGTGCTTGCCTTTCTTTCATAGTCTTGGAAACTCCAAGGAGTGCCCCCTCTGTAAGGAGCATCACACGCTGCTCGCACATAGACCCGGGAAGGCAGCAGGCCGGCTTGCACTTCCAGATTCCAGGTGGCCTTCCAGATTCCAGATCCCACCGGAGCCCAGGCTCGCCCACCCCCCGTGCACCCCGGGACCCCCCGCACGTCCACAAACTAGCCGATCGGTGTAAGAGGCCATGTGCTTGGGAAATGAGCCCCTCTGGCCAAAGCAAACTGGACATGAAGTCTTATAAACATGGCCCTCGCATTCAGACCCGCTTAAGAACCATCAGAAAACACCTGCATGACTGGAAACCCAAACATGCCTGGGTTTGTTTTCTCTGACATCCTCTCCTGAAAACTGGAGGGCCTGTTATGAGCAGGAACTAGGTAGAAGGTGAGGACATCATGCCACTCGGTAAATAGGAGTGACCTTCCTGAAGAAATGGAACACTGGGAGTGATTCTGGGATCCTGGCATGGTGAGAAGGAAGGAAACCTGAAAGGCAAGCAGCATCCGGCCGGTGGGCCTGCAGAAGGCGGCAGCAGCCACGACCCTGCCCCACATTCTTGGACCCCGAAGCCCACCTCCCAGCAAAGGCTCCGGGCCCCCTGCGTCCTGACCTGGCAGGCAGGCCCGCCCTTCCCCCAGTCCTGGGATTCTCAGCATTCCAGAGCCCGGCAAATAACAAAGGCAGTGTTTGTGCCATTTCAGAACAAGCTTGGAAACTTTTAAATGTCAAAATGAATGATGTGGAAAGACTTGTGGGAGCAGCGAAGAGGCAGAAGCTGAGCTGGGGAAACGGAGAGGCCGGGGGCACCAGCGGGGCCACCGGTTAACACGTCTGTAGGGCTCCGACGTCTTTTAACAAAAGGGATACTCAGAAGCAGAGAAACATCTTGAGCTGTCACGAGAGCCAGTGATACGGCAAGAATGAGAAGATTTATGTGGTCCCGGCGGGGAAAGCTGGGTGCGTGGCATTCATTTACAGAGGATCTGCTGTCTGAGGGAGCAAGCCTCTGATGTGCACGAGGAGGCGGCAGCACTGTCACCCCAGCCGCCCCAGACCCGGGCTCTGGATCTGAGGACACACGCAACCTCGCTAAGGGCGGGGTGGGGGGGGGGGGTCCCATGACCCGGACGTTTCCCACATCGAAGGCCGGATTTGTCATTCGATTCCACCGCCCACGCTGGCCCCTTGACAGGACAAGGGATACTCTGGCCTCTCAAAGCCCATTATCACCTGGGTGGAGATGCCCGGTGCACCACAGGCAGGAAGCCAGGGCTCCAGCCCCACTCTGCCTGCCGCTGGGGGCTCTAAGGGAGGACAGCCACCTCCCTGACCTCAGTCTTGTCATCTGTGGGTAACAGGCCTGGGCTGGGGCGTGGTGACGTCCCCCTTGGACGGGGAGATCAAAAAAAAAAAAAACAGTGTAAAGTTTAACCTGCTGAATGGGAAGTCAGCCCTTATATTTCCACAGTGTGCTCCAACATCTGGAGTACTTTCATATACATTGTTTGGTTTTTTGTTTGTTGGTTTGTTTGTTTGTTGGTTTGTTTTTTGGGGGGCCGCACGGCTTGCGGGATCTTAGTTCCCCGACCAGGGATTGAACCCGTGCCCCCTACAGTGCAAGCGTAGAGTCTTAACCACTGGACCCCCAGGGAAGTCCCTAATATACATTGTTGAAACCTCATAACAATCCTGCGAATTAGGAAGTCCCGTTTTAAACATGAGGAAACAGGTCAAGAGTGAGATACAAGGTTCCAGAGAACCAAGGTCTTCAGAGCCGGTCAGAGCTCCCTCTCTAACCTCTGCTGCCTGTAGGAAATGTCATCCAGGTAAGAGGTCCACACGGGTGGCCCCAGCCAGGGCTGAGGACCGTATAAGCAGTGGGCATCTGGCCACTTCCTCATGGGGCAGCTTTCCCATGCCTCCGAGCTCAACTACGCTCCCCTGCAAAATCTCCCCTTTGCCTTGCCCTCTGGGAATGTCCCTCAGCTTTACTGACCTGTGAGCCCCAAGAGGAAAGGAACTGGTTTAGTGTTGATAAAAATCTGGAACACATCCCCTCACCCAATGTTCCATGCCTGGCCCTTCCATCAGGATTCCTATCCTAATTCCTGCCGTTCCCACAAACCCTGCCCGGTCCCAGCTCATTCCCACCCTGGGCCCAGAGCTGGTGGTCAGCTTCACCCCTGTTGGGACTGGGACTCCCCCACCACCCCCACGGATCACCCCCATACCTCACCCAGAGCCCAGGTGCCCACCTTGATGAAGACAGGGAGGAGAAGGGAGAACAGACCCTTGGGGCCCCTCGCCCTCTGTCACGTGTCACCAAAGCACAGCGAGGTTTCCTGGTCAAGACTGGGAACCAGGACGCAGCAGGCTCACCCCTTCAGAAGCAGTTGCTATGGAGACTAGGGCCCGGGTCCCTGATGCTGTCACCCTGCCTCTCTCTGCCTCCACCCCTCACTCACACGCACCACTCAGATAACCAGGAACAGCGGCTGAGCTCTGAGAATGCACCCCAAGGCCTCCACTCCACCCCCCACCCCGCAACGACTCAGCCTCTCAATGGGAAAGCACCTTCGCTTGGTCATCTGCCATTAAAAACAGACAAAAAAAATCCTCCACTCCCTCATAACCGCCGCCCACCCCCAGCCCCCAGAACAGTGAGACCAAGGTCCCTCCAAGCAGAGAGCAGGACAAGGGTACACTCTGTCCTGATCCCACCGCAGCCCCTGCCTCGCAGCAGGAAGGGGAGTGTAAGGCAGGCTGTATCACCAGGCAGCCCGGCTGGGATTCTCATCTGAGGCTCCCAAATGATCCATGACTTGTAGGCAAAATCCGCAGCCGCCTTCAACTCCCTCACACGGTGCGGGCTTGCGCCCCTGCAGGGAATCAGCCCACTGGTCCAAATGCCTACAGCAGCCATGATGGTAGTGACCCTGGGCGACTGGTGCATCACTTCCGCTCAGCTGAGCAGAGCGCCGGGGGGGGGGGGGGGGGGGGGGGGGGGGAGCTCAGCAGAAGAACCAGTCCCACTGGCTGTGGTTGTCACCATGGCCACACGGCTCCTCCTTGACCAGAGGCCAGCAGGGCGGGCCAACTGAGGCACCCTGACCTTCCCAAGTGGAATGTGCAGAGGGAGACCACACAGCCCCAATCCTCCCCCACAGAAGCAACCACGCGCAGCAGGGCAGACGCTCTGGAGCAAAGCTGCAGTGAGCAGGGCCACCTCCTCCTGGCTCTTGGGAAATCATGGTCCCCGTCTAGGAAGAGCAATGTGGTAACCGAAGCATTCCAGTGCATGTGGCCCGGGGGCCGGTTTAAACAGAAGAGGGGTTGAGCGCTCGCTCTTTTTGCTGCGTATAAGCAGAGCTCGGTTCAGCTGCCTGCCCTGGGTGAGGCGTAGCGGCCCTTCTCTCCGTGGCCCAGACCCACCCGGGGTCAAGCCTAGATCCTGTCCAGGCACCTGGCTCTACCAAAGTCAGGGTTCCCAATGAATTCACTGAAAAGTCATCTTATCATGGAATAAAATGAAGAGTGAGACAAAAATATATCCCACTCTAAAGCATCTGGTTTCTAGCAGTCATTAGCGGCCGGCAGGCTGGCAGTCAGCTCCAGCTCTCAGCTGCCTGCGAGAGATGGGCCCATGCCCAGGACAAGCCTGAGTGTGTGGACATTGACCGCGTCCCCCGGCCGCCCCCGACCGGAGGCCATCACACGGCAGCACCTTCCTGGCGGGAGCCTCAGCGTCTAGCACAGAGCAGACTGCGTAGGGAAGGGATGGGTGAGGAGGGTACCGGCCCCTCGTTGGGCCTGAGACTCTGGAGGCAGCAGGCAAGCCCTCCCACCCGTGGGGTGGGAGGCGGATCTCAGAAGAGGTGACCATACCCCACCCACCATAAGCCCCTGTGGGGGGCCGTCCAATGATGCCTGAATTTATCTGGGATTCTCCAGCAGCAGGTCGAGAAGTGGGAAGAACCCGGGGCTGGGTGGACCTCGATCTGCCGCTCACGCTTGTCTGGGCTCAACGACCCCCAGACTCTGCGACAATCGTCCCATCTGTAAAATGGAGACAAAAGCACCCACCAAGTGCCCAGGATATTGGAGAGAATGTAATCGTAAGGAAAGCACCCAGCACAGCGCCCAGCATATAGTAGGTGCTCAATACGTGGTCCTTACCATGGGCTTAAGGTGGCTTCTCCAATAAAGCAGTGCCTACATGTCTGGCCTGAAGGAGCACCCCCTCCAGCCTCAGGACGCTCACTCAGCACACGTGAGCGCCACATGGGAGCGGGACGGGGCCGTGTGAGGGAGGGAGGGTGGCCTCGGGGGGTCTGAGTAGGGGCAGGAGGCAGAGACCCCGCCAGGGAGAGGAGTGAGGGGTCGCCTACCCTGGGTCCAGCCCTCACCCCAGCCGCACAGCCTGGCTCCTGAGGGACGTCCCGCCCCTTCCGAAGAGCTCCCGCACTGGCATTGCAGGGTGCTTAGGAGTGCAGGGCCCTGATCTTTAAAGAACCACTGCCACACTCTGGCAGATGCAAGGAAATCACCCCGGTGCCTGAAGGACAGCATCCAAGTGTCCTCTGTTTCTGAGACACCAAATCCAAACAGGGCTGAGGCCAGGCCTGCCTGTGACAAGAGTCGCACATCAGCAGGAAGGTCACCGTGAGGGGTGAGGCAGAGCAGCTCCCTGGGGGGCCAGGGCTCTGAGGCCAGGACCGTGTGGCCCAGCAGAAGTTCCTGATGGGCAAAGGGGGGACTTGCAGGAAGACTCAGGTCCACTGATTCCCCACCACCCACCCCGGGAAGCAGAGTGGACCCTCTGCGACTCTCGGCTCCCTCATCTCGGATGGACTCCCAGCGCCAGTCCAAGGGGACCGGCACCGGCCCCGAGGGGGGCTCCACACTCTTGCGGCACTGACCGGCACCAGGGCAGCCCCTGTGGATTCTCCTTCCCGGCCCTGCCTTCTGCCCAGCCTCACAGGAGGGGGCGTCCAGGTGTGCCCAGAACCCGCACCTGATCTGAGCCGGGCTGCTCAGGATCTCTGCCCACGGATCTGATTTGCTGAGAGGTGCGGTCTCTCCCTAGAGGACCAACGTACAGTGTGTGAACTTGGAGTTGTGAGCCGCGCTGCCATCCTCCACGGAGACTGTGGAACAGACAGTCTTTCTGCAGAGAGAGGCCAGAACAAAGCTGGTACAAGAGTAAGAGCTGAGAGATGGAATATTACTCAGCCATAAATAAGAATGACATAATGCCGCTTGCAGCAACACGGATGGACCTGGAGATGATCATACTAAGTGAAGTGAGTCAGACAGAGAAGGACAAATATCATATGACATCACTTACAAGTGGGATCTAAAAAAATGATACAAATGAACTTATTTACAAACCAGAAATAGAGTCAGACACAGAAAGCAAACTTATGGTTACCAAAGGGGATAGCAAGGGAGGGGGCAGGGAGGGGGGTCAGTAAATTAGGAGTTAGGGATTATAGCATATCCACACTACTATATTTAAAACAGGTAACCAACAAGGACCTAGTGTAGAGCACAGGGAACTCTACTCAGTGTCTTGTAAAAACCTCTAATGGAGAAGAATCTGAAAAAGAATATATATATACACACACACACATATATATGTGTGTGTGTGTATATATATATATATATATATATATATATATGTATAACTGAATCACCTTTATTGTGCACCTAACACAACATTGTAAATCAACTATACTTCAATTAAAAAAAAAGAAAAAAGAAAGAAAAAGTCGAGAGAGAGAATAGAACTTAATAGAAACACTTCTAAGTCCACTTGCATTTCTGTGAGCTATCTGACATTTCCCCAAGAAACCGCATTTTCTACTTAAGTTGGCCAGGTTTGATTTTTGGTGTTCGCAATGAAAAACTCAGACCAGTCATGCATGTTATCACGCTGAATTTCCCTAACATAACCCTACACACGCAATACTATTCTTTGCATTTAACCCACAAGCAAATGAAGGCAAGCTCTCCAGAGCTTGGATCTGCTCCTAGACAGTCTACCTCCAAAGCCCACTGTCCTCACTTCGGGGCTACGTGCCTCTCTGCGGCCGCCGTGCCTCAAGCATAAAGTAAGGAGACTGAAGGAGACAGTGCAGCTGAGTTCCTGCCGTTGGCCGCCACAGCTATGCTCACTGTAGGATGAATGCATTGGGAAGGAAGCAAGCAGGGGAGGTGAACGGGCCCAGGAGGCCCAAAGCTGCTGGAGGGAAGCGGCCATGACCCCCTCTGTCCAGAGCCAACACTGTGCCTGGAGCAGAGGAAAACACTCCATCCCACAGTGCTCACCCACAAATCTTCCTTGTTCATCCCTTAGCTCCTTGTTCACGTTTCTTGCTTGGCCCTGAGCATACGTGATTACAATCATCTGTTTTTATTCCGTGTCTCCAGCTTAGCTGTGAGCTCCGTGAAGGAGAGAGACCGCCTGCTGCAAAGCCTTGCGCACAAGGAAGCCTTCACTAAACGTTTGTTGAGTGAATAAAAGAGGGAAAGATGTACATGAGTATGGAGGTCTACTAACATATGCTCAGGGAATTAAATCTGTGATGATGGGGATGAAAACAGTGAGTAGAGGGATGGCTAGACTTTGCAGTACCTAAATTTGGCACTAGATGGCACCCAAGCACACCAAGAAGACACTTCTGAGCCAGGCAGGAGGTGTGTGTTTTTTGGTCTGGGGTTTTAAGGAAGATTGGAGCAGATCCCATTGACCGGAAGTCTGCAATCTTGCACAAATGAGCCAGCCTCAGCAGCACCGACTGTGTTAATCAGGGTTCTCCAGAGAAACAGAACCAATAGGCTATGTATAGAAATAAATTTATTATAAGAAATTGGCTCCTGCAATTACGGAGGCTGGCAAGTCCCAAATCTGCGCCGTCAGCTGGACACTTCCTCCAGCTTAGGGAGTCAGGTCTTTCTGTTCTATCCAGGCCTTCAACTGATTGGATGAGGCCCACCCACATTAGGGAGGGCAACCTGCTTTACTCAAAGTTCACCAATTTAAAAGTTAATCTCATCCAAAAACACCTTCCAACTGACACATAAAATTAATCACCACACACACCCTTTGAGCTGTTGGTCCAGAGTGGCCGTGACCTTGCATAGAGGCCTGCCTCTCTCTTGTCCTCTCCTAGTAGCCCTGTAATGAATGCAAAGTGCTAGAACAAAACCCTGTTTCCTCCCCTCAAAAATCCAAAGTTTAGACTATCAGTGTGTTTCTCCCACATGCACCACCCCCAGAAGGCAGTGCAGGGAATATGACCCATGATCGTGGTTATAAACTAACTTTCTGGGGCACCATCCTAAACTGTGGGGCTTAAGTATACTGTTTGAAGAATTTTAGTCAAGGTTTAAAAATTAGCTGAAAATCCCTAAAAGCTTGTGAATTGATTGTAAGAAATTTAATTAGAGATGAGTAAGTGGGAAGACAAAGGAGAAATTTCACTCTCTCAGCGGCTCACAGCTAAAATCACAGCTAGGAAAGCTCTGTTAGCAAATTCACTAACTGGAGTCACGTTTACACTCCTGTTGTCAACTGGAAACCTTTGCTTGTTTAAAGGAAGTCTCCTGAGTTCTGTGTAATTGTTCCAACCTCTCTACTGACAGAAAGCCCAGAGTGGAGGCACAGACGCAGAAGGTTCATAAAGGACCCTTTGTTAGGTGAGGCACAAACTTGCTTTAGCTGCTAAATTATTTTCTTTCACCATAAAACTGCCAATGGTTCCGCCATCAGTAAAACCATTCAGGATTCTTCCATGTTGGTGTTTCTAAACAGCCCTTCTCAGGAAAACCCTTTAATCGGTGTTTATACACGGTCAGTGTAATAAAAGACCTTTTGTTTAAAGCGAAATCTGTCCATTTGTAATACACTCATAAAAACCACTGGGAGGAAAAAACCATGTTCAATCATACGAGATACACTCTACTTTGCAATCCAATTTTTAAAATAAGGCTTCTAACTAGATAACATCAGTGACTTAGTGGGGCTTCTGTCTTGAAAGAAAGCCATTGTGGCCTGCCCCTTGGTCCACCTGGGAGAGAATGAAGGGACAGGGCAGCAGAGAAAAAGTTCTGTATGGTAGGGATGTCTTTCTACCACAACACACAACCTAGGCACAGCCTTATTAGGTCATACCCTGTCCCCAACAAAAGGCTGAAATACACTGCAGAAAACAGTATGGAGGTTCCTCAGAAAACTAAAAATAAAGTTCCCATATAATCCAGCAATCCCACCCCTGGGCATATACCTGGACAAAACTATGATTCAGAAAGGTACATGCACCCAAGTGTTCACAGCAGCACTATTCACAATAGCCAAGACATGGACGCAAAATAAATATTCATTGACAGATGAATGGATAAAGAAGATGTGGTACATATATACAGTGGAATACTACTCAGCCATAAAAAGAATGAAATAATGCCATTTGCAGCAACATGGATACAACTAGAGATTATCATACTAAGTGAAGTCAGAAAGAGAAAGACAAATACCATATGATATCACTTCCGTGTGGAATCTAAAATATGGCACAAATGAACTTATATACAAAACAGAAACAGACTCACAGACACAGAGAACAGACTCGTGGTTGCCGAAGGGGGCGGGAGGGAGAGGGATGGATTGGAAGTTTGGGGTTGAAAAAAACAAAAAGAAAAGCTGAAATAATTACGACCAATTCTGAGCAATGGTTCTCCCCTTGGAGATGAACGTGGCTGTTGCCCCGTCACATATGTTCTGTGAAGTAAAACAAACAGATGCTCCACAGACCACACAACTCCAAGTTAAATACTAAATCCAGACTATAAATCAGGGACTTCCCTGGTGGCGCAGTGGTTGAGAATCCGCCTGCCAATGCAGGGGACACGGGTGTGAGCCCCGGTCCGGGAAGATCCCACATGCCGTGGAGCAACTAAGCTCGTGCACCACAACTACTGAGCCTGCACTCTAGAGCCCACAAGCCACAACCACTGAGCCCACGGGCCACAACTACTGAAGCCCACGTGCCTAGAGCCCGTGCTCCGCAGCAAGAGAAGCCACTGCAATGAGAAGCCCGCGCACCGCAATGAAGAGTAGCCCCCGCTCGCCACAACTAGAGAAAGCCCGCGCGCAGCAATGAAGACCCAACGAGCCAAAAATAAATAAATAAATTAATTAATTAAAAAAAAGAATAACACAAAAGAGAGACTCGACAGATTATAGAGGAACGGTTACAAATCATTCCCTTGCCGCAAATTGTTCTCCTGTCTGCCTTTTCCAGGGGGGAGAAAAAAATGCTGGCACTTAAAAAGGTGCAAATAGAACAAATCTAGGAAAGACAAGACCCCAAGCAGGAGTAAGGCCAAAAGGTGCCCCTCTCTCCCCCATATTTGGGATCCCACAGTTGCCTGTAGCTACTTTGTAAACTTGAAGCCTAGGAGTAGGAAACAGGGGTCAACCTTTTCTTTCCCCAGAGCACCCGTGGTGTTTGTCAGCAAGGCTCCCACAGGGCCGGCCCCTCTGCACATCTGCAGCTGCTGGCTGCCCTGGGAGAACAGGGCAGGGGACGCCAGCACCACGCCTGCCCCGGAGCAGATGTGCTTCCTCCGGCTGTCAACACAGGAAGAAGAATGGAGTGTGAACTGCTTAGGATCTGTGAGAAACTGCGTGGTCTGGGCAGAAAAATCTCTGAAAACCATTTTGATGCAAAAGACATTGTGAAATGGGGTTCTGTGGGAGAATTCTACTTTCCCACCGCATAAAGCACTTTGCAGAGTTACACGGGGATGCTGGCATCCGATCCAGTGTATCCCTTTTCCAAGGGTCCAGGGAGGGTAGATGACTCGAAAAGAGAAACTGGACTAAACTCCGGGCTGACCCTCCGAGGGCAGTGGATTTTTAGCCTTTAGTTTTAAGGTTAACCCCTCCCTTCAGGAGCATAAGGAAATGTTATCACAGCACTAGTCTAAGTCCCTGGAGGTCCTTATGGTTTCCAACTCAACAAACATATGAAGAAAGGTCGAGAGACAATATGGTGGCTCTAGGCAGAGACAGGGGACAAGGACTCATCTCAGCGGCATGGGAAAAAAGGCGGAGATTGCCCAAGAGAGACAAAAAGTGAAACAGTAAGAAACACTGGAAATGGAGAGAGAAGACAGCGGAAGAGGACAGCTTAACTGAGCATTGGACTCTTAGGCAAGTTTTATCATCAGGGTTGTCGATCCTAACTTACTCTTTCATTCTGATGAGTTAGCCTTTCCCTTTTGCCTTGGTTGCCAGGAACCTCAGAGCTAAATTCTGGGTTCACTTAAAGCAGCTTTCCTTAGCCTAAGTGTCCTCCTTCCTGCATCCTTGCAAATCCTTTCTGGGAGCAGGAAGACGAAGTATGTGTGATTTTCTGGTTATGTTTCACGCATTCCCTCATTTTGCTAACTGGACACCACACTGCCTCTGGGAAATGACCCTTCCTTCTCCTAGCCCATGTGCGTGGTCCCACCTCCATCTCAGGGGACAGGAACTGATCAGTTGCTCTATCCTTCTTGCCTCAGCATTGGTTTTTAGGTGGGTACATGAGCCAAGGAGACGCAAAGAACATTTTGCCAGGAATCATGGGCCAGAAGTTTTTCCCACTAGACTTGACGCTGGAAAGAGGCACGTCTAAAGCTGTGTTGTGACCACAAGGGAAGCATCTGCCTGAGAGTGGACCCAACTCGAGAGGGAGACCTGCGGGATGAAGAGAGAGAAAGACCCCCAGGCCCAGCGGTACCCAAGACCCGCCCCTGCCCGTGAAGCCACAAATTCCCAGTGTGCTTCAGTTTCCTCTGGATTTGTTAGTCACAGCAGAACGGGTGCAGCTGATACTGCAGGTAGAGACCAAAAAGCTTACTGGGAGAAGAGTACGTGGTGATGGCAGAAATTTTGAAAAATACAGCAAAGTATAAATATGAAAAAAATATGACCCCCAAATCCCATAACCTAGAGATGATGAGAAAATGGACTATTTCCCAAGTTTACTTTGAAGAAGGGAAGAGCGCCATCCCTGAGCACCTTCACATGTACGGTCACACAAAGCCTGACACCACCTGGAGTTATCCCATTCAAGCTGCACAGAAGGCTCAAAATTCCCTAGGGGTCCAGTGGTTAGGGCTCTGCGCTTCCACTGCAGGGGTCGTGGGTTCTATCCCTGCTGGGGGCACTGAGATCCCTCAAGCCTTGGGGCTAAAAACAAAAACAAACAAAAACAAAACTGCACGGAGGGAAAGTTTTTCGTCTGTTTCTGTTTAGCTTAGGAGGGTGGTTCTAGCAAGCTTTTGACTTGGATTTAAGGAATCTTTTCCCCTTCCAAATCCAAAAGCCAAACATCTGCGCTACTAGAAACCAGAGACACGGTGTCGGAGTTGCTCCCGACTCTGGGCTTGGCCGGGCACCAAAGGCCTTTTGCTACAACAGCTGAGCTGATTGAGAGCCGCCTGTCTCCGAGCAGCAGCTGGCTTTTCAGGCCGGCCCTTCGACTTTGGAAGATGCGTGGAGGTGGGGCAGAGCCTGCCAAGCTGCTGGGATGCTCCTTTGCACCGCCCTGGGAGGTAAGAGGAGTCCTCCAGAGCTGTGGGGCTCTCGCCAGCAGTTCCTGGCCCCCGGATCGCTTTGAAGCAATAGCGCCATCAAAGTCTGCTGCAACCAGTTTCCCACTAAAGCTCATAGCATGCTTTGTGTAACTTTTCTATTAAAATTTTCAAACATACAGAAAGAATAGTATAACAAACACCCATGTGTGCGTTGCTTCAATTTCACAATTAACATTTTGCCAGCTTTGCTTCATGTATTTCTCTTCTTTTTTAAAGTAAATTATAAACATCACATTTCACCCCTAAAAACTAAATTTCATATATATGGATATATTTATATAAAAATGAAATGTTTATCATAATACATAATCACAACTATGTATTAAAACAGCTAATACAATTAATATAATTTTCAACATTGTCCCCAAATAGTACAAAATTTTCTTTTAAAGTTCTTTTGCTCAATCAAGGACCACACAATATATTTGGTGTTTTATCTCTTAAATGTACTTTTTCTTTCTTTCTTTTCTTTTTTTTTTTTTTAGTTGTGCTACAAATGCAAGGCTTGTGGGATCCTAGTTCCCCGACCAGGGATCGAACCTGGGTCCTCGGCAGTGAAAGCACAGAGTGCTAACCACTGGACTGCCAGGGTATTCCATCTCTTAAATGTATTTTCATCCAGGACAGTCCCCTGCCCCACCAGCCCCCTTCTTAAAGATACTGACTATTTGGAAGAAACTGGTCCAGTACAATATCCCATCTCTGGATGTGTCTGATAGCTCCTTCACAGTGCATTTTGTTCTTTTAATTTCCTATTCATATTAGATACCTAAGAAGGATAATGTGAAATGACAGCTACCATTTATCCATTTATTAAACATCTGCTATTTGCCAATTGCTTCATTCATTCATTCATTCAATTTGCCAGTATTTATTGAGGACCAATTAGGACACAGTTTGAAGCCCTGGGGATACAGCAATGAACAAAACTAGGGTGAGTGGGGAAGCAGCCCTCATGGAGCTTACATTTTTGTGGAGGAGACTGGCATTAAATAGATAAACAAGAACAAAATATATAATATACATATGGGCTTTGGAGGAAAATACAGTAGGGCAGGACCACAGTGATAGCAGACGGGGTGAGAAATGATGGATTCAGGATACACTAGGAAGAAAGAGACGGGGTGTGAGAGAAACAGAGGGGTCAAGCATGGCTCCAAGGTGTTTGGCCCGAGCATCCAGAAGCCTGAAGAAACTACTGACCAGGATGGAGATGACCCCAAAGAGAACAGGCCTGGAAGGGAGGGTCAGAAGTTCCATGTGGACATGTTACGCTTGAGAGGTCTCTGAGACAAGCAAGCATCGATGTCAAGTCGGAAGCCAGAAGTTCAGGGGTCAGGTCCAGGCTGGTGATGCTACCTGGGAGCATTCAGAATATACAGATAGTATTTTCAGCCTTGTGACTGGATGAGATCAGTTAGGGGTGGGCATACCTGGAAAAGACACACAAGGACTGAGCCCCAGAGACTGGGAAATGGCCAGTGCAGGAAAAAACTTAAGAGAGTGTAGTGTCCTGAAGCCAAGAGGACGGAGGGTTTCCAGGAGAAGGGAATGATCACGTCAAATACTGCTGATAAACCGCAGAAGGTAAAGACTGAGAACTGACACCAGAATTCAGCATGAGGAGGGCACTGGTTTCCTTGGCAAAAGCAGCAAAAAGTCTGATAGGGTGGGTCACGACAGAGTGGAAGCAGCAGAGACAGTGAGTATGGACAGCACTTCAGAGACATTTCTCTATGACATAAATGTGAGAAGAGAAATGGGGAGCTAGCTGCAGGGGTGAGGAGCCAGTAGATTTTTTTTTAACATGGGAGAAATTATACCATGTCTGTGTGCCAATCAAGTTATCGGTAGAGAGGGGGAAACTGAGGATGCAGAAGGGAGGAAGAACTGCTGGGCAATGTCCATGAGTGGTCCAAAGGGGATGGATATCAGAGAGGAGCATGGACAGCTAATCCACAGGAAAAGGAGGAAAGGTAACAGTATAGGCACAGTAGACGGCAGGCGTGGCTGGAGTTTTAATTCTCCTTTTGAGAAGATACTATCTCCTCTTTGCAACTAAGCCTCAAAGAAGGTAAGGTCCCTGGTAAGTGGCAGATCTGAGACTCAAGCCCAGGACTCTGATTCTAAAGTTTTTGTTTGTTTTTTGCATGGTGATCATACAGAATTGGGAGGTTAAGGAGTTCAAGAAACCCTCTGCCTCATTTTTTTCCTTTTTTTTAAAATTGGAGTATAACTGCTGTACAATGTTGTGTTTGTTTCTGCTGTACAATGAAATGAATCACCTATATGTGTACATATATCCCCTCCTTCTTGGACCTCCTTCCCACCACCCCCATCTCGGTCATCACAGAGCACCGAGCTGAACTCCCCGAGCTATACAGCAGGTTCCCACTAGCCATCTATTTTACACATGGTAGTGTATTTATGTCAAACCTAATCTCCCAATTCATCCCACCTTCCCCTTCCCCCCGTGACCACACATCCATTCTGTACGTCTGAGTTTCTATTCCTGCCCTGCAAATAGGTTCATCTGTACCATTTTTCTAGATTCCCCATATAGGCATTAACTTTATTCTTTGTCTTTATTATATAGAAGATCCATAGGCTGCTTTGAAGCAAGAGTAACCTGGAATTATGCCTCTTCTTTGACAAGTCAGCAGTCCTTCCAACTATTTTTCTGAATTACATTCTCTCACTGGGCATGTTCCCATATAAAATTTTAATTTATGGGGACCTAAAACAAGACTTGACAAAATGCCATGCTGGTACATTTTCCAGGCAGAACATTTTTTTCCCCTGTGTCCTAGCATTTTCACTTCGCTATTAGTGACCGGTATACATTACAGAATCACACTTCCCGGCAAGGGAAAACCGAGGGCCGGAGCCCAGAGGCTGCGGGCTGTTTGCTCCAGGTCGCCGGCTAGCGGGTGGCGAGTGCCCCGCAAGGACCACAGAGCCCGGGGACAGGGCGCGGCCAGGCGCTCGGGCCGCTAGCGGGAACGCGGCCACCAGGTGGCACCAGAGCTCTCCTTCGCCTCCGCTTCTAACCTGACGGGATTCTCATGGGGCTGCGGTCCCGTCCAGTGTGGCTCAGCAGCGAGCATCGCTCAGCACCCGCACGTCTCACAGGATGCGTTCTTTCACGTGTGCAACGCCCCCGCCCCGGCTGGGAAGCTGAGCAGCGTGGAGAGCACGCCGCCCGTGGTCCTCTCCGTCCTCCTCCTGACTTGATGGAGCGGGCGTCTTCCTCTGCCTGACAGATGAGCCCGTGAGCGGCCGGGATCACTCAGCCAATGGCAGTGCAGGACTCGGTGGGTGTAGGGAGAAGGCAGGAAGAGGTTTTTGTAAAAATACTACTGGACACATACTTTGCTGATATTTGCTTCTCACAAAGACTGGTCCAGTGTCCAATAACTCAGCTGCC
The DNA here is from genome assembly GCF_951394435.1 of Stenella coeruleoalba. NCBI lineage: Eukaryota > Metazoa > Chordata > Mammalia > Artiodactyla > Delphinidae > Stenella > Stenella coeruleoalba. Next base: position 78,720,279 of record NC_137162.1, on the reverse strand, counting down.
TTGACCCCTATGCGATGGAGATGGAATTTCCCCTGTGGAGCAGCTGGTGGCATTAAATCATCTTCAGATGAGTTCACCTGTTACTTCTTCTGTTCCATGGTGACACACCACCATGGCACAAAACATGACCAACTTACAGATGCTGGAAAGAGTAACCTGTGGTTGACAAGTCCGTCCTTGAGAAAAACTCGTGCATGCCGCTGGGACAGCAAGGTTCAATAGCTCCGTGTATGAAGAATATTATCTATAATTAAAGCACCCCAGACCCCTTTGACAATTGGTTAAGGGAGATGCTTTTTCTAGACTTGAGAACTCATTCTTTTCACTGTAGGGTATCTGGAAAATGCTATTCAGCACGGAATAAACTAAAAACTTTTAATCATAAACTATTTTAAACAAGTCAGAGTAAATATTGTTTATAATAGGAGCCTTCCAGGCATACTGTGGCTCTAGAGCTGATGTTTGCAGGGCTGGCTTAGATGTTTCCTGGAATCATTTTTTTTTTTTAATAATTTACTTATTTACTTTTGGCTGTAGTTGGGTCTCTGTTGCTGTGCGCAGGCTTTCTCTAGTTGTGGTGAGGGGTGGCTTCTCTTGTTGCGGAGCACGGTCTCTAGGCACGTGGGCTTCAGCAGTTGTGGCTCGCGGGCTCTCGAGCACAGGCTCAGTAATTGTGGCGCACGGGCTTAGTTGCTCCGTGGCATGTGGGAACTTCCTGGACCAGGGCTCAAACCTGTGTCCCCTGCATTGGCAGGCAGATTCTTAACCAATGTGCCACCAGGGAAGTCCTTCCTGGAATCATTTTTATCACATATCTTACCTCATGCTGAATGATTTTTATCACATATCTTAACTCATGCTGAAGTTAACTTGAATATCTCGGCTTTGGGAGATGATAGCTGAGGGAACAGGGTAAAGTATAATTGAGGAGATGTCACCTTGACTATGAGAACTACTTCACATTGCTTAGTACCCCTGGGAACCCATGTCCTTTTCTCATTCACTCTTTTTTTTTTTAATACTAATAACAGCCTTTTCTGTCAGACTCCATAAATTTTTTTGTATGTGGAAACTGTCTTTTTAATTAATTCACTGAGCTTTTAATGAGGTGTCCATCTTGTGCCAGAAACCATTCTAGGCACTGGGGATACAGCAATGAACAAAAATCGTAAAAAACAAACAAAACAAAAACACTGCTGTCCTAAAGCTTACATCCTACCAGAGGAAACCACCAAGTAAGTTTTTAACTGTGCATCCTGTTAAGACAGGATATTTATTAACTTACTGTCCTCAAAGCATCATGATGTAGCATGACCTGTGGTTGCGATGGCTCGGGTACAAACCAGGAAGATGAGCCTGAACTCGTTTCTATCATTAATTCAGGTGATTCAGAACAACTCCTGTCACAGTTCCATGCCTCAGTTAATATCCTCTGGTAATATCCTACCTTCCTCATAGCTTTGAGAATTCAATGATAAAACATCTAGAGCGTTAAGAATGTTACACAAATGCAGGTTTACATTTTTTATGTTACAAAACTTAGTATTTAAAGAGAGCATTAGATAAGCTAAAATAAAGGAACACTTGATTACTGATGATTCTTAAAATTAGTCAAAAGACTTGTAAGATGAGGCCAGAACTCCAACAGAGGTTGGAGTACCGTTTACTTTCAGCCATTATTTACTTCTCTGAAGCAAAATCTTAGGAAGGCAGAATATTCTAAATATCTCTTAAAAGAGATCAGACTTGAGGCACATTGTCAGCCCTGAAAAGGAGCCCAGGAGCATTAGGTGTCCTCCTAGCAGATAGCCTCCCTTGGAGAGCAGCTTCAGGCAGATCTTCTGCATAAAAATGTAGAATGGAAACCAGCCTTGCCAGCCCAAGCTATTCTGATTTGACCAAGCTCAAGGCCACCGCAGATGAGGTGACACGAGAGGTCAGCGGCCTCTGAGGTGTCTCTGTGTGACTCTCCAATATAGGACAATCCAGAGCCTCTCTCAGGAGGTATGATGAACGTGAGAGGCACAGAGAAGACGAGACATAAGACGCATCCTGAAGATGCGCTGTCTAGGCTGCCGAGGCCTGGGGTGCATCCCAGATGAGGAATCAATGGAACTGAGTGACAACCCTGCCGCGCACCTCCCTGCCCCCCCCCCTTGAGATGCCTTGGTGCTCTCAGCTTCCCCACCTCCCTGCCTGCATCCTGACCATTAACCCCATCACCTCGAGGCTTCACAGGGAATGATTTTTCCTTTTTCATAGGAAAGAGGTCGAATATTAATTCTATTTTTCTTAAGTACAGTAAGATCTGTATGACCTTCTGCAGGAGAGAAGTTGCATGTGGCAGAAGAAACGGTCTGTAAATCCTGCAAATTTCCAGTTCAAAGTCCTTTATTTAGAAAGCATACTGGCTGGCCAATTTGCGTTTCTACTGACCATCAAGAGAAATACACCCCCTCTCAGAGGCCCAAATGTAAGGACTATGGGCCAACGATTTCTCCGCGAGGAAATTAAGCGTCAGGACACCTCCCCTTCCACTTCTTCCACTCCATGCAAGTTTAGTGTGAGCCTCAGATAAATACCTGTGCCTATTCTCAAAATCAAGGAATATCTGGGTGCAAGAGCATTAGGAAGAAATCTCAAGTTTAACCGAGACCTGAAAGCATCAACAGAAATATCTGAATTTTGCTTGGCATTGTCTTTGATAAAATAAAAGTGTAGTAAAAACATTTAGGCTGACCTCTCATCCCATCCTGAAACTTCTATTTAATTAAAACAATCAGTGCAAGGCCTAGCCCAGAAAGGAAAGCCATCTCTAATTTTGTCAGGTGCTGGAATATTTTAATTCAGGTCGAATAAACGCATCCATCCTCTTTGATTTCAGTTCAATAAATATTTACTATCTGACTACTGACAAGCCAGAGAAGATACTCAGGATCCAAATAAAAATGAGATCCAGCTCTTATGTCAAGAAAACTCCTGGTCTATCAGGGAAGAAAGCATATAAGCAAATGATTATGTCATTTCACTTTTTGTCCATTTTACTGATGAGGACCCAAGACTCAGAAAGTATTCCTGAGTAATGAAGTACCCAAGAAATTAAAGGACCTACCATCAGACAGTCAGTACATGACAAACCACAATACCTACGACTGAGACTACAGTCCCTCGAAATATTATTCTAAGTAGTAATGTTATTTAAGTGGAGCTTGCTGAATGTCTAAGGTAGTACCTAGGAAGTTAAAGAAAATTTGGAAAGTCTTGTCTTTCATCACAAATGTTTAGTGAGGGCATGGTCATCTTAGCTAGCGTTTTTCCTGAATATAAAGTGAATTTTAGAATGAGTCATCTGTGAAAGTATATAGGATTCCCAGTCTTCCAAGTTCCCTGGACTGCTGTGTAAAGTTCTTCTTGCTCAAAGGATAGGTAAAAAACAAAACAAAACAATCCTGTCCTTTCAAAGGAATTGGGCAGAGTATGGACTGTCCACAGAATAACAGATTTAAGTGATAACTACACATCATTCACCCCACATTTGACAACTTTTCAATGAAAGGATGAACAGTTTGGAATGACTCTGAGTTGCTTTTTTTAATCGTATAAATGCTACTTCCATGGCTGCCAGATTTGCTTAAAAAATTTTTTTTTGCCTTTTGTTAAGCCAGGAGGCTGTCAAGACATATGAGGAAAACTAAATAGATACGTTCCCTTCTATTCTCAAACTGTGTTACTTCTAACCCAATGACTTGGTAAGCAGCTTTTAAAATAGACCTCACTGGGGCTTCCCTGGTGGCGCAGTGGTTGGGAGTCCGCCTGCCGGTGCAGGGGACACGGGTTCGTGCCCCGATCCGGGAGGATCCCACGTGCTGCGGAGCGGCTGGGCCCGTGAGCCATGGCCGCTGGGCCTGCACGTCCAAAGCCTGTGCTCCGCAACAGGAGAGGCCACAGCAGTGAGAGGCCCGCGTACCACAGAAACAAATAAACAAATAAATAAATAAATAAAATAGACCTCATCACCCCTCACAATCATGTGCTTTTTTCCTTCCACTTAACCCTGCATGTGTAATGTCAAAGAATCTTTTATCTTAATTTCATTGTGAAAAATCCCCAACTAACTTCTGCCCATTTGAATCTCCATTCATCCATTAAATATTTACTAAGCATTTAAGTAGGCTTTATGCTGGGAAATCCAATGGTCGGTAAGACATACGTCCTTAGGATTAGGAGTGGTCTAGTGAGAAAGAGGGCCAAGTTACCAAGAAATTACAGTAATCGTGGTAAATGCCATGGTTAATATCCCAGGGTTCTACAGAATCTCCAACAAAGGGCACCTAACCCCTGCATTTAGGAAGCCTTCACTAATTCTCTCTCAACCTGATGGTAAAGTCAGTGAGGGCAGGGACTATTTTGTTTACCCAGAGATCCTTGGCAGTTAGCACAGGGCACATATCATGTGCAAAAGTCCTGAGGCAACAGATAGGATCCTAGCTGCAGAGGAAGGTACTTCTGGGGGAAGTCAGTTCAGTTTGACCAGAACTTCTGTTTCTGTGTGTTTGGGAGGGGAGGAGGACATGTGACGGATGACGTTAGAGAGTTAATTACTCAGGTCTGATAATAAGGGGCTCGGATGCTACATGAGGGACAAAATGTTTCCCAACAATTCCTTAGGCAGCAGGATGGATCAGAGGGGATGAGGCTGTACAGTAACTATATAGATAAATGACTCAAGAGAGTGACAGTGAGGTCAAGAGAAGTGAATGGATTAGGGACATAGTAAGAAGAGGAGGAGTGAGACTTCCCTGGTGGCGCAGTGGATAAGAATCCGCCTGCCAATGCAGGGGACACGGGTTCGAGCCCTGGTCCGGGAAGATCCGACATGCCGCGGAGCAACTAAGTCCATGTGCCACAACCACTGAGCCTGCGCTCTAGAGCCTGCGAGCCACAACTACTGAGCCCGCGTGCCCAGAGCCTTGCTCCGCAACAAGAGAAGCCACCGCAGTGAGAAGCCCGCGCACCGCAAGGAAGAGTAGCCCCCACTCACTGCAACTAGAGAAAGCCCACATGCAGCAACCAAGACCCAACACAGTCAAAAATAAATAAATAAGTTTAAAAAAGAAAAAAAGAAGAGGAGGGCAGGTTTGGGCACTGTTGGAACGTGCTGAGCAGGAAACAGCGGGGCAGAGGGCAGTTCAGAGGAGCAGGTTCAGTGGAATGAAGTCAAGTCTGAACATGTCATCTGAGGTGACTGTGGACATCCACATGGTGCTGAGCAAGCAGGCAGCCATACCCGCCTGCGCTCAGGAGGGGTCATCGGGTACAGGCGCCACTTGGCCACAGAGAATGAAGTCACCCAGGAAGGAGGGAGAAACTGGGGAGAATCTCCAGGAAAGAGACGCCAAGAGAGGAGCAAGTTCTGGCAGAGGTTCACTCCCAGCCCTGAGCCCCAGCTCCCATGGCCTCTGGCTCTCGCCCAACTTCATCCCAGACCCCCAAGATGATCTGCTCTCCAAACTCTGCTCCCACTTATCTGGTCCAGTCTGTGATAGGAGCTCAGAAGTCATGGCAACCTTCCCGAAGCATTACCTTTATGTCAGTAACTTGAGAGATGGCAGAGATTTTTATCTTACACATTGCAAAATTATAAAGCAGAAAGCACACCAAAAAACCTCTCGTTTTTTAAAAAAGATGTAAGATTTCAATGATGTTTTCTGCTTTCAACTCCTCGGGCTCTGTATTCTCACAAGAAATAGGCATCCATTCAATGCGCAACTTCAATGATATAGTGGCCACTTGGTCCTCTTTGCTCATCATGTCTCTCATCTTTGGTGAAAAGTACCCCCATTCTCTAAAAACATAAAAAAAACCCAAAACACTCCAGTCCTCCTCCTTTATCCTATCAAATAGGTAAGGTAGCCAAGTACAGTGCAAGTTACCCTTAATTCAAGTCCTGAATCTTACAGTGAACTAATCTTCAACAAAGGTGCTGAGAATACACAGTAACAGTCTCTTCAATAAGGGGTGTTAGGAAAACTGGATATCTACATGTAAAGAATGAAATTGGACCCTTACCTTATACCACATGCAAAAATCAACTCAAAATGGATTAAAGATTTAAATGTAGACTGGAAACTGTAAAACTCCTAGAAGTAAAATTAGGGGAGAAGCCCCTCAGTATCAGTCTTGGTGATGATTTTTTTTTTTTTAATTTGAACCAAATGTACAAACAACAAAATAAAAAAATGGGACTACATCAAACCAAAAGCTTCTGCATAGCAACGGAACAAAATGAAAAAGGCAACCAACGGAATGGAAGAAAATATTTGCAATCCATATATCTCATATGGGGTTAATACCCCCAAAACATAAGAGAATTCATACAATTCAATAGCAAAATAACAATAACCCAGCTTAAAAATAGGCAAAGGGCTTAGACAGACATTTTTTTCTAAAAAAGATAACCAAATGGCCAACAAGTGTATGAAAAAGCACTCAACATCACTAGTTATCTGGGAAATGTGAATCAAAGCCACAATGAGTATCACACCTGTTAGAATGGCTTTCATCAAGAAGACAAGAGGTAACAAGTGCTGGTGAGGACATGAAGAAAGGGGAACCCTCGGGCACCGCTAGTGGGAATGTAAACTGGTGCAGCCACATGGAAAGCGGTACGGAAATGCCTCAAAAAATTAAAAATAGTACTGCATGATCAAGCAATCCCACTTCTAGGTATTAAGCCCAAAGGAAATGAAATCACTATCTCAAAAAGGTATCTGCACCCTCATGTTCATTGCAGCATTATTCACAAGAGCCAAGATAAGGGAATAAACTAAATGTCTGTCAGTGGATGGATGGATAAATGTGATACACACTTTATAAGAGGAAATTCTGCCATTTCCAACAACACGGATGAACTTGGAACATTAGACTAAGAGAAATAAGCCAGACACAGAAAGACAAATACTGCATGATCTCACTTATATGTGAAATCTGAAAAAAATCAAGACTCATAGAAACACAATAGAATGGTGGTTACCAGGGGCTGGGGGACAGGGGAAAAGGGGAGGTGTTGGTCAAAGGGTACAAACTTTCAGTTATAAGATGAATAAGTTCCAGAGATCTAACATATCTCATGGTGACTGTAGTTAATATTTACCTGAAATTTGCAGGGGGTAGGTCGTAAGTATTCTCACCACTCACACGAGAAAAGGGAACTATGCGAGGTGATGGAGATATTAACTAGCTGGACGGTGGTAACTATTTCACAAGGGCTACAGACATCAAATGTCACACCGTACATCTTATATATTTAATGTAACATACATACACAATTTTTACTTCAATAAATCCTGAATCTTCCACTTACCATGCAACACTGGGCACACCCTGTGTAAGGCTGTAAGGAGTGGCGAGTTAATATGTTCTAGAGCTCAGGGAGTGTGACTGGCACCGTGCACATGTGCCTGGAGCGGCCAGGGCCCAGAGCTCCAGCCCCCTCTTTAAGTCTGCTTGTAGAAGTGACACAGCCCAGTGAGGAGCAGAGACGGAAGGAGCTGTCCTGGTGTGGAGATCCTTGTGCTAATCGTAAAGCTCTTCGTGAGGAGCTAATAAATGCCACTGTTTCTCAAGCTTTTTCAAGTTGGGTTTCTATACTTGCTACTAGGGTCCTAATTAATACAGGGGATTGTAAAGGAAGCTTTTATAAACCACTGCAGTGCTCTCTGGGAATGGGGTATGGATAAAATTGGTCTATAAGGAATTCCACAGCAGTCCAGTGGTTAGGATTCCGCACTTTCACTGCCGAGGGTGCAAGTTCAATCCCTGGTCAGGAAACTAAGATCCCACAAGCCAAGCACTGTGGCCAAAAAAAAAAAAAAGAGGTCTAAAAAAGAATCAGTCTCTGCTGACAACCTAAGTTGTCCTCTTCAAATGGTGAGTAGGTTGAGCAATTGCATGTGTGACGTGAACACTGTCGAGAGGTCACTGAGTATGTTCAGCCTCTCCGGGGACTAGTCTGGTGTACTACTCTGGGTAAACTGAGACAGGCTCTGGTTTTATAACTTCAAAGATGCCCACTCAACCAAGGAACAAACTGAAAGGCCAGCTCAGTCTACTTTCTCATGTGATAAAAGGCAGGGATACCTGGCTTTGAGGACTTGGGTGAACTTCCAGGGGATGCAGTTGCTCTGGCGCTCTCTCTGAATGTGCAGAGCACACGCGGGCACACGACACACAGAGGCGCGTGCTGAGTGCCAGGCACCACTCCATCTCTCAGATCAAGCTCCAGCTTCACCACAGCCTCTCGTCCCCGTTTTCTACCCTTCACTCCCCACCTCTAGCTTGTCAGTATTATGCCAAAGTACTTGACTCCCTTATCAATATTAGCGGAAATTAAACAAGGATTTAGTACCTCCAAAATTATACAATTTATTATGTAATTTAAATACATAGTATAATTAGTATTTAAACAATCTATATATATGTAAACATTTTATATATATGTAAACATATATATATATATGATGCTCCAGAAAACCTGAATCTAAAAAGGGAAAAAATCCATTTGATTCACTCAAAGACATAAATATGGAGTAAAAACTTAAAAACTCACAACGTACATGCTTAGGGAACATGATTTCTGTTTAGTTGACCTGTCTAGTCGATGGGTTATTTTCTGAAAAAAATTCCTAAGATGCATTTTTTTAATGGTCTGGCCTATCTTGAACATAAAGTCTGATAACTGATGGTCTGTACTGGGAGCTCCCAAATAATTACATTCTGCTACAGTCGGCAGGTTTTTTTAAGCACATGTCTCACTTTCAGAGTGCTACATACAGTACATCATCTGTGACCTTATCACAGCTGGTGTTCTCTAATAAGAATTTCCTATTCACATTTTCCACTTCACCACTGAGCGTCACCATCTGCGTCACATTCATGACCTGAGACCAGCAACATCACCAAAACCAGGGAACTTGCTAGAAATGCTGATTGATATGTGTTCCTGGCCCAGACCTGCTGGCCAGTGTCGGGCCCAGCAATCTGCTTTAACAAGGCTTCCATCAGAATCAGATGATTCTGATACATCTAAGGCTGGGAAAACACTACTACAGAATCCTCACCTGTTGACACTAAAGCAGGGGTTCTTAACCTGGGATCTGTGATCCCCCTTAAGTCAAAGGCAAGTGTGCATTTTCCTGGGGAGAAGCTGCAGAACCGTCAACTTTCTCAAAGGGATGGTAACCAAGAAACTTGATTCTACGTTGAATCATCAAATTCAGCAGAATTCACTTCTGCAGACATACACCAAGCCAAAATTTTCTCCAAGCCTTTTAATATCACGTACGCAGCTGAGGCACAAGCAATAATAAAACTGCGTTTTTTATGTTACAGGAAAGGAAATTTTGTGTATCTGCATGATATACCAATTTTCTGAAAAATCTCTTCTGCGTTGACATTCACACACACTCTGGTCCACAGGCTGAGTCAACAAAGTCAGAAAGGCAGGCAAGATGAGAAACCGTCAAGTTTACTAAGAAGAGGACTCCAATGTTTACCAACTGCCCATCACACACACTGTACCAGGTTTTACACACTTTACAGAAGTGAGGTGTGAACCTAATTTCTATCTATCTAACAGAACAGCGCTGACACTGCCAGGTAAGCCCCCGTTTTAAGTGCTCTTGAAGTACAAACCGTGGAGACGACAGCGGAGGAGCACAACAAAATGACAACCAACTGCTGAACAACCGTCGATTAAAACAACTGGCAGCTACCAGAAGGCGGCATTCTACACCCAAGGACATAAAGAAAGCACGAGAAGGTTGGAGAGGCGCCCTCTCGCCACCATCAAGTCCCACACCACCTGAGCGGGCGACCCCAGCTAGAGGACACTAACATCGCAGAGCCTCACCCCCGCGTGAGCGCGGAGCCCCATGGGAGGCTCCGCAGCCGGGGGGGTCTGGCATCGGGAGCGCATTTGGCTGTGAAGGCCGGTGCGGCTCGATCGCAGGAGCCCCACAGGACGGGGTGGAAGGAAGAGGAGACTCCGCTCCGGGAGGGCGCACGCAAGCTCCCTCGCGTGACAACGGCATGACTGCACAGCAGCCTGAGCCCGACCTACCTGCGGGTCTCGGAGGGTCTCCTCGGGAGGTAGCGGACGTCTGCGGCTCTCTCTGGGGTCATAAATGCTGCTGGCAGACATTTTGGGTCCTTGGTCCCGGAGACCTGGTCCAACCAACAGCCTGCAGGCTCCAGCGCCGGGCCGCCTCAGGCCAAAGCACCCAAAGGGCAGGCACCCAGCCCCACCCATGAGTAGACAGGCCGCCTCGACTGGAGCCCAGGGCCACCTCCTCACACGCCACTAGGCCTAGACCCAGCGCCGCCCAACAGCGGGCGGGCACCAGCCCCTCCCCTTCCGGGCACCGGCAGGAAGCGCGCGCAAACCTCTAGACCAGCCTCGGCCACTAGGGGGCAGACGGCAGCGGCCGGGAAACTACTGAGTCTGCAAACACAGCTCACTACCTACCCTGGTCCTGTACTGGGACACACAGGACATATCCCACAGAGAGCCACTTCTCCCAGGTCGAGAAATGTAACTAAGCTACTACGTATAGGTTGACAGAGGCTAATGCAAAGACAGCACACGCGGACGCGGAAGCCAGAGGCACGAGGGGCCATGAGCGACTCCGAGAATCAGCAGAAACGAAGGCAAGGCCTGGAGTTTTCACAGATGTGGAACTGGTGAATTTATACAGATATGGTGAATTTCGATATAAATTCAGTAATAAAGTGGAGCAGCCAATCTACTGGAAAGAGCTCAAGTAATGACTGTAAAGATGATCCAAGAACTCAGGAAAAGAATGGATGCACAGTGCGAGAAGTTCCAAGAAGTTTTTAGCAGAGTTAGAAAACATAAAGACCAACCAAATAAGAGTTGAAGAATTTAAGCACAAATTGTGGAACCAAAACAATAGATCTCTGCCCAAGGAAGCATGCCAACGTGCACTAACATTTCCATTTCCAAAGACCTAAGTGTGCTGCAACATTAGCACATGGGAACAACCAAGCTATTATCACTCTACTTAAATCTTGGGTTGAGCACCATTCACCCAGCATCCCCACCGCCTGGTTCCATTACTGTGTAAAACTTTAGATAGTAAACAGTGTTCAGCAATTACTTGTCTAGACGGAAAAAACTTTTTTGGTATTGGTTGTTGTTTTTAACAAAACATAGCTAGCTTTCAAAAGTGGTACCTAATTTTAAAGCACCAAAGCTGTCACTCAAATAAGATGTACTTAGCATAATCAGCTCTCAAGTAAGGATATCACTACCTTCAGTAAGCATTAATGCTGATTATTTCTCAGAAAGCCAAGTGATACCCAGCTTGGGCTGCACTACAGTTCACAAGGGCACACAGTCTTCATTCCCTCCTAAAATAAACCTAAGTTGACCCCTTACACTCCTCCAGCCAGTCCTTAAGTTTTCCTGGGTCCATTCCTCTCTTGCCAAGCTGTCTGCCCCTTGCTCTTTCCCCACCTACAATCCTTCTGACTGTCCCAAGTCCATCCCCCGTCTGGGAAGATGCAGGGCAGAAGAGTGTTTCCTAGCTGCACGGTCAATTACTGACAAATCACCACTATACTGTTTTGGATTTGGGATCCTACTAGGAAAATGAACCTACCAACACATGTTTGAACTAGTCACCCCACTCCACCTCACCCCTCAAAAAGCATGCAGGCTTGTCACTGAAAAAAGCACACTGTTCACAAACCTGGAAGGTTCCTGAGGAAGAGTCCTTTAATGTGCAAGGGACCTAGTCTGATGTTCTTATTTTACAGATGAGAATACTGGAGTTGAGATGTCATGTGGACTTGCCCAAGGCTGGCAGCTATCCAGAGGGAGAAACTAGAACCACACTCCAAACTCATCCCACTACATCCCAACCACCACAAAACCCTGCAGTTAAAGTTTTTAAGAAAAACAAAATGTCTAATACACAGAAAAGGTCTCTCTACATTCAGACAGAATAAAGGCAACCGGTACAACGAGAAATGCTCAACAAACACCACTAAGTACCAAGGATCTTTATTCTCAGGTCTGATACTGAATCTGTGGCTGTAGATAATGTCACTATTTTGAGAATAAAAGGTCCCATTATCTTCATTCTTTGCAAGTCTTCAGCCACAAAGTTATACCTTATTCCCATAACAAGATAAGTGAATCAGGCTGGAAGGGGATTCAGGAGGTACACTGACGATAAAAGCAAAGGGGAACACAAACTTTTACAAGCATATTGTCCCAGCTACCTTGAAGGTTAAATTTCAGATTAATTTACAAAAGTAGTGACAGAAACATGATTTCACTGAAAATCAACACAAGTTATACCTTAAAAAAAAATCAATTCAGAAATACTAAGTCAGGCAAGCATGCAAAATTCAGAGTATTAAAAAATGCAAGGGCTGGTTGCCCAAACAGATATATCCCTCAGAAAAAGGGATTTGAAAATGCTGAACAGAACCAAAGGAATTAGAAGCTGAATCAGCAGACCAATTCCCTCATTTTATAAATGTGGGCAGACATTAACTGGCAAAGCTTACTCAGCTAGATTAAGGGTGTACACAGATCTAATTCCTGGTGCTATTTGCAACTACACATATCTAAAATACAAGGAGACAAATATCCGGAACACATTAGGCCCACTGATATAATCAACGGTGGGAGCGAAGTTACTATAGCACAGCAGCACATTAGACATATTTAAGAGATTAAATGGAAAGAAAGAATCTCTTAAAGATTTTAATGCTCAGTTTTAATACACAATCAAGTTTCCATCCAATCATCTGATGTACAGCAAACTGTACTAGCTTAAAGGAAAAAATTGCATTCTTCAGTTTCCTTCTACACTTTTTTTGGCCTATCAAAACTGAGCATTGGGTATTTTTAATTTAAGTAATATGATGTTATACATGTACATTCTAACTGCACATTTTAGGAATAAACAAAATCCATATCTCGGTAACTGATAGTGTATTTATAAAATCAAAACCTATCAAAATACACTTTTCACTGAGAAAAATAAATAAAACAGACAAATGGATCTACACAAAGTAAAAATTAACTTTGGTAGATCTCAGTGTAGGACAGTCCATAACAAGCGTATTTGCCCTTACTCCCCCAGAGCTGATCATCTTCCAAGTTCAGATTTTTAAAATATTTTAAAATTGAGATTATTATGTTGACATATTTCTCATTCCACATCATCTTCAGCCAAGCTCTGAGCACTTACAATTCTCTGAAAGAGAAAAGAATTTTTAATTTTTAGAAGTATGATAAGCATTTAATCAGGATTCTAAGTTCAACATAAAATGCCCTTTGTATCAAATCTCTGAATCAAATCTTGCTGAGGTTTACCCATACTGAGATATCAACATTTAACACTTCATACGTTGTTTTTATCTGAGAAAATAATGATCATTGTCAGTCCCATCTCAAAATTCAAGTCAACAAAGGAACCATAACATTATATCGTGTTACATGTTAGTCAATTTTGTAACTAAAACCAAAAAGAATTTAAGATCTCTTTTCACTCCCACAGGAAGAAATACCAATTAGTGCTATACTGATCATTCTATCCTCCAAACATTTCCCTTTTCTGCCTGTAAATGGTCACAGTCATTATACAAAGACATCATCCTCAGGTCAATTTCCCAAAAGCACTATGCTATGCTGTCTTTCAAAAGACAGATAATCTTAGAGGATTCTGACAACTGACTGGGAACCACATTAGTCTAAAATAAAAAAGACTGAAACTCCTTGGTTTTCCAACTCTTTCCCTTAAATCCTTTTTTTTTTTTTAAACATCTTTATTGGAGTATAACTGCTTTACAATGTTGTGTTAGTTTCTGCTGTATAACAAAGTGAATCAGCTATACGTATACATATACCCCCATATCCCCTCCCTCTTGCATCTCCCTCCCACCCTCCCTATCCCACCCCTCTAGGTGGTTGCAAAGCACCGAGCTGATCTCCCTGTGCTATGTGGCTGCTTCCCACTAGCTATTTTATGTTTGGTAGTGTATATATGTCCATGCCACTCTCTCACACCCTTCCCCCTCCCGTGTCCTCAAGTCCATTCTCTACGTCTGTGTCTTTACTCCTGTCCTGCCTCTAGGTTCATCAGAACCATTTTTTTTTTTAAGATTCCATGTATATGTGTTAGCATACGGTTATTTGTTTTTCTCTTTCTGACTTACTACACTCTGTATGACAGACTCTAGGTCCATTCCCTTAAATCTTTAGGACCCTTTTCTTTTCAGTCCCTTTCCAATCTAGATGAGTAAAGATTAGTTTAAAGAACTGTAAAGATGAGTTTAAAGAATTAACCAGTCATTTTACTAATTTTTAATTATATCAAAGATGAAAATTCATTTAATAGACACGATATTCCAAAAAGTAGATTCATTCGGGCTCCTTGAGAAGGATTTAAAAGGAATGCATTTTAATTAACTCCTAAGTTATGCTTAACCTCTTATTTAAATGGGATGTAGTCGAATAGCTCCAAACTTGAAGCCCACCTCAGCAGCAGCAGAGACACTGGGGCCTTCAGACAAGTGAGGTCAGAGGGAACCCAGAGCCCTTTATGACCTGACTTCCAAGCCATGCCACCTTGGCTCCTCTGGCCTCTGCCAGGCCCCTTAACTGCATGCGTGGTTTCACACAAGAGGCAGAAAGCTAGGTTCAGAAAGTAGCTGGGAGTGGCCTGAATTTGATGATTTGAATACTAAGGCCTGAGATTTAACACTAAGAGACATAATTCCTAATCGACTTCCTGGGCACAATCACTAGATTTTATGCCCCCTCATTTGGATGCTTTTCTCTTAGGGAAGAAAAGGTCAAGCACTGACATCTCCTTTTCATTACATGGAGGAGAGTTTCATGATGTCATCATGTCCACTAGGCTCCTTTTTAAAATGCCAATGTCCCTAAACATTTAACTCTCAGATACTACTCACTTATTTCATAACATTTCAAATCTTTACCTGACTAATTGTTGGGAGCTTAGTCAGAAGCATCTGGAACACTGGTGGTGGAAGAGTTTGCTGCAACACTTGCAGTAACTGCTGTGGCTGTCCACACACAGCAATCGCGTTTGTCAGATGGTCCACACCCTTCTCATATTCACCTGGAAGATTTACATAAACATAACATGAGACTGGAAAAGCCTTTGCCTTTGTTCAAAATTCAACCCTAAAGTCTTCACTGTATCTCCAAGTGAAAATGACCAAAAACATTGTGCAAGTAAAACCTAGAAAATACAGTAAGTACACTCATGTAACTGATTGAGAAGCCGTGAACAAGAATGAGTCAGATTATATGTACTGATATTGAAGGGACTCCAACACACATACAAAGAGGGGAAAATAAGGTACAGAAATGTCCAAGTTTAAAAAAAAAAAAAGAAATGTCCAAGTTTATTACTATTTATATACTAAGAATACATAAGAAATTGCTAACAATGAAACAATATTTTCTATGAGAATAGAGAACTGGAAGATTGGGGGACTGAGGTAGACAGGCCCAATTTCACTTTAAACTAATCCCTTATACTGTATGAATATCACCACATGTAAGTAGACACCCTAAAGGCCTTTAATCTCTTCTGAACCTAGTCATCACTGGCAGTCAACCTCTCTGCAGATCCAACAGCAAAAAATGCCAAGCAATCCTGGATACGTTTACACATTTACAGGACCTCAATCGCAGTCAACTTGTCATCTTGAGCTACCTTCACACATGACGTTGCTACAACTTTTGCTGACCTGATAGCCAGATATCAAGTGGTATGTTTTATAATACCAACAGCATTGAAAGCACCATATAATCCTTTTATGACAGAGCAGAGGAAGAACAAACCAAGTGTTACAAGATGGAAGTCGCCATCTGGTATGAAACACTGCTGTGTTGAGCAGAATGCTCTCGTTTCCCCAATGCCTAGGCCCTCCCTCTCAGGGAATTCAAGGTGCAGCCTGAAGGAGACGTGAAAATGTTTCCCTGATTGGTAGCTAACTCATTTTCTGTTGTAGACTTTTTCATTGGTTCTCCTACTCACTGATTTTTAATCTTAGTTTGTTGGCAATTTAATGTAGGGACTGTGCCATTTGTAACTCTTTCCGTGAAACTGAACAAATTCTGATTATGTCAAGAAATTATTTCCTGAGCTTCTGGGTTGGTGAATACATCGAAGTACTAGGAGGGCGGCACCTCCAGAGAAGGCGTGGAAGTCCCCACCCCCTAACCCTACGCCTCTCTTCTGTCTGGCTGCTCCTCAGTACTATCATCTATAATAAACCAAAAAAATAAAAATTAAACTTAAAAAAAAAAACAAATATAATAAACCAGTAAACAAAGTTTTCCAGCCCTGAGTAAGAATGTGACCAAACAAGGGAGTAAAGACTCTGGTAAATGAGGAGGAACTGCCTCCACCTAGCATTTCCACTTGAAGTATTCAAACTGAAGAAACCATTAACTCTACAAAGAAGAATTAAAAACGGAAAATATAAGACTTAGGTCTTCCACATAAGATGGGACTTCCATCGGGGACACAATGGCTCCACTGACTTGGAAATTAAGATGCCACATGGCCAGTGAATCCTCATGCCACTGAACTTACAGGCAACAGACGGGATCACACTGTTGTCTGAAGATATGAATTCTGATTATTGAACGGAAATAGAGTGACTATACCAGAGGGTTATGTGTAGAACACAGGGGATCCTCTGAGACACCTCCTAAAACTTCTAAACACACTGGAAACCACTCATGAACAACCACAGCAATTCAGCGCAGTGAAACAAACCGCTTCCCCTCTGCCCTTGCAGCTCCAATCGCATTCACATATCCTGAGACGAGCTCTTGCCCAGCTAAGCGAGTATGCTTATGGAAGACCCCTGGACGCAGGAGGCCTTGCCAAGCAATAACGCTCACTGCCTAAGCTGCTTATGCTTTCTCATGGCTTACTTTTCCCAAATTCTAACCACCTGAGTCTTCTACCTCAGGCTGGGTTGGTAGATTCCACCAGAAGAAAAGGCAGCTTGGCAGCTGAGTTAAGTACCCCTCTGGGTGTGTTGGGCTGAAACGGGAGCAACATACGCCTGGGAAAAAGAACAACTCTTCTCTACCCTTCCTTGACCCCCCCGTCCCCCCACCACCATGAGTTAACTTTTCTTTTCCATCTGGATCTAAAGGCTAAAGACAAATAGACAGATGCCCACAGTACATGGATCTCCAATATAACCCAAACATACGCTCTATCCTTAGACACATATTATACATGCTTTTCTTTTTAGATATTAAAGTAATACAGTCATAGCCTCTCAAACGATCCTAATGAGGATTTAAGTGCTTTACCTTGCCCTATGATTAAACTTCATATTTTTCTTATACCGTGAAAAAAGTCAATTATTTCCTAGCAAGACGTTTCCATTTTAATTTATAAATATTAGCAGCTTACTATACCAATCAAATAAAAAACAATTACTGCCTCCCTTACCTCTCTCAAGAATTATTTCTTATGAAACAGGAGACATGATAAAAAGTAATATCACCATCGCAAACCTTTAATGTCTCCCCATAAAAAAAAAGGGAAAAAAAAACCCCACAAATGACCTGCATCATGTAGTTCAATACTATCTAAATCTATTATAACAGTGAGAATAAGAAAAACAAGTTGACACGTGATACTTTTTTTATTAATGACAGAAACTACTTCAAAGCTACTTTGAGATAAAAGCTAATTTGACAGTAAAAATATTTATAAATACTTCTGAACAGGTAAATTAACCTTCAGCCTCCTCTGGGACTTTAGCCATTCCTTCCTATAAGTACTAGAAAAGACCTGAAGGTTAGATGAAGGAGTTGAGGGAATTATACTCCCAGATATTCTTTCAGTCACTATTTATATATTACACTATGACTGTATTCTCTAAAGTACTTAAAAGCAACCTCATTTGTAAAGATTACTTGTCCTCATATTATTAAATGTCTCATATTATTAAATGCCTAAAAACTTGTCTTGAAGTATTTACAGTATCTTTTTAAACAACAGCCCACACTACATTAAAAAAGCCACTCACCACCATAAGTTTATATTAGTGTGAAGAATTTTGCCTTGTTTCCTAGTCTTCTAATGAATATTAATTACCTTGAGCTAGTAACTCTTCACCAAGCTGTATTTCTTCAAGGAAGAATTTCTGAACGGCTTCAGCATCTTTAAGGTCAGGTAACTGTTTAGAAATAGAATATTTAGTAACTGATACCAAAATTACTCCAGGAATGTAAACAATACAAAAAATCATGCCACTAAAAAAACCTGAATAGCTCGTTATGAAAACTGACAAAAAGAAATTCACTCTTCAACAACACTCGCAAGGATTAGAGGTTAGTATCTACATTCAAATAAATGCAAGAAAAAATACTTTTTGATCAAAGTGATATTTGTTCTTAGAAAACTGTGAATCAAACCTAAAGTAAAAGGTAAAGAGTACAGGGCTTCCCCAGTGGCGCAGTGGTTGAGAGTCTGCCTGCCGATGCAGGGGACACAGGTTCGTGCCCCCGTCCGGTCCGGGAAGATCCCACATGCCGCGGAGCGGCTGGGCCAGTGAGCCATGGCCGCTGGGCCTTCGTGTCCGGAGCCTGTGCTCCGCAACGGGAGAGGCCACAGCGGTGAGAGGCCCGCGTACCGCAAAAAAAAATATATATATATATTTTAAAACAGAAAATCAATGTCTGATACCAATTAGCATTCTCAAAATACACATTTGAAGTAGACTGTAAAATAATTGTTTCTCTAAAAGAGATTATACCTTGGAAAGTCCAGCTCTCTCCTTGGCAAGCTTCTGTTTCTTTCTTCCTGCAAGAAAGGCAATATTTTCATTTCATCATTATTAAAATGGGAATCAAAGGAAGTCTAAATGCTGTGGCAGTCATTCATTCTATTTGCAAAACATGCTTGACTCAAGCTCTCTTCTTGTGATTTGTCAGGGTCATAAAAATTGTTCTGGTCAATGAGCTATGGACACTAGGACATTTCTGGGCAGAAGCGCTTTCCTTCCCTCTCAGGCACCAGGATGAGCAGTTTACAAGATGGAGACACTCCCCCAGCTGGGTCTCTTGAGTAATTATCATAAGCAAAGCAAGCCTCTCCTCCCACCTTCAACCTACACAGGACATGAAACATGAACAAAACTCAAGCCACTGTTGTTTCGGAGCTTTATTGCTGAAATATAACAGACTCTGTCTTTACTGACTTTTGAAAACTACCTGGCATTCTTAAATAGGGAAAAAAACAAAACAACAACAAAAACAAAAAAACAAAATAAAACCAACAAAACCCCCAGCATTTGACAGTTTTCTTTTAAAAAAAAAAGAAAAAAAAGCATAGTTTTTATGCATTTGGCAAAAATAAGAGGGAAGAAGGGTAGCACTCAGAAATGATTCTTAATTCAACTACTGCCAGCTAGTTAAGAAAAAAAAACCCTCTGCCTAAAGTTTGTAAGTTGTTTTGGTTTTTTGTTTGTTTTTTGATATGAAATAGCAATACTACAAATCTTAGGAGTAAGTGATGCTGTTTAAATCTGTTAGTCAACCCTTAAAACCAAATCAATAATAGGACACTAACAGTATTTTAAGTTGTTGTTTAATTGTACACCCTGTGTGAAAGAGTGTTGGCACAAGGAAGCTCGGGCTTCCTTTATATCCCAGATCTTCCATTGACTAGTAGTGTGACCTTGGGCAAGTTACAGTTAACCGGTGTCTCCCCTTCTCTGTATGTAACAACTGGTTTATGAACAATACCTGCTTCATAGAGTTGATATGAGGATTAAATGAGTTAATGTATTTTTAAACAGTGCCTGGTTGGTATCGTGAGATATAAACATTCAGTGTATTGACGGTGCAAATGTCCTCTTAAAACCTTAAAGCATTCTATAAATCCAAATTTCAATACATGACTAAAGAGGCAGTGACCTGTTTGCCTAAGTGCAGAGACAGATGGTTAATTTACTACAGTCAGGGAACCTTTTCTTATCTACACTTACAAACTAGGTTTAACCACACCAGTGTCTCTGGCCAACTCTAGCCCCCAGATTACATAAAGTGCTACAACTCTAAGGCTTAAAAACTGTCTTAGCACTTTCAACAACAAAAAATAGGTTAAAGCTATCTTACATATTATTTTGAAGACTGCCTATTTTCCCCACCAGCTACCTTTGCTAGGTGTTCATCACCGGGCAACTGTGGGGAAACAGAACGCATAATATATTCTACCCCCAATTTGCTTAACTAAGGGTTTCGTTCAGTCCTCTTTAGGCATAAAATAATGACTGATAACCAGACTATATTAACTAATTACTAAGTATCACGGTACAGCCTAGTGCTGGGAGGGTACTACAACTAGAAGAGAAAGCCCTCACAGAGGAATTGGACATGGAACACTTGGATGTTAAGGGTAAGCACCTGTTTTAGATGTTACATGCCAGACACTATTCTAAATGTTATTAATTAGTTTATTTTATCCTCATAGTAACCCTATTATCATCGCCATGTTACAGCACCTCAGAAGTTAAACCTGGAAAGTTTGTGGAATAAACAGAGAAATACAATATGCTAAGTCAGAATTATGGAAAATGACAAAAATGATAATGAAACAGTATTAGTTTCCAATCTTACAGGTTTTTTTTTTTTTAAAATGGAGTGGAGAAGAACGCATGATTGTTGTTGAATGTTTGATAGTTACCAAATTTTAAGATCGCTTAGTTGCTTTAAATTTATAGCTGTTAAGATTAAAATTGTGGTTTAATTTATAAGACAATTAGCTTGTATAAATTTATAGCTATAAGATTAAAATTCTGGCTTTACTTTTATAAGACAATTGTTACATTAACTTATTTTCAGGGACAGTATCAAATAGGATCTCTGTGACAAAAGGACACAGAACACACTGAAAAACCAAGGAGTTACACATTCAATCAGCAAATCGACTCAAGATTTGCTAGAAATCAGTCCAAAGTGCTACTGTGTAACCTAACAAGTTAAAACAGACTAAAAAAAACTACATAAAATATGAACTTACAAAAAGTCCCAAATCTAAATCATTCTTAAAGCATTCATTTAAATGAGAAGATTACTCAATATATCTTAAAATGATGAATCATTTTACACAGTGCTGTATAATGAAAAACATCTATAGTTGGCACTATAATTTGTAGATTAATTTTCATTTATTAGTGATTATTTAGATATAAATTATGCTGTAGGAGTTCTGGTAATCTGCTCTTACTAATGGAAGGTTTAAAAAAAACTGAATAAATTAGAATCCCAGATCTAACCTCAAACCTATTTTAAACATCTTAACTCTCTTCCTTAAAAAAAAAAAAATACACACACACAAAACAAAACCCCAGAAACACTGATTTGAAAAACGCTGCCCTTTTATTATAGATGTAAATATTCTATTAGGAATTAGGCTAGAAAAACACGAAATTAAACTAAACTGAAATCAATTTCGCTCCACAAATACAAAACGCCATCAAGTTCTTAAAATCGGTCAACCATACAGACTTTAAACAGACTGCAAAATTACTCTGAATAAGGTTTACCTGGTAAAGAAAATATCAAATAATTATATTCATAAACAATCTTCAGCGTTCATCCATTACCATGTGCCAGAGGTACTGTACTAAACTCTACATTATACTATTTTACAACAGAGGAAAACTAAAGGTTGAAATCCGTTGCTCAAGGGTTATTCAGCTACTAATTCAAGCCTGACCACTTAAGTCATCAGGATACTGCTGAAACTAGAAAAAAAATTTATGGATTGAGGATGATGGAAAAGAAATTCTGAAAATAACAGATTTCTCAATTTGTCCAAAATGCTAGTTTCATGATTTCTTCAACCAAAAATTCATTTTCTCAAGGTTTAACAATAGAACTGTAGTGTTTCCAAAGAAAAAAAGGTTAATCCATTCTTTACAGAGCTCTGCATCCACGCCATCACCCCCCAGCTATTTCTGAAACTACAGGAAAATTATCTAAATTCCAACAGTTACACTTACAGCCAGCATTTACAGGGCCTTCTCCATGTCAGGAATGGTGGCAGGCACCTCAAATATTTTAATCTTCAAAAAACCAACTAGAGGCATTACCTGATTTTGCAAGCTAAGAAAATTAAGACTCAGCCCAAGATTATGCTAATCTGTGACTAACCTGGGCCAGAAAACTCAGTGTCTGAATCCAAAACAGCACTATTTCCATTACTCCACCTAACCATAAATAAAATAAATTATCTCCATATCCCTTTCTTCCTGAGACATAGGAGAGCTAGAATCAGATATCATATTGTAGATGGTATAAGAGCACCTTTTCCAGTAAGGTAGTCACTAGCCACGTGTGACTATAGAACATGTGAAATGCCTTATTTTAGCTTAATTAAGCAGTAAATCATTAAATAGGATACTCACTTCTTCGTACTTCCTGGGCTTTAATAACTTACATATAAATTCTAATTTTATGAACTGTTTTGACTGAGCAACCTAGGTAAGTTACCAAAGTTATTTTTTAATGCAACAAATTTGCCCTTCTATTGCTGCAAACGAGCATACCTCCGAAATTCAAAGATCACAAAGGTTTTGGTGACACGATTCCCCTCTTGTAAATCTCTCTTAAAAGATGTCGCAGGTATGAAATAAGACTGAGCCACAGAAGCAAAGCCCTTTGGACTCCCCTGCAATCTCTATAGCATTCACTCATATCTTGGAAGCCTTTAGAACGAAGCTACCAAGAGGGTTTAAGAATGCAACCTTATCGTTTGAGAACGATACCGAGCTGGATTTGCAGATTTGGTCTCAAGCACAAATTCGTAAAATACAAAAAAACTCCGCAACTTTCGAGCTAGAAATAGAGGTTTAGAAAGATCAACAGCAAAAAGGACCACAACCCCTGCCCTAAATCATAATACAAACAAATATGCATCTACACGCCGAAAAGTGTTTGGGGAAAACAAAATGGGAAAGCTCCCTCCTCCAAAATGGAGGGACTCGTGCGGGGCACAAGGGCCGGGAGCAGCCCTGGGAGCGCGCGGCCAGCGCCATCACCTTCCTCTGGCTTGTTCGCTCGCCGCCCCAGACCCGGCAGCACCACGCGGCCGCCCAGCACGCGGCGGCCCGGCGAGGGGCAGGAGGGGATGGGGACGCCGGGGTGGAGTGGGGAGGCATCAGGCCCAGGAGACAGGGGACCCACTCACGTTCCCGCAGCCTGTTCTTGAAGTTGGGGTCACTCCGCCTCTTGCGGTCGAAGTAAATGCAGTACCCGATGAAAAGGGCCCCGCACACGCCGGCGGCGATGGCGCTGTTCCGGCCCACCATCTTCTCTCCAACGAGGAGTGGGGTCGGCGGCGGCGGGGCCCGCGAAGAAGCCGTTGGCTCAGAACTCTCGGAGCGGACTGCGCCGCTGAGCCCCGACGCCCGCCGCGAGGGACGCGGAAAGGCGGAGATGCGTCACTTCCGGCCCCTGTGGCCGAGGCCCCCTAGGATGTCCGCGGCAGTGCCTGAGCGGAGGCTCCCGCGCTGCTTCTGCGCCTGCGCAGGGGCTTGGCCGCCGCCGCCGCCGCCGCCGTTCGCGTGGGAGTCGGGATTTTGCTGGAGGCCGCGCACTCCCGTAAAAGCCGCTGAGCGTGATGTAACCAGGGCGGCACGTGGCGGTCGTGCGCAGACTCCAAAGCGTGTGTAGCCGACCTCCCTACTTGTGTCAAAGAAGGAAGGTCGCTGACCACAAATGCTTCATCTTTTTATAGAATGCAGGTAACGCGTGACTCTTGTTTGAATTTAATGGAATTTGCTTTTCAAGTTCAGTCACAATCCGTTGTGCCCCAAGGACCATAATCATACGATTAGTAGCTGGCTGGTCAGAAGAGTGAAACCATACGATTTCAAATGATGTTACAGTATAGCCTCAGGAGTGGAAGAAAATTAAATGGAGCGATTCCTGGAAAAGTGCAACGGGTAAGAGATTGAAGGAAAAACATAGAAAACGTTGAGTTGTCAAGTTGTCATAGCCACTGAAAACATTATGTATGTAGTTTAAATTTAAAGAGGCAGAGGCGGGATCCTCTTTAAAACCTTGGAGTGATAGGCATGTGTTTTATTCATAGTGGATCCTGACAGTTTAGGCTAAGGAGATGGTTCCTGATGGGGTCTGGCCGGTTGGCACTACTCTGTGTATTACACGTCAGTGTGCCGTGTGCTAGGAGGGGTAAGTTTCGGTCTCCACAGGGAGGGAACAGAAGCTCTGAATTTGGGATTCTCCCAGACCTCTCCCTGTGCCCCTCGTCTTTCCCTTTGGCTGGTTGTTTTTTGTTTTTTGCCCCACGGGACTTGGAGGATCTCAGTTCTCTGACCAGGGATGGAACCCAGGCCCTTGACAGTGAACGCACTGAGTCCTAACCACTGGACCGCCAAGGAAGTCCCTGGCTGGGTTGTTTCTATTTTTGGCTGTGTTGGGTCTTCGTTGCTGTGCGCAGGCTTTCTCTAGTTGTGGTGAGTGGGCTTCTCACTGCGGTGGCTTCTCTTGTTGGGGAGCACGGGCTCTAGGCGTGCGGGCTTCAGTAGTTGTGGCTTGGGGGCTCGAGTGCAGGCTCAGTAGTTGTGGCACGGCGGGCTCAGTAGTTGTGGCACACGGACTTTGTTGCTCCGCAGCATGTGGGATCTTCCCGGACCAGGACTCGAACCGTGTTCCCTGCATTGGCAGGCGGATTCTTAACCGCTGCGCCACCCGGGAAGCCCCCTGGCTGGTTTTGATTTATATCCTTTTGCTACAATAAAACTGTAATCATACGTATGTTCTTGAGTTCTGAGTCCTTGCAGTGAGTTATTGAACCTGAGAGGGTAGTAGGAACCTCCAAATTAGTAGCTGGCTGGTCAGAAGAGTGGCCTGGAGACACCACCCCTCCCCCACATCTGTGACTGGTGCATGAGGGCAGTCTTGTAGGGGACTGTCCACTTAACCTATTTAGTTTGGCTCAACTCTGTGGTAGTTGGTGTCATTAGTTATTGCAAGGGTACCTATGGAAACATTTAGCTAGAGCTCCTAACCTAGTCCAAAAGCCTACGAAGGCCCTTCTGCCTGGACCTGAGACCCTATAAAAGACTGGAAATTAGATCAAAGGTACATGTGCATTGATAGGACTGCAGTGGGGTGTGAAGGGGCATATGCACCAAAGCAAAGCAAATGATTGAGATCAGAGGATTGCACACAACAGGAAAAAAAAAGCTTTTCCTTATATCCTGCACACATACAGATTCTTCCTATCCCAAAAAGTGTACCTCAACTGATACAGGTAGGTCCTGAGCCTCAGGGGTGTTGGGACAGAAGACTCACAAGGCCACACAGATGACATGAGGCCTCTTGGAAATCTGAGACTGTGTCCATTAGATTATGACTCTGAACAAAGAACATGCTGTTCTTCTGTATCCCTGTGTTGTACAGAGTAAATACCATGTAAATGGGAGGTCACTGCTATGAGTCCAATAAACCAGGCACCACATTTATACAAAGCACAGTTAGTGCAACACCCGTGCCTTTGAATCTCTCAACCACACTACAGTTTTTAATACTTCTTTTTTTTTACATTTGTAACATACCTATAAGCATAGAATCCTGAAACAGAAACAGCCTGGAAATCCCTGAGGCATGTTGCTTGTGAGTGGAATCATTAATCGGTTGTGGAATGACCTTAGTGGACCATCACCAGTGTTTTAAATAAAATAGGATAGGGGCTTCCCTGGTGGAGCAGTGGTTGAGAGTCCGCCTGCCGATGCAGGGGACGCAGGTTCGTGCCCCGGTTCGGGAAGATCTCACGTGCCGCGGAGCGGCTGGGTCCGTGAGCCATGGCCGCTGAGCCTGCGCGTCCGGAGCCTGTGCTCCGCAACGATACAGGCCACAGCGGTGAGAGGCCCGCGTACCGCAAAAAAAAAAAAAAAAAGGATAAAAAATATCAGATGGCAACATGTGTAGTAAGGACCGGTACTGTCTTGTGAACTTGTGTGTCAGTTAAATATACCAATGTTTGTACTGATCACAGTGTAAAACTAAAGCTATTGCAGATCACAGTCAAAAAAGAGGGAAACCACTGATCTAGTCCAAGCCCCTTATTTCACCAATCAGGATATTTAGATAAAGAGGTTGAGAGGCTTGTCCAAGGTCATGCATGCACAGCCAGAGAGATGGGTCAAGAATCAGATGTCCTTACACCCCACTCCAGGGCTCTTTACATGAAAACCTAAAGACCAACACTCTATGTTAAGGACACTAAAATTATATCTATTTATATACACTAAAAAGCATATAAATAAAATATACACTATAAAGAAAATACACGATGAAATTATAGTCTATAGAGATAGTCTATGTAGTCTACAGATAAAGCATCTTTATATAAATTTAACTGGAAATATATGAAAAAACGTTCAAGAGCTATCAAGTGACAAGTATTTACTGAACCCTACTTATGAAAAACAAGATTCTAAGCACCGTAGAAGATACTAAGCATAAAATATCCAGTCCTTGGATACAGGAAAATGGGGCTCTTTCTGCTTTCCACAGAGCTACATATTAAAGATCCATTAGGTTTTCCCTGTGCTACGCCCAAAAGACAGGATTTTCAAAATAATCACCAATAACTCAGTGTCCCCCAGTTCTCTTACTTAAGTAATAAGATGCGTGTGTAACAGATCTGCCTACCTCAGATCAGGCCCCTGGTTTACCGCCACTCCTCCCTCCTGGATACAGGCCCAGCTCAGCAAGGTTTGTGGGAGGGGGCACCGGCTATATACCACGAGGTTAAGTCCCAAGGAAATGGAGGGGTATTCCTTCTCTTTGTTGAACTTTATACCTTGTGACTTCATTACCATACTTTTTCAGCAAATGTTTCCTTTAAACACGATTTTTTTTTTTTGCGGTACGCGGGCCTCTCACTGTTGTGGCCTCTCCCGTTGCGGAGCATGGGCTCCGGACGCGCAGGTTCAGCGGCCGTGGCTCACGGGCCCAGCCGCTCCGCGGCATGTGGGATCTTCCCGGACCAGGGCACGAACCCGCGTCCTCTGCATCGGCAGGCGGACTCTCAACCACTGCGCCACCAGGGAAGCCCTAAACACGATTTTTTAAAAATATTGTTTCATTCTACTGAGTGATGTTAAGAATCACAAGTTTTGGGTTTCCCTGGTGGCGCAGTGGTTAAGAATCCACCTGCCAATTCAAGGGACACGGATTTGAGCCCTGGTCCAGGAAGATCCCACATGCTGCAGAGCAACTAAGCCCGTGCCCCACAACTACTGAGCCTGCTCTCTAGAGCCCACAAGCCACAACTACTGAAGCCCATGTGCCATAACTATTGAGCCTGCGCTCTAGAGCCCACGAGCCACAACTACTGAAGCCCATGTGCCATAACTACTGAGCCTATGCTCTAGAGCCCACGAGCCACAACTACTGAAGCCCGTGTGCCATAACTACTGAGCCTGCGCTCTAGAGCCCACCAGCCACAACTACTGAAGCCCGTGTGCCGTAACTACTGAGCCTGTGCTCTAGAGCCTGCA
This sequence comes from Stenella coeruleoalba, assembly GCF_951394435.1. Lineage (NCBI taxonomy): Eukaryota > Metazoa > Chordata > Mammalia > Artiodactyla > Delphinidae > Stenella > Stenella coeruleoalba. The sequence goes on along the minus strand of NC_137162.1, from coordinate 78,692,634 downwards.
AGCCACAACTACTGACGCCTGCACGCCTAGAGCCCGTGCTCCGCAACAAGAGAAGCCACCGCAGTGAGAAGCCCGCACATCACAAGAGTAGCCCCTGCTCGCCGCAACTAGAGAAATCCCGTGCACAGCAATGAAGACCCAATGCAGCCAAAATTAATAAATAAAAATAAATAAATTTATATTAAAAAAAGAAGAGTCACAAGTTTTCCTGGGAGAATATTTTTCAAATCAAAAATAAAAGTAAAAATCTGCTTTATAGCCAATTTACCAAGAACTTTAATAACCAGTCTAATCACCAATTAAGAATAAAAAATCAGAGCAACAGTTGATACAGAATCCCTGTTGGTTAGTTATTAGGTTGATGAAATAAAATTAAAACCCAGAACTCCACTTATCCTAAGTGCAAGAGGAAGAAAGAAAAATGAGTGGCTATTATATACCAAACCTCAAAACTTTACTTCTTAGGGATTATGATTTGACCTTAGATCAATCAGTATTCCCACTTTAATTATTTACTTTGTCTAGATACAATCAGTATTAAGGTTACTTCACTTTCTTTAAATTTACTCACTTTTAAATTTAGTCTCATCCCAAGTAATTCTTAAAATAACTCTCTGAAGTGTTAATTATTTCCAACATATGGTAAAATAATACATAACCACTAAAATTCGAAATGTTCACCCTACATCTAAAATCATCTCTCATACCATCAGCAGTATTAACATGGTGACTGATCTGCCTACACCTTGAAACAAATGATTCAAAGGTACTATTGCAATGTGAATAACTGAAAAAGTGTCCATGTTTCACAATATGTAAAAAAAATCCTGAAATTCAATACATGGATTTACCACAATTTTATTACCAGAAGTCAGTGGGGAAAACAAAGAAAAGGCTTCGGATAGCTACTTCTGTTTTTTCTGTTTCTTAGTTCGTCCACTTTTCTTCTGTCCTTTCTTTCTCTTCTTCATGAGAACAGCTTTTTCTCCGATAAACGAAGTTTTAGAATGTTGTGCATTTTTTGAAGAAAAATTAGGTCCCTGCTTAGGTTTACTGACATTCTTCAAACTAGGATTTGAATTTTGTTTTAATTTTTCTTTATGGACAGAACGCATGACTCTGAGTTTTCTTCCCATCAGTTCAGAGTTATTTAATTTCAGAGCAAGATGAACAGCATCTGTATTCTGCAATAAAAATCAAAATATTAAATTTTCACCAGAAACTCATGTGCAAAGAAACAAGTAAAATGGTGACTTTTCTGGATTAGAACAACTTTCAAGCTTGCATATAGAAACCCCTCTCATTTCCACAGCCAAGAAGTCCAATCCAAAGTACTGAACTACAAGCAGCTGTTCTTGTAGTTTTAATCATGCTCCCTCTCATGAGTTTCTCCCCAGGAAGCACTCAAGCTGCCCTGTCAAATAATCAGATAAGTCACAATCCAAGAGGCTTCATTTTTCTCAATGTAAATTCAATTAACAAGGTCAGTCCTATAGTGTCTTTTAAACCAATAAGCCTCCTCTTCACAAGGCTCTTCCTGAAAAAGCCCTGCTGTATTAGTTGATTTGAGAGCAGAGAACTCTCTATTACAGTCCTTGAGATGGATCAGTCAGACTAGATGCCTTGTAGGGTTCCCTTTAGGCCCAAAATTCTATTATTCTTTTATTCTAATAGAGAGCCACTAAATGCTAACCACCCTGAATATTCATGACATGTCTGTTAAAGGACTTTACAAACTTATCAATAGTCAGAGGACAGAGCAGAGAAACAGTGAGATAACTACATCACAGTCATGATGGCAGGCTGTGACCACGTTTCTTCAAAGCTGCTGGTCATACGTACTAAGAGCCTTAAAGATGGTCAGATGTCTTGACCTGGTTAGTGGTAACCCATTGGGGAGCTTTCCTAAAGAAGTAATCCAAAAATGGAGGCAAACATTTGAAGGAAAAAACATAACCACTCTGATCTCATTATTACAGAGAAAAAGAGAGAACACTGCAAACATGCAACATTTGGCACACACTAGGGAAGACAGTATACACGCTCAGTGGAACATACTTACACGACAGAAAACAACATAAAGCAGCTTGCAGAATCTTATGTTCACAAATATTAAGTTTGACCATAAAAAAGGCGGTGCAGATAAAAAAAGGAAGTACATGGATGGGCTGTTGTGAAGGGAAGGCCACACGTGTATTCTAATAATTTTAGGCATGAGACACTGGCTAATATTTAGTGAACTAAATATAACCAAGAGAACTAACGTTCTCTTCTACCTGAGTGAACGATCAGTTCTTCTCTCCATTTTACAGAAGGTGGAGATTCAGAGATTTAATACCTTTAGTATCCAGTATCTAAAACATTATTTAACAACATTAATGTGGAGAAATAACTAGAACATCTCCTGGTTGGATGCAATTATACGAACAGGAGTCTATTATACTGTGGTGGGTTATGAATGTAGTTTTCTTAAGGTGGAATTTTGAGGATGACAGTGAGAGTTACGTCTGAAGGATGGGGCAGCAGTGACAGCCTCTCCAGGCGCACTTCAAGGACAGTGAGGATACATCAGCCTCCCTACCTCAAAGAGCACGTAGCCAAAGCCTCTGCTGGCTCCTGTAACTTGATCCCGCACGATCCTTACAGCCACAGTGTTCCCACAGTCCAGAAAGTGTTTCTCAACCGCAGATTCTTCAGCTTCTAAAAACAGATTCAACCCCAGTGGAAGTGAGGGCTTGGAATCGCCTTAGGAAGCTGGAGATGTTTCATAATACACCAAGGGTAAGCACAGCCTCAAGGTAACCAGTCAAGTTACACCCCGCGCTTCTTAAAGGTAGTCTTAAAGCGAAACATTATGTTACCAACTCAGATGTTATTTGCATTACTTCAGTGATAAACAGGTACTTTATTTGTTTAAACAAACTTACTGTATGGGAGATTCCCCACAAATACAGATCTCTTGTCCCTCTGAAACACAAAGAGGGTTAATAAAAATCATTCATGGAGCAGAAAACAGAAGTCACCCTAAAGTCCACCCTTGTCCTCACCCCACACACCTGACGGGGCTCCATCTCCTGATTTCCCCGCCCTCCGGGCCCGTTTGATTCCCTTTCTTCCGCCTTCCCCGCTGGAGTGTGAGCGAGCCCCAGAGCGGGGAGTGCTTCTGTTCACAGCTGGCACTGACCCACGGCAGTGCTCAAGGAAGGCCTGCTCTATTGGGGGTGGGCAAACTTTTTCTGGAAAGGGCCAGAAAGCAAATATTTTAGGCTTTGTGGGCCACGTGGTCTCTGCTGTACCTACCTGCCTGGTTGGATGACAGTAAAACTTTATTAACAGAAACGGGCCGCAAACAGATTGGGCCCTCAAGCCAGTTTGCGGACCCCGTGCCAGGTCCACAATCAAAGCCAGGGCTGTCAGCCAGGCCTCTGTCATTTCTCAACTAGTCACCCTGACGCCGACCGTAACGCACTCTGTTTCTGCGGTGAGTTCTTGCAACTCACACTTCATCCGTTTCAAGAGACCTTGAGGAACAGCTTTGGACAAAACCCAGACTCCTCCCCATGTTAGGCCAGGGTCTTCATGATTGGCCTCCACCTATTTCTCCAACAGCTACTCTTATCCCGCCCCTCCTCACACGCCAGCCACTACTAACTGCATCAGGCTCTGCCATTCCCTCAGCAAATTAGGTTTTGGTCCCCACCATTCATACTGTTCAAAATTTTTTTGCCTGGATAACAGACTCGTCTTGCAAGACTGATAGAACACCTGTTCTCCTGGAAACCCTCCTTTGTCCCTTCTTGCTGGCAACCCCCCAAATCAAGTGCTCCATTCCTGAGCTGACAAAGCATCCTGGGCATTTATGACAGTATTTATCATAAAATCGTCTGCTCATCTTTACCTTTATCCTGTGAACTCCTAGAGAACTGAGTCTGTATCTCAGCACTGAATGCCTGACACAGAGGACGGACTCAAAAACTGTTTAATGACTGATTTAACTTTAGACCTCAGTCTATAAAATAAGGTGCTGGCCCCGATGCTCTCTAACGTAACTTCTGGCCTCTCTCTTTAGGACTACTGGATCTAACGTATGGGTGGGAACCACTTTCTTGAAGCTGATGCTGACTTAGAGGGCATTAGCTGAGACCACAGAGGGCAAAGGCTGTCTCCTCTGTGCTTCCCGCATGCTCCCTGCTGACCCCACTGCTCTCCCAGCACAAGCTCAGAAGAACTACTCACAGATGAGGTCTCAGATGCAAGATCCACTCTAACACGAAATCCATCTGCAATTTGGGCCCCATTTCTGGTATAAATACGAAGGGAAAATTGTTGTTAAAAACAAGTGCTGAGTTACTGGGATATTTGCTCTGAAGTGAAACCAAAGAATAAAGCATGGACTCATACACACTTAAATTACAATAATTCTGTCCAAACCTCAAAGAGATGAAATTACCTTTCCAGTGCTTTTGTAGCAGCACTCTCGTCCTTAAACACAACATAAGCGTTAATATTTTTCTGATCAGGATGAATTTTACGTCTACACCAAAAACAAAAAAAAAACAAAGAAAAGAAAAAAAAGACAATGTAAAATTTGTTAATCTCAAAGTCACTGAAATAAATATAGCTTGTTTTCCACTCTCAACACATATGACAAGAATTTCTGGGGGGAGTTTCATCTCTTTTAATAAATATTTAGTAATAACTCAAAAAAATAACACACAACTTACACAGATATGGGCTGATACACGTGACTCAGGCCTCCTTACTAGTCATCACTGTGAGAGACCAGCAAGCGCCCCCGGGCAACCCACCACACTACAACTACTGGGCTGGCCACACAGTTCGTTCGAGTGACACCTTACGGGAAAACTCGAATGAACTTTTTGGCTAACCCAGCATCACCTTAGCTGCAGCTCTGTATCTAAGGCACACACAGATGGGAAAGACAACGTGCTTTTTCCTTTTTACTGTAAAATAAAAAACTACACAGACATGTACAGCTTAGGGAATTATTATAGGAACCACTTCCCTGCGTGTCTATGTGGTTTTATCACCCAAGTGTCTACTCCTAGACATACTTTGGTCTTGTCCAGTTTTCAACTTGAAAAGTCTTCTGACTCCTGTTTAAACTGTAGGATTCCCCATTTATCTCTCCATCTTATAGTGTGACCTATAGAATTTCCCTGGAAAAACCTGGCCAGCCAATAGCAACCATGAGGCCCCTCTGATTTTAAGATGCATTTTGATTTTAAAAATGTTAAGGTATGGGAAATGTCACCTTAGAATTGATGAAATATGATACTTGTGATTTACAATAGAATTTTTAGGTGCAAAACTTTCTTATTCTCTTCAAACACTATGCCTGATTAAACGTCCTTGAAATTTCTCATGACACATTTTAAGTTATTTTGCAATTCTTATCCTTGACTCTACAATTTATGTTGAGGCTTGAAGACGAACATCTGACAAATTTATATGTTATTACAGACATAAGAAAACAATAAAACATGATGTTTTATCCAAATACAAACATCTATGAGGTTAAGAAATGATTTCTATTTTAACCAAAATGGAAGAGAATTTATGACTACTCCCTTTCTCTAATTATAAACTTACTTTATTGCTGCCAACTTTTTGGACAAAATTCCCTCTGCTGGAATCTTTTAAGAGAAAAAAAAAAGTATTAAAGAAAAATCATTGTTTAAAATATTATTTCAAAATAATTATATTTTAATTAATTGAATTCTAAATATCTAAGTCTGATATGATGTGATTAAAAACATTCTAAGGAAATAATGAATCAGAAACAACTGTCCTAGTGTTGTATGAACAGGACCTGGTGGCTGAGGACAAACATTTCCAATGATAGTGCCACATTCAGATTTCACAGGCAGTGACTCTCAAACCAGGCAGAAGTTACAAATGACTTGAAGGGATCTCTGGTCGTGAGGGGGCAATGATGTTGAAGACACACGTGAAGAGTGTTAAGGAAAATTGTTTTATAAAATCAGCATGGAAAAAAGGGACACTTCTAAATTAATACCGTATATGCTATATGATTTTAAATATATCATTTGATAAATAATATAAGAAGATACTACTTCAGTATCTGTAATTGGACAAATAAGGGAATCTCCTTTATATTCAGAGTCATGTTACTGTCAGTCATATAAGGGTCATACCTAAGAGTGAAGGGGGCAGGTAGGGAAAACTTTACAGAGAGGTGGAAATTCAAGTCAGCAACTGTGACTGTCAGCAATGTGTGCCAAATACCACCAGGTACAGAGAACACAAAGGTAAAAGGATACAGACTGCAAGTTCACAAGTCCAGGGGTGTCTATAAATGCCAACCCCATTTAGGGCAGTTACTATAAATCTCTGGAAGAGTTTTTTCTTTTAGTCTCAATAGTTTATATAGTAAAACTAAGAAACTTGAACTATTTCTTCTCAGTCTGTTCTGCTCAAACTAACATATGGTCAAACTCTCAAAATGTAGACGGGAAAACAGTATGACACATGAGAAATGCCCACGTGAATAACTGACATGGGAATGCTGGTCATCAAAACACATCTATTGGATGCCTTCTAGGAGCTCTCAAGGACCTGTGTTCTGTTATTAAAGATACGAATGAATAAATATAAGGCAATAAAGTACAAAAAGAATATATATACAGTGAAATACTACTCAGCCTTAAAAAAGAAGGAAATCTTGCCATTTGAGACAACATGGATAGATGCTGAGGGTATTATGCTAAGTGAACTAAGTCAACGACAGATGCTGTATGATGTCACTTATATGTGCAATCAAAAAAACACAACAGGGAATTCCCTGGCGGTCCAGTGGTTAGGACTCTGAGCTCTCACCGCCGAGGGCCTGGATTCAATCCCTGGTCGGGGAACTAAGATCCCGCAAGCAGTGCAGCCGAAAACAAACAAAACAAAACTCAGAGATACGGAGAACAGACTGGCGGTTACCAGAGGAGAAAGGGGTTGAAAGTGAGTGAAATGGGTGAAGGGGGTCAACTGCATGGTAAACAAAGACTGAACTCTTATGTTGAACACCTGAAACTAACATAATGTTACATACCAATCTGACATCAATTAAAAAAATAAAAAAATGAACTGAGCAAAAGGACAAGGGTGGGAAAGCCCAAGCACATGATTGGCAATGAGGGCAGCTCCCGGGTTGCAGGACAGTCCCATGTAGAAGAACGCAGGGCCCCAGGGCCACCCTGTGCAGGCTGTCAGGCAAAGAACCAAGGACACTGACAGCGAGAAAAATGAAAAGCTTTTAGGGAACGCCATACATATTTGATGTGCACCAGGTGCAGGTGCTAGTGACCAAGGAGGAGCCACACAAACAGGGTGTTTGTAGTCACAGCTCAGTCTGGTGGGACAGGAGCTCTAACAATGACAGAGCGGTGTCATAAGGACTATAGTGAAGCACAGGGTGCTGCAGGGCGCACAGCAGGGTCACCTGACTTACCAGTAATCCAGGGACAAGGAAGAATCAGGGCAGGCCCCCTGAAGGGAACTCCAGGCCAAGGCAGGGGTGGTGGTGTGTATAATATTCACGGGAGGGGAGGTGGAGGGGAGGAATTCTGGGCAGGAGGTCCAGGAGGAAGTACTTTAGGAAGATTAAGCTGACGGTGGTGCGATGCATGCATCTGAGGCAGACTGAAAGCACGACCCGTAAAAGGCCTCTGCAACTCTTCTGGCAAGAGCTGTGAACACTAAGGTGGAACAATGGAAAAAGAAAGAACTCCTCTTGGGAAGAAACCACAGCTGAAAAACAGCAGGTGGCATAGGCTGGGGTGGGGGACTGACGGAGGTAAAGCACAGACGCGCTGAAAACGGGCAGGACACCCAAGTGGATGTGTCAGGCAAGGATCTGATATGAGGAAACAGGACTCAGAAGGGCAGACAAAATACACACGTGATAAGCGTGAGGAACAGACACCATGATAGGAATTACGGAGACTGCACCAAAACCTTGGGAAATGTCTCCTTTCAGAGAAGTGGGCGGTTTTGCCCGCTGGGGACATCTGGCAATGTCTGGGAATATATTTGGCTGTTAAACTGGGGTGGGGAGGATGCTACCAGCACCTAGCAGGTGGAGGCCAGGGGTCCTGCATTGCACAAGGCAGCCTCCAACAACTAAGAGCCAACCAGCAGCAAATGTCAATAGTATCAAGGCTGAGAAACCCCATTTTAGACAATCACGTTGAGAAAACGCAGTTGGAAACAAGGAACAAACATCTCCTACACTATACTAATACATATTAATTACATTAAAAAACATATGAGTGATGCTTATTCATGCTCCACGGAACATGGCTATAACTGGTCTACAGAGTGCTCAGCTGGTGAAATCAGATACCATTTATTTCCATAAAGTTTTAACATTAAATTGATTAAAACATACTTTATCTTTCTATGTCAGACCATAAGTACTGCTCTGCAGCGTCATGCAAACCCCTCATATGAACACCTATGATTCCAGAAATGCTACTCAACAGGTGTGAACGTTTCCACCTACTCAATTAACACACAAACAAATGTCACCCATCCACCCTCCAAAGTACACTTAGTAAGGACAGCATTTTATATTTGAACTCATTAAATTAGCTAACAAAGTCCAAGAGTCAGCAATCGATACTACTGTGATTCTTCTTTGGGGCTAGATTTGAGCCTGTCGGTTCTAAAGGTTAAAGTCAAGGGCTCCTCCAACTCACTAAAACCGACATATGAATAAGTTGGATTTAAATGCAAAACATTTTAAGATTATGCAATTTTAAGGGGGCGGAACACATACCAGAGAACGAAATCGTACAGATTCTATCTGTCCGTACTCTTTAAAAAATGACTTCAGCTTCTAAAATAAAAAAAACATATATATATACACACTCATATATATATATATTTCAGTCCACTTTCAGAACATCAAATAAATACCAGAAAAAGGAATTAAGTAAAACGGTCTGATAATCTTTTACTGCCATGTTTTCAGAATATTTCAGGAAAAGTAGGTAACTATTCAGTTAGAAGACAAAAAACTTTTACTGAAACTTATATAAAAAGAAAACACAATTCAAGTTCATGTTAGTATCTATAAGGCACACAACATTTTTTCTTTCAATCTTTTATAATCTTTACTACAGGTAAACTAAGATTATATATTCCATAAATTCTCTCATCTTTTCACCCTGGCTTATTTAAACCAGAAATGGATTTTAAGGATCCTTTATGTCACCATGGGAAATTCCCCAACTGTCTGGAATTAAGACCATCAGATTGAAGAAAAGTCTTAGGATGAATTTTATACATTATTCTTATGACTGGCTCAGGATGTGAAGAAGGTATATGTTTCACAGTTTGCACAATAATTTCTATAAGCAATTTTAATCCAAAAATAACTTATTAAATGTGTAAAGCACCACAAACACTCCCTTCCCTTGAGGAAGGTAAGTAACCAAAACTACCCTAGAAAGTCAAATGGGTTACGTTCTACAAAGTAATCACACATCAAATGCTAGGGGACAAAAGGGCAAGGGGGAAAGGGAAAAACCAGGAAGTAACTTTCTAGTACTGTTTTGTTTTTAAGAAAGTGGAATTGAAATTGTTCTTCAAAAGATAAGCAGGATTTTAACCGAAGGGATTGCCACCAGGGTGACTATCACATAAACACACAGAAAGTAAAGGGCATGTCTTGGTTTAGTGAACCCCACATAACGGAAGAAACTTAGGATGTATGCATTCATTTACACGACAAATATTCAACAAGCCTCTACTACACACCAGGCACTGTTTCAAGTGCTAAGGGACAGAGCAGTGAAGAAAAGAGATAAACATCCCTGCACATATGGCGCTTCCGTTCTAGTGGCATATAAGAGAAGATAGAGCTGGAGGAAAAAACCAGATAGGAGACCACTGCAATATTTCAGACAAGACTTGCAAAAGCCTGAAGTAGGGCAGTGACTTCGGGAATGGAAAGGAGCAGGTGGACACTAGAATCAATCTATAGAATGATATATGTAGTCATTTATAATGAAGTTATATATTAATGATTTATTTAATAAAGTGACAGTAAACAAAATCACGAATTATTAATTTCTCTGCATGTTAACAATATACAGACTACACACTCACCTTCTTATTACAGGTGACAGGCAAATTTCCAACAAACACAGTTCTCTCATTCTTTAATCTCTCTTCTTGGTTGGTTTGAATTTTCTTTCTTTGATTTACAGCTGTGTGATCTACATCATCAAGTACTTCTTTATCGGCAATTTTAACACCAGATTGAGAATTTTTCCTTTTCTTCCCTTGTTTCTGGTGAATTTCTTCTTCTAAATCAGCAATTGCTAAAGCATTTTCTCTTTTTAAGTCAAAAAAAAAAAAATTCATAGAAGTCAGGTCTCGTATTTGACAAAGCACATTGATTAGAAAAATTTCCCATCTACTTCTGGTCCTCCTATATATCAACTTACCATTCACAAATACATCTACATTTAAACAGCATTATCAAAAAGTGACGGGTATCTTTAGGAAACTCAAGAGTTAGAAAAAGTTAAGGTCAATTTCTGAAGATCGGTTAAAATTGCCAGGTAATAAACAGAGCAACAAAAGTTCACGTAAACAGAAGCTGGCTCACGTAAAGCTTTGGGGATTTAGTTGACACTCTACCAAAGCCTAATTCCATTCTCTGCTCTAGAATTCCAGGGTTACTGCAGCACTCCCAGGGGGTCTATGAAGGTTAATATGCCGGCAAAGTACTTAGCTTTGTAAAAGCAATCTGGCGAAGAGGAGAAATCAGATTTCCTACTGCAGTATTTCAAGGACTGCTTGTCAAAAGCAAATTCCCCCAATATTGTGAAGTACTGGTGCACTTGGGTAAAGAGAAAATGGAAATGGTCCAAAAAGAGAAATGGAACAGGAACTTAGGAGTGAGGGGAGAGAATGGGTAGTAGGAGTCATAAAACTCATTCATTCATTCATTCAATAAATATTTACTACTCAGTTCTAGCCTCTGGGGATACAAAGATAAAAGAGACTATTAGAGGCCTTTCAGTAGTCCAGTCTCTGGAGCAATAGGCAAGGTTCACCATAAAATGGTTAACGTGTATAATACATGGTGTAGAAACATAAAAGAAACAAGAAAGGCTCTCAGAGGAGGAAAGGCAGTGTATAGCACATGGTCAGTCCTCAGTAAATGTTGACCGTTTCATCCCTCCACTAGACCACAAGCTCCAGTAAGCAGAGGGTCAATGTCTAGTTTTTTGTTCACTATGGTATATAAAATACCTAGTAGGAGTGAAAGGAAATGAGACAGTATGTCAAGGAGGACCATGCCTGTTATGCAAAAGTGCTTAGATTTTTATCCCACAGAGGATGGGGAACCCCTGAAGACTCTGAAAGTGCCTAAAAGAGATCATTTGGGCAGCAGAGCAGAAGACAATTATGAAAGGGACAAGGCTGGATAAGGGAGACCAGTAAGGAGACAGTTACAACTGCAGGCATCTCAGAAGACAACAGACCCACCAGGGCAAGGGAGAAGGTGGAAAGGGGAAGCAGATTAAAAGAGATAATTAAAAGACAGCATCATTAGGACTTGGCAAATGATTAGATACGCAGGGAAAAGAAAGAGCCTAAGTTGACTCCCAAGTCACAGGCTCGGGCAACAGGAAGGCTGATGGTACCACTCATGCAGAGGAACAGGTTTGATGAGGATAATATGCTCGGTTTGAAGCATCCTGAATTTGAGGTGTATATGAATATAGAGCTAGAGATGCCAGTAGACAAACAGATATACAGGTTTATAGATGAAGAAAGAGCGATGAGAATTGTGGAGCCACGAGGACCGGGAGATTGCCCAGAATGAAGGGTGGGAAAAAAGTCATGAGAAGATGACCAAGAACAGAATCCCGAGGGAAATCAACATTTAAGGAACAGTCAGAAGGAAAGTGCCCACAATACCACTGAGAAGGAGCAGAAAGACAAGAGGAGGAAGAGACTGCTATCAAAGACTCCAACAGCTTCGAGAAGGAAAGCAACCACGTGACATGTAAAAGCAAGGACTCAGACAAAGGCTGTACTGCCTACTAAATATGGCACCTACCTAGGTCAGGATGGCTTCCCTGAGCACTGTTTCAGAAGTATGGTCATATCACATAAAAACGAACACAACAAACAACCAACCAGAGTGCAAGTTCATGGAAAAGAAAACAGATCAAGAAAAGGAAGAGAGCGCAAGTATAAACATCTTTTTCTAAAAGCTTGGCAATGAAGGGAAGGTTTGAGGGGATGGAGCAAACAGGGACACATGACTGCAGAAGGGGTTTTGCTGGATGTCTTTTTTTAAGATGAGAATCTTGAGAGGACAGATCAAAGATACAGATATCTGATGACATAAACCCTAAGGAGGCAGAAGAGGTATGTGCTATATATAAACAGCACAGGTGACTGAATTAATCTTGGACAAGGAGGAAGACACCCTTCTCTGAAAGGGGAAGAAATTAAAGATGTGCACAGTTACAAGCAGTAGGAGAACCAGAAGTAGTAGCTCACAACTGTTAGCAATTAAAAAAAATAACTCTCAGAGGAGTTCCCTGGCGGTCCAGTGGTTAGGATTTCAGGCTTTCACTGCTGGGGGCCCAGGTTCAATCCCTGGTCAGGGAACTAAGATCCCGCAAGCTCCCTGGGGCAGCCCCCCCCACCAAAAAATTATCAGATTAGGTAACAAGATCACCTGCCAAGAGAAAACAGAGAGATAAAGGGCATGAAGAGAGTGGCCTGACAGGCTGAGGAAAGTTAATGAGGAACCTATAATGGTACTGCTATATGGATCTCAATTCAAATAAACTTTTTTTAAAAAAATTAAACTAATGGGGGAAATTTGATCTCTGACTGAATAAGTTTAAGAAAAGCAAACTCATCTTTTCCATACGTGCTGAAATATTTATAGATGAAACCTAAGTCTTAGGTTTGCTTCCAAATAATGAGGGGGAAATGAATAGGGTAAAGATGAAACAAGATTTGCCAAATATTAATAACTGCTGATGCTGGGTACTTGGGGTTCCTTATCCTTTTCAACTTTTGAAAATGTATGGGACTTTCCATAATAAAAATTTTTAAATTATAACTATGAAGTGAGAAAAGAAATTAAGATGAACATTGCTGGTATAAGAATGTCAATTTCTTTACCATCTAATTTCTTTAACATCAACTAGGAGAGAAATTTTACCAACCTGTTTGCCAACTTTCGGTCTGCATCAGACAGTTTCTTCTTCAGTTTCAGTTTTTTGGCAGGTTCTTGCAAAAGCGGTCTTTGGATTTGGGATGAACTTTCTTCCTCCTCATCCCGTTTCCTTTTTTTGGTGGTTTCCTTTTAAAAGTTTGAAGTTACGTTTCAGACCTCATCCTTCTTAATAATTTAGTGGTCTTTCTAAAGTAGCATCTTTTCTCTCTCACTGATGTGTCCAGTAATGAAAGGTTACTTAAAATTGATCCTTATCTGCCCCACTTTAGAAAGCATGCCCTGCAAGGTAGGTTGCTTGCTTCTAAAGTTGTTCTAATGGGCCATTCGGGGTATAACGCAGTGACTTACTTCAGGAACAGGCACATACACGGGTTGAAGCTGAGGCTCCAAAGAGCCGAAGAGGGAAGCCAGCCGACCCGTGCTGCCTCTGGAGGGCCGCTTGCCGTTGAATAAACTACTGGCGACTTGTCCAACCTCATAGTCTCCTGCCAGATTCCCACAAGCGCCGTCCTCCGGGTTCTCTCTAGACACAGACATCAGAGACTCAGCGACACGACGCCACGCCCCACCCCTAGCGCCCCGAGGTCCCGAACGCATACTCCGGCCCAGGCAGACGAGCCACGCGCCACTCACCCCTCCCGCGCACTCCTCTTTTTCTTCCGTTTGTTCTTCTCTTCCAGGGCCATTCTTATCCGAGGCCTCCGAGAGGGCGGGAGCACGTGAGCCCGCACTTCCGGGTCCCGGCCACTCCTTTCTCGGAGCCACGCCCCTTCCGCCCCGAGAGTCTCTGCGGACGCCCTGGGGGCGGAGACGACGGATGGGGGGGCGGAGACGGCGGGCATGGGGGCGGAGACGGCGGGCATGGGGGCGGAGACGGCGGGCATGGGGGCGGAGACGGCGGGCATGGGGGCGGAGACAGCGGGCGAAGGAGTCGGGTCCAGGCTTCCGGACCAGTTTGTACCTCTGTCTGAGACCTAGTCTTGGGAGGGAAGTTTTCCGAGGGTAGTTGAGGCCTTAAGTACGAATAAGAATCAGCCAGGCTGGTACTGGGGTGTCAGTCCAAGCAAAGGGAAAACACTTAGGAAAACCCCTGAGTTGTCGAAGAGGAAGGAGGGAGGTTTGTCGGGAAATTAAGTTACAGGGATGTATGTCACACGGTATTAACAACTGGTGAATCGGTTGAAGGATACATGGGACTCCCTTTGTACTGCTCTTGCAACTTTTCTGAAATTTGACATTATTTTAAAATAAAGTTAGAAACAAATAGAGACCACAGCTCTAAGCTGCTCTGCTCTACCAAGAAAAGGGGCTCTTGGCTCTCAAAACTATGCTGTCTTCTTGGCCTACCTTCCCAAAGTCCGCTTTTTTCCACCACCTCTTTATTCCTTCACCTTTTGTCATTCCTTCTTATTCTTGTTATTCCTTCCCCCACAATCGCCCCCCTCTTTGCCCCTCATTTTCACCTGCAAAATTGTACCCATCCTTCAAGGCCCAGCCCACTTAGGACAATTTCCCAGCTATTTACAGTAGAGATATAACAGTCTCTCTAAATGTAAATGGTTGTCTTATTCAGCTTGTGCTCTGTATCCCCATTCACCGTACCTAGTAAATATGTGGTAAATTGACATTTAAGCAATAAAAAATATTAGATTATCATTAGATAAATCACTGAATCAGTAGTTTTGGTGGTAAAATCAAACTTGACTTTGAATCTATGGGAACAGATTTGCTAATTTTGGAGAGCTGCTTAATAGAAGTCACTGGGAATATATGCGATCTTTTTACAGTCCACATCAGATAATGTGATGGAAAAACAATATTCAACTGCTTGGCACTGGTTTTGATTTGAGTCCCTTATTTTGGCATGTGGTATCACACAAAGATGAGAAAAACTCAACTGTCCATATTTGCAACTCTAGCATCTCCATCTATCCTATACCATCCAATGACGACATTCTACTCATTTTTCTATCAGCATGTCTTCCAATCAGATTCCTTCCTCACTCTCCCTAGCATATTCCAAGAATCACTTCCTCTCTGGAACACCGCAATGTCATTGAATCTGGCCTTTCTCCACTCTAGACTACCTACACATTCCATTTCCAGATGAATCTCAGTTAAATGCTAAGGTTTGCCATCTCCTCTAAGTCACCATCACATCAGTCATCATATTCCTTGCATGCTCATACACTGCCCTCTTTAAACTCTAATGCCCATACAATTTAGTGCTTAATTTTATGATCTCTTATATATCTATTACTTCCACAACTAAACCATGAAACTA
Source organism: Stenella coeruleoalba (assembly GCF_951394435.1). Taxonomy (NCBI): domain Eukaryota; kingdom Metazoa; phylum Chordata; class Mammalia; order Artiodactyla; family Delphinidae; genus Stenella; species Stenella coeruleoalba. The sequence goes on along the minus strand of NC_137162.1, from coordinate 78,677,095 downwards.
TTCCTCCGGGGGATTTACATCTTATACATACAAAACCCATCATATGACGTTAGACAAAAATCCGTAAATAGCAGGTTAAAATTAGACGAAAGGTGAAGAAATGGACTCACAAAGAAGGAAAGGCAGCACACACTTCTAGAGGAAAAGGTGATAAGTATGAAAGAGACTGTGGTTGGAGATAGTTAAAAAATGATTCCCACTGTTCTTAAGAACTGCTTTCCAACCATTTAGAGATCACTAACCCCTTTGAAGAGTTTCTTAAACTTATTGGGGCTCTTTTCATTAAAAAAAATACAAATACATTTTGTAAGAAATGTTAGGGGTTTCTGGAATCTGGTCCACCATCCCCAACCTTCCCAGGTTATTAAAATTAACAAGACCTCACCCTCAGGTTATTTCAGTAGGAATAAAAAAAAAGGTTTTGGAGAACACTGTAAAAAAATGTACCATCTTAATTTTATCAGAGATTGTAAACTAGTTTGATAAAATGTTGTTTAGGGGACCAGGGAAAGACTTAAGTCAAATTCTAGTAATGCCATGAAATTCTCAAACTCTCCGGAGAAGCTGGGAGGAAGCGAGAAATAGGCAGAAAAGCCCAAGGGTATAAACCTCAACTCCAACAAAGTTTGGAGTCACTCTCCTTTAGAGCACCGTTTCTGTAACCCAACAAGTAGGTGATATTGCGAGTTCCTTGAAAAAAAGGGTTTCATGATCAGGTAAGTCTAAAATCAGTAAGTTAAATGAAAAAACTTCCTTAAAAAAACTTCTTAAAGTTTTTAACATGCGAACACTGAAACTCTAAGAAGGGGATGTGCTATATATAGCATTTCCAAAATATGTTTGGTAATAAATTCCCAGAGCATTTCCAGGGAGCAGTATTCTAGGACCTCATTTTGAGAAGCACTGTTCTATAGATTTTAAAACTCATCCTTTAAACGTTAAACTGATTTCTGTGAAAATAAAGGGTCGTCACAAAGGTGCATCAAAAATACACATTTGGGCTTTTTAGGCCTTAAAAAAGTTTCCTTTTTGTTTTAAAGAAAAAATTTTCTCTTGGTGGGAAGTTCATTAAATTGGGCAGAAAACCTAATTATTGATTTTAAAGGTTTGAAGTGATGCAGTGGTTCTCAACCCAGATGAGTATTATAATCACTGGCCACCTTTAAAAAAAGACCAGCATCCAGGTACCATCCCAGACCAATTAAATATGACTGAGGGTGGGGCTGGAGTATTGATGAGTGTTTTAACAATACCCAGATGATTCCGAAGTGCAATGGGGTAGAGTGTACTGAAAGTGTAAGAGAGCCACAAAGGTCCAATTACATTAAAAGACCAAAAATAAAAATTAAAAAAGAGAAAAGAAATAAAAGGGAAAAAAAAAGCCGCTAGTAATGGTTTCAAGCATTAAAGAAAAAAAATCTTGGTTTTCTTCTTTAGACAAACCTCCAAGTCAGAAGTATTCATCTTCAGACTCAAGCTAGTATGCAAAGATATAAGAATGCTTAACAAATCCTGTACATAAATCTGGTTAATGGACTTTTAATTCCTATAGGCAGAATATTCCCTTTTTTGGACGTCAATTTTACCCTTTCTGATAATACATGCTGGAGATACATGTTTCAGTCAGGCATCAGAGACAGAAATGAACTAAAATTACTTAATCTTTTAGAAACAAAATCAAGGATTCACAAACTATGGCATTTTATTTCAGAGCCTTTGCTTACATTTGTACAATATATTACATAATTCTTCATTGTTTGCAGATCCTAATATATACTTTATAGCTTTTATTCTATAAGCTTTTCTTCAATGTTTTGCTGTCAACAAATCTTTACAGTCCTGTACAAATCTGAATAACTTGAAACCATTTTCAACAAAATTAGTTACTGTAAGCACACACTGCAAGACTGAAAATGCTTTTCTTAGAAAAGTTGAATGTAAAGGATTCTGACACGTTAGCATCTACAACAAAACGCTTCGAAATTCTCACGTCGTATTGCCAGAAAACAAATAAAACATGCCAGCCCCGTCCAAAAAAAGTACACAGAACTACAATTAAAACAGTAAAACAGTCTGTACAGTAAAGTACTGTGTATTAACAGTGCCAGGTATTAAATAGCTTGAATGAACACATCCGCAATATACAAACGTCTTACAAAGGTGTAGAATTAAATACAAGTGCCAAACAGAACAGAGATTGGAACCATACAACGTAAAGTCAATACAGGTGAAAACAATTTTGCGTTCATTTTGGATTTTATACAAGGCATTTAATTTTTATAGGCCTACCACCCCGATTAGCTATTTATACTTAAAATAACAGCCATTCTTTTGAGACAGTTCATAGCAACAGCCTTGAACCATACCGATAAAGTTTACTTGTTCCTGAAGTCCTCTTGTTGTAGCTCATAATAAAATAAGCAATACAAATGAATTATCTGTATTTAAGGAAAAAGAAACATTTACAAGAAAACACAAAAATATAACTGTTATAATTCATTATGAATAAATATACACTTTGAACTGGCTAAGTACAATCTTTACACATTGTTTAAGATTTAATACAGTTTATTAGCCATTTTCTTTTTTCACACAATGTATTATATCAAAATTAAAAAAAAATACTGATTTATAGAAAAATGGCAAAGTACAGTAGTTCCATTCCAATTTGAAGGGGCGTGAAAAGCCACTGCAAGACCTTTTAGCCTAATTCAAACCTGTAAACATGTTCAGTCTTTTTTAAAGAGAATCTTTAATATTTGGTTATCAGGATTGATGTCTAATATCCTGTTAACTGCAGGTTCTGAATTTATTACATGTGCTTGAGTTATACAATTAAAGCCACCCTAAGGTGACTTGCTTTAAAAAACAATTAGCTTGTACAAATGAAAATAGGTTCATATTTTTTCATAAATAAATGGAAAAATATCAAATGTTCCAGCTTTAACAAAATACAAGGGAATACATATACAGTAAGTTATCTTAACATGTTGTGGCCGCCCAATGACTACGCTTACTGTATTGTCTCTACAGGCAGTGAAAAGCCTCCATTTGCCACAGTGGAAGGCCTTCAAGTTACCAGACACACAATTCCCAGACAAGTTGGAAACAATTATTGCTTGAGGAAAAGCAGTTCATTGTACTTTTTCTTCATAAAAAAAGTGCACTTAAGTGCCAAGTCAGCTTGTCAAGAAACAATTTTTAAATATAAAATAGTGCTTGTCTGATTTTTTATTTTTTGTGCCACTGTGCAGTATAAAAAAAGACGTGGCTCTCAACAGCCATTAAGTGCAAAGTGCTTTAGCAAGTCCTGCTGTCACCTGCACTCAACTGACATTCCATTCTGTGACGTGCTGGACATTGATGGTTCAGCTAATGTTAACATAACAGCAGCCGTTATGGAGCTGGACGAAGGTGAAGACGATGACGAGGATGTAGCAGCACCTAAGGCGAAGGGAAACCAACAGCTTAATAACACGCATATACAACAGTAGAAGGAAGTAAAGCACTTGTCCTCTAAACTAAAATTCTGCTGTGTTCTCCAAAATCATTTAGCTTACTGCGAGAGCAGTCAATGCTTACAAGACCATTATGTAAAGAAATGAAAACCTAGTGCATCTCAAGTAACAAGGCACTGCCAAACCACAGGAGAAGCAACGACAAAGGACAGACCAGGGAACGCTCTTGCGCGGATCAAAGAGGAAAATGAACAGTGTTCTCAGTCTACAGAGACGTGGAAATAAAACAAAAGGTAGACTTCCGTAATAATGAAACAAATGTCAAAAAGATCTTCCAATCCAACAGGAAAAATTTGTAATCCATCCCCACATCTTTCCCCCCCTCCCAATTCCTGTATGTTTCTGCTTCTGGAGTTCCTTATAAAATTAAATGGTGATGAGAAGGGAAAGCTAATTGCTTCTTAAAGTTGGGAAAAATAACTACCACCACACATCACATCATAACTACTGCATTTTCCTCCACTTGGTTTACAAAGCAAATGACACATTAGTTATTTTCCTCACAGAAATTCTCTCATTGCTATAAATCAGTGTTTGAAAACTTATTTTTTAATGAATACATGCACAAAGTAAACGAAATCGTTCAGTGCTGGGATATTAAAGTGGAAAAGCTAATCTCCCTCTCATCCAGGACCCTCCTGACCCTCCAAATTCCCCTCCCCACTGTTACCAGCTGCTTCACAATCTTTAAAACTCCACAACAGGGACTGGCAAATTATTGCCCCAGGGCCAAATCTGGCCTGCCTGTTTTTGTCAAGAAAATTTTATTGGAACACAGCTATGCCCATTTCTTTACATCTTGCCTACAGCAAATTTCATAAGGTCAAGTAGTTCTAAAGAGACTACAAGGCCCACAAAGCCCAAAATATTTACTATCTGTCTCTACAGAAAATGTCTACAACCCCAGTTCTAGAGGAATTTTTTTCGTAGAATCTAGAGATATGATATGCACATTTAAAATGAAAACACTAGTAACTTCGCTTTTAAAAACCCAAGTGGAAGCACAGTATAGAGTCTGACTCTTGGTTTTTACACTTAACAATCTGAGGAGATGATTCCTTATCAGTACATATATAGACTTACCTCTTTTTCTTTTCAAACCTGAATAGTGTTCCACTATATTTATGAATTGTAACTAAATAATTCCTAGTCTTCTGCTGTTACCGACATCAAATGAATACTTTGAGCATTATAAATAAAAATTTAAACGTCTACTTATTTTTCACCAATGCCATATATTACTGGAGAATACAAGTTAATGATTTCTATCTGCTATTATAAATATTACCGTAACAAGCTTCTTTGTGACCACATATTCTTCCTTGGGACCTATTCTTAGAACTAAAAGTAGCTAGTTCTCCAAACACACAGTCAAAGAGTTTCCCAAGATAACTGTGCCTGCGATAAAGGCTACTTCGTTGTAGTATGCTTTGCTTTATTGCCCTTCAAAGATACTGTGTTTTTTAACAAATTGAAGGTTTGTGGCAACCCTGAATCCAGAAGTCTATTGCAGCATTTTTTCCAACAGTATTTGTTCACTTTGTGTCTCTGTGTCACATTCTGGTAATTCTCACAGTATTTCAAACTTTTTCATTATTATTATGTTATATTTGTTATGGTGATCTGTGAGCACAGATCTTTGATGTTACTACCGTAATTGCTTTGGGATGCCATGAACCATGCCCATATAAGACAGTGAACTTATTTGACTGTTGAAATGACAACAAAGGATTTCGAATATTACATAAATTTAGTTAATGGAGCAGCAGCAGGGTGTGAGAGCACCGACTCAAATCCGGAAAGAAGTTCCACTGTGGGTAAAATGCTTTCAAACAGCATTGGAGAGAAATCGTTTATGGAAGGAAGAGTCACTTGATGCAGCAAACTTCCTTGTTGTCTTATTGTAAGAAACTGCCATGGCCACCCCAGGCTTCAGCAACCACCACCCGGATCAGTCAGCAGCATCAACATCGAGGCAGGACCCTCCACCAGCAAAAAGATCACAATGACGGCTCAGATCATGGTTAGCATTTTTAACAATAAAGTATTTTTAACTGAGGTACGTACATCGTTTCTTTTCTTCGACGTGATGCTATTGCACACTTAACAGACTACAGTATAGTGTAATCATAACTTTCATATGCACTGGGAAGCCAAAAAATTCATGTGACTCATTTTATTGTGATATTTGCTTTATTGTGGTATTCTAGAAAAGAACCCGCAACATCTCTGAGGTAGACCTGAGCTTTGTTTCGGCAGCCCCAGAAAACTAAGACAACACCCTTCCCTCAGATTTTAACTTCTCTCACTTCCTCTGGTCATTCGGGTCTCAAAGAAAATGTCCCAGCCATTGGTAATCTAATGCAAGCCACCCAATCACTGCCTTAACATTGCCCTAGTCTCTTCACAGTCTGAAATATTAGTTTTGGCGGAAAAGCAGACTGTAAGCTCCGTGAAAGTGAATATTATGGTTTGAGATAACTGTTTCTTTTGATAAATTTTCCCACTTGATAGATGAGGAAAATAAGCCAGAGGGATTAAAGAGCCTGCCTGAAGATACACAAACACAACTCACGTGAGCCCAACTGCACAGTCGCAAACTGCTTTTTGTTTAAGTAAAGTAAGGTAAAAACACTTACTTTCTCTCTCTTTCTTCTTTAAACGCTTTCTCCTCCGATCAATGGAAGCTACTTCAGATTTTAATGACAGATAATGTTTTCTGATTTCTTGCAGTTTTTCTTGAAGAATTGTGATACGCTCAGCACTTGTCATATTCTCCAGGTCCGCTGTGAATTTAAAACTTTCATTAATATGCATTTGTGAACACAATTTTAATATATAAGAGAGAGAACATATAGTGTGGCTGTAGAATGAGGAAGACAGATAAACTAAAATTAGGCTTGTAAACATTTGTTTGCCGAAGATTTTTTTTCCCTAGCCTAGAGCAATGCTCGGCACTAACACATGCATGGTAGTTTTTGAATGAATGAGTGTGTAGAATTAAAGATCTTAGGACCTAAACATAGAGGTTAAAAATTCCACATTTACCAGAAAGAAAAATCCCACATTCATGTACAGTATCACCACAGTACAACATTAATTTGCATATTTTTTGAATGTTAGGACTGTGGATAAATTTTTGTCTTTCGTCTGCTTTTTGTTCTTTTCTTAAAGTTTATCTCTTAATGCATGTCCCATCAACTTTTTTTGGTCGCAGCGCATGGCGCGTGGAACTTCCCCGGCCAGGGATGGAACCCACGCCCCCTGCAGGGGAAGCATGGGGTCTCAACCGCTGGACCGCCAGAGGAGTCCCCTCCTTTCGTTCTTTTTTAGATTCTTCTAATACTTTTATGTTGGAGGAAAGCTTTCACACGCTCTAAAGCACTTTCAGTCCCCTAAGACTCTTTCCCTGTGTGAGAAACTGCGGTAGTCTCTTTTTCACGCCCGTCACTCAGCTGCAGTGACCAGTGATTCATGGCAGACTTTGCCTCACTTATGCCTCCATCCACTCCCCACCTTACACCAGGCTTTTACAGCAAACTGCTGACACAGCAGAAATACCTCATCAATGCTGACGTGTGCCTCAAATGCCTTACAAGTTATCTTTCAGCAATTTTCTGTTCAAATCAAGATCCAAACAAGCTACACTGCAGTGAATGGTTATTATGTCTCTCAGTCTGGTTACAGCCACTTTTCCAGAATTACTGGCATCAAGAATTACTAGGATGCAGTTTCTGCTGCTTAACTGCTGATTTAATGTATGTCACTTACACATCTGAAAACTCCATTTGTAAACTTTGGGTAATCGATTACTAGGTTCTTTGAGGTCAGGATCCTTATCACCATTCTTTCCACATTTTCCTGGAGACTGTGTCCTAGCAGGAGATTTGGTACCATGAGCCTTCATTCCACTGGAAACCGATTTGACGGGCTGAGCCTTAGTTACACTTTCACCAGCAGAAAGCTCTTCACTATCACTACTATTTGCTGAAAAAAAAAAAAAAGAAGAAGAAGAAAAGTGTTAGTAAATAGAAAAGTACACAGTGTCACAGATTTTAGTGGACAATTTAAAGTTAACCATTTGAATTTATTACTACAGTAAACAACTTGCTTTACAGACCCTGCCTAAAAACCTGGAAAATCATTAAGTATAAACACAGCAGTATCTCAGTTAAGGAAAACAAAACCAAAAACTCTTCTTACCTGAATTGTCAATAACATATTTTTAAAAAACACTCAAACTAATCTTTCATTACACCTGGTAGACTATCAAATATACAGTAATTATTTAAATGGCTTTTAACTCTATTACGTTAATATATATAAAGTAGAATACAGCATCTTTTAAAATGACTCATAATGGAAACCTCTTAACTTTCATAATTTAAACTGTGTACAGATTGTGTACATGTCACACTTTCCTACTCCTTTGGCCACAGTGATGCATAATCATCATATTTAATAAAGAATTCTTTGGGAATAAACTCTAAACTTTGTTACATACAATGATTCTTTAAGAAACTCCTACATCATAGTTGTTGACTAAAATAAACCATCAGTTTTACCCTGGTAAATATATTCAGTAATTTATTAAAAAATACAGGGCTTCCCTGGTGGCACAGTGGTTGAGAGTCCGCCTGCCAATGCAGGGGACGCGGGTTCGTGCCCCGGTCCGGGAAGATCCCGCATGCCGCGAAGTGGCTGGGCCTGTGAGCCATGGCCGCTGAGCCTGCGCGTCCGGAGCCTGTGCCCCGCAGTGGGAGAGGCCACAACAGTGAGAGGCCCGCGTACCGCAAAAAAAAAAAAAAGAAATAATAATAATAATAAAATAAATAAAAAAATAAATGCAGAAGTCTATGTAATAATTATGTTACATCTGCCATTGCTGATTAAAGCCTCAGGACTAGAATGGAAATGCTTAACACCTTGACATGTGAACAGGTTATGGGACTGGTATTTCCATAAATTACCTCTTTCTGGATGCAAAGCATTATTGTAGATTCTATGAGAGTTAATTCACTTTACTAAATTATTCTCAGAGAACTGTTTCCTCATTCTGATTTATCAAGTCGTAAGCCCAATAATTAAAATGGGAGAATATGCGGTCAACTGCTATTATCTCTCAATTATATGAATATGTTAATTGACTTGCTGACGATGAGCCCTCTTAGAGAATGTCATTTAAAAGTCTTGAAGATAAAAACATCAGAGTGTAATAAAAAACACTCTGAATATCCTATCAGTTACTCCAAATAAGTGATCAATTTGGCATCAAATTTATCGATTTTCATTTCCTGATTCTTCATTTAACCAAAAAAAAAGTATAGTTAAGCTCTAAAAGCCTGAAAAGTGTTCCAGATAGGAAAGACACACAGCAACTCCTCCCACTGTGGTGTTTTGGGAATAAAGAATCTCCACCACTCTTTTATACATACGTTTAAAGAATCCCTTCCCAGTCCCCCCACTGCTGCTCTGGAACCCCTGGCAACTCCTAGCTAAGCCACCCAAGGCTTGGGCCCACTCTGATGCAGTGGTCTGCCTCAGCTTGGCTTTCATGGCCTTGCTGAACACAGCCGCCCGGGGCCCCAAAGGATGCCATATTCACCGCCTGGAAGTCATATGGGCTCAGCAGAACCTCGGGGAACTGGCCGCATAACCCTTTTCTGCACTGAAGTGCAGCCAAGCCGGCCGATAGCAAAGGTCAGGCAGTGGAGGTGGCAGGAGTCTCCTGGAAGAGCAGCAGGAGGTCAGTGTGGGACACCTGAAAAGAAATTCTTTACATATTTTCTGCTTCTTACTTTGTCTACAAAAGAGAGATAAAATGTGCAGCTCTCAGGAGAAATACAGTATATATATTCCTGTAGGTTGATAAACAGAATCATTGCTAAAGTCATTAGTTACAACATACTTAACCAGAGTATTCTCACAGCTGCTCTTAGATACATAGTCTAGGATACCGAAGATAAAGGTAGTGCACGGGAGTTACTGGATTTACAGCTCTAAAGCTATCTTGATTGTTCTCTTCCAGGCAGATTTTGCCTGGAAGAATTACAAAGCAATCAATTTCCTTGTAATAAAAATAATATATAACTCAAGCATTTCATAATATGTAATATATATAAAATGGCAAAAGAACAGTTGAACATAAAACTAACGAAGATATTGATGTTTATATTATATTGGCTACTATTTTTTAAAAGATTACCTGATCATTCAACAGCAATCAGTACCACTGCTGAATAATAAATTGCTCAATCCTAGAATTTACCTAGGATCAAAAGACTTCTGTGTGATTTTACTGGTGGGGGAGGGGGGCGGTTTGTTAGAGACGAAACCAAAATATTAACTGTCCCGTATCCTGAATACCCTTTTCTTAATGGGGAAAAGACATATCCACCATTATCTTTATATTTAAAAACTTTAGAGATTTCACACTTACTGCCTTTGCCTTTCTTTTTGTTGTTTACCACTGTTGCTTTATGGCTTCGTTTCTGCTTTTTTGATGAACTTCCTCCTCCCTGAGCTTCTTTCACTCTTTTCTGACCTGTACAGGCTTTGATGGGAAAGAAATTATTAAGTAACACAAAAGAAAATCAAGCTTGCCCCAGGTATAAATTAATTCCCCATTCTAGAAGAATAGACCAATTCTGAGACTATACCTGTTTTTTATGAGATTTATAATTTGTCATAGAAATTACCACAATTTTTAAAATAAATCATCATTAATGAGCTGAATTATTACACATAATTAGAGTTTTTTAAAAAGCAGATAAAGTATGCACATCATTCTTAGAAAAATCAGATATAAACTGAATATAGTTCTCAATATAGTACTGGGAGTTTATGAGTCTAGTAATTCAAAAAAAGGTATATAATGAAAATAAAAGCTGAAATTTGTTAAAATTCAATAAAACCAAAATATTAAGATTTAACTACAGGTTAAAATAGTAATTATATGTATTATAATGATATTAATGAAAATTTTAATGACAATATTAATGGAATAAATTTTAGTAGTAATTCACAATTATAATAACAAATTTATTATACAGACAATTTATTATAAATTTACAACAACAATAACTTAGCTCCCAGGGCAATGGTTAACACGTATACCATTTACAAATCTAGCATAGTAGTTTATTCCAAAATATTATAAATGTCTCCCTTTCTTCAAGGACAAGCCCAAGTCCTACCTTCCCCGATGCCCAACCTTCAATGATCAATCATTACTCCAAACTATAGTTTCTCAGCCACTAATCTGATCCTCAGCATCTATTGTTTTTCTATATCTTCCTAATTATATGCATTGTTTCTCAGACTATACAGTAATCTTTTTCCTGACATTAATGAAGTCTTAATCTCTATTCCATTCCGAAGTCAGATACTATAATAACACAATATAATTAATACCATGATAGAATTATGCCATGTTTGTTTAAAAAAAAATGTTTCTTAGTCCTGTTACAATGGTAAAATCAACCATGAATATACAAGACATGGCTTCGTTGGTAAAAAATGGAACAGGCTATTAAATGTCTTGTTTGTAAGTTCTCAGTTTTCTGTTTTTTTAATGGGTTACATCTAATAGATAACTTTTCCTAATGCTCTTTTAATATAACAAAATGAAACATAAAGAAAGTGATTTAGATATTATCTATATTAAAGTACAGAATCTTAAAAACAATTGCCAGATTTCTCTCCAAGAGTTTATTTCTGAAACTTTCAGCTACAAGAAATAAAAAGCTTACTGTAGGCTACACTCGAAGGCAATCCTAAATCTAAATTGTAAAACTTACATTTTCACTTTTTTTTTTTTTTAAATGGCCGTGCCAGGAGGCATGCAGGATCTTAATTCCCTGACTGGGGATCAAACCCATGCCCCCTGCAGTGGAAGCACGGAGGCTTAACCACTGGACCGCCAGGGAAGTCCCTTACATTTTTACTTTTAAAATCAAGTGAATTCTGGGACTTCCCTGGCGGTCCAGTGGTTAAGAATCTGCCTTCCAATGCAGGGGACGCGGGTTCAATCTCTGGTAAGGGAACTGAGATCCCACATGCCGCGGGGCAACTAAGCTGGTGCACCACAGCTAAAGAGCCCATGCGCTCTGGAGCCCACGTGCCAAACTAGAGAGCCCGTGAGTTGCAATTAATGAGCCTGCGCACTCTGGAGCCCGCATGCCACAAGTAGAGAGAAGCCTGCGTGTCACAACTACTGAAGCCTGCACACCTGGAGACTGTGCTCCGTAACAAGAGAAGCCACTGCAATGAGAAGCCCATGCACCGCAAGGAAGAGTAGACCCCGCTTGCCGCAACTAGAGAAAGCCCGCGCGCAGCAACAAAGAAGACCCAATGCAGCCAAAAATAAATAAATCTACAAGGAAAAAAAAAGTTTATCATATTATTGAAATAGTTGAAAGCCTCTCTAATCATCTGTGATAAATGCTTCTTTCATTTTCAGGATTACTCTATTTATGCCTGGATAATTCAGTTCCATGAGATAGTATGGCACACAAACATAATCACAGTAGCTGTGTGTGTGAATGTACAAAAAAGAAAATTTACTGCAACTACATATATATATATATATATGTGTGTATATATATATATATATATATATATATATATATATATATATATTTTTTTTTTTTTTCGCGGTACGCGGGCCTCTCACTGTTGTGGCCTCTCCCGTTGCAGAGCACAGGCTCCGGACGCGCAGGCTCAGCGGCCATGGCTCACAGGCCCAGCCGCTCCGCGGCATGTGGGATCTTCCCGGACCAGGGCACGAACCCGTGTCCCCTGCATCGGCAGGCGGACTCTCAACCACTGCGCCACCAGGGAAGCCCGCAACTATATTTTTTACTTAATTTCTTTAAACGTTTTAAGTCAAGATTTGTGATAATGTTATGTCAATTATATCTCAAGGAAACTAGAAAAAGAAAAAAAAAAGGTTTGTGTGAGAAAACTTGGAATTAACTAATTTGGTCTGGATCATATCTCTTTTTTAAGTTTAGCTAAACACCTGAAGTTAGCATAGTAAAATCTGGTATGTTATATAAAATACATACCCTAGTGCTGTATCTTTATACTGGAAAAGTGTGTTTCAAGGCCAAGTGTCAGCCTAGAGCATATTAATTTAAAGACACCTCAGTGAAGTGGTTTATAAGTAAAATGATGACAGAAGTAGAGCTACAGCACCATCAAAAAGCCACTAATACTTTCGGGAAGTACTAATTTCAATTTCATGGAAAAATCAAGAGTATTACTATAGGTTATTAACAGAGACACTGGTCCTTCAAATTTGGAAGCTCTGCATCTAAGAAAGCATCAAATTCCTTTACAAAGGCTTGAAAATCAGTCTGACACGGTTGTCTGAGGAAAGCAGTGCCTGCAGAGCTGGTTGCTCCAACCTCGCACATACAGTATTTGGTTAAGGGTGGAGGGGTCTGTCAGTAAATCAAAATGTTTGTGAGAAACTGCACACGGCAAGGGCAAACACAATGTTACACAAATATATTTAAGCCGCTCACGCCATACAGTCACTCAGTGCATCGTGAGTTTTCAAGTAGGTCTGAATTTGGGCCTGGGTGCGGTTTCTAGCACGTGTCTGGTCGGCTGTGAAATGGCAGGGGCAGCTGAAGCAGAGGACATTCAGTTCTTCTCAAGCTTTTAAACACACTCCACTCTTCCTTACAACAAATTACCTTCCAAATTTCTGTTTCTGCCACGTTCACACAAGTACTCCATGTAAACACCTCACACTTGTAACGAGAGATACTATAAACCCGTAAGGGAACAGAGCCCTGCGCACCTCACCTTTCTCAGGATGCTCTGCTTCGGGCTGATTACTGCTGCTGGAGCTCACGCTGGCGTCGAAGCCCGCGGGCGAGCTGTTCCCTTCCGACTGGAGGTCCTGGAGCTCCCCGGCCACACTATCCACTTCGATTGTGCTATCAGTCTCACTCTTGATACTGCGGACTTCTTCTTGGTTTGGGGCCAGCGGCTCCGATACTGTTACAGAAGACGGCTGCCGACTGGCTTCCGTCACGGTGACTGAGGAAGGCGACTCGGGTGTCGTGGGAGGGGTGTTGAGCACTGAGTTACTGCCACTACTCGGAAATTCCGATTTTTTGTCACTGACCTCCGCCGGCTTTTCCTCGGTGGGTTTGTCGTCGGCACTGGGTGGCGGCGGGGCAGCCAGCTCCGCGCCGGGGGAGCAGCTCTCCTCCTCGGCCACGGTCTGCAGGGACCCCTCCACCGGGCCCTCCTCCGGGGCAGGATGGGGCGGGGAGGCCGCAGCCTCGGTGTCAGAGTCGGAGAAAAGCTCTTTCAGCGTTTTTTTAGGCCACTGTCCCTGAATACTTGACCAGACATCTTTTCGATCTTTAGCTCTGCTGTTCTGAAGTCTTTCATCAGAGTTATTTGAAAGTTTTATCCTTTTTTCGGCAACTTCTGAAAATCCTGAATAGAAACCAGTTGTCCGCAGAGACTTTCTTTTCTCCTCCAAACCGTTGTATTTCTTAGTTGGTGTCGTCTTTGCTTTTGATTTTTCTTCTTCATCTTCATCTGAAGAGCTGTTGCTACTGTTTTCTATGCAGAGGGGTTCTTTGCTCTTGGCCTTCTCTTCCTTTTTGCCAGGTGATCCGGTTTTTAAACACTCCTCGGTATTGCAATACCTTCTCTTACCACGTTTTGCCGGTGGCTTTGAAGATTTGTCTGTGGCGTCCTTCTTGACATCCTTTCTCTTTTTTGTGATGTCATCTTCTTCCTCATAATCCGTATCTTCGGATAATCCTTCTATATCTTTTCTTAATCTTTCTGGAGATTTCGACGCGGATTTGGCTATTACCAAATCTGCATGGACTTTGTTTTCTTCTAGCAAAGATGAACTGTTCTGTTCCTCTTTTGAAATAAGATCATTTCTGGTGTGGGTCAAATGATCAACCTTAGACTCTTCTTTGCCATTGTTATCTAGGTCTTGAACACCTGTCTCATCCTCTTGCTCACTGTCGTCAGCAGAACTTTCAGAAGCTAGAAAAGAAAGAGAAAACGAGTATGATCAGAACACTAGCAATGTCTTCTCTGTGCCAGCTAACATAAACATGGACTAGCTCCTATGTTTATAACTACCCCAGGTTGCTAGGTTTTATCCTCGTTTTACAAGTGAGGAAACTGAGCTTCAGAAAGTGAAGACATTCACCCAATGATGGAAATGTTCTATATCATGACTATAGTGGTAGTGACACTACTGTATACTTCTGCCAAAACTCATCAAATTGTAAACATAAAAGTGGTGACTTTCATTGTTCGTAAATTATACCTCAGTAAAGCTGATTATAAAAAAGAAAGAATTTTCTACAAATTTATGAGCACAAAATAGGGGAGTTAGGATGTAGTCCAAGGTTGTTCTAACTCCAAAGTCTATATTCTTATAAAAGCGTAGCCTTCATTTTTCATGTAGCAATGATCATTCAAAGATTTTGTGAGCAATGTATTTCCACGGTAGATGCTTTAAAGAACAACATAATTAAGTAACTTAGACTTTATATAAACGTATCTATAGAATTTATTTCTTAAATGTTCATTTTAGTAAATAAATTCAATTAACTATTAAAAAATAATAGTTTTTATTATGATTTTAACATACCATTTATTGAGAAACTGTTATATGTCAGGTACCTTGAAATGCAATGCACAGATCATCTCATTCAATCTCACCATAACCCTATGAGCGTGTTATTAGCCCCATTTTATAGTTTAGGAGACTAGGAGTTAGAGAGGCTAAGTAAACCACCCCAAAGAGCTAAAATAAATCAAGATCAAATCTAAATCTAAGTCGTCTGACTCCAGAATTTAGAATCTTAACTACACTACACTCTACAGAGAAGTCCATGTATATTCTTTAGCTAAATTTGTTAAAAAGTAAAAAATAATTGATACAGTTAAGATGGTTAAAAACATTTAATCGTTTCAATGTGTTCCTAAATAATTGAATTTTTAAAATTATTCAAGCAATACATGTACATGGTTAAAACAAATTTAGACTCATAATAAAACACCAAAAGCTCTTTTCTTCCCTCCCCAGCCTCCAAAATGTTGTAACTATTTCCTCTGATAGTTACTATCGTTATCTCTTAATAATATGCCATTCGTTGATACGTATAAGCAGTGAGGATTTTCTCTCTTATTAATACCTCTACTCCCTTCTGCCACACTTTCTACGCAAGTGGTGTTGGGAAGTTGGACAGCCGCATGTGAATCAATGAAGTTAGAACACATCCTCACTCCATATACAAAAATAAACTCAAAATGGCTTAAAGACTTAAGTATAAGACATGACACCATAAAACTCCTAGAAGAGAACATAGGCAAAACATTCTCTGACATAAATTGTACCAGTGTTTTCTTAGGTTCACCTTCCAAGGCAACAGAAATAAAAGCAAAAATAAACAAACGGACCTAAGCAAACTTACAAGCTTTTGCACAGCAAAGGAAACCACAAACAAAACGAAAAGACAACCTATGGACTGGGAGAAAATGTCTGCAAATGATGCAACGGACAAGGGCTTAATTACCAAAATATAAAAATAGCTCATACAACTCAATAAAAAAAAAAAAACCCTACTGAAAAGTGGGCAGAAAACGTAAACAGACATTTCTCCAAAAAAGACATACAGATGGCCAACAGGCACACGAAAAAATGCTCAACCTCACTAATTATTAGAGAAATGCAAATCAAAACTACAATGTGGTACCACCTCACAGCAGTCAGAATGGCCATCATTTAAAAAGTCTACAAATAACAAATGCTGGAGAGGATGTGGAGAAAAGGGAACTCTCCTACACTGTTAGTGGGAATGTAACTTGGTCCAGCCACTATGGAAAACAGTATGGAGGTTCCTTAAAAAGACTAAAAACAGAGTTGCCATATGATCCAGCAGTCCCACTCCTGATAATATATATCCAGAGAAAACTATAATTTGAAAAGATACATGCACCCCAATGTTCACAGCAGCACTATTTATAACAGCCAAGACATGGAAGCAACCTAAATGTCCACTGACAGATGACTGGGTAAAGAAGATGCGGTACATATATACAATGGAATGCTACTCAGCCATAAAAAAAAGAATGAAAGAATGCCATTTGCAGCAACATGGAGAGACCTAGAGATTATCATACTAAGCAAAGTAAGTCAGAAAGAGAAAGACATATTGATACCATATGATATCACTTATATGTGGAATCTAAAATATTACACAAATAAATTTATTTATGAAACAGAAACAGATTTCACAGACATAGAAAATAAGCTTATGATTACCAAAGGGTAAAGGGGGTGGGGAGGGATAAGTTAGGAGTTTGGGATTAGCAGATACAAAATACTATATATAAAATAGACAACAAGGTCCTGTATAGCACAGGGAACTATATTCAAAATCCTGTAATAAACCATAATGGAAAAGAATATGAAAAAGAATATGTATATATATATATGTGTAACTGAACCACTCTGTTGTACTCGGAAACTAACACAACATTGTAAATCAACTATACTTCAGTAAAAAAAAAATAAAAAATAAAATAAAATCAGAAACATAAGATATTGTACAAGAACAGAATTGTATAAAGCATGCAGAAAACAGAGTTCTTGAAAATTAAAAACATTACAGCTGTCAATAAGCATTACAGCAGTAAATTAAATAGTAAAAGGACTAAAAGATAAAGTTGAGAAAATTTCTAAGAAATTAGAGGAAAAAGACAAAAGAATAAGTAATATGTCCCTGCCAAAAGATAAGAATATTAGAGTATACTGCAGAAGGTTCAATAGCAATATAATGGCAGGTTGAGAGACAGAGAGAGAGAGAGAGAGAGAGAGAGAGAGAGAACAGTGAAATGCAGAGGAGGAAATCAACAAAATAATTCATGAAAACTATCCAGAACAGAAAGACACAAGTTTCTAGAATGAAACAACTTAGTAAGTACACACCACAGTGGATGAAAATACATCCACACAAGGTATAATCCTGTGAAATTTTAGGACATTAGAAACAAAGATTCAAGATTCCAGAAAAAGGGAAAGGCAAAAACAAGCAATAAAACAAGTCACATACAAAGAATCAGAAACTAGAAGAGCTCTGGACTTCACAGAAATAACACTGTAAGCAAAAAAACAGTGGAACAATGTCAGTAAAATAATTAAGGAAAAACGTCCAACCCCACTAAACCATGAATAAAGATATTTTCAGATATGGACAGTCTCTAAAAATGTATCTTCCCTCTTATTCACTTGTTCTTAAAATTTACTAGAGAATGTGCTCCACCACAATGAGTATACCAAAGAAGGTTAAAAAAACACATCAGATATCCAAAACAAAGAAATTCTAGGGACCGCTTTGAAGAGAGAGCTCTAAAAAGTTCCCAGGAAGAGAACCGTGCATCAGATGTAGAAGGAAACCAGTGCAGACCGTGCAGTGTATTTCCAAAGGAAGTCACATGGAGGGCTATCATCCCCAAGATGCCTCCTGCCATCAACTAGATTCTTTGTATGTATTTTAGCTTGTTTCCACCATTTGGTGATGAAATTCCAGCTCTCCCCTCAATGTCTTGTGTGCCATCACCTGAATCGGATAATGACGTCACTTTACCCAGCAAAAACATTTTGTTTTGACCTACGCCTGAAAGCCAGGCGTATGTCTGGGAAGCCTGGAGTCTGAAAACGCACAGGACCTTCCTACTCCCACTGAACATATTCCTTTTGGTCACCCTCTGAGACTACGTCAGATATCCCTGTGGGGAGCCCCGATGTTTCCCAGAACGGCCTCATTACCTTGCCCTACTGAATTCCCTTCCAGAGGCTTTTGTAGACTCACAAAGAAGCTTAATATGACCTAGAGAGTCTATTCAGATAACATTCTCAGGGAGCCTTCATCTAAGTGGAAATACTGCCTTTTTTACATAGCTAGGTTTACGCTCGCCACGGTTTTCAGAAAACTAAATAATATCCTCTTTAGGAATATATATAGGTTTAATATAATTCTAAAGAAAAGTAAAAGAATGATTAAGTCAGAATATTAATTACTTTTCAGGGAGACATAACTATTTTAAGTAAATACTACTTGGTCACCACTGTGGTAGACATACAATATTCGTATCATTATTCTTTAAATTATATATATATTTCCATATACTGTTCTGTATTTCTGATATAGTAGAAAATTACGAAAAATGAACTTTAGGATATTTAGATATTTACAAATAATAAATATCCATCTGAAATAAGACAGAAAAACAATTTCCATTACATTCAAAATCAATAAAAATTCAAACTCTCTTAAGTTATAAGAAATGTAAAGTTTGTGTTTTTTTTTTAAGAAATGTAAAGCAGTTTTATGGAGATACATTCTTTTATTTCATTTGACAGATCAGATTCTCTCTTTCCTGCCAGTCAGATTTACAAAAATCTTCCCCTCCAGTACTCATTACTTTTATTATTTGTTAAACTTCATTCTGCCTTAAACATTAAGCAATAAGGACATCATAAAAGAGATCATAATAAATGTAATCAAGATAAGCAAAGTTTGGTATTCTTTACAAAAAGTTCAGTATAATTTTATACTCTGATATTGCATAATACAAACTATGTTTTACATGGCTACAGAAAGGATGGTACCTGAAAAGAACACAGTAATAGTACCAGAGGTTGAATATTAAATTTTAACTGAAATCTAATGGTGCCCTCAGCTCTACTAATAACAGAAAGATTTCCAAGCCTCAATCAATGGCTGATTTTATTTCAAGTAATAACAGAGTCAACAAAATTCTGGTTCAGTTAAAAACAGAGAATTTGATAATGTCACTGAATTACCTTTATAGAATTTGATTTATAAAAATTAAAACAAATACTTGCATGCAACAGGATATTTGTTATGTTTACCTTGAAGTCCATTAAGGATAGAAGTGATTTCTATGGATTTAATATGAGCTGTATCAGAGTTTTTGGCATCAGTAAGATCCAGTTTGGATACCATTTCAGGAGATGGATTTGTCTGAAATGGTGGTTTTGACAAGCGCCGAAGTTTACAGTTCTTAGGAGAATACTTTTCATCTTTGTCTTTTTCTTTGTCTAATTTATTCTAGGTTAAGAAAAAAAAAAGGTATCCCATGTTAGCCATAACAGATCATGAGGCATTTATTAGTAACAATGTTAAAATTCATTTTTAACTCAACATTACAGACTATTATTAAAAAACATACAAAGAAAGAATACAAACAGTCCCACAAAACAGTCAGAAATGTTTTTTCAAAGTTATTTAACAAATACTACAGGATGAGAAATAAGTTTTTGTCTCATATTTATATTTTAATAGTGGAAATAAATTAGCAATCAGATAGGCAATTAAGACTATCAAACTTCCCTACTGCTAATAATTGGTGTTACAAAGTCTGTAAAAATTAAATCACAATAGGCTTAAATTAAATATTCACTAAAAAAAACAGAAACATAATTTCAAGCTGACAGTTCTAAAACCTGTAAGATTCTCAATATAAAATGAGAGTTGGGAATTACACAACTTCAAATATCTTCATTCAGTTGACAGCAGGGAGTAACAAACAAATGACTTGCTATAAAGTCAAGTCAGTGGGGCAACCCTCCTGTATGACTGATAATGTTTCAGGAAAAAATGAGAAATTTTTTGAAATTCTCTATTTACGAACAGATGAGCAGAGGTTAATATATTTCTTGGAAACTATTTTTTAAATTTGTTTTAAAAATTATTTATAGGACTTCCCTGGTGGCACAGTGGTTAAGAACCCGCCTGCCAATGCAGGGGACACGGGTTTGAGCCCTGGTCCGGGAAGATCCCATATGCCGCAGGGCAACTAAACCCATGTGCCACAACTATTGAGTCTGCGCTCTAGAGCCCTCAAGCCACAACTACTGAGCCCACGTGCCACAACTACTGAAGCCCACGTGCCTAGAGCCCGTGCTCTGCAACAAGAGAAGCCACCGCAATGAGAAGCCCGCGCACCACAACGAAGAGTAGCCCCCACTCACGGCAACTAGAGAAAGCCCGCACTCAGCAACGAAGACCCAATGCAGCCAAAGATAAATAAATAAAATAATTACAAAAAAAATTTATAGGAAAAATAATTTAGACAAGCTTCTAAATGATAATGTAGAGCATTACGTAGAAGTAAACAATTCTGAAGTCCTGTTATATAGTGAGAATATAGAACATGACTGACTATTTTTACAATTCTCCCAAAGACGGTACGTAATTAGTATCATTCTGGATACTAGAGGAGAAGTTATTCTGTTCAGGGTAGTGGTTCTCTAAGTGTGGACTCTGGCCCAGCGACATTAGCATCTTCTGGGAATTTGTTAGAAGTGAAAACTCCTCGAACCAGACTCAGATCTAGTGAATCAGAAACGCTGGGGATGGGCCAATCTGAGTTTCAACAAGTCCTTCAGGTGACTGTAACACATGTTCAAGTGTGAGATCCACTGACTTAGAGCACGTGGGCTGAATTCTCTGGATGCACTGAGGCGGCTTATGTGTAGGTAGACTACCAAAACCTCTCAATGATTAGTGCTCTTCTCATTTTCCTATTCTTGCCAGCCTTTTCATCACTTTATACCACAGATCATAATATACCATGCATTATGAAGGCAAAAATAGTCTACCCCACGCAAATTTCAAATATGGCTTTTAACGCCTATCAGAGGACAGCCTTGAAAATAGTGGTTCTCACAGTCAGATGAGATCGAGTGATGGGTATACAATATTAAATATTTTCTTGGAAGCTTTTTCAAAATTCACATGCCTCTTCCCTTATGACCCAGAATTTTAAATGCCTGGAAGGGGCCGAAAACTAAATTGAGAATTAAATAAATATTTAGAAAAAATTCCCCAAGTGTAATATTCTAACATTGATTCTCCTACCCCCTACCCTATCTTCTACCTGAGAAATACTACTTCTAAAACTTGCTCTGTGTAAGGAAACTGGCTTGTTAGTGCCACACACACACAGCTCTTCTAGTAGCTTAGAGCGATGCTAAATGTAGCATGACTTCCAATAAAGAGCAAGAGTGTCCTGAGTTGTAGCTACTGAGTTGCTATACCAAAACTTTAAAAATATGGGCCCAATTTCACAGTGAGAAAAGAATAATCACTCTAGGGGAAACCTTTCAGTATTTAGGGCCACTAGGGTATCATTTAGCCAGAAAGTAAATAGCTCCTCACTTTTAATATGAAAATTGAATTTCAGGAGAACTATTAAACACTTCAACTATATATACCATTCAAAGTATTAAAGAGCCATTAAAAAGATTTAAAAATATTCTAAAACCTAGTTAATGGTTCTACTTTCTAATAAAACATTAGAAAGATTCAGTCTTAGAATGAATAAGCGTAATTCTATCATACATAAAAGTAACCTTAATTTCCATACAAGCTCATTAATAGATTCCCCACGGTATCTATGTAGAGTTTGCCTAATAGTGTCTTGTGAACACATTCTAAGCCACTACATATATGGTCAGAGAAAGATGAAGAAAAAAGAAGAGCTTCAGATAGGCTCTCCTCTGCCTTCAGACACTTCCTTCTCTTCCTCTAACGGTTTACAGCTATTACAGTAACCCCAGGGCTCCCAGCCACAATATTTAATGACTCCTAGTTGGGAGACTAGAGGTGTAGGAAACAGTTGAAATGGGTAAGTGAAATCTGGCTGAATGGACTTATACAATGTTGGAACTGAAAAAGTCTCAAAGATCATTTAGTACTGTTTTCAAAATGCCTTTCCATAAGCTGACAATCTTAATTGTACGCAAATCTAGCATTTGATAAATTTGCTATTTCAAGAGAGTATTTCCACTCTACTAACACTAATGCACACACAATACTCATTTTGGAGGCAACGTTCCTTAATTAAGAGCTATAATACAGCAAAATAAGCACTTACCTTTATTTTCTTGCGATGTTTTATCTTTGGCACATTTTTATCAGCAGGTCGTACTATTTTATCTGCTTTAATCCATTCATCATATCTAAAATTGAAGGAAATTAACATAAATATAAAACACATAACACAGAAGGAACCATGCCATATTACAGAGAAACTTGTAAATAGAATCAGAACATTTCAGAACTGGAAAGGGCCTTGCAGGCCACCTAGTTCAACTTCCTGGTTCAAGAAATAAAGTTACCACGGCTCAAAGAGAGAGATGAAGTGACCTATCCAAGGACACAATGTCAGCTACTGGCTGCGCTAAGACTCAGCAAGGTCTCTGGACTCCTGGACTAGCGCGCACTCCTTGCTCCGCTGCCCCAATGAGAAACCAAGTCCGTGCAACAGCTATGAAGAGAAATCCCATACTCCCATATAGAAATCCTATACTTTTTTGTATACTTTGTTGTGTTCGTAAGCAGCAGGTAGCCCATTTTCCCTAACCGTGTCAGGAAGCTATAAGGGGAAGCACAGCTCTGCCAAGCCTCCAGTGCTGAGACACTTCCTACGTGTGCAGGCAGCTGAGGGCCAACAGTCGTGATGGCCTCTCCACTCAGTGCTGGCAGTCTGCATGATTTTACAGGGTGCAAGTCAGTACTGACTGCAATAAATCTACTTGTTTAAAGGGGAAAAAAAAAGACAGTTTATTTTCGTAAAAACTCAGCCAGAAAGAAGAAACATTAAAAACAAATTAACCTCTTTTTATGTTTGAAAGTTATCTACATTTATTCTGGAAAATGGGAAAACTCACTGACATTTTTAACTCAAGAAAATGAACAACTGAAAATGAGCTTTTAAATTAAAATGTCCTCATTACCAGAGGTATTAAGTGAAGTAATAAAGACCTTAAGTCAGGAAGCAAATGACCTGGGTCATTAGCTTATTAATAAATTACATTCTTGCTCTAGATAGGCCTAGTTGTATCTGCAACAAGTCCCAGGCAGAGCTATACTGCTGGTGCAAACCACGGGCTGTGGCAAAGCTGAGGGCTCAGCCCCACAATGGTTACGGCAGTGTCTGCTAGAAGCTGCTGAGGGCCACAGTGATAGCTGGAGAGGACGAGGAAAGAATGGAATGAGTTCTAGAAAAGTCTTTACATATCCTTGCTGACTAGTTATGTGGCCCCGGTCAAGACGTTCTCAACCTCAGACTTAGTTCGTTCTGTATAAGGACCACATTAAAAAGATAAAATAAAAAATAAGACTGCATATCACATATGGCTCTTTGAGGATCAAATATATGATAAGTGCTTTGAAACAGTTTAAGTCAAATGTTATTCTTCTACTAAACACACTCCTCTGGTATATATACTGGCACACTAGCACCTACCTGTACATTTATAGTAATTTTAATTTTCCCATTAATACCCAAAATTGCATGATGCTTGACAAGAAAGCAATTTAGTTCCTTCCAAAATTAGAGTGAAGGTGAAGAATGAACAGAAAATATATCTGCCCTCTACAAATTTGAATGTGAACTTCTAGAAGTTGCTCTTACTTGAATATAGTTATGGAAATCAGTGCTATGTACTTTAAGAAAAAACAAAACAAGCTTTCTATCTTCTTATGAGATAAACTAAAAACAGTTCATGATGGTTACACATAACATCAGCATAAGCTAAACGAAGATATAAGAGATTTTTACCTTTCTTAACCAAAGACTACCTGTTGTACAATTAATTTTGTAATACCAGACATTTTGACTACCAGTAAGAGTACTATTCAATTCCACTTGGATTTTTGACATGAATTATTATATTTCAAATTCGGGTGAAACAGTGGCTTTCAATGCAAGAATATCACCAAGATATTGTAGCTTTGATGGAGCACCAAACACATCAAACAAGCAAAAAATACTTACTGTCCCCATAGTTACAATGTTCACCGTGACAGAGAAAGATTTCTTTACGAGTCAGAGGTAATGTATTTTGCTTAAATTCTCTTAGGAACAAGGTATAAGGAACATATACATAAATAAAATAGTGGTTACTCCACATGGTACAGGCTGATGCTCACTGCCTAAAGCTCCACAAGAGTACGGATACTATATGATAACTATTTTCTCCTCCTCCACCCAAACATAAACTAAGGATGGTATATAAGAGGACTGGTTATCAGAAGAACTTTAGTGAGTTTGGGGGTGGAAAGAGGGTTGAGCCAGGCAGGAAACAAAAAAGAAAGATTCTGGAATTAGAAGAAACAAACTATATACGCTTCTAAAATACTTGAACAGCAGTGATTAAACATGATGGTCTTACTATTCTACGTAACAATTTTGTTTGAAAACTACTGAATGTTCTGTATGGTTTTAGGAGATTCCTTGGGAAATTCTTTAGATATGTTTCCTACTAGAGCAATTACACGGTAATGTATGGTTCTATAAGTATTAGCTAATATTTATACTGTGACTCGTTTATTATTTGCCTCTTTCTATTCTCCTTTCTCAGTGCTTTTTGTTTGTTCAGGCATTCCCTTGTTCTAATACTATTCTTTTAGATTTTTTTCTTTTTTCAGCTAGATTTACGCTGCCTTTCATAAAATGTAATAACACAATGTTGTTATTGTTATTATAATTAATATCCTTCAGAACTAGAACATGCCTTAAAAATCTATCAAGAATTTATTTCACAGATTGAGAAACTCAAACCATGGAAGCGAACTCACGTTGCAAGCTACAGGCTTGCCAAAAACCACTATGTGAGGAGTTAGAGAAGAACGGGAAATGGACTGCCTGTTAAACAGTGTAATACTAGAATGATTACTACTAGGCAGGCCAGGTCCTGTTCAGAGTAAGCATACAGAAGAGTCCAGACCAGCAACTGAAAAAGCCTCATTAAGAATGCACAGTATGGGGCTTCCCTGGTGGCGCAATGGTTGAGAGTCCGCTTGCCGATGCAGGGGACACGGGTTCGTGCCCTGGTCCGGGAAGATCCCACGTGCCGCGGAGCGGCTGGGCCCGTGAGCCATGGCCACTGAGCCTGCGCGTCCGGAGCCTGTGCTCCGCAACGGGAGAGGCCACAACAGTGAGAGGCCCGCGTACCGAAAAAAAAAAAAAAGAATGCACAGTATGAACCAATCCTCGAGGAGGGAGAACGGATGAAAACAATGCGTGAGAATTTTGGTTAAGGTAGCTTTTTCAAATTACAAATGCCTTTAACCAAACAGAGGCTGAGACCAGTGATGTAAACATTAACAGAAGGGCTTCCCTGGTGGCGCAGTGGTTGAGAGTCCGCCTGCCTTTGCAGGGGACGCGGGTTCGTGCCCCGGTCCGGGAAGATCCCACATGCCGCGGAGCGGCTGGGCTCGTGAGCCATGGCCACAGAGCCTGCGTGTCCGGAGCCTGTGCTCCGCAACGGGAGAGGCCACAACAGTGAGAGGCCCGCGTACCGCAAAAAAACCCAAAACCAAAAAAAAAAAAAAAAAAAAAATTAACAAATATTTCAAAATGTAATGAAGTTCCAAGTAGCACTTTAGTTGCCTGACTAATCTTACAAGGAAAAAAAAAAAAAAAAAAACGATGATCAGAAAATAGAGATAGCTATAACTGATCATTGTATATATTTTAAAAATAGGAAATGTTCTTTCCCTTTATGTAATTACTGATTACAGTACTATTCAGGAGTTCTATTCTCTTTTCTTTTCTTTTTTGTTTTTGGCTGCAAGGCATGTGGGATTCTAGTTCCCCAACCAGGGATCAAACATGCGCCCCCTGCACTGGAAGCATGGCGTCTTGACCACTGGACCACCAAGAAAGTCCATGAGTTCTATTTTCTTTACAGAATACTTTCAAAGACCAGGAAGGAGAGAAACATAAATTCATGTGGGAAAAAAGCAAAATGATACACCCCGAAAGGCAACATTTCCTACTGACACTAAATTATATAAGAAAGAGGTCAATTTAATTTTTATTTTACTAGTGTTTGTTAATTTAAATTAAGTAATATTAGTGGGTTAAGATCTCTGATTCCCTATCAAATACCAAGAATAAAGACTTGAATGAAGGGAATTTAGTTCAGAACTACAGAAAAAGCTGCCACTGATTCTGTTTATTCTATATAAATGTAAACTTTTTATATAGTCTATTTAATATACATTAAAAAGAGATTACAGCACATTTACTTTAGGCATAAGAAAATAGTCAAAGAAGATAGAAAATGGGAAAATTTAGTTCAAATTCAAATATCTTGGACACCATAGAAATCGAAATTACAGGGAAGTGGTAAACAGCAGAAAATTGCAGCTAAGAAATAGAAGACCATGAAATATTTCTCATTTCTCCTTGGGGCACCATACCAAGTACAGTATCCATTCATCCCTCAAAATACATTCTTAAAGAATATAAGAATTGGGGCTTCCCTGGTGGCGCAGTGGTTGAGAGTCCGCCTGCCGATACAGGGGACGTGGGTTCGTGCCCCGGTCCAGGAAGATCCCACATGCCGCGGAGCGGCTGGGCCCATGAGCCATGGCCGCTGAGCCTGCGAGTCCGGAGCCTGTGCTCCGCAACGGGAGAGGCCACAACAGTGAGAGGCCCGCGTACCGCAAAAAAAAAAAAAGAATACAAGAATTTAAAAAACTAAGTCAAATATTAATTTTTTGGTTTTAAAATGCTTCCATCCTCTGAAACATTCCCAAATACATGGACATGCTGTACTTCCCTCACAGTGGCTCTCCAATATTCTTGATTCGCCTTTAAGTACCACAAAGTGAATCAAGACATTAGAACGCATATTCTGATGGGGTCTCTCTACTGTGCAGGAACTACAAACAGCTATTTAGGGCAACAGGTATTCAAAGAAACCACGTTATTGTTAAATACCTAGATTTCTCCCCAAGGCTAGCAGGCCTATTGCTGTCAGCTCTCATGTTCTGTGATAATGTAGCTTGAAAACTAGGAGAGAAATTTAAGCTAAGTGGTTGGCCTACAAACAAAATGACCTGCACCTTTAATCCAAGCAATAGAGTTTTATGAGAATGTCTGAGGAAAACAAGGAAGTTTGGATTATTGATATAAACTATACTACCTTTAGTTGGACTTTAAATTTAGAAATTACGAACAGAAGAGAGTAATTGGCCTGTTTGTGACAAAAGGAAATACAGTTTGCCAGGGCACAAGGAAAAGAAGATTACTAAATGCTTCCATTTAAAAAAATATCAAAAAACAAAGAAAAACAAATATCGGGACAAATATTAACAAACACTGAGTTCGAAAATGAAGACTAAGTCTGTTAATGATTAGCCCATACTTTTTCAATTCAGTTATCAATAAATTCATTGTAATTAATGCGTGGAGTCTAGACAAGTATCTTATCTGATATTTAAAGCACTAAGGAAAATATTTTCAAAGAATATACTGACTTATTTGAGAACAGTCTATTGAGATCATCTAACATTCAACTAACGGAATAAACATGAATGACCAGATGCATGAGCAACTCATTTAACTTCTAGCCGTCTGTTCCCTGACCTACCTAAAATGAAGAAGGTAGAACAGATGATCCCCCAAATTAAAAAATTATATGAAACTCCCAGACTAGAAGTCTACACAGGGCTTATTCACTCGACAGATACTTCTTAGGTACCTATCATGTGACAGGCTCTGCGCTAGGCACTGGGTAATAAATGCACCACAGCTCCTTATCGAGGAGTTTACAGTTTAACAGAGAGGACCACACTAATCAGTCATTATGTAAGTAATAATACAAACCTCTGAACCATTCAAACAAAGTAGCTACATAAATATTTGAAATTTTAATGTGTCGAATTAAAATATTTATACAAAGCTAAAAGGAACCATTCAGAGACCATAGCATACTTGCTCTCACCAGAGAAAAACAGAGTTCTAAAAAGAAAACGTTTTGACTTTTTTTTGGATCTGTTGGCAAATCATCTAAGAAATCATTTAGCAACAATAAAAATGGAAAAGAACATTAGTCAACCAGACATAAGATACCAAAATGGTTACTGTGCCCACATCAGTTCAGATTTTGGTTCTGCTTAAACCTAACTAAACCACTTTCAAAGAAATATCATCAGCCATGTATTAATATAAACCCACAGAATAATTACATGCAGAATAAGGATACCGTACAAATAATTTCAACAACAAAACTGAACTGACAAAATACTTAAAAACTCATTATTTAAAATATGCATACAGATTATAAAAGATAAAATCTAATAACTAACCGTTAATATAAGTGAAATATTAACATCATTTGTATGTCGTTTTCTGTAATGGAGAGACTCATTTCATAATTGCTGAACAATATGTATTTTATATCCTGCCTATCTATAGGCAAAAAACTTAATATATGTCATAAAACTAACTTAGCTTTTAAAAACCTCACATCTAAAGTGGAAATTTAGGCCCTCTTTAGCATGGAAAGGAATTCTTTCCCCCTTAATTGAGTAAGAAAATAGGAGGGAAGAAATATGATATTGTAATAGAAAAAAAGACCAAGTCACGATGAAGAGCAGCACTAGTTATTATCAATTATAAACTTTATAAGCAGTTTAATCAATATTTACCTACTTTATGAATTTTCTATAATAATCTCAATTTACGTATTTATTTTTAATGTGAGAGAATATCTAAAGCAAAATTTATAGAGACCTACTGACTACAGTTTAATGCTTTTAGTCATGTACTTAGGATAAAACAAAGATAAAAGCATCATATTATTGAAAAAATAAAATTCTAAGCATGCTATTAACATTTCATATTTCCACTCCATACAACACTGTTAAATCCACATCAAAGAAACAGGAATGGTGTTCATTGTAATAAAGAATATAATAGTAGGATGATAAAAACATGAATATTATAGCATCATCATATTAAAGATTTGACACAAATAGCCCAAGAGAAACGTACTGTAATTATATAGATCTGTTTTCCTAGAGAATTTAACTTTGTAAAATGAAACAAAGGTGTAGGTCTTCAGGCAGAGGTAGTATCAATATATAATGTTAAGAACACATCACAGAGCATTGTAACAGGCTTATAAAGACCACTGCAAATGGTTAACAACTCTGGCACTCATTGTATTTTGTGATGCAGATACTGACTTCTAAAAGTATCCCCAAAGTTTGTTTTATTAATATTTGATAAGCTTAGGGGATTAGTCTGTTTGTGCACATTTAGACAAACATACTGATGTAACTTGCCAATCTACAAAACTATGAAATGGAATAGGTCCAAGTTAATGCTTTACATTAAATGTACCTGTCAATCTACAAAAAATACTAAATGGAACAGGCCCAGTTAAGTAAACACGCAGAGAGAGAACAAGAGAGAGAGAAAGGAAAAAAAGGAAGAAGGAAAGAGAGAGAGGCCATTTGAGTGCAAAAATATATGAGTTTATTAATCTTCTTCACAAATGAAATTTTTATTTTCACTTGCACTGAAAAACTAACCAACTCCAAAGTCATTTTTTAAGTAAAATTATATATATATATATATATATATATATATGTTTTTTTTTGTTTTTTTTTTTTTTTTTTTGCGGTACACGGGCCTCTCACTGTTGTGGCCTCTCCCGTTGCGGAGCACAGGCTCCGGACACACAGGCTCAGCGGCCATGGCTCACGGGTCCAGCCGCTCCGCGGCATGTAGGATCTTCCCGGACCAGGGCACGAACCCGCGTCCCCTGCATCGGCAGGCAGACTCTCAACCACTGTGCCACCAGGGAAGCCCCCGAAATTCATTTTTATGTTCCCCTTGTTCATTGCTTATAAGCTTTCGTTTAAATTTCTCTACATGTAGGACTGTCTGATACAAAGCATTTGCGTGCTGTAAAAGAATTTTTCACATGAGCAGTAACATACAGTCCTTTGACTTCCCTAGTAGTTTTTAATTTTAATGCTTTATAGCATAAACAGAAGTAAATAGGCTAGGAGACTGTGACATAAGGGTTTATGGAGACAAGAGTTTGGAGATGACAGTGAGGTATCAAGAAAAGAAGAATGGCACACAGGAGGAGCAGGAGTGTGCAAAGATAATAGGAAGACTTTGTGAAAGAGATATGGGCAATGTTCCCTTTCTCCCCTTGAAAAAGGCTGACAGATATTTCCTTGGAAACCATTGTCAAATGGCCTTCATTTATAGTTCTTTAACTTTCAACTATAAAAATAAAGCAGACAACTTCCTAGATAGAGTACCTTGCTTTCCTTT
Organism: Stenella coeruleoalba; assembly: GCF_951394435.1. Taxonomy (NCBI): domain Eukaryota; kingdom Metazoa; phylum Chordata; class Mammalia; order Artiodactyla; family Delphinidae; genus Stenella; species Stenella coeruleoalba. The sequence goes on along the minus strand of NC_137162.1, from coordinate 78,646,394 downwards.
CTATCATTACCAGAATAATTATTTCAAAGCATACGAGTAGAAAAACTTTGTACTCTTATCAATATTCCTAAGTCAAAAGGCATGTACAATGTAAGTATGGCAGGGAAGGAACAGGGAAATTAAGCTGAGAAAGTGACATAAAATTCTTCAAAGGAACAAAAGGAGACAGGGACTGGAAGAAAGGTCACAGGACATGAGCACTTCCAATCAGATTCATTCAAGTCTCTTACTCTCAATCCCATTTTGGCTGCTAATTAGGAGTTGGGCTCTGTATATTACCCAAAGAGGTCATTTAAAAAACTGACTACCATAATCATATATAAAAATTAACTCAAGATGGACCAAAACTCTAAACATTACAGTTAAAACTATAACATTCTTATAAGAAAATGGGGAAATTTTCATAACACTGGATTTGGCAATGTTTTCTAGGATACAACACAAAAAGCATGAGCAACAAAGAAAAAATAGATAAATTGGACTTTATCACAATTAAAAAGACACTATTAAGGGTGAAAGGACAATTCTGTGGGTTCACAGAATGGGAGAAAATATTTGCAAATGACATCTCTGATAAGGGATTAGTATACAGAATATATGAAGAACTCCTACAACTCTTTAACAACAACAAAAAACAACCAATTCAAAAATGGGCAAAGGGCGTGAATAGACATTTCCCCAAAAAAGATATACAAATGATCATATAAAATTAAGTACATGAAAAGATGTTCAACATCACTAGTTATTAAGGAAATGCAAATCAAAACAACAATGAGATACCCAGTAGATTAGCTATAAATAAACACTTTTTTAAAAACAGAAAATGACAAGTGTTGGCAAGGATATGGAGAAATTGGAACCCTAATACAATGCTGGTAAGAATGTAAAATGGTGTAGCCTCTGTGAAAAACAGTTTGTTCCTCAAAAAGTTAAGCAAAGAGTTACCATATGTAAAATGATACAGAAGAGGTTCCAGTGAGAAAACTAAGCCACATCTGTCCCAATTCCCCACTTGTCTCTATATTCCATAGGTACCACTTTTATATACAAGTCCCCTTTTTTAGATTTTAATTTCTGCTCTACATCCATTTTGTTGCCAGAAGGTCCAATCTAGTTCAATATTCGTTTAATAGTTACCATATGCCAGGCATGTACAGAACATTCTAGATGTGGTAAGGGATATTAATGGAATGAATATGAAAACTGAGGGGTTTTTTTTCATGTTTTAAAATTAAATGCACTTCCGTAATGTAAAGTAATGTGGTCCCAATATAAAAAGCTTAAAACAATAGAAAAAAATTTACCCACAGTCCTACATGGAAGTTATATTCTAGGAGGTCAAATCCCTTTGGCTCCAAAAAATAATTCAGAAAAATTCAATATCAGAAAAAGTGACTCAAATCAGGACTGGAAAATCAGGAACAGAATGTAAAATAAGTTAAAATGGATACCAGAAGAATAAAAGAAGGGAACAATTAGAAGGGAGAAAACACATAAAGATAAGAAATGACAGAATGACCGAGGGGTGGTTTTCAATTTGGGAAAAGTAGAAAAGGAAAATAAACCAGAAAAGTAGCTGCAGCTGCAGCAGCCGGAACCCACGTGAAAAGTACCACAAAAGGAGTGGTCAGCTGGCTCAGGCACTAAGGTAAGGCAAGTAACAAGAGGTCAAGAAATAAGGGATGGAATTCGGCTAGATGGGGTCCCTGGTGACCCCGTTCTGGAGGCGTGGTGGAGGCGAAAGCCTTACTGGGTTGGGTTTACACAAAAAGAACAGGAGACAAACTGGATAACAAGTGTAAATAACTCTAATTGTTTTTGCTGGATGGAAGTGGAGCAAAGAAACAGCACAGTAGGGAAAGCAGGGGGAAGCTCAAATGAGATGAGAGGAATAACTGCAGGTCTATATGTGGATGGGAACGGTTTAGAACAGAGTGAGAAAATGAGAAAAAAGGGGAGAATTTCTGGGACCATATCTCTGATTTAGGCAAGAAGGTATGGCAGTTGGAAGATGGGTTTTAGATAGTAGCATGCTTGTTCACCCTAAGGCTAAAGATGAGAAGGCAGAAAACATGGCAGCAGATGTAGGTAAGAAGGTGATGTAGTGGAATTCTGTAGAAACTCTCTTATTTCAATTTTTCAATGAGGTCACCAGCTGAAAGTGAGGATGGGGGAAGAGTTCCTGGGGATTTGAGGAGATAAGAAACTGTATGAAAAAAATTGTTTCTGTAACTATGTATGGTGATGGATGTTAATTAGATTTATTGTGGTGATCCTTCTGCAATACATACAAGTATCAAATCATTATGTTGCATACCTGAAACTAATATAATAGTGCATGTTAATTATACCAATAAAAACTGTAATAATTAAAAATTACTCTCAAAAAAATGAAATAGTCTGAGAAAGTAGAAAGGGCATGGAAGGAGGACATATAGCGCCCACTTGAGGTTCACAGTCACGAATTTAAAATAAGACCACTCATTGTGGTGGTTTGCTTTCCTCCAGACAGGATCAGCTGCACAGGTGCAGGCAGGGAGTAGTAGGAGTGTTAGATTTCATCAGCCTTCTTGGGGTTTTGTCAAGCAGGTACTACAAAGCAACAACACAAGAGCAACAGAAGAACATGGGGGTTTAAAAAAAAAAAGATTCTAACAAATGACTGAAGAATGCGAGCAACATAAGGAGAGGATGAGGGCAGGGGGGAGACGGGGGCTGTACATGCTGGAGAGGCTCTCCCCTCACCTGGACAATGAATTCCTTGCTAGGGACTATTTCTTTGTACCTTTAGTGCCAAGCACAGTATCTGGCTTATAGCTGTTGAACTTATGTTTGCCAAATAAAGGAAGATATTTGATAAAAAGCAGCTGAATGTTCACAAAAAATGGGATGAAACCCATTTGTTTGTGAAAGCTTTTTACTAGTTCCCACTCCACCCACTCCCTCCAAGGAGGAGCCAATTTGCTTAGAAAAATAAGGTATTTTTAAAATGAAATTCATTTTCACTTCATATAATATACTTAAGTATAATTCATCTTACTTTCAGTTTTCTATAACTTGTAACATGGACTAGAACTAACTGTTGTTAGTTATTTAAGAGCTTTACAGTTGAAATTTTAGTGTCTCTTTTCTTTTTCTTTTACTTAAGGGTGTCATTTAATGCAGTTGGGAATCTTCAATATTAAAAAAAGTTCTCTAATCAAACTCCCAACTCCTTGATTATGGAAAGCCAAAGTAGAAATGAATGGAGAAAAATAAATCAGCATCGATACATAATAAAATATTGATGTATTTTAAATCCCATGCCAAGTAGCCTAGATAGTTCCAACACACTTGGTTGTTTTACTGAACAAGGATAGCTGTTACTGAACAAGGATAAATCCAACACACTCAAGTTTATGGCCAGTGAATTTCAAAGTAACTTCATTTTCAAACGTCAATCTCATGTTTTATGGCATGACCTAGAAGCTTGAGAGTGAAAAGGATCAATTAGCTAATGATACTAAAAACATTTATAAAATATTAACATCACTAAGAGAAATTAAAGCAAATATAACAGAGAGCCTATGATTAAAAATTATTGAAGTATGACTATAATTTTTAAATGTATGGAGATATATTTTTTAAAAGACTAAAAGAGAACACACAACAGTATTAGTAGTGATCCTTTCTTTTATGTACTTTCTCATTTTTCTATATTGAATGCTACTTTTAGATGAGTTTTTAAAAATTCTGTAAAAAAGCATGTGGTGAACTAGTAAATGCTATAGCACTGGACAATCATTTTACATATTGGCCACCATATCTGAAAAATTCTGTAACAATACTGTACCATTTATAAGTCATTATGTGGTTTAGGATCCAGAATTCTGGCTATTTCCCATAAATGTAATGTAAGTATGTAAAAATGTCTTTTTTTCCCATTGTAGTAAGTAAAAAAAAATTGGCCCAAATGCTATCTTGTGTAACAAAAAAATTAAGATTTTCAGTTGTGAAATAAGGGTATAAATGAAAATTAATGTAAAGGTTTAGACAGCACTTTAGAAAAAAAGGAAAAATGTAGAAATTACAAGAAAAACAGTATTTTTCTAAGAAAGATATTATTTTCTTTAAGAAAAACCTGCTTGATGGAAAATGTTTCAGATCAAACAAAACTCAAACATCTCCATACAAAATTTCCAATATGCTGTTGTAATAAACAACTGCCAATAAAGATAAAACTATTTTTATGAAACTTCATGCATATATCTTCATTTCTAATTGCACATCTCAAGTGTAAATTCAGAGATCAAGCTGAAGATCCCCAAAATAATAGGAAAACAGTTGTAGAGCTGCTGAGGATTTGCTGAGGTCCTCACTAGATTAGCTTCAGACATGAAGGAGGAGCAAAAATCATAATTATTGCTTATTCATCAATAAGACAGACTCTTTGGTTATTAATCCAGAGAGAAATAGGAATACTGTTATGTTGACTACAAGAAAATTAACTGCTTCATCTACTGAAGGACAATTGTTTTCTCTATGATGCTGGAGTCTGTAGAGATCCACCCTACAGGTCTTCATCAAGACGGTAAGTTTTCTTCTTTTGAACGTTCATACCATACAAACGTGTGAGTCGTCAGAAGTAGATGGCATCCTTCTCGTTAACACAAGCATGTCTTGTTGAACTAGGTCTTGTTTTTCTTTTCTATATTATTAAAAACTTGAATGCCTCAATTTAAAATCCTTCCTTACCCTACCCAACCCCGTATCAATTTCAAAGCTCAAGTAACTGAACATTCTTTTTACCCTCTAAAATCCAAGTGCTCCTAGGACAGGATTACGCTTTCCTTTAGTAAATCTTTTCTTAACAAAACAAAGTTGCATCTTAATTGCAGAATAATTTTATGAATGTCTCAATTCTTATATCTACTAAGCCCCTTCTGTTTAATGAGATAATTAACAGAAAATAATCAAGCCCTCATTACAGTGAAATTTGAGAAGGCCTAAATTCTATCCATTTGTCACAGAATTTAAAGCATTTTATAAAGGCCACGAAGGAAACTGCCTCATTACATAAACTAGCAAAATAACCAGAAGAAAAGAACTGAAAAAAAGAGGTAAAAGATGATGCAGCTCAGATTATCTATCTTGTGGGCATTACTCAGTAATTATTAATTTTTGCTGATTCAATTTTTCCTTCCTAACTTTAAACTAACATGTTCAACATTTACATTTACATCCTACGCCAAAGTGGAACTCCCTCTACATTTATATTTAATAAGATCATTTAGTAAAATCAAAATGATTAAACATCAAAAACAGGAAAATATTCTGATAACAGCTCTATCTGAGATCTCAAGTGTCTTCCTTTGAACATGATCATTAATAGTCAGCCCTTCAGGTGAGGAAAATCATGCACCACAGGGGCAGCGCAAGAACCAACAGCCAAAAGGATAAATTACACACGATGTTGAAAGAGGTATCTGGAAAGCTTATATTTCAGCAGGACAATACTGATGATAGGCATTCTTAAAATCCAAAACTTTGTTAACCTTCTTCGTAGAAATAATAAAGAAAAAGTCCCAAACAAAACTGCTAAACATTTCCTTATGACTTAAGCTTCAGAATGGATCAGAATTGCACTTCTCTCAAATTAAGAAAGGTAATCAGAAGATCATGCTTCTAGATAGAGCTTCCTATTGCTGCAGAAGGACAACACAAATTGTACTTTTAAGAAAGAGAGAGTGTACTTTTTTTAAGAAACAGAATTTGCAATGATGTTTTCTTAAAAACTTCCCAAACCACAGAATACAATTTAAATATAAAGTATGAGAACTGTATTCCTCCTTGAAGAAGACACTAGGTACACCGTGAAACTACCGCTGAAAACTTCGATGGTTACCTTTTCAAGGGCTACAACTCTATCACAGGCTACTTCAAATATATGAAACATTCCAAAATAAACAAGGTTTTTCTTAAAAGATATCAAAATGCTCAGATCCCAAAACTGGCTTGCCAACTTTGGATAAAATTCAAACAAAATTTCTTTGGATAAACCAAAGCAAACTTGTACAAGAAGAAAATTCAGTCTCGCCTTTCAGTTCCCTAGGTGAGTAGTAGTCGGATTGTGCACTCTATTTCAGTCAAGCAGACTTGCTCATAACACTTCAACGATACTGTTTCAAACATAAAAATTAATTTCGGAGGCTTGTGAACAAGGCTGTAACGCAAGAGCTGTTAATGAGGAGATAAGGCTTTCTTGAAATAGCTAAAGCTTCCTAAGAAATCACAACTTTAAAATCCCTGCCTACTAAAGGAAAGAAACAAGATTACAAAGAAGAGGTTACTGCAGCAAGTTGGCTGAAAATGCAAGAGAGCAAGAAGCCTGATAACTGGCTTGTAGACGTCAAGAAGCTCAAAGCCCTTTTACCTTTTAAAGAAATTTTTCTATCATTTCACTAATAATGTTGCCTCTATTAATCTACATGCATAACATAAAAATCAGCTACATAGACTTCAGTTTTCCAGACACTAAGGATACCTTTGAACTACTGAAACCAACAAGTAGGAAGTCACTGAGCGAGGCACTTACTTGCCAAAACTACATGTTTTTTGTGTGGTATACTGTGCCCTCAATTAGAATACTAATAAATCTGTAATTCGTTAAATATTAAAATAGGAAATTATTTTACAAGTGTTTTTAGGTAGTAATCACTAGCTAAAACTCAAGTTACCTCACATTCCATCCGCAGTAATGCACCAAGTAAAGGACCTCTCCACCTTCGACATCAGAATCTTTAATACTAGCTTCATACATTTTTTGATTTTTCCCTCGTCCATACCGCACTTGGACTTTCATGCCTGGTGGATAGCACTCAAACTCCTCTTCCGCACTGTTGTCGTCCTCCTCTTCCTCCTCTTCCTCCTCCTCCTCCTCCTCTTCTGCTTCTTCATCATCTTCATCTTCCTCTTTATTCGTTTCATCTCTTGAAAGGTTTAAAAAATTGCAGTTAATAAAAGACACTTCATAAGCTTTTCAGTTCCAAACCACATAAAATGATAAAAATCGTGGCTGTGATTGTTCCGGGAACAGCAGGTTCCAAGTGTATGATATTCTCTGAGTTTCAATTTAATATGAAAAACTAAAACTGTGCAGGATGACCATGGATGGTTACAGAAAGATACATTCAGAGAAAATGAAAACGGAAAAGTAGTGCATTAAAAGAAAATGTCCAACAGCCAGAAGAATAGAAGTTGTGTTGAATAGCAAGAAACTAGTAAGGTCGAATGTAACATTCTTCTCATGTTTTATTGTAAAAGTGTTTTACATCTCAGTTGACAAAAACAAAAATCATCACACCTTATAGCCATTTTCTGACTAAAAATTATTTTCCATTCAAATATTTCCAACCTCAGGATGTTTAAACAAAACTTTTTACTAGCCAAATGGCTAGTCTTAATAACTTTAAAATAATTCCAACTAAATTTTCAAAAGTTATACTAAACGAAATATTACTTTACCTTTCACAGGAATATCCTACTAACTTCATGTTACTATCCCATCAGGTTTTTTCTTTCTATTCCTCTAAACTTCAACACAATTTCTGCTCTCTTTAACACATATTTACTGCAAGTCCTCTTCTACCAATTCTCTCAACTTTAAAGTTCTGAAGAAATAGGTATATGAGAGGCCAATTCCAAATAATATGAAACTAAAAGTCATTTGCATTCTAGAAGCAGCAATGCAAACCATTCTGGTCTTTTCAATACCATGCACCTTCTAAAGCTGAGCATTCATATTCATTTTATATTAGCCACAAATCTGTATTCAACAAATTGGAGAAAATCTTACATCATAAATCCTTCCAGGCACTAGATTTACCAAAAAAAATAAATTTCAATAGGAAACTCTGGACTATATTTAGTTTTAATTTGCTCTGCAATATGTCTATACTTATTACAACAGTTTTCTCTCAAAAAGAATCCATCACTTTACAGCTGACAAATGAATAAATGTCATAAAACAGAACCACAAGACAACTTAAGTAATTAAGCTTTAAAAGTTAATGGCTATTAATATTTATATAAAATGTCTTCCTCCACTGATAACTTTAGTTTTATATTCTTATATGCTAAAGTACCAAACGAGCCAATTTTCTCTGAAATACATCACAAAGTCTACAAAGATCCTTAAGAATTAATCCTAGTTTAAAGACTCATTTACAGTCAAATAAGTAGGTACTTAAAAAATTAAATGAATCTAGCTGTAATCTGAGATAAAAAATATGAACTCTGTTACTGAAAATATATTAACATTTCTATAATGAAGAAAAACTTATTAGTAAGGCTAAAATATCTGAGAAATTATCAGAAAGGGTGTTACGGATGATAAACTATTATTAACAACTTTAAGTAAATGATTTATATATACTATATATGTAGTATACACATATAAAATTAAAACAGTTAAGACTTTTTTTTGAAAGAACACTACTTGTTTAAATCATAAAAGTATATCCCTGCACATCAGGGAGAAAAGGAAGTGTATTCTGGTGGCTACAACAGAGATTGATTATGTACCAGAGATTTATCATGCACCTCAGCATCATCATAAAAGAGATAAAAAATATATGAGAGATAAAAAGTCTAAAATTTTTAAAACGAAAACTAACTCTAAACTGTATCTTACATTATATAATGCACTGAGCACAACTGGTAAATGCCAATGATAGCAAGCACAATCTGACTTAAAGTGGTAGCCAGGACAATCCTTTATTTAATCTGGAATAAAAACCTAATATTCCGTATTAATTTTAAAAAGCAGTCAAAAATTAAAAATTCTCATTTAATGTCAACCTCAGATGCAAAGCAAACAGGAATCACTCAACTAATACACTGAATTATAGAGAAGCAAACAACACAATTACTGGTTATCAGCCAAAGCAAATACTCTCCTCCTCCTCCTCTTAGTGGCAAAATCAGAGGTAAATGCACTAAACTAAACAGAACACAGAATGCCAAGAAAGAGAGCCTTTCAAAGTATAAAATACAGCCAGTACACAGGTTAAAAAAATTAAGTTGATGTATATATTACACACACATACATACACACAAACACACGCATGCACGCCCCATTAGTTAGCTTTTAGAGAACTACAGTTTGGGAAACCAAATGTATCGACCAGGAACTTTTCATCCGAACTCACAAAGAAATATCAAATTTCCCAAGTTTGATGTCATATTCCTTATTTACAATGGAACAAATTAAAAACAAAAAAACTACTTTGGTTTATTAGTACCTATTATGGGCCAGGCGCTGAACCAGACATTTTACATAAATGAAATGATTTACTCCCCCACACCTGGACTACGAGGGAAGGACACTGAAAGTTCTCGGTAGCAGCTAATTACTTAGAGAAAGTTTATATACTAGAAAGATACTTATACATTAATTCTTTATAATTATAGAAGTTTCTATTGCACTTATCTAATAAAATTCAGAGATCAGTTTTGGACATTTCTAACCGGTAAAGCTTCTAAAGAACCCATAACGCTTCTAAAGCAGTCACAACAGGAAAATTTCAGTTTGTTGTATGATACATTTATAAATATCTGTGGTAAATAAAAAGGCCATATAGTTGAAAGATTTTTAAAAATCTGCAAAATATAGTTTATACCATAAAAGAAGCTGAAGTACCACCGTGAAAATTTAAGATAACTATTAGTAACAAAGAGAAAATACAGGCTAATCACAGGGCTTTCCACACAGTAGATGCTCTGGAAATGTCTACGTACTTAAAAATTCAGCAAAAAGCTGAATCCTTACGAAATTTCTTAATAGTTAAAACAGTCTCCAAGTAGCAGCAAGAGTACTTCAAATATACATTTAACACACACGGAAATATAGCCACGTAAAATGAACAAACACTTATACTATATTCATCTAAACCCAGTTTTGTTTCGTTTTTTCATGTATATTTGCATGTTGTGGCCAAAATTTCAGAAGAACACTAAAATGAGCAGAGATTTTAGGCAAAGAGCTGAATACTTACTAAGTTTCTTAATAGTTGAAATAATTTCCAATATCAGAAAGGAGTACTTGAAATACACATTTGTACACACAGATATACATATTACAAAGTATAATAAACACCTTTTACTATATTCATCTAAGCATGGTTTTTCCTCTTCCCTGCTTGTCTGCATGCTGTGGCCAAATTTCAGAAAAATACGAAAATGATCAAAAAAATATTTGGTTGTACTTATTTAAAAGAACCACTAACAATGGGAATATTTAGGTTTTATAAACCTCAGACACAAAATCAGATGCCAAAGATCACCTATAAAATCCAGGGGTCCACTGTCAGTACAGAGATTACATTGCTAAATAATTCATTATCCCAAACTGACCAAAACAAGTAAATGCTACTATCACATAAAACACAACATAACAATTCTGGCTTTTTAAAAACTAATTACTAGCACTTTTCCATTCTTATTTTTTGCTTAAAAAATGGTTACAATTCTCAAAATCTAGAGCCAACATACCATCTACAAAACACTGGAGAAGGCCATCTTCCCAAATTTATATTATCTGGTTATCCGGCAGAGGTTAAGGCAGTAAGAAGTGCTTTTCTCTAGCTCAAAATTTCATAAATTTCCATGATGAGAGCAAGAATAATGGATCAAAAATATGATCTTTTGCTACAAATTTGCATTAGTAGGGTCTCTGAAGGAGGCAAATACTATTTACATAATAAATGCAAATTTAAATCACTCATTTATTTTGTCAAATTTAGATTCATACATACACACACACATACAAAGAGCAAATTATAAGAATTCATTCAGCCAAAATGCATCTTAACCAAAAACAAATTTCTTACCCAGATTTTGCTTTTTCTTCTTCAGCTTCTACCTTTATGCTGAGGGATTCATCTACCCCAGTTGTCTCATCATCTTTATCTTCCAGATTTTCATTTTCTTCTGTTTTTTTCACATTAACCTCTTTTTCCTGATCAGACTGTGTAGGTATAGATTCTGATAAATTCTTTTTACTTCCCTAGAAAAAGATCAGAGGAACTATACCAACAAAAGTAAAAATTGTCAACCTCATTCCATTATCTAATTGTTAGCAAAAGGAGGTACCAACGAATACTAACATTGAGAAAGTTATTTTAAGAAACTCCTAAAACACTAGGCAAAAATAGCTAACAGCTATTTTAAACACAAAAATAGCACTTAATGAGGAAAGTGCATGAACAATAAAGTATAAAATTATATAATAAATTAACTATGTAATCTTTACAGAGGATGTAGAAAATGCACCAAAGAAGGCAAAGGACTATCAACAGTATCCTATTTACCAGAGAGGGCTGAATATTTTCCTTTCTTTCAGTACCCTCTTCAGTAGGCTTTTCTTCTTTCGGTATTACATTCTCCTCCTCTTCAATCTTTATTTCTTTGATTTCTGGTTCATTTTCTTCCTTAACTTTTATTTCTTTTACATTTTCACACTCCTTACAAGGCTTGTTAACAACTTTCTCTGGCAATGCCATCTGAAATTCAATATTGGCCGACCTACAGTACTCCTCAAAACCATATAAGTATCTGGAAATATGAAAAGATGTTACATTTGGGAAAACATTTTGAAATGTTATTGTAGAGTTGTAGTTCTTAAAATATGTGTTCCTTTCTCCTGTTTAAGTGCTCAGATATTGAGCTATGTTAATATTCAAATTTATTCTAGTTTAGTTCTTCCCAATCTTTTTTACTCAAACAGAAACATTTTTCAAAGAAAAATAAATTCATTAAAAGAAGATGCTAAAAGTGAAAAGACAGTCATCCTCTTAAATGTAGTAATTGTAACAACAGTAGCTATTAGAAGAATTAGTAATAGCATCTATTTGTTGAACACTTCTTATATGCCAGGCACTGGACCTCTGAGTGCATGTAAAATTTCATTAACTCATCAGAGTAATCCTATGAGGCGAATAGTATCATCTCATTTAAAAAAAAGAGGAAATCGAGGCTTGAGAGAACAAATAAATGGTCCAAGGGCACAAAAAGCAAATAACCGGCAGAACCAGGACTCGAACCTGGGTTTATTTGACTTTAAAACTTTGGCATTAAAAAAAAAAACAAAAAACTTTGGCATTTTAACTTCTACACATACTTTCCAAATTTACTTGGCCACAAAAACTTTCTTCACAGACACTCTCACAGATCTAGTATTCATGGAATACACTCTAGAAAACGCTATTATAGAGTGATTACTCTAGTAAAACTTTCTTGATTTCTTCTTAGAAGAAATTACTAGCCTCAGTTATATGGTAAATTCCATCCTGCTTTCTAGGTAAAATATTGAATATAGCTATATCAAGTACACCTACTTACTTTTTATAAGCACATTTAACATTGTATCCTGCCGCTGAATTTAAGACAGGGATTCCAAGATCTTGGTAGACTTGTTTCCAAACAGCTCCACTTTCAATCTAACAGACAAAGTGAAATGAAAACTCCCAAATTAAAAGGTGGGAATGCGATAAAAGTTTGATAAATAATATGTGTGTGTGTGTGTGTGTGTGTGTGTGTGTGTGTGTGTGTGTGTATACACGAATATTCCTATATTTCTTGGTTCCAGTCTCAAGGAATGAAAAATATCAATCTTGATAAATTCTAAATCAAAAATCTGGTTTACAACAACGTTTTCAAGTTAAGTTTTGGTATTCTGACAAATCTCACAATTACAAATGTTGAAATACTAGGCCATCTGACTTTTTTTTTTTTTTGGCCACGTAGCACAGCATGCAGGATCCCACTTCCCCAACCAGGGATCGAACCCGCGCCCCCTGCAATGGAAGCACGGAGTCTTAACCACTGGACTGCCAAGCAGTCCCCATTTGACTTTTAAAGAAACCCTGCTATATATAATAAATAAGAAAACATCCACATTCCTAAATCAAAATCTTAATGAAAAGACAGAGATAAAAAGTTTTAATGATGTATGATTTCCCATAAAATATATAAGCTAATAAATCAAAGCAATTTTATGAATCTTAGTAATGCAGAATACTTTTTTTTCCTCCAGAAGAGTTGTAACTGGATGGGCACCATACATCACGGCAACCTTAAGATAATTTCTTCAGTTCAACGAAGATCTTCTGCATATATATGCAAATAATATGTTTTCTACATATATAAGGCACAGTGACAGAGATTAAGGATATAAAGAATATTAAGACAGATCCCTGCTCTCAATGACCTTACAGTCTAATGGAAAAGAGACAGAGAAAGAAAGAATTTCCACTAATATGGCTGTTTTATAACTCAGGTAGTTTATGAAAGTTTGACAAATTTAACAGTAAATCAGAAAGCTCATTTTTGAAAATTTTTAATTAAATTTAAATTTGGACTGAGGAAGCTAGCTGTTTCTAACTTGTACCCTCCATTTTCTTTTCCTTTTATTCTTAGGTTTTTATTAATAAACAATTTTAGATAATTTTTAGATGAGAAAACATGTATGAAAAACATGTTTCACTTTTGATCGTAATACTTACATTATCAAATCCTCCAAGTTTGTGTACAAGTCTGAATAACTTAAAGAGATTCAAATTTCGATATCCAAGTACAGGTCGCTTGTTAATGGGTGTGCCTATTAAAGGAAACACGAAATCTATTAGAACCATGCTACATTTTTAACTTAAACTCTGAAAAGATTCAAACATTACCCCAAATATACATAGTGCAAAGTGTGTATATATGAGAAAAAAAATCCCTTGTTAATCAAAAACATGATACCTACTACTTAAACCCATTTCATTAAAAATTTTTTCCTATATCATATGTTTGAAACCTTATTTATATGATTTCATTCAACTTTCATTCCCCTGATGAGCAAAAGAATAAATACTAAATGAAGCAAAATAAAATACCAACAAAAATTTTTAAAAATCAGGGTAACAAGGTTTGGTAGAACTGAAAAAAGTGTTGAGATAATTGATGGGCAACTGCGTCACAATGAGAGTTATCTTTATGATACTTCCTTTGTATTTTACTAATTTTCTACTATTCTAAAGAATAATTCTAGAATAAAGCTATAGTATTGTTTATTCTAACATGTGAAAATGCAGAAGGACACTAAAACTATCAAACTGTTAGGATGTGGTAGAGAAAACAACAGGATAGAGATACACAACTTACTGCCCTTTCCAAAAAACATATGACTGGCATAATCACATTTTTCACTCTTTTCTAGTATTAGATTTTATTCATTTTCTTCACTTTTTTATTTACCTTACACATAAAAGCTTAAGAAATAGCCTGCCTTCATAGGCCAAGCCTCCATTCATACAAATAAATAATATAGGAATCAAGGACATTTTATATTGAAGAATAAAAAGATACCCACATTGTAGTAGCCACTATGATTTATGAGAGCAAAAAGAAGACCAAGTCAGCTTCTACTCATCAACAATACAAAACTGGATTAAAAAAACATTAATTCACAGAGCACAGTAGCACTTTCAAGTATTATTCATTCATTTTGTCCTTCTCCTCAAGCTAGAAAGCTTTCTGCCTCTCACCACTCCTTTTCTAGCATCTTCCCAAGAAAGGAGAAACTATACTCTGAACAGCAGATAAGCAAGAGAGTAACAGGGCCATCCATAGTTATTGGTGGACTAGGTCATCATTGCAAATTAAAAGTTATTGTTAGGTACCCATTCCTCTTTCCCCCAATGCTCATATTTCTTAAACCACAAAAGCAGATTTGATAAGTTAAGCCCAGGCTCACCTTGATACTTGGTCACCTTTCTCTATGGATGGTTTAATTCTGTTCTTAGTTCTATGTGGCTGGGTTATAAGAAGACTTATAAGGCCCATCTTAGAATGTATGCTCGCTCGCTCTCTCTCTCTCACTCACTCACATACACAAACACATACACATGCAGGAAATAGCAAACAGTGATTTTAGAGAAGAGGCTTTTCTACAGGCATGTATGTAGGCTCAAATAAAATGGTACTCTGATACCCATTCTGCTACTGTTTCCTAGTGTAAGAGTTCTTTGGCGGGGGGGGTGGTCCCATAAATGGGTGGGGGGACAGAATACAGTAATTTATGGGTCCATGGCCATAATATCCATCAAAATATTGTCAAATTCCACATTCCACTTCCTATGTGACAGACACCGTGCTAGGATGCTGGTGATTGGAAATCAAACAGATAGCCATGATTACCAGTGACATGCAGCTTAATAAACAGAATTCTTATTTTAAGATATTAATTATCTGATACCTACATTAATGATGAATAAAAGAAAAAACACTCACCTCTATCTTCCATAAATTTGTACAACTGTTGAAGAAAGTTCTCCCTTTCCTCTGGAAATGGTTCTATTTCTTCCTAATTTTAGTCACAGAAGAATAGAATATTATTTTCCTCAGTTAAGCATTTTACTAACACAAGTAGATTTCCTACCAACAGCAAAGACTAATACTGGAATATTTCAAAGGCTTTTTACCAAATTAAAATTATTTCTTAACACTAAGCTATTCAAAACCAGAAAGCCTAGACATTTCATGCTTTACAGAGAAATATGTCCTAAAAGATTATCTCAGTAGTGACAGTTCCAAATGTAAATGCTCATATAAGAAATGAGACCAGCAAGATGATTCATGAACTTTTTACCAGATCAGAGATCTAGTCCTTCATAGGACTAGGTCATAGGCTCAAGAAGACCTACTCTCACTTATATTAAACTGGGTCAGGGTTTACCATCAAAACTAACTCTATTATTGCTCCTCAAAGAACTGAATAAGTGTGGGTCCCATTAACTGCGACTATAATTATCCTTCATTATATATGGCCCCACTGTATAGTGCTTCGAGCTTGTAAAATCAGTAAAGTGGGGAACAAACTTGATCTACAATACCTGAAGATTCAGACTTAGGGAAATCTTCAAGTAATAAAATAGTTCCCCGATTTATCAATTACAAGGGAGGGACTAGCTTCTTGCTGCTGTGGCCAGGGGCTGTGGCAGTAGGGAGCTGGTCCTGAAGCAACCTGCAAGGAGCAGGGTAGTAGGTGAGATGGAGGAACTCATCAATTCAGTGACTATCAAGCCATTCAACAATATTTAATGAGCACCGGTAAGTGTAGGCACTATGCAAGGTGCTGAGTCAAATAAAAGAGAAAAAAGCGATGGCACCTGCCATTACAGAACATGATCAGGAGTAACTGCAGAGGAAGTGATTCAAAATATACACCTAGGCTTTACAGTTACTCTGGCTGAAACAAATGTACTACTAATAGTAAAAGTCAGGAGCATACTTTTCAACTGGTAGTCTAAATAAATCATTTGAATTTTAAAAATCATGAGGCTAAAGCCACTGTTTGAGTGAGATTTGCCTCTTTATTTTATAAGCTAGCAGAAAAAAGGAAGGAAGTTAAAACAACAAAAACTCATGTTGATAAACTATTGTGCTTGCTAATTGGGAAGAAAAGAATCAATGACAATTATTAGTTTGCTCAGGATGAATCTGTATTTCTCAACTTAAACATGGTCCACATACACTGGATTGTGGTAAGGTAGTCACATATAAGTCTAAGGAAATCTGTTTTCTAGATATTATCTTAAATGCCCCCAAGGTACAATATTTGACTTAAACTGTCAAATGTAATCCTGTTGCAACAAAATTTAAGTGAAGTTTGTATTTAACTTAAAAAAAAAGTTTAAACTGGAAACCAGATCTGCTTTTATAAAAACATTTGTAAAACATAAATCTAAGTGACAGAAGTTTTGGTAACTAATACTTACTGATCATCTGTTACACGTTACACACTATGACAGACAGACTACAAGTAAGACAGAGTCCCTACCACTGAGGAGCTTACAGATTAGTAGGAGAGAAAACAAATAGAAAAATAAATATATGTACATATGTATGTACATGTATATATGTAGGCAAAAATTTCTACAAGGAATAGTAGTAGTTTAGATTAGCAAATCGAGTGATTAACTTTTCCTAAGGTGAGGAAGGTGATAGTTCTCAGAGGGTTTCCCTTTACAGAGGGGACATGTCAGTAGGATTTAAAAAACCGAACAGGACTGTGTCAGGCTGACGGGGGGAGGGCACTGTAGGCAGAGGTACTGGTTTGTGCAGAGGTGAGTAGAAACGAGGTATGTAATTTGATGTTGCTGCAACATAATGTTCATAAGTAAAGGGTAGGGAGTTAGTTCCCTGGCGGTCCAGTGGTTAGGACTCAGCACATTCACTTCTGTGGCCTGGGTTCAATCCCTGATCAGGGAACTAAGATCCCGCAAGATGCACCATGCAGCAACCCCCCCTCCCCGCCCCCCAAAAAGTAGGAGGGTATACCAAGAGAAGTGATATAAAAAAAGGCAGGGGTGGGACTACAAAGGGAGGTTCTAAAAGTGAAGCTTGACTTTCAGAGTGATAAGAAGCAACTGCAGAGGTTTTAAGCAAGGAACTGATGGCTCCGAGCATTTTAAATAGAAGGCAGTGGGGAAGGAGACTGAAGCCTGCAAAACTTTGACACTACACACTGTCATAGATCACTATATTATAAAACATAAACTCTAAGACAATCCTGTTTCATTACTAGTTGCTTACTACAGTTAAATGGCAAAATTTTATAACTTACCTAAAATATTACATATTAACTTATCTTTGTTTCCTAAAAACATTAAATACAATTCACTTCATGGTCACGTATTGCAGCTTCACTATCTGCACCATTACCCCAATAACTTTGATAAAGTTGTCCAAGAAACCATTAAAAAGCACAGTGGTGCAATGTCACTAGTAATATTATGAGCATCTTTTCCCGGTACTTGTCATTGCTAGACCTAAAGTAACAGCTACAATAAAATATAAATTTAGCTCCTTGATCCATATAAATTGACAGATGTCTTATTTATGATCTAATTAGAACTATCTACCCAATTGTATTAGATAAAGTCATATAAGATTCTCTGAATTAAAGAGATATTAATCTTTACTTTTTTTGCTATTTATTCCTTTAATACTAGATGGAAGACATATTTTATATTTTACTAGGTATTTTAATAAAATATGCAGATGTAAACATACTATGAGGTGACAGCTGTCTACATGATGGTAAAACGCATATGAAAGTAGAGTTTTCCTATATTAGGTAGGGATTTCCTTAACCATCTGATAAACAAAAAGCACAGCAAGATTAAGAAACTTTTTCCCTTTTTATTTTTTTAATTGAAGTATAGATGACATACAATATTATATTAATTTCAGGTGTACAACATATTGATTTGACACATACATTATGGACTGAAGATTAAGAAATATTTTTGAGGTTACTGAGATAACTATACTTAATATTTTTAATTTCACAAGACCATATTTCTGTTTTAAGGTAAGCAAGCAAACTACTTGATTATGATGAATATCACAAGTACAACTGTATTATGAAATACTTCTAATGTTAAAAATATTTAAGTGATTAATGACTTTAGCCAAATCCCAACTCACCAAGGAAACATGTGTCCTTCATTTGAAAAGGCATCAACTATGTTTACTCACCTCCTCTTCACTGCTGTTGTCCTCCTTTGCTTTTTCATCATCTTCCTCCTCCTCTTCTTCCTCTGCTTCACTGCTAGAACTATCTTCTTTCAACTCAGTCTTCCAGTTAGCAGGAATAGTTCTACTTTTGTGAAACTCAAGTGCCTGATCAAAGGCTGGAAAGAGACCATAAACTATATCAACTGGAGAAATTAAGAAAACTGATTTGTCTAAAAATACTAATAGGATAAAGAAATAAAAAACTATTGTGCTGCCACCACTGACATTTATGAAGTGTTTGCTATGAGCCAGGCGCTATGCTAACTGCTTTTCCATACAGCAACCCATTTAATCTTAACAGTCTTAGGCATTAGGCACCCATTTTATAGATGGCAAAACTGCTACCATTTTTTTTTTTTTTTTGCGGTACGCAGGCCTCTCACTGCTGTGGCCTCTCCCATTGCGGACACAGGCTCCGGACACACAGGCTCAGTGGCCATGGCTCACGGGCCCAGCCGCTCTGCGGCATGTGGGATCTTCCCGGACCGGGGCACGAACCCGTGTCCCCTGCCTCGGCAGGCAGACTCTCAACCACTGCGCCACCAGGGAAGCCCAAAACTGCTGCCATTTGAAGGTGACTTAGGTTCAAACAAAGACAAAAGGGGCAGTTTTCTTCTTTTAAATGAAAATTAAGAGTGTCTAATAAAAAATACTTTAAGATAGGTAAATCTTTAATCGTTTTATCAAAAAAAAGATTATTAAACAGTATTATATACCAGGCACAGAGTCATTGTAATAACACACAATACCTGAAAATATACTATAAATATGTCCTCTACATTTTTCATTAAGCCTGAATTAAAATTATATTAACAATTACCTTAAACTAAAATTAGCTAGACAGTTATTCTCACTTTATAATACATGGAAATAAATTCTAAACCATAAATTCTTGATGATTTTTAACCAGTCTACATAGCATATCATTCGACTCAGTGAACATGGGCAAAGAAAAAATAAACAGCTATTTACAATGCTAAAAATCAAGTAAGAGATGCAATTATCATGTATTCCTTAATAAAATATAACTACGGTTATAAGAAATGCCAAATCAAAATTACTTTGATCCCTGTTTCTACCATCCGCAGGAACTAATATTTTATTTACTAGGCAAAAGCCAGACTACAGTAACAGGTGATGATATTGTTCTTTCCCATTTTTAGACTATTGTCCCAATTATAAGCTAAAATAAAGAAAAAGAATACCTATGATAACAAAAGCACGTGGGTTTACAAAAGTATAAGTAGCATAGAACCAAATGTAACTTTAAAGACTTAAAAAAAATTTTAAGACCAAAAGAATATTTAATCCTCAGAAATACTTTTTACTTTTTTTTTTTTTTGCCCATGCCACATAACTTGCAGGATCTTAGTTCCCCGACCAGGGATCAAACCCAGGCCCAGCAATGAAAGCTCCAGAGTCCTAACCACTGGACCGCCAGGGAACCGCCAGGGAATTCCCCATTAGTTTTTAAATTAACTATAATTTGTTCCAAGATTATCCTTACCTTGTTTTAATACAGCATCAGGCTTTGGTGCAGTGTCACTAGTAATTTCATGGACATCCTTTCTTGGTACTGAAGTACTATATTATTTTTTTAATTTTAAAGGAAAAAACCCACAAAAATACAACAGAGATTAATTAAGAGTCCAATTACCTACCACAGAAAGATACTGAAGACATGGGAATACTGACATTTACAATGAAAATGATTGCATACACGGTTGCAAGTCCCAAATAAAATGCTAGGCAGGATGTTAAAATATGTAATCACCTACAGAAGGACCCCACCTTAAGAGATGTTTTATAAACAACAAGGTATTCTCAAACATCAGAGGACTTAGCTAAATGCAATACTAAGAACACTGAAACACTGAAAATAATAAATTAAAATGTCTGGATAGCAGAATGCATCAATCCAATAAAAAATAAGTTGAATAGCAAGAATTGGCCATCATCTTAGGATAAGCACAAGAAATTACTAAATTTAAGACTGGAAGAACATGTACTATTTTATAATGTAAAATGTTCTTTTAACAAATTTTTTTTAAACTGAATTCTAGGTTCACAAGCAAACTTCTAACATATAATTTAAGGTTTTTCATGGAACTTAGCAACCGTAAGGAGGGGCTGGATGCAAGCAACTGGGAGAGGTTCATTCTATCATATACATCACATATTTCCTATTTTACACTAATAAATCATCATTCATCTTTTCTGCACTTGGTTTGTCTCAACCAACCCACAAAAGCCTAAAAACTATTCCAAATACATTTTTCAGCCTGCTTTTTTGAACTTTTTATTTAAAAATTTCAAATATATACAAAAGTAGACAGAACAGTACAATGAACTCCCACATATCCGTTACCCAACTACAATAATCATTAACTCAGAGTCACTGTTTCATTTATACCCCTACCTACCTCCTCCCACCCCAACTGGATTATTCTGAAGCAAATCCCAGACATTATATAGCTTAATTTATAATATTTCATTACGGAGCTTTAAAAGAAAATTCTGTTAAAAATATAACCATATCATTATCACACATTTAAAAATTCACAGTGATTTCTTAGTATCATCAAACCAGTATTCAATTTCAGTGTTCAAATTTCTCTGATTATCTCCATTTTGTGAAACTGAGTTTCATATAGACTGTTTTTAAAAATCACATTTCAGAACTTGAAAACCCAAACACCAATCTTAAAGCATGATGATCCTCTTAAAGTATAGTCACCCAATAAGGCAAAATATAAAATACATGCATTTTCTAGTCACACAATTCTTCAAGAAAGAAAAAAACACATAGTTTTTCAGTTCCAGAAAAGTTCTACATGAAAGGTCACTTTCTTAATACTTAACATACATTTATAGTAATTCATTTTAATCCTCAGCCTACTGCAGAAGTCGAATGTTACACAACAGGGTAACACTAACCCATTTAGACATAATTAAAAATGACAGAAAATCCTAATTAGACATTCAAAAACAATAAATATATCAATATCAATCAAGTATTAGATGTGGTAGATATATCGAATTTTCCTCAATAAATCATCAGCTATTACACAGGGAAATACTGACAAATTAGACAGCACTTAGAGTCTGGTTTAGAAAAGACCAAATGAACAAGAAAAGACATATCATAAGACTACTATACTTAATGATAATATGAAAAATGACCATACTCTGAAACATCGTGTATGATGAGAAGGAAAAGCATAAGGTCATTGGAAATAACTAATTTATAATTTACCATCCCAATCTGGAAAAACAGCATATTTTTCATACCAAGTGAATTATACTTACAATTTGCCATCTTTGAAAGATCGAACAAGAATATTGTCTTTTTTCACAGCAATTTCATCACTACAATCAGGACAAACCACCTTTTAAAAAAAGTGTGAAACTATTATAACTAAAAGCACATTTATAGATAGTTATATAAGTATCAATTACTTAAATCCTTTTCAAAAATAGTTTCAGCTTAAAATTTAAAAACTAATTTTAGTTTGAGGGTAAACAGCTACACACACATGTGGGAACACACACAAGTAATTTTAAGTTTATATCCTTCCCACTCTCTGGATTAATCCACATTGTTTTCTGACACAGGCACGGTGTTGAGAGCAGAACTGTGGCTATGACTAGACTGACGCTGTGGACAAAGTCTAGGCAGAAATAGAAAGCTGGAATGAGAGTAGCTCAGGGGTGGAAAAAGAGGGAGGGCTAGTCCTAACAAAGGGTCTGCAGCAGGGCTATGAGAACAGCAGGACCAAAATGGGATCAGATATCAGAACCTTAATCAGAGCAGTCTCTATCTTAAAAAAGACAGAGATGACGTTCCACTGATTACTTACATTTAAATATACACTTTAACACATGTTAAAACTTCTCCATAATACTACCCACTCTAAAAAGTAAGCATTTTAAACTGGGTACCTTCCTGGAGTCTGTATAAGATTTATTATGAACAAAATAAAGATTTATTTTATT